>NC_133022.1:0-1357500 GCF_048564905.1 Vicugna pacos
GCGCCTCATTTTATTTTATCTTATTTCCATGTTACAGTGGTCCAGCTGGACAGATACAAATACACCCATTTCACTGGCGAGAAAACAGAGGCTCGCAGAGAAAGGATTTCAAAGATCAGACACCTGGAGAGTTGCATTGCCTAAATCTGAACGTGTCTGTGGGTCTTCTAATTTCATTCTCTCTATTATTTCGTTTTGCATTTAGACATGCATCTTGCATGCAACCTCTTACGTTTAATATTTATTCTTTTTTTTTTTACTTTCCATAGTTTTTTTTTTTTAAGTGTAGTTAGTTTACAATGTTGTGTCAATTTCTGGTGCACAGCATCATGTCTCAGTCATACATGCACACACATACATTCCTTTTCAGATTCTTCTTCATTGTAGGTTACTACAAAGTATTGGCTAGAGTTCTCTGTTCTGTACAGAAGAAACTTGCTATTTATCTATTTTATATATAGTATTTTGTATCTGCAAATCTCGGTCTCCCAATTTATCCCTTCCCACCCTCTTCCCCCAGTAAGCATAAGATTGTTTACTATGTCTGTGAGTCTGTTTCTGCTTTGTAGATGAGTTCATTCAACTCTTCCTTTTTTCTATTTTTAGATTCCACATACGATGATCTCATATGGTGTCTTTCTTTCTCTTTCTGGCTTACCTCACTTAGAATGACCACCTCCCAGTCCGTCCATGTCGCTGCAAATGGCGTTATTAAATATTTATTCTTAAATGTTGTTTTTTTCCTTAATGACCCAATGTAGTAGGAGACAGAAGCCAGTAAAGCCATGGGAGAGAGCCTGACCCTCAGAGAGCTTGCTGAATTGCTGGGGGTCACGCAGGTGACTGGGAAAGATGGAATTCGACCTGCGTTCTCTCTGACCACAAACCTTATCCAGCTTATCAGGCAGGAGGACCTCCAATGAAATTTGGTTTCGGAACATTGGCTCCTATTTGAAGAACCAGGACCAGCGGCCCTGCCTGGTTTTGTTATTTTGTTTCTCCTTAAAACCCTCAGGAAGGGGAGCTTTAGATGGTGGGTCCAAGGGAGCAAGGACAGAAGGAGTCAGGCGTGATGGAAGTTTTCATATTTTTTGAGCAGTGACTTCCCGAACGTGGGGTCTGCAGTAACTTAATAAAGCGCTCCAGCCTCAGGCTCTCCCTCCTGTCCCCAACCACCTCTTTTGGAACAAAAGCCGTGCACGAGACGTCAGGTGCTATGTGACCTTCAGGGAAGGGTAGCATTCCCCGAAGATGCATTTACTCCAAGAGGCTGAGCTGATAACGTAGCAAAAATCATGCAAAATGGTGATTGCTGACCGTTCTGCAATCTGATAAAGTGGCGAAAATGGCAAAAAAAAAAGTCTTCTCAGATAAAAAGATTTTTATAATAAAGTAAATCTACCGTACTCACATATAGCATAAAATTATGAGTCCAGTTTGTGCTTTTTTGCCTGTTGCTTCTATTTCTTTTCTACTAATTAAAAAAAGATAATCAAAGAGCTTCAAGCATCACATGTGCTTATAACACTGGTAAATTAGGTAAAAAAGAAAAATCCAGAATGTGGAGAAACTGCTGGTGGGAACATAGTTTGGCGCAGCCACTGTGGAAAACAGCATAGAGATTCCTCAAAAAACTAAAAATAGACTTACCCTAAGATCCAGCAATCCCACTCCTGGGCATATATCTGGAAAAGACAAAAATTCTAATTCAAAAAAAGGCATGCACCCTAATATTCATAGCAGCTGTATTTAAATAGCCAAAGCATGGAAGCAAACTAAATGTCCATTGACAGATGACTGGATAAAGAAGATGTGATGTATTTATATGATGGAATACTACTCAGCCATAAAAAAGGATAAAGCAATGCCATTTGCAACAAGGTGGATGGACCCAGAGATTATCATAGTAAGTGAAACAAGTCAGATAGAGAAAGACAAATATCACATGATGTCACTTATATGTGGAATCTTAAAAAAAATGATACAAATTCTATTTACAAACCAAAAGCAGACTCATGGGCATAGAAAACAAACTATGGTTACCAAAGGGGAAAGGGCGGGGGAGGGATAAATTAGGAGTTTGGCATTAGCAGATACGTGCTACTATATATAAAATAGATTAACAACAAGATCCTACTGTTCAGCACAGGGAACTATATTCAATTTCTTATAAAAACCTACAATGGAAAAAAACTGAAAAAAATATATGTATGTTAAAAAAGATTGCTATAAAATTACTGTAGAAATCGACTTGTCTTTTAATAAATATTTTAATAAATAAGATGGGATCTGTGATGTAGTTGAGGAAAGTACTTAAGAAATCGTGTCATCCTTAGGCTGAGCAGAATTGCTGCTTCAAGAAGTTTTTCAGGGGAGCAGCTGCTCCGTGTCAGGATCCCCACGGGTGGCCTAGGTGTGGGGTCCCCCCGGAGCAGAACTGGACAAGCACTGGGGTGAGAGGAGCTGACGTGGCCGGTGAGCCCGGGAGGGGGTGCGAGGGAGGGAGGGGGGCACCCACACACACAAAAGGTGCTTAACGCAAAGCCCAGAACATAGAAGGAAGGGTCTATTTCATTATCACAGCGCAGTGATGGCACCGAAACCCAACGACAGGTGTCTTTGCCAGAAAACTGCCAGTAATTCCACCCACAATATTTGCGAGAGGAGGAATCCGATTTAGAATTTAACAGGTCCTTGGGAGGGAAGACAAATGGGGGGGACCCTCATTGGAAGAGTTAGAGTTTATACACAAAGCAATTTTTTTTAAATGCATGTGTTAATTCGTCATATGCACGGAAAGCATTTTCTTCGCTCATGTTTTAAGACATTCAGGGCCCTTTAAAGAGGTCTGCTCTATGATCCTTTCCAAGTAATTATCTGAGAATTGACGGTATCAGGAAAAGGGATCCTTAACTTCCTTGCGAATCCCTGTTGGGTCTCCTTGTTGCTATGGAAATCCATCCAAAAAGGCGTCTTTCTTCAGCGGTTTATTTTTTCCCCTTGTTACGCTGCTGTGCCTCTGGCAAAATCGATGCGATGTGAGCCGTGGCCAAGACGTAGCCATGGGGCAATATTGATGCCCGGAATTTAGAAGCGAACGTGCTGTGCAGGTGTGATGGAATGAAGGGCCTTGCCTTGATAAAGGGTCCCTCTGCCTTTTCCTAGCAGTTGTCAGGAAAGTACACCTTGGAGGGGTAATTGCTCTTTTCACAGGGACTTTTATTGCTTGTAATTTAAAGCCACAGTAATTGAGATGCTGAGTGGGGAACTGGTGGCAGGAAAAAGGAGGGCTTGCGAGGAGCAAATTCTGACCCTGGATGCTAACAACACATGATCAGAGGCTGAGAAGCTGGGGTATCTTATTACTAATGATGGGGGAGAAAAAAGAGACGTGTCTTTTTTGCAGACTGGCATCACAGCCTTGGAGACTGTGGGGACACGGCGAGATAAATCACGATGAAGGCCCTGGGACGTTATTTGTGGAGAAAGTTGTCTTGTTTTGGTAACATCGAAACCCATGCACTTGCTTTACCTTGGCAGTGAGACTCTGTAAATACTCTTGGGGAAGATCTTCCATCCTCTCTGGCTTCTAAGAAGCTCAGACCCGTGTTCCAAAGACAGCCAAACGTATATGATCTTATGGGATACACTTTATGACATCTTCCCCTTGAATGAAACTGCATTTCCTAATTTTATTCCTTCCTCTTTTAATTTTTTTTTATATTGTGCGTACCTCTTGTTTAAAATCCTTCCTGGATTCCTACAGGAAAATCCACTTGTAGACGGGGGGAGAGGGTGCTCTGAAGATGGGGGGCAAGTTGGCTGTTTCTGGACCTTGCAGCCTTGGGCTCCAGTCCCTCTGAGAGCTGGGCTGCCGTGACCATCTTTCATTTCCATTTTGTCCACATCCTGATTTCATATGGAAAAGGAAAAGCCACTAGGGACTCTGGAGTCTTCCTCAGAAACGTGTTTTTACAGGACAAATCTCCCCAACTCTGTTCCGTTGCGTGCAGTCTTGTCCTGTTGGGTACCATGTGCGGGACAGCTCGGGGGCTAGTGTCCAGTTATCTTTTTCCACTGGGCTGCATCTAAAGTCCTCCTCAGTTAGGTCGCCTCCCTGACGAGTCATTTCTGCCACTTAATCTCCAGTGCCCATTTTTTGACCCTCGCCAGTCTCTCCTACCTGGTCCCACCTTCCGTGCACACTATTTTCCCCCAAACTCTGTCTCTGTTGACGTTGTGCGGATTCTGGTCTTGTACCGCCGCGCACAGGGGTTTTGTTTCCACTTTCCAGGTGCACAGGTGTTCCCACCTTCCGCACAGACGTCTTCAGGGCTGTTCAGTCTTCGTTATTTCTCTCCACAACTGAGACGCTCAAACCGAGAGGGAGAGATGGAAGGGCCTTGGGAAGGCATTTCATTTCACGCATGAAAGAAAATCAGGAGGAGGCAGACTGGAAGTTTAAGAACAGGAATGAGGAGGTCGGGCTCAAAATCTCGACGCTTCTTCCCCGAATGACTCAGCGGAACGTGCGTGGTCTCCGGAGACCTGTCTTCACACCGATCTTCCTCCGCATCTGGGCCACGCCGCTCGCTCCTGCGCTTCAAACGGCCCTGGCGCGTCGGCGTCACCCACAGCTGCACCTCTGGTCGCAAACTCTTGATCGACATGTTGTCCCGACGCTGCCTGGATACCTGTAGACGAGACAACAAAGTTGTAATTCAGTATAGCTTTCAGCAAGTTGGTTTCTTCTCCAGAATTTCCTTTCAAATGTGAAATTTTCGGTCTACTGTCTATAGTGGGTTTTACAAAACAGGGGCTAAAGCCGGGGAGACACGGAGAAACAGAAAGTCTCCCCAGCCTAAGGGAGTGAGTCCTCATGGGGTCCGGGAAAGCGTAGATGTGAATTTTAGACTCTAAATAAACACGAGCACAAACGTAATCCAAAATGAAACCTCAGTGCGAGGTACGTGTTCCAAAATACTAGGGGAAAAAGCAGAAATGATCCTTCACCTTCAGATAAATTTCTCCCTCAAAATAAGGCAACAACGGAGGGAGGGGGGGGGAAGAGCAATAAAAATAAAATTGTATTATGGTGGAAAGAAGGTAATATATACTAATCAATGAATATTAATCGCCTTAAATCACGGATTAAAAGAAAATCAGGGCAATGCTTCTCTACCAGAAATTTTCGCATAAAATATGTATAAATGTAACACACCTGCAAGTTAAGAATAGTTATAAGTAAGGGGTTATACGTGGAAAATATTAACCAAAAGGAAGTTGTGAGAAATCATAATGAACAAAGTGGGCTTCATGAATAAAACCTTTTTAGGCATAAAGACAATGCATATATGGTAAAATGTTCAGCTCAGTGGGAAAATACAGCAGTTGTAAACTTTAATTTGTGCAATAAATCTGTGTCATTGTAAATAAGGAGAAAACTGATATAATTATAAAGAAAAATATAAAGTGTTTTTAAATCTGTTTTTATATATAGTGGTTTAACATGTGCAGCACAGGGAACTATATTCAATATCTTGTAATAACCTTTAATGAACAAGAATATGAAAATGAATGTATGTATGGATTTGCATGACTGGGACACTGTGCTGTGCACCAGAAAAGGCACGTTGTGACTGACTGTGCGTCAATTAAAAATTTATAAGCTATTCTACTGAATATAGGGGTTATAATACAACTTCCTCGAATGTCAAGCATATATTTAAATATGCAATTTATGTAACATAAACTATGCACCTTTTCCCACACCCAGCAAATTCAGAGCGCAGGGGAATGTATGAGCTCCGAATTCAGCGTTACGTTTTTACTGCGTTTCTTCAGAAGGAGAGCTTGGTGGCAAATGTTCAGGTGTGAGTAGTTTATAAGGACGGGAAAAGCCGATTGAGAAATGGGGAGCGAGACCGGAACAACAAAAGGGCACAGTTTCGAGTTAGTCATCGATGAGGGTGAATGGGGTTCATTTCTGCTGAGAAACTGTGGGACCAGCGTAAGATGTGCGCATGGGAATTCTCCCGCAGGGAACGAGGGAGCTGGGGCGTTGATACCCCAGCTCCCGTCGGATGTGGCTTGAGTGCGGCTCCTTGGGGTTGCTGGCGCCTGGACACCTACTGTGCAGGTGGGTGACAGCACATTGCAGTTATAACACGGGCCATGAGCATAGACGAAAGTCCACCCACAGGTAACACAGGTGGTAGCTTTCAAAATCAGACCCTGTATCCTGAAGCGGTAAGGAGACGGGAGTGAGGGTGGGCCAGCAATAGCATTTGCTAAAGCGTTCTAACCAACAGAACAAGTCTCAACACATTCAAAGAAGCTGTACCACGCTGTTTGCCATCTCAGGCACGATGCACTTAAATCACAACAGCACACACACACAAATTGTGATAATATATTTCTAAAAACCTAGGTACACTAGAAATTTATAATAAATAGTTCTAAATGACTATACATCAAAGATGAACTCACAACGAAAATTTAAATTTTCAGAGGTGAGAGATAATGAAAATATGATGCAGAGGAACAGGAGAGGCAGTTAAGGGAAGAATTACAGAAACATGTACCAAAAAGAAAAGGGACTGAAAATCAATGAGCGAAGCAGCCATATTCTAGGACAGTAAAAGTACAGCAAAATAATCTAAAAAAAAAATTAAGGAAGGAAATAATAATCAAGATGATAGTAGAAATTAATGAAATAGAAAATGACACTATAGAAAAGATCAAAGGAGCTAAATGTTTATTGTTAGAAACACTTAAATTAATGGAACAGATGAACGTCTGGGAGGATTGATGGAGCACAGAAGGAAATAAATCATATGTGTGCGATATTAGGGGCATAAAGAAACACAGCTGTATGCATGGAAGTTGTTGAATACATTTGAAAACGTATTTTAAAGAACTGAGTGTCTTCCAGTTGGATCATTGAAGCGTCTTTCAACTCATAAAGTGGTTTTGGCCACAGATTATCCACATAGTTAAAGAAAACGCGGCCATGCATTGAGATTAAAAGTCATCCTGAAGATGCTGATGACACCTCGTATGACTCCAGTAAACATGAAACCAGGTGGTAAAGGGAGTAAGGACTTAAGCCTAGAAACTCTGAGGGGGAGCTTTGTGGTTTTCCTGGAACGTTTGACTTCATGTCCTTTTAAAAATATCGTCTACACCTGTCATCTGCATTTGTATGCATACGTGTGTCTATAATCTATCTACCTACCTGCCTACGTACCTACCTATCCATCTATCTATCTATCCATTTATCTATCTATCTGTCTGTCTATCTATCTGTCTATCTATCCATCCATCCTATCTGTCTGTCCATCTATCCATCCATCCATCCATCCATCCTGTCTGTCTGTCTATCTATCTATCTATCCATCCATCTTATCTGTCTACCTATCTCTATTTATCTATCCATCCATCCATCCGTCCATCCATCTAACCTGTCTGTCTGTCTGTCTGTCTATCTATCTATCTATCTATCTATCTATCTATCTATCTATCTATCTATCTATCTATCTATTTATCTACATGTTCATCCATCCATCCATCCATCCATCCATCCATCCATCCATCCATCCATCTAATCTATCTATCTATCTATCTATCTATCTATCTATCTATCTATCTATCTATCTATCTATCTATTTATCTACATGTTCGTCAATCCATCCATCCATCCATCCTATCTGTCTGTCCATCTATCTATCCATCCATCCATCCATCCTGTCTGTCTGTCTATCTATCTATCTATCCATCCATCTTATCTGTCTGTCTATCTCTATCTATCTATTTATCTATCTATCTATCTATCTATCTATCCATCCATCCATCCATCCATCCATCCATCCATCCATCTAACCTGTCTGTCTGTCTATCTATCTATCCATCCATCTTATCTGTCTGTCTATCTCTATCTATCTATCTATCTATCTATCTATCTATCTATCTATCTATTTATCTACATGTTCATCGATCCATCCATCCATCCATCCATCCATCCATCCATCCATCCGTCCATCCATCTAACCTGTCTGTCTGTCTGTCTATCTATCTATCTATCCATCCATCTTATCTGTCTGTCTATCTCTATCTATCTATCTATCTATCTATCTATCTATCTATCATCTATCTATTTATCTACATGTTCATCGATCCATCCATCCATCCATCCATCCATCCATCCATCCATCCATCCGTCCATCCATCTAACCTGTCTGTCTGTCTGTCTATCTATCTATCTATCTATTTATCTACATGTTCATCGATCCATCCATCCATCCATCCATCCATCCATCCGTCCATCCATCTAACCTGTCTGTCTGTCTGTCTATCTATCTATCCATCCATCTTATCTGTCTGTCTATCTCTATCTATCTATCTATTTATCTATCTATCTATCTATCTATCTATCTATCTATCTATCTATCTATTTATCTACATGTTCATCGATCCATCCATCCATCCATCCATCCATCCATCCATCCATCCTATCTGTCTGTCCATCTATCTATCCATCCATCCATCCATCCTGTCTGTCTGTCTATCTATCTATCTATCCATCCATCTTATCTGTCTGTCTATCTCTATCTATCTATCTATCTATCTATTTATCTACATGTTCATCGATCCATCCATCCATCCATCCATCCATCCATCCATCCATCCGTCCATCCATCTAACCTGTCTGTCTGTCTGTCTATCTATCTATCTAATTCTTTTTAATGATGCTGGTGTAATGCAGACTTTGGCCCTGAAAAGTGATAAGAAAATTCAGCACTGAGAAAATCTCTGACTTTTGAAGCTTGCTCACTGTCCAGTGGGGGAAGCAAACAGTTCGAGGAGGAATGTAAGAGGGTCTAAAAAGGAAGGACGTATTGCTGGGTCTGCGTTGTGCATAAAGGTGACCATCCCCACATTTCCCCAAAACATAATAAATTGACAATACTCACAGCAGGTGCCACATCGGAGCACACCCAGCTTACCTTGGGTGCTTCACGGCGGGCTTTCAACAGCGATGTTTTGACTTCATTTTGTTGAAAGCTGCCATCTCTTTGTGGGCAGGAACCAGGTCTGTCCTGTCTGTCAAAGTCTACCCAGGACACATGCTAATAGCCCAGCTAGCTTTGAAATAATGATATTATTATTAATAAGAAGGAAGCAGGATCCGTGCACCACCCCGAGCTGGGCGGCTGGCGTGGAGAGCTCCGATAAACTTCATCCCGCGGGGAGGACCGCCGCCGCCCTCGTCCCGACGGACTGCAGCCGAGGCAGGTGGCTGGCATGACACCCTGTCCCACAGGTGGGACCCTGGGGAATGTCCGGCGCCCAGCTGTCCATGCCAACTCCATCACGCAGCCTCGTTCAACAGAAAACCTAGCTCTGACAATGCGTTCTTTTCCCCCAGCTTTGGTTGGGGTTAAATGTCTTTCTTCTCATCAGTCCCATCCTCCCGCTGTGTTCTCGACACAGACCGGTTTCAGCAGCCCTCGCAGCCTGCAGCAAAGCTTCCTGTTTCTGCTCAACCTGAGACCCCCTTCCTCAGCCTCTTGAGATAATTCCGTCGCAAGTGGAGGAAACATCTGCTTTGTACACAGAACGTGCGATTGCAGCATCTGGAAGGGGCCGCCCGAGTGGGCCGAGAGACGGGCTGGCGGCGAGGCCGCTGCCTTTTCAGCGCTGTGGCGGCTCCGCCTGCAAAGGGAGGAAGGACCGCTCGGCACAGATGTTCCCTGAATAGCGCTTGTGACAGGGACCGAGGCCCGGGCGGCACGTGCGCGCTCAGCCTGATGAAAGTCTGGAGGGAAATGAATGCCCCAGCTCTTAAAATTAGCAGGGGAAAGAGCCATTTCTTGGATTTTTCAAAAAAAATCTCTTATTTATGCATTTCCTTTGAAATGGCTCTGTGCGTTCGTGAGGGATTTGCTATTCCTGGGTGCCCCCCGGCTCTGAGAGCCTCCTGGCAAACTGTGCATCTCTCAATGCGCAAATCACCCTGTTTGTTTTCAAACCGGGTGATTTATAAACAGCAGACACGGTCGTGGGCGTCTGTCCCACTTACACATCTGGGCACAGCCCGCGGCTGGGGCAGAAGTCCCCACTGCTGATGAGAAAGTCGGCTTGGACCCCTCTGCCTGCCCAGCCCCTGCTGATGAGGACAGAGGAGGCGCTCGGTGCCCCCACGGGGTCCCCGAAAGGCCTGTCTTCCAAGGAAGATCCCGCAGCGGAGGACCCCGGGAGGCCGACCTTCCCAGACAGGCTGCCCCTGGGTCAGGAACTTCAGTCCAAACGGCTCCTGTTCCAGAAAGGGGCGACTTCAGACAGAGAAGCTGGGCCTGAAGATAAAGCCTACAATGAAGTCAGGTGTGCTGAGGGGCACAGATCCAGTCCCGGGGCTGGAACGCGAGGTCCAGCGAAGCTTCCTGCTTGTCTGGGTCCAGTGTCAGCAGGGCTCACGGTCACGGACTCGGTGGCTCAGGATCCTGGCCGGGAGGAGGGACTCCCAACAGCTGGGTTTCTGACCCCGAGACTCCCCCATCTTTCAAACAACAGGGACGGAGGCTCGGCCGTCGGTGGACACTGAGCACAGACAGAACATACTTTCCTGCTCCTAAAAGAGTCAAAGACGAGGACTCAGACCACAGCAGAGCAAGGGCAGATCAGAGGAGAGTCACAGAGAGCACAGTGGGTTAGACATAAAACGGGATGCTAGGTGCTGGTGCAGACATTTGCATCCAAATCACTTTTGCGCACAAGTGTTCGGGGGCTGGACTGACTGTGTTTCTTTTCCTCCCTCGGTTCTGCACTTGCATTGAGGGACTGACACGGCTGCCAGGATGGTAATCCTGCTGACAAAGCGGCCGAGAGAAAGAGCTGATGGGAAAGACTGAGGCGTAAACACTGACGTCCTGGTTCTGGGAGCTCGGGGGCTGTGACTACAAAGAGAAGGTCTGCTTCCAACAGCTCAGCCCAATCGCTGAGTCGATGAATAGACCGGAGTGAGTGGTGTGCTTTCTGCAGCTTCGAGAACTGTGTGTGTGTGTGTGTGTAGCAGTCTCTGTAAGCCACGTTTTATCCCAGAAGGCAGCATGGACTGGGGACCACAGGGCAGCATGGACTGGGGACCACAGGCAACCGGCCCGCTCTGTGACAAGCAGCCAGAATATTCAGTCTTCGTCCCGAAAATACCGGCCGGGGACTTGACCTCACGGGCTGTCTGGAAGTTCAGATGGAATAAATCCTGTGAACGTGGAGTTGCCTCCAAGAGACACAGTCACTGGACCAGGCTCCCTTTCAGGAACAATGTCCTCATGACCGACCCCCGGGAGACGTGACTATTAACTGAGCCTCGTGGTCATGGCCCCTGAGAGGAGGCTGGCCTGCCTTCCACACTCAGCCAACGTGACAGCATTCAAACACCCAGCATCTTCTCAAGGCCTCCCTGGGCCCCCGGTCACCACTCAGGGCAGGTGTCAGGGGGCCACCCCAGCTGAACTGAAGGGTATGGATGAGGACAAGGGGGCCACCCCGCCCCCACTCTAGGAACCACCTCTGGAGGTGAGCCCGGCTGTCAGAGGAGGTGAAGTGCCAGGACCTGCTGGGACTGACTTGGTCCCGCTGATCTCAGGGACAGCAGGGGACAGACAACCGGGGGCCCAGTGGGTCTCAGGACACACGTTGTACAAAAAGGCGCAACTGTCCCTTTTTAGTGTCCTTTTCCACTTTCCAGCTGCCGTTGACTGACTTAGAGGTTTGAAGTCTCCCGATGCTTTGAGGACGCTGGGGGAGAAGCTGGTTTTAATTTGATGGCGTGTGCTTCCTTCGAATGTACATCAGACCTCCCTTTCTGTTGTGCCCCACTTCCTGTCACTAAATATTTTACATAAGTTGACCTGTTTACGCCTCCAAACGGTCCCCTCCAAGGTCCTGGACGAGGGGCAAAAGCAAGACACCGGGTGACCCTCAGTTAGGCGCCCTGAAAACCCACCACAGACTCACCAACGAGGCAGTGGTGGGGACGACCTGAGGAGGAAAAAAGTGAGACTCAGGTGTGAGTTTCCACAGCGAGCACGTGGCAGAGACTTGACGGGGACCTCGGTCCTTGGAGGGCTGAGTGGCACCGCTTCCAAAGGGAAAGAGGGAGCCGCCGGGGCTGGAGAGATGGGGGACATGGCGTGAAGGTCAGCGTAGACCTGGCCCCGCGGCCCCTCCAGCCGCGGCCCCTTCGCGACGTCCCCGCTCAGTCTGTGCGTCTCAGGGCACCGCCCCGCGGTGACACTTGGTGTCCAGACGTCTGGTCACACGTCATCAGGGGCGTGTCTGGGATGAGATCCACGCCTGAATTATTAGACCGGGTGAGAGAGATCGCCCTCCCAGGGCCGGGGGACCTCCCCCAGGGACGGTCAGAGGTTCCCTCTGCTGCCTTCGGACTCGGCCGTGGACTGGAGCCTAGTCCGCCGTGCCTCCTGGGTCCCCAGCCGGCTGGCGGCAGACGCGGGAAGTCACCTGAGCCAGTTCCATTTCTTACCGTAACTCACATGACATTTGTGAACATGGATCTATTTCTAATACACATGTGTTTCATTCATTCTGTTTCTCTAGAGAACCCAGAAGAATATGGGTTCATTTGTTCTAAATTTCTAACCTTTCTTTAGCTTCTAGACACTAAAATTTGGGGCCTTTAGAACAGACCCCACTACAATAATGATTAAAGTTTTTTTTTTTTTGACTTTCCATCACATTTTGGAAGGACACGTCCACATGTCAACCGTTTAAAACCCCTTGAAATAAAGCAGTTATTGTCATCGCGTTGATGGGGAGGTCACAGCTGAACCAAGGCAGAGACACGCCCTCGGTCACGGATAAAGGTGGCGGGTGGCAGAGAGCGGGCAGAGGCCTGAGGTCCCTGGTTCTGGGTCAGACTCTTCAGAATGGAAACCCTTGCAATTTGTGCTGCATGAAAACGGACGGACAGGATTGTAACAAGGCCATTAAATCTTTTTTTTTTCCCTCCTCAATCAAACACAATGATGTTTCTGATTCCGAAAGTCCGTCCCAAATGTAATCGTGCGTCACAGTCCACTGAAGGACAGACCTCCCAAGACGTGCAGCCTGTTTAAAGGGTGCTGTTCTGTCTCACCCGATTTCTAGCCACTGCTCACCGTTCGTTCGCGATATGTTGGCCAAGGACTGAGTTTTTGTCATTTGTATTTTCAGACAAAGGCTGGGTGTTGCCTTTAAGACACTAAACTGGCAGTCACTGTACGTACTGTGAGAATGAGGGTACCTACTTGTTATTTTTGTTTTTATCTTTTTTTATTGATCTGTAGTCCATTTACAATGTCGCGTTCGTTTCTGGCACGCAGCATAGTAATTCAGTTACACACATATATACGCATTGCTTTTCATGTTCTTTTTCATCATAGGTCACGACAGGATATTGAATAGCGTTCCCCGTGCTGTGCAGTAGGACCATGTTGTTTATCTCTTTTCTACACAGTAGTGTGTGTCTGCAAATCCTATTTATTATGATTTTCTGGATTCTGTGTCAGACTTGAAGTTGTTTCGGGCCAGGAAATCACAAAGTACATTTCTCACCATGTAATCTTTTTTATTTTCGTTGGAATGCCCAGAACTTAAGTGGATGCACACAGAGACAGGCTCACACACACCCACGTGCGTGCTACTGAAATGAGCCTTGGACGCAGACAGAAAATTACCTTGCTGCTGGAGCGCCCGTCTGCCCTCCCTGTTCACATCTCTCGGTCCCCCCCACAGAGAGAACCACTATCACCCACTTTATCTTAACCATCCTCCTGCTTTCCTCTGTTCTCTTTTCACTGTCTGCAAAACACGCGTCTTTAAACAACGCATTGTTTGGTTTTAGCAGGGGTTGGACTTCATCCGAAGGAATCACCCTGTGCACATCATTCTGGAATTTGCTCTTTTTTTTTTCTCCAGTCCAACTTGTTTTGGAGATGCTTTTTCACGTGTGCCAGATGCACAACTTGCCCCAGATAAAGAACAATTTAAAAATTGGTTAGTAGTGGAATCAGCCACCTCTAACTAAACGGACTATCTGTATTGCTGGGGAAATTACCAAAGAGGATAAAAAGCTGCAATTATATTTGGTTGAATAACAGCCTTTCACAGTGTGTAGGGCACAGGCGGCCTGGATTTCTGGATGCTTCAGTCTTGTGGGTTTAAACCTTCTGTCCAATGGCTGTAGCCTTTTGAGGTCCCGCCTCACCTGTCTGTGTTGTACGTGACCCCATGTCACACCACCAGAATGAAGTTGGGGCTCAAGGAACCTTGATGTGTGTAGTCAGGGTTCTCCAGGGAAACACAACCACCGGAGTGTGACTATATGCATGTGTGTGTGTGTATAAATATACGCATATTATATATATTATAAGGAATTGGCTCATGGGTTATGGAGGCTGGCATGTCCAAATCTGTTGTGTGGCCAGCAGACTTGAGACCCAGGAAAGCCAGTGGTGCCGATCAAACCTGAAGGTCAGCCGTCCACTGCACAATCTCCTCCTGCTTGGAGAGGCCAGTCTTTTTGTTCTACTCAGGCCTTCACCTGATTGGACGAGGCCCACCACATGATGGAGGGTGAACTGGTTCCTTGGAGTCACCACGTTCACCAGTTTAAATGTTAATCTTGTCCAAAAACCCCTCCAAGGGGAAGCCTAAATTCCGATTTCTGAAACGTCTGCTTGGAATTTCTATTTTCTGCCAATTGACTGTTCTTGGAATGGCGTCCACCACTGTGTCCCTCCCTCAAAGCCTTTGCTCTGGATCCTCTGTGTTCTTTCACCGATATTTTGGAATGTTCTCAACGCACGTGTGCACCTCTTAAACTAGACTGAAGGATTTCAGGCCAGACAAGGACTCTTATTTACTTGTGTGTCTCCAGGCCCTCCTCCTAAAGGGTCTGCCGGGACCACGGTGCGAAAGAGGGGTTTTGTCCTCACCAGTACCGCTTCTCTCTGGCTTCCTCAGTTAGGACCCGGTTCATGGCTCTGGGACGGCCGCTTGTATCTCCTGAGCCCTTAGAACTAATTGCACTGTCGCCAGCGTGTGCTTTTGCACGGCAGGGAGAGTGCACTGGTCATTGGCATTTCCATAGGTTAAGCTGCCCCCTCTATTGCATTGAAATGGCAGCAATAAAAATCAGATATGAGGTAGGTACACTTGCGTTTGTCCAAAGTATTGTTGAATTGGCGGCTTCCGAATCTCTGGAATGCCTTTCCTTACTTGGGAAAAGGAACATTGCAGACGAGATTGAGTTAAGGGTCACGAGATGGAGAGATTGTCCTCAAATATCTGGATGGGTCTAGCATCCTTACAAGTGAAAGAGGGAGCGGGGAGGTGGAGACGGATTTGAAGAGGCTGCACTGTTTCCTTTGAAGATGGAAGCGGGTGTCGCGAGTTAAGGAATGCAGATGACAAGTGGGGACAGATAAGAACACGGATTCTCTCCGAAAACCTCCAGAAACGCCTTCATTCTAACCCAGTGAGATGTATTTTGGGCTTCCGACTTCCAGGTCTGAAAGAGATGAAGTGTGCCTTGCGTTAAGCCACTGGGTTTGTGAGAATCTGTTACAGCGGCCACACGAAGCCGATACACTGTCACACGCAGGAGCGGTCCGTGCCTTCGCGCTTTGATTTTGCTGGGAAGGGGTTCCTCCCGTGCTGTCTGCTATCTCGGAGATCTTATCACACACCAGTTCTCCGCCGGGTACTTTTGTAAGACTATTTCATTTCACTTTCACAACAAACCTGCAAGCCAGGATAACTACCCCAGTTTCAAATAAGAGGATGCTGAGGTTCAGAAAAGTCCGCAAACCACCCAGCGTTTCGAGGCCAGGGGGACCCCAGCCTGGCCCCTTCGCCCAGCTGTTCCCTCTGTGGCCCTTTGCACATCAGAGTCTGACCAGAAGTGCGGGAAAGAACCTTGCAGAATTACATTTCCCCTCCCCGGAGCCTCACAGCGTGTCACTACACCGCGGAAGAAGAACCTGGACAATTGTATCACGTTAATAAAAAAGGAGATTGCTCAACTAGAAAAAGCCTGGTGTGACCCAAAACTAACAAGTCATTCCCTCGACTTTTTTTTTAAATTCTTTTGCCTTTTTTTTTAATAAATAATGACGGTGTAATTGCCCTATAAATTTCACACGTGGCATTTAATTGAGGAAAAGCACGCAGAACTGTTTTATCTTCTAAGCGACTTTCTGTGTTTATCTCATTATGATTATAGTTTAAGGTATTATTAATATTAATTTAATTCCCTGTTTTCGCGGAAATTTCTCGGAGGCTGCGATTCACAGACATTACGCGGCTATGATGGAGAGGGCAATATTTGTGCATGCTAATGAGCCATATCGGGAAATTAGTGCTGCTTTGGAATAAATGAAATGCCAGATTGCCCAATTAAGGTGAGTGCTAAACTCGGCTAACGAGCATCGTGCACATCAATTGTTCTCCGGCGAACACGGGCGGCTTCACTGGAACGGTTACATATATTAAACAGGAAATTTATGGCCATCTCTGAGATGTTTTTGCTAACATTAGGACGAGAGAGTTCACTAATTGCTGCCATGATCCGTTTCTCAGCTCCGAATTGCAGAACGCCGTACGGCCACGATCCCCCAGTGAGCTGTGATGCTTGGGGCAGTGGTTGTGGATTTCAGCCGGATTCATTTTCTGGGTTTTTTTCCCCCTTTCTTTTTAAAATAGACAGAAAGGAACCATGGAATTTTTTGACCTGGTGGCTCAAGTCCTTAAGCAACTGGCATTTTTCTCTGAAGGGGAAGGAAATATTTTGCCCCGGTTGGTTTCAGCCCCTTTTAGAGCGGATGCTGCAGCCTGCACGTGCATGTGAATTTAGGGGATCAAGTAGCTCCCAGGGCAGGCCAGCTCGTGTGGAAACGTGTTGGCGTCGGAGCTGGCCATGCAGCACACAGGACAGCTGCACTGACTGGAGCAGCCGCTAAGACCTGAAAAGGCACTGAAACAGCAGCAAAAAATAATTTCTCCTGAAAAATAAGCACTTGAAACCGGTCACTCGAAAACTGGATGGAGATGCTACCGAGAGTGAAATGATAAACAGATGAACGTCATTTTGGCTTCAGATCCCGGATGCCCTTAGCACCTGTGGGTCTGGACCTGTCTTTCCCATCTGAGAAATGACAGCCGTGACCACTGACTCTCAGTGCCAGTGGAGGGATGGGCTCCTGGGACACGAGGGCCCGCGTGCCAGGCTCGGGTGCAAACCCTGGTGGCTGCTGCCTCCCTCACGGGTGTTTGCACGAAAGCCGGGTTGAAACAGCAGGAATTATAATGAGCCTTTGTCCCCATTCCGGTCTTCTAACTGGAAATGAAACTAACCTGCTGAATATCGACTTTGGGGTAAATTGAGATTGCTTTCCATTTTACAGAAGCAAATAAATCCACCAGAGCCCAGAGTCTGCCTAACTGAAATCTCTCGGGATCTTTGTCCAAAGAAAGTTGAGAAATTGGCAAATTTTTTGTTCCGCATTTTTTTAGTTTCAACCCTCCCCTCTGCTCTTACTCATTAATGACTCCAATTCTTTTTTTTTAATTTATTTTTTATTTTATTTAACATTTTTATTGCATTATAGTCATTTCACAATGTTGTGTCAAATTCCAGTGTAGAGCACAATTTTTCAGTTATACGTGAACATGCATATATTCATTGTCACTTTTTTTTCACTGTGAGCTACCATGAGATCTTGTATCTATTTCCCTGTGCTATTAATTACTCCAATTCTTTAAAAAAAATTAATACAAGTTTTCTCTTACATTTTATTGTCTCAACAAATATGTATTGACCACCAGAGGGGGGCATTCAGTGGGATCAGGAGGCACTGGGAGGACCCTGGTGGGCACGTCCCATCTCTGGGAGACAGACGGTCTGCACAGACAGACAGACATTATTCAGTTAAGACCTGCAAACTGAGAAAGTTCGATGAAGATGGGCTCCAGAAATGTCCTCTAGAGGCTTTCAGCTGTGGGAAGCCTGTTTTTAACTGGCGTCAGCTGGCTTCGACTGGACTATTTGTTACTGAGCGCATACTGCTCGCTGCACAGCAAGCCAATAAACTGATGGATGACTTGCTGGGGCAAGGAATAGCAACTTTATCCCGAAAGCCAGCAGACTGAGAGGGTGGGGGACCAGTGTCTCCAAGAACCATCTTGCCCAGGGTCTGGATGTTGGGTTCTTTTATAGAGCAAAAGGGGGAGGGGCCTCAGGAGGTAAAATAAAAGGTGATAAACTGTTGCAAACATTTCCTGGTTCCAGCCAGACTCCGGAGGGGCTGTGCTAATTTTTCCCATCCTGTAGTCATTCGCAAGTGGGCCTGGTCAGGATGTTTCCTGGGAGCTGAACAACGATATTTTAACTTAACGCTGATTACCTGGGAGGCAGGGTTCCTAGAGATGGGCCACAACGTACACGTTACGCTTATAGGTAACATCCTTTAGTGATTAACTTACAACAAAAGCAACAGAGACGAAGTTGAAAGTAAAAGAAAAAGGCCCAATGTGGAGTCAATTTTGTTCTTCTCTTACATATTTAGAGGATTAAAGCCAAGGGAGTAAGTTGGTGTAGAACTCTGAGAAATGAAAGAGTTAAGTATTCAAATGAACGTCTAATACATTAATCTTTACTACTAAAATTTCAGCTTTTATACATCGAGCACTTGCTGTGTGCCAGACCCCGAGGACAGCACAGAATGACTGAATGATATGTGTATGCTGGCCAGAATATTTATTTATTTATGTATTATTTATTGACTTATTATTTATTTTTTATTTGAAGTAGAGTCAATTTACATTGCTGTGTCAGTTTCTGGTGTACAGCCTCATATTTCAGTCATACGTATACATACATTTATTCCTTTTCATATTCTTTTTCATTAGAGGTGACTACAAGGTATTGAATATAGTTCCCTGTGCTCTACAGAAGAAACTTGTTTATCTATTTTATATCTAGTGGTTTGTATCTGCAAATCTCAAACTCCTAATTTATCCCTCCCACTTTCTTCCCCCCCTGGTAACCATAAGTTTGTTCTCTCTGTCTGTCTCTTTCTGTTTTGTAGATGAGTTAGTAGTGACCTTTTTTTCTTTTTAAGATTCCACATATGGGTGATCTCATATGGTATTTTTCTTTCTCTTTCTGGCTTACTTCACTTAGAATAACGATCTCCAGGTCTATCCATGTTGCTGCAAATGGCAAGTTTTCATCTTTTTTATAGCTGAGTAGTATTCCATTGTATAAATATACCACAGCTTCTTTATCCAGTCATCTGTCAATGGACACTTGGGCTGTTTCCATGTCCTGGCTGTTGTAAATAGTGCTGCTATGAACATTGGGGTGCAGGTGTCTTTTCAAGTTAGTGTTCCCTCTGGATATATGCCCAGCAGTGGGATTGCTGGATCACATGGTAAGTCTATTTTTAGTCTTTTGAGGAATCTCCATATGGTTCTCCACCAAGGCTGCGCCAAACTGCATTCCCACCAGCAGTGCAGGAGGGCTCCCTAGTCTGTTTTGTAAATAGATTCATTTGCATTATTTTCTACATTCCGCCTGTGAGTGACAGCGTATAACATTTTTGAAAGCAGTTTTGAAAGTCCTCATCAGAATGGCTGATCCGAATCATTTGGAAGCACAGGCAGGTTTACACCACGCCTCTGTGCCTCCACCTGACCCATGGAGTTCATCCTCTGCCGCACAGACACCGGGGCTATTCACGCCACCTTGCGGTACCTGGTACAATGCTCAGAACGCTGGGCTTTCCACACATTTGCACAGAAGGAGGGATTAGAAGGAAACACGGAAAAAAGAAGGCAAAGGACGCTGGGCGTTTCCCAGGAGGCTCCCAGAAAATTGTCCCCATAACCATTCAAAGTGAGCGTAATTCTTGTTGGTCCTTCCAGCTCCAGTTCTGCACCCAAAGATGACGCTTCCTTGTCTTCTAGGTGCAAACCAGCACTGTCCTTGCGCCTGTCTTTAGAAACCCCTCTGTCCTTACAGCTTGCTCAGCTGTCAATTAAGTATTTCAGATCCGTAATTAGGTCTCTAAAGGTTGCAAATACGTAAAACCTGAAAATACCTTCCATTTTCACAGAAGTCAGCCCTTGGAAGCTGCTAATAATATTTTTATAAGTCTTTACGAATAGAGTAAACACATCAAAAGCATCGACACACGGATCTCGCGCTGTGCTGTGGGTGTGAAAATTAAATAGCTCTCCTTTGATAGATTTTACTTCGTAGGTGCAAGAAAAAAACGATCTGACTTGTTTTCCCATCAAAGTATCATAATTTGTTTAGCAGCTGTTAAACTTCTTTCTCGGAGCAAGTCTTTCTTGATTTAACCTTCCTATTTTGTGGTGTCCTTTCCCCTTCAAAACCCGAGTGTCCCTGCAACCCCATGGCTAAGGCAGGTCCACCGTGCAGACCGGGGGAATGTTTTTATTCTAAGAGCAACAGAAGACCAAGGAAGTTATGAAATCTGGGATGCTGTTTATCGTTTTAAAAGATCTCTCTGCTGCAAGGAGCAGGTTTTGTAGGAAGACACGAGGGGGGAGTGCAGCAGGGGCCCAGGGGAATGGCCCTGCGGGCCTGGGCTGGAATGGGGTGACAGCTCGTTTTACGTCAGCTTGACCCAGGCATTTGATCAGACATTATTCTAAATACTTCTGTGAAGGTTTTTTTTTTTTCTTTTCTATTTGAGACTCACATTGATGTCTGTGGACTTTGGGTGAAGGAGAACATCCTCTGCCGTGTGGGTGGCCCCCATCCGTCAACCGATGCAGGTTACTGGAGGAAGAGAGAGTTGCATCCCCAGGTGCCTGTGGACTTGATCTGCAGCGTCAGCTCCTCCGAGTCCCTCCCCTGCGGGGCCGCCCTGTGCATCCTGGGCCTGTCAGCCCCAGCGTCACACGAGCCGATTGCCTAAAAGGAAGGAACGTCTCTCTCTTTCTCTGAGTCTCTCTCTCTCTAAACACACACACACACACACACACACTTGCTTCTGTTTCTTTGGGAAACACTGACTGGTGCAAATAGTTATAGAGACAGAAAGAGAAAGAAAGGAGATACACTGAGAGATCTGGGGGCGAGAACCACACACGTCTGCCGAGCTGTCGCTTGTGGGGCAGAGTGGGGGAGTCAGCGATGCCGTCTCCTGAGACGGGGAGGAAGGCGGGGAGCAGCTGTAGGTCAGTGGGGTCAGTGGGGCTCATTGGGGTCAGAGGGGGTCAATGGGGGTCAGTGAGGCTCAGTGGAGGTTAGGAGATGTCTTAAAGAATGGCTCTGGAACGCGGGGTTTAATTGCCAGTCATTCCACGTGGAGAGACCACAACCCACGTGCTTATATGAAAAGGCATCCCGGGACTTTGTGGCGGGAGCGTGGGCTCTGACATTCAGCGCCGTGGCTCAGACCTCGGCTTGCCTCTTACCACACCTGAGCAGATTCCTTAGGCCTGTTGATCCTGACTGCTTTCTATGTGCGTGAGACACAAGTAGCATTGTTGTCACAGAGTATTTTTCAGCTAAGAACGCAAAAAAGCATATAAATAATATATTGTTTATATAATAATATATAAATAATATATTTTATTATTTATAAAAATAATAAATAATATAATTATTTATAATTATAATTAATTTATATAATTTATATAAATTATATAATTATAATTATAAATTATATAGTTTAATATAATTTATGTTATGTTAATATAAAAGAGACAAAATTCACCAAAGCGCCAGTGGGTTGAACACGGGAGCCTTTGCTGGGATGAAGGTAAGAGCGTGGGATGGTGTTGCTCGTTTTGTTATTCATCATTATTTTTATTTCATCCATCATTCATTTTTATTATTTTAATTTAAAAAACTTGGGGGGGTGGGAGGTAATTAAATTTACTTATTGATTTTAGAGGAGGTACTGGGGACTGAACCCAGGACCTTGTGTGCGCTAAGCATGTGCTCTACCACTTCAGCTGTACCCTCCCCACTATTTTAATTTAATGCATAATTTAAATATATCGATTTATTTAAACTAGAGCAGGACTGTTCGGAGGGCTGGCTTCAAGGCATGGGGCGGATTCCAGGTTCCCTGAAGACAGCAGCTGCGTGAGGCCATCCGTCCAGCGCAGTGCTTCTCCAGTGATCAGCTCCAGACCCTTTTCCGTGGCTTTTTCCCTTAACCTGTGATGGCTCAACGCTTCTAAAACAGTCGAATGAAAACCAAACGGTAGAAGCAGCATTTTAAGAACGGAAACAGCGTACCCCACGCCCTGATTATCTGTAGTTACATTCAGCACGTGTAAGACTGGGCTGCGACATTTCCATAAAAGCCAGCGACGTCTTCGTCCCCGTTTCTGCACTTGTCCAGACGTGGACCCGAAGCGAGGAGTCGGCCCCTGGGAGCCCTGGACTGTCGTTGCAGCCTGGGAAGTCATCCTCAGAAATACTGGCGTCGGAGACCTCAGGGGACAGACCGACTTTCAGGCACTTGGTGAGATGAGGGCTCGGAGCTGCCACTCGGGAATGAGAGGGGACCCTGGGGGGCGTGAGGTCCAGGGAACTCGGGTCCTCTCAGTCCTGCTAGGACACCAAGCCCTTTGCCTGAGAAGGAGGCGGTGAGGGACGTGGACGGGCGGGGCAGCGCCCCGTGACGGCATTGACTCCCGCTACCGTGGCGGCGTGCCGCTGCACCTGGGAGCCCGGCCAAGGGCCGGAGGATAGGAAGGCACTGCCCACAGCCAGGCTGGCAGGGCCGCCCCGCCCTGCCCCCTCTTTGGGGATGTGACAAAGGCAGTTAGACGGACAATGGGAGACCCAGCTCTGCGCTGTGAAGAACCAAGCCTCCCACCCAAGACACGCATGGAGGTGTGGAGGGGGCAGGCGACCGCTGTGTCCTGCCCACAGCCCAGCCCTGGGCGCCGGCACGGGGCCGGGGGGCCAAGGAGGGGCCGACAGTGACAGTCCCTGTTTCCTGGGTCGACCCTTCCTGTTCTGGAGAACGCCACTGTGGACTGATTACATTTTAATTCCATTTTGTAAGATGTCAACAAATCATATCACTTTCTCTGAAGGAGGATTTGGGGCACGAGAAAGGAAAAGGTCGTTGGAGCCCTCGGAGTGGTGACAGATTTGAGACAAAAAGGAAGGCAGCCACGCGGGTTTCCCGGGGAGCAGGACCAGGGGCGTTAAGGTTTGCCACCGGCACACGGGGCAGGAAGCCAGTAAGGACATCATCCCGTTGTTGCCTGCAGCGAGCCAGAAGTCAGCTCCTCACAGGGTCCAGGATGGTCCTTCTGGGAGTCACACTTGGGGAGGGGTTTGGGTCTGGTCTGGGTCACGGGCAGGATGCCAGGGCTGCTCACTTAGCACAGAAACCTCGCCGGGGGGCTCTGTTTATTTTTTAAGGAAAAAAAAAGAGTCAGGAATCATTTATTTTTCTAATTCAACCTTTTATTTTTTAACTGAAGTATAGACGGTTTAAAGTGTTGTGTTAATTTCTGGTGTACAGCATAGTGAGTCAGCTACATATATATATATATAAAATATATATATTTTTTCATTGTAGGTTATTGCAAGATATTAAGTGTAGTTCCCTATGCTCTACAGTAGGACCTGGTTGTTTATCTGTTTACATATAGTCATGTGTGTCTGCAAATCCTGAACTTCCATTTTATCCCTCCACCTCCTCTCCACCTCCTGGGAACCCTAAGTTTGTTTTTCTGTGCCTGTGAGTCTGTTTCTGTTTTGTAAATAAGTTCATTTGTGTCATTTTTTTAGATTCCGCATGTAGACCTAAACAAACTTTTCTCCAGTGAAGACACACAGATGGTCGATAGGCACGTGAAAAAATGCTCAGTATCACTATTTATCAGAGAAATGCGAATCAAAGCTACAATGAGGGATCACCTCACACCAGTCAGAATGGCCATCCTTCAAAAATCCACAAATGGCAAATACTGGAGAGGCTGTGGAGAAAAGGGAGCCATCCTGCACTGCTGGTGGGAATGCAGTTTGGTGCAGCCACTGTGGAAAGCAGTATGGAGATTCGTCAAAAAAAAAAACCCCAAAAAAACCCCCCAAAAATACAGTTACCATATGACCCAAGAATCTTCTCCTGGGCATATATCCAGAAGGAATCCTACTTCAAAGAGACACATGCACCCCAATGTTCAGAGCAGCACTATTTACATCAGCCAAGACATGGAAGCAACTTAAATGTCCATCAACAGATGACTGGATAAGGAAGCTGTGGTCTGTTTATACAATGGAATACTACTCAGCCATGAAAAAGAATAAAACAATGCCATTTGCAGCCACATGGGTGGCCCTGGAGATGGTCATTCTAAGTCCTTTAGTTTGACTTGAGACAATCAGAACAAGTGTACAGATAATATCACATCGAAGCAAAAGTGGAAGAGACCCAGGCGGAGATAAAATAAAGATGAAAACAGCGGTCATGGTGCCCATAAAAGGCACAGCCCAGAGTCCTGGGACGTTTCTCGCCATCAGCTATGAGCCTCCAACATCCCACATTGGTGGCAAAGCCGGGTCATTTTGGAGTCTGTAGCTACACGATCAAACAAACTTGGTTATTTGCAAACACCACTGCCCAGAACTGGAGCATTTTATTCCGCGTGGCTCTGAGTGATGCAGAGATGTTGGGTTTTCTCTTCTTGTAAACATTAAGCAATAAGCCGTTTTCAAGTGAATTGATGCCACCGTGCATTAAAGTGCTGTCACTTGGCTGCACTTCCCCTGCCGTGCGGTCCTTTAAAAGCAGGGACCGCCTGCCCAGCGCCACGTCCAACTCAGAAGGTGGCACAGAGATTATCTTCTTATTTAAGTGCATTAAAATGCACGCGCGGTGTTTAGAAGTGCAGATCGCCTAGGCAGGCTCTTTGATGGGCTCTGGCTTGCTTCCAAATGGTTACCATAGGGTCCCCTTCACATAAATAAAATATTGTGATTCCAAGGCAAAGATCTCTTCTGGATCCGACCCGCGGAGGCAGTGGGCTTTATTTGAAGGGACGTTTGCAGAAGAGTCACATCGTGGCCTTTTTCTTTAATGGCTGCCTTCACGTGAGAAACACCACGCGGACAACACCTTTGCCCTCGTGTTTGAATATGCAGGGCGGTTTCATTTTTCTAACCCATCTGGGTGATTTATAGTTTAATAGCCCATTTTGTAATGTCTCTGGATGAATTTTAGGACAACCTGTGCCCAAGTGCTCTGTTTGACAGACTAGGTATGGAGGACAACAGAAATCTACTCTTAATGAGCCCAGTCTCGAGAAATAGAAGATTTACTATAAATGTGTTTGGATAAATAACTAGAATCAATTATCTATCACTAAAAAAAGGTCACATCGCTCATGCCATGATCTTTAAGGTATCTTTTCTTTATTCGTTTAAAAAATGACGTGTTAAAAAAAGTAAAATGGGTTATAGTTTCTATCTTTTTAGATTTCTTTCCAAGCCATATCCAAATATATTTTACAGAACAGAAGTTTTCGATTGTTTTTCCTTTTTTCATGTTTTTTGCATAATACTCTATAAGTATGTTTTCATGTGTCTTTCTTAAAGTTATTTTAGTGGCTCAACATACGATGATTTGCTCAGATGGTCCATGAGTGTTAAGATCGCCCCACGATTTCACTTTGATGTTGACTGTGTGTGGTCGCATCGTTGCTGCTCTGGGATCCTCTCGGAACAGGCAGCTCTGACAGAAGACCTTGCTCATTGCAGAGAAGACAAAGGACCAGGCCGAAGTCCTCAGCATCTCGGAGAGGTTCTGCTCTCCATGGTCCTGGAGGCACCTGTCAGGATTCAGTGGGCAAAGCCGCTCAGGTGGCTTTTTTTGTTGTTGTTGCATACTCCGTATCATCTGTTTTCTTTCCTTCCCTACTTCTCCATTTCCTTGGTGAAAATGTTGAATAAATTATGTCACCATTTAATCTTTTTTTTTAAAAAAAATTTGAACTATGGTTGATTTACAAGGTTGTGTTACTTTCTGGTATACAGCCAGGTGATTCAGTTACATATATATATAAAATATATATTCTTTTTCATTATAGGTTATTGCAAGATATTGGACATGGTTCCCTGTGCTGTGCATGAGAACTTTGTTGCTTATCCAAATATATACAGTAGTTTGTAGCTGCCAATTGCAAACTCCTGATTTATCCCCTCCTCCACCTTTCCCCTTTGGGAACCATACGTTGGTTTTCTATGTCTGTGAGTCCTTTCTGATTTGTAAATTAGTTCATTTGTCTCCTTTTTTTTTTAGATTTCACATGTAAGTGAGATCCTGTGATATTTGTCTTTCTCTGTCGGACTTACTTCAGTCAGCATGAGCGTCTCTGGGTCCATGCACACTGCTGCAAGTGACATTGTTTCATTGCTGCACGGGTCTCCCATGAATTGAATCAGCCTCGTCACGCTGTGAACAACCCGCAAGCTGCCCCAGCGGTAGACACAACGCAGACAAGACTGTGGTTTCGAAGGACTGCCTCAGAGGCTCGTTAATTTTGCAGCTAAAGAGACGGACACAAGCAAAACCATTTCCAAAGCTTGGGAGCCTCAGGGCATCACTGATAAGATCCAGAAAGCAGAATTTCTGTGGTTCTTTGGCGTGTTTACGCCATGTTTCTTTCCAACATCCAGCGCTTGCTTTCTGACTCACTACCAAAAAGCAGAATTCGTTACTTGGTGACTTCACTCTGTTTCAGGAAATCTTTAAAAAGCAGCATTTTAAAATTCATCTGTAGACACTGGAACAAATGATACCCAAGGAATTACATAAAATTGACCTCAGACTGATAATTTCAGGGCTGCAATGGCCCTGTTCAGAATTTCACATCATTGGTGAAGTGTCAGGGCTAAATTTTCCAGTAGCCACATGTCCCGGGGGCCGTTGTTAATCACCTGACTTTCAGTAAAACATTTCCTCCCCTCTTTTTCCAACATACGGAATTCCTATCTGCGGTGATTGGTTTCTGTACTGCTGGGGATAACACACTCCATGTTTTCACAATCTTTTCAATTCAAATTACATCACTCGTTAAAATTAGCATTTGAAAGTCACTTGAGGAAAATCAAGCTTTCAAATTATAACGAAGTTTTGAACATATTTTACTTATTACGTCAATATTAAAAACGTCATTTTAGCTTCTAAGCAAAAAAAATAACTTTATAATCTTCTTATTGCTCTGTTTTCGCTTTGACATGCTCGTCTCTCTGTTTATCTGTGTCCATATGAAACTGTTTCATATTTGTAACCATAGCAAGTTTACCATTTTGTATTCTCGGTTGGTTACTTTATACTAATATAATTTTTTCCCATGTTAATACGTAGTCTTTAAAATCATTAAAAGCTACATCCTATTTTACCAGGCTAGTAAACCACAGTCCACTTGGTATAATTAAATAATATCCCATTTTTGGAGATTTGCCTCATTTTCAACTTCTCACTAGCACACAATACTACATGAAGTAATTATTTTTATTCTTCGAGGATGCTCTTCCTCCAAAATGCTCTTCTCATAAATTCCCAGCTGTGACCTTAATGGTCTGACACTTTTTCGGTTCTTGAAATCTGTGCCAAATTGCATTTCTAAGATAGATACTTCCACTTACTGATTCGAACTCTGTGTTGGAATGTGTGTTATTAAGCCGTCATTGATTTTAATTGGAAAATTCTTGCTGCATCAATTTTAATGATTTGGGGTTTAAGCACTTTTTTCTATTCTTTGAGGTTTTGCTATAATTACTGTCAGGAGTAATGTAAAATGTACAGGTGCCATGTCTCTTTGTGACCTTTATTTCTTGTGTGTATTGTCACATATAGACTGTTCCGGCTTTTATCTCTGTTAGAGATGTTCCTCTTTCAGTCACATAGATGTTTAACCAAATAGGGCTGTCAGTTTACTGACCTATCAGTCAGAAGACAGGAACCCTTCCAGCTATCTGAACAGGCAGGCTTTAATATTGAGACTTGCTAACTAGGCACGGAGATGTTAGTTCCTGGACAGGTGACGAGGGAGCGCTAAGTTATCAGGGAGGCAGGATCTGACAGGAGCGGGTGGGGAGGCCAGGGCAACGGAGGCTGCACCTCCGTTCTCCCAGGAGGGCCGGCCGCTCAGCAGGTGCTTCCTGCGACCCTGACCTTCCAAAGGAGCTGCAGCAGCTGCAGGAGTGAAGGTGCGTCCCTGCCAGGAGGCAGCGGGGGTCTCAGGGGACAGAGAGGAAGGCGCCTGCCACTTCTGCAGAGTGGCTGTCCCTTCAAGGGCCGGCAAGCAGGAAGGTGGCTGCAGCATCTCGGTGTGCCAGCAAGCCAGGAAGCCCTGAAACACACAGACCCCCCCCCAAACACACACACTTGTGCCCGTGTGCACACACAACACACTCACACACACGTGCACACTCACACACACTTCCGTCCCCAGTATGTGCACCTGCACACGCACACACGCACACACTTGTGCCCGTGTGCACACACAATTCACACACAACACACTCTCACACACGTGCACACTCACACACACCTCCATCCCCAGTATATGCACCTGTGCGCACACACACACACACACACACACTGGTGGGAGTGTATCAAAGGACCACAGAAGCCAATGGGTAGTTCTCCTAGAGTTTCAAACTGGAACAATTTTAGCATCAAAATAGATAACAGTTTTGAATTACAACTCAACTTTAAAATGAACAAGTTTAAACTACAAGACTACAAATTTAATACACAAGTTTAAAATCCATGAGTCCATAGGATATAAGTGATGGAATAAACTAATAAATGAACGTAGACCAGTTTTCCACGCAGAGCAAATCCAGATTATTTACATGGACGCACCAGCCTCAGGGAAGCGGGACACCTGCTCCATAGGGACAGACCGTGCAGACGCCCTGACTTCCAGCGTCCAGGGTGGACGGAAAGGGGGAAGAGTGACGTCCCGGTGGGGGAAGCCCCAGACCAGGGGCTCAAGGTTGCCACTGACAGCTGACCCCTGACACGCTGTGATGAAAATGGCTCTGAACTTCTGTGTGCTTCTCCCCAAAAACCGCAAACTCCAGTCTCATCGTGAGGAAATTGTCAAACTAGAACTTTTTGTTGTTGTTTGTGTGTATTTTTGCAGGGGAGGTAATTTGTTGATTTATTATTAGTGGAGGTCCGGGGGATTGAACCCAGGACTCTACCAGTTGAGCGACACCCTCCCCCTTCAAGCTAATTTTAATCCTCAAAATAGGTCAACAGCATTAAGACAGGGACTAACACAAAAACAAGGGAAGTCCGAGGACCTGCCGCAGCCAAGAGGTGCTTAATGGGTTCTTGGAACAGAAAATGGACATTATATATAAAAAATAAAAACCATGAAGATTACAATAACTGTGGACTTTAATGACAATATCCATTCACTCACTGCAAAAAGTTTAATGCTAATTTAAGTGGGAATCCAGTAGAAGAAAAAGTGTGGGTATCCGGGAACCATTTACTGACTTCTCTATTTTTCTATAAACCTAACACGTTCTTTTTTAAAAAAAAATCAAGTTACTGAAAACAGCTGCAGTGAATGTATTTATGCAGAAATCTCGGCAAGTTTTGTGTCTTTCTTGGAGATGCAATGCTCGCAGGGTTTTTTGTTTTGTTTTGTTTTGTTTTTAATATTTAAGTTTTTTCTTTTTAATGTTTTTTTTTGTTTTTAATATTTAATTTTTAATTGCAGTCTGGACAGTTACATTGTGGTGTCAGTTTCTGGTGCGCAGCATCATGTTTCAGTCTCACATACACATATTCGTTTTCAGATTCTTTTTCATGGTAGGTGACTGCAAAGTATTGAATAGAGTTCCCTGTGCTGCACAGCAGGACCTTGTTTTGGTAAATTGGAAGTGATATTTCTCTGTGTAAACATTTGTTTCTTATTAGTTTGGATGTATTTTGAGATACGGCTTAATTGTGTCCAGAAAAAGCTTTTTTCAACTGATGCTCACAGCCAGAGGGCGTTAGATTCTTAGACCATTGCCAATCTTGAGTCTCATTAATTTTTTTTAAAACTTTTCCAAGTAAAAATATTTCACTACAACATTATGAGTGTGGTTGGACCTCTTTCCATGTTTGTATTTGGCATTTTTTCTGAAAATTTGAGTACTCTTGTACCAGTTTCTGAACCCAACCCTCTAAACCTCCAAAATTCACAAATACATCCTTTTTCGTCCTTCGGTCGTCCTTGCACCTTTCTGTCAGCACTTTTCACATCACTTTGCCTCCTGGTCTGTCCGGAGCAGACCTTGTGGTGGGCACCGTCCCCAGACTTCACCACCACGGTCAGGGACCACCTCCCTCCCGCCCCCGCCTCCTGCCTTCTGCCTCTTAGCTCGAGACTCTGGTTCCATCACGAGACATGATCTCCCTCAAATTTTATCTCTCATTAGCGTGGTGCATTCACCGAGGCCAAGAAATTAACACAATGAATTAAAATTGACTTTCATTCATGTGTTTAGACAAGGTTTCTTCTGAGACCCCCTGTCCCACCCAGGGCAGGGCAGTGCAAGGTTCAGTTGCTTTATGATCGCATCCCGTGTGATGTAGGACTGAAAGTAACAGAGAAAAAAAAAAAAAGAAGGAGCAACGGATACTATTCAGGCTACCTCGATGGGCATCCATGTTGTGATTCAAGCTAAGAATTCATCATCTAAATCGTCGTGTCATTTATCTTTGAATGTTCTTGCCATTAGGCCACTCACAGTGAAAAAAAAATTATTCTGAATAAGGAACATGGTGTTTCTACACTCCCTGAAAAATACACCATCAAGATAGCTGCCCATGATTTCTAGCAACTGTGTGTTCTTAGGTTTTCCGTTGCTCCGTTCCAGGTTACAATACATCCTTACCTCCTACTGTGCTTTGTGTGGTACCAGGGGTTAAAAAGAACCCAAACAAAACCACTGGTCATTCTTTAAAAGAAGCCCTGAATTAGAGCTTCTGAGACTGGGCCCGAAATGCTTTCTCCCGTCACTGATGTGAATAACTTGGGCCAGCATGTAAGTCAAGGACCATAAAGCTGCTTTCCCGTTCTCACCGCGTCTCTTTTGCACTGTGCATCAGCTTTCCATCGAGTTCTACCTGAACATGTTTATCATTCCAGCAAGGCTGCAAACCCCTGAGTTCAGAGCCATGTTTACCTATTTATTTTTATTGAGGTACCGTTAATTTACAATGTCATGTTAGTTGCTGGGATATCCAGAGGAAACGAATTCCAAAAGACATCTTCACCCCAACATTCACAGCAGCACCATTTACAACAGCCAAGACATGGAAGCAGCCTAAATGTCCATGATGACTGGATAAAGAAACTGTGGTCTATTTATACAATGGAATACTACTCGGCCATGAAAAAGGATGAGATCATGCCACTGGCAGCAACATGGCTGGACCTGGAGATCGTCATACTAAGTGACGTCAGCCAGAAACAGAGCCATGTTTTACATGCACAATTGCCTGCTACAGCAGACGGTGCCCAGTAAATGTCTGTTCAGTGAACAAGTGACAGATCGGGTGGAGTTGAAGCAAATTAAGGAAGGGAGTGACTGCAGCAGCTTCCATGACAAAAGAGGACTAAGGAGCCCCACGAATGACCAACACCCAGCAGATCAAGGCAGTGAGGGGTTGTACACCCACAGTCTTTGTCCAGCGTTAACCCGTGCTCCCCTACGGGGCCAGTAGCATCTGACTCCTCGTCCCTCAGGGAGTCACACGATGAAAGGGAAAGTCATCTGATTCCAATGACACAGCCTGCTGGCTCCTTGGCCCCATTACCAGTGGCGGGGAATCACATTCGCTTTGCACCCTAAGAGGACACTTCAACGCATGTATGGTAACACTCCTGTTAAAATGTTCTGGGAAGTGACTGCGAAGAAAAAAGGTTGGAACTGAGATGTGGAAACAGTTCAGAGGGGGACGTTTCGGCCCTTCAGGATGCCAAGAATCCCCGAAGCCTGAAATCGGCTGACGTGTGCAGTTGCTCGACCAGTGCACTGAGGCAACCCATTCAGAGGAAGAGGAGGAAGGAACCCTCGTAGGAGCAGCTTAAGGAGGAATGGGGGGACGAGGAAGCAGAGACGGAGCGCCGTCTCCTTCCAGAGTCTTGGCCGAGAAGGCCAAGAAAATGAGGCGTTAGCCAGGCGGGGATGGAAGAAAACTTCAGATGCATATGTTACGAGAGAAGGTCAGTGGGAGGAAGTGTTTGCGAAGTACCAAGGGGAAGGGGGTGTGGTCACAGAGCGGGTTCCTGGGGTGGCAGGTGGGGGCCACCTGTGCCCTTCACGCAGCTGGACAGGCTTGGGAGCAGAGAGACAAGAGAGCAGCAGCAGGGGCTGGGAGATGGAAATTAGTTGGTTAATTTAACATTTACGATAGGAACGCACCCAGAAGGTGTAAGGTGTCAACCCCGACTACGAGCATCGGGGTCGATGTTAACGGGAGATCATAGTCCCCGTCTTCCCAGCCTGGAATGCCCCTCCCCAGACGGGCTTCTGTCGCCGGGTCTTCTCGCTGGGTTTGCATAACTTCCAAGCCTCCTGGACCACTTTTGCCGTCACGCAGACGTTTGCGAGGCAGCGCTGATAAACCAGCCTCACGCAGCCTCCCTTTACGGTCCCCTCATAATTTTTAAAACACCATTTACCGTTTAACTTATGATAATATTGTTACTGATGATCTGCAAGCTTTATTTATCATTGAGTTTCCTTTCTCACATTTTCTCATCTGTACAATGAGAAAGATAAAAATCTAGCCTTCATTGAGTTAAGAGGACTGAACGTGCATGTGTTTAAAGGCTCAAGGAAAGTGGCCGGCACGTAATCAATGATTGTTCACTCTGTTTACGACCAAGAAAAACAGAAGAGGATACAGGAATTGATGACTCAGGTTAAATTCCAACTTTCTTGACCTCACCTTTTATAAATGTAAATGAATTAAAAGACAACACTGCTTCGAATTGTTCGGAACAATGTTGCCTTGCACCTAAAGGTCAACGAGACGTCCCAGGTGCGACGGAACGGGCACGTCCACATCCCTCTCAAATTAATTTTACCGCTTTGACCTTTTCTCCCGGCCTCAGCCGAGTGAGCGTGCTGGCTTGCGGAATGCCATTTGCAGCGATGGGACGCTTCTGTGAAGAATGAACCCCTTTGCCTGTCGGTACGAACACCAATTTAACGTCAGAGTGGATCTGGAGGGAGTTGAGATGGCGAGTTTATTTGTCAGATAATGAACAGGACTCATTAGGCGGGAGTGGATTTATTTGAGCGGGGAGGCTGGATCGGAACTGTGGTGGCTAATTCTCCGTCTAGAATTTAATCTCTATACTCTCAAGAATTTTGCCCGTCTGTCCCCACACTTGATTCTCGGTGCCTAAAAAAGTTTTCCAAGTACTCAATAATTTTTTTTTTTAATTGAAGTACAGTCAGTTACCACGTGCCAATTTCTGGTGCACAGCACAGTGTTCCCATCATGCATATACATACACATTTGTTTTCATATTTTTTTCATTAAAAGTTATTACAAGATATTGAACATCGTGCCCTGTGCTCTGCAGCAGAAACTTCAAAAAAAAAATCTGTTTTTATAAATAGTGGCTAACGTTTGTAAATCTCAGACTCCCCGGTGTATCCCTTCCCACCCCCTTTCCCCAGTAACCGTAAGATTCTTTACTGTGTCTGTGAGTCCAATATTTTGAATGAAAGAGTTACACATAAGGCAGAGCCACACTGGCTTGCCCATTCAGGGGAGAACTCCATGAATGACACGCCCAGCTCAAAAGACCCCACCCCTTTGAGGAGCCACATGCTCCAACGTGGAGCTGGGATTTTTCCGAAGGGCTGCAAGAAACAGACGTGAAAACACGCTCATAGCTCTCAGTTTTGAAGGTTTGCATTAGATGTCTCAGTTTGGTTACCTTCTCTCCTGATGGGGTTTTGGAAATTTATGCTCTGTGTCATTACTAATTACAGCAACAGCCCTGCATACGTCTTCGCTTTCAAAACAACACAGCTCCCATTGCAGGGTGCCCTCTGTGATCACCCAGGACCTACAGGTCAAAATCGAAGTTGCGGAAACACGATGTAGTTGAAAGGAATGCAGACACACCCCACAGATATTGCACATCCAGCCCCAGACCTCCACTGTAAAGTGAATATTCAATAAAGCAAGTCACATGGATTTTGGGGTTTCTCAGTGCACATAAAGGCGATGCTTACACTCTATGTATTCTGTTAAGCGTGAGACAGCATTATATCCAAAAAAATGAACATATATTAATTAAAAAAATACTTCACTATTAAAAATTGCTGTCATTTCAGCCTTCAGTGAGTCCTAATATTTTTTCAATAGTGACATCAAAGATCATCATACAATAATCATGAAAACATTGAAATATGATGAGACTTACCAAGTGTGACCTGGAGACACAAAGTGAGCAAATGCGGTCGGAAAAATGGCCCCGAGGGACTTGCTCAATGCAGGCTGCCAAAAACCTTCAGTTTGTAAAAAAAAAAAATGCAGAATCTTCAAAGTGCAATAAAATGAGATGGGCTTGGTTTCTCATTTGCAGTCAGAAAAAAAAAGTTTGCAGATAGAAGGAAAGGAATTTCCCAGCGTAATTGCATTTAACTCAGAGAACCATGGGGTAAAGGCATCTCCCTTTGAGGAACACGTCCCAGTTCGGATTGATTCTTCCCAGTGACTTACCTTCATCAACGAGCAATCAGGCTTTTAGCCTAAGAGGGGTGTGCAGGTGTTTGAAAGCACCATGCTTCAGGGCAATGACTTCACGCACTTGTGGGTACGTTTTTAAATCTCAGAGGATGCAGACGGATCATGGGCGTTGGGTTTGGCGATGCCACTGAACACCTGGCATTCTGCATCCGTACCCAAAAATACTGGAAAGAGGGTGGAGCCTCAGTCCTAGGGAGCGTGGTGGAGGAAACTGGAACTGTGGGAGGACAGGTGCCGGGCGTCAGGGAGGCAGAGATGCAGGCTTCAGTTCTGTGCTCGCCCGGAGCCCTTTGGGCAACCCGCACAAAATCTCTAGGTCCTGGTGTCCTTCTATCAAAACACTCAGGAAAAAAGTAATGTTCTGAGAGGGTCACTGAGCGATCTTGGACCCTGCTGGACTCTGAACTATGGTAGGGTGGGGGGCAAATTCCCTTTTTCTCCAAAGTAACCTTGGAGTTGTCAGTCTCAAAACCTCGGGGGTGGTGTCCCTGCCTTTAAAACAGTTCATGAAGACACATGACAAACGGAGTATGTTTCTAACATTAACACATTTTCAGGAAAAATGTGACTTTTTTTTTTGTTTCCTCATATCTCTTGTCCCTTGTTAAGTGTCAGACCTCCAGGTTCAAGCGATTTGAACACATTAACCAAGAAACAATGCAATTCCATCATTTAAAATAAGCATCGGGACTGCAAGCAGCATCCTAAAATTGTCATGTGTTTTCCTACAAATGGCATTCTTATTCTTGGATCATTTGTGAGTCTGAATTCTGTATTTGCGCTTAATCGACTATTCCAAGAAATTTCGCTTCTTGCCACGTAAGCTTCACGTGATGGACGTAAAGACTGTGTTAAGTGGAAGGATTTTAAACGTTGCCTTTGAATGTTGATATTGCTACAGATTTCTCACCAGCTCCAGTCATCTATGTTGTGTAGCCGTGTACGTTTTTAGCTGCACCCCTGATTATTTAAGACAAATTCCCTGAAGTGCAATTACCGAGTCCGGAATCTGAATCCCAGTCACAGGATACATCAGATACTTTGATGCAGGGCAGCAGACAGACCGATGTTTTCTTGTTTTTTTTTTTTTTGATGTTTTTCTTGTTGAGCAAATTCCTACCAATGAATAATTCATAGCCCCTTGGTCGCCAGGAGGGAGAGTAATGCCACCGGGAAATAAAATACACGGGCAGCCTGGAAAGACGGGGTTTTCGGATGCGTCACTGGGGGTTGGAGAGAGGAATTTAAAATGAAAACTATTTAAAAAATATAAGTAAGTAAAGAAATGATTTTGTATCGCACAGGATTCCAACCAGAGAGGAAAGGGGGAGTGAAAGACGGGCCGGTGCTCAGAGCATCGCTAAGAACAGAAACCAGAAGACGGTCTATGGTGAGAAGCAGAGTGGAGCTGAGGGCGTCACCTGACAGTCTCAGTACTGGGGCTGGAAGCTGGAAACACTTGGTCTGGAGAAGGCTCGGCGGGGAGATGAGTTTTCACCGTCTCTGAGGAGGGGTCCCGTGCCTCTGGGGCGCGATGGGAGAAGCTGCAGGAGACGGGGCTCTGGGACCTGAGTGCAGACACACGTGCAGGAATGGTTACAGAGAAGAACAAACTTGACTCCTTGCTGGGTCTGTTTCTTTGACTTTAAACTTTGTAGCTACTGCTTTTTCTACAAATCAAGCACGTTGCCCCTGAAGTGTACCCGCCAGCCCGCTGTCGAGACTCTGACCTGCCCGTTCATATAGAGATAAAAAGTTGCACAACAGAGACTAAGATGTGTCCTGTTGGAGGTTTACAGGAAAATCATGACCTGACCTACAGGGACAGAACAAAGGACTCCGACACCAAGAAATCTGCAGCGATGGACCACACCCCCTCCCCTTTTAGTGTAAAAGGAGCCTGGATCCTGACTCAGGGGAGATGGATCTTTGGGACACTGGTCCACCATCTTCTCCTCTGCTGGCTTTCTGAATAAAGTCGCTATTCCTTGCCCCAGCAGCTCGTCCCTCAATTTATTGTCCTGTCCTGCAGCGGGCGGTATGAACTTGGACTCAGTAACAAAATGAACCCGAGTGACTCCATCAGTGGGGCGACTCCAGGGCTCGCCAGGTGCCCAGTTAGAAAATTCTGGGGAGGCTCTCGAGGTAAAGCTGCAGGATTGGGCCATCTCATCAGGAGAGTCTGCGAAACACAGTTTGTCTGCTTATGCTACAGCGCTTCGCAGGGTGGACATTCCAAGTGACTTTGAACAGTTTGCAGGAGGCATAAAGGAGATTTGGCTCCAGCATGGAGAAGCCTACAGAGGAGGCGAGAGACAAGCAGAAAGGAGAGAGAGAGAGAGTGAGGATGCATGAAATCAAAGCGACATCCATTCCTCTCCTTCTGCTTACACTCCAGGGACTGCAGACGGATCCGCCCCGCAGCATGGACTTGCTTCTAGAATGTTCTGTCGCTCTGTTCCTGTCAAGCCACAGTGCATGGCGTTCCCCACATCAGAACGGCTCCCAGCTCTTCCTCCAAGGAGACGTGGCCTTTGCACAAGGTTACCAGTCATTCTGGATCGCCCTGTTTACAGTGAAAGGGAGGCATTCAATCATGAGGACTTATTAGAAAGACACACACGCACAAGAGAACTTACTGGGGGTGAGGAGAGATCTTGAACAGCTGTCACAGAATAAATGGGCGTTGGACAGCACTGTCCCAGGCCCCCGTTTCTTCTGGAAAGACCCTAGCACACTGCCTTCTGGGGTCCACTCCCCACTTCAAAAATGAGAGAATGACCTACAAAAAGCTCTAACATTTCTCCAATCCGCAAACGTGCGTGAAGACGAGAGAGGCCACACGACACACTCTGTTTTAAAAACTCTCCTAATGGTTTTCCGAAGGGTGATACAGCCAGAAATGAAAGCGTGTGAATAACAGAAGTGAAAACCTTCAACGAAATAAGAAGCAGAAATGCCACACACACACACAAAAAAACTTTCATAGCGCTGTTGTTTTCCTCCCGTTAAAATAAGTTTTTTCCATTGCATTGTATTTTAATCAAAATTACACTTGGGGACTGAAATGAAGCCACCAGACTGTAGTCAGTTTATTTTTCCAAGCCAGGGGACCAGGCTAGTTTCCAAGCAATTTTGTTTCGTTTTGGTATCTTGCTGCGTCATGTCACGTATCCGAGATGCAATTAAAAATGAGATTATCTGTAACCACGTCACCTGAGCAGTATATATTTAAAATGCAAGGGTTCTTTTCTGGAACTTCACTAATTCAAAGAATACAGTGTAGCAATGGTAGCTAAGTGATATGCATTAAAAATTAAACCTTAAGATGTGCTGAGGATTCAGCCAGGGAGGAATGGGGTTTGCCAGCATGCATGCAGAATGAGCAGGATGCATGGTCACCTTGGCACCTGGGAAAGAAAGTCTTTTCCTAAAAAAAAGGATGCTCAGCTCATCTCACCCTCTCAAAACAGAAACCTCTGACTGCAGGGGCCAGAGCGGGGGTGGGACTTGCTCAGTGATCTGAGCCAAAACCTGACGGGCTCCTTCAACGTGTAAGCAGCTCACAGCTGGGGTTCTCAGGAGGAGAAGAGCTCACACTGGGAAGCTAACGACATTCATTTGCTTAAACTACCACCTTGAGCATCATATATATTTTTTAACTTTTTTTTTATTAAGTTATAGTCATTTTGCAATGTTGTGTCAAATTCCAGTGCAGAGCACAATTTTTCAGTTACACAGGAACATGTGTATATTCATTGTCACATTCTTTTTCACCGTGAGCTACCACAAGACCTTGTATATATTTCCCTGTGCTCTACAGGATAATCTTGTTTATCTATTCTGCATGTGCCTGTCAGTATCTACAATTTTTGAACAGACTGGGATTTCAAAATTTGAGCATCATATTTACACCCAGCTACGGAGAATGTGGAGCCACGTCATTCACCAGGCGCAGTTCTTCATTTAGGAGCTGGTGAGACACTCTCCGGGGACGGCCGTGCGAAGGGGCCCGTCTCTTGGGGGGCGGTCTTTGCTTGAAGATGTCTGACTCCCTGCAGTTTCTTATCTCAGAGGCCCACCTTGTTCTTAGGTCCATGAGTCTGCTCAAGGTTGTGTGTGTGTGTGTGTGTCTGCAACCACAATCGAGGGTCTCATCCGGCGTTCACTGTCGTCAATGTGGGTGAGACCTGGGAGTTGTGAGCGCAGGAGCGTCTGTCCCTGTGGACGTAGCATGTGAATGGAAGCTCTCTGAGATGCGTTGTTCCGTGTTCACGGCGGCTTCCGCAGGGCAGCCATGATCACTTTTTCGCTTCATTTCCAGCACATCTCCCCTCTCTGGACAAGAGGGGAGGAGTGGGGCTGAAAAGCCGAAGCTTCTAGCCATGACATGGTCTTTCTGGTGACCAGCCCCCCATCCAGAAGCTCACCTAGCATTGCCTCTTTAGGACACGAGATGGTCCTTGTCATCGCATCATTTAGGACATTATGAGAGCTTCAGGAGCTCGGTGCCAGGGACCACGAGCAGAGACCAACATGCATTTTTTTATTATCTCACGATGGTGAGATATAAGGTTTGCTGAAGAAAATAAAACAAGTACATCTTGAGACATAGAGGGTTTAAGTCACCTCCAAATAAAACACCCATTTGGAGCTTCCCAGGAGAAACTTGAGCTAAATATTAAAAAAAAAAAATTTAAAATACATCCAGTAACTCAATGCACAGAAGTAAATGAAAAATAATAAAAAAATACAGTGATAGTAAAAATAAATGTGCTTTTAGGGGCAGTGATATCTAAGTATGAGTTAGAAAAAGAAAAAGGATTCTACAAAGAGTGTGCTGGGAAATGCTGGGCAAAAGTTACAAGAAAAATCGCAAGTGTAGTTTGTCTCGAAGGTCAAGGGAAAATGAGAACTTTGAGAAAGAATAATTTAAAAAAAAAATCGTAGCCAAGATGGGATTTAAAAGGTGTATTGATTTTAGTAACTATTATACCGATGAATAAATAAAAGTAATAAGAAATGCGGACTCAGCCTTGGCTTAAATGAATGAACAATTCAGCGTCAGCGATATCATTATTATTAAAACTACTTAAATCCAAGTGTAAGGGGAAAACATTTGCAGCAATCTTCCAGCCATACAACTTGCCTTCTGTCCGTGGTGTGATTTCTTAAGTTTGTATGTTTAAAATGTTTTCTAAGCGCCACGGTAGGTGAGGGCATGCCAATCTGAAGGTCAAATATAAATTGCTCTTTACAATATAGGGCAAAACCATCTGAAATTGGATGGACATTTACTCTCCTTGAGGAAGAAGGCAACACGGGGCAGCCCCAGCCACTTACTGCGTAACAAGTGACCAGCCGTTTTAGCACAATCTTTGCGAGGATTTCCTGGGAAAGTCCGACCTGGCTTGGCCTCCCTCCTCCGGGCTGGGCTTTACTCCTCGAAGAGCCAAATGGGTCTCTTCTTTTCAATCTTTTGGGCAAGGATGCTCTCTGCACAGTGCACAGAGCTTCTAAGGTTGGACTGGCTTTTAGGTTTTGAAATTCAGGGTCAAGGACACAAAGGATGTGTCCTTGGTCCTGAGCTGCTGAGGTCATGTGGTCAAGCAGGACTCGCAGCTACAAAGTGTCAGCTTTGCTCAGAATCCACTGAGGACTTCGAAAGGATTCATGACGGTGATGTTCAGAATTCAGAAGGGAAGTGCACTATGACAGGCATTTTACGTTCAAAGGTAACCTAATTTTTCTTGAAACTAGGTTAACACAGGGACATAAACCTGGAAGAAAATTTATTTTTGATCTACCTTTTTAACTATGATGAGACCGGTGACCAGCTACTAAAATTTCAGGCTATAAAACTTTTCTATCACGACGTACTGGAGTCTCAAATCTCAATTGAATTTCGTCTCCACCATGGATTGACTTGATGATTTGGGGTCGAGATATAGGAATTTTTGGTTTTCCAGCGTGTATGAAAGTCTATTAACTGTGCAATAACATATTGTCAAAAGAAGCAGTGTACACACATTAATTAAAGTATGCTTTATTGCTTAAAAAATGCCAACCATCATCTGAGCCTTCAAGGGGTCGTAATGCTTTTGCTGGCGGAGGATCTTGCTTCATGCTGCTGTTGGCTGATCAGGGTGGTTGTTGCTGAAAGTTGGGGAGGCTGTGAACGTTTATTAAGACAACAGTAAAGTTTGCCACATGGATTGGCTCTTTCTTTCATGAAGAGTTCTCTGGGTCAAGCAATGCTGATTGAGAGCGTTTACTTACACAAGAACTTCTTTCAAAACTGGCGCCAGTCCTCTCAAACCCTGCCACTGCTTTATCAACTAAGTTCATGTCATATTCTAAACGCTTTGTTGTCATCTCAACAGTCAACTTCACCAGGAGGAGGATCATCTCACGAAACCACTTTCTTTGCTCATCCGTAAGAAGCAACTCCTCCCCTGCTAAATTTTTATCATGAGATGGAAGGCATTCGGTCCCACATTTCACTTACTATTTTGACCACATCTGCCGTTGCATCCTCCCCAGAAGCCTCCAATCCCTGAAAGTCATCCATGAGATTTACATCAGCTCCCTCCAGACTAATATTATGTTGACGTGCTCCCATGAACCATAAGTGTTCTTAATGACATCTGGAATGGTGAGTCGTTTCCAGAAGGTTTTCAAGTGGCTTTGCCCAGATCCACCAGGGGAATCACTGTCTATGGGAGAAATAGCCTTATGAAATATATTTATTAAATAATAAGACTTGAAAGTCAAAATGACTCTTTGATGCAGTAGCTGCAGAATGGACATTGTGTGAGCAGGTGTGAAAACCACATGAATCTCATTGTGCGTTTCCATCAGAGCTCTTGAGTGACCAGATGCCTTGTCAATGAGCAGTCATATTTTTTTTCCCCCTTGAGCCGTAGGTCTCAACAGTGGACTTAAAAAATTTGCTAAAACATGCTGTGAAGAGATGTGCTGTCATCCAGGCTTTATTGTTCCAATCACAGAGAAGTGGGCTTTAGGATTTTTCAGAATAATAAATGAGCACTGGTTTCAACTTAAAGTCACCAGCTGGAATCGCCCCTGACAAGAGAACTGTCCTTTGAAGCTTTGAAGCCGGTCATTGACTTCTCCTCTCCACCTATGGAAGTGCCAGCTGGCATCTCCTTCCAGCAGAAGGAGCTTCATCCACATGGAGAACCCACTGCTCAATGCAGCACCTGAATGAGTGATCTGACTTGTCCTCTCCAGCTATGGATGTCCCAGCTGGCATCTCCTTCCAGCAGAAGGCGCTTCATCCACATGGAGAGCCTGCTGCTCAGTGCAGCACCTGCGTGAGTGATCTGAGCTGTGTCTCCTGGGGACCCTGCTGCCATCCCCACGTCACACCTGCAGATTCACCTGCACTTTGATGTCATGGAGACGGCTTCTCTCCTTCAACCTCACGAACCATCCTCTGCTGGCTGCAGACTTTTCTTCTGCAGCCTCCTCACCTCGCTAAGCCCTCAAAGAACTGCGGAGAGTCAGGGCCTGGCTCTGGATGAGGCTTTGTCTGGAGGGGACCTTGGGGCTGGTTTGATCTGCTACCAACACCACTCAGACTTTCTCCATGCCAGCAACAAGCCTATTTGACTTTCTTGTCACTTGTGTGTTTACTGAAGTAGCCTGCTTAACTCCTTCCAAGAATGCTTTCTTTGATTCACAATTTGACTATTTGGCACAAAAGGCCCAGCTTTTGACCTCTCTCATCATGCCTTCCTCACTGTACTTAAACACTTCTACTTTTTTATTTAAAATGAGAGATGGGTGACTCTTCCTTCCACTTGAACACCTGAGGGCATTGTAAGGATATCAGCTGGCCCAGTTTCAATATTGTCGTGTCTCAGGGAAAAGGGAGGCCCAAGAAGAGCTGGGGAGTTGAGGGAATGGTTGGTCAGTAAAGCATTCAGAACGCACACACACTCTTTTTGATTAAGTTCAAACTCTTATGTAGATGTGGTACGTGGCCCCTAAAACAATTGCAGTGGCAACACCAAACATCACCGATCACAAATCACTGCAATGAATATAATAGTAATTAAAAAGCTTTAAATATTGCAAGAATTGCCAAAATGTGCCAAAGACATGACGGGATCCAACGCTGTTGGGGAAAATGGTACCAATAGTGTTACTTGACTCAAGGTTGCCACAAAAAGTTAGCAAAAAAAAAAAAAAGCACAGTATCTGCAAATTTCAATAAGCAAAGAACAATAATCAAAAAACCAAAAAGAAATTAAAGGCTTCCACACAGAAGGGAGACACATCACTTCTGCTCTCATTTCGTTGGCCAAAGCAAGTCGTATGCCTACGTCAATATCCAGTAAATGAGTGGATGGGTGAGTTCCATCGGGCCACAGTCACTGGGGGGCTGAATGCTGCTCGCTGAGACGGATGCCCTTCACACTGTACCCTCTGCCCCACTGCACTGAAGTTCATATAAATGTGCAGGTAGAGTTCGTTACCAAAAAGAATGCAGTCTTATTTACAGTCCATCAAGACGCCCTTGCAGTCCAGCCTAGGTTTCCTGGTGGCTGTAGGGCATTTGCTGGCTCTGGAAGCTTTCTCCCACTTTTCTGTCCTGTGCTGCATTCACACCAGAGTCTAGCTCATTCTGGAAGCCTTTTCTGTGGTCCTTGGAGACAAGCTGGTCTTTGGAACCAGGTTGGGAAGACACACTGTCTTTGCCTTTCGTGGTTGGGGCCTGAGATGGTGAATCTTCACGTTTTGAGATGGGAGTGCTCACTGCACAAGCGTTCGCCATGGTCACAGCACCACACTGTGTGGTTATGTAAATGTTAGGGGTGGGCACTGAGCAAGGGGCAGAGAGGAGAAGGAACCTCTGAGTCCCCTGTATTCCGTTTGAGAGAAAATCAGATGTCTCTGAAAGTCCTTTATTAAATTGCATTCAACTTTCTATGAGCTCCTGTTATTTGAAGAGTGCTCTCTCTCTGAAGCAGAACATGGGGGACTGTCCCGGCAAAACAGTGCCAGGGACACTGTCGAGCGCCCTCTGCGCCAAGGCAAGCCTTTTAATCCTCCATGTGGAAGCCCCCCGTGGCTTCACCCTGTCCTGGACTCTGTGCTGGACTCTAAAGTTTTAATGAGCGTTCCCTTGGGAACAGGCCTATTTGGAGATGGGAAGAAACGACTCCAATGGCAGTAACCCCATGCCTGGCATTGGCAGTAGGTCTCGCACAAAATGATGTCAGTGATTCCGTGTCATCTGTTTGTAGTCTGACTGCCAGAACTTTACTGTCCCATCTTTAGTTACTCACCACTTAAACTTCCTAAAAGACTAGGTTAGTAAGCATCCCAAGATGGATATTAGTGAGAAAAACGTACAGCCCAGACAGGGTCTTGGATATCAAAAAAATTAAAGTGATAAATAAGCATATGGAAATGGAAACTTATAAGAATTCAAATGATGAACATTATAACCACAGTATACATTTTTACCCTCATGGTAATTTAAAAAAAATGATAGTATCTACCTTTGAAAAAATGTGGTCAAATAGATAAACATGCTGTAGAGGTAAATTTCGATATTTATCAAACATGATAAAAATATTCATACTTTTGATAATAAATTTTCACTGTTTGAGGTTTCTTGTGGGGAAATACATTGCATACACAAAAAGGAAGGGCAAAGATTATATACATTTAAACATCGTGGAAAGGTTAATTAAAATATGGGACATCCACACAGGGAAAAATTTTGTGGTTGTTAAAAAAAAACTATGACTTAAGAAGTATTCATGTCTTATAGTCAAGGAACATACAAGGGTTTACTATGACAATGCTGAGCGTAGCGTGAATGCTACATGCCTCTTTAGGCATTCGATCTTCTCCCCAAACTTTCTACAAAAATCATGTACTATTTTTAGGGTCAGAAAAATTTTTTTATGGTGCCAACAAAGCATTCTGACGTGACTTCGATACTGTAGGAAATGATCAAATCATTTTGTGCAGGACCTTTATTTGCTCAGCTGGACTTAGGACAATTTCTCAGGTGGGAGAATCATACTGCAGTGTGCCTTTGCTGGCAAATTCTTTTCAATGCATTTGGGAAGAGCTGGGCATATTTTCCAAAACCAAGAAGTTTGCAACAACCAGCCACCCCCCCTCCCTGCTTTTCGTATAAAAGGAGCCTGAATTCTGACTCGGGGAAGATGGTTCTCCAGGACATGAGTCCCCCGTCTTCTCCATCTGCTGACTTTCCAAATAAAGTCGCTCTTCCCCGCCCCAACACCTCATTTCCCGATTTACTGGCCTGTCATGTGGTGAGCGGAACGAGTGTGGACTTGGTAATACGTGGAGAAAATAGGTAAATAAAAGCAAGACAGTCGTCATAAAAAAACATTTTTTCTGTGTGGACCCCACATACAGCATTCTTCTATTTCCCCCTGCTGATCAGAATAATTCAAGGGGCTAATAATGGTATCCTGGAAGTCTAAATTAAAAAAAATTTAAACACCAAGTTTTTTCCTCCTGATATATCATGATAGAAAATGGGCATTTGAAATCTTCTGAAGAGACTCCCTAAGGTGATTGCCTTTCAAGGCATCGACAAGTCATGAGCAAGACCCATTAGGAACCACTGAGAAGACGGTCATTGGGGAACCAGCTCCAAGTTAAATTAGCTGCTGGTGAATATCGGAATTTAATTTTTCCTTACTGCAAAAGCTGCTAGAAGATTCAGGAAAAATTGAGCAGGGTCACAGAGCTGAGCAAAACATCCCAGTTTCCCTGACACCAGCTTTAGCCTTGCTTGAATATTTTCTGGTCTAATAGAACATAATATCCGAACGGGGTCAGTAGGGGTACACACCTTTTCCAAATGCATTTCTGTTCACATTTATGAGGTCTAAGTATAATAAAAAAAAAATACTGTAGCTTGAATTCCAAAAACATTTGTATTGCTGATATGGCCTAAAACTTTTCAGCTAATTGGAAAACTGTACCTTCAAAAGACGTGAAGTTAATACATATATAACACGTACAAGTATGCTGGGTTTTTTTGGGTTTTTTCCTTTATTTATTTTTTTCTCCTGAGAGCTGAGTCTATGACTACCGCCTCTGGGAATGTTTATTACTTTAATATGAACTGTGTGCACTGCCAAGACTGCTTACAGATCCGTGAGTCCCTGTGCAACATTAAAAAGGGGACGCTTGCTCAAAAGTTAGAGGGGAAGTCTTTGTAGAAAGGCACTCAAGTGTAAGTCGTTTTCTTTTAATTGTATTTTATCCTTATGAAACACAATAAGGGCAGCAGTGACGGAAAAATAAAAGCATGCCCTTAAAAATGACAAAAAGCGACCACTGTGACTTTGTGTGATAATTTTACGCAATTCCTGAATAATAAGGCTTTATTCATGTGATGTCCGTGTCTGCCCACGGGATTTATTGAGTCAACAAAATTCATCCTTAAGCAACTTCGATTTCAACTGGTGTCACTGAAGGTGACATCTGTCTCCCTTAGCAAATGCGGGTTCTCCGTGGTAGAGAAAGTGCAGACTAAGAGGGCGCGGAGGAGAGAGGGGTCGGACACTTGATGGCTGTCATCCATGCTGGTGCTTGCTTGCTCTTTTTTGGGGGGTAAGGGGGAGTAATTAGGTTTATTTTTTCAGTGGAGGGACTGGGGATTGAACCCAGGACCTCGTGCATACAAAGCTCACCCTCCACCCCTGAGCTAACCCCTCCCTCAATGGTCCATGTCCTTAAGTATGAGCAGACAGGCCGTGGATGCTAACAGAGCCATGTAGACCTCCGAGGAAATTCTCTTACATGGAATAAATAAACAGAAAAAAAATAAAGAAACGTAGTTTGGAAAAAGCAGACCCGTGTGACTCCAGCATCATGTTGGGTCCATTTGCAACTGACTCCCGATTCTGAGACCAGAAATTGGTCTATTACTACACTGGGGTAACAGCCACTTGACTCTGATGCTCGGGGAGGAAGGACGGAAGGGGATGGGGGTCGGGGAGCAGGGCAAAGGCAGAAAGACCAGAGAGACCACTCTTTGTGTCTTCTTTGCAGCGGTTGGATCCTCTGCCATCGCCGCCTTGTTTTGAGGGACGATAAGGAGGAACTTGCTTCCTATTTCGTTATTTTTCACAAAGTAGAAACACAGAAAGCAGAAACTTTTATAGTTAGAAAAGTCTATAGAGATTTTTATATAAAGGTGACCTGTTCCCATGGTAATGTTTAAAAATGGACTTTTTTTTTTTTTTGCCAGGACTCATGTCTCCAAATCTAATACATTTCCTGAAACTCTGATTTGGAAGACGAAATATGTCTAAGTGCACCTGCTTTTCCATTCCTTTTTTTATCCCCAAAGCCCAGTTCGGTCCTCACTGAGGGCTGCATGCTGGTAGCCGGGCAGCGAGGGACTGGACACTTACCTCTCATGGTCTCATGACAGACCATCTGGATTTCTTCTTACAAGTCATTTATTCGTGAGATGAACAAACTCAGTCAGGCATCATTGCACCTACTCAGGACCAACATTGGATGCCCGCTTCCCAAGCTTCCAGTTTGCAGACAAAGCGCTCAGAAGGAGGTGGACCAGCGCAAGATGAGCAAGTCACGTGCGTCACTGCAAGACACCGCACGTTCCAGAATTGGATGACGCTGGTCGAGGGCAGGTTCACTGCTAAAGGGACGTCTTCTCAGGGTCCTTACACAGAGGGTATGTCTCACAGCGACCTGTTTGGGACACGGTGCTTCAAGCCTCTATATACAGAATTCATTTCTCCAACTTTATGCTGCAAGAACCAGTCGGGATGAGCTGCTTTCGAAGGAAGAAAATTAATCACGCGCCGTGCGCCAGACACAGTGCCGAACACAGCAGAGTTGTCCACAGACTTAGACACAATGTCAATGCTGCCTTCTCTTCCCGGTGGCTACTACATGTATATTAACATCCTGAATGCATAGATGACACTAAGCCACATTCCGGGTCATACAGACACCAAAGATCTGTTTTTCACACCCAAGCATGACAGCGATCCAGGACCTGACCTCATTCCCTGAACGTCTGGTTATTTCTAACTATAGAGAATCACTTGAGTGCTTGGGAGCCGCCCGTTTCCCTCATGAATATGCACGCTGCCTCCTTCAGCGCGCCAGGCGGGGACACCCATCCATCTTGGAAACGAGCGGTTCTCGATGTCCTCATATCAGGGCTAATGGCGTGTGGACAGAACAGAAACAGAGCCTGTGCACGTAATAAGGCCAGCGCGCACTTCATCACATGGATCTTTGATACGCAAAGTCAACAGTGTTCTCCGAGGATGGAAGAAAAATAAAAAACCGTCTTTCCCGAGGCAGGGCCAGACTGCTTGCAGGAAAGCAGGCGTGCGGAGGAGGGGCCGGGCCAAGGTGGAAGCTTGCAGGATGCCCTTGGCAGCGGGCAAGAGGGAAGGGGTACTGAGGCGCCAGGTGGATTTGGAAAGGATTTGGAGGGCAAGCGCAAGAGATGAGCCTGCTGACGTGAGGGCACGCCCGGGAAGGGAGAAGCTGGGGTTCACGATAATGTTGGGCGTGCAGGAACGGGAACCCTCCGCACTGTGGGTGGGAATGTCAGTCGGGGCAGCCACTACGGAAAACAGTACGGAGGGTCCTCAAAGAATTAAAAATCGAGCTACCGTATGATCCAGCAACTCCACTCCAGGGTATATGTGCTAATGAACTAAAACCAAGGTCTCAAAGAGCTGCCTGCACCCCTGTGTTCACTGCAGCATTAAAACGAGCGTGCTTCGAAAGGACGGGGACATGGAGGGAGCAGAAGTCTGGGAAGTTGTGTCAGAGAAGGAATCCAGTTCTGGAATAGGTTTAAGACTTCGGCGAGCATTCTGGAGGACTGAGTTTCAGGGTCACCCTCCAAATGACTCTTAGCGCAGAGGATGGGGGCCGTGACAGCACAGAGATAAAGGCTCTGACACCTGTTGGCAGGAGACCAAGTTGGGTGAAAACAGGCCATATTTCAGTGCTTCTACCGAAGTCACTCGGAGATCTCAGACCAGAGATGCGGAGGTAAGTGTGACGCTAGACAAACCCACCAGAATGCAAATGGGCGTTCATTCGAGAGCAAAATGAAGTAACTTGTGCAGTTACAGCATCTCGATGTTCAAAATCTGGGTGAAAGGAGTAAAGAATTAACCCAGGGGGAGGGAGGTGGGAGGGAATAAACTGGGAGTTTGAGATTTGCAGATACTGACTAGCATATATAGAACAGATAAATAAATTCATATTGTATAGCACAGGGAAGTATATTTGATATCTTGTAGTAACTTACAGTGAAAAAGAATATGAAAATGAATATGTGTATGTGCATGTGTGACTGAAGCATCGTGCTGTGCACCAGAAATTGACACCACATTGTAAACTGACTATACCTCAATAAAAAAAAATACAAGAAAAAAATATAGAAATTATGGGGGTAAAATTAAAAAAGAAGAATTAACACTACGACCTTGATTCTAAAAAGAATTCTAAGACCTTGATTGTGTGCCACCATTTTGTCATTCACAGGACGTTTTCTGATTGCCTGAAATGTCCCAGTGATCAGACTGTATGTTCTGTTCTAGAAGTACACAGAAGGATTAGCCACTGCTGATGGCTTTGGTCAAATACATGGAGGTGGGGAGATGAGGGAGTCTCACAGAAGGACCCACCAAGGAAGTGTGCGCACCTCAAAGGCAGCGCTCCCCATCAGAGTCTACAGGAAATCCAAGGTCAGAAGAACTGCTTGTGTAGCTGGAGTTCGGAGGAGAAATCATTTCACATTCTTCACCAGTTCCTCCCCTACTGAGCTGGACATTCATTCGCTGATTTAAGTTTGACTGATCTCACACAATGGACGTCTCAGTCCCTAACTTGGGTGACAAAATTGGTGACTTGACCACAGATTATTCAACATCAAGAAAGAAGGACATAATATACCCAAAGGGAATTCAAATTTGAAAAGACACCTGCACCCCAGTGTTCACAGCAGCACCATTTACAGCAGCCAAGACATGGAAACAGCCTAAATGTCCATGAACGATGACTGGGTAAAGAAGATGTGGCATATTTATACAATGGAATACTAGTCAGCCATAACAAAGGATAACATAATGCCATTTGCAGCAACATAGATGGGCCTGGAGATGATCATTCTAAGTGAAGGAAGACAGAGAAAGACAAATGCCAAATGGTACCACTCATATGTGGAATCTTAAAAAAAGAAAAACGAATACACTAATGAACTTATCTACAAAACAGAAACAGACACACAGACATGGTGAACAATCTTATGGTTATGGGGGGGGGAGGAGAGGAATGGATAAACTTGGGAGTTCAAGATTTGTAGATATTCATTACTATATAAAAATAGATTAAAAAACAAGTTTCTTCTGTAGAGCACTGGGAGCTATATTCAATATCTTGTAATAACCGTTAATGAAAAAGAGTATATGTATGTATATACATAATCTGTGCTGTGCACCAGAGATTAACACGTTGCAACTGACTGTACTTCAATAAAAAAAAGAATGAAAGCTATCCATTTTAATGAAATAAAATAATTGAAGGGCAATTATTTGAGCTTCTAAGGGAAAATTAAAAAAAAAATTCTTAAATCTGTGCTCCAATTCATAACCCAACAGCACAGTGTGAGTCCTTCCCTCAAGCAGCAGTGGGCAGAGCGAACACATCGGTTCCCAGCAGGGCATCCCACGTGGCCGGACTGCAGACTTCCTTGCAGAGTCTGATCTCTGAAGTGTGCATCCTGGGGCCATATCATAGACTTTCGGCAGGAGGAGTCTGAGGGTGAAGCCCAGAGATCTGTACCCATGAAAACCTCAGCTGATGGAGTGACCGTGTTCTAGGAGAGCCTGAGGACCTTCCGCTCAAAGCACGTCCATGGCTAGTGTTGTGGGTTCCAACAGACTTTCATGGGTCTCTCCGCACACTCAAGGGCTGCAGAGCTTTCAGAGCAGCCTTTCTAACTGGATCCTGTGGTTCTACTGCAGAAGGCATTCAAGAGCAAGGCATGGTAAAGTGAAAGCAAGTTTATTCAGAGAGGCACACACTCCACGGACAGGGTGCAGGTCATCTCAGAAGACGAGAGAGTCACCACGGGGTGCGGGGTTGTTAGATTTTATGAGCCCAGTAATTTCGTATGTTAATGAGTAGGAGGGTTATTCCAACTACTTTGGGGAAAGGGGCAGGGATTTCCAGGAATCAAGCCCCCACCCACTTTTTGACCATGGTCAGCCCAGGAGCTGTCATGGCGCCCGTGGGTGCACCGTGGGGCTCACGGTCAACTGGAAGTCCAACCCCTCGCCACCTTGGTTGTAACCAGTTTGTCCTCAATGGCTGCGTCCTTCCTTCAGTGGGTGTGCCCTGTCGCCGTCCATGTTGCTCCTGCCGGTCCATCCTGAGAGCCACCGTCCCACCTCTGACTCAGATAGGCAGGCCTTTAGTACCCTGATTCCACATCGTGGCTACATTCCACTCTTCACACACACCATGGTTCTCACATGGAGCTAGAATTCTTATTTGTGGATGTTCCAAACATTTGCTATAGGAAAAAAGTAGTGAATATTTCTGGTGACCTTTTAAACAGAGCACAGGCTTCCATAATACGTATTTGAAAGCACTGTTTTAAAAAAAGAATTTGATCTGCAGTGATTGGATGTTTGAGGCACTAAAGCGAAAAGGGATGGTTTCAGAACACCTCAGAAGGCCTTGCCCCAGTCAGTCTTCCTCTCTAACATCAGCAATCTCCACGGCCCTGCTCCTCCCCGGTCCTCCGGCTTTCAAGTTGCCTTTTATCCTCAGCAATTTGCATAGCATTACCTAGATCTCTCAGTAAGATTTAGAGGAGAAAAAAAAATCCATCTTCTATCTCGGGTTCAGCTCGATAATTGCAAGGTCCGCACGGGGGCTGGAAGCTTCCGCAAAGCGTTTATTTGCCCTTGGGTGAGTTGCTAGATCTCTGGAGCAATCTTCCCTTCTGCATGCATGGAGCGAGGTGGCAGAGATGAAAGGCAGCTTTGAGCCACAAATCAAAACAGAAGGGTGATGCTCGACAGCCGCAGAATTATAACCGATCCGGCTTGGCTCAGCAGTGATTGGAAATAGGTCAGAGAATGCACATTGGAGTTTAGAGTGTGCAATGGAATATTACATCTTCTTTAATATTCTAACACACTCTTGTCCTGTTCTCAACTGTTTTTCTCTCTTCTCCTTCTGTCTATCTTTATATATATAAACAAAAATAGCTAAGAAATCTTTGGTTCAAAAAGTGATGAAAGAACTTGACTTACAAGATAATAAAATGTGCTTAAATCACAACGGCCGTTATAAAGCTGAGGTCGTTTTGCAGAAAGAGATAAACAGAACGAGAGCTCAGAAAGAGAACCTATAAAAGTGAGTAACTGAGAAACGAGCATCTTAAATCAACGGTGAAAATGTCAGGTATTTAATGAATGGTGCTGGGGGGATGGTCCATCAGAAAAATGTGGCTATTTTTGGCCATCGAAATCAATATTTACTGGGACAAAAGCCAAAGTGGATTCAAAGAATTTGGTGACCCTGGTAGGAGACCCTGGTCTCCGTTCTCCTACAAAGATCTATAATTAACAAAAAACTGATCTGGAGTTCTCTTGAGAAACTTCAGCATCACAGGGGAAGGAAAAACGTGGGGTAACTGCATGGAAAGAGAAGGAAGTCAGGCTCATTGTGCTGCCTCACCCCATCTTCCAGGTCGGCCCTGCCCAGTTCTGAGTCCGGCTAGAAAGACTTGCCCTCACCAGGAAAGCGAGAGCAGAGGGAGGACCGGTTTCCCCAGCGTGTTGGGCACCACATGAAGGTCCCACTGTGGCTTCGCCTCACCCAGACTGGTAAGGCTGGGACCTCCAGAGATGGCGACAAGGAAGAAAAGCAGATGTCACTCTTAGAATGCAGCAGGAGAGAGCTGGGCGCTCAGCCACCTGCTCTGCAGGTGACAACGGGAGCTTTGACCACAGAAGACACCCACGCCCAGCACAGCCACTATAGACGCCCCACAGATCTCACCAGTTTTAGCCCCATGAGTGTTCACATTCACGGGTGCCAGGCAACTGAACTCCTCCCTCCTCCCTCCCCCCAGCCCCTGCCAGAACCTGGGACCCCTCCCCAGCTGCAGAAATGCATGACACCAGCTGAGACCCCTGCAGCTGACCCCCGCCAGCATGCGCACACTCGGGCTAGTCCCTCTGGACCTAACTCCATACCTCCGGGAACCAGAAGGAAACAGGACAGACTAAGTCCAAAGAGATATGAAAAAAAAAAATCAAGGCAGAAATAAATGAAACACAGAACAGAAAACTAGAAAAGGTCAATGACTACGAGGTGGTGTTTTGAAAAGATAAACATAATTGACTAGAAAATTACCAAGAAAAAGAAGGAGAATAAAAATAAATAAAATTATCCATGAAAAATAAATAAAACTATCACTGAAAAATAAAATTATCAACGAAAAATAAATAAAATATCAATGAAAAATAAATAAAATTATAATGAAAAATAAAATTATCAATGAAAAATGAATAAAATTATGATGAAAAATAAATAAAATTATCAATGAAAAATAAACAAAATCATTGAAAAAATAAAATTGTCAATGAAAAATAAATAAAATAATCAATGGAAAATAAATAAAATTATCAATGGAACCACAGAAATACAAACCTCCTAAGGGACTACTCTGGACAATTATATGCCAACAAATTGGACAATGAAGAGAAGCTGGTAAGTTCCCAGAAACATACAACCTACCATGTCTGAGTCATAAAGGAATAGAAAAATCTGAAACAGATCAGTAACAAATAAGCTCATTGAATTAGCCATCAAAACTCTCCCAACCAAGAAAAACCCAGGTGTCTCCATGGTGAATCCTTTTAATGAACAGGTGAAACATTGAAAGAAGAAATAAACCAACTCTTCTCAAACTCTTCCAAAAAAATTAAAGAGAGTGGAACACACCCCACCTCATTTTATGAGGCCAGCATCACCCTGGTATCAAAGCCAGAAAGAAGAAATAAAACCACAGGTCTGTTTTCCTGATGAATACAAATAAATAAATTGTCAACAAAATATGAGCAAACTGAATTTAACAGCATATGAAAAGGATCGCCCACCATGACCAGGTGGGGTTGATCCATGGGCTGCAATAGAATGAAAAGCAAAAATTGTATGATAATCTCAAATCTCAATGGATTCAGAATAATTATTTGGCAAAATTCAGTATCTTTTATAATGAAAGCTCTCAAAAAGTGAATACAGACAAATGCACATCTTAACATAATGATAAAGACCACTTATGGCAAAGCCGCAGCCAACCTGATTCTCAGTGGTGAAGAGTTAAGAGCTTTCTCCCAAAGACCAGGAGCAAGACGAGGGGGCTTGTCCTCAGCACTTCCGTTCCACAGGGCACCAGAAGTGCCAGCCAGAGCATGCAGGCAAGTAAAAGAAAGAAAGTGCACCCAAGCCAGAAGTGAAGAGCTAAAACTGTCTCTATTTGCTGATGACCTAAACTCATATAGAGAAAAATCACAAATATCCCACCAAAAAAATTATAAGGCTGAGTAAGCCATTCAGTAAAGTTCCAGGATACAAAATTAACACACAGAAATCAGTTGCATGTTCGTACACCAACAATTAACTACACGAGAATGAAACAAATATGAAATAAACAGCACCAAAAACAACTGTATACGTAGGGATAAATCTAACTAAGAAAGTGAGAGACTTACACACCCAAAAGTATAAGATGTTAATGAAAGAAATTTTAAAAGTCACAATTAGATGGAAAGATGTCCCATGTTAATAGATTCCAAAGAGCTGTTAGGGTTAAAATGCCCATATTACCTAAAGGAATCTACCAACTCAACAAATCCTATCAAAATTCCGAGGGCATTGTTCACAGAAATAGGGAAAAAAAGATCCTAAAATTTGTATGGGACCATAAAAGACCTTGACTAACCAAAGGAATCTTGAGGAAGAAGAATAAAGCTGGAGGCATTGCACGTTCTCATTTCAAACTATATTACAAAGCTCTAGTAATAAAACAGTGTGGCAATGGTGCACAATGTATATATAGTTATGACCTGGGGGCCAGCAATGCTCAGAGGGGAACGGATAGCTTTTTCAGTGTACGGCGTTGGGAAAATAATGCAAATGGATGAAACTGCCCTCGTATTTACATTGCCCACACAAAGTAACTCAAAATGAGCTCACGACTTCAATGGAAGACTCAAAATTTAAAAGTCCAAGGAAAAGTACCTCAGCAATGATTATTTTGGATCTGACACCAAAAGCAAAGGCAACAAAAACCAACAAGTGAACAAAAAGTGGTGCCACATCCAACTGAAACGCTTCTGCATGGCACGAGGAACAGTCAATTAAATAAAAAGGTAATCTATGGAGGGACAGAAAATATTTTCAAACCATGTATCTGGTAAGAGATTGGTATCCGAAATAAATAAGACGGCCATACAACACAAACACAACAAAATGTATCCAAACATCCAATTAAAAGGTGGGCAAGGATTGGAACAGACACGTTTTCCCCCCAAAGACATACATGTAGCCAAACGTGTAAGATGCTCAACACCGTGAGTTATCATCCAGCAAGAAATGACACAAGGGGTCTCCTGGACCGAGACAGAACTTGAGAAACGTTTCAGAAATAACATTTGCCAAACCGGACGACCAAGTGTGGATGGTCTGGGAAAGAGCTGGAAGCCACTGCAGTGATACTGGCATTTTTAGGTCTAGGGTTGAGATGGTGCAGACTGGAGCAACCAAGACGGAAAATGAGAAAGGTCAAGAGTAGAGACCTCGGGCGGACCACTCCGTTTGGAAGACTTAAATGATATGTAACAGCTACACAGAGATTTGGGGATTCTCCTGCGTGAAAGAAGAAAGGGACTGAAAAAAATAAACAATGCCATTTGCAGCAGCATGGATGGACCTGGAGACGGCATTCTAAGTGGAGTAAGAGAGAAAGACAAAGAAAAATGCCATATGAGATCACTCATATGTGGAATCTAAAGAAAAAAGACAAATAAACTCATTTATGAAATAGAAACAGACTCACAGACGTAGAAAATAAACTTATGGCTACCAGTGGGGGAAGGGGGTGGGAAGGGATAAACTGGGATTTGCAGAGACTGACTAACACATATAAAAGTGATAAAGAGCAAGGCCCTACTGTGCAGCACAGGGAACTGTATTTAATATCTTGTAGTGGCCTGTAATGAAAAACAACACGAGAAGGAATGCATGCACGTACACGTATGACTGAAGCATTGTGCTGTGCACCAGCCACTGACACATAAACGGACTATAGTCAATTAAAAAAAATTTTTAAGCATATAAATTGGAAAGGAAGAGATAAAACTGGTCCCATTTGAAGAAAAAATTAAGAGGAAAGAACATGACAGTTTGGGGGTACCTACTGTGTGTCAAGTATAGTTTATATTGCATCTTATTTAATCTTTTTAGCAGAAAAGGGAAAGTTTGAGATGCATGCGTTTGCCAGACATTTATCACTCAGCTGCTCTATTCCTGGCTGTATGTTAAGAGTCAGGGAGCAACGGACACAAATGCACACAGTAAAATCCGTGCCTCGCTGCACAGACAAACAATGTGTATTGAGATTGCTTCGCCAGCAACAGGGGAGGAAAGATGCAAACTTTTGTTTTGTTAGCTTTTTTTCCCCTCTCATTTCAGAGTTCTCCATTAAAAGTATCTGCTGTAAACGTTTCTGTTGTGTTCTTGTTTTGCTCTGTTCTGTTTCTCAGCTGCTTTGTAGTTCTCAGGTTTTCCCACGGTGTGTGTACCCGCGACAAAGATCCCTTGTCTGCGCCAGCAACGGAAGGACAGTTTTATCCCCGGAAACTGGGTCTTGACACAGAAATGGACCCGGAGAAACATCCACAGAAGTGGCCCTGATCCTGGTTCCACCCACGCTTGTCCCAGTCGCGGTCCCACAATTTCCAGCTGCACCCGTGGCCCTTTTGTCTTCTTGCAGCCTCAGTTTATCACTCTTGGTGTCCAAGGTCAGTAAGCTTTGGTCCTAACAGGTTCCTCAGGCCTTCCTTTTCCTCTGAAGACTCATACACATGTAGGTCAATCTATTGCTTAGTGAACATACCTACATGTGGGTAGATAGATAAACAGAGCAATGACATTGGGGGAGAGAAGGGTACAGAGAGGTTTCCATGCTTCCATGTTTAGTGCAAGCCTAGAGCAAATTAGATTTAAGAAAATGGTTGGGCAACGGACAACACCACATTGGATCTAAAGAGGATCTGCATCCTCTTCCTTTTGTGGCTGCCGTGGTACCAAAAGCCACGCCGCTATGAAGTGAAGTGGCACTCCCAGGGCATCGCCTCCAAACTGTGTTCTCTTTACATTTTTTATTTTCTTTTTAATACGGATGAGACAAAAATCTTTTCTAACAAGATAAGAAAGATAGACTCTGTCGATTTAGAGGCAAATTAGATTGAAGTCAAGAAGAGCCACGAGGGACAATCTTATCATTCACAGGCAATATCACTTTGAAAATACAATCTCTCTCTCTTTTTTTTCCCCTTTTTCTTTGGAAACCTAGTTGCTGTCTTTTAAAAAGTGCTTGCGTTAGGAAAACCAACTTATTAAAATGCACAGGGTCGAGCTGGCCTGACTGTCCCCGACCATCGGAGTATTTTTATCAGCAATGCACACCGCAGTCTCGTTTTTACAAGAAATGTGGTTCTTCTCGGTTTCGCAAATATGAAAATCATCTCTGTTTGATTTCTCCATCCCTGGCGGGTCTCCTTCCAGTCTCCCACCCACCCCGGCTGTCACCTGCCTTTGTCATCTGTCCCCTTGTTCCCTGAAAGGACCACCTGTCGCATGGTGACCAAGGGCTTGGAGCACCGCTGTCTGACGGACAGATGCAGCTTCTTACCCATTCAGAGGCTTCCTTCTGCAAATAAGATAAAACACATTTAGTCCCTTTGTCTCCTGTCCTTTATCTCTGTGATGGCGCTTGAAATGTGCGGCGGCTTTGTCCCTTTGAGCCTTCCACACTCCTGCCCCAGAGATGTCCAGTGAGCAAGGGAACTTCTGAAGACGTCGGAGTTGCACATAGCACGTCTCTGATCTGCTGACACCTGGTTTCCCGGCACAGCGTCGGGCTGACAAGGAAGACGTGTTCGCCGTTGTTTGTAAAGATGACTTACGGTGACAATGGGGATTTTATTCCCTGGGTCGACTTCTTCCGTGGTGGCTCAGGTATTTATCATAATAACAGTGACATGAACATTAAGGATTGGGAAAGAGCGGTGATCATTTATTTTTGTCTGAACACAAATATTACAGATTAAAAAAAAAACCAAGTGCATGTGTTGGCTGTGGACGGCTGTGTGGAGGGGTGCTGGTTCTCTGTTCTCGCTGGAGAGGTTGCCTACCCCGTATGGCCCAGGTGTTGTCTCTCTGCAGGTCAGTGCCACCGTTTTGGACGGCCCTCCCCATGTTGTCCCCAGCTGTGACATCCGCTAGAATTCCCGCCCCATCCCCCGTGAGGCATTTGGACATTTTTTGACCTTCTGGAATTATCTGATCCGGTCTTGTGGAAGTGCTGTTTACCCACATGGAGGAAAGCCAAGTCGATTGCCTCGAAGGACCCCTGTTCTCTGCCTGTATCCTCGTCGATGCACAGGGTCACAGCAGCATCTGGGAATTCTGACCATGTGCGAAAACGACATTTTAGAATGCAGGATGTGAGTCCTCTCCTAGAAACAGACAGCTGTCAGGAGTTTGAGAGACAAGCTTGAAAAATACGAATTAAAAAACAGCTTTTTTTTTTTTTTCTCCAAGGGGGCAAAGCAGCCTTAAACTCAGCGCTTTTCAAAGCTTCTTTCAGCTTGATGAAGTGGACCATTGAAAAAGACCACTGACCCAAGGGGAAGAAAAAAGGCTAACAGAGGTATTTGATCATTTAGTACATTTGCTACATACATCTAATTTTCAGGTATATATTGCTCAAGTCTTTCTATTCTTTTTGCTTTTCGGTAGCAATCAAGTGACAAAAAAATCAAATTCCCAGATCACACCCGGATTTGGATTTTTTTATTTGAAAAATTAATTTAGCAAGAGGGAAGAATATATACAATGTTTTGTTGCAATGCTGGGTAATGATGAAAGCTTTACAATCAAAATGGACACATTTCTATTTTAAGAACATGGGGTTAGAATTTCTAACCCACCAGGGAAAGCAAGAATTGATACAATTTTGCACTATGCACATTGTGCAAACCTATTGTCAAGGTTCTGTCTGGCAAGTGTATCCTTTCCTCGCCTCAAAGTAAGAAAGTCGGCATCTGTGGGGTCAGAGCTGCCGCCAGGACATGAATGAAGGGACCGCCTCATGGCAGAAAACAGCGCCCACGCAGAATAATCTCAGTCCAAAATAATCCCAGTCATTTTCTGTTTTATTAAATGATCCCCATACATTTGAGTTCTTTTTACTAAATCAAATAAAGCCAAGAACACAGCGTCTTTACAACTTGATGTCCCACCTTCTCACTGGCCTTGTTTCACGAACGTTCTCTGAAGTCTTTTAAGGACATCGTTTTCAGTGGCTACCTTGTCCCCTGCAACCCTTGGTCCCCTGCAGTCCCACCCAGGCGGGATATTGCATAAATGTGAACACACACAAACCCATGCACATGTTCAAGTAAGTCTTCAGATGTTAAAAGCAGCATTTTAAAATATATTTTTAGTGAAATCTAGTCTGTTTACAATGTCGTGTCAATTTCCGGTGCACAGCACAATGCTTCAGTCATACATGCACATACATATATTCATTTTCATGTTCTTTTTCCTTATAAATTGCTACAATATAATACAGTTCTCTGTGCTGCGCAGTAGAAACTTGTTGTTTATCTATTTTATACATAGTAGTTAGTGTCTGCTAATCTCAAACTCCCAGTTTATCCCTTCCCAGCCCCTTCCCTCCCCAGTAACCATGGCTTTATTTTCTATGTCTGTGAGCCTGTTTCTGTTTTGTGAATAAGTTTATTTTTTTATTTTCTTTAGATTCTCCACATGAGCGATCTCGTATGGTATTTTTCTTTCTCTTTCTGGCTCGCTTCGCTTAGAATGATGACCTCCAGGCCCATCCATGTTGCAAAAAGCAGCATGTTTATTCTACTGTATCTGGAAAGCGTAAGAACACATGGAAAATGGCAAGGTTGATCACGATCCAATCTTTCATGAAAAACCACTATTATTCTTTTTAAATGTATTTACCATCCATCTTGAAACAAATGCCCTGGTCCTGATTTTACCTATAAATTGTAATTCCCCTGTCATCAAAATATATTTAAATGTCATTTTACAGAATAAATATATACATATATATTAATATATACATAATCCAATGATAAGAATTCATCCTAATTTATGTATTTTTCCCTAGCTTTGAGCCTAGATTGTTTCAGATTTTCATTACCGTAAAAACCTTTCTCACCACACATGCCAGATTATTAAACTAGAACCAATATTCTGAAAAGTACGACCATTTTGAAGGGCCTGATCATTATTAGCAAACACACCCAACCGTATGTACACACTTGCTCTGTGAACGGGAGAGAGCGTTCAAACATAGATTTCACTCTATTCCGAGTTATAGACGCTTAACGGACCAACGGAACGGAGGGAGAAATGCACGGGAGATTCATTTCAGTTTTCAGCAAATGTCTTAAGCAACCACGTGGGATATTTTCAAAAAGGTCCCTCCCCCAAAATGGGAAAAGAAGTTAATTTCCTAAGAATATAGAAGAATTTAAGAAAAACTGTGTTGGCGTAATTTGAATTAATGTCAAGGGAGCATTTACTTCTTTGCTGATGATTATGTTAGAAAAAGAACCCGTATCTCTTCGAGTCACTGCTGATGGGGTTTTTGTGGGGAAGATATTAATGATATAGGAATGGTAACATTTCCAGGAGTCCTTCCCCCTCCACTGGATTCGATGGGGTCCCCCAGCCCAGATGCCTGTGTCGTGGCAAGCACTCAATGAACGCTGGCTGGCTTGAATGAAGGGAGATGCTTTGTTAATTACGTCAGCAAATGTTTGCAACTAAATAAAAGAGTTCTGCTGACATCCCAGTGCAAATAGTTTTTTTTTTTTAATGGCCTGGGAAAATGTGCAGATTGAATTATAGATGGTCAGAACTGAAACGGAAATTAGGAAATTAGAAAGTTAGGCATTTCCATTTGGGAAAGCAAGATCAAGGAGAGATGTAAGTTGGCCATGGTCAGAGTCAACATAGTGTACAGCCCACCTCCAGTTATAATACAGACCTGCCCTTAAATTCGTCATGTGCTTTTGTTAGCATTAACTAGCTTACAGACTGCTTGAATTCACATTCTTGTAAGGTGGCACCATTTGCAAAAGCCAGCATTCAATCTTTTTTTTTAAATTTCATTTTATTGACTTGCAGTCAGTTGACAGTGTTGTGTCAATTTCCAGTGCAGAGCACTTCTCAGCTACCCATGCATAGATTCACTGTCGCATTCTTTTCCCCCGTGAGCTACCACAAGATCTTGTATACATTTCCCTGTGCTCTACAGGATAATCTTGCTTATCTATTCTATACATACCTGTTAGTATCTGCACATTTCGAACTCCCATTCAACCATTTTTGACTTAACAATGTCAACTGTTTGGCTCATACGCTTAACACGCTGTGGTTTGATAACTGTTTATTTTTGATCACTATCTTAAAAATATGTCTTAATAAAATACAGCCCTCCATCCTGAAAGTCTCTACTGTATTTAACTTCCTTGAAAGCCATGGTCTCTATTTTTAATAAATGCATTAGTCTTAAAATAGATCAATTAACATTTTAGTAATTAAGCACAATAGCTTGTGGAAGGAATAATTTATTTGGTCCGGAAATTGGACTTAGGCTTTATTTATTGTTTTCCACTAATAGGAAGTTTGCAATTCAATTTAAAAACAATACAGGCCTTCCAACGTTCATAATTTTATAAACAATTTTCAATATTTATTACAAATAAACACCACGGTTTAAATACATATTTCGGCTTCAAGAACCTCTGACTTCTCAAGCCTTTGGGCCGGTTGTTTAATTATGCAAGGATGCTGATTAAGACTGAAGTGTGGGTTGATTTGATATGTGGGTGTGTATTTTTATGTTATTCTAGGAAACCATTGATTAAGACGCTGTGTTAGCATTGTTCTCTTTGTCCACTGATGCTGACAGTTCATTTGCTGAATTGCACGGTGTTTTATTTAACAAAATCGTCTATTAAGGAATAAATCTTCTCTTTCTTTGGCCAAGTTATCAAATTGAAGGAGCTGGACAATCTGCCCTCCCGAGAACCCCAGCAACAAATGAGGCAGACCCGTCAGTAAGGAATAATGAGCCATGAAGGGAACAACTGATGGCTGCATTTGTGTACGTGATCTAAAATATGCACAAAACTGGGGTCTCCCTGTCACACATACAAGCACTTCCTGGATTTCTTTGACTCCAGAAGGCATTTGTGGTGGATGGATGGGTGGTTTATTTAATACCAGTTTTTCTGCTCAAGGGTTCCCTTTTCTCCACAGCCTCTCCAGCATTTGTCATTTGTGGATTTTTGAAGGATGTCCATTCTGACTGGTGTGAGGTGATACCTCATCGTAGTTTTGATTTTTATATCTCTTAGAATTAGCCATATTGACCATTTTTTTTCATGCACCAATTGGCCATTTGTATGTCTTCATTGGCGAATTGCTTGTTTAGGTCTTATGCCCATTTTTTAATTTTTTCATTCTTTTTGTTGTTATTAAGTTGTATGAGCTGTTTATAGATTCTGGAAATTAAGCCCTTGGCAGCTGCATCGTTTGCAAATATTTTCTCCCACTCTGTAGGTTGTTTTTTTGTTTTGTTTATGGTTTCCTTTGCCGTGTGAAAACTTATAAGTTTGATTAGGCCTCATTTGTTTATTTTTGCTTTTATTTCTATTGCCTGGGCAGACTGCCCTAGGAGAACATTGCTATGATTTATGTCAGATAATGTTTGGCCTGTTTTTCTTCTAGGAGATTTATCATGCGAATAAGCGTCTTAGTTATGCAAAGGATGCAATCTGAAACGGCCCTGGGTCCCACATCTTGACATGGGGCCTAGACTGACTGGTTGCCAACAGCAACCAGAACACACCGAGTGTAAGACTTCGGGTCTGCGGGAGAGATCCAGGAGGTGACTTTCTATATGAGGCAGTTGCATAGTTTCTGTTTTCCGTACCAAAGATCATAATCAATTGACTCTGTAACCAAGTCTGATTTTCTTCCCAGAACAAAGGCAGAAATATTACGCATTTGTCTCATGAATGAAGAGTTTAAAGGAAAAGTGTTAGCGTTTCTCTGCTGTGTTCCTCTGACTCAGGCCTCTGTAATAATTCCAAAATTTGTCCATTTCCTGAATAACTGTGAATGCAAGCAAGCATTTCATTCCAGGAGACTCGTAATGCCATGGCAGTGCCATGCCTTATTCTAAGAACCCAGTGGAATAAGTCTTCTGGGGCACAAGAGCCTCCCAGCCACAGCCAGGACCCCCAAGCCACACTCAAGCCATGTGGGCCGGCTGTTTACCTGACATTCTGTTCCAAGCAGAACATTCTGATCTAAGGCTTCAGAAACATCCAGTCATTAACTCAACCAGGCAACTCATTTTTATTGATGAGGAAATGCTATTGAAGTAACTTATCCAAGGTTTCCAGCTAATATAAGCAGACAGAATTGGAACCCAGGGAAGCTGCCTCGGAGGGCGGACTCAGTGTTTAAACCTTTAGATCTCCCTTAATCCTCTCCTCAGCCCACCTGCATGTCCATCAGAAAATCAAAAGCAAAAATGAAACAGAGCCACCTGCTGCATGTTTGAATGACACGCGGTGAGAGCCCTTCTTGGAGGCCGGAACGGCTGAGATGCGTGGCGGGCGGTGCAAAGATGCCTGTCACCTTCAACAGCTTGGAAATTGCTGGCTGGGAAATTGTTGGAAATTGCAGCTGTCGTGGAGAAGGTCGGAAAATAGGATAGTTTTGCTGTGTTATTAGTTGATATAAGCAGTGTTTGTCAAGGTGTTCAAAGGAAGGAGAGAAAGAGAAATCACAGAGAGAGGAGGAGCCTGAGGAATGAATTCTGCAAGCAGAAATGAAAAAAACAAAACAAAACTCCAGCACCAACAGAGAAGCCCAAAGTTTGTAGCTTTAGATGTGGGGACAACCAACTGCCAGGCTGCCCCAATATCCACACGTGGGTCTGAGGAAAGTCCTCGAATGACAAAGACCCAGGAGGACCTCTGGTGGGTCGCAAGGAACCAGGACAAAATCCCACTGCGGGATTGGTGATGGCCCTCCCACCTCTGGTCCCGGGCAGGACAGAACAGGGCAGCCTGTGTCAGGTACAGAGGAAGGATCCACAGCAAGAAATCAAACACAGACAGCAAATTCAAGGACTACCTCGAAAAATAATTTGGGGTCTGGTGACTGAAGCCGAACGGCCTGGAAAATCATGAGTTTCCCCAATTCTAAGACAGTCCCCCCTTCCCCCACATTTTAGCGTCTGACAAATAAGGGATGTCAGATATAAATAGGTTTTTGCTTTCATTTTCTTAGTGGGACATAAATAATGATGATTCTTACAACAGATGACAGGGCACCATTATATAAGGAACTGTGCAGAAAGCAAATTAACAACAGCAAAAATAAAAATGAAAGCATCACCATGGGATGGAAACGCTTTTGACTGTACTGACAGGGCTCCCAGTGTTTCGCAGCGGGACCTGGGCTGCAAAGCTGGGAGCCCCCAGACCCTCGCATCCCCAGGGGTCCAGGGAGAGGATGGAAAGGCATCTACTGGACTAAGACGCACCCCGGGAGGCCGACTCAGGGCTCTTGCCTAAGGATGATGGAGCAGGGACACTGGCCAGGATGCAGGATGTGTGACATGCACCCTCCCTGAGAGCATTTACATGGACCGGAGGGGGTGTGGGCTCGCCGCCCCCGTCAGTCATCATGCAGTAATTTTCACTAAGTCCGAGCACAGCGTTGTTTTTCTAAATTCAAACTGCTGCACCGAGTCAGAGGGTACCGCTTAGGACTCAGGGCTTAGAGACTGGTGGCCAACCCAGGGTCCAAAGGGGAAAAAGCCTCGTTTACAGGTAACATCTGCTTGTAGGACCCAGTCCCCAAGAGAGCACTTCTCATGGAAGCCATAAAATATACAAATGGTCTCGAAACAACAGCCGATTCTGTGTTGCGCTTCATCAAGCCAGAATCATCAAATGCTTTTTTTTTTCTTTCTTTTTCCAGCAACTGTAGACTCTGAGGCTGGTGGACTGTAAGTCGACAAATATTTTCTCCAAAGAATGAACCCATTTGGGAAAACCCGACCCAGACCTTTGTGGGTTTTCCTGGTCCTTTTTTTTTTTTTTTTGAGGATTTATTCAAAATGCAGGGAAAGTATTCTTGCGTTTCTGAAGGATGCTGGTTTTGTTTGTGGGGCAGTTTCATTAAATATGAGTGCTTTCCTTGCACATTATCCCCTGCCCACCTTCCCCACGCAAAAATTACGGAGTGGTCATTCAACTCAGAATAGGGAAATGTCAGCGAATTTCAGGATCCAGGATGTTTGCACTGCATGTGGATTAACTATTTTTAGCCTACACGTAAGACTTATTTTTAGAGACGGAAGTCAGCTGGTATGGCCTTATTTATGGTGTGATCCGACTGAGAGACAAAGTTGGCTGTGCTGACGGACCCAAATACATACATTTTAACTTAGTTTGTTTAATTCTAACGGTGCCTGGTGACCAATGGTAACATCTGCTTGAAGTTTTCAGACCTCACAAAGGATCTTCCCTTTTTCACTGTTTTCTGACTTGAAGCAGACCTCTTAGATTAACTTCCAAAAGACTGGCAATGTCTGAATTCAGGAGCTAAATTCCATTTGAAATGACCTCGTGTCTTGTGATTACCGATCGGAAGTTAGACATCACCCTGGAGACAGCATTCAGACCGTGCCAACTTTTGTTGGCTTCATTGACTCTCATGTGTATTTTGTAAACTCAGATTTATTTTATCAGGACTTCATCTTCCTGAACGGCTAACGTGCTTTTATTTGGCTTGGAAAGATTACTTATTCACTAATTTAAGTGTCGCAGCAGAAGCAGCGATATGCTTCTCAGCAGTGATAGCTCATACTCCTATTTTATTCAGTTATTTTACTTTATTTAACTCCATTTCATGGATTCTTACTTGCAGGGGAGATTAGATATTTCCCCAGCAGCGTAAACAGCAAAGTCTCCTTTGGCGACTGGGTGAGATCAGACTCTGGAGGTGGAGTGTTTAGAATTCCCCAAATCTAGATTATCCATGGCTGTTGGAGAGCAGATGTCTAGCGCTTAACAAGATCCCTTTGGCCAAGAGATCGAGGGTGCCCAGCTACACTGGGGATGACACCCAGTGTTGATCATGAGCCCTTCACAGCTCTTGTAAAAAGCCCGAGGATGAAGATATGATTGTAGTAAAAGACAGACTTCCAGGCTCTGCCTGGGGAAACGTGCTTTTCAAAGGGTGGACCTCTGAGTTATGGTGGGGTATGAATACAGAAGACAGAAATGTGTTTGGTCATTCGAGTCATGAGGTAAGATTCTGGCTCTAAAACTTAGGAAATTGCAAACTTGGGGGAAGAAAAAATCTTCTACCTCTCTTTACTCATCAGGGGCTTTGATGTTGATGTGGGGAGGGGAAAGGAGGTGAGTTAAAGACTGAAAATATGTTGTGGTGCCTCTAAAAATGAGAGAGTGGGCCAGGCTAGTGGAAGGGAGTGAGAAGGCCCCAGAAAGATCAGGAGCTGTTGTTGCCAGAGTGTAGGCTCTTTGCTCGTGCAAGGAGTTCCAGAGTGAGGCATGGTAAAGTGAAGGCAAGTTCATCGAGAGAGATGCACCGTCCATGGACACAGCGCGGGCCACCCCAGAAAGGTGAGAGGGAGAGACACCACAAGGTGCGGGGTTGTTCGGTCATACGGGCTTGGTAATCTCATATGCTAACGAGCAGGAGGATTATACCAGCAATTTTGGAGAAGCACCAGGGATTTCCAGGAATCAGGTCCCCACCCACTCTTGGACTTGTTAGGGTCAGCCTGGAACTGTCATGGCACCCTTGGGTGGGCCATGGGGCTCAAGGTCAACTGGAAGTCGAGTCTTCCGCCATCTTGGTTGTAACCAGTTTGTCCCCAATGGCTGTGCCCTTCCTTCAATGGTGGCACCCTGCCCCCATCTCTGTTGTCTCACTATTTGTGCAGATGGACACAGTAGGCTTGATGTCTTCCTGATAAGACGAGTGGACTCATCATTTAAGTTTACACTTAAGTTCAAATTAACAGGAATTAAATACAGCGTCTTAGGATTTTATGAAACTAAATATCTAATCCTGATGAGGATGTGAGCTTTTTCCAGCATGGGCTTTTTTTAAACTTTTGCCTGTCTGCCACATGCAGTGTGACTCAGTTCTCACACCTCACTTCTCAATTTGAATTACAGCCATTCTTTCTCTCTAACAGGCTCGACTGACAAAGTCCCAGCTCTGCTTAAACCCAACCACTTAGCTTCGCTCTACTTCACAGAGCAGCTGATTATCGTCGGAGGGAAATGCACAACTTGGTCAGATTTCACTTTAACTTCAAGCTCAAAATTTCAAATGAATGTTAAATACTACCTCCCACCCCCACCCTAATATTTTCTCTTGGTATTTTAGCATTCCTTTTCCCCGTAACTTCAACTTCACACCTTTCTTCTCTCTTCTCAATCCTCCTATACTGCACCCCCAGTTACCAGCAATCACACACACACACACACACACACACACACACATACACACACGATCTCCATCATTCTGTTCAGACTCCATTGAGACATTAGAACCAATCAGATTAGGGTTTTCCCCCTCCCACAAGAGTAGCCATCATTTTATATGTATCTGTTTCTATATTCTCTACTTTTTCATCTTAAATTACCTGGATGAAATGTCCTGGTTCCTCCTATCCAAGGTCAACCCTTCTAATTCTGCCTTGATTTAAAATCCTCCCACCTTATCAAAATTTGGTTTCTTCAATTCCTATCTGTCTATCACCCAGCACAAATTTCCGTCTCAACTCTGGACCACTCTTGTCAGCGTCCATGCTTGTTACATAGCTCCCACTTCAGAAAGGAAAATGCCTCTTAGGTCCACATCCCTCTGCTTGAGTTGTGGCCTCATCTCAGCTTTCCCACTGGACGACTTCTTAACACCTTTATCCAGAGTCACTGCCTCCCCCTTTTCACGTCATCTGTGCTCCCTCTGACATGCTTCCTCTCGAGGTTGTCAGTGACACTCGTGCTGTCAGGTCCAGTGTTCACACGTCCCTGCTTTTAATCCCTCTGTCTACTTTTTGAAACACTTCCCTTTCTTGACTTTCTTCAGGGACCTGAAACTCGAAGTCATTTCTTTCCCACATCCTAGGCTTCTTCTTCTTGGTCATTCAAAATCGATCTCTCTCTTCCTTGGTGAAGGAAATGAATGGAATTGAAAATGCAGGATTGCTCCTGGGTTCTGTCTTGGCCTATTTCCTCATCCTTTCTGTCTCTGCGTGATCTTAGTGAACCCTGCGGGTCATCGTGTGCTCTGTACATTTTTAGCTCTAGACATCTGCTGAATCATGGAGTGTCACCTTCTTGACATTTCCACTTGTCTACCTAATTGGGTGTCTCAAAATAAACAAGGGCAAGTCAGAATTCTTGATTCCCTTATCCCCAGACTTGCTTTTTTTTTCCCTCAGTCTTCTTCATCAAGTCACAACCCAAGATTAACTTTGATCTCTCTATTTTCCACAACGTCTATGTTTAATCTCTGAGCCTGTCCCTGGTGACAGTAGCTCTAAAACACATCCTGGATTACTTCTCTCCCCCCATCACTCCTGTCACACTGGTTTTCTCCATCCTCAGTCATCTGGATCACAGCAGGAGCCACCAAACTAATTTCTTCCTTTCCTCCCTGATTCCCTTATGCGATTCATCTACATGATAGCTTGAGTTATCACTTACAAATGAAACTCACACACAGCTCACAGCATCTCCACATTTAAAATTAACCAGTGTTTCAGTCCAAGAGCCTCCTAGACTCACATCCTCCCACAGACACACTGAATCTGCAGCTACAGTGCAGAGCAATCAGTGTTCTCTAAAAGAAACCCAGAAGCTAGTTGAGACACCCCCATGCTTAGGCACATTAGACCCTTGTTGAAATGGGAAGGAAAAGCTGAGACAGCCTCTGAGGAACACAAATCAGAAAACAACTAACAAAATGGCAATAGTACATCCATACCTATCTATAATTTTTTAAATGTAAATGGATGAAGTTCTCCAATCAAAACAACACAGAGTAATTGAAGAGATTGAAAAAAAAAAAAGGCAAGGCTCAACCATATGCTGTCTGTAAGAGACTCATGTGAGCGTTAAGGACACATACAGACAAAGTGAAGCCATGGAAAAAGGAATTCCATGCAAAGGGAAGCCAAGAGAAAACAAGGGTTGCTATACTTAAATGAGACAAAATAAAGTCTGTGTCAAAGACTATAATAAGAGAAAAAGAAGGTCCTTATATAATGCTAAAAGGGTCAATCCAACAAGGAGATATACATTTGGAAATATGCTCCCAATATAAGAGCACCTGAATACACAAAGTGAATATTGACAGACTTGAAGAAAGAAAGAGACAGCAGTAGTGTAACAGATGGGAACTTCAGCTCCACATTCAACAGTGGATCATCCAGAAAGACAATCAGCGAGGGAACGTTGAACTTACACGTCATGTGAGACCAGAAACACTGAACAGAACTTTCCGCCCAGCAGCAGCAAAGTGCAACTTCTCCTTGAGCCCACGTGGAACATTCTACAGATCAGATTAATCCACAAAACACGTCAATAAATGTAAGAAATCAAGTCAAACATCTTTTCTACCACAATGTGATACTAGAAACCAATTATGAGAAGAAAAATGGAAAACTTGCAGATAACTAGAGAGTAAATAATATGCTCCTGATCTCCTAATGGGTCAAAGGAAAAATTAAGACAACTCAAAAAGCATCTTGAGACAAAGGAAAATGGAAGTAAAACATGCCCACAGGTGTGGGATACGGCAAAAGCAGTGCTCACAGGGAGCTTTATAGTAATGAATTCCTACATTAAGAATAAAAAAAATTTCAAGTAAACAAACCTAATTTCACAGCAAAAGGAAAAAAAAAAAAACCTTCTGAGCCCTGGAGTTAGCAGAGAAAGGAAATAACAAAGATCAGAGTGGAAATGAATTCAACAGAGACTAAAAAGCAATAGGAAAAGATCGATGAATCAAACCACTGTTTTTGTTTTAATATTAATAAGCTCTGAGGATCTAATGCACGTTAAGGCTAGCTCATAACACTGTATTTGATAAGTGAAGTTTTCTAAGTGAGTAGAACTTAAATGTTCTCCCCCTGAAAAAGGGTAAATATGTGAGGTGGTGGATGTTTTCAGTGGCGGGAGGGGAGGAATCATTTCACGATGTACACATCTACCAAGTCAAGACGCATGCTCTATACTTTCCACACCTTACACTTTTCTTTGCCAGTGAGGCCTCAATCAGATTTTTAAAAATTCTTAAAAAAAAAAAACAACATTCAACTGCACCCATCACACTGCACACAACATGCTACGTCCTTGCCGTGACCGACTCGGTCCTGCACTCTCTCTCCCAGCTCCAGCTCCAGCTCCATTCCACACCAGCCACGAGCCAGCCACGGACACTCCAGCCAGCCACATGGGCTTTTTCTGTGTGTGGAGTTCTGTGTTCTTCCTCCTAGGGGATGCCCCCAGCCTGGGGTCCTCATTCCAATGACCCATGCAGGTCCCTTTTTGTCACTCAAATCTGAGACAACTCTCTGGCCAGACAACTTCAACTAGCATACATCACCGTCCTTCTAATCAATGAGTGAATGACTTTTTCAACTTATTAATTCACTTCCTTCCTCTCTGTCTGCCTTGTGAGGAGCTACACTCCCCGGGAGTGTGTTTTCTCAGTCAACACTCTTTTTCCATTTCTAAGGACGGAGGAGTGTCTGATGCAGAGAACCCACTCCAAAACATGTGTTGCGTTTAGAGATGTGAGGCAGTCATTGGCACAGCAGAATTCAAAGTAACTTGGTAAAAGAAAAAATGCACAACTTACATGTTAAATCTACCTTTGTTCTTAATTCATTAGTACATTAAAATGAAAATCACTTCTGCAATGAATTTGATCACAAACACATGCAAACGTGAGGTACAGCATTGTGTATCATGAGCAACACAGGAACACAAAAGTAAAAAGCGCTCACGGGGAACTCACTTTGGGAAGATATCTACGGATTTCAGCTTTGTGAACATACTGAACAAATGGTGAAGAAGTTACCTTGAGATGCATGAGCTCAAACGAGTTTCTGGATGCAGGACTTTGAGATCCTGGGACCTCTTGATTCCTTGAGAGACAGTATTTTCTCCTTCAGTGTCTTGGGAACTGTCTGAGTGCAAAGTCACTCTCCAGTTGGACAGGAGGGTTTAGCAGAGTTGACAATTTTGGCTAATTGCTGGGACTGAAGTCTGTGATTCCTGACTCAGTCATAACAGTTACGCCAATAAATTCCTTTCTGCTAAAAGCAGGTGGATGGGTCAGTATTCTTTCCTTCTGTTTTTATTTTATTCCGCTGCCCTGGACGATTCACTGTTAGCGATCACTGCTATTGTGTGAGCAGAAGAAAGCCGTGTTTCTGCAGTAGATGGAAAAGATTGCACATTCCTGGCACTGATGCAAGAGCATTCAAATGGTTGACATGGCCGAATAATGCCTTTGGGAAAACTGGCCACCCTCATGGATGCTGAACACTGAATATGGGTTCAGGTCTTGCTGTTATTTAGTGCACAACATAGATCCACATCCTTGGAATTAACCATGACTGATTTTCCATTTAGTTGCTCCACATCGTCTATACTTCTAAAAACGATGTTTACGTAAGAAGAAAGGATATGATAAAGGCTGTGCAAAATTCAGGCTACAGACTTTCTTTGTGAATAATTCATTGTCATCATTCGATCTGACCTTTTTTGTCCTCCCCCTTAGGAAGTGACAGCTAAAACTTTTCTGTATATAAAAGGATGGTTGAACTATTAGACCTCTGTTGTGGTTCACTTTTTATAAAACTTGTTATTACTTTATCTCAGACGAGACAAACTCATGGGATGACATTTTGTTAACACAAGCTCTCAGCTTGCTTGAATCTGCACTTGTTAAATTTTAACCGAGGTCCAGTACACAGAAAGAGCTAAAAAGAGAAATCTTTCACAGAATCTCGGCTAAGTTTATAACGAAAACCACCCTGCTGGCTTTAGCTCTAATAATAAACTCTCTTTCATACGAGGCCTTTCAAAGTTACAGGGTCACAGGGCGCCTGGAAATAAATCTCAAAAAAGAACAGCAAATGCTGGAATCACTTCCAAATCCTTCATGTCTGCGACTGTAGCAGAGTTAATAAATTGTGGATATAAGTGAATCACTGCATGCAGACCCAGTGGTACATTCGACAGATACAAACGACCAGGTGTTGGGGTGTTGGAAAGGGGTTACGAGCGTGGGTAATTGCAGAGTTTAGGGGTGAACGCACCCTAAACTGGAGACTATTACGCACTGGAGGGGAGTGGAAGGAGGCGGGAGGCTGGGCCGGTGGTCATATTCAGGAGCTTGTCAACTGTAATTGGCTAAATCCTTGTTAAAGCAGAAACTACAGAAGCCTTAACTATTCCTTTTCTGGGATTATCTCCAACCCAAAGCCTGAGGGAAGCAGTCAATCCCCGGCTTTATTTACATAAAGGCGACTAACTGACATTGTTTTGTTTCTCTTTCCTTCCTTTCACGATCCGGATGACTAAGGACCTGAGTGGGTGGCTTGGCACATTGGGACATTTGACCTTTGAGACCTCTGTGAAGGAGGGTGGCCGGGAGCCCCGTCACCTGTTAGGACTTGATTCTCTTTACAAGGAGGTGCTCTGTCTTCCTTCTGATCTCCCCAAACACCCTCCCTCTTTGACCTTCAGCACTTTTACTTTGCCTTAAACCTGACCTGAGTGTCATTGTAGCCACCGACCCCCAGCTTTGCTTAACCCTTAGTACCTGGAGGGGGAAATTGTACAAGGCTTGTCTCCTGTGGTGTCACCCACTGGCTGTTTCATTCCTGCTTTAGTGTCAGTAAATATTCCTCTTTTTCTGCATTCTTCATTCTCCAGGGTGAGAAATCTCAAAATACGCTCTGTTAGCTTTCTCCTGATTAATTTTTCATTAGAACGGGCTTTTTTCTGTCTAGCTGACTGCATTTTCTCTCACGACAATCCATGCTGATTTTCGCTGAGTTCACTCTCCAAGGTGCTGAAGAATTCTTCTCCGACTTCTGCTGAATTATAAATCACACGCGAGCTTTGTGTATTGGCGCTTACCATGTTGCTCTTCTTGTTGGCTCTCCATAAACCATTCTAGGGTAAGTTTGACTTTTTAAGACCCATTGGAACTTGTTAATATAGAGCATATTTCTCACTGCATCATTAAATACTTGCTGATTTGCATTTTTAGGTACAACGTCCTGCTTCATCAGAGATTCTCTGGATCCGAGGAAAGGTGATTACCAACCAAAGTCAACACTCTGACTTAATGCTTAAAATTTAGCCAGTCTTCTGCCAAGTTGTAACCTGTCACCTTAACCATTTTCAACACTTCCATTGACTGAAGTTCAAGACCTTCCTGTTTCTCACCATGGTCATCTTTTCCCATGCCAGGTTTTGCTGGCCTGAAACCAGAATGCCCTTCATGCTCCTTCAGTGGTCTTTGCCATGGACCTTGTGGAAAAGAGAATTTAAGATCCATATGACAGCTTTAAAACTATTTGCAAATGCTTGCATTTCCCTGTTGAGTTTTATTGGCTTCATGGAGTTTAAGGTCCACTCACCCGTGTCCCCTGTGGGGATCTGATGGTGTTCTCACCGGATCCCCAGACGTGACCACGGAAGGTCGAGTGTAGGACAGAGCTGTGTCCCTTCCAAAGGCATGTTTTTTGTGCAGCTGGAGGTTACAGTGAGGAGTTTTCAGTCATATCATTCTGTTGAAAAAGATTGAGCTTGCAAGTGAAACGTTTATTGTTAAAATTCAGGCATTGATTCACTCCCCAAGACACTGCTATTAGAGAGGCCTGGACACGGCTGCATCCTTTCCAGTTCCTCCAGCGCCGCACACGGGCTCGCCTTCCTCCCTGTCTTTGCCAGCACTTGATGGCGTCTGTGTTTCCAGTATAGCTGTTCTAGTGGGGGGTCAATGGTCCCTGATTTGGGTTTAATTTTGCACTTTCCTAAAGACCAATGACATTGGGTAATTTTTCACTTGCTTATTTATCATTCATGTATCTTTTCCCATGAAACGTCTGTTTAAATCTTTCGCCCACTTTTGCAATGTGACGTTTATTTAGTTATCACTGAAAAATTAAGAGTCTTTGACAAGCCTTTTCTCAAATACATGATATGCACATGTTTCCTTGTAGTTTATGGCTTGCCTTTAATTTTCTTCATAATGTCTTTTGAAGCACAAAGTTACACATTTTTGGTTCAATTTACCAGTCTCATTTTTGTGTGCCATGCCTTTGGTGTCATATCGAGGAACTTTTGGCCCAAACCAAAGTCATGAAGATGTTCTCTTACGTTTTCTTTTAAAAGTCTTATATTTTTAAAAAGAAATTTTAAAAGTTTTTTATAATTTTAGCTCTTTTATTCACCTTTGTGATCCAGTTGGAGTTACTTCCTGCGTTCTGTTTGTGATAGGGGTCCAAGTTATCAATTGGTTCTTTCTTTCTTTTTTTTTTTTTAGGTCACGTATAATGCCCAAGTTTATTATCCACTCACTCCTGTAGATTCTATGGCACTGAAAACTTCGAGCTGAATTTACAAAAGGTGTATTTACTGTTATCTGTGGTCCCTACTTGTAGTAAATGACGTTTTCACATTCACAAAATTTCAAATTTCTGTGCTTTTTTTTTTTTTTTTAACAATTTGCTTCTGGATGGCCAACTTTTCTGGCATCACTTATGGAAAAAAAACTGTCCTTTATCCATTGAATTACATTGGAGTCTTTGTCAAAAATCAAACAGCCATAATGTATCTCCCCGTAGTTTTTTTTTTTTTGCACTATTTTCAAAACTAACTGCAGCATTTCGCGTGGATCATTGTTCAACTGTATCAACATTGAATCAACTGTTAAAAATTGAAAGTTTAACAAATTAGAAATGGAGTTTTTTTTAAAAAAAACTGAAGTAAAATATTAACAAGTTTGAAGATGCATTTATCCTCACACACAAACGAAGTGTGCAACAGCAGAGATTTTATAGGACACAGGAAAGCTTTCGAATGATTAATTCATCCAGAGACAGTGTTAGACCATTAAATTAAGTGCGTATATATATTTATCCCTCAGTCAGGGAACAACCTAGGAACTCTAGGGGCAGCAAGGACCAGCGGAACCAGGAATTCCCGTGAAGCAACAAGGTGAAGGTCACAGAGGAGACAGGCAGTTAAGACTGCAGCCTCTTCAGCTGGGGACCCTGCAGGGAACAGGTGGACGGTCGCTGCTCGGGACTTGCCTGATGAGGGAACGAGGCTGCGATGCCACGGAGCCAAACGCCAGCCCCAGGAAATCAGCACGGCTCAGGGAGAACGGGAGGAGGGGACCGATGAAAGGGTCAGCTGTGACAAACACCCACTTTTAAAGACCAGAGTTAACCGTCGCTGTCATGTGAGCCTTCCTACATTTTAAGATCTGAGCAAATGAGAATGATTTTTGACCAAAGGAAGAAAAATTAAGAAAGAACACCATTGAATGCTTTGCTGCAAGCTAACGTTGAAAGAGGACGCGAAAAACTTGTCTTGAGCGCCTCCCACGTTGGCCACTGTGCTGGTGCTTCCATGCCTGCTCCCTTATTTTCTTAGGCGCCACGTGAAGTATAATATTCAAGGGCAACAGGAAAGAAACGTGTTCAAGACACAGGGGACTCAAGTTCAGATTTACAACCAAGTCCTCTTTCCTGGTGCCTCCTGTAGCCTGAAAATGAAACATAAAGAAATATGGTCAGGTGGTTTTTTAATTTTTTAAAATTTTCTTTTTATTTATTTTTGCCCTGTCCTCTGACTTTCCGGGACTGCACACCCAGTCCCCTTGAGATGAAAAAATGCCCCATCAAAATGCGACCAGTGGTTCATTCATCCCCGGGGTTCACCCTGCTTTGGTGATAAAGCACCATCAAAAAGCATGCCGCGTCTGCGTGCCGGTAAATTTCTGCTGGGAGCTCATTATTAGGAAAGTGTTGCAAGGTTTCTTTGGGGCAAAATATTTTACTTTTGTTTTATTCTTGTCGCCTCCAGTTCGGCCCGATGAAGTTATGGCTCCTGGTTCCACAGGCTGAGTTCTTAACCAGGCCAATTTCTGAGGACAGGGAGCAGGGCACGGGCTGAGTCGGTAAGCCCCCTGCCATCAGAATCCTTTCCCCAGAGTGTCACGCGCTGCGCACTGGGCTGCGCATTCACGGCATCCCGTCCGTGTCTCTCAGCAGCAGGGCACCCCCCGCATCTCCATTGACGGCGGGTGCTCTCAGAGTGCTGGGTGCCTGAGAGTCACACTGGGAAATTTAAAAAAAGATAATGCAGTTTCCTGTTGGTTCAAATCGGATCAATTAGCTCTGGGATGGAGTCCCATATATTGAACAAACAGAACCCAAATTGTCCAGGTGATTTGGTGCAGGCAGCCCCAGAAGACGTGTTGAAAGTGTCCCCTGGACTTCCCGTCTCTGTTATGGGCGGGGCATGGTGAACGCCAGGACGTGACTCAAGGGTTGGGATACTCCGACTCTGGCTGTAGTCATCACAAGTGACAGGAATGAAAACCAGAAAGGGGGTTGCTGATAATTCGGAGAAAACAGATCAGATCAGAAGGTCATAAGGCGGCAGAGCCCAGATACGTGTCTAGTCTGGTTACTGCCTGGGGCGGAAAGGGTCACAGCGGTTGACCTGTTAGCCATGTCTTTCCTGAAAAGGAACTTGGTCAGATCAACTTGTAAAAAATAGCTTGATAATTTGGCCTCTTGGTCATAGGAGGCATGTTGTTTGGTCCAGGGAGCATCCTTATCTACGGCATGCTAGTAGTTGGGTATCTCTGGTGTCCGCTGTCTATGGGAAACCAACAGCAATCTGATTGCTGGAGGGCTGGCTCTGCAGAGAATGTCACAGACGATGAATAACTCTCCAGGCGTTGCCCAACGTGAATCCTTGTCACAGTGTGAGAGACCACAAGTCTCCATCGGAAGGAGGAAGGGGGGCGCTAGGGAGCCATGCAAGGTGTCCCAGAGCTCTTCATGCTTTGTCTGACCCTCTTGGCTGTATCCTTGGAATTGTGAGTAAAGTGTAATCCGGGGGAAGCTCCCTGACTCCTCTGCTCCGACTTGACAGTCCAGCCCCTGCGTTGGAAGTCTCCATCTTCAAAGCGTCGTCCCAGATGGGCTGGTGGGTTAAAGCATCTCGCTGCAGAGCCGTGGAGAAGATTTACCGCTTAAGTGATGCCGTGGGAGCCTGGAACTTCACTGCAGTCTCTCAAGGGCTCCTGGAAGGAAAGAAATGGTCGGCATGCTTGTGAGAACGAGGTTCTGATTCACAGGCAAAATTGTTAGTCGGAAGGAACCAAACTTACGGTTTCGAACATCCTGGATGTTACAGAGAAAATTCGAATTTTAGATATTCTGAATATTTTACTTTGAAAATATTGACATTTGCTGCAAGGGAAAAAAAAAGGTCAGATATTTTCCAGCATTGTCTTTGACACAAAATAAATACTCTGAACATTCACTGAATGAATAAAAATTACTTTATATCTACCTTGTGAATTTTGTGCAAAGCCATACTTCATGCACCTGGTACCAACTGATTTGCTGAAAAAAATGGATTAAATAGATAGACATAAAAATAATGCATCTCACCATTTTCATACAGAAAGCAAACATACAAATGCTTGCAGCACGTGGAATTCTAACGTCCATCCTTTACTGAATTATCCAGCCAGGTAAGATGAAATATTATTTCTTCCTGTTATTTTCTGTCATAGTAAAGTTAGAGATAATCATTTTCATAAACTCCTAGTTTATTAAAATGCAGGAAGACAAGAGTCTGCCACTAGTATTGGGGGAAAAAAATGGAAAGCAAGATTTCCTGCCAACCCAGGACACGGCTCCACAAATGTAGAAAAGACGAGTTTCATTGTTGAGGAAGTGGTCAGTCCGACAGGTGCACATCACAGGCACGTCCCTGGAGAGGTCACAAAAGCAAAAGGAAAGGTGCAAAACCAGAAGGGAATTCAGGAAGATGCAGCTCAATGCATGCAGTTTCTCTGCATGCACAATAGCCAGTCCTCAGGTCGGGGAAGGTGGTAACCCTTATCATCACCAGCAGTTCATCCTAAATGCACATGGGAATCAAGGTGGCCATCTGTGTTAGCTAGCTGCCTGGGTGCAGAGGAAAAATAGAACTTCTTCCGTCTCTATGACAAGCAGGCAGCTTTGCAACTTGGAGCCAGGCACTTAAGTTAACCCTAAGTTCAATTCTCACCCTCGCAGGAGAAGGAGGGGTAGGGACACACTTCCTTGATGTTTGCAGCTCAAAGAGCCAGCTCCCAGGCGAGCAAGAGCAGCATTTCTTGACTGCAAAACTGGAGAGAATCTCATTTAGCTTTTAGCAAAGGATTGCAGGCATCTCAAAGGGACAGAGCAAGGATTTGCAATTGCATTGTACACAGCACATGCTCGAAGAAGGAAGCAGGGGAGGGCGCTACGCCCTTCTCCCCAGGGACATTTTAAGAACGTATTTTAAGCTTTGTATTTGCTCTCACAGGAGACAAAAATGAGATTTTTACCAGAATTTAGAATAAGGCACACATTCTACAAATGTGGCTCTTACTGACTTCAACATTCCTCACAGTTTGTGTATGCGTTCGAAGCAGCTCTCCATCCCACAAGGGCTCATTAATAAATCTCAAGGGAACTGTTTGCTTGTGTGGATCAAAAGTCTGTAGTGTATTTTGCTACAAAACACACACACACACAGAGAAATCTGAAGACCAGAGCTCCACAGTCCCACCTCTTTCCTCCTCCTGAGATATTTTGGAAGCTAAGTGTAAAGGCTTTAGAGCAGTGACTGTTTCATGTTTTATTTGTGGTGGAAATAACTCCCTTTGAAAAGCATGCATCTCGAGGAAAGTCTTACAGTGGAAGCGATCAGACTGGTTATTTCAAAAAGAACGAAAAGGTTATTCCAACATTAGCATCGTCCAACAGGAGCCGTGTGCCCCTGCTGACGCTGGGCTGACAGCCTCCTTCCTCCAGCCGGCCTTCATCAGAGTCCCACCCGGTCTAGCGCGTCCCAGGGAAGGTCTGTCGCTGGCGTTGCAGAAGGCTCCAGAGTGGGCCGAGTGGCCCTCGAGTCCAGTCAGTCACCTGGGAGAGGACCAAGCCCTGAAAGTGCACTTCGGCATCTCAGACGCATTTTGCATTGTGGGCTAAGAATGTTGCCAGCCAACGATGGTGGCCATCGAGTCATTGGCCGCCACCTCCATCCTGCCCCTGAAGGTGAGCTGGAGGGGACTCAGGATGCAGACAAGCCTCGGCCACTGCTCCAGCCCCACCGGTGCCCCGAGGGGACTCAGGACGGGAGGGAACAGGACGCTGGCCCCCGAGAGCTCAGCTGCACATCAAAGGAATGATGCCAATGAGCCCAGAGCTTCGCACCTTCCCTTACGCAGTGAAGCGCTAAATTCCTTACCTTGCGATGTCTGCTTTTCTTTAAATAGCCTTTGATGTTCCAACTACCTGGTCTTTGTCAAAAGCAAAAGGAAACAAAACAAATTCCCTGGCTCCCCCCTTACCTCTTGGGAGCAGTGTTTCAGAGTGATCTGAGATGCCATCTCCCAGACTTACGTCCTCAGAAAGTCCACCAAATGGAATGCAACTTTCAACCAACTTCTAGGCTGTGTATCCTTTCAGGCGACAGAATCCCAGGCAGAAATTTGCAGGGGATTAGGGTTGCATGAGGCCCTTCAGGTAAATGAGAAGCACGAGGACTTGAAAAAGGATGTTGAGAAACGATCCGCTTTTGGGTGGCGATGTGTGAAGTTAGGGGTGTCTGGAGGCCGGCTAGGATGAGAGTTTGGGGACCTCTCTTGAAAAGCTGAAGCAATGTTTTGTCAGCTGGGGTGCTTTGCACTTTGATCCCGAAGATCCTGACCAAGGAGGCCTTTTCGCGGGGACAGGATGAGATGTGCTGTTGCAATGAAATATTTGTCTCCTGACAGCTTGGAATATGACGGGGGGTGGCGGGAAGTTTCTAGAGAAGACTTTGACAACAGAAGGGGGGTCGAAATGGTAGGAACTGGGGAACTGGCAGGAGAGATGGGTTAATGTCATCCGAGGTGGGAAGCGGACGGGTGTCCTTCGGGGAGCTGGCCGGAAGCCTGCACAGACGGCCAGTGTTTGCCAAAATGTGCACTGCTGTCAAATGGAAGCCCTTCGAGGCTTCTTGTAAATCAGCAAAAAGTAGAGCGTATTTTGTAACCAGCCTTCTTTCTGGGGTGCCTCTGCAGGGGGAGAGGGCACTGGTCCCGGGCTGCCATGGGCGCCCAGCGGTCTCTTTGATGAGTCCAAGTTGGCACCGGAGGTTGATGTTAGAAGAGCATTTGGTCCTATCCCCTCCACGCCCCTGCCTGAAGAGTCACTTCCGACCACAGGCGTCACTGTGTTGAACCTTCAGATTCCCTCAGATGCAGAAACTGGAATGGCTTGTCCCGTGTTCCCGGACTCTTACCTAACAGTGCCGACTTTAGAACCTGTGGCCTAGTTCTCATTGTAAAACTCTCCTATATTTGGTCCCCGCGAGGAAAACGTTTTCACATCTCAAAAAAGCTTTGTTCCCATCCACTTTTTCACGTGAATGAATTAACCAGAGGTGGAGCTACCAGGACACGTTTCCTCCTTTTCTTTTCCTTTTTTTTTTTAAATTAAAGATCTTTTTTTTTTCACGATCAAAAATAGTCAATGTCTAGGAAGTGGCAATGTTCTTGACATGATGCCAGAGACGCCAAGCAAGGGATCTCCCCTTGCGAGTGGGACGGTGCTTTGCAGAGAGACGGGACAGGGTCCACCAAGAGAGCTTCAGTCTTCCTTGTGCTGTGCTCCTGATGCCACATTCCAAGGCTGCAATTAGTTTTTTTAATTAGGAGATGTTCATGGAGAAACCATAACTCCATAGATAGAATCAGTTTCCTGAAGACCGGAGGCAGGTGATGCCTGGATCGAAGGCATTCCTCGAGGAGCATGTGGAACAGAGAAGGAACAGCTCTGGGTGCTCCAAGGGGCCACGGGGCCTCGCATTTGCCAGTTTTAACAGTTCTGCACGCATTTCTTCCTGCGGTGAGCTCACAGCATCTCATAAAATGGATCAACCTGCCCCAGATCATGGAACTCATTAAAAAAAACACAACCTAATATTTGGGAAAGCTAGGGTGCTAATAAAATTTTGCTTTTGAAGTCTTTCTTCTGCACTCACTTGTGTCTAGAATTAAACGGCCTCCCCCTGGAAGCAACACCTCAGAATGAGAAACAGCCGCCCCGACCCTGAGCCACAGAAGCAAATCTTGCCGGAAAGGGATCCCCTTTGTTAAGGGTCTAATACTCGTTCACCTGCTAGTCCCTTATGTTTGCTGTCAGGTTTAATTAGCAAAATAGTCCCCCACAAAGCAAATGCTTCTGTCTTCACTTTCACAGGTAACAAAACAGACAGTAAGTGACAATGGCAGCTCACGCCCAGCTACGTGTCAGACGACTAAAGCTGGAAGGGAATGTGTGTGTGTATTTGAACCCAGGACCTCCTGCGTGCTAACCACGTGCTCTACCCCTGGCCTCCATCCCACCCCCCACCCCAGTCTTCTTACTTTTATTTAGGATTTTTCTGCCTGTCCCCAACTGCCCTTCCCTCCATGGAAGCAAACTTCAAGACTCTGGGCAATTAATAACAGAACCCCGCGGGAAGGGACACATTTGGGAGTTTGAGATTTGCAGATGTTACCCGCTATATGCCAAAATAGATACAAATAAAACAAGTTTCTTCTGTAGGGCACAGGGAACTGTGTTCAATATCTTGTAATAACCGTTAATGAATAAGAATACGGAAAGGAATAGATGCATGTAGGTGCGTGACGGGGACAAAGCGATAAACACCAGAAATTGACACATTGTAACTGACTGCACTTCAATCAAAAAATGACAGAACCCCAGGCTTTTGGCAAACCTCCAGGGTATCAGGCACTGCCTGATCAGCCGGAGAAACTCCAGCAAGACATTCACCTGCCGAGGTTAATCCAAGAGCGAGCTCCCTTCCATTGTGGACACATCTCGTTGCTCCTGAGAAGCCTCTCCACAAGCGCCGGGAAGGAGTCATGCGTCCCTTCCCGCCACCCTCCCACCCATTTCCTGGTGGCCCCGCTGTGTCCTTTATCAAAGCTACCCGTCGACCACACCTATTTATAAATCTATGATGACAGCGGAAACTTGAGTTCAGAAGGACAAAAAATGCTACTCTTTCTCCACCTTCCGTGTTCCTTGATGTAGGACTCAATGAATTTTTGCTTCATTTGGGAAGTGGGGGTAGAAATGCCCACAGACGCAGACAGGAAAGGGAAGGAGAAGCCTCGTGAGCCAGAGAGAACCATCCGGAGTTGCATCACGACTCGGCACCACCAGCTGGCACGCGGGGAGGCATGCGTCCAACGCCCGGCCCCGCCGTGCTTTCCCGGTTCATGTCCCTCATCACCTTTCTGGGCAGTGTTTTCACGGGAACAGCTTGAAAGCTCAGATGCCCTCTGGCTGTCATCCTGTCGCTGTGACAATCACGGTGCTCATCACCGACGCCTCGCAGATGAGTGGAGATCGGATGTGGGCTGGAGGGGTGACAAGGCAGGCCGGCGCAAAGGCAGCGTTCACAAGGGCGCCCCCCACCCGAGGACAGGCTGGGAAATGGGGAGCCGACAATGTGTTCTGACACGTTGCACAGGGGGACGGGCCCTGGGAGCTGGAGGACGGATGCGAAGGCTGACCCCGCGGCCCTGGAAGTAGGGACTCAAGAGAGAACCCTCGCGACCTGCTTCCACCAGAATCTAAGAAAAAATTAAATCGTGAAAAAGGCTTCAACGCCTGGCTGGTTTGGGGTTCTCAGGCAGACATAAAGCGACTGTGACTGTGTTACCTAAGAACTTTCCGGAGCGCTCACTAAGTCGGTAAGAGTCGTGAGACTCACCCCAGCCTTAGTGCCTTAGACCCTATGTGTATTTATTATATTATCGCATGTACGTCGAAGAGCGAAAAGCATGATTTTAAAATTGTCGTAGAAATCTTACGGAAATTCAGGCGCAGATCAGAGTAAACCAACACACTCTTCCTCCTATTAGAATTTTAAAAAATTATGATTGTTTTCTTCGAGTAAGGCATCGCAAGAAATTGAGTCAAAATCCCATAGGCTGGTGATTAAGTTTATTCTGTCCAGTGATACGGAAAATAGCACGCAGGGAGGATGCTTGGCTCCAGGAGGGAATGCAAACAAAAAGTGCAAAAAATACAACCTGCTAAACGGGTTTAAAATGAGCTGAAGTTTTGGAATGTGAATACATCCAAATGCGTAGGATTGATTTCTTTTAATTGCATTTTAAGAAGCATCGGCTGCCTTTTCATTTTGCTGATTGCCTCTTCTGCTGTGTGCAAGCTTTTCAGTTTAATGTGGTCTGTGGGAGATTGTCTTTAAAGGGCTGGAATAAATGATGTAAGTGTTGTACCTACATCTGGGGGAAAGAAAAAAGAAAAGCTATGAGTCTTCAAGTTTAAGATCAGACTTTTTGGCCATCGACGTCTCGTGTCCACCCTCCCCCTAATTCCACCCCCAAACCACCACTTTGCAGGTCCGGCGCACGCAGCATCCTGATCTAGACGCAGATCCTCCGAGGATGAATTTGGTACCCAACCCTGGGTATGAAGTGCTGCTACATGCATCTCCTCATCCAGCCTGCCCAAGTCAGTGACATGCGATTTTCCTTACCCAGACGTGAGAAGGAAACACTCAAAGGGCTTGCACGGCAAACTCAAGTTCAGTGGGGCTGTGAGCCGAACGCCCCGGGTGTGACAGTGGTGGCGCCGCTCCTGGACAGAGGAGGGGAGGTCTCCGATCCGCGCAGGGATGATGCAGAATCCGGACCAAGATTCTGCGGGCTTGGTGAGGAAGGATGCGGAAGGTGTCGCTTCGTGTCTGCAAGGACTGGAGCCGTATTGAAGCGGGATCTGTAATGATGACGAAGGAAAGTGGAATGCTGGTCTAGACAGCGGTGCCTCTCTGTTCGGGACCTGGTGGAAATATTTGCACAGACGTGACAATAAACACCTGATAAAGGAGTGAGGTGAGACCCCAGGGAAGCTTCAGTTGCCTGGTTAGAGGCAAGAGACGAGGCTAAAGAGAAACACTTCTCCTCCAGGCCTTGATTCAAGAGAGCTGGTTGTTCACCCGAAACTGTCTGGGATAAAGCACCCGTCTCCCGACCCACCTTACCCGTCACACTGAGCGGTCCCTCGGCTCCAGGCCACTCCCATGGGGTTGAAATGGCGGCCCCTCTGAGCTCGCGTCCCATCGCACGAGGCCTCCAGAGCTGGGCCAGACCCCAGGCCAGGACTTAACGCTCCCGCCCTTCGCTGCAGGGCTCTCAGCTCACCCTTTGGGATGCGATGAAGTCGGAGGAGGGGAAGGCGGAGGTGGTGGTGGTGCTTCTCTGAAACCAAAGTTTCCAGGAGGACAATTCTGATGCGATGTCCAGGGTACCAGACACTGGGTCTTAAAAGCACCAAGGCTGAGGACACAGGCGTGGTTTGGTTTTTCTAAAGATGGAGTAAGGGGATCTCATGCCATCTTTTTTTTTTTTAATCTTGAATGCCATACTTTTTTTTGTATATATAACATTTTTTATTGATTTATAATCATTTTACAATGTGTGTCAAATTCCAGTGGAAAGCACAATTTTTTGGTTATACTGATTGCTGCCGAAAGTGCCGATGGGAAAACAGAAATCAATGATCAGAGGGCGGTGTGTTTGATGTGGTTGTGGGGTGTGTGCATGTGTGTTTCCTCCCAAACCTCCCGGATTAGACCAAAAGCAGCCTGAACCCCTGGCTGTTTGATAGTCAAGAGCAGAGAAGCTCTCAGACAAACCCTCTCTGTTTCGAGGTCCCTTAAGGAACGGGACAGAGGTGGGGATTATCTGTTCCATTTGCTTATTTTGTTTTAATGTTTTTCCCAGCCTTGTTGAAGTCTCGATCCCCTGAACAGCGTTGCAAAGACACCTGAAATTCCACGAGAGAAACCCTGCTTCCTCCCCACGTTGACTGCGCAGAGCATCCTCTGATGTCTGCTGTGTAGGATGGTCTGTGCCACAAGTTACTTCCTTCTCTCTTTCTGCTGCTATTACCCCAAAGCACTTTTAGAAAGTGCATGATAACACAGGGGGCAGGGGGAGAAGCAAATCCACGGTTTCATGGTGGGTAGACTGGAGGGGGGCGCTGCTGAGCGCTGGAGAACAGAGGGAGTCTTGGAGCGGAGGGAGCCCCCGGAAGAGATTCTGCAGGCTTGTGCATGGCATTCCGGGCACGAGTGCACAGAATTGACCTGAAACAGCTACGAAATAAATGTTAAAAGGGTGACATCATTATAGAATTCACAGCTATGAAAAGGACAATGATGGCTAGCATAAATAGCTCAATCCACAAAATCTGACAATTTAGAATAAATGGACCAAATGCTCATAACGGAAATATTATAAAATTCACTCATGAGGAAATAGGTAACAGAATATTACTGTATCTGTCAAAGGAATTGAAGGTGTAGCTGAACACCTCCCAAGAGACAGAACCCCAGGACAATCTGGTTGTGCTGGTAAATTCTACCAACCATAAATGGAAAAACAAAACCAAACACAGAAATTCTGCGCAATCTCTTTCAGAAAATAAAAGTAACTCCCAATTCGTTGTATGAGGCTAGCATTATCTTGAAGACAAAAGTCATAGAAAACCCATGCGTGAAATGAAACCATAGACAAATATGTTTTTATGAATTTAGACACAAAATTCCTCAACAATACGTTAACAGATCAAACAGTATGTAAAAAGAAGAGAGGCCATCACTCGCAACTGGAATTTAGACTGGGAGCAGAAGGTTGCTCCGACATTTGAAAAAGTCGATGAGATGTTGCCTATGAAAAAAGTGCATGCTAGTTTCAATCACTGCAAATTTTTTTGGACAATGTTTAACATCTACGCATAATAAAACCTTTCGGAAAACTAAGAACAGAAGGGAGGTCCCTTACCTTGATGAAGGACACGCAACAGAGCAAAAACCAGCAAGCAAAACCACGTAGCTAAAACCTTGATCCGTGGTGGAAGAGTTCATGTTCCCCCCTCACAGTGTGAACAAGGCGAAAATGGTCACCCTCACCTCTATTTCTCAGCAGCGCAGAGTGAAAACTCACGTCCCACTGGTGCCTGGAAGTAAGTGGTAAGTCTCAGTCGCCCTATTTCGAGTGCAAGTCGTCAGATCCAACAGGCTACGTAATGTATAATTTCCTTTACGTGCCATTTTGGAAAACGCACAACGGTAAAGACAGAAAGCAGGTGTAGTCTCCAGGTGCTAAAGGTGAGGGGGCTAAAGCCAGGGATGTGTTTGTGGCCATGGAACCATTCTGCATCCTAATTGTGATGGAGGTTACATAGCCACGAGCATGTGCAAGAGACACCTGCTCTCCCACGTTCACCGCAGCTTTATTCGCAATAACCGAGATACGGAAACATCCCGTGTCCGTCCAGAGACTAATACAGGAAGGGGACGTGGCATATGCATTCCTGGAATATTACTCAGCCTTTAAAAGGGAGAAAGTCTTGCCATTTGTGACCACATGGATAAACCCAGAGGACATCACGCTAAGTAAAATGAGCCAGTCGCAGAAGAACAAACATGCATGACTCCACTTATATATAAGGTTTGCAAAATAGTAAAACACAGAGAAGCAAGATACAGAGATGGTTGCCAGGGGTCGGGGAGAGGGGAAAGGTGGGGAGTTGTTCAATGGGTCCAAATTTGCAGTTAGATGAATGCATTCTGGGGGTCTTCTTTGCAATATGGTGTCTGCAGTTAACAATGTGGTGTCGGTCAATTGCCTCATGTTTTTTGTTCTTACCATAAAATAAACACACAAATCAAAAAGCCAACGGGGACACAAGGAAGCTTCGGGGAGTGTTGGAATGTCTATTATTTTGGCTGTGATGCTGTAATATTTTGCGTATTTCCAGACTCATCAAATTATGTGTTGTTTCTTGACTACCAATGACACCTCAATGAAGAACATAGAGTTGTGAACCCTAAAAAGTGAAACTTACTGAATCCAAAATAAAAGTAGGAAGTAGTCTGAGTGCCGTAAATGTGAATGCAACGGGGCTCCCCTTGACATCTGGAGGATTTATACGGGTTCTAACCCAGCTTTCTCCCTCTATGCACCAATGACATCAGCTACAAAGACTGTAGGCTTCTGACTTAGAGGAGGAATAAAGAGGTCTGAAGATTTGGGAATATATTAAAGTTGGAGATGCTGAGAGGCATTAAAGCGACCACAAGTGATCTGTGAATTTGGGACTGAGACATTAGGAAACACGGACAAGGCTGGAGGCTGTCCATTTGCCTTTATATGATACTCCATGTGTCCACGCAGACCCACCCGCACGTTTGACACCCACCCCCGGCCCTGGGATGCCCGCCCCAGCTTGTATTTGCAAAGAGTTGACCTGAAGCCCGGATGGGGAAGATGCAGCATTTCCAGACACTTCTTTTCACTGTATCTCTGGGCTTCCCCTAAACGATGTGTGAATATGAACTGACTCTTAGCCAGACCTGTGAAGGTGAATAGTGAAGGAAGTCAGTGTTACTTGATCTAACAGAAATTAAACTGCATCTTTTGCTGAATCAAAGGTAATTAATTGTACTGATAGTCATTTTCTGGCTAGTCGTCACATATTCCTCCCAATTTCATGAGGGCCCTGTATAATTATATTTTAAAATGATTTACTCATTTGGTCTACCCAAACCGCAACAATTAATTTTAAAGTGGATGAAATATGCTCTAGGCATGAGCTTATGAACTGTATTTCCACACATACACCATCATTTCAATGAACAGAGTCTAGTGCAGTTAATTAAATGGAACCAAACATGCAGTCTGTGATCTTTCTGTCACCCAAATTTAGTAGCTGGGGCCATCAGGGTGAAATTTCCACACTCCTGGGCATTAGATATGTGAATCAAACCAGTTTCACATGCATGTGAGTCATTTTTGTCACTTTTGTCATAATTACAAAATTCAAATGTCGCTGTAACGGATATTTAAACCATGACACTCATTTGAATATCATGAGTGGTGAATAAATCCAGCAGATGAAGAGTATTTATCAAAAACGTAACAGAATTTAAAAACCACGGGGAATGAAATCGGGGAGAGTGTTGGGATAACATGAGTTAAGTAATAACAGGTTAATTTTTAATGATTATCCACAGTCGGCACTGCCTCAGGTCTACCAGTTAGCTGCCTGGTCCTGGCCGAGGCACTCAGTTTCTCTAAGCTTCGGTTTTACTAATGTGGTTATACAATTGTTCCTAACTGACAGGACTATTGTGGACATCAGCCATAAATGCCGGTACCTGGGTATTAATATTGTGATTATTAATATTATTAACATTCCTAGGCTATTGGTTCCTTGGTTAGGAAGAAAGATGAAATTGGTGCCAACAAGCGGAGGGGACAAGACATCGTGATCAGCGTCTGGACGTCGTCAGCAGACAAGCGTCATTTCTAGAAACCGAGGCTGAAGCGGGGCTTGGCGTCTAGCCAGAAATCCTCCCGAACAGGCTCAAAAGGAAAATAGTTTGTGCAAGACGTCGTCTTGGCAAAGGAATCACAGGTAGGCATTAGCAAGACATCAACAGTAAAAATTGCCCAAAATTAGGTGTCAGGATAAATGCTGGCGTCTAATTGTTCAAAGTGCCAAAAAAAAAAAAAAAAAAAGATACTGAGAAGTCTGGAAGTAAATCCACAGACATATGGTTCCATCTGAACAAACAATATTGCAAGTGGCTGCAGTGTTCAGGCTTCAGTCAGGAGGCAGAAACCCAGCAGTAGTTTAAATAGGCGAATTTTATTGCAATGAATTATTAACCGGTCACATCTCTCTTTGGCACTGGGTACAAACCAATGACAATGCTCTCCAGCCAGGGAGGGAGGGTGTAAAAGAGAACTCAAAAAAAAAAAAAAAACAAAAAAACCCCCAAAACCCAAGGCTAACAGAAAGTCCCGGAGGAAGGAGCAGGTGTGGATGGAGGCTGCATTTCAGACCTTATCGGCAAGGGGGTGGCTGTGGTCCAGAAGTAGTGGAGATGGCTGATTTGTGCTTGGCTGGACCTGTCTGTAGGCTGTGGGGTGAGACCGTGGAGCAGAAGAGCTTAAACTGGGATGGTGAGAGCAAAACCTTCCATTGGGAGTAACTGCAGGTCCCCAGTCATGGAGAACATGGAACCAGAGGCTGGACGCCGAGGAGGCTGGAAGCTTCTTGCTGGAAAGGCAGGAAATACACTGAAGGGAGGCGCAACTGTGTATCCCCCACACACCGTGTATCCGCGCTGTGCCCGTTAACCATGGAGATATCACAGCAGGGTCCTGCTCCAGCAAAGCAAAGCATGGTAATGGAGGGCGGGCTGGGGGTTCAGCACCACAAAAACGGACAGCTGCCCAGTGGAAATATGTAACTTTATTACAATTCACGTTGTGCTATGTGCATAAGCTTGTTGAATCAGCTTCGTAACAAACAGTCCTGTGATTTGGAAACCACAGTGACTCTCTAAACAAAGGACCATGAGTCAGGCAGATTTAGTTTTCTTGGTTTATGCAGAAGGCAACACACACACCATGAGAAATGTGTGCATCCCCCAAATGCGGGCTCTTCTAAGGTTTTGAGGCTGAGGGTTAGTCTCAAGATGGTCTCACTAGTTATGGTCAGAATTTGTAAATCAGGAAAATCACTAAGACAGTCAGTGGACTTATGTTTAGAACACAAATCCATGCGGAGCTATCCTCAGATCTCCTTGACTTTGGTCTTACCTAAAGCACACGGCTGTAAATGAGTTTTTGCTCCGAGGGTTTCAACTTAATCTCCGTTCATGGTTGGCTCGGTTCATTTGTTTGGAAAATCGCAGTGCAGATCTGCAAGCTGTGTCTTCGCTTTCGACTTGCAGTTTGTCCCACGACCCTGGGGCAGAGCTGCTGGTAGCAAAGTTGCCAATTTTTTTACAATCTTAGGATGTCAGAGCTGGGAGTGGCTTGGAGACAGCTTAGTTTAAACCTGAAAGTTGATGATCGTTGCCTCTTGTGATCCACCACACACTTTTTTGCTGCTGAATTAACAGAAAAAGGAATAAATGACCCCATGGGGTCAACATTCCATCTTGTGAATCAAGTGAATGTGAGGATTTAGAGGTGACCTTGTCTATACATGTGCAAAATTTCCCTGTTCCCTTTACCAGCATATTTTTTCCCTTTCTCTCTCTTTTTTTTTTAAAGTGCCTTAAAAGTCATCCTTGGAGTAGCTTTCCTTTTCCCTGACAACAAGAGTTTACATTTAAACATCTTGATTTAAAGTGACAGATTTTGATTTAATTTCATTATCACACCTTCCAGTCCAGAACTTTAATTTAATCGTCTATTGTAATTTTCTGTTTAATATCAATAAAATGTCTTCCCCACTGATTTTAGGGTAAGATCAGATTAATTCTGCGGGTCTCCCCAGATTTATAGCTGGATGGGAAAGTGAGGACCGAAATGAATTTATTTAAATTTACACCGATTGAAACCCAATATCCTGCAAGTCTTTACTAAACACAGCTTGTCTGGCTGGGAAATATGTACAGTGCATATTGGAGTTTTTATGAAACTTTAATTCCCTTTTAGTGCCTTTTATGTCAGAGAAATATATCGGAGTAGAGGAAATTTATCATCCACTTTTGAACATTTAATGGCGAAAAGACATAACGGTAGGTCTAATTCATGCAGGGTGCATTCTGCAACACGACCAGCTCTGTCGCTTGAGCCGGCGTGTCAGGAATGATCGAGCATCGCATTAACACAGAAAGTTGCTCAGTGAGTCCTCGGCGGGTTGCAAAACCCCCAGTTCTGTTGCTAGGGTAAGAGAGGGGATGAACACGCCCAGCGTCCAAGTGAACGTGATCAAGGCGAAATGGGAAAATCCACATGGCGACAGCGTGGAGACATCGGAGAGGCTGCGGTGCAAGTGACCTTTCCACCTGTGGACGCGTCTTGCCTATTTGGAAAACGGAGACTGGGGAGCATCTATGTCATTTCAGAGCAAGGTGTTTACTGTGCATCTAGAGCAGTGTGTTTGGGACTGGGGTTTACAAGGATGATGCGTGAGACGTCGTCCAGGACTGAAAATAGGTCACCGGATATTGGAAGGAAGAAACCCACAAAGAGATGATTTCACTTCACTGTATCGCGAGGAACGGCGGTGGACATGGAGCGTGGCACGCAGACCGCATGAGCCGGCTTGTGCAGGTGGAGAACCCGCAGGCCCTGTCTTGGAGGACGAGGGGCAGTTACTCCATGAAGCATGGACATGACCTTACTGTTCACAAAAGCGGCGACTTCAGCTGGACGCTCTCACCACGTGACACGTTAGTGGGCAGTCAAGCCAGAGAGGACAAGAGATTCAAAGAGGACGCGGAAGCCAGATTTGGGAGCAGGTGGAAACAGGTGTTTGGGGCTCCGGAGCTTTGGCTCTCGGGGCTGGCTGGCTGGTGTCTGCGATCATGTTGCAGAGAAGTGGTTTTGATGGGAAAAACAGAAGAAGACAGGAAGTTAATAGGTGGTCTAGACAAAGCATCAAGGTGACCTGAAATGGGGCTGTTATGGTTCAAAAGGACGGGAGATGCGTTTAAGGGCGGAGCTTCGATTTGTCGTGCGGAAAGAGGAGGAAATGAAGCAGGAGACATTGATGAAGTGGCCCAGAGCTTGGTTTAGTATAATTAAGTGGAGGACTGAATCAGGACAGAAAAGACGGTCAGATATTGCCCCCTGTCAACTTCCACGTCTTAGAACTTGGCCGCACACTCCGTTTGCCCCTGTGGAGTTGACCCCCCACCTCAGAACTGCCTGTGGGAAAGGCGGGGTTCGGCGATGCGACTGACTGTGATGTGAAATCCATGTGCATTCACTGGACCCGTCTTTCTTTGTTTTCATCACTGTATGTTCAAGAATAAATGCTACAGGATAAGGGGGGAAAAAGTCGTCATTATCGATGCTTAGTCATGAAAAGAAATAAAGATAGGACCAAAATGGTTCTTTTTCCTATTTCAATACACGTCTCGGATCAATAAACCAAATGCTGGCTTGTTTCAATAATATACTCGTGTGCCTCGTGTGATAAGACTGCTTCAAATGACACATCACTTTTGCACTAATTTGCCATTTTCATCCTCAAAGAAATAAGGCTCTGGATAAAGCAGACAGTCAGCCCCATTGGGCCAAGCAGGATGCCTGGGGTCCCCGTTCCATGCAACTCAGATCTCTGGAACTTCTTTCTTCACGAGCCACGGTGTTGGCATCTGAGGAAGCAGGACTCAGCACTGAAGCAGAAATTACCCCTTTCCCTCTGTCCTCATGAAACACCAGGGTTATCAATCTTCATGTGATACGTTTGGCTTTTTCGGTTCTGCATGATTTGCTGTTTATAGCCCTCAATTCCAGAGGCGACACATCGTGATTAATTTAGCCGTGCCTCCCATGGTCGTGGGAGAGCCTTGGCGAGGGACTCCTTGGTCTCCAGGTGGGGAGACAGGTACTTTTATTTTATTGAGTGTGTTTTAAGGGCTATTGAACGTTAAGTACTGCTCTGAAGATTATGAATAATAAGTAGGTTGCTTGTTTTGGGGGGAAAAGTCTTTAATTCTATAAAACTGGCGGAGTTAATGCCCTAGAAACCCATTAAGCAAGAATTCCTGTTGCACCAAAAATGTTGTTATTTCAATGAGCAATTCATGTAATAATGATGGTTTTGCGATGCCCCGCTCTTTCTGCCCTCCAAACGTCCGGCCCCGTGGTACAGACATTCTTGCAGTCGGTCTGAAATTTAAGCTCTCCTCTGTGGCCACCACATGTTGATAATTGATGAACTCATGAGACTGGATGGAAGGCAACAGGGTGACCGAACTGAATAACATTAAATAACTCCTTGATCTTCTCTAAAGCGCAGATTCCTTGGTCCTGGGAAATTCACTTTCAAGGGTTATCTTCTATGGCTCATTTATCAAGGCTTTTGTGCCTTGTTCCTCTTGGAATGACTCATGCCATTTCCAGCTCTGCCGTCAGTAGAAGTTCTGAGACCGTCTGTGCCAGGCGCCGTGTGAGGCATCAGAAATTCAGGGAGGACAATGTTCAGTTTCCCTTCTCCAACAGCACATGTCATCGGACAGATAAATGCACATGAAAGACTAACCACATACGACGTTTGATGTCCTGGAGGTGTGAGTGACTTACAACTGGAGCTCGGAGAGGATGCAATGTTGGGGAAGGTCTTCCCAGGGGACCACTGCTGAGTGGCCCTGTGATTCAGCTAAGGTTGTGTGCAGAATTGTTACTGTGTTGACTCCACCATTCTTCATGCACCGTAGCCAACATCAATAATGGCTCTCTTGACGTCTATAAAATCTACTTAACGCATTTACCTAGAAATTGTTGATGGCAAATGATGATTGACTGAGCTTCAAACATTGGGCTTCAAGCCAGTAATGGGGGATATGAATGGGTTCAGTCAAAGAAAGATTAATTTCATATTTCTTTCTGTGAAGAAGCTTTTATGTTTCTTCATGCCAGGATAATTTTCTTATATATCCAATAATAAGGCAAAGCAATGGGGAAATTGATTTAGATGGGTTTTCTCCTGATTTTGAACAAAAAAGTAAATAAGCCTTTTCAATTTATTCAACTGTAACGTAATTCAATAGTTCTGGTGGGATTCAATTATATAATGGCTTAATTGAAAGTAAATGAAACAAACGTATGTCTAAGTTCTGTCACACTACATGAGATTTTAAATTACTCCAGGAACAGATATTTCAATTCTGATAGGATGACTTTAAACAGAGTGATATTTGATTTTTCAGGACCATCGATAAGAATTTCACAAACATTTAAGATCCATCTTCTGTTGACCACACACAAAATCAAATCAGACTCCACTTTATGCCCAGAGGGTCAAAGCAAAGGAAAAAGAAGTTGAAAAGCCAATTTGAGCTTGGTTAAGTATTTTGTAAAATGCTTTCCATGGTGGTAGCAAAAATAGATTTTCTTCCACCTCTTACTCCTAGGAAGCAGGAGGAAGGAGGCCAGCTGCCTGTGCTATGCAGTCTAAACTTATTGCTTATCTATTTTATGTATAGTAGTTAGTATCTGCAAATCTCAAGCTTTTCTTTAAGACAAAAGCTAGTTCAGAATAAAAAGTTTAAAAATGACCATTTTATGGACTTTTAAATAATCGAGAGCATACTGTATCGATAATGTTGTGTCTTGCTTTTTTCAAACCACTTTCTCATTAGCATTTACCCACGTCATGTTTAATGGTCATACCAATTAAAAAATATGTCATCGGGTACTTAACCGTTATCCCAGCATCAAGCTATTGGCTTGATTGCATTTGTTTTATGAACAGTTTTGCAGTAGTCATAATTGTGGATAATTCTTTGTCTTAATCTTGGATTCCACCCTTATGTTACAGAATCAGAGGTGGGAATGCTGGGTCAAATGTGATGAACATTTAAAAGAACACGATCATGTAGGCACACCAGACCTGAAATGCAGTCAGCGGTCAGAGAGGAGAGAGACAGAAGGATACTGGATTGAATGGAACCAGGACTTTATAAAACTAGATTTTTTGCATATTTTAGCTCCTGTATATGTAATGGTGACACACCTGAGACAACGCTTAGGTATCTGCTGGTCCAAACTCGTTCTGCTCACTGCACAACAGGCCAATAAATTGGGAGACGAGGTGTTGGGATGAGGGATAATGACTTTATTCAGAAAGCCAGCAGATCGAGATGATGGGGGACTAATGTCCTGGAGAACCATCTTCCCCAAGTCAGAATTCAGGCTCCTTTTATACTAAAAGGGGGATGGGGTATGGTTGGTTGTTGCAAACTTCTTGCTGCAGGAATCCTTTGTTCTTGCAGCTGTCCCCATGGATCGGGGTCATGATATTCCCACAAACCTCCCACAAGATACATGTTATTCTCTATTCTGCAACTTGTTACCTCTCTATGAATGGGAAAGTGTTACACTCTTAAAGGCCAGAGCCTTGAGAATGGGCTCTCCTGTCTGTTTCAGGCTCAGGGCGACATTCTGTTACAAAAGGTGCAGAACCAGCATGACTCAGCACAGGAAACAGAGCCCAGAAGGCGCAGACCTGACTTGCAGTCAGGGTAGTTCTTCCCTGTTACAAGACCGCTCTGGGACATCAGAGGCTGCGGGCATCAGACTGACTCAGGCTGGTCCCTCACTGGTTTGCAGCAGTCCCTGCAGCCACACCTCTGGTACCGGTGACAGCAGTCATTGCCAGCAGTGAAGCACCAGGGATGCAACTTGCCTTCCTGCTCTGGGGCCAAGTTTGTGGGAGTTCATCTTCCTCCTTGCAAGACCCAGAAACCCAGGGTGAGAGAAGCAGCACTGGAAGCAGAAGAGGAAATGCTGGAGAAGGGGGAGGAATCCGTGGGAAGTAAATTTTGAATTGGATGGTGATTATAATAATGATACTTGAATTTGAACAAGGAATTACAGAATCAGACAGAGTGCTGGATTAGACCCAGTTAAGTTTTCCACTATGAGTGAAATGGGTGCTCAAGAGCCAGCATGATCTTGGTTGCACAAAAAATTTTTTTTAATTCCTTGATTTTTGGCTTGTAGCACCCTTGAAACTCCATAATCCTTAGTTACATTAATATTCACACATACTTGATGGAGTTGGCAGATAAATTAATACTGTTCTTCGATTTGAAATGAAGAATTTGAGCCTTGGATGGACTCAGGTTTGGTTCTGAAATCACAGTCCCCTCATTCCAAGCTCTGTGTCCATTAGGCGTCCCAAATATTCATGGGGTACATAGGGTTAGTCATTCCAGAGGGAATGCTTAGCACACTTCCCTAAAACTTTCTGTAATGAATTGCTATCCTGTTGCACTTACAATGAACTTTATAAGCTAAATTCTGTCTGTGTGACGTCCAACGCAGATACCTCGCCCTCCAAAAGAACACAGGTTGAGAAGGAAAAAGAGAGATTGTTCAAGCAGGCAAACAGCTGGAAATGAGCCAAGAAAGGAGGGGCGAGGGCCAAATGCAGGGAACCACACATCATGTGAGCACCAGGGGTCCCTGGGTAGAGAAAGAAAAGCAGCAACCTGTGGGCTGATAAATGGTCACAACTTTTGGGGTGATGAGTGGCCTGGAGACCAACAAAAAAAAGGAGAAAAGGCAGAAATCTCCAGTGTCTGAATGTAGCCTTTTGCTCATTCTGCCCTCATTTCAATAAAATTAGCCTTGCAGATCAGAAGTCCCCATCATGCACCGAAGCCAAGACACTTCCCATCCAGACTAAATAAGAACAAAAATCCTTCGTCCCCTTGGGAAGGTGGAGCTGGGATGATAATCAGGGAATAGGACCCCAAACCTTTCCCTCCCTGATGAATATCCCATTCATTCATTTTTACACCACATGTAACCAACTTGCCCAAGAAACTCAGGGCAGCTGCTCACCTGAGTCTGCCCGCTCCCCCCTGGATAGTGTGCCATCCATCCCTTAATAAATCCCCCCTTGATCTTCTTAACCTCCGCGTCTTGTCTCTGAATTCTTTCTGTGACGGGACAAGAACCTGGACACCAGCTACATCTACCAACAGCAGTAGGAGCACGTTGATGACACACGGCACTGCTGGTGACTTAGGGACTGATGGATGGACTCATCGGGGTTTCCTGAGAGAGCAGGACCCTCCCCCCCGAAAGACAACAGGACACAGAGGGGCAGAAAGGATACTGAGAACTCCACCGTTACCCTCGGAAGAAAGCAACCAGGGTTAAGGCAGTGCTTGGCCCTGGCAAGTGAGGAAGGCGTTATGGAGAAAAACTAAATCTATAAAGGCTCACCTTTCGTGTAATGTTGGACCCTCACTTTTTAATACGTTTATTTCAGCTGTTATGTTGGCGATGCCCTTCTAGGTTCTGGTTCATTAAAATTCTGGAAAATGATAAAGTGACAAAGAGAAAAAATCGTCCATGTTTTTGCTTGAAATAGATGCAATGGAAACATTTAAAGGCACCTGCCAAAGCATATTCATGGAAAAAACAGTCACATTATCTTTCATATATATTTTTCTGGAAGCCCAGACAAGGACAAAGTGATTGAAAACTCACTTAAGAACATGCAGGAAAACCATCAATTTTTTATTTGATTCACACTTAAAATATTTATAGTATAATAATAATAATAATAATAATAATAATAATAATAATAATAATAATAATAATAACATATTATCTTCCTATGGTGACAGATGGTAACTACGCTTGGTGATCATTTTTGTAATTTATAGAAATATTGTAGGAACTTGGGCTGGCACTTTTTAGCTGTGAAGTATCCTGTAAGTTGGCACCGGTCTCCCCAGATATGCTCAGTATCCCCCACCAGCCACGTGAGGACCAACTTTCTTATTTCTTGTTTTTCTCTTGTTTTGCAGCATCAGCCTTTGTCTTGGCTCTGCCCTGCCCCCACCCCACCCTTACTGGCACGTACCTTTCTGTCACATGGCCATCACTCCAGCCTGGCTCTTTATGCTTCGTAAAACCTGGAATTAATAGATGTCTCCTTGGGACTGCCAACCCATAACGCATATATGTGGCCCCTTGTCATTATATCTGGTCCCTCATTCCAGTGATTTCCATCGGTTTCCATCTCCTCTTTTAGTCTCTTATGACCTTAAGGATGAGCCTTGACTTTGTTTATCTCAGTTGGATTGGCAGGAGATGCTCATCTCATGCCGGACAGTTTACCACTTCATGACCACATGCAGGCAAATTAAAAGCCAGGGAGCATATTTCCCTGTATCAGGAAGCAAGTGACAAGGACCCAGATTTTAACTGATGGCTACAGGCATCTGGTGGCTGGCAGAGGGGCCCGAGGGAGAGGAATGCATGTGTCAGACACTGGCAGTGCTCATGGATGTGGAAGGTTATGTAATGTGATGAAATGAGATGAGGCAGAGCCATGGGGACCATCCTCCTCTCCTGGATGGATGCTCAGCCCGGCGCTAGTGTGCCTGGCGGGGACCCCAGCTGCAAGGACAAAGACAGGACTGGCGCCTGGGTTCCCGGCTGAGCAGGAGCACTGCCCGCAGACAGCCTGGCCTGGCCGGGGGTTCTATTCACAAAGCATCTTCGCTCAGCCAATGCCCGGTTCTCTACCACCTGAACGTCCTGCAGTTACTTCCGAGGAAAAACACACCCACAGGTTCACTGAGCATCCAATATACTCCATGCAAAGGCTCCCATTACTATGCTTTACCTTACTCTACAAAACATATACATATTGCAAAAGACCAAAAAAAAAAAAAAAGAAAAAGAAAACTGATTTTTTTTACAAGTGGGGAATTAAAGCACGGATTTATTACCTTAATTGGCAGCGAGGTTAAGTCATGTGCTTAGACTCTCACAGGAAACTGCAGAAATCAACATTTGAACGTAGGCTTTTGGTTTCTTTTTTTCTGATTCCCAAAGCCATTAAGAAATTAAATATAGTGGGCTTCCTTGATGGGGCTTGCAGAATCGTCTTCAAGGCATGCTCAGTTACAATTATGCACCAACCTGAAAACTTTTCCAATGGCTTCGTGAGTGCTGAAGAAAAGCTCCAAATCCTGGATTTGACAAATAAAATCTGTGGACAATCAGGGATCAGTGTACCAGATAGCCCTGACCTCTTGACACCGAAACCACCCCTTCCCCAGCGTCCTGTGCTCTGTTTACCGTTCTGCAAACAATCTTTCCATTTCAGTGTTTTGCAAGGGGCTTGGACCACTCTTCCCCACTAGACCATCTGGGAGAATTTAACTCTATCTCATCAAGTTGAAAAGACATAGAAACAGCTTGACACCTCATGAGCACCTTCCTCCAGGCACATCTCTCATTGTATGTTGCGCTGGTCATTGCTCTGCATATGTTCTTCTGGCTAAAACGAGAAGAAATTGGTGACTAGAATGTTATGTTTTCTTCTGTGTTAAATCTTAGCACACAGTAGATTCCAGCATGTTGGTTGATTTAATTAATCAGTGCTTACTTTTCCATTATTCTGGTGCAACAGAAATCAATATTAATTAAAGATACCATCTCAATTCATCTTCAAAAAGATGATTATTCATGTTAAAAATAAATAAATTTGGCAAGCTTAAAAAAAAGATGATTATTTGAAGATTTACTTCCTTCTTTAAAATATGGGCATAGTAACTCTGGGGAAGACAGACATGAATCTGTATTGAAGCTGAGCCTCTCTAGAGCAAACTCCGTATGCAACAGGGAAGAAACAATCTAATTCCTTATCAGATCTGTTCCTTCGGCTCTAACCCTGGGCTCTGTTTCTTGTGCTGAGTCATGCTGGTTCTGCACCTTTTGTAACAGAATGTAGCCTCAAGCCTGAAATACACAGGACAGCCCATCCTCAAGGCTCTGACCTTTAAGGGTGGAACACTTTCCCAGTCACATAAAGATAACAAGTTGCAGAACGGAGAATAACCTTTGTTTTGCTGGAGGTTTGCAGGGACTCCGTGACCTGACCCAGGTGCACAGCTGCAGGAACAAAAGATTCCTGCAGCAAGAAGTTTGCAACAACCAACCAAACCCCCTCCCCTTTTTAGTATAAAAGGAGGCTGAATTCTGACTTGGGGAAGATGGTTCTCTAGGATATTAGTCCCCCATCTTCTTGGTCTGCTGGCTTTCTGAATAAAGTCAATATTACTTGCCCCAGCACCTCGTCTCCCAACCGGCTTGTCATGTGGTGAGCAGAACGAGTCCAGACTTGGTAACACGTAGGCGCCTACATTGCCAAGGGATGATATTCTTGGAAATTACCCCAAGAACAAAAGGAGCCAGGGATGGCCACATGGGAGCCAGGCTGGCCTCCCAATCTGGCCTTCGGAATTCCTTTGGAAGGATACTTAATTCTTCCTTCTCCAGTTTATTTACACCCACCTCCCCTTGAGAATTGCTGCCACCAGGGAAGACTCGAAGAATGGCTCTCATCATGTAAAATACAAAAGTGAAAGGGAAAAAAAAAATTAATTTGTTCCTTTGGGATTTTGAAGACACATCTTTATCCTGATTCGAATTTCAGGTGTCTGTAAGGGCAGAAAATAGTTCAAGGTCGCTAAGGAAGAGAAACAGGCACGTCTAGATGGTAAAAAAAAAATGCCTGAAGCAGTTGATGTCATGCCACTTTCTCTCTTCTGTCAACATTGCCCTTAATCTTGGCTCAAGCCCAGAGGAACGTTTCTCCCTTTCTCAACATTCAGTTTGATTTGTTTTGATTTTCAGTGTTTTTTGGATTTCTTTCTGCATGCTTGCTATTCATGACTCGACTGTTCCTATCAATACGGAAAATAATATGTTGGGCACATCTGAAACACCTCTGATGAGTTCTGACAAGTTTCTTTTATCGGCCACTCCTGCACCCATGTCATTTAGAGGCTCTTTTTCTTTTATCCACGGAATCATATAATTTTAGACCCAGAAGGCTTTCAACTCAGAGGAAATCTAGGTCAAACACCTAATTTCACAGGTGAGGGAGCCCACAACTGGCTGGTGCGTGAATTGCTCAGGGTTACAAAACTCATTAAGGAAACCCTGAGAACCAACCATCAAGCTCTGAATGCCCAGAGTTGCTCTTGGATGCTGCGGTTTTTCATGCTAGTTCACTTAGTCATTCGACGGAACCATCCTCAAGTCCCAAGGTCTGCAGGCTTCACCCTCGGGCTAGGCCTGATGAAACTCTAGGGTGTGAGGACACAGGCTGGTCAGGCAGGCTCCCCTCCTCCTATGCAATCTCATTACCTGCAAACGGGATTTGTGATGCTGGTGCCACCAGACGACCACAAGGCAAACAATGAAAGGCCAAATATAAAATTTTGGCTCAGTTCCCAGGAAAAAGAAATAGCCTTTTTTTCCCATCACCTCCTCTTCGAGGTAAGGATATTTCAACTGATGCATTTAAACACTTATTCACATAGGTTTAAATGATAATCTGTGGTCATTCCATTCGCTTTTGTCATTAGGTACATTTTTTTTTTCTTTATTCTAGTTGACCAAAAAATGCACTCATTTTACCAGAGTAATCTAACTACCCAGAAATGTTTAAACATTTTAAATTCCCTCATAAATCAGCCTATCCTTCTTGGGGGAAGAAACGTAATGTTTAATATAAAATCTGAGAGCATATATTTCTATACTGGTATTTGTATATCTATTCTCCACTGTTTGTGTGTGTGTGTGTGTGTGTGTGTGTCTGTCTTTTTGTCTGTGTCTGTGTGTGTGTCTATGTGCATTAGTCTGTTTGTGTGTCTCTGTGTGTGTGTCTGTGTGTTTGTTCCTGTGTGTTTGTGTGTCTGTGTCTGTGTGTGTCTCTGTCTGTGTGTCTGTGTGTCTGTGTGTGTGTGTGTGTCTAACGTGTGCCCATATCTAGCTATCTCTCCGCAGTGGAAACATGCTGTGTAACACTGCGAAGCTGGGCCTGTCTCGTTTGACAACGAGTCCCTGGCATTCTATCAGGATGTGTTCCCTGAAGAACGGGACGTTAGACAAGGGCTTGTGTGTGACACGTAATTTGGAGCTGTGATTCCAGGGAGCACGTTCCAGGAGTCAGGGGCGGCGAAGGAAAACGGGCAAGGAGGAAAGCTGTGTGGAGGCGGGGGATGTCAGGCCGACTGCCGCGTGGGTGCCTGCCTGGGAGCTGCAGGGAACGCATCTCAGTCTTGTCCTGGGCCGAGGAGGAAGGGTTTACGCACATCCCCATTTTGTCTCACACCACGCCCGCCGCCCCACGTTTCCGGGGTGTACAGGACTGAGAACTGCTGTCGTTTCCCGCATCACGACGTGAATCCGGAAGCCCTGGGACGTGTGGCAGGACCCTCGTGTCACAGGTTGAGGCCCGAGTGACGCCATCAAAGTGCACGCAGGACGGTCGCGGTGCGAAAGGGAGACAGAGAGGCTGAGAGCATCCGAGTGTGCCAGACGCGGCGTCTGGTGAGGTCCGCCCCTCGTGTCGGCCCGGCCGTGCTGCGAAGAAACGGCGCTCTTGTCCTCCTGCGGGGAAGCTCGCGACACGAGTCCAGCCCACCGCCGAGTCCACTCCCAGGCTGCCGCGACCTCTGGGAATCCCGAACGCCCGCAGGGAGGTGAAGCAGGCCCAGCCCGTTTTGCTGCTCTGGTTGTGAGTCTGGGGACACGTATGGCCTCCTTCCCCTGCTTCACTCGGCCTTGGCCGGTAATTTGTCTGCCCTGCGTTGCTGGTCGTGAGAGGCAACCTTCACGTTATCCTGGAAGGAACTGAATCCGTAGCTGCCTCCTCTCTTTGAGGCTTTCTGCCCTAACAAATAACAAATAACAAATAGTTAACAAATAACAAGCCGGGGGACGCCCTGGCTTCTTGAACCCATCTGATCGCTATTGTGTAATAGTAACCCGGGTTTCTCGAGGTGATCAGGGTAATTTATCCCACCAATTCCACCGGCAGGGAGAACCCAAAATCTAACGGCAGCAACGCTCCCCACACCCACTGTGGAACAAATCCCCGAAGCAGGGCACTGGAAGTGATCGTGAAAGGGGCCAGTCTCGCTTCCGTTCCTTGGCTCCTGCGTACTCCAGCACCAGGGCCACAGCACGATGTGTCAGGTGCATTTCAAGACCAGAAGGACTTTTTTTTTTTTTTTAATCATTGCACTTACAGCTCACCACACCTCTGAATGCAGCAAGAATCCCTTTCTGTGCCAACTCCAAAATTCCATGCCGACGCATCCCTTCTCTCCTTCCTTGTCAGTTGGTATTAGGGACCCTACTTTCAAGAAAGAGCAGTTGGTTAAATATAAGTGGGGTGGAGGGAGGAGACAGGGGAAAACAGAGACAGAGACGCATAGAAAGAAGAAGGTCGTGGGATGGTCGAGGCAGAGGGATGCGTCTGTGAGCCAAGGATGCCGAGGACTGCCAGCATCCTGCAGAAGCTGCAGAGAAGCGTGGCGGGTTTTCTCGCTGCACGTGGTTGGTTAACCCTGCTGCACGTGGACTTCAAACTTCCAGCCTGCAGAACTGCGAGAGAACACAGTTCTGCTGTGTTGCGCCTACCAGTTTGTGGTAACCCACTACGGCAGACTTGGTAAATTATCACCCCCTCCCGCCTGAGGAGTTCTACCCAAGGGCTCAGAGACACAATCGGAAGGTTGTTCCCACTGTTGAGCATATTTATCTTAATTATGCACTCAGGGACAAGGTGCCTGGCCATAGGATGGGTTCACATTGTTGCAAGTTGGTCCCCTGGCTTCCAGGACATCTTGCTGGAGCCGTATGATTGCGATGGTTCCCCTACCCAGCAGTCCCTGAGAAGTCTGAATGTCCAGGCACTGTTAGCCTGGAAAAGAGCCACATTCTTTTAGAGGACAGGGAGAACCTTTGCTTCAAGTCCTTGCAAGGACGTCATAGGATCTTTTGTCAAAGACACACGGGCAGCCTTTGATTTGGTGGGCTCGGGCTCCGGCTTAGATCTGAAAACTGACAGAGAGGCTGTGACTTTCCAGTGCAAGACCATCACCATTTTTCATCTACATCACCCCTTGGTTTTCCATGCGTCATTCGCCATGGCTACGTATCTTTGTGTGTTAGCCCCGTGAATGCTGCCAATTGCAGTGGTCAGGTCAGTCTTGGGTCTCAATACCGGTTTTTTTATTTCCTTTCGTTGCTGAATAGTATTTCATGGAATTAATAGACCACAGTTAAAAAATATTCTTCTGTTGATAGGTGCTTGGGTTGTGTCCAATGATGGGTTATTAAAAACTAAGCTGCTATGAACTTTGGGGGCCAATTTTTTTTTTGTTTTTTACTCACGTTGGATGCTCTCCTGCCTCACTTTCCCCAGTTGGGTTAAGCAGATTGTACCTTCCTCAGGGATTGACTCTGATGGCTTGAGGTGAGGCAAGGTCATGGGAATAAAGCAATAGTTGCGGGAGGGAGCTCAGGAGAGAGCAGCATGCTGGAAAGCGAAGAGGAGGAGATTTTAAGAAGGACTGGTGGTCAGAGGTCTCAATGGTTGCAGATGACTCAACTCAGATAACCGCTGGGCATGTCAGTTTACAAAGTTGAATTTGATCTGCTAAATGCATTTTGGAAAAACGTTTTCAACGGATGAATGGCGTTATGGAGTGAATGGATGATAATAACAGCCAACAGAAAATGTGCAGAATGACCTTTTGATCATCTTGACTATAAAGGAAATTGGACACAGGTCAATTGGCAAAAAAAAAAAGGGCACTTTATAAAGTTTTTTTTATTGTCTCTGGGTTTATCTTATCGTGTGTTTTTGGAATATGTATTTTCTGAGAAAAGAAGAGCCAGCAGAAGAGTAAGACTGAAGATGAAGAGAGAGTTAAAACAGATTCTGGCTGAGAGGTGGATGCAGATGAATTTTTACATGGCATTGGATATGCATGTGCGCTAGAGATACGGATATAAATATATAATCTCTAAATATGACAGATGCTTAGAAAATGCATTCAGATAGAATGAATTTTCAGATAACAGGGTATAAATGACAAGTACTTCAGAAGCATAATTAAACCAAAACTGTAAGAAGATTAAAGTGGCGTTGAAAAATCATGGTGTGATCGGAAAGAGCTGGCTAAGACACTGGTTACAGTAATTAGTGATTTAAATGTAAATCTCAAAAATGCCTCTGGTCTAGACAGAATATAGATTGAGTGATTTTTATCCTTAAATAGTAATCTCAGAAATTATAAGGGTTCAGAGAAAAACATAGTAACTAAGTAGTTAAGTCGTAACATCACCAAACTGCTGGAAAAAAAAAATTACGTATCACTGTTTTGTACCTATCAAAGGGTTGAGTTCAAAGATGTATTTATTTTATGTTACTTTACTTTGTTTCTTTTAGTAAAAATTGTATATGTTTAAGGTGTACAAAGTGACGATTTGGTATACATATAAATAGTGAAGTGGTAACTGGAGTAAAATTAAGTAACAAATCATCTCATCTTTTGGGAGATGCTAAGAGCACCTTAAATCTACTGTCTTAGCAAATGTCCAGTATTATCAGTTACAGTCGTCATGTTATACGTTCACTCTCTAGAATTACTCACCTTAAAGAACTGCAACTGTGTCACGTTCTACCAACACCTCCTCACTTTTTCTACCTCCTCCCACCATTCCACTGTCTGCTTCCAATGGATCCCCTATTTCAGATTGCATATAAACAAGGTCATGCATATATATGTATGTTCTTTATTTCTGTGTGTGGCTCCTTTCACTTAGCATAATGTCCTCCAGTTTCAATCATGTTGCACATGGCAAGATCTTTTTGAAGACCGAATAATATTCCATTTTATATATTTAGGAATTTCTTATTCATTCATTCATTCATTCATTCATTAACACTTTTTACTGATTTATAATCATTTTACAATATTGTGTCAAATCCCAGTTTGGGCACAGTTTTTTAGTTATCCAGGAACACACATATATTCATTGTCACATTCTTTTTTGCTGTGAGCTACCCCAAGATCTTGTAAATATTTCCCTGTGCTCAGCAGTATAATCTTGTTTACTTATTCTACATTTTGAAATCCCAGTCTGTCCCTTCCCACCTCCCGCCCTCATTTAGCAATTTCTTTCTTTATTCACCCATCAAGTGACACATAGGTCATTTCCAGATTGTGGATATTATGATTAATGTTACATGAGCAGGGGAGTTCAGCTATCCCTTCGAGGCACTGATTTCCCTTGTTTTGGGTTTATACGCACAAGACAGATTGCAGGATCATGGGATACTTGGATTTCTCTTTTTTTTTTTTTTTTTTTGAGAAAACGCTATACTATGTTCCACAGTGACTGAACCATGATGCATGACTAGAGGAATGAATGAATAACCATAAATGGTAACTGTAAATGTAAATTTGGGAAAATAGAAACAGTTCAGGAATTTTAGGTGGAAATACAAGCAGTTGGAACGTCCTTCCCTGGGCACAGGTGTTGTCTATTCTAGGAACAAATTCGAAGGAAAAGGGAATGTCGGGGTGTTCGGGAGGTACACTTACCCCTTTGAATATCTGCTGGTGGTTTGTGCCAGTTATGGCCATACTTACATCAGCACGGGTCTGTCCTTGTCTATGTTTTGATGGAAAAATGGGTTTCTGGGCCTTTAGCATCAACATGATGGAAAATAGGAGGGGGAGGTTAGCTACAACCGTTCCTCGGACGGAATGTGCCCCAGACTGAGAGCGATCGCACCGAGCACGCACCGAAACCAGGACGAGACTCCCATCTCCAGATCCCACAGAAACAAAGTCCCTTTTGTCACATAAGATAACATGTCTGCAGGTTTGGGGAATTAGGGCTGGACACTGTAGGGGAGGCATCATTCCGTCTACCACGGGGCTTCAGGTACATTTTCTCATAATCTGCCCGATGATTATCACGAGTGACCAAAAAGACTGAATCACATTTACTTTGTGCAGAATTTATGGTTCGCAGAGAAGGGATAGAAAACTCCATCCATCTCTCGCCCCACATCTTTAAAAGCTCGTACATGTGGTCACAGCCCCTAGGAGTATATAATGCTGCCATCTAATAGGTCTGAGAACTGAAAAGGGGAGAAGTCACCATCTTCGCACAAAGTCAAGCCTGAACTGGCCACGCCAGAGAAAACCAACCAAAATAAAAGCCGACCAGTCAGTCAGTCAACACGAGGAAATAGCACGTGCTTTTCTGCAAGCAAAACAAAAGGAAATGGAAAACGAAGCCCAGAAAGCATGTAGCTGATTTTTCACGGGGAGAAAAAAAATACTATTGCTAAGATAAAATTTTTCGTTCAGATGGGTGCCACCTACATTTCTACATGTAGGTGACGCTGATCTTAAACTACGAGCTCCACTAATGAGCGCTCGTGGGGTTGGCTTGATTGCATTTTAAAGGAGGGCTTCTGTGGTTTTGCACTTACTGGAATTCCTGAGCACCAGCAATGCGTGCGTTAAAACTTACTTTCCTCCGTCAGATTGGACTGAGTCTCATTTTGGAGGTGCTGCTCCATGAGGAAAGTTTCCATGGTTGTGGCAACCCGTGCACCCTGGGCAGGCTCAGGCCACATGGGCTGAAAATGAGCAGAGGAGACGTTCCCACACTGGGTTTCTCCATTTGAAAATCTGTCTAAATGTCTCCATTTGGCTCAGACTCCATCCAAAGCGAATGCTACGCAGCGAAATCAATTCCGGACCCATATGAGCAAAACGGGAAGTTTCTGGAAGGAGGGTGATGAAATTATTCTGTGTCCTGAATGTGGGGTGATCACGTCCATCCGTGCATCGGTCAAACTTAACTGTATTTTAAATTTGCCGTTTTTATCACGTATAACTGGCAGAAGGTGATGTCAAAACCTGGACAGTGTGTCAATTTGAGAAAATTCCCGTTCACTGTTTGGAGCATCCGTCAGCCTGGCCTGGCCTGTGATGGAAAAGCCAGCAGGGCCAGAGCATCAATGGGACAGGGGTGTTTAATGCCAAGTGGAAAATGAGACGAGGCTATAAGTGGGTCCAACCTGGCCGAGAATAGGGAACGCAGTGATTTGGAGAACCATACAAATATCACACATTTTTTTTCCCCAACACCTTAATTCCAAGTCAGCCCAGATTCTGGGATTGTCTCCTGGTTTTCTGCTCCACCCAGAACCAAAATTAACCCCGATCTTGGCCACGCCCAGGTCTACAGGTGGACAGGACAGCCGACAGTGATGGCCCGATCAGAGTGCACATCGGACACTTACCAGTCCATACCTAGAGGTGACCCTCGTAGCTCCCAGTTTTCCATCGCTCCCAGGGTTTATCTGGTGTAGCAGGGTAGGTGTGCGATGCACAAAGCATGCAAAGGTGTGACTGTGCACCCTTCTCCTCTCCTGTCACCCAAAGCCAGGTCTCCGTGAGAATATAAACTTTTCTTCTATTGTATCTTCTATGGGTGTTGTTGACAATGGCAATCTTTGGAGGGGTCCCACTGGAGTAATTAACAGTGAAGGATGGTTTTATAGGCAGTGAATTTTAAAATGTATTTATTTTAATTTTTTATGTGTCTTTTTCTGGCCTACAGCACAATGTCCCGGTCCTGCATATACATACATATATTCATTTTTTTTTTGGCAGTGATTTTGATGAGTGATGAATGGGGTCCCCTTGCTTGGGTTTTCAAACAGTCCTTTTTGAGGAAGCAACTATGGTCTTTAAACTGAATTATGAGGACTCAATCCAAAGAAGGTCCAGACAGAGAGCATTTTTAGCAGATGAGGGAGGTGTGCCCCAGCGCTGAATTAGGAACACACGTGAAGGGGTGAGCCGATGCAAATATGGCAAATACTGCTGGAACATAGCAAACCGAAAAGAGAGTGTCGGGCTGAGTCCTTCAATAAAGGCTTTCCACCCAGGTCACACGTGCTCCAAATGTGAGTGTCTGCGTTGAGGCCATCGCTGGCAACCCTTTGCTTGAAGGACTCAGGAAATGAGAGGATGAATCTGAATCATACATCATTTTTCTTCTGAGTTTGCAACTTTGGGAAAAGTTCATTCCGCACACAAAAAGAATCATACAACTGGATTGTAAAATGATTATAAGTCAATAAAAAATGTTAAAAAAAATCAAAATTAAAAAAAAAAGAATCATATAACTGGCTTTAGTGTGATTTTTCAAGGCAAAATTGAAAACGTTTCAATTTAAAACTTGAAGTTACTTGCAAAGTGGATTATGTCCACTTGTTTTTTGTTTTTGTTTGTTTGATTTTGTGTTTTTTTTTTCACTCTATAGAAATGTGTCTTCTTTTGCTGAGAAAATTCACTAAGTAGCTCAAAATGACCCTGGGTCATGTTGTGTTTGAAACTATGATCTTAAAAAAAAAAAAAAATTGCCTTCCCAGGTTGAAAATTCAGGTTTATTGATTGTAATGGAGAAGCAAATTTTTCCACAATGACAGAATCCTGCTTGTAATGAGGGATCCTTAATGAAGGCAAGCGCGTTCCCTTCGGGGCTCACACGCTGGCACTACCAAATGTGTTACTTCCACTGTTTACTGAGTGAGTGAAAATAAGTTTATCAAAATGAGAATGAACCTTGAAAACCTGCAAAATTTCAGGGGCTTCCAATTAATTGTGACAAGTCCCCATACAGATGGGCAATTGCCCTTATAAAGCCCCTGAATTTTAACAGAGTGAAAAGCATGGGGGTTCAAGTCCTCTTCAGCGAATATCTTAAAATGGGTGTAGACCATTCAGATGTCTTTGCTATGAGTCGATCAGCTTGCATCACCGCATAATCTTCCTGCACTGAGAAAGCAAGATAATGAATCTGTTTTTTTTTTTCCTTCATTAGAAAAGGAAAGAAATGAATGGACCAAATTTCTGGTGTCCTGCTAATTGGAAATGGGGAGATAATGAGGGGTTTGCACTCGGATGGTTCCAGATTAAAATTCCAGCTTTTTTTTTTTTTTCCCTCGACTGCATTTGTGACGTGGAGTAATGCTTTCATCTCGTTCGAGCCTCTGTCCTTTTCATTTGCAAGATGGAAAAGATGTGTCACTTCATAGACTAAGGGTGGCAGTTCCATTGTATGAAGTGATGGCTCAGGGCCGGGCAGGTGATGGCGATAATGGCTCATGTTCACTGAGGACATACGTGGCCCAGCGGCTCTTGCCCACTCCCCACCCCCGGGATGCGCGATGCTGTTTCAGGCTCACAGCAACTGCGTGTAGCAAGTACCATGTGTCACTCCAGTCACATGAGTGGCTCACGATTACCCTGAATTCCTTCACAGTTATTTACCTTCCGTGCCACACGATTGCTTTACTTCATGTTTACTTACTTAGTTCCTGTTCCTCGACCACAGGACATTTAGATTCAGCTCAGGATAAGCTACAACAGATTAAAACAAGATGCAAGTTAGTGGATAACCACGTAGTATTTCAAAGTTCAATGAGGAATGAAAATGTACAGGATGTTTAGTGCGAGGCTAGACATTCAAAAAAATATGTTGAAACATTAAAAGAGCTAAACTCTTATCCTGTGCCCTTAGAGTCCAGGAGCTAAGCCGTTTATGTAAATCAGTTTTGTAAATCAGTTACACACGCATCATGCCGTTTTTTTTTCTTTTTTTGGTGCAATGAGGTGATATCATTAAATAACCATGAGAGCCCCTTTCAGATACAAAGTTCTACGAGGAACACCACTTAGGCATCGAACGTTCACATGCTGACCATGTGCCAGGTGCCCGCTTTGAGTTTTAGGTCTGCACATGGAAGAATGAGCAGGTGCACACAGTTTCCCGGGTCCCAGCTCGGAGTCTGTTAGAGGAGGGAGACCTGCATCGAGGGGTGACCTGGGGGAAAGAGGATGGAGTGTGAGAAAGAGGCCACACTAGACTTGGCAATGGCTTCCCTGATGAAGTCACGGCAATGTCAGGCCAGACGGTGCACAGGAATTATGCAGGTGAACGGTGACTGTGGGAGAAGGCCCCAAGAGAGGTAAGAGCTGGTCTTATTTTAGGAGAGGGTAAGGAGACGGGTGACTTCACCATTTTTGTAGATAAAAGCATTCAGGTGTCAGTTTTGCCATCTGGTCGACCTAACAGGGACAGCTGCAATGAGACAGGTGCGCCCAGAGCACAGAGCACGGGACAGGGTGGGTCCCCCAGATGCTGAAAGTCCTTTGACTGTGAGAGAAGGCGTCTCTAGCACTGTCCTAAAGGGAACCTATAGAACCAAATATCCGGAAACATGGGGAGAGACCGTCCCTGAAGACAAGGAAATCCCTTGCCGTGTGGACATCCTGTTTCTCCATTAAGGGGAACAGACATGGTCTCCAAATGGGGACAGACGTACAAATTTTTCTTCTTGTCTCTCATGGGGAAATAGTAGTTATTGTTCAAAATTTTATTTAAACAGTGACTTCCTGCAACACCTAGCCCACCTCTGTGCAATTTCTCTACGCACTTCTGGAGGGACATTCAGGGTGGGTTTGCCATCAGCGCGATTTGGGTTGAACCCAGAGATCTGGGGTTAGGGAAAGAACCAGAGCGGGTTAACCTGCGAATTCCTGTGCGCCGACCTAACCCAGGGAGCATGGTCCATCTGAAACCCAAACTGCAGCTGCTTAAAGATCTGAGCGACATTATCGGTTTTAAATTGATGTTCAGTTCACATCAAAACGTGACATCTCTTGGATGCCAGCGGATGCCAAGATATGTGGCCAAGGAAATGTCTGTGCCGGAAAACAGGGACTTCTCCACGACCACAGCATCTTCAATATTTTCTCTGAAAAATAGCCCCTTTGTGGGCTGTTAATACCATTTCTTTTATTTGCTGTTTTTTCTTGTTTTTTTCAGACCTGCAGGGCAATGGTGAAAGCACACATTCCTCTCCTGACCTGATCACCTTTCTTTATAAACTTGCTACATTTTTTCCGGTAGTTACCTTTGTCAGCCAAAAATAATTCCTTCCCACTCCTAGCTTGCTTATTGATAGTTTGTTTTAATAAGTGTGTTTTAATTTTATTGTAGGATTTTTCTGCACCAACTTAATGACTGCATCCTTTGCATGCTTTCCGCTATTAATAGGTTTATATTCATTGATTTTCTGACACTGAAAATACTGAAAATAAATGCACACAAATTGTTCACTTTTATACATTGCTGGTTAGGATTTTTTAGTTAATTTATGAAAAAACTTACACTTACATCAACAATGAGATTGGATGGTGTTGGCTTTATTCTTTGGTGCTCTTTTGCTTGGTGTTGGAAGCAGGATTATACGAGTTTTATAAAATTAGCCCAAGCCTTCCTTTTTTATTCATCTCCTTGTATTAAAATAGAGATTTTCTGCCTTATGTGAAGTTGAGTAAAGGGGATTTTCCTTCATGGGGACAGAACTGTGCAAGGGAAGAATTCCTCCTGGACTGCAGACTCATTACTCCCCAGGGCATGATGCTCTCATGCAGTGACAACCACGAGCGCTTGGCTCTGAATCCAAGACGTGCTCAAGTTTCTGCAAAAGTTCTCACCTGGGGCGCAGAACTGCCTTTGCTTCTGGGTCTCGTTTCATCTCAAATCACTGGGAATCTGAGGCTGAGTGGTCAGTTTTCTTAATACCTGTAAGTATGCCTGGACTTCTTGGAAAGCTGTGGCACTCCTTAAAACACCTGTTTTCAAACAGTTCCCACCTTTCAGTAGGTTATTTTTTTTTCTTTTCTGCTTTTAAATTGAAGCATATTCAGTTACAATGTGTCCATTTCTCCGGATCTCTCTGGTCTCGACAGAAAAAGGATGGAGTGAGAAATCCAGCGACACCTGCGTTTGTAAATTATGGAAAAACCTTTCTGCATACACTGAATTTCCTCTTTAGCTATGAGGTGGTCTCCCTTGCTGCATCCATGTCACTAAGAGCTGATTTATTTCTCCGTCAGGAGAATTCATTTGAACCCTATTGTATCCATGAGCAAGGCCATTTGATCCCCACGCCTAATCTTAGTGGATGAAATCTCCTGCCTTCTCCAGGCAGAGTTTATGTCACTTTACCTAACACCTTATTTTGATGAAGAATGGAGTCTTGGGTGATGCAGGTGTGTCATTCTGTAACTTCAGGATGGTGGAACACATCGTCCCCAGATGCGTAAGGATGGCACAGGGGGACTCACGTGCAAGTCCCTCATTATTCACCTTTCCCAGGGCTTGCTCACCTCTTTAGAACAAGCGCAAAGCATTCTCAGAGTAACAGTGACGTGAGTTTTCGGATCTGATCTGACTTCTCTTGAAATTGCTATTCCGTCTCGGGCTCTTTATGTAGGAGCGAGATGTGGTTTAGCAGGGTTATTTTATTTTATTATTATTTTTTGTAAATTGAAGCGCGGTCAGTTACCATGTGTCAATTTCTGGTGCACAGCACGACGTCCCCGTCATGCAGATCCAGACATGCATTTGTTCTCATATTCTTTTTTTCATTAAAGGTTATTGTAAGATATTGAATATAGTTCCCTGCGCTCCAGAGAAGACATTTTTAAAATCTATTTTTATATATAGTGGTTAATATTTGCAAATCTCAAACTCCCAAATGTATCCCCTCCCACCCTCTTTACCCACTGTTTCCATAAGCTTGTTTACTACGTCTGCGAGTCTGTTTCTGCTTCGTAGATGAGTTCATTAGTGTCCTCTCCCCCCCCTTTTTTTAATTCCACATATCAGTGGTATCATATGGCATTTTTCTTTCTCCTGCTGGCTTAATTAAACCAAGTAATATACAACCAATAGTGATTGCTCCTTGACTGCTTTGTAAAAAATGATGTCCTGGTATTGCCCATACAGTGCTGAATCTGATCATATATTTGAACAATGGGAATGCCTGAGGCAGTCATTTTAAATAATTTCTTTGATTCTCAATACGCTATTATAATAATATGGTTTCTGTAGGTCAGCTCACCACTTTGGGTCATGGCAGCATAGTTTGGACGTAGACACAGAATTGTGAATCAAACATTTTTTTCCTATCATTTTATTTAACCTTCCAATGAAACATGTGTGCATGTAGATACAGACACGTCAGATACAGTAGGAGGCGTTCCCGAGCCCAAGGTCGGTGAGCAGAAATTGCAAGCAGGTTGCTAAGTACGCAGAGCAGGGAGCCCCCGGGAACCTGGGCAAAGACAGAAGGCCAGCATCCAGCTGAGCTGGGGTCGCGAGGGTCTGTCCTGCCAGCGATGGGAGCACTAAGAACCCGCTTCTGCAAGTCCAGGCTGGTGGCATTGGAGGACACCTTTGCTTAAGAAAAGCACGCAAGAAAGAAAAAGATCACATGGGAAATTCAGACCCCCGAATTAAACAGAATACATGGCCGTGGTCTAAGTTTGCACTACTCAGCTTAGGCCACAATGACCTAAAACAGTGAACACAGGTGGACATGTATGTCGGTGATGGGAAGCAGACAAAACCAAACCTTCTCCGGAGAAGCTTGCATGGTCGTCCAAGGCGTCTCACGTTAGGCAGACAGACAGACGAACAGAAAAACCAAGGAACCCTCCACCGAAAAGTAAGTCCACGAACAACAAAAATAAAACCAAATGGGACACGCCAGAGCAAAGATTCGTCGTGGACAAAACTCAGCACAAGCAAAATTGCGGGACTGCTGTCTTTCAAAAAACGCCAGGTCAGAAGTCAGTCGAGAAAGAGACTGATGTGAAACGTCCCACGAAGTAAAACTGCCGAAGAAACGTCAGAGCGATTGTAAACCAAAAGAGAAGAGCTATTCTGTGATGGAAGCCCATGCAGAAGTGAAACAGAAGAAGGAAGGATTACCAGAAAGGAAGTATGGATCAGCTGGAGTTAAGAATTTAATAACTGGATTAAAAAACATTCAATTTTTCTTAGAAAGACTTCATGAACTGACAAGTGGATGTGAGGAAAATGCATGTATATAAAATACATGGTAGTTATATAATATATAATACACATGGGTACTGGATCGTACGTGTGTCTAACGTACGTACATATTATGGATACATAGATATATAAAAGTAAAAAAAAAGACACAAAAGATAGCATGGAAAGGTCTGAAATAAATCTGATTAAATTACTGGGATTTAGAAAATCGAGTGGATGGTGTAAAAATAGTATTCAATAAAAATGCCTCAGGATTTTATGGAAATAATCAGAGATTACCCTCAGGTTTAAGAATCAAGTGAAACTGCAAAATAGTAACAATAAAGAGAAATCCCCAAAAGACTGCGTAAATGGACAATAAGCAGACAAAAAGTACAGAGTAAGGAGAGAGACGAGATAAACATTAAATTTTTTAAACATTTTTTATTGATTTATATCATTTCACAATGTTGTGTCCAATTCCAGTGTAGAGCACAATTTTTCAGATGTTTTTAAATGACGCAGCTTACCATGCTAACTTTTTTCAATAACAATTCGAGTGAAAGGAAATTAATAGCAACTTGGGAAAAGAAAAATGAATTTATCCTGGAAAAAGACTGGTACAAAAGAATGCACAGCAAACACAAAATTCAGTAACAACAACAAAAAAAATGGAAGTACTGCCTTTAATAAATTTCCATTTGCAACGTACAATGCTATTCTGGAAATCTTAGCCAGTGTATTAGAAATACAAACAAATTGTTTAAAAGTGAAAGAAATAAACCTACATGTCATCGTTTTTAAAGGAAAAAATTTAAAGGAAAAAGCAAATGGTTCTGAACACAATCTATAAAATCAAATCCGAGTTGCCAGCAAGCTTTCTGGCTATAAAAGCAATCTATTTATGACCAACTATTTAAGAATGTAATTAGAAATTGAACATCGTGGACAAATGCTCTTGAAAACTTTGAGATTCCCCTGTGATTATTCAGTTCAGATTCAGCACATAATGGGAGAAAAAATTGAGATCAGGGAACAAAAACACCCCCAAAGGGTTAGAGGAAGCAGTCGATGTTGCGCAGGACTGGAGGTCGTCTGCCCTGCAGCCAGCCAGGGTGGACAAAGCCGTCATCGAAGGGACCCCAGGAGGCATACGCAGAGGGTGTCGGGCAGAAACTGGCCCCAGACTAACGGCTGCTCCAATCGGACCTGAGTCAGGAGAGCTTATATTTCCAAGTAAGACGTAGAAAAAAGGATGGCTTTACCCTGGTGCCTGACAATGTTTCTGTATCTGACTCAGCCTCCAAGAGAGCGTAAGTGGGTAAAACCCGAAACACCAACACGAGCAAGCACGCCACCGCGGGATTATTCGCAAGAGGCCAAAGCAGGCGACAACTCATATTCGTCCACGTGCGGGGAGCGGGGGAGGCAGAGAGTCAGAAATGCTGCCGTGTTTGGGACAAAGCATCGTCATCCAGCTGGTACTGACATGGCATTGAGTATTGTAAATAACCTACTGCGCTGAAAAAATAAAAAACAAAGGCAAACGTTTAAAAAAAAATTTTTTTTTTTATTGGAGGTAGATTTGAATAGGTAACTTGATTTTGCTAGAAGCTAACTGGCTGGGTCTTCGCTTCTGGTGGCTGTTTCCTTTTTTAACTCCGTTCCTTTTATCTTGGGGTTTCCTCTTGGCGACTTGCATCCAGGTAGCGTCTCTGTGCTGCAGAGAGCCAGGTCCCCACCGTCTACACGTGAGCTTCTAAGCTTTCCGCCTCCCCCCAAATATGCACCTTCCTGGTCCTGTTCCGCTGCTGTAAGCATTTCTCCCTCTTCCCCATCTAGATTGTAAGAATGTCTGGGGTAGGAACCCTGTCTTTGGGTATTTTTCTTTAAATCCAGGATCTGGATGTGTTGGGGTGTCTTCTGCAATACTGGAGTATATTGATTTACAATTGTATATTAGTTTCAGGTGCACAACATAGTGATTCCATATTTTTATAGCTTATGCTCCACTTGAAGTTATTACAGAACAATGGCTGTAGCCCAGGTGCTCTCATTGTATTCTTATTAATTATCTATTTTGTAAATAGCCGTTTGTATGCCTTAATCCCATACCCCTGTCTTGCTCCTACCTCCTCCCCTCTCCCCACTGTCAGCCACTCCTACCATTTTTGTTTTGTTTTTGGTGTTCTTGAGTATTTTGTTTGTTTGTTTGTTTGGTAGGGAGGTAATTAGGTTTATTTACTTATTTATTGTGTTATTATTATTTAATGGAGGGACTGGGGATAGAACCCAGGACCTCGTGCATGCTCAGCACACGCTCTACCCTTGAGCTACGCCTTCCCCGCCACACTGTTCTTTTTTTCATCTACAGTATTAGAGTGATATGAGGCTATTCCGCTGTTTCCAAATATTGGGAAATTAGAATGACGTCAAACAAAATTTTCCACCCCCTCCCTCTCTCCCATGCATTCCTCAAAAAGCATTTCCCCCCTCAACACACATATGCACACACACACACAGGTGGGACAAATCATCACAAAGAAGAAACGCATATCTTTAGACAGAAATAAATTTGTAAATGAATTCAACTAAAAACCACATCCCGTATGAATTTAGATAGTTGCCAATTTAATTTGAAGCGCAGATTACAGATTTCCTGTTTTCTCGCAAAGATGAGGAAAATGCCTTTTTTTCTGTAGGAAAATCTTCCGCTAGTTTACTCAGAAATGTATTCCCATAGTTATCAGTGTAGATTTTTTCGCCCTGTGCTGTATACTTTCTGGAGTCAGAGAAATGACACCACATTTATAGAAACCCTACATGTGCTGAATTATACATGCTGTTTCATTTAATACATGCAGCACACGGTTTTATAAAGAAGATTTATAGATTGGGGGACTGCAATTCAGAGATTTTAACACAGTCATCCAAAGCCATATGATAATTCATAATGCAATATTTACAGACTTAAGAAGTAAAACATTCAGAAGACAGTAGAAAAGACTCAATGGTTTCACTGGAACAGTAATTACGCAGGGAACAGAGTGTTTCAGATTTGCAATAGCAAAGTTAAGTTTTCCGTGAGATTTCCAAAATTAACTAATGTAAAAATGAACTTCAATATAATAGGATATTTTCATTTCAAGCTGGAGCTATGAATTTGTTAATAGGAATTACTCTCTGTGGCTGCTGGATTTTCTCTACCTATTTCTTCCTGGTCTTATCATTTGTCTACAGACCATTTATAACAAACAGCCGATATAAACAACAAACTGCAACAAAAAAACCCACAGCGGCTAAAAAAAAGAAAAGAGAAAAAGAAAAAAGCCAGAGCAAATGGAAAGTCATCCATTCACGGGAGCTGAGTATTTCTACTTCTCTGTAAAAGCTTCTCCCAGGATTGCCACAGAACAGCAGCGGCGTGCCCACGGCGAATTGGGGTTCTGATTCGGCCCCCTTGAAAAGATTCCTGCTTTAGGAGAAATGTCTGCCTTTGAAAATGCAGGTTACATATGCAGGTTCATAATGGCCGCGACGTTATTCGAAGAGCTTTGCTTCCGTTTAATCTTAAAATAGTTTTGCAGGATTATTATTTTCCTTTTTTCAGGAGGACTTGCATGGATGTGGGGGAAAAATGACTCTTTCAATTCTACTCTGTCCTTGAAACCGCCTCATAATTTTATTTTAGTTTTGTGTTTTTTTTTCACGGAGACAGGTCCTTTGGTTCAGGACTGTGTTGCACAGAATCTTAATAAATGCAAAGGAAAAGTGTCTGAGAAATGCAACGTACCTGCAATTAATACAATAAAAGGGCCATATGTTTCCTTCCTTCAAGCCTCTTTATTGTGAAATTAATGCTTATCAAAATTGTCTTCGAAGACCGTGTTAGTGTCGCTGCTACACTGACATTTAACGAGGAAAACATCGTTGACATTCACATGTAACTCTCTGAAATCAACAAGGTGTCAGAGAAACCACTCTGAAGTGGGTTAGAACCCCCATGTTACTTCCTGGTGACATAAATAAGTCTGAAAATGGCTTAAGTAAACGATGAAAAGCAACGCAGTGAAGGCGAAATGTCCAGTTGAGCACAAGCTCCAACAAACAGAAGACACTCAAATGCTTTTTTTTGGAGATCAGTTTGTAACACGATCTGAAGTTGCTCCCTTTATGTCTAACCGTCATGAAAATTTAAGGTAATTCTGCTTGGTGGGAGTTTGGACTGTGAACGTTCTCTTAGACGGTGGCTTTGCACAAAAGGTCTACAGGTAGCTAATGAAATTGTGCAGGTTAGTATCAGGGAAAAAAATCGTGTTGCAGGAACTTAACCAAAAGTTGCTAGTGCGATACAATGTTGAGTTACATTTTAAGAAAAATTGTCATACAGTTCCATTGCTCAAAAGCTGAAACTCTGTTACACAAATTTGAAAACTAGTGTTTGATTCAGCCCCGGAGATAACAGGGGCTCTGTTTTATTTATCTACTTGCTTCAATGCAATTGAATTATTCAGCAGTTTTTCATCTATCTCCCAATGATGCGTCTTCATGGATTTCTACTGAGAAACATTTTATTTTCTGTTTACACGAAAAACACTTGCTTCTAATTGGTTTCTCAATGAGTCTTTCTGATGTTTCTATGCTTCTGTTTCTAATTGATGAATGTAGCCCTGGTTTTCTGAAGGCATCTTTGATCTGCACATTCAAGATAAAATATTTTATTGCTAAGTACTCAAAGTATACAAATATTACCTTCAAAAGCCTAAGGAAACTGTATTTCTTACCAGAATGCCAGACACAGAAATCACCTAATAATTATTTGTAAGATTAGTGAGCAAGACGTAGTCCTACCTGATCTAAAGGAGGTAAAACCCGCCCTTCAACCCCTAGCATCTGTGTCATACAGTCATTTAGGAATTCCACTTCTTGGACTCTTTCCAAGGAAATGCAAATAAAAATGATGACAGCAATAAACAATGCAGGAACGTCTGGCACGTGAGTCCCTGGCAAGGGACACGTCATATATGCAATAAACTGATTATTTCTTGGGACCGTCTTTGTAGTATTTCCCTTAAGTGAGGGAACCGAGGTTACAAGCCACGTGCAGCCGGTCACACAGAGTGAGCGGAAAGACTGACGCCATCCAGGTCTTTGAGCTTTCTTCCACCCTCTGCCCTTTGAAGGCCAGTTTCTTTTATATTTAAATGTGATGCACAATATTGCAAAATCACAGAGGCGACTGACAGCGATCGAGTGGAGTTTATGGGAGTAAAATTTCAGCTATTTATTTCTCTAAGGGTGAGCAGAGTTTGAGTGATTAACCAACAAAACTCGAAAGAGAAAACATTTCAAACCAGAAAAAAATTCATTCCATTTTTTTCCTGCATGGAAGCTTTCCAGCATCAAGTTCTTTGAATTTTAGTGATTTTAGCAGAATTTATTTTGACGGTGTTTTCTGTGGATAATACACTTCGCCTCTATATCTTGTTTAATGGTTTTCGGCTCTACTTGTCACAATTTAAGGACTACATGTTGTTATTAAGTGATTATAATAGCAGGCAGTGTCTGGCTCTCTCTGCCCCTCTGTTTTGTCTTCACCCTTTATTACTCACACGTGTAAGTAAACTTCCGCGTTGTCTTCATTTGTCCTTGGTCGTATTTTGCGTTGTCCCTTGTTGTGTTGTAACGTTGACTGGTTTGTACTTTAAGTTAACGCAGTTACAGTCACATCTTCTATTTTTTAAGTCATGCTTTCCTTTCTTCAGAATAGACTGAAACCATTTTCTGGTATGTTCTGTGCCCCTCCCAAATGTACTCCAGGTTCAATATTTCTTGCTTTGCACATCACCTCCCCAAGATTCCATGGTTACGTTCGGCGACACATAGCCTGATGTCTAAATGTTAATACAGACATTTTCCTCCAGGTTTGTGGCTGTCCAACTCTTATTTACATGCCATGTCATAAGCCCCTCAAGTCTTAGAGAGCGAAGGCATCAGGGGGATAAATGGTTCTTTCTGGCAAGTTGGAGGTTTTAGGACTGAGTGAGGCCTGAGCTGAGGGAAGTTATAGAACAGTGATTGAAGGTCTGACGTTCCTCGGATGGAGATGTTTGCTCTCTGAAGCTGAAATTGTTCATGGACATTTGAGAATGTGCAGAGGAAGCCAGGGATTTGTCTGCTATGTAATCCGGAGTCAGGAAAGTGGGTCACACCACAGATCTGCGGTGAAAGACAGTAGTTGGGAAGAAAAAACAAATACAGATGTTGGAGGATTTCCAATGAGTGACACCTGCTCTGTAAGCCGGCTTCTCTGCCTGGGAACAGGTGAGCTGCCCTTGGCACCTCCCTTCCAGGGAGCCTGTTCGAGGAGAGCTCCTCGGGAACAAGCCAACTGAGATTCGCATCAATTGCTCCTGTACCTAAAATGCTCTGCAATTTTGTATCTTTTTATCGATATTTATGAGATAAAAGTCTTGGTCAACACACAGAAAATCTCCATTTCACTGCTCTTGTCCACAAGATAGTCCCTTATAATAAGCTGTCTTTCTAAACCTTTCCTTTATAAAATAAAGATCATTCAGGCCAAATTTTCTCAAACATGGGGTGTGAGTAACCAAAATGGGAAAGAATGGTACCTCTTTTTTTTATGACTATTTTTTTTTCAACATTGCTCAAGAAGAAACATCAAACTAATTATTTAAGATATGCTACAATAAATGGACTTCTTATAGACAGCAGGGCACAAAATTGGATGGAGTTCAAAGCAAAAAGTGAACGTTTACAGATGCTGTGGTACGACTTTGCCCAGGGAGCCCCTCCGTGGGGTGGCGGTCGGGGAGGGGTGCTTCCAATCTCTGGGACCCGTGGCAGCTACGTGACCATCGCTCTCAAAATTGCCAAATCAGAGGCTGCTTTCCCGCCGTGTGGCCTCAGCATTTAAGCTCCAGCATTAAGACAGATTCCCCCATCACGTCTTTGGAAACAAAGCAAAAACTGCCAGCTTACTGCCCACGTAATTACCCTTTTAGAGTGGAAGGCAGTTATTAAATCTTCCATTTACTTCTCTGTTTTTCACAAAGCCCAAATCAATCTCTGCTCATAACATTTATTTCAACTTCCTTTATGTTTCCCTCAAAGGAATGATCCTTCCCCGTGACGTGACGATCATTTGTATCTTGTACTGAGCATGGCAGAGCACACGTTATTAAGAGTTGTACTTGAACAAGTGGGTTTATACAAAACCTTTCAATTAAACTACATGCAGGAAACTCAGGGGAAGATATTCATCTTAACTCTCTTAATCTTTCCTCAGAGATAGGTCCCATCGATCTACTTCTAAAATTGTTTTATTTTTTACTGAATGTTTTGTACTTGAACAGCATCATTTGTTTAAACATTTAGACAGTCAAGAGACTAAGAAATCCACTCCGATATCAATTTTCAAAGAATGTATCCTGGGAAGTGCAATATATATCAAAGTTTATTTTCATGTAAATGAGGCATTTGCTTTTTTGTGTTGGGGGGGCAGGTCAATCTAATTTCTAAAAAGAAACTTGATGCAATTTGAATGAGAGAAATACAATGTCCGTGAAGATGAAAGCATGTTCTTTCATTGTAAATTCCACGTTTGTTGTACGTTTCAGTGGCATGTTATGCACACATCAGGGTATATATTCCCAAAGCTTCATACATCATAAGTACATACATCGATGAACTTTTATAAGATGCAAACGGCATGTAACCAAAACCTAAACGTGACCAAGAGACAAACTTGCTTGACCCAGAGAAGCCCGCGTCGAGGACCCAGGAATGCATCCGAGTTGGCCCCCGTGGTGAATTCTAATCCAACCACTGTCCCTGCTTGATGTAAATGGAATCACGTCTTCCGTTGGCTTGTTTGCCTTCATGCTTCGTGAGGCTGAGCTCTGTCAATCCCTGGGGTTATGTCTTTTCCATTCTTCTTGTTTTGTGGCATTACTTTACCTAAACTGACCACTGACTATTTCTCCTTCTTGGGTTAATATTTGTTTTCCCCTCCCTCTTTGCTCTTTCCAGTTGTGTTGCTATAAACACTCATGCCTGTTTATTTTGGTGGACATGTCTGCACACGCATGCCCAGGAGGGAAATGGGTAGGACATAAAATAGGATTATGTGCAGCTGACATTTTACCAAGGTGCTGGCACTAATTTAAACTCCCAACAGCGTGGTGCAAGGTTTTGGTTGCCAGTCTCCTTGCAAAAATATGGCCTCTTGTTTGTGGTTTCAGTTTGCATTTCCCTGAGGACTAATGAAATAGAGAAACTTTATGCTTATCAGCAAATTAGGTATCCACTTAGTGAAGTGTTGCTACAGGGCATTTATCTATTTTTTTATACACAGCTAAGTTATTTTCACTTATTGATTTGGAGCCGCTCTTTATATATGTCTGATATGATACTGGCGTAAGACTCAAATACTGCTAACCATCATTATTTGCGAATTCTGTATTTGTGCATTCACCTGCTCATTAAAATTTATGTGCAACCTAAAAATCAGCACTCATGCTATTTCTGTGGTCACACATGTACATATGCAGAGTGGCAAGAAAATTGAGTGGAGTCACCCAAAACACGTTCCCAGCTGAGGGAGAGCAATGCGATGCTCTATCTTCTTGTTTTATTTCTCATGCAGAGATGCCCACCAGAGGATGGGCACAGAAGGGGGCAGAGCAGGGCACTGCAAGAGGCTCCACCCTGGGGACAACTGGATACATTGTGTCTCAATTGGATGCATTGCATCTCAATTGGATAAACTGAATCCCAATTGGATAGACTGTAGCTTGATCGGATAGAGTGTATCTGAATTGGATACACTGCATCTCAATTGGATAGATTGCTCTCAGTTCTGGAACCTGGTAATGAGATGGCTTCAACCAAGTCACTTAGCACTTCAGACATTTGTTTCCTATTTTGTAAAATAAAGGAAATTGAATCTGCCAAGATGAGTTCTGTTTTAGAAGTTAAGATTACAGCCTATGTGATTCTCTAATAATTCATTTGAAGACACTATATATATATATATATATATATATATATATATATATATATATATATATTCATTAGTAATTATTAGGGGGAGATAAATACATTCAGACCATAGTAGTGCCTTTAGTGAACTGTTTAAAATATTCTGCCTACGTCAAGGGCATAAATGCATTTTCTTGTTTTATTATATACTTTTTCTTTTTAACAGAGATGCAACCACCTGAAATTGATGTTTATATGGAGTGTGAAGTAGGAGCTAACATCCATTTTCTTTTTTTCTTATGATGATCTGATGAACCCAGCACAACTTACTGGAAAAAAAAAAAAAACAAAGACATCTTTTTCTCATCTGTTTCTGGATTCTGTTTTGTCTGTGGATGAATTTGTGGATCCATACACAACCAGCACACTTTGTTAATCGCTGTGTTTTCATAAGATTTGCTCTCCTCCAGCCCTATTCTTCTCTTTCTTCATTTCTTACTTCTCCTCTGAGTCCACTTTTTCTTTTAAAAGATTGCCCTAAACAATTTGTTTTTCAATTTTGAATTTCCATAAACTAGAATTTTAAGAATTTTAGATTAAAAAATAAAACACCTACTGGATGTTTAGTGGAATTACTTTGTACATATAAGTTATTTGGGGAAAAATTGGTATCTTCATAATATAAAATCAACCAAATCTTAAATGCAGTATGCCCACCATTTATTTAATATAAAATTGTCCTACACAACGTTTTGTATTTTCCAGTGTATAGGATTTCTATGTAATTTCCTTAGATTTCTTCCTAGTTATCTGATATTTTTTCTAAACTACATTAAATGCTATTTCATAAATTTTCATTTCTATTTGTTGCTGATAAGTAGAAATGAGTTTATTTTGCCATGTTGACATTGCTTCAAACTTATTATTATATTGTTTGAACTCAGTATTTCTGAGGTCTCTATTCTGATTCCTCAGTGACATTATGCTTTGGTTTTTACTCCCCCTGTGGCTTGCAGCCCCCGAAGTCAACAGATACCCTGAAAGGAGCACCCCCATGAGCTCAGCCCTGCAGCCAAACATGTGTGCATTCAGATCTCCTCTGGGTTTGATGTCTCCCTGTGGTCTGGGCAGTGCCTTTCAGCCTCTGGCCTGTTGCACAAATCCAGCCACTGCCCCCTGGTAAGAGTCGCCCCAGAAGTCACTTCATCTCGTGGAACAGCTGCCCTCTCTGGAGAATTAGCTGTTCAGTCCTGATTCCCTCTGATCTCCACTGGCATCAAACTCACGATCTGTTTCATCAAGACCGTACCTGTGACAGCTCCGGTCTGTGGCTAACGACTCCGTTTCAAAAGCAAAAAGAAGTAAAACATGTCGATTTAAAGTGTGTCTTTCTCTGCTTTCCCATCTATAACTTCCTCTCCTCATCCCCTGCCTCAGCCCTGTATAGGCAGCGTGAGCAACAGGTACATGTCTTTTTACTTTCACTATGTTTGTAAATTGAAAAAAAAAAACACAAAAGTCTGCCTCCAGCAGTAGCTAATTGGTTATTTTGTTTCCATCATCTACTGACAACAAATATATAATTTATCTAGACCAGAGATATTAAAAATAAATAGGTTTTTTCCCTCTTCACTTTCCGTTTCTTTTTTTTTAATTGAAGTATTTATTATTGATTTGCAATGTTCCATTAGTTTCTGATGTACAGCAAAGTGATTCAGTTACTCACATATATTCTTTTTCATATTCCTTATCATTATAGGCATTACAAAATATTGAATGGAGTTCCCTGTGCTGTACAGTAGGCCCTTGTTGTTTATTATTTTATATAGAATAGTATGTATTTACAAATCTCAGACTCCTAATTTATCCCTCCACCCCCGTTTCCCTTTCAGAAACCATACGTTTGGTTTCTATGTCCATGAGTCTGTTTCTGTTTCGTAAATCATTTCATTTGTGCCATATTTTTTTAGATTCCACGTATAAGTGATATTGTATATTTGTCTTTCTCTGCCTGGCACAGCGATCAGACGAGAAAAAGAAATGAAAGTAGCCCAAATTGAAAGAGAGGAGGTAGAACTGTCACTACATGTAGATGCCATGATACTATACAGAAAACCCTAAAGACGCCACACGAAAAATACGAAAGCTGATAAAGGAATTCAGCAGAACACAGGGTTAACAGATAGACACGAAAAACAGTTTTGAAAGGATGGCCGAACTGCCACGGCTTCAAAGATCTGCAGAGCAACAGTCTGAGAAGAGACGGAAACTCAGAGAAGTGACCCTAACTCGGCATTTTTCACCCCCCGAAAGCATTTGTTGACTGAAACAGCACTGTGCTTACTGAGATACAGAAGACCACCCCGTGTTTTGGGGAACACTGAATGGTGAAACCGTTTGGAAGAGAAATTTTCAATATGCCTCCGAATTTAAATTGTGCAGACACTTTGAACAATTTCGCAGCTGTGCATCCAAGTCCACAGATGGGAAATATGAGAAAGGAAAACAAGAAGAGATGGGCATGGCTGCCCACTGTGCATGGTGCACAACATCCGTAGCTTTTTATAACAAAGGGAAGAGGGAAGTTTCTGATGGAAGGAGACTGCACCCTCATGAAACTATTTTCACTACATGTGTAATGGAGCAGGACCCCAGGGGGCCCTCCTGGGTCAGACCCCCTCCCCGTGTCCTCCCCTGCAGCTCCTCTCTGAAGGACCCAGCTCATAGCATCTCATGTACATTTCTTGAATTTTTCAGATGCTAAAAACCACCACCAAAGGGAAGAAATGAACCACTTGATGATGGAGAGCATGTGGCCCCCGGACATCCTGGTGCCTCGGGGTTGACAGTATTGACCATCCTGTTCCATCCACATCAACCAATCAGAGAATTGTGCAGACCTGACCACATGCCTGGGACCCCCAGCCCTCACGTGGCCTTTAAATATGCTTTGCTGAAACCCTGCGAGGAGTTCGGGGATTTCTTGGGCACGAGCCACCCCATGCTCCATGCTCAGCCCTACAATCAACCTTTCTCTGCTCCCAGCTCTGACATCTTGGTTTCTTCATGCATCAGTTACACGAACTTCCATTTGACAACATGTGTCCTTATTTACATGTTTGTCAGTTAGAAAAAAAAGAAATACTAGATACAAAGTATAAAATAAAAATGCGCATACATGCATCATGTGTGTTCTTGTGTACCCAAGGGCCTGTTCTCGCCACGGTAAGACGTGTGCAGCCCACAGGTAGGGAAGGAGCAGGGAGGGGCTGATGCAGGGTCAGGAAGGCTCACTTTGCTATTTCTGCATTTTGATGTCTCTTAAATCATTTATAATAAGAACATTCATGAATTCCTTGAGTAGTAAGACATATAATTGTAAATAAAATATTGTTCTTGAAAAATTGTGCTCTACACTGGAATTTGACACAACATTGTAAAATGATTATAAATCAATAAAAAATGTTAAAAACAATATTGTTCTTGACAATGCTTGCTTTCTTGCTGTTGATATTTCAACTGAAATTAGCCTGTGGGCCCATTACTTCCAGAGAAGAAAAATCACTGAGGTCTTAGTAACAGAAGATAATATGTGTATCTGTGTGTTTACATGTAGTGCATGTGAGATTCGCAAACATTTCATTATGCAAAGGATCAGATAATCAATTGCATTTCCCTCTTATGACAATCTGATTTATTTTTGCTGTGCGATTTGCAGGTACAGAATGTTGTATTAAAATATCTAGAAATTGGAATAAGATTGGATATGTTTTGATCATGGATGTTTCAAATATTTTGAATATTTGAGGATTTTTTTGGCAGGAGAACAATGAATTGGCGAATTAGATGGAAGAGCATGTGCTGGCAGGGAGGGAAGCTGCCAGCCAGGCCGCCAGGGACAGAGAGGATCCAGATGGAGGCACCATGCAGGCCTGATGGTGTGTGAATTGCCCAGGGCAGGCAGGCACTTGGCAGGTGTCTGCACAGAGACCTGTGTCTGAGCCCCTTCCCTCCCTTAATGGTCCAGACCATGGGGACTGCACAGGGGAACAGGGACCACTGTCTGCACGCTGCCCTAAACCTTCACACGTAAACACATTCAGTAGCAGGAGATGAAGCTGAAGGGGGCCAGACAGGATATTGAAAAATGAGACGCTCACAGGGAAAATCAGCTGCCGAAACTAGTCGGAGTTTTTATGTATTTATTCTCTTTTACAATTGGATGCTGTCAGCATTTACTGCGAAGCAAGTGAGTCCTCTACAATCCGGGTTGAAGAGGTGCAGGGAAACCCCGGAGCTGGTGTGAGGCTGGGAACGCGGTGACCTGCCACCCACCAGGAGAGAGGCCAGGAGAGAGGGCTCCTCTGGGGTCCCTGGGGTGACAGCGGATGTGACGTTGCCCCGTCACCCCAGGGAAGGCACCCGAGTCGTGGGGTGGATGTGACCGACGGGTCCCAGATGCTGGTACCGAGAGTATGGGGTGGCTTCTGTGTGCTCCCCCTGCTTGGAAAATGCCCATGAAAGATTGATGACTGGGGCGCAGGGGCCCCTCACGGCCAGCCCTTCCCTCCCTCCTCCCTGACTGTGTCTCTTGCCTGGACCGAGGGGCAACCAGCAAACGTGATTGATTTTGAGACCCGCCCCACGGGGACCAAGCGCACCATGGGGGGAAGCAGCACGGAAGGTGGAGCCACTGAGGGTTGGGCGGTTGGCCCTGCGGCCACCGGGAGCTCCCACGGCGCCCTCAGCACACCTGGGGCGGGACCTGGTGCCTGGAGCGCAGCCCCGCGCCCCGTCTGGCACCACCATTGTTGCCCATCCTGCTCTGCCTTTCCCGGTGGGGAGTCTGAACTGACAGTGACAACAACCCGGCCACAGAGAACCCGGCGTGCGTCCCAGCTCCTCAGCCCTGGGGGCGGGATGGCTCATCGCCACCTCGTGTCCCCGCTGCTCAGGAAACCCTGCTTTGCCCTCCCCCGAGAACTCCCTCCATGAGCTCCCCCACTGCATGGTGAGTGAGCGCCTCAGTCCCCAGGAGGGGCTTCTGTCGCTGCCTGTCAGTCTGCCGGTGCGCCCCGGCCAGCATCTAGGGGAAGCGGCCGAGACAGAAAAGCAGGAGAGCCGTGTCCCGGGGCCTCAGCCCCTTGCACAGGGAGCCCTTGCTTGAGAGCCACACGGGCAGCTGGCAGGGACCGAAGCTTCCGGGCTGGTGGGCAAGATGTCACCTTGGCATCAGGGACCCATAGACGACACAGAACCTGGTGGCTAAATGGTGCAGACTCTGACATCTGGTGGCCTGGGTTCGAATCCTGGCTCTGCCGATGAATCACTGTGTGACTTTCCTGCGATTTCCCAGCTTCTTCATCTGTAAATGAGATTGATGGAAATACTGTCCTCCTGGGGGCCAGTAAGGATGCTGCACTGCATCGCCTGCGTCTGCAATGAGCATTTAAATCCCGGGAGAGCCGCGTCCTCACCGCCGGGTGCCAGCCCGGCCCGCCCCCAGCCGCAGCCCCCAGCCGCAGGGGGACGGAGGGGCGCTGCCTTGCCCCCAGCCTGCAGCAGAAGGAGCTGCACGGGGCGCCTGCATTTCCTGCTTCGTCGCGGACCACGTCTTCCAGAAGCGACGTGGGCACGCCTTTGTGCCTGTGTGTACCCCCTACAAGTGACATCTTTATGACTGTAAATCAGTGACTATAAAATTGGAGTCAACCAAGGAGAGCCTAAGTGCAAACATCTGGTCTGAATCTTTTCTGGGAGGAAAAGTAAGGCACATCAAGTTTTGGTTCCTCCCCGCCCCCCGCCCCGTTTCCTGGTTCATTTGGGTAATTGTGCTATTTTTGTGTCACTTTCCTGCCTCGGTGAGTGGTCTGAGGACATTTCTAGCAGCTGAGACTTTGAGAGGCCGTGCTCTGTGTGGCCCCGTGCTCTCTCAAGCAGGAGGAGGAGGTCTGCTCATGGTGTAGGCATTGCAGCTTTGGTGATGCAGCCATGGGGGCACAGTCCTGGGTGCAGTCGTGGGGCTGCAGTCGTGGGGGTGCCATCAGGGGTACAGTTGGGGGGGTGCAGTAGAGACCAGTTCCGGGCCTCGGATACTCAGAGGCAGCTGTGGTCCCGACACCTCAGACCTCCCTGTGGATGTCTCTGTCGTGCAGATTCCTCCTGGTCGTGACAGTTTACCTGTGACACTGTTACTAATTTCAAAACTTCCCGTGACTGTAACCTGGAGTAATGCCCGTTTGCCCTTTATGTTTCTCTCCAACTCAAAATATCCAGAATGAATACTTAAATGAGCAGAGAAAAGTTTGGGGTTTTGTTGGTTTGTTTTGTGTGTGTGTGTCTCTATTTAAAAGAATTTACCAAATTATATGGACAGGACAAAGGGGGAGAGCGAAATATGACGTACGAGCCCCGTTACTTTCAAGAGCGTTCCCCGCATTTTCTCGCAAGCTCCACCTTTGACCGACCTACGAGTCAAGGATCAAAGTCAGAAGAAACCCGTTCAGCGGCAGAAGGGGCTTTAGGCACCTGCCTAATGGCATTTCTCTGCTCGACAATGTCTAAGCTCTCATATTAATAAACCCCCTCTCTTGTTACTGGTTCCTCCCATCAGTTCCCTCCGATGGTCCTCATTTTACAGAATTAACGATATGACGATTGTTTATGTTTGAGGCTCAGTCACAAAGTCGGGACACGGCGTTCAGGGCACTCTGTCAGAAGATCTGGGCTCTCACCGGATGGATGTGCCGTTGCTCGTTCAGACTGCAAGGTTTCATCGTGTACGCGCAGGCTTTTACAAACCTCCTGGCCAGCAGTGTGGCCAGCACCCCACGCGCTGCCCTCTGCGGTGTCCCCGGGGCAAAGGCGTCTCCCCCGCTCCCTCAGCCTCCTGGGGGACCGCTGCCTGGACGCGGGTTTCCATATAAACTCCATGAGGAAGAGCATCCATCTTGAGGTTGAACCCTCGATACAGCACAAACGGTAAAGACGGAGATTCAATATGAGAAAGGAATTCTCCCTCATCAGCAAAGACTGACCTTCGCTGGCAAGTGATGGGAAGACGGTCACACTTTGAACACAGCATTCAAGGAGGTCCCTCTCCATCACCGTACGGTGATGCCAGGAAAGGAGAAGGCTTATATCGCTCCCGAGGTGGCAGGTGCAAACCCAAAGTGAAGCTGGCTGCCCTGAAATCCCGCGGGGTGGCTGAGAAGGGCAGAATCTGCCCTTTTCCTGGGCGTGTCCTCCGGACGAATGCGGTGCTGGCATGCTGACAGCCAGCATCATGCCAAAGGCGGTCTGATGTGCTGCGTCCACAAGGTGGAAGATGGTAAATTGTATATTGGTTAACTAAAGACACAAACTGAAAAAATAAGAATTCTGTCCATGCGCACACTGCTCCTCCCGCAACAGGTCAAGATGAAAGGACTCATGTGTCAACTCTAAAGACTGAGGACGCTTGTTACAGAATTTGCATCCACAGCGGACCTTGGGAATCCTCTGTTTGCCTTAAGGAAAAAGCGTTGTTGCAATCTCTGTTCAACTCTATCAGGACCCTTGGAGAGAAGAATTGTCCTGTCTTTAATTTAGTTCTCAAGGTTAAGGTATGTGATTCTGCCACACATTTCCTCTTCATCTTCCCAAACACAGAGCATTGTCATCTCCGACTTGGTCTTCAAGCTTTTTTTTTTCAGTGGAGGGACTGGGGATTGAACCAGGACCTTGTGCATGCCAAGCACGCGCTCTACCCCCGAGCCGCACCCTCTCCCACTGAGCTTTTTCGAATGTTCTAAATTATTAGTCCTTTTCAACCTTAAAAGATTTACGAAATACTTATGACATTCTAAGAGAAGTAAGCCAGAAAGAGAAAGAAAAATACCATATGAGATCACTCATATGTAGAATCTAAAAAAAAAAAAAGAAAGAAAAGATAAAGATAAATGGACATAAATACAAAACAGGCAATGAATATATGCACGTTCGTGTATGACTGAAAAATCGTGCTCCACGCCGGAAATGGACACAGCATTGTAAACTGACTACAACTCAGTAAAATAAAACTAAAAAGAGAAAATGCTTATGAAATATCTTCCATCTGCACCAAAAAATCAGGACATTCGTAATCTTCCCAAATGCTTATTTATCCCCACCTGGTCACTTCATCCCAAGAGTGTGTCTTTACAGACACGCATCACGTTTAGGGACGAGCCTTCACCAGGAGCAAACAGAAATTCTCCCGGCGACCTCAGAAGAAGGAAAGGAGGTAAGCAGCGCCTGGTTCATGATTTGTTGTCCTGTTTTAGGGCATCGGGGCTGTTTCTGACGAGCTCATTTCACTCCACTTATGACTGTAGAAATGATGGTTGAAGGCGGCTTTTGTTCTCGCCCGTCGCTGCAGCTGCGTGGGCCTGTGTTGAGGGAAACTTGATGGAGTATTGACACTACTTTATGAAAGCTCTGTCAGGTTTTATTTGTGCAAATGACAGCTGAGAGACCCAAGCGACTGTCACTTATTATAAACCGCATCAAAGGAAGTACGCAGATGGGAGCGAAATAGACTGAGCGCTGAGCTGGGGCCAAAAACTGAAGAAAAAAAAAAAAGATGGAGGAGGGCAGGAAAAAGATAAGTCGTGCTCATTTCTGTCACGGAAAAATACCATTTAATGAGTAATTCATTCTCTATTCACCCTTATCAAATGTGAATGAGGACTCGTTAGCTCCAACTAAGAATGTTTCAAACTAGACTTTACGGAAACATCTGTAGAAAAATCTCCAGTGCCTCTGATTTCTTTATAATTTCACGTCTGCTAAAGGAAGTGGCTTTTTTCCTTTTGCCTTGGAGTGACAGGACTTCTATCAGATTCACGCATGTGCTCTAGCAAGAGAAATCGCAAATATTTTTTGAGATATGCTAATGAGCGCTTCTGGGCACAGTGGGCACAAATGATCACATCGTACCTTTCATAAAAGTGTCTGTAAAAGGGCCCCCTTTGCTAAGGCTGCTCACTTTCCAGATATTTAGGACCGTTTGACGTCTGGCCTCTTCCCTGACCACCTGTAATTTCTTCTACAAAATCCCCACCCTGACCCCCCTTCTTCACTCCTTCTCAAGTCACCCCAGTTTCCAGTCTTGCCTGATTAATTTCCATTTTTGACGCAAACATGCATTTTCAGCCTCGGTGTCTCTGTGCAATTAGGGGTAAGAATAGAGTGTTTCTACTCTTCATGAGACATTTCCTGCAAAAGTCCTTCCTTCACGAGGGGTCATGAAAACGTCCAGGTGAGGAGCATGGAATCTGCATTAGGAAATGACTTTGCGCGTCCCTTCGGCCGCCCCAAAGACGTTTTCCTCTTCAGAAGGCAACCAGCACAGAACCTGGAAGTTTCCAGCAGGAAAACAGGAAGCAAGATGTCAAACATGAAACTGAGGTGAAACTTCCAGGCTCTGAGTGAAATATACTCATTTCTGCTCAACGTCTGGCCGGAGGCATCTTTGGCACATGGAACTGACACCACCTCGTGTTTCCACCTGCCTCAGTTGAACTTCAGCCGGTCACAGGAAATACTCATTGGGAGACATTCCCCCTCAGAGTAATTTATTGCTTGTCTCTGAAGAAAGTTTTTTTTTTTTTTGCAATCAATAGTTGCTTATTCCATATTAGCTCCCTGTCATAATATCAAGATAAAAATGAAAGGTAACCTTTTCTGCTGTCAACGAGCTGTTTAACACGAATTCCAGCATATTCTGACCAGCTTGAGAAGAAAGGATAAACGCAAAGATTTTAAGGCTGAGTATTGAGAATCGTCGATACGTGTTAATTTATTCATGTTTTAAATTAAGGACCTCCACGCATAATAAAAATGACAAGCGCACAGATCATTGAAAGATATTCAGGAAAACATGCTGAAATGTACTGAAGGAAAAGAAAGGGAAAATAAGGTCAAATCTTTCACGTAACACTAACACCAACCCAGTGTAACACCCTTTAATGGAAAGGAATTGAACACAGCCTAAAGGTCAGATGGCGTAATTTCACATCTGAAATGTTATAATCAGATTAAACAAGATTGTGAAGATGTTTTATTAAATTCCTGGGCAAACATTTCAAAAGGAGCTTTCTCATCAGGGACTTGGTTATTTAAACTCTGAGAGAGTTGGGTGTTTTTCTTTCATAAATAAGTTTCTGCTGGTCCCCAGTGAACCCCAGACCTTCCAGACAGACCATGCAGACGACTGGCAGCTGGTGAAGGAGGCGCCCAGGGCTGCCTGTGAACTTTGACTCAGCCACTGAAACCAGAAACAGCCATGGTCCCTCCCAAGGCGAGACCAAAGCTTTGTCAGCTAAAATTTGTAGACTGCAGTTAAGTCAATGCTGAGCGGGAATTCTATAGCAATAAATGCGTACACTGGAAAAGAAGAAAAATCTCAAATCAATAATATACACTCCCACTTAGAAAGCTGGAAAAAGCAGCACAAAAGAAATGCAAAGCGAACGGAGGAAGGAAATAATAAAGAGGTGAGCAGCAGTCACTGAAACTGAAAACAGAAAACCAAGAGGAAAAAAAATCGATGAAACCAGGAGTTGGTTTTTAAGCAATAAAATGACCCAGTCTCTAGTTAGACTCACATTTTGAAAAAGACACAAATTACTAAGAACAGGAATGAAACAGGGGTATCCCTGCTGTTATCGAAATGATAATAAGGAAATACTGTGAACAGCTCTACACATACACACTTTACAACCAGTAGACCAATTCTTCTAAACGCACAAATGACCGTAACTCGCTAAATATGAAACGTTATCATTTGCAAATCCTACAACTGTTAAGGAAACTGACTTCACAAATTAAAGGAAAAAAAAAAACACAAGAAAGAAATTTCCAGACCCACTATAATCCATTGGAGAATTTTACCAAACGTTCAAAGAATGACCACCAATTTGACACAATTTCTTCCAAAAAATACAAGAGGAGGTAACACTTCTCAACTCATTTTAAGACACTAGTATGACTTTGATATCAAAACGTGACGTGAAAAGAAGGGCACATATCAAATAAAACTACATACCAACATCTCTCATGAACTTAGAGGCAAAAATCCTCTGTACAACTTTAGGAAAGTAAACCCAGCAATGTATAAAAAAGGATAATACTCCATGAGTAAGTGATATTTATTTCAGATATGCAAGATTGTTTCCATATTCAAAAATAAATCACTGTAGTGCACCGTTTCAATAGATTAAAGAAGAAAAATCATATTATTATATAAATTGAAGCAGAGAAAGCATTTAACCAAATCCATCCGTTCAGGTTGAAAACTTTTCGTTACTGTGTTAAAAGGTAAACTGAGGCACATTAAATTTGTCAAGAGTTTACTTGAGCAAAGATTGATTTGAATCAGGCAGCACCGACCTGAAGGTGGTTAGGAGCTTCCACCCACAGGATTTAGGGAAGAGGATTTATGTAACAAATACATAAGCAAAACAAGGGAGCTGTGTGAATGGCTATACCTTGAACGGTTTCCTTATTTGGAAAAGCCCAGCAGGCCATTTGTGACGTGTTGTTCTTATGTTCAGATGCCTTGATCTTGAGACTTTTGTAAGAAATGACTCTAGTTTAGGTTTGGGTTTGCTCCCGAGGCATTACACCCACCACCGTCTAATGGCTCCTTGTCTGATCACTTACTTTAACAATTAGGCATAGAAGGAAACTTCCTCAACCTCTTTAAAAATTCTATTAAAAAATCTTAACAGTGAACATCATACTTACTGGTGAAATATTAAACAATTTCCCTCAAAGATCAGAAACAAGGGAGTTGTCAAAATGCAGAATAGATAAACAAGATAATACTGTACAGCACAGGGAAATATACACAAGATCTTATGACAGGTCACAGAGAAAAAAATGTGACAATGAATATATATATGTTCATGTATAACTGAAAAATTGTGCTCTACACTGGAATTTGACACAACATTGTAAAATGATTATAAATCAATAAAAAAAGTTAAAAAATAAATAAAGTAACTAACAAAAAAAAAAGAAACAAGGCAGTTGTATTTGTTCCCTCTGCCCCTATTCAGCAGAGTATCAGAATACTAGCCACTGCAATAAGACAAGAAAAATAAAAGCCATAGAGTCTGGAAAAGAAGAAATGAAATTGTCACCAGTTGCAGACTATCTAGGGTATCCCAAGTAACTAACAAAACAAAACTCCTGAAACTAATAAGTGAGTCCAGTAAGGTCATGAGATGAAACAATCAACACACATGAACCAGTTCACGTGGAAATTTTAAAAAAACACACTACTATTTACAATGGCTTTAACAGAAATAAAATACTTAGGCATACATTTAAGAAAACATGCCCAAGATCTGCATGCTATAAAATTATAAAATTAGAAAGAAATAAAAGAAGACTTATGTACATGGAAAGTCATTCTGTGTTCATGATTGAAAGACACAGATTGGAAAGACGCCAATTCTCCCTAAATTGAATGCAATTCTCACCAAAATCTCAGCAAAGTTTTTTTTTTAATAGACAGACAAGATCCTTTCAACATTTAAATGCAAAGGGAAAGTCTTAGAACAGCCAAAACGATTTTGAAAAAGGACAACAAAGTGGGAGGAATGATTCATTGCAACGTTAGAGCTTACTGTTGAGCCACGGTAAAGAGACAGAGACACAGGCAGAAGAATTGGAGTGGGAGGGGCCGTGTCTACAAAGACGTAGCACAATGGGGATTTGCAGGGTGATGGGATTTTTCTGTATTCTTATTACAAGACTCTATGCATGTGTGTATTCATATACGAAGTGATGAAATGCCTGGGAAATTTCTGTGAAAAAATTTAAAATATGAAATGGATCAATGGAGCAATGAGCATATGTGGCGATTTATTGCTATTCATTGAATCTGGATGAAGACCCCTGACTTGCATTATTCCTTCTATTTTTGTGTACGTCTGCAAATTTCCCTCCTCTGTCCCTTCACACACACTTTGTGTTCTGAACCATCTGAATGGAAGATGCGACTGTGTAACCACTTCACCCCTTAATGCCTAACTTTATTTCCTAAATAAAATTACTCTCTTACATAACCACAGGACAGAACCAAAAGTAAAAAATTAATGTTACTGACATACAGACAGCATTATTTAATTTTCACAAATTGTTTTAATAGTTTTCTTTATAGATTTGCAATCCCACCCGAGATCATGTATTTCATTTAGTTGTCATATATTTTTGCCCTCCTTCAGCCTGAAACAATTTCTCTCACTTTTTGTTTTTCATTAGTTTGCTATCTTGGTAACCATGGCAGTTTTGGGGGGAAGAATCAGAGAAACAATGGTGTGTCCTCTGCATCAGGAGCACGTGACCTTGAGTTCTTCTGCTATTGGTGATACCAAATGTTTCACTTTGTTACAATGATGGCTGGGTTCTTTCTGCACAAGTAAGTTAATTAATAATTACATTTCATTTATTCATTAACACTTAAATAAAACAAAACAGAAGATATCTTGACACTATGTAAGTATCCAACTCCACATCAAACTTTGATGTACCGATTTTAGCAGCTGCTGCCAATTGTTTGAATCCATTATCACTGTGATGGCTGCAAAATGGGGGCTTTCTAATTCGATCATCTCATTTGTATTTATTAGTGGGTCCTCTCCTGTAAGACAGAGCTCACCTCTCCTCCTGACATATTGATTTATATCAACGTGGACTCATAGATTCCTGTTTAACTCAATGTGTCACAATTCATCAGTATCATTATTTATTTTGAGTTCAGTATTTCCCAGACTCAGCCACAGGGAAATCCTTCAAGCTGGCTCCTGTGTCCTTCTGACAAGTTGCGTGGTTCCTTGAGCACTTTTTCACATCCTAGCGCAGCAAGGTGTTTCCGGTTCCTCTTGCACATTCTCGGCTCCCACTCTGTTCTCAAGAATTGCCTCTCCTTTGCTGTTGCGCTGTCTTTGCTTCTGGTTCCTCTGGGCAGACAGAGCTGGAAAACAAGCTTGTCGACATGCACCACGTCTGCATCTGTTTCTTTGTTTGACTCCTATAAATGCTAACAACCATGAGACCACGTCTTGACCTTGGGATTCTGATCCAGTTCCACCTCACACCTGTCAGAATGGCCATCATCAAGAATACAAAAATAACAAGTGTTGGCGAGGATGTGGAGAAAGTGTAATCCTCCCGCCCTGTTGGGGGAACTGTAAAGGGTGCAGCCACGATGGAAAACAGTATGCAGTTTCCTCAAAAAGTTAAAAATAGAACTACCCCTATGATCCAGCAGTTTTATTTCCGAGTACTTGCCCAAAGCAAACAGATGCACAAACTCAAAAAGATATTTGCACACCAGTGTTCGTTGCAGCATTGTTTACAACAGCCGAGACATGGCAGCATCTTAGTGTCCATCAGTAGAGAAGATGTGGTGTATACGTACAATGTAATGTTACCCAGCTCCAAAACATGAAATCCTGGCCTCCAGGACCACATGAATGGAACCAGAGGGTACGAGGCTAAGTGAATAACTCAGTTGGAGAAGGACCAATACCGCAGGACTTCACACATGTGGGGAAATCTGAAAAGCAGAAGAAACAAAACAAGATGGAAACAGACTCACAGCTTCAGAGAACAAACACGTGGTTGTCAGAATAGAGGGGGGTTGGGGGGACAGGAAAAACAGACAAAGGGTTTTCGGACGTATAGTCCCCCAGTTGTATGATAAATAAATCAGGCCTATGATAAACAGCATAAGGAATATGGTTAATAATATTGCAACAACTCTTTTATGGGGCCAGGTGTTTAATAGACTTATTGTGATCATTTCACGGTACATGCAAATGTCAAATCATTACGCATTACACCTGAAGCTAGCATAATATTGTACATCTACTGTATTTCAGCTAAAAACTGAAATAAAAATAAAAGCCACGCTTTCATTTCATCTTCAAGGCTGGCTCTGTTAATTTTTTTACTTCAGTATAGTACTTATATTTACAACGGTCACTTAAGCTCATGTCGGTAGATTGAATTATGTCTCTGCTGCTCGCTCTCAGACACATTCCTTTTTCCCGCGTTTGATTTATGAGTCAAGCACAGGACTAATTGAAGGAAAAAACAATGTCTTTCTGTGGCTTTGATGTCATTCATTACAAAACTCTTCTTCAAAGAGTCTTTGGATTATGTCTCCGGAATGACAGAATGAACACAAATTAGTTTTTTCTAAAGCCAGCAACTGGTGATTAAGTTTTGTCGTATTTTCTGTAGATTACAGCCTCATGGCTGTGGAATTGGTAGAGCAATTCTCTAAGCTGAAGGTAGCTGGATGCCTTAAGTGCTTAGCATTTTCTGTTATGAGATTCTCCCTGCCAACGCGGTGGAAGGAAATTCGTTCTGAAGATAAAAGCTAACTGTGGTGTTTAGCTATTAAGGATGATTTAGTGGTTAGCAACTTAATATTCCTCCCACAGCCAACCACCGAGTAATGGCATAGATCTTGTGATTAAAATGTTTACAAATAGGTATTCTTGAAGGTTGTTTGCATGAATATCTCAAACACTAAAAGTCAATAAATCTCTGCCCAGCGCTGAGAGCGTTATTTAACTAATTGGATAAATTGCCAAGTTTTACAAAGCAATTTCAGACTGCTGGATTTACAGTGCAGCAGGGCTGATCTCTATTTAAAATTCCCATTACAAGATAAACGCTCACAAACAAATTCTGAGACTTGACGTCATACCGATAATACATCTGGCAGAACAAGAAGACATACTTAAGAAACTAAATTTCTTTTTTGAAGCCACAGCTTTGGGTCACATATTACGATATATATAATGATAGTTTTTGCGTTCTGCTAATTTTTTTTCTTTGCTTTACTTTCTCCCCCTCCAGGTTAGAAGAGACTTGAGAATTTTTCAAATGAATATTGTTACATGGGCTTTAGAAAGACTATCAACAATGCTAAGGCATATTGTGGAAAAGCAACTGAAAATATGTGAACACTCTGGCAAATTAGTCCACCGGCAAGAATTGATTGCACATATATGCTTGATCATTATGGGCTAAGGCAGAAATAATTGGGTGTTTTTTGTGTGTGTTTGCCATAAAGATGATCACTATATTCGTTGGTCAGAATTCCAATGCTGTCACCTCCTGGCTGTGTGACCTTTTAATATTTCTGTAACTGAGATTGTTTATTCAATAAGTAAAAATAGGGGAAATAAAAACATGCACTTCAGTAAGCTAACACATAGAAAAACATTTAGAACATCATTAGCAATCAACATTACCACTGTTTTTGAAAGACATTATTTGAATCAATATTATTAGAGATATTGGCCAATATTAGAGAATTTTGGGGGGGTCTTCCACCCAAGTCGCAGAGCTTTGTAGACAAGTCTATTTGAGCTGATGGTCGGACCCCTACGTCCCCCTCTTTCTTAGCCCTCCACCATCCTGAATTTATACCTAGTGGTCATGCAGATTCTATTTTTTTAAATATTAGAATGTTTTCTGTATAATCTGCCCTTTGCTTTCATTAATGACTCCTTTAATTTTGATTTTAGACTGGACATGGAATGATGACTCAAACATTGCCTGTTTATGCTGAGTGATTTCTCATTTGCTTTTGGAAGTGTTTCGAGTTTATAACCACATGTTATAAGCCAAGGAACTATTAACTTGATTTCCCTTCACTCATTAATTTATTCCATAAACATGCATTCATCCACTTCTATATACTAAACACTGTTCAGTGCTGGGGGCGGAAGAGTGAATGACGTCGATGAGGACTCTGTGCTTCGTAAGTTTCATAGGCTGCTTAAAACACAGGGAAATAGAAGCCTTCATCAAGTCACCGACAGTCGGGTAACAGAGATGTCTCCTCTCTCCTCTCAAGGGACGCAGTGGTTTGGAGGATGGGGCACGTGGAATGCTGGGGTAAAGCACTGATTGTCTTGACCTACTTAAATCTTAGTCAGAATGTTTTCCATTGCACTTTGTGTAAGGCGTGAATAGGAGAAGGTTTCAGTCCACACCCATTTCAGGCTGTTTTGTGATGTGCTGCCTTCACTTGAGAATTAACACAGAGTTCTTTCAGAGAAAGGTGCATGGCAGGGGCAGGAATGGAATATCCCTGGGCTAAAATAACTGAGCCCTGAGAGGATAAACAGGGAATCTCAGGGTCAGGAGGGGGATAGTTGCAACCAATCACCAAGGAGTCTTTTGGGATACTCTGGATGCCAAAACCAGAAAAATGGTACCAAAAATCACAGATGTCAGTGAGGACTGGCTGTTCTTTAGATGAAACCAGCTACAGCTCACATGTCTTTTCACTTTTTTCCTTCCTCATGGAAGAATGCTTTCATTCCGGAGACCTAAAAGTTGCAATTTGTCCATCTTTGCCCAGTAGCCTTATAGCAACCCCCACATATCCTGGCCATGAAGTTCTCAATTAAACCCAAACTGTAAAAATGTTTCCATCTGCACCACATCTTATTTGTGAATTTTGTTGAACAGGGGGCATCCGTTCTTGGGAGGGGCCCTTCATACAGCAGCCATTCAGAAGTTACCTTCACTCCACCACACACAAACACACACACACACACACGCAGCATCCCAGTAAGAAGTAACTTAGATTTTTTTCCACACAGCAGTGAGCGCGCTGAAATATTTTTGCTACATTTCCATCAGTAATTTTCATCGTGCGCTGAACAATTTTATTTTTTGTCAGAATATAGAAAACAAATTAATCTTCTCGTTCTATTTAAGTTACCCATTTATTGGCTTTAGAGTGATGCATTCCCCAAAATATCAGTCTAGTAGGTCCACTATTTTGTTCCCCTACCATGACCCTAATTTATCACATACCTAATTGTGGCTACAGGTCCCTAATATACGACCCTTTCTTCTTGCTGTGGCCCTGCATCTATTAGATCCTTAACTTTGGCTTCCTTAATAGTGATTTTATGGGCCTCTGTGCCATTCCTAGGCACAGGACATTCTTCCATGGTTTCCAATCACATATAATATAGGGTCAATCTTGAAGCCATCTTGACCCAACACCAGCCTACCTTTACTCAGAATATTCTCTGCGCTCCCCCACCAGGTTGCTCACAGCCCACTCCCTGGACAAGAGAGCCTTGGTGCAGCTTATAGTGTTGTCTTCTCCTTGCATGAACTCCAGGCTTTATCTTTTAAAACATAATTCAAATGTCAGGCCATCACCGTCCCCTTCCTTATTCTTCAGACAAGTTTCTGAGCTCTCCATGCACGACTCCTCTGCTTGCTTTGACGTTCGGATAAAATGATTTGCTGGGACCGTGATTGGAGGGGCCTGTGGGGCCTGCGTTTCCCCACAAGCTTACGGATTCCTGGAGCAAAAGGAGCACACCTTGGCTTTCTCATCTCGAACCTTCACGACTTCCTGGCATGTCTGATTCCATCGCTTTATGAGAAATTACTGTACGTGGACTTGGTTCACATGATGATGAAGGGGCTGATGGAAAAAAAAAAGGTTGATGATTTTTGTGCCTCAGTGCCTTCGTTGAGCAGTCGTGTGGGATGCTGAGGAAGAGAGATCAGATTTATGCTCTGACGAATGGGTGTGTGTGCAACGCGTATTCTCCAAACACTCTTCAACCCAGCATCTCCTCACCACGACAGAGGTTAGCGTCGCAGGTTCCAGGAAGAAGAACCTGAGATGTGAAGAGCTGAATGACCAGTCATGTGACCTTCGAGATACAGCTGTAAGTTAGTCTTGCTCACGTCAGCATGGGGATCTGTAATGTAGTCAAAATAAGTTTGGGAAAGTTGCTGTCAGCTTTTATTTTATATTGTCAGCAAGTTCCTAGAGCGTTGTTTTATGTTATTAACTCCTATTGCATTCACCCTCGTTACTCCATAAACATATGGTTATTAGATTTAGAATGTTATTAGCATAAACGCAATCTCAAGTAACATGGAAATTAACACGGGAAACTCAGAAGCAGCTGAGAAACAGTTTGCATTGCCTATTAGCATAAAGGGACGAGCAAGTGATTGGTGATTCAGAAACAACAGGACAGCCACACAGTTTACAGGGCAAAACATTATGCAGTGATAAGAGGGGTGTTTGGACAGTCATTAAAAATGTCCTAACTTCTGCTTCTTCAAAGTTCTAAGCCAAATTTATTATAGGTGGGGGCAAAAATATTTATTATATTTTCTTTGGCTGTTCTGACCCTCTTGAAGGTCCTTGCAAAGAGTGATGGTGCAAAGGTAAGAATTTAGAAGGGATCTTTTATCTTGTACCCAGCAGCTCAGCAGCATCCTGGTACCCACTGACCTTGTCTGGCATTCTGCAGACTTTCCAGAAATAAGGTTTTATTGTACTGCACCGCGCTATAAAACCTGGTTGTCCCCTTCCACGGGGACAACAACTTGGAGGAATCCTAAGCAGATAAACTATGAGACTGGGGGCGAACTGACATGTCGTCCCAAAGAAGAGCTGGATTATTCTTGAGAAAGTCAACAGTCCTCCCATCTCGATGCCATTTTTATTCAAGAAGAGGGAAAGTCAGTGACGATGCCTTGAAATTATTGAAAAGTTACGTTTGCTTGAGATAGTCTCCGAGGTACTCCCAGCGAGAAGGCGGATGCCAAAAAGTAGCATGAAGATGAAGGAAAATGAACAACTTTTCCGAACATTTTTCGAGTTTCGAGAAGCTCGACATTTTGGAAGCACGAGCACCAACAATGAATAATATCAAAATTAGTTTTTTTTTTAAATTTGAAGAATTTTAAACCTACGTTTCAAAAGAGGTAAAATTTTTTTGACACATGCTATGAATCATTATTCAGAGAGAGGGACAAAATCCTTGTGACCCCCTTAGACTCACTCTGAGCTTTTCAATATGTGCACGGAGCCCTGATGGTTTCTTAAAACATCGAAAAACCGAAGGAGGTATAATACCCTGTACAAAAATTTCCCTAACTTAAAAAAAACCTGTCTATCTATCTATCTATTTATCTATCTATCTATCCATCCATCCATCTAAGTATCTATCTATCTATCTATCCATCCATCCATCTATCTTTCATTCTGTCTATCAATCTATCTATCTATCCATCCATCCATCCATCCATCTTTCATTCTATCTATCTATCTATCCATCCATCCATCCATCTATCTGTCCATCTTTCATTCTATCTATCTATCTATCCATCCATCCATCCATCTGTCCATCTGTCTATCTATCTATCTATCTATCTATCTATCTATCTATCTATCTATCTATCTATCCATCCATCCATCCATCTTTCATTCTATCTATCTATCTATCTATCTATCTATCTATCTATCTATCTATCCATCCATCCATCCATCTATCTGTCCATCTATCAATCTATCTATCTATCCATCCATCCATCCATCCATCTTTCATTCTATCTATCTATCTATCTATCTATCTATCTATCTATCTATCCATCCATCCATCCATCCATCCATCCATCTTTCATTCTATCTATCTATCTATCTATCTATCTATCTATCTATCTATCTATCCATCCATCCATCCATCCATCTATCTTTCATTCTATCTATCTATCTATCTATCCATCCATCCAAGTATCTATCTATCTATCTATCTATCTATCTATCTATCTATCTATCTATCTATCTATCTATCCATCCATCCATCCATCCATCCATCTATCTTTCATTCTATCTATCTATCTATCTATCTATCTATCTATCTATCTATCTATCCATCCATCCATCCATCCATCCATCCAAGTATCTATCTATCTATCTATTTATCTATCTATCTATCTATCTATCTATCTATCTATCTATCTATCTATCCATCCATTCATCCTATCTATTTATCTATCTATCTTTGGTCCTTGAACTTTTTACCAATTTTTTTTCTAAAATTTCTAAAATGATCTCTTATTTTTAGTTAGTTAAAAATGTCTTAAGCTGGAATGTCAAAAATGTGAATGCTAATACAAATTACGTATTTTGTGCTTTCTATGTGGTAGACCCTGAGTTACAGGCTTCAGACATGTGATTGATACGTGTGTTACCTCTCCACAACCGTCTTCTGATGGAAGGCATCACTGGGGAAAGATGGGGCAGCGTTGCCAGGACCAGGGGTGTCTGAGTGGCATCACTCAAGTCACGGTTCTGAATCCACTGGTCCCTCGCTCTGGGGCTCTGGGGATGACCCAATCTCTTCCAGTGTGAGTTACGGTTCGAATTGTCCATCACAAAAACACTTTATGTGACAGTGCTCAGTTTTAAGCAATTTTTTCAGAAAGCTTTATTTTCACAAAAAATAGCTTTTGCCTTTGGTCTTCTCATTTTTACTGACTCTACTCTCATTTCGTACTGCTTGTTTTATGCAGTCCTATTATGGCATTGCTCCTGCTGTGAGGCAAATAAATCACTTGTGGGAGGAAACAATATATCCAGGTATACATAACCAGGTGGCTGTCTGTGTGCGTATAAATCAAACTGCAAACTTTACAGCAGGGACAACAAAAGCTGCTATTTTATTTTATTTTTCTTTTGAAGTGATTGTGACATAAATGAGCCAAAGATGGGCTCTGAAGATTGGTCCTAAGCTGTGTACATTTTCATAGCAGGAGCTCGGAAGTCGGCTGGCTCCAAATTTAAATGTTTATGCATTCCATAAATATATATTATATATTAAAAATTAATTATATTAAATCAATAAATTCTATTATTTTATAATATATTATATATAATAATAAACAAATGTTTATGCATTCCATAAATATATATTATATATTAAAAATTAATTATATTAAATCAATAAATTCTATTATTTTATAATATATTATTTATAATAATAAACAAATGTTTATGCATTCCATAAATATATATTATATATTAAAAATTAATTATATTAAATCAATAAATTCTATTATTTTATAATATATTATATATAATAATAAATATAAATTAATAAATATTAAAACTTAATATTAAAATGCATAAAATAAATATAGTCCAGATAAACAGATTTTCAGCCATTCAGAATGCACTTCGTTTTCATACTCAACATCTGTTAACTGCAGATGAGATGAACCCAGGGATGGTGAAGACGGGAGGCCACCATACCCTCCAGAGGGCACTGACCCAGAGACTCCTCCTGGCTGCCCGCTCAGTGACCTTGCCTGGATGATCCCCTCCTCTCAGGGTTTCCCAGCCCTCCTCCTTCTCTACGCATCACCCCGCAACCAAGGCCTCTGGATGTCAGGGACCTCCCCTGGGTACAGACTTGTCAAAGCACCCCAAATAAACCTCGTGTGTGCTACTGCACCTGGTGGTCAGATTTTTCTCCTTGCTCATCCCCGCCCTCCCCCAAACTCACTATTGTGATGAAACACACACAATGGAATACTATGCTGTCATAAAAAAGAATAAAATAATGCCATCTGCAGCAACATGGGTGGACCTGGAGATCGTCATTCTAAATGAAGTAAGCTAGAAAGAGAAAAAAAAATACCATATGTGGAATCTAAAAAAAGGACACTATGAACTCATCCATAAAACAGAAACAGACATAGTAAACAATATTAAGGTTACCAGGGAAAGGGGGTGGGAGGGGATAAATTTGGGATCTTGAGATTTGCAAATGTTAACCACTATCTATAAAAATAGATTTTAAAAAAGTGTCTTTTGTAGAGCACAGGGAATTATGTTCAATATCTTGTAATAACCTTTAATGAAAACGAATATGAAAATGAATATATGTATGTAGATGCATGACTGGGACACAGTGCTGTGCACCAGAAATGGACACATTGTAACTGACTGCACTTCAATAAAAAACAAATGAGATGGGACCAAGTGTATATACTCTGCATCCTCTAATATACATTGCACTAGGCATTTTTTTATTCACTTTATTATTTTATCTTACAAAATTCTTACTAAGTCAAGGTGTGATTATCCGCTTACAAATGAGAAAACCAAAACTGACAGAATCAAGATCTCCCCATCAAGGAGGAAAGAAACATTATTTGACTGGTGATAAGAAACAAACTCATTAGTTGGAATCTGTTACCAAAATAGTGATTGGATAGCTCTCCGAAGAGAAGGAGTAATCCTTAGCTCTCTGAAAAGAGGCTGTTTTCCCAAAGACAAAAGTCTGAAGCAAGATTATTCTTGCCTTAGAAAATAATCCGTAACATGCAAGAACCTAAACATTTTCCTCGTTGAGAAATTATTTTTATTTCCACAGTACCATTGAGCTAGCAACACAGGCTGGGAAAAATAACAAAAAATGTTCAGAAATGTTGTACTTTAAAAAAATAAGGGAAAAAATAATAAAGATGTTATTTGTAAAACAGATATTCTCAATTCATTTTTCACTGCTGGTCTGTCGTCCGTCTGAAGCAGGAGTGAGAGAAAGGAGATGAGATTCCTTGCTGCCCTGCAGTTATAAGTTTTTATTCTGCCAGACACATGATTAGGGAACGTAACCAAATAAAAAAGAGGAAGTGAGAGTTTATTGAAACAGCACATTGTAGAAGAATTTCTTTGAGAAGTTAAATAAATCCAGAGAAACAGTCCGCATCCTTTTCTACTGGGAGGCAGCAAGAGATACGCGAATATCGAAACTTTAATGGGTGTGCGTGTGTGTTTATACCTACAATTGATGACAGATTTTCAAAGCAGTATTAAGCCCTGAATTTGGCCCTTCAGGGAGGTTCTTTGGAACACCAAAAGCCGGCACAGAACAAATTTTCCTTGTTGGATTCACTGACCTGCCTGCATTTAGACTTGAAGATCAAATGCACACACTCTCTTATAAAGTTGTTGGCCTGAGGAGCCGTCTTGCTATTGGAAGACAAATGAATCTGACGTGGCCCTTGGAGAATTTAGAGTCAAGTTTTCACTGAGAAGCCTGCTAGAATTTTGTTCCCAGTGCAGGTTGTTATAAAATAGTTTATAAGTGTAACGAGTCCCGTGTCGTGGGACAGTGACGTGAGACCCCCGAGAGTCACCTCATTCTGCTTTCCTCTCGTCTTCACCTACTTTTTATCAGTCTCCCCTGTGCACAACTTTTCTACAGAATGCCTTTTAAACGTTAGTGACTAGCCAGTGTGCAAGCTCACTCTTCCCCTCGATTGGCATGTTCTCCTGGACAACTTCATGCACCAAGTCTACAACAGCCATCTAGGTGCTAACAATTTCTGCACGACCTCCAGGCTACTGCTGTCCCCTTAACTAGCCACCTGCCTCTTGTGCGTAGTCTGAGGTCAAAGAGCCCACCAGGGAGGGGCTGGTGGCAAGGCAGAGGAAGGGATTCTACCCCTGTGCAGATTTAGATTTCAACGCTTACCTCTTTCTGCCTTCTCCTCCATTTGGTTTCCATCTGTGCTGGTCTCCTTATAGTTGCTGTAATGGTTTATGCCCCCCTTTGATATCGCACGGGCCGTTTGCTCTGCCTAGAATGCATTTCTCCACGTATTTACTTTGCTGATTTACATTCATTCTTAGCTCAAACATGACCTTCTCTTGTAATATTGTTTAAAAACCTACCCACTGTACTTTTAAATGCACTGGGCATATCTGTTTTAGAGCCCTTAATACACTATACGCAGTCACCTGGGTGATCTTTTATTTCCGCTTCCAGTTGTTTGCCTATTGGATATGAATGGCTGCGTTGTCTTCGCATTAGCATCGCAACGACTGTACCAGCTTTCACATAAGATTAACTCAATACGTTCTGAACGAAGAAATTAATAGACCATGGACTGAACAAATTGATGAATGAGGATGCCTGCCAAAGACACATTCCTTTTCGGGAAGATGGTTTGTGTTACTAAAGAAATGTACGCGTGCCCTCGGGAAATAATAATTACCTGCAAAGGGTGCTCGAGACACACAGAATCGTTTTTTAACGTCATCTAAAAAGAACATGATGTTTGTCTATTAGAACCATGTATGTCTGGTTAGGTATTAGGTGAAAATGTAATCCTTGGCCAGCTCTATGAAATCCCCCCATCCATCTGGGATTCTGTCCATATGCCAATGACCCACAAGATTCAATATGGCAGCAGAGGTGGTTAATTTCCTTGATGCTGGTAGTTGGTGAGGGCAACGTTTAAGGCTCCAGCTAACACGTAGAGCAAATAGTTCCTTCTGATGCATCAAGGAAGGTTCCCAAGAGTAAATGAGGTACTGGTTGAGTACCTTGAAAAGTGTTGGAATAAACAAGATAACAGAAGATGAGTTTAGGAGGCAGACTTGCAAGGAGAGAAAATGGAATGAATGATGACTTGAAGAGTTCAGAAATGGTGAGCAGTTCAGCGTGGCGTTGCCACGGAAACACAATGTGATGACGGCGGGCACCGTATTGGCAAGGAGAATGGAGAGGAAGTTGGAGGCTAAATCTTAAAAGTCCAAAGATGGCGCGAGGTGAGGGAGATGAGATTCTTTTTAATGCCACTGCTTTGTAAAAGTCATTGAGATTTTACTATGTGTCAGAGATACGGCTAAAGCCATTAGACTTGTGACCTCATTTAATCTCCTCTTGAATCATGGAAGATGTTTAAGCTTGTGTTAAAGGCGAGAAACTGAGGTCTGGTCAAAGTAAGTAACTTCCTGTGAGCCGCCCTGCTGGTAGACGGTAGAGTCGGAATCTGAAGCCAATGCTCGTAATGACTCTACTGGCCACGTTTCCAAGTCTGGCTTTTCTCAGTTCACCCGTGAAGGAATTTCCAGATGGTAATGATTTGCCTGTCATTGGCCAGAGCTGCACTTGACCTCCAGCTCAACACAGCCTCAGCTGAGATGAATGATCATGGTGGTGCTGCCAGGGGCCAGATTCCTGTCTCGTCGCAGAAAGAATTCAGGGACGAGACACAGAGATTAAGAAGTGAGTATAAACTTGCTGTGTATCTATTTTATATAGAGGAGTGAGTATCTGCTAATCTTGAACCAGGAATGGACACAGCATTGTAAACTGACTACACTTCAATTAAAAAAAATAGAAGAAAAAAAAAAAAAAGGCCAAGCTCTCAAATTCCATGATTTTCAGTAACACATTCAACTGGTCTTTTCTTCTAAGAAGAATGTGGCAGACCCTGCATAACATTGCTTTTTATATAACACTTGCATAATTACATAAATATATGCATTGAGTTTACATAAAAGTTTTGACGTTTACATAAATATTATTACCTCTTATCTCAGCTCCTTAATTCTTAACCATCATAACCCCTACTTAACAAAGGAGAAAACTAAACATTAAATAATTGCTCAGGGTTTATCATTATCATTTATCACATAGCGACAGCCGAGAAAAATCAAAAGATTATCCACGTGATTTCAGAGTCAGTCTACCTAATTACTCTTTGTCACTCTGTTATGAACCTGGTTTGAAGTGATGTGTTCCCAAAAGACCGACTTACACTTTATGTCTGAAAAAATGCTGAAGTTTTGGTACTGGAAAAGCAGAGGGTCATGACTGTATTCCCATCTGTGACCCGAACTGGAATGCAGAAAGTTCTCTCTTCTGCTTGTTTACATTCTCCTCCATTTGATAATTTTGCTTAAAATCTGCTTTTCCATGGAAACGTCATCGATTCATCCCAAAATTCTATATTAACTTGGTTCTTTGTCGGCTCCTGGTCATGCCCAACAGTGTGCAAACTGGACAGTATCCTGTCCTCAGAGATTCCGATTTAGAAAGATTATCTGTGAGGGTGAGGAAATAATATATATATATATATGTATATATATACATATATATACATATATATATATATGCATGTATACACATTTTAATTATTTAATCAAATTGCATTCTACTTGATTAATAATTCTGTGATCCTCTTTTACAATCTAGGCACTGGTTCTACAGAATTTCTTTAAAGACTCCATCCTGTACAATCCTTTATCAATGAATGAAACAACAACATTGTTGTGATGCCCTGTTCTGTGCACGTAATCGTTGCTTTATTCACAATAAGGAATATTACTATATGGAAAAAAATGTAAATCATAGCAGCAACATAGCACAGTTTGCATAAGAAAGAAGAAATTAAGAGATGTGCGTTGCTGAAATCCATTCGCAACAATATGTATTTTTATTATATAAAACGAAATATGAAAAGAATGTGTGTAAACTAATCAAATTCTGAATTATAGGCAACAGAAGGAAGAAGTCTGAGGTTTTTCTGAGTATACATTGTAACACAGTTTTGCTAGTGAACAACAAAATATAATCACTTGCTCTATCTCACTGTCAAATATCCCCTAATTTTACTGAGAACTTTCCTGTGAGGATGTTGGTGTGTGTCGCATACGAGTCTTTAAGCAAACAGGTGTGCATGTCCTACGTGACGATTAGGAACATTGTCGCTTTCGTGGAATCTGTGATTCTCTGTAATCAACACTAAATCGTGGAGCGACGGAGATATGGTTTCGCTGTCAAAAAATTAAAAAAAAAATAGGTCCCAGGTGTTATGCTGAAGAATGAAAGCCTCACACATCCTGGATGGCTAAGAGCTCTTTGTTACGTACAGCTCGCCAAAACAAGTTATTTGATGACGGATGGAGCGACAAGTCACCATCAGAGAGATTTCAAAATGAAGGAAATTGAAGCTCAATTACGGTTGTCATCATTTCAAAATCCACAAGGGAAAATCAAAGCAAACTGACTCGGTCATAAATGTTCCCTGGCAGACTCTCTACCACTGTTCTTCAATGTGCAACGTCTGCCTATTGTAACAGGCACAGAATACACGGACCACCACGGTCATTAAGTCAGGGATGCTGCTAACACAAAAAGTGAGTCTTGGACACGTGAAAAGGAATAAGGATTGGGGAGCGTACAGCTCAAGTGGTAGAGCACGTGCTTAGCATGCACGAGGTCCTGGGTTCGATCCCCAGCACCTCCTCTAAAAAATAAATAAACCTCGTTACCTCCCCCCACCAAAATGAAATAATTCAACAATACAGTAATAAATAAAACATAAAATTATTTTTTTTAAAAAAAAGGAATAAGAGAAAGCTTCTAGGAGTTTGGAAAGCATCTAGATTTAAAGTCCAGTAACATAGACAGAGGTGCACATGTGAATGTCGACGGGCTTCTGCCGTAACAGAAGACCACAGATTGTATTTTGACTTGACCGACAGAAATGTATTTTCTCCCAGTTCTGGAAACTAGAAACCCAAGACCCATGGGCCCCTGGAATTGGATTCTGGTGAGATCGCTCCTCCTGGCTTGTAAACAGTGCCTTCTCTCTTGCCCTCATATGGTTTTTCTTTAGTGTTTATGCAGAGAGCAAGATTTCTGACTTTTTTTTTTCAGATGAGGGTACTGGGGACTGAACCTGGGACCTCCTTCGTGCTAAGCATGCGCGCCACCCCCGAGCTACACCCACCCCGCCTCTTCCACTTTTTATAAAGACGCCTGTCCCATCAGATGAGGACCCCGCTCTTAATCTCACTTCACCTTTATTACATCCCTTCAGTCCGTCCTTTCTTCATAAAGGAGACTCTGATTCCATTTAATGTTGGAAAATATCTTCATTTGTCCTCACTCATGTGAATGGTTAGTTCATGAAGAGTGGCCACCGTTAGTTCTTGAAGGTCAGTTTATACAAAGGGGGCTGAGACTCTGAGAAGTTGACGTTAAGCGCCCAAGGTCACCCCAGTGGATTCTAGTGTTTGCACTAATTTATTCATGAAATATCCATTACTTTACTCAGTTGCGTCTTGTCCAACATCCACTAGGCACACGATTCTGTTGCTACAAAGACAGACAAAGCTATTTCTGTGGTGCTGAGAATTTATTCTCTCATTTCCCCACCTTCCAACCAAACAGAATGGTTGCTCACCTTCCACGCCTGCTCCTCCCTGAGCGTGAATCCCAACACACTCCCCAACCCAACGACTCTTAAACGCCATGCCTTACCTCCCTCCAACTTCCCACGCTTCCGCTTGCAAGTCTTCTCCAGCTTGCAAAGCCCTTTCTCTGCCGTCTCCTGGAAATCACTTGTCACTCCTACTTGCCATTGGGTTCGTGAATTTATCACCTCCCTGGACAGACAAAACCCTTAAGAACTTACCCACTGTCTCCCCAGCGGAGCTTAGAGACTCCAAGCCTTATGCACTGGCCGTCCAGTTCCTTTCTCCATCACCACGTCACACTCCCTCATTGTCTTCTCTGCAAAAATGAGGGTCGCTCAGTTTCTGAGCTGCTGCCCCCATTACTGTCCCCACATCCTGCTAGCTCTCTTTAAAAGCCCTGATATTATATTATAAAATTATTTTCGGCAAAGTACAGAAAACTTCACTCTCCATAAGAGTAAGATCCTGGTTATACTCATGTGACATTTAGAAAGTACTTGAAAAATATTTATGAGTAAATGAATTGATTACTATGGACATCTAGGGAAAAAATGTGACATTCAGAAAAAATCCGAGTGCTCGCAGTAACTCAGAGGTATTGTGTAAATTCGATGACAAGTAAGGCTTCCTTTTGCCAGTTAAACCTGCTGCCTGTCCCGCTCTCCGCTGTTGGGTATGGGGTGAATGCCTGCTGGTCTCCACCTGGCAGAGCTTCAAAAATAAATGAAGAGATTTCTTTATATCGTTAATTATGGGGCTGAAGTCTTTTTCCATTCAGAGCCCGAGGCGCTACACATAGCGAATAGAAGTTGGAGCTTCTAATAACCCAGAAACCATCACGGAAGGGAATTCATGTATCAAAGCAAATGTGATGGAATTAAAAAAATAAGTGTGCTACCCACCAAGACATTCATAGGAAATGTCATTTCATCTTCAAACAGAACAGGAGGAAATATTTCTCAACAAACACTGATTGAACAGACGTTGTGGACAATGACCTGGGTGTTTTAAAAGCATCTCACTTAAGCACCCAGTCATCGCCATCCTTCACGGGAAGGAATTCAAACCAGTGGGATTCACTGACGTGGTGGAATTTACAGAGCCAATTCACAGCTGTAGAAAAGTCAAGGAGAATCTTGCAAAATATTTAGCTTTCTTTTAAATTAATCATGAACCTTTTTTTTTTTTTTTACACTGTGCATTGTAGCAATGCTCTGTGCAGGAGCCGCCGAGTCTTCTGGGAATCTCTGGAGGACAACGTGTGGTAAGAAATGTTAGCAGAGATATGACTGGTGTCACAGGCCGGCACCATCAGCGACTAACTGTGGTCCAGGACATGTCAAGTCCCATCCATTTTGCTTCTTCCTGCCCACCAGCTTGGAGTTTTTTTGTCCCGCCCAGGGATCATATATTCTGAACCCAGAGGGCATTATAATTGGTGAATAACTTAGGGAGTTTGAGACCAAGCAGGTTTGGTTCTTATCTGAATAAGATAGTTCACTAACTCAGTTATTCTGAAAGACACTCACCTCACCCGAACCTTTGTTTCCTTGTCTTCAGTTGGTGAGAATGATGTCGGTTTTATGACGCTGCTGTGAGAATTGCAACGTGTGGGCCCACGATGCGGACCCACGAGGTCCTCGCCCTCTGAGTGAAGTCCAGCTCCGTGAACTCATCTGTCTCTGGAACAAACACACTGCAGCGGCCAGAGCATCCTTTCCCTCTGTCCTGGTCTCTCTCAGTCTCTCTCTCGCTCTCTCTGCTCTTTGACTTTTCACCTTCCTTGCTCTTCATATGCAGAAGAGTCCTAGATGAGAGTCATTATTTCCAATTTACATGGAGACTACGGAAGGACAAAAAGGGTAAATAACCATCGCAGTGTCTCATGGTGCTGATAAGACAGAAAGCCAGAGCTCCAGCCTAACGCAGGAATCACATACTTTCCACCAGATGTAGAAATGCAGATACCAAGTGTGGATGTACGTTCTTAAATGATCCGGAACGCCAAAGGCTATCTCAGGACTGCACAGTTAGCTAAGATCTGTGTTCTCACTGTCCTTTGATACTTTTATTATTATTTTTAATAGTGAGATCTCAGGCTTGAGTGGCGTCCCAGTGAAATGGGGCACAGCTTGACTTTGCAAAAACGGCTCTTTGGATTTCTCCGCGGGCTGGAACTTCTTGACTTGTCAGGATTCCCTGCACCTGCCCCACAGGCGCCTCTGCAGGTGTGATGCCTCAGACCCTTGCTTCTGAACGCAGCACATCCAGCAGGACACAGCTGCTCCCTGAGGGCCAGACGGGGGATTCAAACGAGTCAGCGTTGCTGGGAAGGGAGTGCTGAACGAGAAGAAAGGACCACGAGGACTCCCCGGGGAGGACAGGAGCGCAAAGTGAGCCGGGGAAGGCAGAGAACGGAGTGGATCTCCTTAAACAGGGTCTTCCGGCCCACTAGGTAATAAACCTTATTTCAGATCGACGTTGCGTGATATTTAAATTGATGAAGCATGCACAAAACACCTGCAGGAGGTGGCATTGCTGTTTGCAACCTTCGCTGACCTTCGAAGTAATCCCAGAGAGAAGCCCACCTTCCAGCTCTGCTGCCCCCAGAGTCCCACCTGGTGTACACAGGAGACTAAACCAACATCTAAACCGTGTTGGAAGCTGCTAAGTCTCAACGCTCAAGTCTCTGCTTGGACTTAATGAGGAAATTACGTAACGCATCACTGTTTTGTTTTGTTTTGTTTTGTTTCATCCAAGGGTAGGCAATTATCTGGGCTGCTTTTAACTTACAAACTGAACTGTTTGTAGTCATCTGATAATTTAAATATGAAGAACCAGTGTCTCTTTCTATGTATTATTATTTCATTCCAGCCCCAGGTCTTCAGGGTTTGCTTCTAACAGTAGGCAATTCTTTGGGCGTCAGAACCATAAAAAAAAGAAATTTCTAGAAAAATAGGCATGGAGTCCTGTGTCACCTTTTGAGGACAAGGATGGTGGAGTGTCCAGCTTTCATCTCCAGAACCTAGAACAAGGCTTTGAAAAACGAACATTCTCCATGGGTCGAAAGGCTGTTAACATGCACCACATACTCGGTGACTGTCTTGCTGAGTTGAATGATCATTTTAACAGTTTTTCTAAAATGCAGCCTCTTTCTCTTTTCATTCCCAGCCACACGACTGTTCTCCTGTGATGAAGCTCTGTGACAGAAGTCCCCCCTCCACTGCAACAGCTACCCATTTACATGGCAAGTGTCTCAATTTTAAGAAGGATGTGCAGCAAAACATCCCTTTTTTTTTCTTTCCTATAAATCAGCTTAATTTCGTGTCACTGGCTGGGCAGGAACATTGTCCTCCGGCACTTGGAAGCCGCCAGGCTCACCGGTCTGACCCCTGTTCTAAGGCTGAGTGAGGTCCGCACTGCAGCCACCCACCCCCACTGCACGTTCGGCCCGGGGGGCTGCACTTCCTACCGCACGCAGGACCAGTGGGTGCTCGAGTCCGCCTGGCCGAGGTCCTGCCGTCCTGGTGGTGGGTGAGCACACCGAGGCCCTCGCAGCAAGCCTGAACACTCGGTGCTCGGGAGACCCTCCGGTCCCTGCATGCTGGGAGTACCTCCTTTGCTTCCAAGCACCTTCATGTCTCCTTCATCTCTTTCTTCAGTGGATCTAGGCTTTGAAAAACCGATTCCAGAACACCTTTCTTCTTAGTTTGGAAGAACAGTTGACATTGGTTGATTACCCAGGGGGCATGAAGGGAAAAATACAAGGAGAAGGCAAAAAAATGAAAATCTCAAAAAATAACTACACACACTCTTCAGCAAATGGTGTTGGGAAAACTGGACAGCAGCATGTAAAACAATGAAGCTAGAACACACCCTTACACCATACACAAAAATCAACTCAAAATGGATTAAAGACTTAAACATAAGACAAGATACAATAAACCTCCTAGAGGAAAACATAGGCAAAACATTATCTGACATACATTTCAAAAATTTTCTCCTAGAAGAAATGAAAGCAAGAATAAACAAATGGGACCTAATGAAACTTACAAGCTTCTGCAGAGCAAAGGAAACCAGAAATAAAACAAGAAGAAAACCTACGGAATGGGAGAAAATTTTTGCAAGTGAAACCGACAAAGGCTTGATCTCCAGAATACATAAGCAGCTCATACGACTCAATAAGAAAAAAATAAACAACCCAATCCAAAAATGGGCAGAAGACCTAAACAAGCAATTCTCCAAGGAAGACATACAAATGATCAAAAAGCACATGAAAAAATGCTCAATATCACTAATTATCAGAGAAATGCAAATCAAAACTACAATGAGGTATCACCTCACACCAGTCAGAATGGCCGTCATTCAAAAATCCAAAAATGACAAATGCTGGAGAGGCTGTGGAGAAAGGGGAACCCTCCTACACTGCTGGTGGGAATGCAGTTTGGTGCAGCCACTATGGAAAACAGTGTGGCGATTCCTCAAAAGACTAGGAATAGACTTACCATGTGACCCAGGAATCCCACTCCTGGGCTTGTACCCAGAAGGAAATCTACTTCAGGATGACACCTGCACCCCAATGTTCATAGCAGCACTATTTACAATAGCCAAAACAAGGAAACAACCTAAATGTACATCAACAGGTGACTGGATAAAGAAGAGGTGGTATATTTATACAATGGAATACTACTCAGCCATAAAAACCAACAACATAATGCCATTTGCAGCAACATGGATGCTCCTAGAGAAGTGAAGTAAGCCAGAAAGAGAAAGAAAAATACCATATGAGATCGCTCATATGTGGAATCTAAAAAACAAAAACAAACAAACAAACAAAAACAAAGCATAAATATAGGACAGAAATAGACTCATGGACAGAGAATACAGACTTGTGGTTACTGGGTGTGGGGGGGTAGAGGGTGGGAAGGGATAGACTGGGATTTCAAAATTGTAGAATAAACAAGATTACACTGTATAGCACAGGAAAATATACACAAAATGTTATGATAAATCACAGAGAACAAAATGTGACAATGAGTGTGTATATGTTCATGAATGACTGAAAAATTGTGCTGAACACTGGAATTTGACACAACACTGTAAAATGATTATGAATCAATAAAAAATGTAAAAAAAAAATAACTACACACAGTAGTTGACCCCAAAATAACCATGTTCGCCTTTCCTTTCCTTTCTCCCGAGGTTCTGTGCTCACCGTCTGTGGCCAGGCCGTCGCCGGGGCCCGGGATCCCCTCCTCGGCCGCACCCTGGGGGTTGGTTAATTTCTGTCTTGTTTCGCCGACCTCCCCGTTTCTACAGGTTTGTCTCTCTTAACATGTTCTTAACTGACACCAGAGCCTCCCACCTGAAAATAGCATTTCCCGACGGTGCACCTGCCGTTGCGTGTCCTCCGTGCCCCTCTGCAACTTACAGGAGAGGCTGGCCTTTCCACACTCGGCTTCTCACCGTGGAACCTCCTCGATGCCACCGGACTAAGTCGGCAAGAACGCCCCCTAGCTGCTGCGAATCTTCTCTCTCTTACTGCACCTGACTTTGCTGTGGTCCCTAAAATGATTTAAGTCCGATAAAGGACTTCCTGCCACTTGAAAGTCTCTGCTCCGTTGTCAGCCATCCCCTGATGTCCTTCCTGCCTCCCTGGTCACCTGCCCTCGGGCTTTCCATGCGATCTTATTCCCCCAGGTCACGCCACAACAGTGCATGCCATCCAGGGCTACAGCCTTCCTGGTTTTGTTCACCATAGAGCTTGCAGACACAAGTCCAGATGGCTTTGTATAACAATTTCCATCGACTGCATGATCCTCGTTAAAATACTGAAAACCCCCAATGAAACCAGCTCCTAGCATTTTTTTTTCATGATAACCATTTCCAACATGTACCTCCTAATGATACGAACCCTTATTTTCAGTTTCTTTTGCTCCTTTCAAACTATTTTACGTAAGTAATCATTGACTATATTTTCAAAATAAAAGAGCAAAACCACACAGAAATTTATAGATTAAAAAAAATGCAAGCTCCCAATGGGGTCCCAAGCCCTGGATGCAGGCTCTCAGATCTGCTCCGAGAGAGTTCTCAGAAGAGGCAGGGGAGGAGCCAGGATCTACAGGGGCTTTTGCTACAAAGACCAGGTAGTGGGAGCATCAAAAGACGACTGTTGATTGAAGAAAGCCAGACATCTCAAGGAGTTTAGCACTTTTCTCTGTACGGGAAGATGCAAGGGTCTGGCTCATTGAAATCATCTCTTTGGTGTGCACCTAGCTCTCCGGGGCCAGGGTCCTGTCCTCGCCCATCCTGAGTCCCCTCTGGGTGCACCGTTGGGGGTGGCTGAGGGCTGGGCAGCGGGCAGCCTGCTTATCTGCATCCTGAGTTGCCTCCGGCTCACGGTCAGGGGCGGCGGGAGCGCCTGATGGCTGATGCCAGCTCTGGCAACATCCCTGATCCATGCCATCTTTGTCAACAACACCAAGCTGCGCCCTGCTGTATTTTCCTGAAGGCACAGTGGCTGCCTTTAGAATGTCTTTTCTATTTATTGGCGTCTCCCTTCCACTGGTGTGCGAGCTCCAGGAAGCCAGGAATTCTGTCTTGTTCAGTTCTTACTTCCAGCAGAATCTGGCACTGAATCGTGAAATGCAGAACTGTCCTGCTGGGGCAGTAAGGAAGCAACAGGGAGGCGGAGATCCCTATTTGGTTATCTGTATAGGTGACGGCGTTTACGGAGCATGTGATCTGAAAAAGGCGATAGCAGAATTCACCGATGGTGATGGCGTTGCCCTCTGCCCCTAGGTTCCTGACATGAGACAGATTAACAGCAAAAAATAATCGAATAAAAGTTTAATAACATCGTGGGGAAGTCCCAGGAAAATCCAGTAACTCACCCAAGTAGCAGAAGTTTGGGAGGACAGTTAACAGTTGGTTGATTAATCAAGGGACATGAAGGGAAACGTACGTGGAGAAGACAAAAAAAAAAATCTCAAAAAAAAACTAAAACAGCAGTTAACGTAAAATAACTAGGCTCATCTTTCCTCCCCTTCCGCCTGTCGGGGAGGTTCTGCGGTCACCGTCTGGAGCGGAAGCCCTCACTTTAAAGGCCATCTTCAGCCAAAGACGGAAGAGGATGTCAGGGTCCTGATTGGGGACGTCACAGGGGAGGAAGGCAGTTCACGTGGAGGTGGAAAAGCAGACATTTGGTGCTCAAATGTGTGCCGGGCCAGCCAGAGACAAAGGGGCACCAAGGGGAGTTTTAACAAAAGGATTTTCCCAGGTTCCCCCATCAGCACGTCTGGTTCATGCCATGGCCATCCACGCCCAGGCAACAGCTCCCTCCCTGGGACAGGTGCTCTGTTTACATTCTTCTGGGTGGTTCGGAGGGAGGTCAGCGTTTCTGAGTCCTTTGGGTCTTGCATACCAAAGAGACATTCTAGGGGGGCAAATCCTGCTTCCTAGAAGGCCAAGGGTGAGATCACCTGTCCGCTGTGTTATCGCGGGCAAGTGGCTCAGCGGAAGCCACCATCCTGGCCAACACCGTAGGCGCCACTTTACAGAATGGTCTGGCTCTCATCAGCAATGAGACGTTCAAACTGGGTGGCAGGCTGACTTTACATCCCGCCCACGCGCAAGACGGCTTGAAGAGAGGAATGGCGGCAAACGAGCGTCTTGTAACTGCATCACATCCGTCAGATCGTGCAGAACGTCTCCACCTGCGCTGCTGGAGGCACTGGCCAGGAGTGGAGCACCCGCGAACTTTGCTCCCAGACTGAGGTCAGGGTGAATTCCAGCCCCTCCACTCACCAACCTTAAGTGATGTCTTCATTTTTTTTTTTTTTAATCTTCAGTGTCCTTATCGAAGCGGAGATGTTCATGTGACCTTGGCGTAGGTGGAGAACATGTGAGCGAGTGTGTGTGCATTCTGTAATATTTTGCACATAAAAGGAATGGTGTAAATGTGTCTACAAGGTCCAGAGAATAATAAACTAAAGAGCACAGATCCACACGTACCCACTATTCAGTTTAAGAAAGAAATCCTAATGCTTATGGAATGTGCCCAGCAAACCCCTCTCTCTCCATTCTCCAAAGAGAAGCCACTGTTCTGAAATTCCTGCTTATAAACGAACTGGATTCTGAAGATAGTATTCATCTGAATTACCCTCAAAGCTGTGTTATTTCAGCTTCTCATTTTTTTTTTACTTTAAATACACAGTAGTGTACTTTATATATTTTTCTTCGACTTGCCTTTTCCCCACTCAATGTTGCATTCCTGACACCCCAGCATGTTACTGAAAATGGTAGTTCATTTAAAAAAAAATCGTTTTGTGTTATTCCATTGTGAGAAAGCAACACAATGGGTTTACCCACTCCACAAATGATGGACTTTGTGGTGGTTCCGGGTTTGTCTCTGAAGTTTGTTCCATTCTTTTTTTTTTTTTTCATCCTATTATAACTCTTTCTCATAAGCTTTCATGTCTAAACCTTCCTGTATAGCTGTGTGAGAATTTCTTCGGGATATAGAATTGGGAGGCCATGGGACATTTGTTCAATTTTCATTCAACTATTTATTTTCAAAAATTGCTTAGGTGCTGAAGTTAGAGCAGCAGAAATACAAAAAATCCCTCCCCTATGGTGCTTTTATTCTGTGGGAAGGGCAAAAAAATAAATAAGCCAAAAAAAAAAAAACATTATGTTTGCCAAGACAGGCCTGGTTATGCTATAATAGCAAATGACCTCCAAATCTAAGAAGCTTAAAAAATTAAAAATATTATTTCTTGATCATGTGGCACGTTCTTCAAGGGGGCAACAGAAGGGCTTCTGGCCACCGTGACATCTTTCTCACTTTACAGACGTTGTCACTGCACTCAAGTCACTGTTGCCACCAAGCTGGCCTCTGCACCCTGAAAGCCGGACTGAGACATGGAGGCAGAGTTTGGGGAGGAAAAAAAAAACCCAGCTTCATTGCAAAGGGGAGTCATAGCTGGCCATGCCTTAGAGAGTGTGACTGCATCTTGGGGTTGGGGTCTTGGAGCTTCATAGAAAAACTGGATGGATGGGAAGAGGTGATAACAGGGCATTTTACAGGGTGCTATGTTGCTCTTAATGTCTGTCCATTTTTCTGAGATTGTGGGCCCGTTAGCTTCTTCCCGGAGCACAGCCTCTGGGCTGAAGCCATTGTGAAGAGTGTCAGGGAGAAGTCTGGAGGTAGGGAGGGCTGTTTAGCACAAAAGCAGCGAGGGAGAGAGAAAACAAACCGCAGGGTTTCTAAAGAATCAGCAAACCGTGTGAGCATCAGGGAAGTTCGCTGTTAATTTATCCCATTTCCATGGAAATAGGGAAGCAGGCACCATGCCCCTCCCGCTGCTGCCTGCTGAACGGGGGCACCTTTGAAAGGAAGGAAGGAGGATAAAGATGCCAATTATTGGGCAGAGGTGGAGGGCTGCGTTGGAACTGAGAGATTCCTAAAGAGATAGATCGGGGGCTTTGAGGGGCCTGAGAAAATACAGACCTGGAAACCAGCTGGGGCACCTCGGTGTTCACGTCCGATGCACGCGCCTCTGCGTCTCGTCTCCTTTGTCCTGAACGTGCGATCTCACATCGTTTAAAATTTAGCTTGCATTTCCAGAGCTATCAGGCATAAAGGCGCAACAGGCCGGGTGAATCAGCACAAGTTCTCCCCCTTGGGACGCAGGGAACGCGTCTCAGGCCGTTCAGCTTTGCAATATGCCTTTTGCATTAAAAGGACTTGGGTGGATGGCCCGGCTACCCCCACCATAGGAACGGCAGCTGGCTTGCTTATGGAGACTGATTTACAATTTAAGACAGACTAGGGGGCTCCAGTGTCCACGAAGAGATCCCCACTGCTAGGTCCTGAGAAGCTCTGGTTACTAGGGTCTCTGAGACGGCCAGGACCCCCGGCTCCCCTTTATTTACTCTCATTATTTATTTTATCTCTCCAGGTGACCATGACCTCTCGGGGAGGCTTGTCCCTCGGGGGGATGTAAAGCCGTGTAGCCAGGTGTCTGTCTAAAGCTAACTTCTGAGACAGTGTTTATATTTACATCATAGGAGCTGTTGACAACCACACGTAAGTCTTTTTGTTGTTGTTGTTAATACCAGCTCTAAAGTGATTTCATCGCCTAAAAACAACAATTACAAGAGGGGACCTTAAGGAAAGTTTAAGTTTGGCAGCTGCAAGCTGCCAGCAGACACTGGCTGGGGGCGGGGGTCCCAGGTCCGGCGCAGCTCAGGAAACTCAAGTTCTCTGCAGTCCAGAGACTCGTCTGAAGCCACGGCTACAATAATTTCCCACTTTCCCCTTAGCTGTCCGAGCTATACTTTTGCCATTTTGATTTTCAAATGTATCTTCCTCCTTAATGGACAGTCTCACCTTTTGCACATTTTCTCTCCCATTCCGCAGATTGTTTTTATTTTGCTTGTGGTTTCCTTTGCTGTGCAAACGCTTGTAACTTTCATTAGGTCCCATTTGTTTATTCTTGCTTTTATTTCTTCTAGGAGAAAATTTTTGAGATGTATGTCAGAGAATGTTTTGCCTATGTTTTCGTCTAGGAGGTTTATAGTGTCTTGTCTTGTGTTTAAGTCTTTGAGCCATTTTTTATTTTTGTGTATGGTGTGGGGGAAAAAAAGACACAAATGCCCTTATTTACAAAACAGAAGCAGACTCACAGACGTAGAAAACAAACGTATGGTTACAGGGGTGGGGGAAGGATAAATTAGGAGCTCGAGATTTGCAGAACTAAGTCTGCTGGAGACCCCAGGCCCCCTTAGGTCTCTGCACATCCTAATACAATCGTTACCTTATTGGACACATGGCAGACGCAGTCACAAGGTACAGCATTTCATCACCCACAGTGAACAGTTTCAGTGAGTCCTCTGCCTTGGTCCCAGTCGAAATGAGTTGGATAAAAATGAGAGCAGTTCTCCCAATTCAGCCATTGTCTCCATCAGAGCAGTGATTTCTTGTTTTCATTTTGGAATTCTCTATTCCTCAGTTTTCCCACAGAGGAAGCATGGGCAGTTTCAAAGGTCCCTTATGCTGGGCAAGGGGCTGGCTTATTCATCATTTGTGTTGGCAGAATGGGAGGGGCGGAGTTATACATACACATATATATTATTTTTTATATTCTTTATCATTATAGGTTATGACAAGACATTGACTGTTTAGCCCACTGTACTAAACAAGTGGTCCTTGCTGTTTATCTATTTAATATATGATAGTTTGTATCTGCAAATCCCAGACTCCTAATGTATACCTCCTCCCTTCTCCCCTTTGGTAACCATAGGTTTGTTTTTTAGGTCTGTGAACCTCAAACTTTGTTAACGATTCAAAGAGTCGAGGCAAAAATGCAGTCTCGGTCATAGCACCCCTCTTTGGGCAAACCTGAAAGCAGGCAGAAATATCTTTCAACTGTCCCCTTTCCTGCACTGGGACACATTCAGGACTTAGAATGACAGACAAGAGCTCTTAGTGTCTGGAGTACCATCAGTATATTTGAAGTAATTTGTATTGGATTCATCACACAGAGTTAAAGAAATAATGTGACTAATTTTCATACATTTTATACTTATCGTACAAATCTAGACACCGCAAATGTAGAACTTCCAGGTTTCCTTAAGACTGGCGATCTTGACGGTTGAATTGAACAGATCCCGGCCAGTAACTTTTCTGCTAACAAAATACCACTATAATATTCATAAGGAAATTTAGATCAGTGTTCCCTTGGCTGATCCAAGAAGGTGCATAAACTATAGAGCTAGTGTTGACTCTTCTGTATGAGGATTTGTCCCGTAGTTGGCAGTGTCTTACCTATGTATTATAGTATTTGCATAATCCTTGCTTCTGTATGCAGTTGCAAATGGGAGCACATATAAATTTATTCTGTGCCTGCTGGTGTCTAATAACATTGCTGGATCCAGTGACACTGCTCATTTCATGCATTGCTTCTCATTGTTTGTCCAGAACAGGAGGGTTGTTGTGGAAAAACATTGTTACCCACGTAGCAGTGTTGCATCATGTTGTCTGGCTATAAACATAGTAACATTTCCATTTTTTCATTGAAAGTCTTTAGAAAACAAATTTTTGTTTCTTGTCTTATAACACCGGCCAGTATCTCCAATACAATGCTTAAATTAGACGGCTATTTTTATTCTATGGGCATTGTTGTTTTATTCCTGATTTTAAGGAGCCAGTTGCACGAATTTTACCATTAAGTGTGGACGCTCTAAATTTTATATGTGGTTTTCTTGTGGCAGGTAGATTTGGAACATGACCTTCAAGATTTCCACCCCCAGGTTCACACCTGCATAATCCCTTTCCTTTGAGCGTGGTCGGGATGGATTTTCCTTATCCCATGTGCATCAACCTATCCACAGTTCCTTCTATTTCTACCTCTTCCTCTAAGTTCACATTGACTTTTTCAATTCCAACCCCACATAACGGTTAATTTGAGCCTTCTCTCTTGCATATTTGTAGCTTCCATCTCTGGGGGTAACAGACCTGACCCTTATCATCTCCAATATGTTTTGTTATTTTGTTCAATCCTAGCATGCATAGCGTCTCAGAATTACTAAACTATGCCCTTAAAAAAATGAATTTACTAACTAGAGTATAGTATTGTATATCATTCTTTTTGTCTTTAGACTCAAAGGATCCATGTCAAAACCCTCTTTTGCAAAATTGCATAGGTGAGCTCCTTTTCCCCTAGCCCCTTCAGTCCAGTTACACGTTCATTTGTAATGCAGTTAGTTTTTTTAGCTTTCTTTTTCAGTTTTACTTGGCAGTACAATTGATGACTTGCATTTTGCTTTGCAGCCAGAATTGAGGGCCAGGTGCTAAAACCAGAGTGCATTCTTTTTGGAGATGCACTGTCTCACGAAGCAACGAACCATCAACATGTAAGCAGCATTTACCAACACAGCTTAAAGAGATTAAGTTCAAAACTAAAGATTTATTTGAAAGGAAGGGCATTACGTTGAAGGGTTAACAGAGCAGCTGTTCAGTATTTCCCATCCAAACACTGGTGCTTTAGAGTGCCTTACACATAGGGATTTTATTTTTTAAATCTGTAATGAGGTTGCTAAGCATATACACTTGCCTAAATATTAGTGAATGACTGTATTAGAGATGCTTTTGCAGAGAATTGGGCAGGTCTGTGCACTGCGTGCAGGCTTCCGGATCTGCAGATGTTGCTAACGTGGTGGTTCCTTCTTGTATGTGTGTTATTTGACTGTGATGGTGAAATGAGCGTAATTCTTGTCTATTTGTTTATTTATTTGCCTTTGACTGTGACAAACAGAGCCAGCTCTGAACTGCCTAAAATAGTAAAAGATCACATTGCCGTCAGCTGTGGTTTGACGTTAAACGTATTGCGTGAGCCTCTATTCAAATGACTTGGATATACTGACCAGAGTCATTCTGGATGGTCACCAGATTACTGCAGTGGGTGTCAAATTGGAAATCAACAGTGTCCCTTCACTGAGAAAGGCTTACGTCCCCACCAAAAAGTGAGCTGAGCTGACGCGCACACAGCTCCGTAGTAAATCTGTAAATTGCACAGCGTCTAAAGCCTTGAATTGCAGATCATTCTTATCATCCTCTGACCATGTAGAAACTGATTATGAAAACCTATGGTGAAGGCTGAGGCAGGACACTTACCATGGGGAACAATTCTGTCAAGTGTATTTGAACTGCGGAATGGACCATCAGTATTCCTCTAAGAAGATGCACAGTACGACTTGCTTATTTTTTATTTTTTTGGTATCTTTGGCGTTTTTAATCATCTGAATATATCCATGCCAAGAAGGAATGAGATATGTTTGTCAAAGGCAGATACAATCGAAGAGCAAAATTGGAAACCCTTTAAGAATAGGATTTCAATAGATTGTTGTGTTATGACATGCTCTGTAATTAAACAATTTTGGATCAGCTGAATGATGATCTGGACGCTGCGTCTATGTGGGAAATTATCAGTAGACACTTTAGGAATTTGATTAAATGTTTTGAAAGTTACTTCTCACCAAAGAAAGTCTACTGACAGGAAATTGGTGTTTTGTAGTTAATTTACAAATTAAAAATTACAGTCAAATGATCTTTCTGTGATACGGCATCCATCTCTGTCGCTGCAAGATTATTTAAATTTAACTGTGATTTACAGGATAATTTGCTAACGTGTTAAAGATAAATTTTGGAAATATCTTTGTTTCCTTTTCAAGCAACCCATGCCTCATGTGGCTAACAGTTAAAAATCCTGGGTTTGCAGAAATTGCTTCAAATTTTATTTCTTTTTCTATTTCTAGCAATCTACTTCTGAAAGACTAATTTCTGTACCAAAATTTTTGTTAAAATATAAGCAATGTAGGGGTTTATTACCTAGCCCAACTTAGACTAGATAGATCAATAAACAGGAGGGGTAAGTAAATTGGTAACATTAAAAACTTTAACTCTTGATTTTTTAGTGTTTCTTAAAACTTCAAGTGTATGCATTAATATGGAAAATCAAGTTTTTAATTGTAATTTTTGTTTTGTTTCTATTGAACAATATTAGAAAATGTATGAACGTATATATACACTTACTTATACTGATTATTTATAAGCATATTCTCAAGGAACAAGGTGTGTACTTTTTATAATTCTTTTATATCTTATACTTGGTTCAATTATATTGAATAAAAAGTAAATTTATTTTTGTCGAATGAAATCATAAAACTATTGGGAGAGTTTTAAATTCATGTCTTTAAGTTGTAAAAGATGTTTCCCGTATCATTCTAGTCATTCATTTTTGTTTTATTTCATTTTTTTTAAACTGAGGCAGTATAATTGACATATAATATTATATTAGTTTCAGATTTGCAACATAATGATTTAACATTTGTATATATTGTGAAATAAACACCACAGTCCGTCTAGGTACCCTCCATCACCACACAGAGTTAACGGTATTTTTTATCACAATGAGAACTTTTAAGATTTACCCTCTTAGCCACTTTGCAATATGTCATTTGCAACAACATGAATAGCAATTCATTTTTATTGTATGTCACAAATTATCAGTCCAGTATACATTGGCAATCAAAACAGACAGCCAAAATTGAAAACAACAAAAAAAAAAGACAAAAAAAGAAAAAAGGTGAAGAAGAGATAACCTGCCCTTTGACCCTGATAGCTTGAGAATGCAAGGAAGGCCCTTCTTGCCCGGCGTGGTGTTGATGTTAGCGCTGACAGCAGGTTTCACTACTACGTTCTCAGCAGAGAGGGTGAAGGGTGATGGCGCTGAACAGACCCCACAATATGGCTCATGAGCTGGTGGAACTCGCTTGCTCTGGGCAGTCACGATGGGCTAGCTCTGACCTCCCCCCGGGCCCTGGACGGTCATCACTGAGAGGTCCAGGTGGGAGGAAGAGAATGGTGGGCAAAAAGGAAAGCCATCCTCCAGGACACCCGGGCGCTGGCCAAGGTCCTGAGCCCAGCGCAGCCATGGGCTCTCCATGGGGCAGGCGGAGCATTCGCACGGTCCCGTCCCAGCGCCTGTCAGTGTGGATGGTTCCAGTTTCTGTCTGCTGAATCGGTGCTCTGGGTTTATCAAGGATAGTCTGGAAAAGAAGAGGGGTGGACGTGGGGACAAAATGAGTGACAGAGTCCCGCCAAGTGGGACGAAAGAATTTACTATCAGAAACTGAGAGTCAGGATAAATCTCTGCCTTTTTTTTTTTTCAGTCTTAGCTTCTTTGGAAATGAACGAACTAAAGGAGTTTCCTGCACTCTCATTCTGTGACGTTTGCTTCATCGTCCCAACAGTAACCCTGGAATCAGTTATGCAGGAAAATTACACGACAAATATCTTACAGATAAGAAACCATCCTTTAAATATGTTTTTCCCCCTTTTGCTCTGTTCACTGGTTTATTCAGCCTTTTGACAATGTTGCATTATTGTTTCAATATTAATGCCAGTGATAAACAGACTCTGCCACCCCTTATAAATAAACTTAATTTAGTTAAAACCATCGGATGCACATATCCCTAAGTTTATTGTTTGCGTGTGGTGAAGAATCTACACTTCATTTTAACTTCTGCCTTCGAAAATGCTTTTAAGCTCGATCATGATTCATTTTACTGTGCCTTTTATGCACTTCCAGGAGCTGCATCTTTCATCTACTGTTTGAAGCGGTCACTGACAGGGGAACCCATTCATAGCAACATTCTGCAGAAGGAAAATGTGTGGAGGTTTGTTGTTCCAGCTCCTGAGATCATGTTTTATCTCATCTGCTAAAAAGGCTGATTTCCCTCGGAAAGAGCAAACGTGTTTGCTGCGACGTGGGTTTCCCGTTGCCAGGTGAGATAAATGCGAGGCCAGAGCTTCCTTATATTTTAATATCTAAATAGAGAGAGATTTGAAGCATTATAAAGCGGCGTAAGAGGGAAGGAGTGTCATTTAGTCATCAAATGTGTGTGGGAAACCTAGCGTGTTTCAGAAACCGATCTTGGAGTTGGGGCTACGCCTGGGAACAGAGAAAACTTCCTGCCCCAAAGAGCTGAGGGGAAGCTTCCATCACGTACGCTGGTAATTGTCAGCTCACTGCCAAGCAGCGTGAGCCTTCCACCCCGCCTCGAACTGCAGCACGCTCTGGAGATGTGACTACGAGACACGGAGCATCAAATACGAATCCTGTAAGTTCCAAACTCTCCAGGCAGGAGCCGCTCTTTCTCGACGATCGATCGTGACAGTCCGGAACGGAGAGAACCATCTCATCAAATCAAATGCTTGCGGTGCAGCTGATGGGTGCTGGGGTGATTTTGGGAAAAGCCTGCCAGGGAAACGGCCCTGTTTGTAAAGTGCGTGGCTGGGGTGGCAGCTGCTCACTTACACCAGCCGTTCTAGAAGGTGCAAGGACTCAGGACATCTTTCGTAAATTGGCAGCTTCAGATCTTCTGAGAAAGCGTGTGATGTGTTTCACTCTGCAGAGCTGACTGACTTCTAGGCTGGAGAGAGACTGTGCCCGACCTGGGAGAGGATTTTGACAGAACTCATCTTTCTGACTTAACATTTGTTAAGCTCCCCTTTGGGTCTTTTACTTAAGAATACAGATGTTTGCTGGTTTTCATGGCTCACTGACTACACAGAACCCAAGAGGATGTTTGATTTCTTAATTAAGCCGTGCTTCGTGGAGTCTGTGCATTTAAACCTTTCCTTATTGGAAGAAGTCTTTCAATGTCCTCGCTCTTACGTAGGTGAAATATTTGAGATTAGTTTAAACTTTCGATGGACTACAGCGACAAAAATGCGTGCACTTTGGCACTGAAAAGTGGATCCCAAACCTAGATTCTTTTACCAGAGTCCACGTTTCGTCCAAAGACTGGAAGATTAAGGCAGTGGAAACCGAGGTTTTTGTCTTAATACTCTTTATCATCTACTTGTGAGCTCAAGACATTTATCATCCTGAGAAAATTACCTTCTGAAATGTCATCCCATCAGAGACATTTATAATGACGAATGGTGGCTATCAATTCTCGTAATGGAAGGTTTGACTGAAAATAACCACAGTAAAACCAATGTTTTACTCTTATAATGATTTTACAATTAGCTGAAACAAAATCTTTGACACTGAGACGAGGCAACGTGTGACTGAATCAATAGAAACATTAATGCCTGTTCTAACCATCACACCGAGGGAAGACGTACATAAAACCGAATAGAAAAGGAAAGGGTAAAATGTGTCATTTTGGGGGCCTGTGTTTTGGAGTTGGAAGGGTTGGAAAGTAAGTAATCATGCCAAGTGAAGAATTGTTTAATGCATTGCTTATGTGGGGGTGCAGGTAATATTCCAAGGGCAAGAGGTGGTCAAAGCTCTACCCTCCTTGGAGATTCCTGGACCGTCAGAGAACCTTCCAGTGCTCTGTGCTCTGGTCCCACCAGAGAAGAACTGATTGATGGACTTTTGTTGTCTGTACGTGACTTCCCCCACTTAACATCTGGATAAAAACAAGACCGTGTTAGCGGTCCTTATCCGAAGAGCAGATCTATTTCAAACAAGCATTAACCTATGATTTTATATTTTAATGAACATGTTTCTGTTCCCTTCATCTGATGAGACCTCACCCCTTTTTAAATCGCCACCTTCTCTGGACGCAAAGACGGAGTGCAGGAGACGAGACGAGCCGGTGGCGTTCAGTCTTCAGCAAGGATGGTCCCTTTGCTTCGATGCACTTTGATGTTGTCTTTCCCTGTCCCCTCTCCATCCTCTGAACCCAGAGGAATAGAATCAAAATTCCATCGGGCCACTGTGCTGAGGATGAGAAGTGTGCTGGGTGGTTACACGTGGTCCGGCCAGTGGGTGTTCAAGCCTCCTGCACGCCCGGTGGCGTGTTATGGGGTTGCCCTTTCTCTGCCCTCTGCTCGGTGTGTGGAGGCGGGCCTCTGCGGGCTGCAGCCACCAAGCGTCCTTGAACAGCGGGCTCCAGCTGAGGAGAAGCAGGACACTGGGATGGGAGGAAAGAGACTGTGGGGCGTCCCCTCCCTTCCCAGGGGAAGCCCAACAGGGTCTCCTTGCCTCCACAAACACCGCCCTCCTGTGAGCAGCTCTGGTGGTAAAGCCAGAGCTCCTGCCTTATCCTGGTCACACCCCCTTCCCCTTGTCCCCGAGGAACAGAAAGCTTTCTTCTGTAGCTCGTCTCCGGGTGCCTGTGGGTTTCCCACGACCCCATCCCTTCCTGGAAAAATGGTCCCTTCATTTCAGCCCCTTCTAGTTACTCCCACCAGTGCCTTTTCTCTTTCCTGTAGTGAGGAGTTTAATTGCCAATTCCTTATTATTCATTCACTGCTATAACATATTTATCAACAAAGGACGGTATGTGAGGCAATGTACTGCCAATAATGATAATGAGGGGTAAAATTAACAGTAGCTAACATTCATCGAGCACGTCCCGTGTGCCAGATCCTCCTCGAAGCACATTCTATGTCTACCTTAATGAGTTGTGCAAATAACCCTATGTGGTAGGCATCTCAGGGCACTCTGTGGTCTGTTGCAGTAAAAAAGTCCCAAACCTGAGACTTGATCACGACAAAGATTATTTCTTGGGGGCATCATTATTCCCTTTGAAGAAAAATTATTATTAACACAGAGATGCAGGTCCCTTGGGAGTGCACGCGCGCGCACACACACACACACACACACATACACACACACACACACACACAGTTATACCACAGTCACGATCTGCAGTCTTAGTCAAATTTTGAGTGTCTTAGCCATAGGACAAAGTACAACACCGCGTTGCAGGCTGGGTGGCTTGTAAACAAGGAAAACTTGTTTCTCACAGTCCTGGAGGTGGGGGAGTGCAAGATCACGTCACTGGCAGATTCGGTGTCTGCAGGGAACCCGGTTCTTCGTTGCCAGGTGGCCATCTTCCCTCTACATCTTCACATGACCGAAGGAGCAAGGGGGCTGTCTGGGGTCTCTCTGATGAGGACACAGATCCCATCCTGTGGGTTCTACCCTCATGACCTCATCTCCCCCTGAAGGCCCCACCTCCTAGCACCATCCCATCGGGGCTTAGGGTGTCAACGTACGGATTCTGGAAGACGGAGGGGGTCACAGGCTTGTAGTCCATAAACCCGAGCTGAGGTTCAAGACATAAAAGTACAGCGCGGCCAGTATAAAGAAATTATAGATATTAAAAAATAATAAGGGTTTTCTTTTATATGCACTGAGAGAATTTGTGATTTACGCCATGTGCCTCCAGGACTGCACCGCACTGGGCCCGTGTTGAATGTGTCTGTTAAAATCTCTGAGATAATCATAGCTGGCCTTCAGGCAATTCTTCACAATGAAAGTGTAGCTAGACCTCCAGGTAGCTTAGACATTAATTTAATGGTATTCTTTCCTCGCCACATTAGGTTGATTTAAGGTCAGAAATAAAATATTGCTTAAGGCAAATATCTAAAGTCAATCTTCTGAATGGTCCACTCTCAGTGGTCATAAGACACAGGAGACTGAACAGGGAACAAATCTGGAGATGGACACTCTCAATACAAAAAAAAAAAAATGAAAATTTTTAAAAAAGAACCATGGTTTAGGTAGACTGAAATAAAGCCATGACATAATTTTAAATTTTTATGTGAAAAACCATAAAAAAATCATCTGAAATGTCTAGAGCTAGTGAATATGATTATCACTAGATTTGAAATAAAAAAGATAAATAAAATGACTATGATTCCGAGAAAAAGCAATCTGATCTCATAATAAATATTTCCGGAAGCCTTTTGAGGAGCGAAAGGAATTTTACATTCATATTATGAAATAGCCGCTGATTTACCAATTTTAGACTTCGTAAAGAGAGATTTTTGAAAGCAGTCAATACGATTAGAAAGAATTTCGATGTATGACGTCAAATTTCCACGGTTTGGAGAACTGGTGGGGAGGCGGGAGCTGGCAAAGGCATTTTAACCAAGGAATAGTGAGCTGCCTTTTATTATCAGGGTGCAGGCAGCAGCAGCTCTGTCACCTGTGTGATAAAGAATAGTTTTGCACACGCTTTTATTTTCAGGAGTACGGGAGAGGTGAACGGTCACTATTATGCAGAGACACTCAGTAAGGCTTCATTGCTATTACCGCCTCCCCTGTGGAGAGCCCACCTTTGTCCTCCTTGTCACCGTCACCGTATCTTCATCACTATCCCCGGAGCAAAACATTTCTGGGGTAAAATAAATAACGCGTCTGTGGGATCTTACTTTGCATGAGGAACTATTGCTCAGAGGGTTGCAAAAAAAAACCCTCCTCTCCACGAATAACACACACACAAAACATGACCTCGCTTTGTTGAGTTCAAAATTGTGAGTGACCAGTGGACACTCTGGAAACGCGGGTGGGTCCCATCCACCCAGCCTCACTTGCCCACTCAGCTCTGCCTCTGGTTCCTACTCATTTCCAGGATGCAGATCAGACAGCACCTCGAGGTAACCCTGTCTCGCTCCCCCGTCCATCCTCATCGCTGACTCTAGTCCCCTCTCATCCAGCGCCCAACAATGCAGATGTAAAATGCCTCTACACGTGCATTTGTTTCCTCCACTGTCCTTGCACATATTTTAAAAGTTGGAGGGGAGTGTCTTTTTGCCATTCTATCCCCGACACTTAATTCAGAACTAAGTACACTGAACAGTCATCGTGCAAATTAAACAAGTGCTTAGCTGAACACAAAGTGAAATTATTCTATTACGTTCCACTTGAAGACTTAATTTTATGGCACCACGCTTGTATTTATTTTTCACCTAAAAATACTTTATAACCTTAAAAGTATAAAAAAGATCTTGTCCCCAACGCCACTCCCGCATTTTGACTGACTTGTCGTGTCTTACTGATGACACGTCTGGCAGGTGTCACGTTTCTCCCCGCCTCTCCATTTTCCCTGCATTGACTTGGCTAAAGATCCTATAAGCAGTTTTCTTATTTTCCTAGAAGCCTTTCAATGAGTCTTCTTTAAGCCTGGATTTTCCCTTCTCAGTTCTGCTGCCAGAGTAATTTTTCAAAGTAATGAAGTAATTCTGTCGTTCCCAGAATCAAAATCATTGAATGGAACTTCATTGACTTTGGAGTAAAGTCCAAAGAGCCGTGATAACTTTCTTACTGACACATCAGCAGTTCTTTTCAACACCCTGATACCCGGGTCACTGGGCAGCCACAAGGCGAGGGGTTCCACGTGCGTTTTCTCATCGGTTACCACAGCCGCCGTGTGGAATAGGTACAACTGTCATCCCGGAATTGCCTCTCTGCACTAAATTTTCATTGAAGAAGTCCAATTCGTTTTCTGTTTGATTTGTTTCCTTGAATGGCTATGGAATTTGAAAACACTTTCTTAAAAAAAAAAGTAATCAATTTCACTTACTAGTCTCTCAACTTTTTTGACCTAAAGATTCAAGAATTCTACAAAACAAAAGAAACTGGCAGACATTGTCAACCATCTTATGGTTCCCAAGGGAAAAGAGCTGGGAAGAGATACATTTGGGAGTTTGAGATTTGCAAATGTTAGCCACTATATTTAAAAGTAGATTGAAAAACAAATTTCTTCTGTGCAGCACAGGGAACTATATTCAATATCTTGTAATAACCTTTAATGAAAAAGAATATGAAAACAAATATATGTATGCATGACTGGGACATGGTGCTGTGAACCAGAAATTGACACACTGTAACTGACTGCATTTCAATTAAAAAAAATAAAGAATTCCTCTCCAATATTTCCCTCCTACTATGTCTCTAAGCATTATATTTCTTTGCTCTCCCTTGCTTCTAGAAATTAAATATAGATAGATAAATAGATAGATAGATCGATAGATAGATAGATGAATAGATAGATAGATAGATAGATAGATAGATAGATAGATAGATAGATAGATAGATAGATAATAGATAGATAGATACATAATAGATAGATTGGAATGGATGGAAAGATAGATAGATAGTGAGATAGATAGATGATGGATGATTGATAGATTGGATGGATAGATAGATTGGATGGATGGATAGATAGATAGATAGACAGATAGATAGATAGATAGATAGATAGATAGATAGATAGATAGATAGATAGATAGATAGATAGATTGGAATGGATGGAAAGATAGATAGCAAGATAGATGATGGATGATTGATAGATTGGATGGATGGATGGATAGATAGATAGATAGACAGACAGATAACAAGAGAGATAGACAGATGATAGATAGACAGACTCTATGTTTGTTTTATCTTCTACTTTTATGCTTTTGTAATTGTCTTTAATGTTCCCTGACAAGCTCGAGAGACTTCAGTTTTCATGAACTGGCTTATACCCTTCAGTACCCAATATGGCCACCACCACCACCATGATATGAATCCATCTGGTGGCCATGTTGGTTTGTATGTGTTCCTAAGAACATGTTCCTAAGTTGTTTCTTACCTTTTGACATTCCCTTCTGATATCACTGCTCTGTCTTTTTTATTTATTTAAATGATTGCTGCATCCTCTTTAACCTTTCTGGTGATACAAACTGGTAGTAAATTTTAATTGTTAAACCCATTTGTTCTTTAGCGACCCCATTTCAAAGAGGGATCTTGGTACCAGTGCCTGCATTTGGCGTTTGTTGGAGGACAGCCGCGTCCTTCCACCTGCCCATGTGGAGGCGTTCTCTAGGACAGGGCAGTGCAGTCTGGACGCTGTTGCTGTCTGGAGCCGGGTAATTGTTCACCGTGGAAGCTGCCCTGTGCATTGCGCAGTGCTCAGCAGCACACACGGCCTTACTCATGAGGCGCCAGTAGTGACGGCTCAGTTGTGACAACCACACATGTCTGCAGGTGTTACTGCCTGTCCTCTGGTGGGGTGTGGAGGCGAGCAAAATGACCCCCGCTAAGGGGTGACTCTCCCCAGCCCTTGACCAAGACCTTATTAAGTTACATTTTGCCCAGTTTGGAAGAATAGCCTGGATTCAGGGTTGCACCGCCTTGAAGGCAGAAATGGTCTTTCTTGGTCACACAGCCCAGGCTCCTAGCCAGGAGGCCTGCCATTTGGGTGCCCTTTGGCCAATTTTCAGACAAACCCTCCCCTAAAGCTTTTGCTGATGAGAAGATAATCCTTCATTCTCCTTACAGCATCAGTTATCATCAGCCGTGCAGTTAACCCCTGGACCCCCAGCAATTGCCTTCCTGTGGGTTGCTGTATTTTCCCATATGATTGCTCTATGTTCTTCTGTCCTTAATGAAGTACTTTCATTCGTGGCCAATATTATAGTTGAGACACTGCGTGTTAGAGAGAACTGCGGTTCTCACTTCACGTCTGTTGGTCCTCTTTGAAGGCAGAGGGTCAAAGCTTCGATTGACTTTAGTGTTGTCACTTCTGGAAGCTCAGAGGGGGCCGTGATGGGTGGCGGTGGAGTCGTGTGCTTGGCAGAACCAAATATTGTACCAATTTTTTTTTCTGTTCTCCATTCTAGTGGTAGCTCATGTTTTCGTTTAAGACAATTTGTCTAAAATTTATGATTCTAAAACTGAGTCTATCTAAAGATCTAGTTACCTAATGAGTAATGTTTTCTGAAATCTAACGCTTCAAAATGTTTGTGTGTCCTTTGCGGAAAATACTTGTTTTATAGTTTGTGGATCTGGCTTTAACATTTTCTCTACTTTTGAAACTTTTAAGGAATTTTTATTCAGTTGATTGAAGAATCTTTTCATAGTATCACGTGCTTGCTTTATATTTATCTGGAGATGATGTTTTAAGATACCATTTTGTGTTTCCGATGTGGTATTCTTTTTTCAAAATAGAAATACTAAAAATAAAAACAGTGAAGGTTAATAAAATTATAGTCCAGCCATCTCACTTATTAATTTTTATTTACAGTGTATTAGAGCCTCACTAAATAAAATCCATGGATAATTGAACTAATAAGTATATGTATATATTGGAAATAGCTACAGAAGAAAAAAATAGCAAAAAAAAAGAGACTTGTACAATCACAGATGATGTGTATCATAAATCCAGTTTAAAATTATTGGATGAGTTATTTTCTGTTTTTTAAATATCATTAGAAGCCAAATATAAGGAAAATATTATATTATAACCAACAAGAGAGTAATGAAACGATTTCTTGTCATCAAAATGATGGGTTACTATGCAGGGATTAAATCGTCTCTTTAATGGCTCCTAATATCATGGCCATTGCATCTAGACCTCTTCTCAGCATCTATATGCCATGGTTGACAACAGGGAAATGCCCACAGCATGACAACGTTGTCAGGACTTGCCCTCAGAGGACACAAGTGTGATCTGGCTGCACGCTGAGCTGTAGCATCATCTGCCAATGGCAAGGGAGTCATAATAATGCAGGACAGAGAAATAGAGCCTTGAAAAAATGTCCGGAAAGACAGGTGAACATTTGAATCAGAAGAGCCAATATGACTTAACAGTAAAACTTCAAAGAACAGTTCAAACAATTGTGAAGCAAAGTAAGGAAGAAGGGGTTTGGCTCCAAGAAAGGGAAGGGTTTCAGGATTTACACGGAAGCCACAGTGATTCAGACCACGTGGAACTGTTGCAGGAATGACCAGATGGACAACGGAACAAAACGGGGAGCCACAGAGACACACATGTGCGCGCACACACACACACACGCGCACGGCATGGCTGGCTTCCCTCCCACCTGACAGCCCTCCCCACGTCTTCTGGAATTCTTGATCTCTAGACAGTAGATTCTCCAGTCCTCAGGTAATTGGACGTATTTTGTTCTTTATCTACATTTTTCTCTCCAGGCAGTGTCCTCACTTCAATTTGCTTTTCTCTGCCAATGCCTTTCTCCCTTGTAAATCCAATCCTGCTCTTCTCCCTGACCTCTGGACTGCCATGTCCAGCTGCCTCCTCTGGTCCCCACTTGTGTGTCTAATAAAGGTGTAAAACATATCCAAAAAAACTCTTGATCTCCACTTCCAAACTCCTTTCTCACTGCCGTATTTGTCCTCCACAAGAAATGGCCACATTACTCCCCCACGTACGCAAGACAAAATCTCCAGAAATCTTTTCTCAGGGTTCATTTAATGGAATTGTGAGCACTAGTTAAACTGAATGAATTAGATCCATAAGCATCAACGCCTACAGTGTGCATACAAACAACTTGAGTTTTAAAAACTCGGAAGGATTTTTATAATATGCTACCACGTACATCATTTTAAAAACACACTTTTCATAACAGATAGTGTTTTAAGAGTCTAAATATGCAGTTTAAAATTCTTGACTTTGTGGTTTCTTCCACAGAGAGAAATTTGGGGTTGGGTTTGAATGACGCTTAAATTGATCTACGGTTTTGCTTCTTGAGGCTAATCTAAATCAGATGCGGCAAAACGTGACTGCGTATTCAGCTGGCACGTTTGCAATGTCCTTTAGTTTGCCTTTCAGTAATGTGCTGCATGATGTAAACAAAGAATGAAGCGCCAAGAAAAGGCATCGTCCCGGAGCCCCTTCCTCCGGGTCCTGCGAGGTCGTCCAAGGAAAGAACTCTGCAGAACTGAAAGGTTTGCCGAGGGCAGACAAACCCAGGATGGGACTTCTTGTTTATTTAATGGCCTGCACTGTTATAAATATTTCATTGAACAACACTCAGCGAAGAAGTGTTCTGAATGCATAATAAAAATCAGACAAGAAATACTACGCAGGGAAATACTGCAGTGATAAGGAGCGTCGCTGGTATACCAGTAATATATCAAAGCTGCGATGGTGGAGGGAGAAGGTCGTCTGCTCTTGGCTCTTCATCCTCAAGTCTGCCTACAGGTAAGTCATTTTACAGCTTTAACCCTCAGAGTTTGCAACTTGTGGACACTTTTTATTATTTATAAGCAGGAGAGCTGGATGACAGCAGATGGTCAAAGATGCTGAGATTCTTGCATTTGGGGCAAACTTTTTAAAAAAGGCAATCCCCTCCACGCTATTTCATTCACTAGATGACATTAGGGTGGTGTTGATTTCCAGCAGCCTGGGACTGTGGCGGGCGAGAAGGGACGGGTTGCCGCATCTGCGTATTAACCGCGCCTTGTTATGAGAACCATTGGGGAGGAAGCCGTCTACCCAGTGTTGCTTCCAAGACATTTGCATTCATTCTTGCAACACTGCCCTTGTAACATGTCAAAAGTCAGAAATATATCTGGCTGAGGTAACACTGTTTTTTTTGGGTGGGTGGGTAATTAGGTTTATTTAATTTCTTTTTTAAATGAAGGCGGTGGGGGTTGAACCCAGGACCTCCCGCATAGACCATAACTGCAAAGGCTGCTTGTCAGGGATCCACTGTACACATCCTGATTAGTCTGTTAATCTAAGCAATTACCATTAGGCGACGTGAAAGTAGCCTCCATAGAGCGAAGGTACAGTCTCATTCTCTGCACGTGGCTGCAGGCTCGTGGCTCCAGTGGGGGACCGTGAGGTCTGGTTTCTTCCAGCCTGAGCTGCCGTCATCTTGGGAATGAGGCTGCCCAAGGATGGAGAAGACGAAGGATCATGGGGAGTGAGTGGGGCGGCAGCCCTGTTCTACATGGGGTTTCACGTGGTCTCCGTCCACCTCTGGCTTCCAGTTGGGTTCAGCCAACGGGACGTACTGGTAAGGTATCAGAGGGTGGCTGGAGAGGGAGGTCGGGGTGCACCGTCATTCATCCCCACCCAGCCGCCTCCAAGCAGAGGGGTGCTTCGTAAGTGGTAGCTCCAGTCCCATCGCTGCAGTTTACACCCGGGTTCAATGTTTCTGTTCCCTTCCCTCCTCGGGGCTCCCTCTTCAACTATCCCTTGGATGCTTCCCCATCACCTGCTGGTGTCTCACCCTCTCCTGCATCTCTGTAGGTGCCACCTTCATTAGATTGTCTTCAATTAAAGTTTGAGAATCATCAACACCCTGCTGGATGCAGTGGGCTACCCCACCTCCACCAACATCTGATCATCCGGATTCCAGATGGTCCAGCAAAGCAAAGAAGCTACACTTGCCATCCCTCCGTGCCCTTGGGAAGAGAAAACTGGACTGTGACCCTCTCACCTGGCTTTGCAGCAACAACCTGCTTTTGAAGCGTGTCCTCCAGGGGACCCCGGGGTCATAGTAGAGTCACATAACTTAACTCTTTAATCAAGGTGCTAGCAGCAAAACGCCTTTGAGGAAACGCTGAGCCAAAAGAAGCTCAAGAGGTTTCTAATGTTTTAATCAAAGACTAAGAGAAATGAATTTGCTGATGCGCGAAAGTCGGTCTCTGACGTTGCAGCGTGGTGTGCAAAACTTGCACTTTGGAAACCCATGATTTTCCTGAAGTAGCTGGCGTGACTGAAGCTCTTCCGTGAGAAGTCAGTTTTGGAAATGCCGTTGGAGTTCCTTCTCCATAAGCAGCTGGGGAGGGGGCTCTACCAGAACTTTGTCTGGAGGAAGCTTTTCTGGTTTATCAGATCGAAGCTCTGTTTCTCTGGTATCTGCTTCATGTCTCCTGTGCGTGTCCCATCCTACTCTGGTCCTCCGTCATCCTCACCGAGTTCTCACCTTGCTTCATTTTCCAGCCCATGCAGAGAGGTCTTAACTCTTTATTTCTGCATCTGCAACTTTTTCCCATTTGCCCTCAGTCTTTCTTCATCATCATAACACATGTCCTGGCTTTTTCCAATATGCTCGGCAAATGCTGCCTCTGCTTCAAGAATTAAGTCATCGTTTCTAAGCCGCCAAGACCTCTAAGAAGATTAGGATGAACACAATATTGTTAAGAGAAGGTCTTCGCCACGTACCCAACATCGTTTAGGACCTTCTTGATTAAAGTCTTTCCAAAGGGTCCAGAAGGTCAAGAATCAGAATCAGAATCATACAGAGCGTCAAAATACCAGCTGCATTTTAAAAATACTTATTCCGATCGTGTGCTTCAGTTTTATTTTACACTTAGCGTCTCATTCAACACCTCAAACAACCGCGTAAGGTCGGGAGTGGTGTTGGCTGCATCTCACAGAGTCACTCATCGAGGCTTCCTGATATTGAAGAAAGCCGTCTAGTGATATGAGTGAGACACGGCAGAGTAGGAATTCAACGCGGGCAAAACTGCCTCCCAGGACGCTACTGTGGGGGACGAATGGGGTGATGCCGTCAGAAAGACATAAATTTTTTTTCCTCTTTTTAATCACTCACGGGAGACAATAAAAGGATGGGGGAAATGAGCTAATGGAACAGACAAAGCAAACGTCACAGCAGCTTCAAATAATATTCTCAGAGAAACATAGATGCAGAAACAGTTATACGGAAGAACCAATGAGAGAGACAGACTTTGACAAGCGGGAATATTGGAAAAAAGCGCTCAGAGTATGGGTTGGGTAGCAAAAATGATTTAGCTGAAATGAAATTAATGAGCTAGCAGACAGGATCAACTGTGCCACCAAAAATCGTCACTAGTGGATAAAGGACAGAGAGACAGCAGCGGAGAGCTGGGGAGGGCAAAAATGGAAGCATCTTGTGCATTTAAAAGCAATTTCAAGGCAGGGGAGGGGATAGCTCAAAGTGGCAGAGCATGTGCTTAGCACGTACGAGGTCCCGGGTTCAACCCCCAGCCCCTCCCTTAAAATAAATAAAGAAATCTAGTCACCAGCCTTTCAAAAATTTTTTATAAATAAATAAATAAAAACGCAATGATAAAATAAATGGTTTCAAAAGGCAATTACAGAATGCTCAAACTAGAGAGGAACTCAAATCGAAAGGGCATATTAAGTTCCAACAGAAGAGACAAAGAAATCCAGCTCCATGTAATTAAACTTTAAGATGTAAAAAATACGAAATTTCAGACAGTAAGGATATCGCAAAAAGCGTAAGAAATAAATGCTCAGAACTTAGACAGGACACTGAGTCAGGGGACTCAGTAAGCAGAGAGATTTTCAGAGAGAAAGTGGCACATGAGCTTTTTTTTTTTTAAGTTTAATTTTCGAGGTAAATGAATCATTGCTCAGTCTTCTGAACTCAAGACGCTATAAAAAACCAGGGATTCCACGAAGAGGCTGCAGGCACAGCTCAGGGCGAGGGGGCCTTCAAAGTCAAGGTCGGGGGTGGGCGCTTCAGCCAGAAGGTGGTTCTGAGCTGTTTCACAGGGGAGGATACCTTGTAAGATTTATCCTGAGAAGTGCATTCAAACGTATTTTTGAAACAATTTTTCAGACCCACACACTCATTTCACTACGAAAGCGACAAAGACATTGTCATCTCGGAAGATACAGTCTAACATAACCTGGGTTATTTTCAGCCTCTGCATTAAGACAAGACGCAAATGAAATAAAAATCCAAATCAAGTGTTTTTCATCCAGACATTGTTTGAGTGGGAGGTTTTAAAAAATATGTCTAGTTTTAATGCACCGTTTAATTCATGAGCGTCTTTCCAGTTTAGATCAAATGACAAAACGTATTATCTGAGACCCAGATAAATAGTTCCAGGTAACTGTACAACTTAGCTTTGGGAGATTTTTCAGATCGTTAAATGGTTATCTCGAGGCCAACAGATGGCTAGAGAGTCCAAAAACTAGTTTAGCACGATAAAATTTGCAGAATAAATTCACAATGCTCTACATTGATGTAGCTTGCTTGAATCTATGAAACGCTTTTCCTTGCCTAATTTCAACAAGAAACTCATGTGCACAGAGAATGTCCCCTGCCATTTTAGGAAAAAAAGGATGCTGTGTTCCTAAAGCCGTCAGCCACTGTATGTACCCTGACAGTGTGCCCCGAGGAGACCCAGGATGGAGAAAAACGGGGTGCTGGCCCTACGTAGCTAAGATGCGTGTCAAAGAATGATTTTAATAAGCCCAGATACTTGCATCTTCCCATGCAGAGAAAAACCCTAAAATCATTAACTTGAGATGTCTGGGGTATTTTTGCAATTAGCAGTGATCTTTTGATGTTTAGCTACGTTCCCCGTCCCCCAGCAAACACTCCTCTGTGTCCTGTCACCTCCCTCGCTTCTTCGGAGCTGGTCCTCGGAGCGGTCAGAGAGGCTGTCCCAGGCTGGTCTCAGTAACTCCCCCAAATGCAGCCTCAACTTTTTATTTTTCCAGTCCACACTCCTGTCAAATTTTAAAATCTGGGACCCTGTATTTATTTGCATTTTACGTATTAGGGAAAGCGACTGGAGAGGCAATGACTATATTTAAGGTGAGACAGGCGTTCAGTTGAGGAAGGACCCAAGCTCACTCACCCATCAGTTTCACGACAGACCACCGCTACTTTCTAAATCTTACACAAAACATTGAAAGCGACACCTTCATCCTCCCGTTAAACGTGGGCAAATCGAAGCTCAGACAGTTACAGTGATTTCCCTTGGGACCCCTGTGAAGGGACAGAATTGGGATCCATTTCTGTTTTATCAGAATTTAGAGGCAATTTCCTTTCCGGTACATAACCCCACTTTTTTATTTTCAAATCAGGCTGACATTAAACATCCGTGTCTTGCTTTGAATGGGCTGTTCGGAATATCTTACTATTCAGCAAGGTTTTATTTTGATGTCTAGTTGGGAGGCCGTCAAGATTGAGGTTGGAAAAAAAAAAAGGGGGAACAAATGTTGAGAATCAGGGCAGCCAGCCCCTAGTTTAGAAGCGTGCGTTGTGCCTTCTCCCACCCGGCAGGGCCAGCTGAGCTCAGGGAGGGAGTGGTTTGAACGTGTCTGTATGTCCTTCACTCAGCTGCTTATAAGATAGTGATTTATCTGGAGGGAACTTAAAAAGCACCCAGTGCGGGGGCACTGCTGTCTCTCGCTTCCCCAGCATCACCCCAAGCCCCACTGACTCTCCTGCCACCGGGTCGTAATGGCTTAGAAACCCAAGCAAGTTAGAAAGGGTCCCGTCGCCCCAGTTTCCTCCCGGACAATCCATGGAGACAGCAAAGAACTGGAAGTTTCTTTCTGGTTGAATTCTTGGTGACTTTTAAATTTTTTTTAAGTACTAATCATGCTTCAAGGCTGAACTCAAAAGTCTCCCTCGTTTTGATGTCCTCTGAGATTCCCCCGGGGCAGAAGTAATTGATCCCTCTGTGTTTTTATAGTTCTTTGTTTATCTTTATAACAAAAGCTTCAAAGGGAATCCCAAGCCTTTGAGTCAAAGCAGCTGACTGGGAAGAGCAGATGGATGGATGTGAGAGGATCCTGAGGAAGGAAAACGTGTCTGAACGGGAGCAGTTGTCAGGGGGCCGGGGGTGGGGAGGCGAGGACCTGTGAGGTCCAAGTTCTTTGTCTTTTTCACATGGAGCAATTGCAGTAAAAGGGGAATAATGATAAGAGAAGACAGGATGGAATATGATTCGCTTTGTACCAGGTAAGCAGGTGGTGTCCCCAGGATGGCTCCCTGCTGGTGGACAATGCAGGGGGTTGAACCAAAGGGGATGCAGGGGATGAAGACAGCTGGTGTAGCTCCGGAGAGATGGGAGTGAAGGCGTGGACCCGATACCGCCAGAGACAATGGACACAGAGGGCTGTGAGCTCAGCACAGTAGGGAGGCTCCAGTCGAGGTCAGAGGTAAAAACACTCGTGCACCGGGGAGCACCACTGGGTTATACAGGAACCTGAGATGCAAAGACCAGGAACCATGTGTTTTGTGCCCCAGGGGTAGCCACCCACATCTCCATCCAAAGATACAGAACTGGAGGGCGCTGGCCTTCCAGGGCACTGGATCTAAGCTATGGAAAGGTGGCTGGGATCCAGCCTTGAAAAGGGAGTCGACAGCCTTTAAAACATGTGTAAATACTGAGTATGGTCTTTAGAGAAAGAATTCGAATATCAAGAGGCTTTAGCTGTGTGATCTGAAAATAATGTCACGTGACTCCTCAGAGTCTTTTCTCCCTTTTCTCCCAGAGAGAAGTCAGAAGACCTACCAGAGAGCATTTCCTACTCAAGACATGAGACATATCGAAAACAAAAACCACAAGTTTGTATTCTATGTCTGTGAGTCTATTTCTGTTCTGTATTTATGCTTTGTTTGCTTGTTTATTTTGTTTGTCTACTGAAAACACCCCAGTGAGAAGAAGAAGAGAATCAAGAAGGGGAAGGCCAGGAAGGAAAAAAGGAAGGAAGGAAGGAAGGGAAAAAGGAAGACATTTCACACACATTGGCAAGTCAATGATTCTCAGATGAAAAGGGACCAGAGTGTTGAAAACTGAACATCTGGATTCTCAAGTAATTTTATTAAAATCCTTTATAAGCTGATGGCCAAGTAGAGGCTGAATCTCAAAATAAGAAAAGGATTTGAAATAGAAACACACGGTCAAAGATTTAGGTCCAAAGGTCATAGGAGTCGAGAAACGAAGGGCTACCTCACTGGCACAAAGTTTTGGGAGTCTCTGTGGTCCAAAAGCCAAAATTAGGGATTGTGCTGTAATGCTGGACAGATGTGTGTGTCTACATGTAACTCATACACAGTAAAATGTCCCCACGTCTGTGCTGCTCGCATCAAACATCTCTTTAATCAGAGACAAAGGTTAGACCTTCTGTATCATTTGTTCCATCTCCCACACTTAATAATCTGCATCTTGAAAAGGGTACATTTTACAGAAATATATATCCCGCTGGTGCAAACTAAAACACGTGCGTTTGTTAATATAGATTATGTTAGCGTACCGTAAAGCCATAGCCCTTTCCTTAAAGTGGAAACGGCTGATAAAATCAGAAAATTAACTCGCATGCTATGCAAAGAGATGAGGAGCAAATTAGAGTCCAGAGAAAGCAAATCTGTGTTAAAACTGCTTTTAGCACGATCTTACGGTCGGAGACAGGCAATCTGAACGAACAGAGATCCAGCGTTCGAATTGTTCGTTCACGTCAATGCTGGGTCTCACACATTTGTCTTTGCTTGCTGTCCTCATCGGCATTAACTTGCCGGGGCTGCCAGAGAGCGAGCTCACTCCATACGAGGGGAAAACCACCATCGGAAAAGTAAGGAGGGGGTCCCCACTGGGCACAAGGTCTGCCAGCACCTTAATCTTGGACAACTGAGCTTCTGCAAGTGTGAGAAATAAACGTTTGTTGTTTAAGCCACAAGCCAGTGGTAACTTGTGGCAGCAGCTTGAACTGACTAAGGTATTATCCATCTGGAAACATTAAAGGATCCAGGAGAACAATGAGTTCCTCACCCTCCTCCCACGAGTCTCCATCAAAAGATTAAGTATTACACCCAGCCTAGCCTAGGTCCCATGCATCCAGGATTTCAGAATCCAAGGGGCAAGTCTTCCTCTAGACTCTCAATTCTCAGCCCTCTCCGTGTCCGGCTGTGCCCCCATTTCCCCATGACCCCAAGATCCGAGATGACACTCTCTCCCAACCGGGAACACAGAATACTTCCACCTGCTTCCCAAATCCGTCACCACACTCGGTTTTAGCACAGAAATGCGAGGTTTCCACCTGCACCTTTTACATCCACTATCTTCATATTAGGAGGAGTAAGAAGAGACAGTCACACGAGGAAGGTCCCTAATATGGGAGCGTTTTTTGAATTGCACATCACGTTATGCAAAATTCACCATTTAAAGTGGCTTTCAGTATATTCGCTATGTTGAATCAAAGTTGCCACTGGAATGTTTGCATTCACCCAAAAAGAAACCCTGAACACAGCAACAGTTGGTCGAAAGTCTCCCCTCTCCCCAGCCCCTGGGACCCCCAAATCTTTTTTGGCTCTATGGCCTATTTTGGGGCATTCCGTGTGAATGGAATCATACAATATATGGCCTTGTGTATCTGTTTTTTTCCAGTGACTGTTTTTAAGGTACGTCCATACTGTATAAATTATTATACGTCTTTCCCCTTTACGGTTGAATAATACTGTGTCGATATGTCATATTTTATCTGCTCCTTAACTGATGAACATTTAGACTATTTCCAGTTTTTGTCTGTTATCAATAATGCCTCTCAGGAGGCTGCCTTTTCATTTGCATGCTGTTTGCTTTCAATGCGCAGAAGAGTTTAGTTTGATGTGGTCTCACTTGTTCATTGGTGGTTTTGCCTTTCTGGTGTCAAATTCCAAACGTCATTGCCAACGCCTACACTGTGGACGTACTGCCTATGTTTTCTTCTAGGAGTTCTATGGTTTATGGTTTTACATTCAGGTCTTTAATCCATTTTGAGTCCGTTTTCATTCACGGTGTTAAGGAAGGGGTCCAGTCTCATCCTTTGGCTGTGAAGGTCCGGTTTTTCCAACACCATCCTTTGAAGAGACTGTCCTGTTCCCCATTGCATATTCTTGGCTCCTTTGCTACAAATCGAGCATATACATGTGGGTTTATTCACGCGTGCATCATTTTCTTTTTAAAATCATCACAGGTTTGTGTTTCTGTGGAATTTTGCATGTGAAGGGTGATCTTGGACCTTCGAAGTTTGTTTTAGACTTTCTAATATGTCTGTCAATTCCAACGTCTGTCACTAGAAAATCCCTTTTTTACATTCAAAAGCTGTTCGATTGCCTTAACGTCTTTTTCTTTGAGATATTACAGTTGACACTTCTCTGTAAAGACTGACAGTTCTACTTAGAATTGGCCTTTACATAATTGAACGGACTCCTTTATCAAGCAAAAATTCTTCCTTTCGCTTTTGTTGTGTGTTGGAAGGAACAATGTATGTTCCGTAAAAAATAAAAATATTTTAAAATTTCTCCAAAAATAAGTGGGTTGGCAAAGTCAACTTTGCAGAGCTTTCCAAAAACCTCCATGTTGGAACTTGTTCAAATAACCACGCAGCTTCTTGGCAGAACATTTTCTCTCTGCATGATTGACAATGTTTATTAAATATAATTCAGTTCAAAAAATATTTGCTGTGTGCTTTGTATGAATCAGTTGCTCAGTTAGGTGCTGAGGAACTAATCAAAGAGAAAAAATATGGTCCTTTTGTTCAAAGGAACATGCTTTCTGGAAAAGTAGGTGATTTTATAAAATAATTCAACATAGCAACATGACAGCTTCTGCAAGTGTTTTAAGGAAAGCATAAAGAACCCAGGGCAAGAGGAATTCAATGAACACTGCCTTGTGTTTCCTCTTAGGACTGACGTCACTTCATTTTTTGTAATTTGGGTTTAATTATTCCGATCTGAAATACATAGTGTTTATAGAACATTGAGACTGGCTAATCTTGGAGGGGACTAGGATTGTAGCTTTGCACGAACTTTGCGCCTAGATATCGGTGGGCACCGTGAAGAAACGTGTGCCCAGAATGAGCTGGGGCCAGCAAGACAGGTGGTGTGGCCGGGGCTCATAGAGGGGGAAGAAGTCGTGAGGAGATTTTAAGTGTCTTCATCAGATACGTACGGAGGTGCTCTTAAGTGATTAGGTTTTCTACAGCCTTGAAATCAGAAGGAACTAGATTTCCGGACGGTCCAGGTGTGATGCCAGAAAGAAAAAGCAGAGTCAGTATTTGCACCGAGCAAGCGTGGAGGTGGACTTGACACCCGCAGGGAAGGCAGTGGTGGAGGAGGGTTAGGGGCGACACCAGCAACTTGTTTTCTGACATGACGTACGTCAGATTTGAGACTTTGATCGGACTTCCACTCGGGTGTCAATTTAGCAGAGGGATCTGGGAAGCTGGCGTTCAAGGTGGAGGTCAGACTGGGAAATGTAAATTGTAGATGCATTAACATGTGAATAGACAGGATCAGAGCGAGTGTAAATGGAATCAAAGGGGAATTCAAGGACTGATCCCAGGGGCACTTACATTTTTAATGTCTGAAGATAAAGGAACAGAAAGAAAAAAAAAAGAATGGACCTCCCCAAAAGGAGGAACAGGAAAGGAGACCATAAAATGACTTCCCTCAAAAAACGAATGAAGTCCTTCCAGGAGACAGGGGTGGCGGTCCTTGTCCAATGGTGATGATGGCCGAGAACTGGCCCTGTGTGTAAACACGTGGCCATCGTTGGATGGTGTGATAAAAGCGCTCTCTGTGGAGTGATGCGAAACCCGTTAGAGTTTGGGCAAGTGAAAATCGGAGGAGAAAAACTGAGGACATGAAGTACAGAGTCGTCTGCATGTCTCGCTAGAAAGCAAATGAGACAAACAGAGCCGCGGCAGAAGAAATGCAAATGGGAAAAATAGAGTGAAACAGATGGAAATGTGCTCAAGAAAGTCTTTTTTTATTGGTTTTTTGGGGGGAGTGGAGCAGATGATTAGATTTATGGGTAATGGAGGGACTGGGGATGGAACCCAGGACCTCGTGCGTGCTAAGCATGCGCTCTACCCCTGAGCTATAACCACCCCCAAATTCAATTTTTTATTTTGGGGAAGGGTGGAGGTCATTGGGTTTACTTACTCACCTCACCTTGGGTAGCCTCCATTGCCACGCTTCCCAGCCCTTCTGGGATACTGGGCAGGTCCCCCCACAACGCTGCGGCAGCTCTGTTGCCAAGTGCCCCTTGATGGGAGAGGGGACTCTCAGGCCCCACGGGGTCAAACCCTTGCACTGTCCTCTCCCTCCTGGTGGGGCTCCTGCCCCACCGTCCTTCCCCTCCCCTTTGACCCGGGACAGGGGTAAAGCTCCTTGCACCACCCCCTTTAGTGGGTTGGTGGTCAGGAAACGCTGGGTCTCGCTGACTTTCTCGGGTGGGACCTAAGACACTTGGCTGGTGTTTGGTTTGCCCAGTCCTGGGGCCCCAACACACCTCCCTTCTTCTCTTGAACTTTCCAATGTTCGTGTGTTCCTGGTGCATTATTTTTCCAGCATTGTTGTTTGTGAGGAAGCAGGGGGAGACACGATTCTACCCCGTCTTGTCTCACTCGGAGGTTCTCAGCACAAGCCTTCTCCTCGGAGAGATGTGTGTAAGAGCAGAATATTCCTCACGGGGTTCTAGGAATGATGCTCTGCCGGGCGCTTCAGTGCTTGGACGTTGTTCACACCTGCTTTGTCATCTCATCGCATTGCATTTCCTGGTGTCACCCTAGCCCTGTGGTCTGGTTCCCCCACGTAGCTGCCATCCACCATATACACAATATTTCGGCACCATGTTGCAAATACCTTGTACCTTTGGTCACATTGTCACACTCTGTTGCCAAGTGTCTGTGGCATCCAGACAATTATTTCGTTGGCTACCACATTCCTGCGCTATCCTGAAAATTCACGTGTCTGAGGACACTAAGAGTTAAGCTAGAATCTTTGGTCAAGTAAGACCAGGTAAGTTTTTTTTTTTTAATCTTCATAGATTTTCTTTTCCCTTCCTCCCTTCCTCCCTTCCTCCCTTCCTTCCTTCCTTCCCGCCTTCATTCCTTCCTTCCCTCCTTTCTTCTTTCTTTAGCCTACTTATTCTTTGGAGCTTTGAACAGATATTAAAAATACACAGATACAACGAGTAATAATTTTCTACTCGGAAAATCGTTTTGAGCGAGTCTATGTTGCTCAATCGTATTTTGAAAATCAAGCAAATGAAAAACTTGTAGGCGATCTATGAACTAGTGATTATTTTCCATTTATCAAGCCCCAGGAAAGGGATCAAAGAGTTGCCTGACGTAATGGAGCGGCAGAGAAAGAATTACGTCGGGCATTAAAGATGTCCTGATGCCCTGTCACTCGATACCGGTTTTCCGTCTCAAGCGCTGTGAAGCGTGTAACGCATTCTGATGGCAGATGGATGGGACAGTTTGATATACTGACAGAGCACTAATAACCCAGCAAACTCCAGGATTTATGGCGCCTGCTGTTTGGTGCATGCAGACACCATTTATCACACACCTATTTATCTGGATTTAAAAAGATAACGTATAAAGTGTAGGTCCCTGAGAATTTCTTTTTAAGTAAATTAAAGGTGTCATTTTCATAAACAATGATGGATGCAGTAGGACAATTGAAACTCCGGTGGGAAAGACCTACACTGATTCTTATAATCGATGAAACACGTTCTTATCTCTGAGACAGGGGAGAGGTAAATGAATACAAAGGATTTTAAGTGTGTATTAAATATCAGAATTTCTCCCAGGAGTCATTCCATTTATTATTTCATTAAGTGCTCACAATCACACAGCGGAAGATAAGCGATATTATGTTGGCTTCACTAAAAACGAAATGTAGACTCAGATAAATTAAGTGAATTTCTTAAGGTAACACAGTTGTTACAATAATAGATTCCGTTTATAGCTAGTGGAGTTCTGAGTCAAAACCCACGGCCCTTGAGGAAGAACTGGTAACAGAGTCCCAGGCAAGAAGTGCGCAAAGTGATGCAGGCGCCGAGGAGCAGGAAGCCGAGCATTGTGACCTTGGTGCCAGGACAAAGGGCGATCGCGGAACAATAGGGGCGTTAAAATGGTAATAATTGCAGTTTATGAAAAGACTATGAACAGAGGAAACTCTGTCAACCAAAATAAAATCACCAACTGTCTTCGCTGTCTCCCCTGAAATGATAATAATGGAAAAAAGTAACGGGGACACAGTCTGGAAGGCTGGTGTGAGACCCTAAACAAAAAGCAGGGCAAGACGGTGACCCACGAGAGGTGAGGAAGCCAGCGATGGGCCCAGCGGACTCTCCGAGCAGTCCCCAGGCCACCACGTCGTAGGGGACGCCAGCCCGCGTCTAGCAGCCACTTTGAATGGAGACGGAAGGGACGGATGTCTGGTGAAGGTTAAGCGGGCAGAGTTCACAGGGCAGACAACTGGAAAGGAGAAACCTGCAAAGACAGAGTGCTCCGGAGATCCGCAAAGTTTCGCTTCGTCTTGTTTTTCCAAATCTGCAGCTGAGCACGGACGAGAGCGTGCACTCGGAGAAATTTCCTGGGGTCTGGGAGTGAAGCATCTTAAGTTGCTGGGGGAACCCTGCCGAGCTCACGCTGGGCTGGACTTCGTTTGCATTCACAGAAGATTTTTCACATCTTATGATGGGAAAAAACTACCTATGGCCACGGAAAGAACCAATGGGATGGATTATGGAGAAAAATGCTCGTTGAGAACACGGGCAAGGCTTCGCTGATGCTCCCAACAGCAGCATTAGGTAAGCAGGCTGCCCAGGTTATTGCTTCCATAAACTCAGTGCTCGGCTGGTTCTTCCTGACGAAGCCTGAAAGCGAGAATCAAAAGGATGAAATTATACCCAAATAATTAACTGGCTCCTAAAATACAGTGTAACAATATTTATAGTATTTTTATAAACTACCATCCAACAAGGTACTTAGTCCCAGTACTGCCAAACAAGAAAGCAATTCCTGGGCTTACAAAAACGCAGGAAAATGTGGACTAGGATGAAAAGAAAAGAAAAGGAAAAAACAAAGCATTGAACATAACCCACAAATGGCTTGATGTGAGAATGAGTGGACAACAGAGTTATCATTAATGATAGGAAACTTCGAGATGAGTGACCTTGAAGCAATAGGAAAAAAAAACAAAATAAAACGCAGAGTTTTCAAGAAATTGAAAAACTTCAACAAAGCATCATTGAAGTAGGACCCTTCAAGACACCAGATATATTTATAATTTGAGTTCCCAGAGGAGGAAGGGGACAAATATTTGAAAAATGTTTAAAAAATAAATAATGGTTGAAAATTTCCCGAATGTGTTTTTCTTGAAAACAATGACAGTTAATATCAGCAAAGAAAAAGCAGTTATTAAAAACAAAAGGAATCAAATGGAAGCTATAATGTGGAAATTGCAGTAACAGAAATTGTCAGGTCTTGTGAGATGGGCTCAGGGTTGGAGCGGAGATCCCAAAGGATTGAATCAGTGAACTTGAAGACAGATGGATAGGATGGGTCCAACCTGAACAGGGGAAACACAGAGGTGAAACATGTAAACAGAGCTTCGGGGACTCGCGGGACAAGACCAAAGATGCCGTCATTGGGGTGGTCGTCCCAGAAGGAGAGGAAGCAAGGACAGGAGTGGACCGAGCCAGCGTCCGATTCCACAGGTTAAGGGCTCCGTGCAAACGAGCCTGCATCTGCCTTTCACGTCAGACGTCAGCTTCAAGTCCGAGCTGTCTCCCGTGATTCTGAGCTACCGGGGACAGACTGGAGAGTCTCAGGACTCCCACTTTGGGTTTGATTAATTTGCTAAAGCTGCGAACAGAGCTCAGAGAAACCCTTCGCTGGGCAGATTTCCCGTTTCTATGCATGTAAAAGAGTACGAGTCAGGACCATCCGGATGGAGGGGATGCAGAGGGCCCGGTGCGGGGAAGGGCGGAGGGGCTCAGAGTCACGTGAAAAGGAGACGCCGCCTTGGATCAGCGCTCAGGCAGCCTCCAGGCAGCGCAGAGCAGACAGAGACTGGAATTTGTTCATAAGTTCTGCTCTGGAACTGGGGACCGATTCCCCTCTCTGGGAACATGGCCCAATGTCCTCAAGACGCTGCCAAACCAGGGATGGGATGAGGGCAGGAACGTGTGCAAAATGCCCCAAAGCTTCCCTACCGTTTCACATCGCCTTTTGCCAAAATTCAGCATTCTCTTGCTTGCTGTAAACCTCGGACTGTTTTTCTAGATTTCTGGCAAAATTGCTCCTGATAGCTGCTGCTTGCTTTTCAGTGTTCTTGCGGTGAAATTGAGCACCTTGGAGCTGTCTAGTCGATCAGTTTCCTGACACCACTTTGCCAGTGATTTTTAAGTAGTTTATTTTTCCTGTGTCTTGCAAGGAAATTGCGGCTGGAGGAAGCAACTCAGGATCAAATGCCATAATGACTTGTACAAAAATCGTATGTGTCAAATATAATAAATGCACTTCTTTTGGGGGCATTTGTTTATTGAGATTTTGTTTAGTATAAACAATACCATGATTGTTACATTAGAAAGAACTCCAGATTTAGAACAAACAGAACTGTTTATGGTCCCTCCACCTGCTACCTGCGTGACCTTACGTACGTCATTAAACTCTGAGTCTGCATCTCCTTCTCTGAGACGGTGATGATAGTGATGACCGAAGGCTATTCTAAAGTTACACTGAAATTAAGAAAAGACATGAGATGGAGATTAACATTAAAATAATGTTCCATTAAAATAATTGATAAGAATAGCAAAAATCATACCAAACCATTATCACAAATTCTTCCAGCATCCTGTCCGGTTTAAAATTTTGATTTGAAACCAATGGAAAAATTCAAAGTGACTTTGGTGGACTCGCACAGTGTTTCACGAGGGGAGACTCTGGTCCGCTTAGTAAAATGTCCACAGGTAGAAGAAAAAAATATATGGACAGAAAATAGCTCAGTGGGTCTGTCCCCGAATCCACACTGGTTTTCATCTTGACTTCATTCTACATGGATGCTCACAACTAAAAGGAGAAAAAAAAAAAACTCAGTAACGCCAGCCCAGTGAATTATTTAGATTTGGTTCAGAAAAGTGCACTTTATTTCATTTAAAAGTTTCAGAAACCTGCTCTCGAAAAGTCTTTCCACTTAACTAGGCAGCCTGAACTTTGCCGTTACATAAGGCATGTCGTCCCCTCGTGGATATGAGGAAGCCAAAGGTAAAGGGTGTTTTCTCACAAAATCTGCAAGACAAAAACGTCCAAGAGACGATTCCAGCACAGTAAAAAAGAAGGCCCCTGTTTCTAAATAAATTCATTGTATGAGGGATGAAAACCAGCAGATTATTTTAAAGCAAATCCCAGAGAATCTATCAGGCCATTAGTTAGAACTTCAGAATGTTTCTCTTAAAGATGAGAGATTTACTGTAAATACAACTTAGGTATTATCACAACTGAAAATAAGAATTCTGTATTATCTTTAAATATTCAATCAATATTTACCTTCTTTTCATTGCTTCATTTTTTAAAGTAGTTGTTCCTTTGAATCAAAGTCCAAGTAAGGCTGGTATTACATTGGTTGACGTGTCTTGTAGGGTAAATTTAATCTCTAAGAGTCTCCTTTCTTCTTTATTTGCCTTTGTAACTTGTTTATTGGAAGATATCCATCAGCTTTCTTTTCTTCTTTTACTGAGTTATAGTCAATTTACAATGTTGTGTCAATTTCCGTCAGTTTTCATATGGAATTCTCCGCATGGTTTCACATGCCCTTGTGTCATTTAATAACTTCCTGTGTCACCTGTCTGTCTTGTAAATGTGTACTTAAGATTACAGTCTTGAGCTAATTCAGGTTGATTTTTCATAATACTGAGTTTGGGGTTATAGCGAGTCACACAAGGGTGAAAGTTCTCTACTGCAGACATGAATATGTCATGGATGAAGATTGAGGTCGTAAGGCCAGGAGGAAAAATCTCAGTTCAACATCTGGTTTAAAAAAAAAAAAAACATGAGAATGCAAATCTCGGTTTACAGACTCAGACTTACAAAAGTTCACTTTCCCCCCCATAAATTAGAATAAGCTCTGACTTCAAGCTTCCTGTCCCCAGGCTGGCAGAAAGGTTCACTTCACCCTGTCCCATCAGTTGGACAGAGCAGGGAACTCTCAAAGATTAAATTCCTTAGAAAAAGCAAAGAGATGTCGTGTAGTTTTAAAACATATTTTATGGAGGGATAGTTGTATAAAGGCATACAAATTTCAGCATATAATTGCAACATATGATTCACAACTTTTGAAGTTTATACTTTATGTATAGTTGTTACAAAATATTGTCTGTATTTCCTGGGCTGCACACTGCACATTTGCACACCTGCTTTGCTGAGACGAATCACGCCAGCCCATAAGCAGTGTTTCACTATATCTTTACACAGACCCCTTTGTGTCTATATGCTTATATTTAGGGCATTACAACTTGGAAATGGGGCTGCTGGATCTCGAAGCCTGTGAATCCAAATATTTAGAGATTTTTATCTAATTTCCTTCTGAAAAGTGGCTTTGATTTACGCCCCCGAGATTGGCCCCATTTTTGGAAATGGTATTCATCGTCCAATTTTTAACCAGAAAAGAAATGGCTGACAGCCAGCTTTGTTCACATACGCCACCTCATTTTATTGTTGTCATATCATTTGAAGCTGAATCTGTCCAGCTCCAGAATTCCTTCCCTTGGTAACACACTGGGCCGTTCTTGTTGGAAAGACTTTGGAGAGATGGCTTTCTGATGGTAGGAGACAAGCAGGTTTTTAGCAGTTGTTCGCATGAGAGGAATGTTCTAAATGGCCTTTATCTGACTTTCCAGTTTGGAGATTTATGTCAGGAGTCAAAATTCCACATAACATTGGTGCAGCCATTATGGAAGACAGTACGGAGATTCCTCAAAAGACTAAAAATAGACTTACCTTATGATCCAGCAATCCCACTCCTGGGCGTATATCCAGAGGGAACCCTAAATCAAAAAGACACCTGCACCCCAATGTCCACAGCAGCACTATTTACAACAGCCAAGATATGGAAACAACTTAAATGTCCATTGACAGACGACCAGATAAAGAAGCTGTGGTATATTTATACAGTGGAATACTACTCGGCCATGAAAAAGAATAAAATGCCATTTGCAGCAATGTGGATGGACCTAGAGATCATCATTCTAAGTGAAGTGAGGCAGAAAGAGAAAGAAAAATACCATATAAGATCACTTGTATGTGGAATCTTAAAAAAAAAAAGGACGCTATGGACTCATCTACAAAACAAAAACAGACTCGCAGACATAGTAAACAAACTTATGGTTACCGAGGAAAGAGGGTGGGAAGGGGTAAATCTGGGAGTTGGAGACTTACAAATGTTAGCCACTATTTATAAAAATAAAATTTGAAAAAAGTTTTTTTCTGTAGAGTACAAGGAACTATATTTAATATCTTGGAATAACCTTTAATGAAAAAGAATATGAAAATGAATATATGTATGTACGTGCTGACTGGGACATGGTGCTGTTCACCGGAGATTGACACATTGTAACTGACTGTACTTCAATTTTAAAAAAAAATCTGTGTAACAGAACTTAAGAGATTTGCATCTGGCATATGTAGAGCCCCCAAAAAGATGTGCATGTGTCTGTGTTTAAGAGAATGGCTACAATATTTAATCCTTTAGTCCATTATGGCAGTATTTTTCCTTCAGTTGTTTTTTGAAATGGATGTTCTCTGAGGAATTTTATGCTATTTTTCCTTTTTTTTTTGTCCCTACAAACAAATAAATCACTCTTTCCCAGCAAGCTTTTCATTTGTGACAAATTTAGAAACCTGACTGACTGAAAAATGGGAGGGTTTATTTTTCTTTCCCTTTTGTGAACGAGGCATTAAGTCTAAAATTGCCTTCGGTGACAAATTCCTTTCACCCCTAATCCTTCATAGAAACACCTTAGTGAATTGCAAGTGATGGAGGCTTCAAAGAAAGAGGCGATCTCAGTTTTATAAATGAAGCCCATTTTGAAAAATCGAAGTAACACAGACACACTTACCTTATGCTTTTTTTTTTTTTTGGTTTAAATTGGACTTAAATGGCTTAAAGCATCATGCAAAATAAAACGGAATCAAGTTTTCTAATTCTTTTTCACCCAAGGTGAAATTTTGTCTCTTCTATTATTTGTGGTAAGAATTTAAGGAAAAATAGTATAAATAAATAGCCATGGCTTTGGGTTTTTTTTTTTTTCAGAACTCTCTGTTTTTTTACAGAAGAAAGTTTTAAAATATTAACATAGTGGTCAGCTCTGCTCAGCCCTGGTCAACTAACATCTTAATCTAACATCCCCGCCTCTTTCAAACTTTATAAGAAAATGCTTTCTGGCTTTAGACTTTAAACATGTTTTCAAGTACATATTTAGTCTGGAGCTTCTTAAATTATTAAGTAGGATAGCATGTATAAATTTGACTTCACTTCATGAACAAGTTAATTTATGTCTCTTTAAATGGGAGACAAGATAAAGTCTGTGACATAACATGAAATCATTACTCCTCCTCGTCCCGTTAATAATTTTATTAGGTTGATAAGTGTCCATTAAATCTATCAGCTGTCAGGAAGATACACACAGCACGAGGAAAGAAGGACTTCCCAAATTACACACGGACAAAAATTGGAGACATAAGACGGTAATTAGACTATAATTATTAGCAGGACCTCTTCAGGACCCGGAGGAATAGATTAATCTTGTCAAAATTAAAACTCCATTTAGAAAACACAGAAAAAAGAATGTTGAAGAAATATGGAATTTAGTGGACCATCAGATTTTTTTTTTTTTTACCGGTTTTACACATCCTGAAATTATATCAATTTCCCACGTCCACCTAAAATGCCCCTTTGTGTTTTAGTGTCTCAGATGTTAACGTGTGTGGGGGGGTTACTCTTCCATCATACATTTTTATTTATTACCCCAAACCAGCTCAGCCCTGACATTTTTTTACCTAGAAATTAGCAAAGGTTTTCCTCAGTCAATCTCTAAATTCATGCGTCTTTGTACCCAGTTTTTGTTGTTCAGGGAAGAATCTCTACCTTTTGAAAAAAAATACAACTATTAGAATTCTATGATTCATTATGTGTGGCTTTGTCGGGTTTTCAGATAAGCGAGTATCAGATCAAAATCTCTCCCAATGGCATTTTGAAAAGAAGTTTGGTTTCTTCAGCTGTGTTTTGTTAGTGTTGATGCCTTTGGTGGGATTAACTCAATGCCACCTGAAAGTTTCATGTTGGAGAACGGTTTCCTTAAGCTCTCCGAATAGTCATCTTTTTTTTTTAAGTTTTTTTTTCTTAATGGAGGGACTGAGGATTGAACCGAGGACCTCATGCATGCTAAGCACACGCTCTACCACCGAGCTAAACCCTCTCCCACCAATATTAGTCTCGAAAACAAGACAACAAGCCCTGAATGGAATTACTCATGCTAAGGTTTACATCACCAAGCCAAGACTTTGACTTCATAATAGTTCGGCGCTCCCTGATATGGAACCTTCAGCCAGTCAATCAAGAATCATCCGATCCGCACGCCTCAGGTAATCTTCCGGAAAGACCCCTGGCATCTCTTGTAATAACCTTGTAATAACCAAGCCACTTTCTCACCTAGTACAACTCGCTCCCTTCTGCCTACAAAATCCTCAGAGCTCCTTTCCACCTGCTGGATGGGCGCTGCTCGATTCCTGAGTCATCGAATAAAGCCAGTGAAGTCTTCAAAACTTCGTTGAATTTTTTTAACATGATTTATTTATGTGGGTACAGTCATGACAACTCCCTGGTGTTGGCATGAAGATTAAAATAGATTGTAAGACAAAATGCCTAGCACTTGTAATCCTTTTTTTTTTTTTTCTTCAAGAAATACCGGCTTCGTTTCTTTCTAAGGATTCCCACCACGTTCAGAGTTTATAGTATTTCTGTTTTAGGTGGAGGAACGGAATGTCAGGGACACAGCGAGCAGGAGGGGCAGCCAGTCGGTGCAGATAACAGAGCACGGCAGGCATCCAAGAACTTGGAGAACGTTTTTACCTCCATGCGAAATTTCTTGTAAAATCCAGCTGAATGCATGTGACTCCAGGCGATCACAGACAAGACAAGTTACACATTCAATACGGGCACCAAAATTATCTTGTTTCATAACCCAGTTCTTAAAAATACTTGGTGTGTGACGCTTCGCACAGATGTTCAGTCTTTTAAGCTAATTTATAAGCCATAGTATCAACATTTCTGAGAAAAGTTTTGTAAAATGTGAACTGAAATCTATTTCAGAACTGTCAGGAAGCAAACAAAAAAGCCAACTGTATTTTAAGCCAAGAGGATATATATCTTTGCTCAATTGTTAGAAGCGTGGAATGATAAATTCCTTTTTTTTTTCAAGATGGACTCATTAAATGATCACACTTTCCTATTCCCTGAAGAAGCACTAACAAAATATAATATATTGAATTTGGGGCTCCTACGCTTTCTATGCTAATCTAATGCTTACCTTAGCATGTCATGAATACATTTTTGTGGAACTGAAGTGAAATCAATTAAACTGAATTGAAGAAGGAATCAGGGCGCCCTTCCCCGGTGGCAGCCACTCCGGAGTCTGAACGCTCAGGTATGAGTTCTTAAATTATTCTCCTTGTTTTTTTTCTTTTTAAGTGTAAGTGAAGAACATCAGCAGTAAGTAGTTTTATTTTTTCTTTTGAATCCTGAATTTGGAGATCCAGTAGAGACAAAAGCGATCGGGATCCCTCTGGCCATCGGCTTTTTAACAAAGTCCCCCAGGTGACTATTTAGCACAGGGAAGTTTGGGAGCCGTCCCCTCAATGCAGAGAATGTCCTTCATAGTGAGACGCCACGCTCCGCTCTTTGACTAAAGCCATGACGCAACATCAAGTCATAGTAAAGGTCAAATCGTAATTCAGTGTCTATTTATTCGTGTGTACGTGTGTGTAAGTATGTGGCATGTGGACCCACGTGGTAATGCAACACCCCACCATCACTCAGGGGTCCTTCTGCTGGTCCTTCCCCTCTGCCCTGGAGCGTCTGCCATCACCCTTGTCTGGTGCCTCCATCCCCGTCAGATTCTTCCCTCTGAAGCTGTCCCTGAGCATTGCATTCTCACTGACCCAAGATGAAGAGGAAAAAAAATTGAATCTTTCCTGTGACCCCAAATATGATCCTCTCTTTTATATGCTTTCTAATTTTTCCCCTCCACTTTCATTTTTTAAAAAATTGCTAAGCACAAGAATTAGTGATGCTAATGCAATGACCAATTCCCCAGCTGGGTACTGTCTAATTAAACATTCATCTTGGGGTGAGAGAGAAGGTCTCTCCCTCCGTTTCTGAGGGTATAAACTCAAAAGGTGAATAAATTTAACTAAATATATGGCTTCACAACCAAATCAATGAGCAGTGTGAGCCTTGGACTAGATTCTACAGAACTGACTGCTAACTTGTTGGCTGAAGGACCATGAGCTCAGGAGTTTGGACAGGAGGTGAGATGGGACTTCAGCCTGAACGGACTTCCCCTTGGAGAAGGTCAATGACCACCTCTTTAACTACTTACCTCCAGGTCTCTGCTTCTCCCCTGAGCCCCCCAACCCCGGTCCACATCTCCAACTATCTGCAGGACACCTCTATACGAAGAGCATCCCTGATCATAATTATATTTCAAGCACCGAAAGCCTCTCCTCTCAAGGTTTTCTCATTTCTTTTCAGTCAACTGCTGTTTAAGATCTCATCATATCTTTAATATCGCACTTATTTTTATTCTTCTTTTTAAAATTAGTAGACTATTTTTTAAGCAGTTTTAGGCTTAGAGAAAAGGTAGTAGAAATTAAAAAGTGTTTCCATATCCTCCATCACCTTCCTCCCTGTTATTAATGTCTTGCATTAATGTGGTACATTTCTTCCAATGGATACGGTATTATTAACTGAAGTTCATAGTTTATATCCGGTTCATAGTTTACTCTTTTTGTTGTCCGTTCTGCGGGTTTAACAAATGCGTAATGACATGTGTCTACCAGTATAATGTCATGCAGAACAGTTTTACTGTCCTAAATATCCCCCCTGCTCCAATTAGTCATCCTTCTCACCCTCTCATCCCCAACCCTTGGAAAACCACTCATCATTTTACTGTCTGCATAGGTTTATTTTTTCTAGAATGTTATAGAGTTTGGAGTTGTGGACAAAGGGTGCCACCTGCCATTCCAGGGAATGAAAAACGTTGCCTTCACAAAGCCCTCATCCGCTGCAGCCGCCCCCAGCACTGCCCCCTGAAGGGATTCAGGATGGAGTAAAATGGGATGCTGGCCCCAGATAGTTAAGGTGCCTGTCAAAGGCATGATTTCAATGAGTTCAGACTTTTGAATCTTCCCATACATAGAAAAGCACTAAAATCATTAACTTGAGATGTTTCTTGATTAGCAGTAACTTTTGACATTCAAATGCTTTTTTTTAATAAAAAAAAGGTATAAATCCTGGCTCCTCCCTTACCTCTTTGGAACAGTCCTTCAGAGCCATTGGAGAGGCTGTATCTCGGGCTTAAGTCCCCAGTAAGTCCGCTCAGTAAGTGTGAGCACCGAGGGTGAACGTGCAGGGTCTTTGATTGACAAGGGACTGTGAACACAAGCATTAGGGGGCTGGTGATCAGCTTATGCACAGGCACCTGATTGGTTGCAAGCGAGCGAATACCTGTTGGGGGCTCCTCTGAGTAATGGGACTTAGGACTCTGTTAAGGGCGGATGTGCAGTGATGCCTGCCCGCCCCCGCCCAGGGGATGGTGAGATCATCCATCTCCTGGGGGCAGTTAGTTTTGTTAGGGTACACACACATGCAGGGAAGATGTTTTTATCTTGAAGAAAGAAAGGCAGGCACGCAGAGAGCCCTGCAGTGAGGGGTTTATGCCTTTAGAGAGATTTCAGAGAGCGCCAGCCTGCTCCGCAGACAGGGGGACAGAGATCACCGTTACGTGGGAACCCAGGACCAAATTGAGTTCAAAATCCAGGTGGACACCCCAAAGGTGTGAGAGGTGTGGGCACATCACAGCCTCATACCCTTTCACACCAGAGGCAGAAGTAACCCCATCTCACTGAGAGCCAACCGTTTATCTTGAATATGCTGTAAACATCAGTGGCTTAAATCATGGAAACGCCATCCTATCTATCCTCACACTAAAGACAACACCTCTCTCGAAGGTCTAGGGAGCAATATTTGCAACGCTTTGGGAATACAGAGCCTACTTACAGGACTTCAAAAGTTAATCCTCCACCCCTGGTGTGCATAATCCCGATTGCGACAATCCCAGTGTTGGCAAATCCGCCTGGATTTGTAGGATAAGGTTAATTTACAGACAAATATATCACACTGCCTCCACTTAACTCTTTCAAATTATCCCTCTTTGACGTTGATCACAGACAATGAACAAGGTCCCTGACGTCTCTCAGGCCACCCGAGTCACAAAAGCGCAGACTCAAGCATCTGATGGTTAGGGGGTTATTTTACAGGTGTTCTAACCACAACCAGGTAGGCAGCTCTGGGCAGCAAAGAGCTCTCTGCAGGAGGCCCCCTTTGTCTTGCGACTCACCTTAAGCCAGGCACCCCCATGCCTTTCTTCTGATCACACAGTACCTTGCCTAACCTGTTGGTTCCTTCCTAGATCAGAGAAGTAGAAACTGGGAATAAGTCGTTAACAGGCGACCAGACGGCTTCCTTGGCTTCCCCTGCAATTATCTCACAAACTACACCAACGAGAAATCACCTGAAGGACATTCACAGAGAACTGACAGTCCCGCACACGGCAGGGGTGGCTCGGCAGCCCGCACACAGGGCCTGCACCCAGTCCCGGGCTGGGGGTGTCACTGACTCCATTGACCTCCCATCTCAGTGGTTAGTTTCCTTTTTCCCTTTAAAACTTCCATGGCTGAGCAGAATCTTTGGAGATAGTCCTGGGGGACAAAAGTCTGCTGTCTCCCCAAACTGTAGCATTCTGATTAAAAGCAGTTTTCCTTTCTATCAGCATTGCCTCTGTTTATTGATTTAAGGCACAGTGAGCAGCCATCCCATGTTGGGTACGAAAAAGAATCAGATCTAGACTGCCATCTCAAAGTCTGAATTTATTTTTCATTGCTGCCATAATGAATTACGGCACGTTTATAATTGCAGGGAACGGTTCAATCTATTTGCTAACGTGTAAGATGAGGAGTATCCTAGAGTCCTCCTTCATCTTCATCCTAATCCCAAAGACCTGCTGGCTGTAGCTCATCATGTGACAGAATCGCTTACTTACAGCAAGTGAGGTGGTCCCAGAAGAAGTCCTACATCTTCCCACCAGCATGGGCTGAACATGGTTTGCAGACAGAAGTGTGAGAGCCAGCTGTGCAGAATCGTGTCAAGAAGCCTTCAGTGTGTTTACGACTCCTTTTTAAAAAGTTCCAACTGGAAAGTCAGTAACTTTTGTTTAGTATTATTTATTTTAGTTTTCTCTCTCTCTCTTTTTTTTTTAAATTGAAGTATAGTCGATTTACAATGTTGTGTTAATTTCTGGTGTACAGCATAGTGATTATATACACTGATATATATATATAGACATAATAGACATTTTTATACACACACACACACACATTTTAATATTATTTTCATTATAGTCCATACAGGGTATTGAATACAGTTGTCTGTTTTATCTAGTAAGACCTTGTCGTTTATCTCTTTTATAGGTAGCAGTTAGTATCTGCAAATCTTGAACTCCCAATTTATCCCTCCCCACCCCCTTTCCTCTCTGGTAAACTTAAGTTTGTTTTCTGTGTCTGTGAGTCTGTTTCTGTTTTGTAAATAAGTTCACTTGTGTCTTTTTTTTAAGATTCCATTTATATCAGATTTCAACACATTTTGATGCTATCAAATGGGATACTGTCACTCTAGTGTTTATCAAGACGTTACACTGCAGTATAACAAGGATGTCACTGTGGGATTTTCCCTGACAAAATCGTCCCTCTCACCATCAACCCAGCCCTTGTCCATCTCCCAACACAGCCAATGCCATGGGCACAGCAGTCTGTCCATGTAGAAAATGAAACGAAGTGTCCGCATTCATTGGAAGCTTTCATTTCTCTTGCCTTGATGTCTGGATCATCCTTCCATATTTTCCAAATTTTTCACATGCAACCTTTCTCAACCCAAAAGGCTCACTGTAAAAGGCATCTCTTTTTGAAGCGTTATTTATTTTCCCCAGGTTGAATTACTCACGCCCACCTGTGTACTTTGAACACATTGTATGTGAACACAATGAATGCATTTCTACATTATTATGATTATTATCTCCCTTAAGAATGCGATTATTATCTCCCATCTGCACTTTGCTGTAGGGCTTGGCACAAAGTAAAAGACACAGAAAATGTTTTTGAAGTTTGCCTGAATCGAATCAGATTCAACTGAAGGGAACTGAATGGCGCTGAGGTTTACAGAATTGCCAGGGACCAGAATGCATCTGAAGATCTTGTTTTCAAACAAGTGAATCTACACTTAATTGGAATAATTTCACCACCGTTAATAATAGAGCTCTAATTTAATATCGACTTCACTTTTAAACTTATTGTAATAATTCTCATCCGTAGTTACCGCCTTGGAAATATTTCTCATGTCCCTCTGGGATTAGTTTAAAATTACAAAAACACAGGGGATGCGTTGGATTTTAGAGACTGGATTCACTCTGGGATGGTCAGTTTGTCTAGCTGGAGGCTTTATATGGAGTGGCACACGTGACTAAGATGTTCAGAAGGAGAACTCCAGTGTCAAAGACCGATTCTGGTCTCCCCGGTCTTTGTTTTGCTTTGTTTTTGAGTTACACCACGTCTCCATCACAGTCCTCTGCTTTGACTTCCAGAATGCTCCCATGTTCCCAGGACTCTTCCTCCCTATGGAGGACCTGCGTTCCTCCTGTGAACCACCCAGCTCCCTGAAACATCCCCTCTCAAGGGTTGAGCTGTTTAAGGCGGGAGCTATTTCTCAGTCTCCTCACCATAGTTCTAAGAGAAAATCTCGTTAGTATCTTAGCCACGTAATCTCACGCTGATTAATCCCTATCTTCCATCATTAATGGAAACCTTGCAAAGGAAAGGATACGGTCTTACTCTGGTTTGGCCATCACCTGCCACAGCACATGTAGTATCCATATGGTTCTCCATAATGGGTGCATCAAATGCTTTTTTTCTGTAAACATGAAAATCCTTTTCAGATTTCTTTCCATTAGTGGAAACAGATACTAATGAACATCTTTCATAAAAGCTAAGTGGCCTAAAGCGAACTTTTGAGAAGTAGAGGATGTCTGTCCTGCCAAATGGCCAGGAAGCAAAACAGGTAACGTGGCTTCCAGAGAAATAGTCCAGCTGCAGAGATGGTGGGTCCAGATCTGGGTGGGAAATGAGGATGTGCCCCAAGACCTCCACAGGGTGGGTGGGGAGCAGCCTCTACCCCAGAAATGAGGCTGCATGGAAAAGAATTGGTGGTGGAGAACGGGCTCGAATCTGGACGCTGCTGATAAAAAAGCAGAGAGCAAGGGAGTATGAGAGAGCAGGGTGTACGCATCTTCTTGAATTAATTCTCATTTTGTGGCTGGCTTTATTTCTTTGATAACTATGTAAGTTTAAAATGCTAAAGCTCTAAACGTTCTTAGAAACAGTAAACAGTACATATATATAAATTTAAAAATACATGTGCAGGTAAAAAAAAAAAAACAGAAATGAGCCATCAAGCCATGAAAGACATGGCAGAAACTTAAAAGATGTATTGCTAAATGATGGAAGCCGGTCTGAAAAGTTTACAAACTGTACGATTCCAACCAAATGACATTCTGGAAAAGGCACAGCTACAGAAACAATGAAAACATTGTGGTTTCCAGGGGGTTGGGGAGAGGGAGGCGGGGAGGATGAACAGATGGAGCACAAGGGATTTTTAAGGTTATGAAATTATTCTGTGTGATGCCATAGTGGTGGCTACACGTCACTGTGCATTTGTCAAAACCCACAGAATGTACAACATCAAGAGTGAACCCTCATGTAAAATGTGGACTTTGGTTGATAATAACGTGTCCACGTTGGTTCATCGATGGCACCAAAGATGCCACACTGATGAGCGATGTTGAGGGTTGGGGAGGATGTATGTGTGGGTGGGGAGGGCTGCGTGCGAAGTCTCTGTATTTTCTGTTCAATTCTGCTGTAAACCTCCTCTAAAAAAATAAAGTCTATTAATTTAAAAAAAAAAAGGCAGAGCAAGGGATTCCACAGTCAAACCCAGAGGCTCGGATCAGACTTCTAGGTAATTTAGTTTATGAAGGACCTTTGAAGGTCATTCACAATCCTCCCCCTGATGTGTGTAGAATCCTGGCTTCACTCTCTGCCCTTTGGTTATTCCCTTTACTGCAGCTACAATAGTGACACTCACCACATTCATTTCCCAAAGTCATCGTCTGACACCTGCTCACCATCTTCCATGCGGGAAATTACCCTTCCCTGCTTGTCTAGAATTAGCAAAATTCCCCCAGCACTTCATTGTCCAGTTCAAATATTTACAGCTCTGTTAAGCATTTTTCTGACTTTTCTAGTCAAAATTCACAGATTTGTCTTGTGTTCTCAAGTTCTGTGCGATGCTTCTCTATTAGGTCAGATTGCACGGTGTTTTATAAAAGTGGAAACATAAGATGGAAAGAGTGTGTGTGTGTGTGTGTGTGTGTGTGTGTGTGTGTGTGTGTGAATACGCCTGTCTTGTCTCCTTTAGAGAGTAAACTCTCAAACATAAATTCCCCCACATTATTTATCTGTTTCCCTAAACATTTTCATAGTACATTTTTTAATCTGACAAATATTTTATTTTTTTAATCTAAAACATTCTTTTTAATTTTTTTAATTTTTAAAAACACTTTTATTGAGTTATAGTCATTTTACAATGTTGTGCCAAATTCCAGTGCAGAGCACAATTTTTCAGTTCTACGTGAACCTATATATATTCATTGTCACATTTTTTTCGCTATGAGCTACCACAAGATCTTGTATATGTTTCCCTGTGCTCCACAGTACAATCTTATTTATCAAATTCTACATTTTGAAATCCCAGTCTGTCCCTTCCCACCCCCCATCCCCCTGGCAACCCATTGTACACTTTATATAATGAATGTTAAACACGTACTCAAGAAATAAATGAATAAATGTCAGAAATTTAAATGGTAGAAAAGGAATTTCAAAACCTTTGCACGTGAACATACAAATGACAATCCACTTTCTAGTCCTCTAAACTCTGAACCTTGATTCTTTCAACTCTATTTTTTTTCCACAAGTAAGTTTGAGTTACCTGACCCATGACACACTCCACCACAAACATCTGTCTGTTGTGACAAAACTAGGAAAAAGCCAGAGCTACCCTCCCAACTCTACTACCTAAAATTTTCATCCAACAGTGCCACAAAAAATGCAAGATAGAGAGAAATGAGACTGGAAAGGAACAGGTTAGAAACAGAAGAGAGAATGTCAAATAAGTGAGAGAACACTGAGGCTATTTCTTGAAGAAAATCAATAAAATAGAAAAATTCCCATCACACATTAACAAGCAGTAAGTGGGGAAGATGGAAAATGCATAGAACACATAGAAGATCCAGCAACAGGTAACCATCCCCAGAGAGGAATGACACATACATTCACATTTAGTCCAAAATGCAGCTCAATATGCTTTACTTTACTTATGATTAAAATGAAGAAGAAGTGGAAGAAGAGGAAGAGGAAGAAGAAGAAGAGGAAGAAGAAGAGGAAGAGGAAGAAGAAGAGGAAGAAGAAGAGGAAGAGGAAGAAGAAGAGGAAGAAGAGGAAGAGGAAGAAGAAGAAGAAGAGGAAGAAGAGGAAGAAGAGGAAGAGGAAGAAGAGGAAGAAGAAGTGGAAGAAGAAGAAGAGGAAGAAGAAGAAGAGGAAGAAGAAGAAGAAGAGGAAGAAGAGGAAGAAGAGGAAGAAGAAGAAAAACAAATGTATTAATGATAGAAACTCTTAAAAAATCAAATTTCCATGAAAAAATAGCAAAAAGAAAAAAAAAAGAATGTTCTGTCCACAGTGGTTTTAAACAGCATGTGATCTCACTGCTGATCAATCGTACAGAAACCATTCAGGATCCTAGAAGAAGAAACAAACACGACATTGCATTTCTTAGGGGCGAGCTTCAGGACGCGCTACGCTGCACTGAGAGTCGGCGCCACCTTCACGGCAAGACAGAAGCTGGAAAATTGCAAGGTATCGACCGCTTCCGAGACCACCCGACGGCTCAGGTAGCAGGCGGACCATGAAGTCAAAATCCGGAGAAAGATGCGCACCTTCAAGGGAGACAGGACTTGCATTTTGCTTGTGGGGGACCGAGGTCTCTCCATGTCATATAAACCAGTAAGAAGATTCAGGGAAAATGGTTGAGAGCTTCCGCCACGTGGTCACCAGGAAGAATGGTGAGGAAACTCTCTCCATTTGGTGCCTTGGGAAGGGAAACAGGAAACAGAAACTTCTCCATGAATTCCTTCTCCTTCAGAGGTTGACCCACTGGTCTACTTTTCTGGTTTTTTTTTTTTTATAGCTATACATTTTATTTTATTTTATTTCATTTCATTTCATTTTAATCCACTGGTCTACTTTTAATGAATAGAGTAGAGATCAGTAGACCGTATTCTGGAACATAAAATGCATTTTAACACATGTTAAAATATACAAACCTTAGACAACATGTTCTTGGACCACAATGGAATTAAACTAGAAATTAGCAACAGGAAATATCTACAGAATTCCCCAAATAGTTGAGGATTAAACAGCTCACTTCTAAATAAGTAATGGGTCCAAAGAAAGTCATAGGAGAATCAGAAACATATTTTCAACCAATTTAAAGTAAAAAAAAAAAAAGCACATCAAAATTTGTGGAAGGCAGCAAAAGCTGGGCGTAGAAAGGAATGTATAATATTAATGCCTTTCCTGGAGAGGAAGAAATATCTGAAATTATAGTCTAACCTCCCATCTTAGGGAAATAACCAAAAGAGGGCAAATGAAGCTTCAAGAAAGCAGAAGAAATGAAAGAATGAAAAATCATGATTGAAATGAATGGAACTCATAAGAAGTGCAGGGTTTAAGATTGAGGGTCGACACACAAAAGTCAACTGCTTTTCTGCATCCCAGAAGTGAGCAATTAGAATTGAAGATTAAACAAAATGTAATAGAATTTATAATAGCACACAGAGATGACTTACTTAGGCATACATTTAACAAAATACGTGCAGGGTTTGCTGGCATAAAAGTGGAAACCAAAGATGAAAGGAATTGAAGGTGATCCTTTCTGATTCCTTCCACGTGCATGGATTTCCTGCGCATGGATGGGAAGATGCGGAAATGTTACGATGTCAAGTTTCCAAAGCAACCCCAATCAAAATCCTAGCAAGCTCTTTTGTTGGTACCAGTAAGCATCTTTTAAATTCAAATGATAAGGCAAAGGGCCTCGAATAGCCAACAAATGGTGAAAAGCAACCGTGTTGTAGAGCTCAGATGACCCGTTGCAAGACGGACCTACCATAAAGCTACAATGACTAAGACAATATCCTATTGGTGGAAGAATACATGAATAAATAAAAGGACAAGAAGACAGTCCAGAACTAGACCCACAGTACAGTCAATTGACTTTTCCCAAAGGGGCAAAGAGATTCAGTGAATAAAAGATAATCTTTGCTGGGAAATTTGAACATCCAAATGCCAAAAAAAAAAAAAAATCAGATCAACACAGACTTTTCACCTTACACAAAAATTAACTAACTCTGGATCACAGACATCAATGTAAACTGAAAGCCATAACACTTAGCATAGAAGACATTGGGAGACAGTGTACATGACCTAGAATTTGGAAATGAATCTCTAGATAGGACCCCAGAAACACGATCAATGAGAGAAAACACTGGCAGGCTTAACTTAATTGAAATTAAAACCTTTTTCTTTGTGAAAACACTTAAGAAAATGAAAAGACAAGTCGCAGACTTGGAGGCAATGTTTGTAAAACATACATCTGATAAAGAACTTGTAAAGTAGAGACACAGAAATAACTCTCAAAACTCAACATAAAGAAAACGAACTTTTTTTTGAAATGGGGGAAAAAACAGACAGACACATCAGAAGATGGTAAATAAACATATAAATCGTTTCTCAATATTACTTGGATTCTAAGACCATCGTCCAGTAAAAAGGAAGCAGGGCTCTTGGGAGAAAGGCTGATTCTGGAACTGGGGCAGGAGACACAGAAGATGAGCCTGGAGCATCTTGTAATGTCTTGGGCTAAGCAGGTGCTCAAAAAATAATGATCATTATCATGGGGAGATATTACAGAGACACAAGAGATAGCTGAAAGAGAGCCTGGTGGCCAACGCTGGACAATCTGAGCAACAAAGTAAAGAAATCATAAAATAAATACCCATGAGTCCTTAATAATAGGAATCAGTCACCAAATGCATAAATAATGGCAGAAAACAGACAAACCTGCCCTGCAGAAGGAGTCCTAGTAACTGATGTAGGCACCTCGCCCTCAAGCAGTAGGGCTCAGCTCTTCGCTTCCAGGTGGGAGCTGCATGCAGTGACCTCCTTGTGAAGGTTGTAAAAGGAGAAAGGGGGGAATCTGGGCAATGAAGACGTTTGACAAATACCACCTCAGCCAGGTGATCGGGTACCAGCAACTATGGTAAGTTATGTCAATGGCACATCCTCTTGACAGGATGTGATGTGGAGGGTGGTCATTAATCTCTGTCCTCTTCCCTGTAAAACCAGTGAGTCCAGCGTAATCATAAGACATACATCTGGCAAATCTGTCTGGGAGACATTCTGCAACTTTCCTGAGCAATGCTTCTCAAAGCGTCATGATCATGAAAAATAAAGAATCTGAGAAGTTGTCACAGCCTGGAGGAGCTCCCACACTGCATCCAAGGACTTAGAATAGCAAACGAGTCGGATACGGAGACCCCGAGTCTAAGTGCGAAAGACACCAACACCAGGTATGGCAATAAATGGGAAAAGTTGACATGGAATTGGTTGGAAAACATTACCATATGCCCCAATGGACAGTAAAGAGCTGGAGGAAAAAAGAGGATTGGAAAGTAAAAGAAAAAGGTCATCATTGAGGGGACAGCTTCTAGACGTCTCACTGTCTCTCTGGGACAAAAAAAAAAAACCCTCTGATTTGTGGCTTGTGTCAATTTCCATGGTGTCAACGTCCCATCGTGGGCGATTTAAAACTATGAACGTGATTTGCCAGCGCACATGGAGGCGGGAGGAATGTATTGCACAAAGCACACCTTGGTACGATGTCCCCACCACACAGGTACCTCGGGAGTGTGGACGACGGTGAGGCATGAACCAACCTGGAGGTGATGAATGTCACGCACATATGATTACTGTTTTTAATTGATCTGTTGGTTTATACAACCTAACTTTGAATGATGCTGGAGAGGAAGACGTTGAAACACGGAGCAATCGGCTCTCGTGAGCTGGCACAAGCCAGCTCCCACCTAATGCTGAGACATAACTGATGTGTGTTGGTGACACTGCACACTTCAGGAAAACTAGAGTCCAGTACGCTAAAATTTAAAAAAAAAATTTAAAGGATTAAAAGGAAGAGGGGTCTGGAGATAGAACAGGAAATTTGGCCAGGGTCCAGCTGAAGACCTTGAATACTGGCCTCAGGAAGGTGGACACAAGTCTGCGGTCCATGGGGAGCCACTGCAGGGATGTGTGTGTGTGTGTGTGTGTGTGTACATGTGCTTGTGTTTTGATCAACAGAGTGACATAAATGCTAAAGCTATGGGTTAATATTTATGGTGTGTTGTACCAGGGTGACATCGGACAAGGGAAAATCACTCAGGCCCCTTCGTCTCCATTCAGAGAGGAGGATTAAAGGGTGACAAGGAGCCGGGTGGAAAGGAGGCCGGTCAGCAGGTGCAGGTCCCAAGAATCACAGGGCTGTGACAAAACCATAAGTAAGCCACTTACCGTGAAACCCAGTTCTCCGAGTGCAAACGCCGGCAGCGATGAAGAGAAAAGACTAGATTTAAGACCACAAGGAATCTACACTTGGGCAAATAAAACATTCGCGTGCTAGATTTTTCATTTTCTTTTCCGATTCCTGAAACGATACGTCTGATCTGCTGTTAACACCCTTGGCGAGTTAGCATTATAAAAGAGGGGGTTGCTTGAAGTTCAGACTGTCTAGCAACACAGCAGGGTAATTTTTAATATGGTTTCTGACTCCAGGATTCACAGGAAAAGGAGATAGATGTGTAACTTTATTAGAAGAGTCTTTTACAACTTTATAAAGGTAAGGTCTAGCCCCATTTTCCCATGTGGTTTTGCAAATGAGTGAACGTTCTCTCTCCAGAAGTCGGAATAGATTCTCAAATTTTCAATCCCGGGAGGTCTGAATTGTAATTAAAATGCAAATGTGTTGGCTTAATATAATAGCTGGAAGAAATCTCAGAGATCAATCTCGTTGAACCGTTTTATTTCATCGCTGAAGAATCTGAGACAGAGTGGTTGGTGACATTCACTGGTGATGACAGATGGCTGTGACTGGGGAACCAGGAGGTCCCCACGCCCAGTGAGCACGGCCAGGCCAGGCAGGATTTGCTGCACGGATGTTCCCCTAAGTGTGGCATGGCGTGGCCAATGGTGTCAAGATGCCAAGTAAGGTGGGTCTGAAAGAGTAGGAAGTCAACGGACAAAAGGGCTATGTGATGCTAAAGCTTTTTGCTGATTCATTCTGACTTGAAATTCTTGCAACTTGCTTTTCTCTTTGTTCGGACAAACCCCTGCCTTTGCTTCACTTGCTCAACTGCTTTTGTGCTTAGCAGCCCCCAGCCTTGCCATTACCCCCTCCACTCCCTTGACATCCCTTACCCAGAAAAGCTTCGCCTTGAACCTGGAAGGTGTGTTCCAGACAGGAGGTCACGGGCTGATGGCCTCAGAAGAATGAAGACTCTCTGGAGCTTCTCCATGACAGGATTCACCAAGATGAAGAAGAATTTGGCACCCTGGAAAAACAGCCTGACGTTGTTGCCTTCCTGTTCAACCCAGGTTTTCTCTAAAACGTCAGAACACTAACCCCAAGGTGGATTCACATTCTCTAAGGCATAAGCACGCTGTGACTCCCCTTTGCCTGGTAAAGCAATAAAAAACAATAAAGCCATTCTTTCCTCATTTTCCCCAAACTGTGCCTCCTCGTCTCGATTCAGTTCCTGGGGTACAGAGGGTGTATTTTTTGGCAACAGGTCCACTGGTACAGCCAACATCACAGTTGTTTCTAATGTTACTATTTTGAAAAGAAACATTTTGTTATATTTCTGAACTGAATATAAATTTAATCCAGAAAGACCTCAAATAATGTTATGGACTAAATGGATGCAGATCTTTGCAATGCATTGCAGCATCCCTGGACCCCAGTTACCTCTGAAATGGGGGAAATGGTGGCATTCGGGGGATCGACCTGATGATTATACTGGGGTCATGCACATACGGTGCAAACCTCTTTGCCTGGCGTGGCGACTCACCACGCCACGGACTTAACAACGAAACAGAGGAGGCTGAGTTGTGTGGCTTCCAGTCCAGCTGCGATTGGCGGTGCTTTCCCATAATTAGAACTGCAGACTCAGCGAAGCACACGGTGGTTTGAGGACTTAAGACTCAGCAAATCTCAGCCCCCAGATTTTATACATGAAAGTTTTTTTTTTTTCAGAGTGGTTAAGTGACTTGCCTGAGGGCACACAGGAAGGACCGACACCCCCACAATCATTCAAAACAAGCCAGGAGGTGTTCCTTCTCAGGAATGCTGGGGATCCCCTAAAGAAATCAGATTACTGGGGTATCTGCACCTGCCTCTCTTTAACACAAACTCAATCTAATATCAGACAGAATAATCGAGAACCTTCTGGAATTACTGACTGCCCTGATACTTGTGTACCCGTATTCACCTGCTCAGGGGGGAACAATTTCTCCCACTTTATTCCCTGTTTTGACTCCAGCCTGTACCACGTCATCTCCAGAAATGCACAGTGCACCCCTAATCACCCCTGGCAACCTGCGAATATTTTTAACTCTCTGGAGATAGGTTGAATTGCACCTGCCATGCTTCAAGCCAGATAAGGGAAACATTATTTAATTTGATTAAAATTTGCAAACCTTACTGAGCATCTATGAATGCCAGGCACTTGGCCTGATGCTAGAGATATTTTAGTAAGTAAAAAAATGCTCTTTGTATCACAAATATCCACTCCAGTAAGGAAAGGGTGGAACAGAAAGCAAACAGGCCAAGCCAGCTCAATCATTTCTCAGAATGCTCACAAAATTCGGAGAAAACACGGAACGCTTAACAATGAAAGGACGTATTTTATTCAACGGCCTGAAGGAAGCAAAGCCACATATCATGAAAATCTTCTTGTCTTGTCTTTTAAAAATTTTTTTCCAATTTATGTTTTTGGTCATGCTGCTTAGCTAAGTTTGTCTTAATCTGAAAACAGTAGGAAACCATCGAACATTTTTCAACAAGAAAAGTGACATGATTTAATGGTTATACAGAATTCGGCCTGCAGGGAGAAGCCGGGAATTGGAGGACCGGTCATGAATCTGTTAACAGTTCCAGGGAGAAACAACAGAGGGAGGTATCAAATAATTCAATCAATAATTAACATCTGTAATTCTGGGTTAAGATGTAACTTTCACCAAAATACTTCATTTTCCTAAAATGATCATTTGTCATGTGGTTAGAAATAATGGAATTCCTCTGGTTTCTCACACTTTTCTTTCTCCTCTCAGGAGTCTAGTGGTTAAGCTCGCTTTCCCAGGGAACACATCCCCCTGAGGACAGGAGTCGACTTTTGAGATAAGATGCTAAATGTCCAGCCAGCCATGAGACGGCAGGACACAACAGACAAGTCAGCGAGGTTGGAAGGACAGAGCTCACCCAGCCAGGCCTCTGGGTCAGAGAATTCACATTCAGAAGATTCAAAGGCTTTATCCAGTGTTGAATTTTTAATAGAAAGCCATGGAGATGTGTGTACCTTGCAAACAGTGCACACTGTAAATGCAGCAATATTTCCCAAGCCCCTAACCAGAGGGAGCCCTGGTGAGCTGTGTAGGATCAGCGCGTCCTTAAGGAAAGACATTCCTCAGTCCCCAGCTTTTCCCCTGGCTGAATTCTTTTTTTCTGCAACCTTCAAGGCTCACGCCGCTTGCTCAGAGAGTGATGCCTGTGCAAAACCTCCAGGGGAGGTTTGAGCCCATAGGAAAACCCAAGTTTCTGTTTCAATGCCTCACATTTATTTGAAGAAATAGCCAAGAAAGTTTAATTGAAAAGCATTGGACTTGCCGGGGGTGGGGGCAACTTGTTTGTGTGCAGTTGGCTGGGAGTTCAGGAAAGTTTCCACCCGAAGCCTGCTGTGAACGGGACAGAGTCATGACGGGGGCCTGGAGCAAACAGCCCAGGTCGGCTCTCCCCGGTAGGAGGGCACTGGGCTTCCAGGTGTGAATAAATATATTGCAGTCATGTCGGTAAACAAAGGATGCTCTGGCCACCACCGACCCTGAGAGGATGGGACGCTGGCCCCAGAGAGCTCAGGTGCACACCAAAGGGATGATTTCAATGAACCCAGACGTTTGCACCTTCCCGTACAGAGAAAAGTGCTAAATTCCTTAACTTGAGATGTCTGTGTTTCTTTAATCAATAGTCATCTTTCGATGTTGTGCACCATCAAATGGTCTTTGCACACTCAGCGTCTCATCTCTAACTGGGTGCACTTCCTGGCTGCAGAGTTAAGATGAGGCGTGCAGAGGTTTCATCAGGGTGGCTGGCACACAGTCAGTCTCACTGCCACTCACTCCATTCGCCACGTGGCCAAGTGGTTTCCCTTTTAATCCGCCCCACACTTAACGTGTCAAGGCACGAGGCCAGACATCAGGCAGCCAGCTCATTCTGCACAACATGGTCCAAGAAAGAGATGTCAGTACCTGGGAGAAAGAAGTGGCCTCCATAAACCAGCGAGATGAATGTGTCTTCCAAGCCTTAAGTTCTGACCTGAGGAGAAGCCCCCACACTCCAGGGGGGCAGACCCAAGCAAAGAACTCAGACGTGTCTCTTTCTCTGGTTCCTTCTCTGGCTCGTGGTCTGCATCTTCAGTGTTTCTCCACATGCCTCAGTATGGAAGCTTTTCTGCTCACTCCAGACACCTGCCACATAAAATCAAGACATGTTCCCTGTATTTCTCCTCCCATCAAATTAAAAATGGAAATTATACATGAGAAAACGGCCGTTTCCTCTTTGCTTTCAACTGCTTTGCAGAGATATTATTGTGAGACATAAAAGTACCTTTTATTAATATGTTGACTATCTTGTTATGCTTTATGATGTTAATTTTGAATGTCTTCCTTCTAATACCATGTGACTTGTATCACATTATTAAATATATTTCTGGATGGCGAAGTATCCACTTATGTAAATCACTATTCAGTATTTTATGATAATATTTACTGCATAGTGTAATAATGGGAAGCATTAAAAAGTTAAGCTAGTTTTTCATAAATATTTAAGAAGTTTGTACTTATTCAAACTCCTTTATTGAGAAATTAGCCTATAAATTTCTATGAAAATCCATCTTTCATCATCATGAAACTTGCAAACATTATGAGTTTAATGTCTTTATTTCTGCCAACTTGAATTTTTGGACAAAAGTTCCCTTGCTGTTTGGAAAAAAAGACTTTAAAAACTTCAAGAATCAGAAGATGACAAAAATGTTAGAGGGTACAGGTAGCATTTGCTAACATTCGTGTGCTGCATATGGCGGACAATGTGAAAAGTGCTTGTACGAATCACTTCATTAAGTCTTTGTATTTATTTTATTAAGCCTGTGGTATAGACAGTAACTTTCTTGTATTCTCAGTCTCATTGGTGACCTAAGGAAACCACAAATAAAATAATTTGCCTAATCATTCACCTGGTGTCACGATAACTCAATATACAGAACACGGCTTTAACGTCTTTGCAATGTAATGTCTTGCTTTTGGTTTGGGGGGGTGGGAAGCAATTGGGTTTTTTTTAATTTATTCATTTATTGGATGGAGGGACTGGGGATGGAACCCAGGACCTCATGCATGCTAAGCATGTGCTCTACCTCTGAGCTACACCCTTCCCGCCCCATAATATCTTGTTAACATGCAATATATCAACTAACACATTTCCAGAATTCATAGAAAACCAAGTGGAAATTATTGAGGTAAACCCAGAATGTACTAATGAAATTAAATATAAATGGTCCTCTCTCTCTACCTGGATGGTTTTGTTACATCTTAGTTGCTTTTAAACTCTGATTTTTCTAAAGTCTACACGGCAAGAAGTATTATTATCATCTCAGTAAAGCAGACATACTAAGGTACAGAGGATTTATGTCACCTGCCCAAGGTTGCCCAGCCTCCCAGCAGCCAAGCACATGACCACAAGCGTAGCTCTGACAGAAACTGGGGAACAGGAAAACTTCTAAACTTCCTATTTGGTTTCTGTCTTTTCTGCCAAGGAGATGGATTGTCACACTAGAAATGAGACAATTATAGAAAAAAAAGGGCTCTCAGGGGAGCCGGTGGGGGGAAGTTCATTAAGGGAGCATCAGCCTTCTTGAGATGCGTTTCTGCCCCCAGGCCCTGAACAGGACCTCTCTGGGAAAGGAGGAAAACTGCAGCCCAGATGGTGGGGCTGGGACTGGCGGTGGGAGCCAGAGTCGGGAGCTGGAAAAATGGAAGAAAGGAAGGAGACAAGCCAGTTAATTAAATACATTCACGGGAGCACGGCTAGTTCAGTCACGGCCGAGGAAGAGGTGACAGCCAGCAGCCAGCCTGCATCGGAATCCAGCAAACAAAGCTGGTTACCTCCGCTTTCTGGAGAATTGCTCCTGGGCTGCTAAGCAGAGGGCTTCCCTCCTTAACTGCACACTCTGGGCCAGGCGCCGCGTGATGGCTGTCGGCTCACAGCCACGCCCTAAAAATGCTGAATTTTGGACTCCAAAGCTTGATTTCACCACTGTGTTTGCACCTTAGGGCCAACAGTTTGGGAGGTAGCAGGTGAACACATTTTATGGGGATGCTTTCTGTTAGCTTCATGAAAGCAGCGTCGTAGGTGATGAAGGCAGCTCTGAAGACAGCAACGTTTTATAGATGAGGAAGATGATTCTCAACAAAACAGCCCCCCCCCAGAGCAAGAGTGGGAGCCCAGGGTAGGGTTTCTCCCTCCAACTACAAGCCACATGCACCGTGAGAGTTCCAGGTGGATGGGGGGAGCCAGCTAGGACGTGTGCCCTCGGTTGATGCAAAAGGGGTGGCGATGCCTTTCAGTCTGTTTTGTGATTTTTTTTCCCCAAGGGCAAGAAGTGTGAGCTGGCTGAGGGCACAGGGAAGCAGAGTCTGGAGAGGTGGCCACTCCACCCAAGGCTGCAGAAGAGCACAGCCAGGGTCTGTCATTGCACTGTCTCTAGACAGGTGCTTCTCAAACCTGCGTGCATCAGTGTCCCAGGAGGCTTGTTAAAGGGCACACCCCCAGGACAGGCAAGGCATCCACCAGGGCCCCTGTTTGGCGAGAGCCTGAGAATCTGCATCCTCCACAGGCAGAAATCCAGCCACAGCCTGGGAACCACTGCCCTTCCGGACACGTGTGCACCTTGCCCTGCCCCATGTGACATTATGATGTGGCCTGGGCTTTTGGACGCTCACTGTTTAAATTCATGAATGACCCAAGGTTTGTTTATAAAAGCAGACACCTAATAATTCAAATAACATCATTTGGATCCAAACATTCCAAACACTGGAGAGGTGACCCAATTATAAACAAGGTAAAGAAGCAGATTTGTGACGACCGACAAGCCAATTCTAAATTTGAGAAAAGCTTAGACTTTACCAAATATCAGTATTTACAAAGGGACAGTAAAGACCCTGTGGTCGTGGCAAATACTCCAACAGAGACCCACGTAACAGACCCACGTACCTTGTTCCTGACAAAGAAGATGACACTTCAGTGCAGGGGTAAAAGATGGCTTTTCCGATGACCTAGGTGTCACATCATACAAAAGAATTGAATTTAAGACGCTTTGAAAGCCACATATAAGAAGTAATACAGTCCAGCTTAGAAAAGTCAACATAAATGAATATACATAAGACCCAATATTCTGTGCAACTCGTCTTGATGAGTGTGTCTCACTCAAATTCTTGGCTCTTCATCTTCCATTTCTTTTGCCTGAAATGATTGCCAACCACGACCTGACTCCATGCATCTCAGACACTTTCCTCCGTCTCATCTCACCCCCCACCTCCACGTTGACCATTGTATACTTTACAGCACATTTCGTGTCCCTTTGACTTTGAATATGTGCCACCTGACTGCCCCACGTGCTCTTTGGACACCAGCATGGTTCGAGCGCCGCTGGTCATCGCTTCTGTTCTCTCCCCGCGTGGCCACGTAATTACTGTAGAAGAAAACGGAGCATCCACTTTAAGACAGCTCACTGGAGAAAAACGGTCGTCGTAAAAATGACGTTTGAAATATTAATTTACAGGGTTCCACTATCTGCGTTGCTACAGAGTTAAATTAAAGAAGGCGCTTTGAAAAGAGGCCAGAGGCCACGTTATCCACTGAAGCTCACGGAACGCTTTTGCTCGTTCTAATGTTTCCATAGAAACGGGCACAACGCGAGTAAAGGTGATGCCAGGCCCCTTCCGGATGATTTTCCTTCACTAATGATTTTCAAGAATCAGATTCTATTTCTCCCCTGAGCAGGGTCATTATCCGCTCGCTAGGAACTAACCAGTGTCCTCACAGGAGTCAAAGCATCGCTCATTGAAAAGTAGAATCTGTGTGAAGCCATTGCTTCAGAACAACACAGCTTAACTCTGCGTTAAGGGACATCTGACGTGCGGCCCTGACACAGACCCTCTCGGGTTGCTGAGATGCCAACGGAGGAACAGAAAGAGACAAAAGTCTCCCGGAAATACTGAAAATGAGCACTTAACATTCGATCGCCCAGGGAAGAATTTTTATGAGCCACAAGGTGCAATGATTTGACTTGAGAAATAGAGTCGGTGGACTTCTCGGGCCACGTTCCGGGGAAACGCAAGACAGTCCGTCCCTCTTTGAGCTTTTATCACTGCCCTCATGTCGCTCAGAAGGGCTGCACGTGGCAAGGCTGCAGACGTGATGTGCCTGCAACAGCCCCCTCCACGTTCTTCGGCCATCCAGACACTGCCGTCCTGGCCAACGTGGTGGAGGCGAGTAAGGGCGTCGATGTGTGCTTACGCTGTCTGGGCGTGTGATTGTGCCACGGAGAAGCTAGAGTTCTCACCCTGCCGTGGGATGGTGGCTCAGAGCCAAGGCACCCCCACAGCACAGGCACCTGCCGTTAGACAGAAGGGGGCGGGGCTCCACCCACGCGGACAGACGGTGAGAGTCGGCACATTCCCTGAAGTTTCTGGCCGGAGCTGAGGTCGTCCCCATCCTCAGAGCCCTGCCGTGGACCTGCTAACCGGGCTCTGAATCTACCCGGCATGCCCTTGAATGAGGCATCATAGACATAAATAAACTGTATGGATAGTATTGCAAATATCAGTGGAGAGGTGAGGCTTCCACAATTTCCAAGTCCAGGTCTGTGTTGATTTTTGAAGCAAGAAATCACTTACAGGAATCATTCCTCACTGGGTACATCCATATCCATCAACTTTTCCCCCAAATTTAATCCAGTTACTTCTACAGTAGAATTTGGCTTCTCTTACCCAAAGACTGGGTGCCCAGTATGATTGGTTAATTCCAGATCTAGTAGGAATGTCACGTGCCATCATTTTTACTCCCCTCCAGAGCCTGCTTCTAGGCACATTTGATGATTTCCATCAGCATCACAGCCATAATTGTCTGTTCATGTATGAACTCCTTCACGTGGGTTATATATTTCATGTTATTTCATCGTGTCCAGCCGTAACGTTAACCAAATTTCTCTGATCCACTAGACTGTGGTGCTCTGTCTTCACACAATATTCCTTCAGTATGAAAACTTAGTTGCTGCATATGAAGTAATTACGTCTGGTTGGCCCCATCTTGAAGCTCTGCTGGTTTGATGACTCTCTCCTTCCACGTCACTGAGCGCGTGAGTTTATCATCACTGGCCATCATGAAGCTGCCAAAACCCGAGCCCTAACTAGTAACCCACTTTCCCCCTTAAATGTGTTTTCCTAATTTTTGACACTGCTGTCCAACAGCTGGTTTTAAGGGAGTCGGAGTCCATTTCTTTCCTGCGCAATCAGTCAGATCTATTTTCAGAAGCTTTTTGCAATACGTGATATCTGGGGAGATCTGTTAACTCTACCCAGCCTCCAACATCCCCACATTTTAGCATTGATTTATCGACTTCAGAATTGCATCTTGCAAGACACTGTAATTAGTGGTGCTTTAGCCTCCTGTCTGGTCCTGGTGCTTCAAGATCAAAGGGAATCAAACTTTGGCCACGTCACATTCATGCGGGTTTTTGTATTAGCCCGCACATCACTTAGGGCAAGGCCAAATTTCAAAAAATTTCTCTCTCGATGGCAAGATTCTTCTTTCAGGGAGGAAAGAGGTCAAAATCAGTACTTCCACAGGTTTCTGACCCTCTGTAGCCATCACTGTATTTTGCTATTTTATTTTGCACGCAAGCAAAATATTTTGGATGTTATCCTGGATAACAAGTGTCATTAATATTTTGGCCCCAATCATTCTGTAGTCTTGTGATGTTTCTCCCACTTTTAGGTAGAACCTGAAAATGTATCTGAAAGTTAACAAATTGTCTTGGGTTCCATATTTGGGGTGTGTGTGTGTGTGTGTGTGTGTCTCAGAGATTTATTTGTACCACCAGGGACTATTTTGGGGGTCGAACATCTGATGTACCTAAATACAGAGATACATTTCCATATCCTGATTTTTCTAGGTAAATATACCATCCACTTTTTTAGATTTGTGGAGTCCAAATTTTTTTAGCCGAACGTGTAAGACTCATGTACAATCTAACCAAAGCCTATAGCGTTCTGTCGTCAGCCTGGATTTTTTGGTTTGTTTGTTTTGCACTTCAGAATCCTGGTTGCTTGCCAGTCTTGGAACCCCTTAATCATACAATTAAATCCTTTTAAATACTCGAGTTGTCTGAGTCTGTTTCATCAGCTCACTTTTCTGGTTGACTTTTAAGGAGCTGGGTTCTGACATTTGGGGTTTCATTGTTTCCTTTACATCTTCTAATGCCATCTTATTTGTCTTTATAAAATCTGGACTTTTCTGGTTGACTTTTAAGGAGTTGGGTTCTGACATTTGGGGTTTCATTGTTTCCTTTACATCTTCTAATGCCATCTTATTTGTCTTTATAAAATCTGGACTTTTCTGGTTGACTTTTAAGGAGTTGGGTTCTGACATTTGGGGTTTCATTGTTTCCTTTACATCTTCTAATGCCATCTTATTTGTCTTTATAAAATCTGGTTTTAATAGGAGTCACTAGCTGAACTGCTTGAATTCACGATAAAATGTTTCATCACAATTTTTTTTTCACCCAAGGCATCTTCCCCAGTGAAGAGCTTTCTGCCACTACTTTACCTTGCTTTTTGTCTTTGTTATATTGAGGCATTTACTGCAGGCTTTTTTTCTGTTTTTTTTTTATCAACATAATATTGACCCCGTGCCCTCAAATTTTTTTAGGTGAAATGCACACAACATAATAATAATCATTTTAAAGTGTATAAGGCAATGGCGCCTGTACCTTCACCATGTTGGGCACCCGCTTCCTCTTGTCTGGTTCCAAAGCATCGCCATCACCCTCAAAGGAGGTCTCATAACCCGTCATCCCCATCAACAGATGAAGGGACCTGCGGAAAGTGGTGGCGCCTTGTAAGGAAATATGATTGTCAGAAAAAGGAACAGGGTACAAAGACCTGCGACACCATGGATGCACTTCTTGACTCTCTTGTGACCGTTATGCACATGGTGGTGTCAAGTCTTCCAGGCTCCAGCGTTTGCAGAGTTTCTGTGAAGAGGAGCAGGGAGGGGAGGGCGTCTTGTGGGTCCCCAGGATGCGATGGGCGAATCTCTCCTTCTTCCCAGCCCGCAGCAGGACGCGCAAAGGGAGACGCCTTCCGGAAGCTTCCTGGAAGGACAGGGCTCTGAGGCTCTGTCCTCCTGCTCTGAGGTCCGCAGCTACGCACTCCAGCACCTCTCGGATGCTGTTTCAGTCCACCCGCCTGCCTTTCCTCCCGCACCGCATTTCAGGATTATGGATGCTTCCTCGTGTGGTCGAAGATGGAGTCTGAATTCCTCTCGCTCATTCCTCTTGCCTTTGAACGACGTTCAGAGGGCCAAGGTGGCAGCACCATTTTCATCCCGCCGTTCTTCTGAGACTAGTGTTTAAAAAGCACTTTCGTATGAATAATCACCTCCATCTGGGTGACACCTCTGTGTGGCTGGGATATTATCTTGGTGGTGACAAATCTCCTGGGATCACTGGGGCTGTCAGTGGCCGTGATGTGACTGGGACCGGATTTTTCCGTTTCCCAAAAGTCTCTCTTCAATATTTTGTGGCACTATTTGTGGCACTTGGAGAAGATGAACTAAGATATTTGAGACTAAATTCTTCAAATGTCCAAAGGAGACTATCGAGTTATCTGTACATTTGATGAATAATGTATAGCAAGTATTAAATACATAGTGTGTGTTCAATTAATGCCGAGTATGTTTGCATTGGCAGGTGAAAAATTAAGCAGTCGATGGAAGGAGGAAATGGGAGATTTTATTCAAGCCAAATTTGAGGATTGGAACCCAAGAAGAGCATCTCAGACAGTGTTGAGAACTGCTCCACACATCAGAAATCAAGGCAGTTATATACATTTTTTGAGATAGAGGGCTATGGATCGAATGACGTATTATTGACAGTTGACAGAATCCGGATCTAAATGTCATGCTGATGTGTCATGTGACCCCTTACAAAGTCAAGAAGGAATGTTAACCTTTAAGGAGTTGTCCTGTAGGCTCTTTACGGCTGACCAGGTGTCCCTGCCAATGGGGTGGGTTTGGGGGAAGCAGAATGTGGACACACGGCGCACAGTGCAGGGAGAAGGGGGTCAGAGGGCAGAGAAGAATTTTTTCCTGCTTAAATTTTCCTTGTCTTGCCATAACATATGAATTTTATTTCACACCTTAAACGACCTGAACAAACTGAATTCATGAGATGGTGTTGTCTTCACTGCAACAGGTGTGATTTCCAAATTCCTGTGCCAGAGCTCATCTTAAAATGAGCCCTAGTTAGGAGAACAGGTCTCCCCCGGTCTGATGAGTAAAGAAGAGAGTTGGTGTAGTGTCTTCCCGAGGGTGCGGCGCCTGCGTGCGGATGCACACGTGTGCTAAAGCCGGGGTCACATCCCAACCCCACCACCAGGTGAGATTGTGATCGAACCTCACCTGTGGCTCGTCACGCCAAGCAAGTCAGCTTTGCAGACAGGGGAGGAGGTCCTGCCCGGATGGGCGACACGGCGCCCCTGGTCCCCGGGAGAGGGGTCCCCCCTTCACACCTCAACGGAGCAGCCCTCTGGTTTCTCAGCCAGCCTCGCGGGGCTTCCTTGGCAACTGGTTCCCTTCCTGCATCCGATCATCTCCGGGTGCCTTCAGAACGGCAAATCGCTGAAGCTGCAGAGCTGGGAAGCAGAAATCAGATCACGAGCGAGCTATAAACGGCACAGCCCGGGAAGACAGCTGGCCTCCTTGGGTGGCACTTGTGCCCTCACGCAACCCAGGTTCTACCGGAAGGCGTGCGTGTGGAGAGCGCTCACTCACGAGCAGCTGACTGTCCACCTGCGATCTAAGCTCCTCTGGATGGACTGAGACTTTCTCCGTTTCCCTCTGCTCATTCCACTCATCAGAGGCCACGACAACCCTCCAGTTACTCAGAGGAAGTGCTTTAAGTTTGCACATCGTTCTGGGGAGCCAAACGGGTCGGCATTTCTAAGCTTTTTTTTTTTTCCTTAAGGATGCTTATCAGCTTAAATACGGAAACAGATCAGAATGCTGCCTCATCACATTAAAAAAAAAAAAAGCATAGTAGAGAATTCTCCCATTCAAAAAGTCAGTTGTCCCTCTGCTGCTTGTGCTAAACCAGATACAGGCACCTTAAAGAGGTGACTTATGGCATCTAAAAGTTGGCAACGCAGCACGCGCATTGCATCGTCCGTTTGTAAGGTTGGTAAAGACACTTATGCTGGAGTCTCTCCCTGGAAATGAATGAAGGACCGAAGACTTTTGTTCCGAAAGGGGGATCGAGGCTGCCCGTTAAGGGGACTGTGTTCGCTTTAAGTAATGCCTGCGCTCTCTGCAGATTCTTCCACGTTTAAAACACATCCTGCAGCAGTAACACCAAGATCATAAAAAAGTAGAGAAAAGAAGCCTAAAACACTTGGAAATGGAAAACCTTATGATCCTGACGTTCCGACCGCCACTTTCCAGCCACCGTGAACCGCTCTGATCCGCATCACGCCCATCTTTCCACGCTGGCCAGGAGCACACGTGGCTTCCGCGAGTCACACGCACCAAGCGTGGACCACGAGGGCCTCTCCCCTTGGGAGCTTTGTCGTCTGCTTCCTCCCCGTGTGTGAGTCCTGACTCCACCCTCCTGTACGTCTCCGCCTTTGGAGGAAGTCCTCCCACTTGTCGCTTGGACCCTGGCTTCTGCGAGATGATTTATTTCTGGGCCACTCTCTGGAGTCTCCCCTGAGAATTCCGCCTCCTGCCACCCGCTGGGACCAACCAGCTGCCCTCTGCGAGCCCTCTGCAGGCCAGGCAGAGAGAGCTCTGGGAGGTGGCCATGGGTTTCTGGATCTCTCCCCACCACGTAGGACACACTTGGACCCACGTTGGCGTATGACATCTCTAAATGGCATATGTGTCTCCATGTTTAGGGGAAGGAGAGACAGAGCCGAGTCATAAGACAGCTTCAATTTACGCTTCACGTGTAGGCAGCTGTCAGCTTATATGACCTTTTTCAGGCTGTCAAGGCTTACACATCCGTAGTCCCAAGTGTGTTTATCATGAGCTTCCCTAAGGAGCCAGATACATCCCCTTGGAGAAAGATGCCCGTCTGCCTAGAAGACACTGCAGTGTGTCACCAACAGAGCAGCCAAGCGGACAAGCCATGGAATCACCTTCCTTTTTCTCCTGGAGCAGTTCCTTGCCCTCGTACCTGCTACGAGGCTCACTCGAGGCAGCCAGCGTGGACACTGGAGTCCTCGTCCAAGACACGCAAAAGCGAAGGGCCAGGGGATGGAGAAGCACGTCGGGGTCAGTGTGAAGAGGTGCTTAGAACTGAGGCTGAGAACTCCCTAAGGATAGCCCGAATCGTGCAAGATGCAAGCGGAGGTTTCCAGGGAGGAAGTCACCCATCTCCTCGGGAGACGCTGTGGTCCAGGAAACTCAGGACTCTGGAACTGGAGAGATCTGGTTTCAATTAGAGCCCCGTCTTCACCAACCCAGGGGCTCTATGAATAAGGCCTCTCACTTCTCGGAGCCACGGCCCCCTCACCCACGGAGGTGAGCTCACAGCACTGTGTGTCGGGGGGCGAGCTGTGCGGGCTGGGTGCCGTGCAGGCACGGTGAAAGTGTCACCTTTTCCATGCTCCCCGGGGCTGCCACCACCTCGTGCAGGCTTCCAAGCCAAAAAGTTCTACCAAAATAGTGAGAAAAATCACCAGAAACTTGAATACAGGCAAAAGAAATGTTTGGGTTTCCTTTCAGTGCGGAGCTGGTGTGGACCTTCTAATGAGCAGGCCACTTTGTGACTCTGTAAAGGCAGGGGACAGCGGCAGACATCTCCCCAGCAGAGCTGCAAATATTTCTATCCAGTGGAACACATGGCCCTAAACAGCATGGCCTGTAGCCCTGCTGGATGCTAGCCTGCATTGCATTTAAGCCAGCTGTCTGCTAAATTACCTTTATAGCTCTCGGTTCTCAAACGCTGTTTGGACAGCTTAACACCACCCGGGCCCCCTCGGGAGCTGTGCAAAATCTCTGACTCACGCCTACTTTGCATTAGCATGGAAGCTGTAGTCAACCCCTGGACCATTACAACCTGACCACATGTAGGACCCAAGATCACGCACCATCCTATGCACTCGTGCAAAGGCAGGTGGAAAGGAGACGTTTTACTGATACCAGGTGCCAGGTGGGAAGTGCGAACAATGAGGAAGACTCCAAACCCTCTCACTGCGGTCCCCTCATTCGGTCCTCCCTCCTCTGCTCCCGGAGGGCGGTGGGGCATCCTCTGCTTTAAGGGGACCCTCTCTGCTCTGCGGGCAAAAAAGGCTGACTCTAAGTCTTTGAGATCAACCTGGCCTTCTGCCTTTCACCAGTCATGCTTTATCGCAGAATCACTTCCTTCACCCTCGGAATCCCACGTTCCAACAAACGGAGCAAGACGAGGGTGTGGATCTGGAGTCAAAGACACTCAGGTCGGGGGGGAGGAAAATAGCTCCGTGGTAGAGCACGTGCTTCGCACGCACAGAGTCCGTCCTGGCTTCAATCCCCAGCACCTCCGTTTAAAGAAATAATAAAGGACACTCAAATCGTCTCTTGTCCTGTTCTTAGTATTTTGAGTCACTTACTCCGTTCTCCACGCCCTGTAGGATAAACTACTGGAATTTGGGTCAAAAACAGAGTCTGTTGTGCAGACGTGGTCCTTGATCCACGTGGCTTCCTTAAGGTGGCTATTCTGAGGACAGAGCTGCCATGTCTTAGGTTTCCAGGACTGGACAAGTCACCATTTCCTCAGCAGCGGTGTTTGTGCAGGATGAACTCTATTGAATCTCTTCTCACGAGAACTCTGTCCACCTTTGCTTTCAGGAGCATCAGAGTTACCTTTCTCTTGGCGTTTTCCAGAACATTCTATCTCTAGAAGTCTCCTTACTTATCCCTCAAGGTTTCTGTCCCGTCCCACTGGACATGGCTTCCATTTGGTTTACCCTTCAGTGACAAGGCTGGTGTCTCTTCAAACAGGCCAGCTGGCCGGAGAAAGTCTACAGCCATGAGTAACTAGGAATATGGGGGTCACTCTATGAAAGGAAGTTCAGGAGGGTGCCCATGCCATGAAACCTGCTGTGTTTGTCACCTGGGAGTGACCAATGTTAAGGACAATCTTTCTTAACACTCTTGTTAGGAAGTATATAGGGTAGAGGCTGGGGCTCTGGAAAGTTTGCTATGTCCACCCTACTGGATGGATGGATGGATGGATGGATGGATGGATAGGTAGGTAGGTAGGTAGGTAGATAGATAGATAGATAGATAGATAGATAGATAGATAGATAGATAGATAAGTTAGATAGGTGAATAATAATTGATGGGTTGAATTTTGTGCTCCCCAAATTAGCAAGATAAAGCCCTCACCCCCAAGACCTCAGAACAGGTCAGCATTTGAAGACAGGGCCTTCAAACAGGTGATTAAGTTGAAATGAAGCCCTAATCTAATCTGATTGGTGTCCTTATAAGAAGAAACTGGACATTCAAAGGGACCAAGGATGTGCACAGGGAGAAGAGAGACCAGGTGGGAACACAGCAAAAAAGTCTACCGTCTGCAAGACAAGGAGAGAAATTAACATCTGCCGTCACCTTGATCTTGGACTTCCGGCTTTCAGAATCGTGAGAAAATAAATTCCTGTTTTGGAAGCTAACCAACTGTGGTGTTTTGTGCTGGCAACTTTGACAAACTGGTAGAGCGAGCACAGGCAAGAGAGAGAGAGGTTTCACTTCCTCTGGACTCCAATTTTCCAGCTCCAGTGATGTTTTGAAAGATAATAAGAGGTGGGCATGCAGGAGAGAGTATATTTTTACAAGTTATTTTTGCATTTTGCTCCTAACAGCACAAATAATGCTCACTGGTGTATTGCCAGGGTAATTTTTGTCAGTGGCTGATTTGTCTGGAAATCATTTCGCTTGCAGACAAATTGCACCTATAGTGGTATCATTTTGCCTGGACTTTCATTTTCTGAAAACAAAGGTGTCATTTTGATCATCCCCGAATAAATGATGTTATTGTCAACGGTCTCTCCTTGGTGCGGAAAGTGTCTTCCTCTTAGCTATAATCACAGACTCACACCGTCCCAACCATACGGCTTAGGTGACCGGTGAGGGTCCAGCATACATTTCAATTTATGAGAAGGTTCTTGAATAACAGGTTTCTCTTCTTGATCATTCCAGTTTAACGCATACCTCTAATGTGTGTTATTATGGACGCTTCTTTCCTACATGAATTGTCGGTGCCTGTGTGATGGCTGTTCCTTGCTCACTGCACTGAATTTAACCTAATGCTCCCATTAATGTTCATGGGAACTGCCCAGTTAAAACTCGTGGAAGCAAATTAATATGCCCTGCAGTCCTTGGACATGACTTTAGTGCATTTTATATTATTAATCTCATTCACCGATGGACTTTCTATTGTTATAATTAGACATAATGAGAACAGATGCCTTCGGCAGCAGAGGAATGAGGAGGCTAGCTCTTTGGTGGCTGATCTAGGAACGCTAAAGAGCCAATGTTTAAATTCAAAAAGAAAGTTCACAGAATGATTCGGTGCTTGTGTGAAATGCTGGGCCTCCTGTCTCTGGTTGGAGCAAGGTCTCCTGTGCCTGCGTAAAACGATCCTATTCTGGGTGCTTCCAAAGAACCTAGCGCTCACAGCAGCTCCCTGGAGAAGGAACTGCACCCCTTCCCCTCTCCCCAGAGAGGAGCAGAGCCACTCGAGGTCTTTGGGGTGCTTCATCCATGGCATGAATTATTGCATCAAGGACTCAACCAAGACATGCGAGATTTTCATGCTGGCCAAGAACTTGTTGATTTTCAGAGCGATGTTTTGGAGTCTCTGATTAATGCAATTCGGGGACGAGGCCTGCGGAGGAGGGTGGGAGCAGGGCTCCCATGGTGACCCGGCCCCCGGCACACCCCACCAACCACCTGCCAAGTCACCGCATTCTCCTCGGAAGACTCTTCCGCAGACACTGACCCCGGAGCATCTTCTGCCGGGGCCTCCAGCAAGCCCCGCTCAGCCCCGCCGCTCCCTGGCTGTGCTGCTGCTCTGGAAAACACCAGGGGGTCCTGTGCTTTCTCTTCTTTACTTTTCTTCTCTTTTTATCTCACTTTGTTTTCTTTATTCACTTTTTCTTTGCTTCCTTTTTCTCCGTTGGAAAAAAAACAAAGTGCTACATATACAGGTGGGCCCGTCACCCAAATTATTCGCCCTCCTGAGAGTTTCCTGAGGGCGGTACATTTATTTATCACACACTTCATACTTGTCCCGCAAGTTCATGTGCCTGTGACAATGTAGACAATTGTTTCGTTGTAACTTTGAAAAATTTTGCCGGACTGGATTGATGGAGATTGACTATGGAGACATATACACATGTATAAATACATGTGGAGGTATATGTACAATCGTGATGTGTGCACCATGTGTTGTGTTGTTGGCATGTTTAGGTTATATATGTCATGTATGGCATCACATATATACAACTTTCTATTTTCATTTTTTGTCCCTATTAGGTGAACCTGGGTCATTTCAAACACCGCTCACTGAGATAGTCCCTGTGGGTCCCCTGTTTTTGTGGGCCTCCCTTCCTGCCTCACAGACTGAAAAGCCAAGACCCCGAGCCTATGAACCCTGTCCTGCCCTGATCCCTCTCTGACAACAACACCAGGTGTTCAGCTCTTGGCTCAAAATTCCTCTTCTAAAATTCTAAGTTTTAAACGGTTCCAAAATCCCTCTTCGTTTCTGGCACCTCAATTTTTTCTTTCTCTGAACCCAGTTGTGGGTCTGGGATGTGTTTCTATTGTGATATTTTATCCAGCATTTTTCGAAGTAGCTCAGTTTGCCAGGTTGCTGGAAACAGTCACACTCCCATTTTAGAGATGGAAAAACTGAGGCTCGGGGGCATTTACTAACCTCCCTAAAGGCATAGGAACTTGGGACTGCAGCACAGCTCTGCCTCCAAGTCCAGTTCTTTCCTCTCTCCCTGCACTTGCTACACACTGCCTCCTCTTTTCAAGGTCAAATAGCGATTTATCTCAACTCCATTACTCTTTCCAAAGCCGTACAAATGGGAATACTTAATTCCTGCATTCCTAAAGCCACTGCAGAAAATGTGAATGGATATATCCCAGAGAGTTATTTTCATCTGCACTCTAATTTTGGGTTTTAATGGCGTGACAACACTCCAGTTATAGACAAAGGCTTGGGATTCAAGTCCAATTGTGTGGTTTCTGCCAGGTGTCTCCACCCCCATCCCCAGGTCCTGCACTCCCCTGAGTGCCCCGGTCCTGAGGCAACTTCTGCTCACAGGCATCGACTTTCCGATGTCTCCCCTGGTGTGCATAATGCTGAATGCTTTGCATCGCATCTTCCCAAATTGGAGGTCTGATTTCTGCCCAAGTGTTTACATCTTCCCGTGTTAGTCTTTGAGGATCTTGATTCTGATTGATTTTAGCTCTCACTTAAAAAGCTCACAGAATGTAACTTGTTTCGGCTCCTGCCTCTTCCCTGTCAAAGACACTGAAGGAAAGCTGGCGGCAATGGCTCCTCAGCTTGGTTTTGCGACGCTAGGCCAGTCTCTGAAAACCGCGAAGGACTTGGAGGGGAAGAAAAGAATTGATTCACGTTAAGCTCACCTTCACTGATCATCTATAATATGTTAGCTACTGTGTTAGTTAGAAAATATCCTATCCTATGTTTATTTGAGAGAGAGTGTCTCTTGTGATGCCAGAAGACATTCTTTCCTCCTGCAGAACAATTAGTGTCCAGGTCTCTCATCCATCCAACTGCGCATGCTCCCACCCTCCCTCCAAAACCTAGTGTCTGCCGTGGGCCAGAGGTTGCATCTCTGGGTATCCTCTGATGTAAAGATTTTTTTTCTGGTCTGTTCTGGGTAAACGTCCTGCTCAAAACTTGCTACGTATATTTATCAGCTTGCTAGGGCTGCTATTAAAAAAGACCACAGAAGGGGTGACGTCCACAGTTGAGTTTCATTTCTCGCATTTCTGGGAGCTGGAGCTCCATGATCAAGGTGGGCACAGGCTGGTGTCTCCTGGCGTCTGTCTCTGGGGTGTGTAGATGGCCACCTCCTCACTGTGCCCTCGCATGGCCTCTTCTCTGTGTGCACCCTTGTCGTCCCCTCCTCGTCTTACGAGGATGCCAGTCCCCACCCCTTCACCCTCATTTAACCTTAATTACCTCTTTAAAGCCTCCGTCTTCAATTACACCCACATTAGCAGTTCCAGTCTCAACATGTGAATATAAAGGGGGCATAACTCAGTCCACAGCAGTGGGTTTCTGGTTTTGTTTTGTTTTCTCTCCTAACCCACACTGAGTAGGAATCCATTTACTTGAATCGAGCTCCTTCACCTCCCTGCTTTTGCACCTCTGCGAGCAGTAATCCCACGCCCCAGCACCGGGCTTCAGAATTAAGTGAGATGTTGGCTGTTGTGAGAGCTTGCAGCTTCTGTGAGCAGGAGACAGGAGTGAAATTCGTCTTAAAGGAGAAGGCGTGTCATTGATCCTGAGTCCGAGACCGGGAGGGGTCCTAGCAGAGCACTCGTGCAGGGACAGGAGGGCCTCAGAACGGATGGGCGGGGACCCCCCGCTGCCCCTGCGGTGCCCCGTGTCCTGGAGCGGTGGCCGCCATGGGTGACAGTGAGGGGGAGAAGCCGCCATCTGCTCCAGGATTATAAGTCAGGGTAACAGAGTCAGGATCTAAGTAAAACCCTCCGTGCTTTGTCGTTGAGGACGTGAGAGAGGCCAGCAGATTGAGCCCTCAGCCCCTCTAGCTGAACCGATGAAGAACAGTGGTGCACAAAGCCATGTCCCCAAGCCCTGCGGTCACTATGGACCCCACCCGTTCAGATGCCCACTCGCCCCGAGAAGGAAAGACTCAGAGGCCCTTGACCAGCATCTCCAACAAAGGCACCGGTGGGCGTAGCAGGGAGCCAGGCAGAGGGGCCTCCTCTTCGACAATCTCTCTGTGCAGTGAGCCGAGGGCAGACGCAAGAGCGCCTGTGGGGAGCAAGACATGAGAGCCGATGGCTAAAATAAATGCAGCCCCCGCCCCAGTGAGGGCGAAACAGGGCCCGTGCGCAGCGCATCACTGGAGGCGGAGCCACAGGTTCCCCTCACTCCGAGGAAAGGCTTCCAGGAGAGAAAGCAGTTAAATGCTCTCCGCTGTCCCCGGGAGGCAGTCGGACTGTTGGACATCGAGTCCAGCACTCAGGACGCTGAGGACGTAGCACAGTGGAATGCAAAGAAGAATTGTTTTTTTTTTAATTGAAGTGCAATGGGTCCATTTCTAGCTCACAGCATCATGCCCCAGTCATGCATGTACGTACACATATTCCCTCTCAGATTCTGTTTCAAGATACTGAGTATAGTTCCCTGTGCTGCACAGAAGACATTTGTTTTGAGCTAAACATCCTTGAGCCTGAAGGCTGGCGAGTTAAGGACCCTCCCAGACCGTCAGTGCCAAGGAGCAAACTTTTGACAAAGGATCTGCAAGCTCAACCTCTTGAGATGCAAAGAAAAGAAAGGACTGTTGAGTTCAGGGTTTTTTAGGGCACAAGCCATCCATCTCCTTGTTCAGCCCTGCGATGCTGCAATAAACCTTTCTCTGCTCCAAAAAAAAAGAAAAAAGAGAGAGAGAGAGAAAATTAATTGTTATGCTTACTTATTTTCAGCCCCCTTTCTCTTTTTGATGGGGACCCTACTTTGCTTTTGAAAGCCTCTGGTCATCTCACCGACGGCGTGGACCTCCTCCCGCGTCTGGATAAACACGCGCAGACCTCCGTATGTACCACGCACATCCTGGCATCTGGGAAGATGGGCACCCGAGCTCGAGCATCCTCAGATCTCTCAAGTGCTTACGGAGCTCGTAAAGCGTCTAATTGAGCCCAGGATTCTGCTGAGAACCCGAAAATGAACGCCATCAATACAAAACAGTATCTGGAAGGCAGAGAGGGAAGGTTTCGCTTTCTGGCCAACCGCCTGGAGCCCCGCCATTAACACATGCTTCACAGGAACGCGTTTGAGCTAAAATTCTCATAACATGCCAGGACCTTGTTTCCACTTGATTCTGACAGATCTAAATAGAAATCAACCTGTTTTAACATCAAACAGACCGGTCGCCCAAGACAAGTTCCTTTACATCCTAATATTTTGGCTTTTATGAGCCCGGTTCTTCATCTAGGAAACGGACAAGATAATTACTACTTCAGAGAGTAACTGTTTCCGAATTGATACCACGCACGTGAAATGACCGTTTAGTTCCTCCTCCTGGGAAGGGAAATGTTCACCCCACATCTTTCTTTCCTCCCTTGGGGACACGAAGGCACAAGAGCATTAAAACTGACTCAGTCTCCTCAACCACGATGTTCTTTAGCGTGTGGTCTGTTTTGAGAACGCGATCGCTCATCACGGAAGGAAATCAGCTTCGTGAATTATTTTTATTTCCAAGGAGGAGCAGCCGAGTCAGATTTCCGAAGCAAAACACGGAGACCGAGCCACAGCCACAGCAGACGAGTTCAATTATTTAAAGGAAGGTCTCTTTCCAGATCCCAGCTTGTGAAAGGAGATTTAGGGGAAAAGCATAAAATGTATTGAGAACCCAAGCAGAGGAAGTAATTTGCTAAATAAATTAGTGGCATCAAGACTTCCTTCACAAAGGAAACCAAATACTGTTGTGTGTTTTTTGTTTTTTGTTTTTGTTTCCCCCACTGCATTATTTTATTCTGCACAGACATTTCTCAGAGGACTCAGCTGTTTTGACATTTGAGACATGGGGCTTATGGTTGCAAACTGGGTCCATCAGAGGCAGAATCCCGGGGCAGGGGGAGCAGAATGAAACAGGAGGGGAGGGATGTGTAAGCGGCTGGTCCTTCAGCCCACGTCTCCGCACCTGGAGCCATTTTCCGACCCTGCTCCACCTGTCAGGCTGTATCCATCCCCGTGTGCCAGGAGGAAAAGCACAGAATCTGGAGAAGGAAGGCAGGCGTGTGTTCAGCATCTGCTGCTGTCCTCAGACTTGCAGGTCCTGCCCGATGGGGTGGTGATGCCTGCAGTTTCTGACCGTGTTTTTGACCTGCCGCTCCTTACCAGTCATCATTCCAGACGTCTCACCTGCACTATCCTATTTGAGCCTCAAGACAATCCTGCGGGCTGGAACTTATCCTCATGTCACAGAGGAAAGCTGAAGCTTGGAAAATGTGAGTCACTTGGGGAGAACTCAGGCTTCCTGGCTTAAAAACTCATGCATTTTTAAGCACTGCAGTCTTGCACCAACCGTCTCCCCATTTCCCTCTGTGACTGATTGCATTCCTTGATTTTTCTTTCTTCGGGACCGTGGCCCCACCTCCCACCACCCCCTCTGCCGCAGGGACCAGAAAGAGGTACCTCAACCCCTGGGTCTCTGTGCTTCCCCATCTCTCTGCATCCTGCCAGCTTCCAGACACTGACGTCCAACTGCCTGCTGGCCACTCGCACGTGGAACCTCTGTGATGCAGTAACGTCACAGCAGTAACCCGACTGCACACACAGTAGCGAGGTCCACGCAGCTCCGGAACTACACGACCCAGGGGACCATCGTACCACGCAAGCAAACCTGCAGGCAGGACGGTCCAGCTCGGCAGAGGGGACAGGCCACGGTGTCCCACTGTGTCCTCTGCCGTTACAGCTATTCCCAGATCTCGACACCGGGCAGCTCTGATTCTGGGCAACCTGATCTGACAATTGGATCTCACGTCAGCTGCCCAACAGAATTAAAATTTGGTAACCATGAGTTTGTCCTGTATGTCTGTGAGTCTGTTTCTGTTTTGTAGATAACTTCATTTGTGTCCTTTTTTTAGATTCCACATATAAGTGACACCACATGGTATTTTTACAAACGTATGGTGACCAGGGGGTAAAGGTGGGGGAAGTGAAAAAAATTTTTTAAAAAATATAAAATATAATAAAGAATCTCTCTTAAAAAAAGAATGGGAAACTTAAAAAAAAAAAAAGACTACAGAAATTTGCAAAACGTATGTCCCAGGGACGGTGTCCTTTCCTGTCCTGCAGCCCTGCTGAGGGTGATCGATGTCACTTTTGTTCTCGAGTCTCTTCTCCAGGCTCCTTGGTGGGAGATGTGGTTGAGCTGTGGATTGAACGTGGCCAGGCTGAAGTTGAAGCCTCTTCGCTGCCTTTAATAACTTCCTTATCTTTTCCTCTGCTGGGCGACAAGACAGTGCGTTTCAGATGAAGGCAGAATCTGTCACCTTTATCAGCGCCATTTCTAGTAGACACAAGCCAGTGATATGAGTCAGCATGATAGAAGCCTGTGAACCATGGCTTTCATACCAGAAGGCTGAATGGTGAGCTTCCCGGTATACGCGGGAAAACTCAGAAATGACAAATGAGCAATCGTCCACAAGGCGATTCACAGGCGACTGTGCGGTGCCTACAGGTCAGACATCTTCCACATTCCATGTCCTACAAGTGACAAGTAACAGAGTCCAAACTCATTCTGCTCAAGGTGTTGGGGGCAAGGAATAGCAGCTCTATTCTGCAAGCCAGCAGACCGAGAGGATGGGGGACTCGTGTCCTGGAGAGCCATCTTCCCCAAGTCAGAATTCAGACTCCTTTTATACTAAAAGGGGAGGGGGTGTGGTTGGTTCTTGCAAACTTCTTGGTGTCAGAATCCTTTGTTCTTGCAGCTGTTCATGCAAGTCATGTACACCTCCAACAAGACAAATGTTGTTCTCTCTTCTGCAACTTTTTATCTTTATATGAATGGGAAAGTGTTCTACCCTTAAAGGGCAGAGCCTTGAGAATGGGCTCTGTTGCCTATTTCAGGCTCGAGGCAGCATTCTGTTACAAAAGTTGCAGAAGCAGCATGACTCAGCGCAGGAAACAGGGCACAGGGTTAGAGCCAAAGGAATGGATCTGATACGGAGTCAGATTTGTCCTTCCCTGTTACACTTAGACCTTTTGTCACTCTCTTTTTGGCATATTGCTCTTCTTGGAGTCGCTGACCAAGCCGATGGGGAGGCAGCATATGGTGAACTCACCTGCATCAGGTGAGGGCACCAGAGTTTGGGTCAGGGAGTCACTATATTCATTCAAAGGAGCAACGTTGGGTGGGGGGAGGTACAGCTCAAGTGGTGGAGCACATGCTTACCATGCATGGGGTCTTGGGTTCAATCCCCGGTGCCTCCTTTAAAGCTTAGGAGACACGTTTATTTCAAGCTCTCCAGAATCAAGATTCTGACTCTGAGAACTGAAACTTCGGGTGCCCGGGACCATGATACGCAGTTAAATATATTATCCAACTTAATCCTCCCAGCAACAAGGATGGTCTTTGGCTTTTGTTTGTCAGTTGTTCTTTTGCGCTTATTCTTCATTTATTTTAATTTTTCTGTGTCATGCAGGAGCCCACAAAAGGATTCATCATAACCCTGACTGCGTGACATACACTTGCCACTGTTTCCACCGGATCAGCTTGGCTTGTCTAGTTAGTTATTTTAATCGTGTATTAAGCACCCACGTACCTACTACCCTGGACAAAAGTCAAGACCTCCACACCTTGACAGCAACCTGTAATGACCGTGTCGTGGCTGCCCCCACTTCCCTGCCTCTTCCCACCCAACACGACCATCGCTCCAAATCCATGTCCGTCTTTTCCTTTCTGCTTCTTCACTTTTATGCATTTTGATGTCATTTTTGTATGTTTCTATATGTGGAAGCATATGTATGGGTATATACACAGACAATCCCCGACTTACAACAGTTTGGCTTAAACAATTTTTTGCTTCAGTGTAAATAAGTTTGGATTCATGCCAACCACACATCAGGCTCTGAATGTTGACCCTTCCCTGGGCTAGAAATACCACGACCCTCCCCTATGATGCTGGGCAGGGGGTCCAAGCACAGCTTCCCTCCACCCTCGCCATCCCGAGGGTCAATAGGAGATACTTACAACCACTCTGTGCCCAACGACGAGTCTGCTCTCACCTTCAGGGCAGGATCCGGTAAACCACATGGGACACCCCGCACTTTATGGTTAAACAGGCTGGTGTTAGGTGATTTTGCCCAACTGTGGGCTAATGTAAGTATTCGGAGCATGTTTAAGGTTCATGGCTAAGCCATGGTGTTCAATCGGTTGGTTGTATTAAATACATTTTCAACCTACAAGATTTTCTATTTACCACGGATTTATGGGACCGAACCCCATCATAAATTGAGAAAGAGCTGCATACAGATGGATAGATAGATGGATAGACAGATACATAAATATACATATACACAAATAATATTACTTGTATTACTTTAAATTTTTTATTTCTAGTTGCAAGTGGTCTATAATTTAGGAGAGATTTTTTTCGGTTTAATATGATGGTGCAGGAGTTGTCTGTAGCTTCCCGTGCTGCCGGTGTTGGCTTGTTTGGATTGCAGAATGACATCCCACCGTGGGAACGCACAGCGGCCGACTGGTCCATGCTCCAGTCAGGGTGCCCTCAGTCATTCCCACGCGCCGCTGCCGTGAGCAGGGACGCTGGGAACTTCCTTGGCATTCCTCCACGTCCGCGTGCCAGGGTTCTCTCAAGTAGGTCCCAATGAGGGAAACTGAGGGTTACAAGATGTGCCAATACTTTACCCTAGGAAATAGGATGCACCTGTCTTCCTAGAGAAACTGCACCAAGATTCAGGCCACCGGCAATGGACGAGAGACCTGTGGTTCCGCAGCCTCCCCGGAGCTGGCATTTGCGGGCTGTTTCTGTGAGCATCTACCACCACCTCCACGTGGCCTGCTTTTTCATGTCCCTCTTCAATCATGAGTTTACTGCATATGGGTTTTCACTTTTTAAGATGTCTGTTCAGGCCTGTGCCATCTCTGTCTCCATTTTTTGTGCTAATAAAGATTCTGTCAGCAGAGAAATTGCCTCCACATCTCACCCTGAAAGAGCATGGCCATTTCCAGGCTCCTAACCCTCTCTGATTTCCCCCCCTGCACTCTTACTTGTGTGGCGTTTACTGTGGTTTAGACTTTAGGGCAAGTCGTGGTCACATTAAAGGCGGCTGCAGGCAGCTGAAGAGAAGGGGGAATTAAAACCTGGCCCAAGACATACCCTCTGGAATGAGGATATATTTCAGATTGCTAATCAAGTTCCAATGATTGCCTTGGAAATCCCAAAGGGTGACAAGTCTAGATGTCAGTTAGGTGGCAAGAGGCACAGAGGGGAGGGGATCCAAGCATCAGAAAATAACACAGCGTCTTGTGGGGATGTGTTCACACCTTGGAAGCTGCGTCCACTGAGCCAGGATGAAGTTAGAAAATCTACCCTCTTTGAGGAGGGCCAGGCGGATCGGGGTTGATGCAAAATCTCTACAATATAAAACCGCTGAGTCAACGCAGAGAAGGTGGGTGGGGATGGCTTTAAGTCACGCTGGGACTCAGAGATGCCCCCTTTCCTAAGCAAAAGAATCACTTTCTAAAACAAAAGGACCCTGGTCTGATTGGCGGGGAAGAATATTCTAGAAAGCGTTTTGGATTCCAGGAGTCATGAGCCACCTATTCAAGGTGGGGACTGGTAGCCCCATTACAAGCCCAAATTTTGAAAGGCGGAACCATTGACATATTTTCTGATTCATTCAGAACTGACTTAGGAACCACTAAACCTTTATGCCGGAAACCTAGTTTTGAGACACTCCTGGGGAGAAAAGGAATGTATTTTAATGGACTTTTTTACATGATATGTATTCCAAGCACATGACTTTCTTCAGGGACAAAGCTGACTAAAATAAGCACTTGCCTTCACGTTGCGATATAAATAATATTCATCATAACACAGATTTAGTTGGAAACCAGAGGGACTCAGTGTACTACACATTTTGTGTGCATTATCTCACCTAATCTTGTACAAATAAACTATGTAAAGTAAGAACCAAGGTTATTCCCATTTTCCAGTAAGGACACTGAGGCTTAAAAAGTTTAAGAAACTTTCCCCAAGTCACCCATACAGCAGGTGGAGGAGGAGGAATTTGAGCCTAAAGTGGTGAGAATCTGGGGCGAACATGCCTAACACTGGGGCTGTTTCCCCAACTTGTCTTTTACGGGGAAGGCGAGGGCCTCTCTCACAGCCTTCTCACAACTTAACCCATCTTGTCAGCATGTCAACATCTAAAGACGTAAGACCGAGGTGGGAGGGTGTAGCTCGGGGGTGGAGCACGTGCTTAGCATGCACGAGGTCCTGGGTTCCATCCGCAGTCCCTCCAATAAAAAAATAAGTAAATAAATGAATAGACCTGGTTACTTCCCCCCTTCAAAAAATAAATAAAATAAATCTATTAAAAATGTTAAAAAAGTAAGCCTGCAAACTAACAAAAAATAAAGGTAAAACAAAAAAAATTTTAATGAATAAAGACATAAAACCAAGTATAAATCCCTTTGGCTCTTATGCAGATAGAATGTGCAACACAGCTACGAATAATGTACAAACCCCCAAAATTGATGTAATTTAAATGGAAATAAAACGTGAATGAGGTGGAGGATGTGGCTTCATACCAGTCAATTGCTCTGAGGTGCTGTGAGCCCGGCGCTGGCAGTGACCCTGTCTCCCGCCATTTCCCCAATGAAACTTCATTAGTACGTGTGCCACGGTGCCATCTGGCCTCCTGGAGATGAAAGCACATCTCTGATGAGTTAATTCACCCCAGTCCTTTTCCCATTAGCTGGTGACAGTGAAAAAAGCGTTTCTTGGCACCGACACAATTATGAACACAAACGCACATGTGGCCACTAAACCCTCCTGGCTGTGACCAGGTGAGGGCGAGCCGTCTCCCAGAGAAACCTGGACCCAACTGGAGAAACGTTTTCTATGCTCACCTGCCTCCCTCCAACCCCAGGCCTAACCATAAAGGCAATAATCTCCCATGTGATCAATGCCAAGGCAGAGAAACACACAGGGGCCCGTGAGGTTGTAGTGGGCACCAGCCCACCTGCCGTCAGAGTGTAGCACAGCTTCCCTGGACTGTGACTCCTGGGCTGATTCTTGAAGAAGGTGGCCTGTAAAGGAGAAGGGCTTTTCAGGTGGAGGAAACAGCATGAGAAAAGGCCAGGAGACATGAAGCAGCATAAATATATGCAGAAAACAGGAAAAAAAATATATATATATATATACACAAAGTGCATGAGGAATAAGAGGGGGAGGAGGCTGGAGGAGCACGTGCAAGACAGGTCATGAGGAATCCACCCCTGTGCCCATCTACAGTATGCCTACCTCTGTATCTGCATCCACATCTGTGTCTCCATCTATGTCCACAGCTACCTCCACATCCACGTCTACAGCTACACCCACATCTGCACCCACATCTACATCCTCGTCTACACCCACATCTACACCTACATCCACAGCCACACTTATACCCACATTCACATCCACACATATACTTACATCTCCATCAAAACCTACATCTCCATCAACACCTACATCTCCATCAACACCTGCATCTCCATGCACATCTACACCGACACCCACGTCTACATCCACATCTACATCCTCATCTACACCCACATCTACACCTACATCCACATCCACACCTATACCCACATTCACATCCACACATATACTTACATCTCCATCAAAACCTACATCTCCATCAACACCTCCATGTCTGCATCACCATCTGCTTGTACGTCTGTCTCCAAGCCCACACGTGTGTCTACATTCACAGCCTGTCCACGGCCCATCCGATAAAAGAGAAGAAAGCAATTAATCCTCCAAAGAGTCTCCATGTTCCGTTTTCCTCTGCAGCAGCTGCACAGCACTCCTCTGCTCGGTTTGAAACGGAAACATCCTGGCCTTGGACGAGGGGACCTTCTCCCAGTTACCCTGGACATCCACCGCTATGGTCAGCTCCCTACGTCGTGACAGGAAGGGCTGCAGGAAGGGTGGGCGGAGCTGCTCAGTGGACACGAGCAGCACTTGGAGCCCTTTAACTTCCGGTCACCGGCATTCGCTTTCATTGTGCCGCCGTGGTTTGCTCGGTCCTTTCAATTACTCTCCGACTTCCCTGCGCTCTGATCACTGCAGCTTTCGTGGCTACATTCCCTAAAGCAATTACTTTCACTTACAATCATGCTTCATTAATAGGGACACGTTGGCCAATATTCGTGCATGCTTACTTACGTAGCATTTTTTCGCCCCCATCCAACAGCCTGTGCCAGCACTGAATAGGTGAATTTAGTAAAAGCAGAGAAGCACAAAGGTGAAAATGAACATGACCCATGGACCCCTTTCCTGGAGTCACTGTTGACATTGGAGCATTTCCTTTGTGCACTGGAAACACTGGATTCTGGCTGCCACCGTTAACATTCTAATATAAACGTGCCTGTATAACTTTGAATTTACTGAGAAACAATTGAATGGTTGTGTACTATTTCTTTACAGCCTCCGTGTCTTTGCTGGCTCTCGCTACCCCACGTTGACCCTTCGTGGGTTTATTTATTCATTTGTCAAGTATCTCTCGAGCACCTGGCCCCGGTGAGATGAGCAAGACATGCCAGGTCCCTGTTCTCGAAGAGCTTACAACCAAGAGAGCGGAGGCAGACAACGAAGAAGCAAACAAAACAGGTAAGACCCCAGATTCACACATCTCCTACTTGAACGACGTACAGAGAGAAATAGTTCAGGGTTCAAGTTTCATTTCTCATCCCTCAGCCGCATAATTTCCCATCTCCTGAAAGGTGAATAAAAGATTTTTAAAAATGGAATACATTGCACTTATGGAATGTCTGTTACCTGCCTCCCTTCCCACAGTCAGCCCACGAGCCAAAGCCTTTTCATGCCTCACTGGAGCGTTTCCGCAGCCTCTAAATGGGTTCTCCGCCCCCAGGTGAGACTTTCTGAAGCTCAGGTTGAACGTGTAACTTCTCCGTTCAAGGTCCCCAGACGGCCACTCACACCCCTTTGCACAGCATTCAGAGGAACAACGAAGGGACAGCCCATCCCACGCTGCCTTCTTCTCTGTAACTTCCTTTTGTGTGCACCCAACCAAACCGCCAGCCACTGGCCAAGGATGCTCTGGAGTCTCCCTCGGATCCCGTGGTCTCGTCCTCTTCTCCATGTGTTCATCCCGTGTTGCACTTCCTCCAGGATTCACGCTCTCCCCGGGGCTGCTCTGGGGGGATCAGACCCCCCAACCAGCCTGGGCCAGGAGCCCCTAACTTCGGCTTTTCAGGGAGGGGATGTCGCCAAGGACGCACAAGAAGATGTTTGCTCATCCGGCACGGCAGGTGGTTGAAATGAAAGTGATGTGTAGGTGGGTCCGAGCAGTTTAAGGACTCATTCCCAGCCTCCTCGCATAACACTCCGTGTCGTCAGCCCCGTAGCACAAACCAGAGTGCTGGGCGAGTCGACGCTGAAACGGAGAATTCTGTGGTCGCAAGGACCACGGCTGGAGAGTAAACTATCTGCTGAAATTGCGATGCCACAAGTCTGCAAGTAAAATAAATGAGATCAACGCCAAGGCAAGGAGGGAGTCGCGGAGCCGGCTCAGAGCGAGAAGCGGGCTTTGCTGTGCCCTTGGAGCATTCTGCTCTGGTCTCTGCTTCCTACTGAAGATGTGACAGATGCAAAAATGGGCCGCTTACCCGGCGTCCTGTTCCCTCTTCCCTGGGGATCCTCACTGCCAGCTAGTCATCAGCCCTGGAATGCAAGTCTCGCTCCAGCGGTGCCAGGAGGGCTGCAGGGAGCCGCCCCGCTCCACCCCACAGCCGCCTTCTCATAATCAGCCGTTGGATCTTGTCTGTGTGTTTGGTTTTTTCCTGCTAATGTGCTGCCTTTTGCAATCAATCCATTCCTTCCTTCACTCCCCAAACATTTATTGAGCATTTCCCCTGCCCAGGTGCCCTGCTCCTTACAGAGATTCAAGATGAAGGGTTCTGAGCCCCGGTCACGGTCATGGAAACCTGCAGATTAAGTGAAGGTGAGCGCAGGCCTGGATCTGCCCGGGAACGAGGGGTTTCCCGGATTCTGTCAGTGCTGATGGTGCGAAACTGCGGGGCAGATCCGGACAGCTGGCCACCCCGCGGTGGCGTTAACAGGTTGATGGACTGTCATGACAGAGTGACTGCGTCCGGCGTGGGGAGGACGTCCCCACGTGCTTCAGCATTTGCAGACCTCCCTGCAGAAGTCTTCTGGACACACAGATTGAGGTTCCCACGTTGGGCGTCAAGGAGAGTCGCACAGGAGGGCGGAGGACTGCGAGTCGAGCTGCGGGTCTGGACACCCCAAAAAGCAAGGAGTCTGTTGAGGAAAACGTGCCCATGAAGAGTACATTGTGCCAAAGGAAACACTGCTCTCTAAGGAGGAGATGGATAAAAATCCATGTCTATATGGTGGAGATGGATAAAAATGCTCACCTTCCGCTACAGACTGAATATTTGTGTCCTCCCAAAATTCAGATGTTGAAAACCTCACCCCAATGTGCTGGCATGAGGGGTGATGGCTTTAGGAGGTGATTGGGTCACGACAGGGGAGCCACAAGAGACCCCAGAGAGCTGTCTCCTCTTCCACCCCATCAGGACACTGCAAACAGATGACCACGTATGAGCCAGGAAGCTCTCACCAGACACCGAATGTGCTGGCACCTTGCTCCTGGACTTCCAGCCTCCGTCCAGACATGAATGAATAAATAAACGTTTGTGGTTTAAGCCACCCAGTCCCCATCTATGGTGTCTTTATTACAGTGGCCCCAGCGGACTTGGACACCGTGGTCCAGGAATTCACAGTGGAGGTGGGAAGACAGAGCCATCCATCCACACGCTCAGTGCTGTAATCGGTGTCTCCAACATCAGAGAAACCGAGAGGGGGAGGAAGGACCGATGACGGAGGAGGGGACATTTTCAGGGACCAACACAAGACTGAAGATCCATAAGGACCAGCCTGATGAGTCAGTCAGACTCTGCAGGCTGCTAAGTGGATGCAGAGGAGCAAGAGGAACCGTGTCCTAACTCCTGGTGGCTGGCTTGATTGACTTCACGCTTGTAGAAGATGAAGAAAAGGCCGCCTTCCTCCCATGCAGAGCAGGCTGCTACCAGAGCACAGGTTAAGCTCCAAGTAAAAGCACAGACGAGGGACAAAGAGAGAGCGAGAACAAAGTCTTTTTTGAGAAGACCAGCCCCCAAGCTCCCCTCTCCCATCTTTCTGAGGGTTCGGGACCACGACTGTGGTCACTTCCCTCCCGGCGGCCGGGCTGACGGCAGGTTATCCATCGTTCCCGTCAGCAGGTTTCTTTGCGGAGTCGTTGAACACCTCCTACGACTGATGGCGGTGATGGTTGCACATCTCTATAAACATACTAAAAACTGTCAAATTGTGTACTTTTAACGGGTTAATTTGTGGTGTGTGAACTCAATCTCCGCAGAGCTATTTTTAATGCAGTCCCAATCAAAATCCCAGCGGGGCTTTTTTTGTTGTTGTTTTTTTTTTTGTAGAAATAAACAAGCAGATTTTAGCCATTTGCAGCAACAGGGGTGGACCTAAGATGACTGTGCTGAAAGGAAGTCAGTCAGACAGAGAAAGACAAATACAATATGGTATCACTCATATGTGGAATGTTAAAAAAAAAAGATACAAATGAACTTATTTACAAAGCAGAAACAGACTCACAGGCATAGAAAACAAATTATGGTTACCAGGAGGGGAAGGGAGTAAGAAGGGATAAAATGGGAGTTTGAGATTTGCAGATACTAAAATAAAACATAACTTAGATAAACAACAAAGTCCTACTGTAGAGCACAGGCAGCTATATTCAATACCTCGCGGTAACATATAATGGAAAAGGATATGAAAAGGAAGATAGATGTGTATGTACGACCAGAGCACTGCGCTGCGCTCCAGAAATTGGCGCAGCATTGTAAACTGACTATGCGGCCATAAAAAAAGAATGGGTTCAAATTTATGACCCTTTAGCTGAAAGGAAGAATTTGGAAGGAAGAGGGCCCCAGCCCGCGGGGCTGTATTGCACACTGTTATGTACTGTTCATTTTATAACCCTGTCAACAGAGTCTTTGAAATTTCAGAACTGGAGAAAGATATTTCAGAAAGTTCTCCTAAAACATTTGCAGGGCGGAACAGACACATGCTCAATCTCTACCCAGTGCGAAGGTCACAGATCGGTCCACCAGGACCATAATTTTCCCGCTGTCTGACGACCTGGAGAGACACCGAGAAGGGATTTCAGCCTGAGGACCGCGGATTTCCAGCACCTGTTCCCAAAAGTCAGCCCACGCCAGCACAGCGATGGTCCTCCGCCCAAAGACCACAAAGGATACATGATCCTGAATTTATTTTCAATGAGGATGAATGCTCTTTACTCAAATCATAATGTGGCTGGGAAACGGAGAATGAATGACAAGGATTTACGGGGCAGAACCATGGAAAGGATTCCCCAACCAAACTGTTTGCAAGGATGTTTTGAAATTCAGCTTCACTCACCATCTTAGAGACTTTCTTCCCAGTTTTTGACGATTGGAGCCGGGAGGATGCACAGTGAAACTGTTTTGCAGTTTTTTGGTGAAAAGAGCCAAAGTAAGGGTCTGGAGGCACACACTGGAGTAATGTCCTTGTGGGGGGGGGAGATTTGAAAGAGAAAGTGGGAGGAGGTGTTTAAAATACTTAACCGGTCACTTTTAAATTTAAAGGAAACAAAACTGGAGTTAAAGAATAAATAGGTTTCCAATGGGTGATCGCCACTGAAAAATAAACATTTTTTTACAACAAAGGAACAAAATCAATCAATCAATCAATCCATACTTGTCAGGCGTACAATCAGCTACAAGAAGAATGTAAAACAAAGGGTTCACCTAATGTAAACTACGGACTTTGGTTGATAATAATATGTCCATGCTGGATCATTGATGGTACCAAAGATGCCACACTGATGAGGGATGTTGAGGGTCGGGGAGGATGTATGTGTGGGTGGGCAGGGCTCTGTGCAAACTCTCTGTGTTTTCTGCTCAATTCTGCTGTGAACCTGAAACTGCTCTAAAAAAAATAAAGTCTATTAAAAAATAAACAGAAAAGAAAAGGTTCAAAGTGATGACTCTTTAGGTAAAAAGTGAGGAAGAGGAAATAAATCCTATTTGGGGATGCCAAAATGATTCCTGCAAAATGTAAGTGATTGCGTATGTTAATTCATTATATTTAAATTTGATAACATTTCAAAGTTATCAACCTTAGGATTATGTTTCTGATGGGATTGTTTGAATTGCATCAATCTTTGAATTGCAAGCCTTGAAACCACTTTATTGATTGATAGGTTGATACCTTCATCAATTCGACACCAGCTGTGGTTGGAAAAAAGAAATAGAATATTAATCAAGTAACATGCAACTGTTCAAATGCCTTGAGAGGCGAGAACTCAGGAGGACCGAATAAACTGCTTACCTGTCCTGGGACTGGATCAGGTAGCTACCGTCTCCCAGGTAAAACTCTTATAAGCATTTCATCAATGTCTTCATCCCTTTTGTCTGTGTTTCCAATGTTCCATCCGGACTTCTCGGTGGACACGATCGATTAGAGAAAAGAAAAATTGTTAGAGAAATAGCTACCATATCAAGCAGAAACCAGGTCTTAACAAATCAAAAGAAGGTCCAGCAAAGGGGAATGAAAGAGTCGTCCCTCATCCTTATGTAACTGCATCATTGGCTGCTCCGAGCATCACGCGGTGTGCCCCTCTTCCATGAGGAGCACGCATTGTGAACCGTCCAGAAAAACATATCCGTTACTTTCTTTGAAATCTCTCTGGAGAAATAAATATTTCACAAGTAGGCTCTCCCAAGAAATGGATGGCCCCATTGCTTCTAGGAAATCCTTGCTCCTAAAGCCGCCTTGACCAGTAAACTCATCTCATCCTCAGGCGTACCTGTGGGTGCCTGGACTTTCTAGAACCTTCCACTCCCCTAGGGTAGTTGAAGGAAATCTGAACACAAGAAAAATTTCCCTCTAGTCCATGTTAACGTCAGAACCTTACATCAATCAATTGTACGAATTCATGCTTATTTAATAATTCAATAAAATTAAAAATTCATGACCTCTGTGGTGAACACAAAATTGGTAAAGTATTTTCTGGAAAGCAATTTCAAAATATCTCTCAAGACCTTAAAATTAAGACACTCTGTGGTCCAACAGCTTCAATTGCTTCTAGCAAAAATGTCAAGCAAATTACCAGAAATACAGGCGAGATTTGTAGATTCTGCACACTTTTGTAAATAAGAGCAAAAAAAAAAAAATACAATCTCTAACATAGACTAATGGTTAAATACAGTAGAGTCGATTCGGAAATGGCAATCACAAAATGTAAGTAGTTTTTATTTTTTAAAAGCAAAAGATGATATAGAGAAATGACAGACAGTTGAGTTAAAAGCAAGATGGAGAACTAATGTGCTAAATGATTTCAGCTTTGTAAAAATAAATCTTAACTTTGTCTCTAAGCAATGGGGATTTGGTTAACTTTTTCTTCTCTTTGTAACTTCTACAGTTTTAAAATTGTGCACTAGGAGCATATAATTCATCTTTTGCTAGAGGAATTCTTTTTTGCTCTCTCTCTTAGAGACCCAATTTTGCTGGGAGAGAAAATCTCCTTTTGCTTCTTCGAGGTCCGTGCCTGGTCACGGTTTCCAAGAGGCAAGGACACCGAATTTCCCCAAGATGCTCTTTATCCGAAGTGTCAGTTTGATGTAAATCTCTGCCCGTGTGCCCTCCAAGACAATGTGCTTGCTTTAAAATCCTTGCTAGGATAAAATCACTTCCTTTTTTTTTTTTTTTGCAAAAACGGCTTCCATGCACAGCACAATTGCTCATAATTTGCACAGTCTCCAAACAACTGTCCAGTTGGCAAGCGCCAAGTTTGCAGTGGTTACATTTTATTGTGCAAAAGACCACCAGGCATACAGTGAACTCCGCCTTAGGTTTACAAACGTGTGCTATTGAAATTACCTGCTTGACGCTTACATCCCCTTGCTATTGACTGAGGATGCTTATAGAATAATTTACTCCGGACCTGTAAAGAGTATTTTCCGCAAAGCAAAAGTTTTGAAGAAGTTATACTCAGGGAGTGAAGGATCGGTTACTGTCTTTCTAATTAGGGAAGAAAATGGTGCCTTTGTGGTGGTTTAAGTCATATTATATTTTTGCAATTATGTTGGCCCCGCTTCCATCCCATAAACCATGCTCCGGTATGCAAATGAGGAAACTGGTCTCCAGAAAACAAATTAACATGACTTTTCCAGGATTATACACTGCTAGTGGAGCGGAGAAAAGTCTAGCATTTGCCCACTCGTGACGGCTCCAGTGTGGTCTCTGTGCTGCATGGATTTTGAGAAGTTGGAAAGGAGGAAAAAAATCAAATGAGTAATGATGTTTTGATAATAAGCAATAATATTAACAATGGACCTTAAATGAGGGCATTACTATTAAAATTGGTAAAATATTCACATATAAAAATGGAAAAATTAAGAAATCCTCTGAGCGTCAAAGAACCTTGCAATCGATCAGTTTTCCACTGGCCAATCTGACACCATTGAGGATGCTCGGTCACATGATCGGATGTATCACTTGATTTAGCAGGAACATCAGCCACTTATGTGACACAGATCAGAACGCTTCTCCGATCATTTGAGTCGTGACTCTGCTCAGGTGACGTTAGCGTCTGTTTGTTTTGACCGAGTCTCTGTCTCCTGGTGGTGTTGGCTGCCTTTAAAGTTGTCAACTCTTCAGACTGTTCTTTTGCGGCTTCTGGATTTTAAACGATGGCTAGAAAGCTCTTTTTCCCCGCTGTTAGGTTATAAATAAATTCCCATTTTCGTTAATTACATTTAAATCTTTGACCCACATAGAGTTCTCCCAGCTGCTCCCTGTGAGGTGGCGATCCAAATTAATTTCTCTCCAGATGGCCAGCCTCACTTTCTCAATAATATTTATTGAAGACTCCAAATTTCCCCCCACTGATCTGAGATACTAACTTGAGCCTATGCTAAATGTCTGTACATTTACAGTTACATTATTAAACTAACTTTCCATTAGTCTACGTGATGTTAGTAGACCAGCGTCATCCTATTTGAATCACTAACGTTCTATAGAAGTGCTACATATCTGCTAGGATTAATATAGTTGCATTCTCTGTTCCTGCATAGTTTTTTATTGTTCTTATTCCCTTTTTATGTAACTTTAAAGGTCTCATGTAAGACTGGGCACCATAAAACTGCACACACAGGCAGAACACTCTTTGACGTAAATCATAGCAATACTTTTTTGGATCCGTCTCTGGAAGCAAAGGAAATCAAAGTGAAAATAAACAAAGGAGATCTGATTAAACTTGAAAGCCTTTGCACAGCAAAGGAAGCCATCCACAACACAAAAAGACAACCGCTGAAGGGGAGGAGATACTTACAGATGATATGGGCTGGCTGATTAGGGGTTAATATCCAACATATATAAAGAGCTCATACAACTCAACATCAGGAACCAAACAACCTGATGAAAAATTAGGCGGAAGAACCAAATAGACATTATTCCAACAGACACATAACAAGATGCTCAATATCGCTAATCCACTAATCCTCAGGGAAATGCAGATCAAAGCCACAAGGAGATATCTGCTCACATCTGTCAGAATGGCCATCATCAAAAAGAACACAAATTGCAAATGTTGGCAAGGGTGTGGAGAAAAGGGAGCCGTCCCACACTACTGGTGGAATGTATATTGGAGCACCCACTGTGGAAAACAGTATGGAGGGTTCTTGAAAATCTAAAACTAGACTTACCATGTGACCCAGCCTTCCCACTCCTGGGCATATATCCAGAGGGAACTGACAACTGCACCCATGTTCACAGCAGCACTACTTACAACAGCCAAGACATGGAAACAGCCTAAATGTCCATCGACAGATGACTGGATAAAGGAGATGTGGTATATTTACACGATGGAATACTACTCAGCCATGAAAAAGGATAACATAATGCCATTTGCAGCAACATCGATGGGCTGGGAGGGCATTATGCCCAGTGAAATAAGTCAGACAAAGGACAAACACTGTATAATGTCACTTCTCTGTGGGATGTAAAAAATACAATAAACTAGTGAATATAACAAAAAAGAGGCAGACTCACAGATATAAAGAGCAAACTAGAGGTGACCAGTGAGGAGAGGAAAGTGGGGAAGGGTGACAGAGGTAGGGGAATGAGAGGTGCAAACTACTAGGTATAAAATAAACTACAAGGATATATTGCAGAACATAGAGAATATAGCCAACATTTTATAATATCCATAAATGGAAAATGAACTTCAATAATTTTGAATCACTATATGGTACACCTGTAACTTACACAATATTTCACACCTGTAACTTATGTAATATTTTACACCTGTAACTTACATAATATTTCACGCCTGTAACTTACATAATATTTCACACCTGTAACTGACACAATATTTTACACCTGTAACTTATGTAATATTTCACACCTGTAACTTACACAATATTTCACACCTGTAACTTATGTAATATTTCACACCTGTAACTTATGCAATATTTCACACCTGTAACTTACACAATATTTCACACCTGTAACTTACATACTATTTCACACCTGTAACTTACACAATATTTTACACCTGTAACTTACACAATATTTCACACGTGTAACTTACACAATATTTCACACCTGTAACTTACACAATATTTTACACCTGTAACTTACACAATATTTCACACCTGTAACTTACATAATATTTCACACCTGTAACTTATGCAATATTTCACACCTGTAACTTACATAATATTTCACACCTGTAACTTACACAATATTTCACACCTGTAACTTACACAATATTTCACACCTGTAACTTACACAATATTTTACACCTGTAACTTACATAATATTTTTCACCTGTAACTTACATAATATTTCACACCTGTAACTTACACAATATTTCACACCTGTAACTTACACAATATTTTACACCTGTAACTTACATAATATTTTTCACCTGTAACTTACATAATATTTTTACACCTGTAACTTACATAATATTTCACATCTGTAACTTACATAATATTTTTCACCTGTAACTTACATAATATTTTTACACCTGTAACTTACATAATACTTTACAGCAATTATACTTCAATAAAAAATAATAAAAAAATAAAATTCGCAACAGTAAATGGTCACATAATATAAATAACATTGAAATTTTTGCAGTAAGCTTATAGCATTTGTAGTTCAGAAGTTAATAAAGCTTAAAAATGCTCTTTAAAAAGCTTTATTGCTAAAAAGTACGAACCACCATCTGAGCCTTCAGGGAGTCACGGCAGCGACACCAGAGATCACTGATCACAGATCACCACAGCAAACATAATAAAAAATGGAGACGTTTGAAGTATTGCAAGAGCTACAAAAATGTGACACAGAGACACAAAGCGAGCAGACGCTGTTGGGAAAGTGGTGCCGACAGACTTACAGCAAACCTTCAATCTGTCGACTATGCAATATCTGGGAAGGGCAATAATGCAAATCACAGTAAAAGGAGGGGTGCCTGCCGCTGACCACATGAGGAGTGGACTGTGAGCCCCAGCAGGGAATGTCCACTTCTTCCTTCAAGAGTGGGGCAGCCAGGTTTATGAAAACAAGGGGAAAATGAGAGAAAGAAATAAAGGGTAGGAAGGAAAGGGGGAAGAAGGCAGGGAGGGGGAGGCTGGGACGGAGGGTGAAGAGCAGGTGAGAAGGCTCAGGGGACGGGCTGAGACCAGACCCCCCCACGCCGAAGCCCCCTTCCTGGATGCTGGTAGCGAGGAGTTTACCAGTTACCCATACAGCTTTCCTTTAGGGCCTAACGTCATTTAGTTAAACTTGCTCCTTGTAAAACGAAGAGTTCACAGTCAGATATACACATTCTTTAAAAGAAGGCCACAGGAAGACATTTGTTGAAAAAGCAGTGATAGAAACAACAAAACTATGTGAATTAATAAAATCACGGCAGAGATTCAAATCGGAGTTTAGGAGAAGGCGCAGTCCTCGGCCACCTGCAGCCCCGACCTCTGTGAAGTGACCCGTCGGGTTTTAGAATGAAATCAGAGTGAAATATCATGGCCTTCTGAATGTTCAACCTGGCTGCGAAAACCAGAAAGCGAGGCTTGCAAACCTGCTGAAACACCGGCGGTTTTAATCGGGTCCTCGAGACCCCTTCAGATTAATTAATGCGGCTTCATAGTTGTGGGCAGGAAAGGATGCTTCTTCAGCCAACTGGGGGCCCTCTCTGGGACATGAAACCATCATTTGGGGGCAGTTTTTAATTCTGAAAACAAACAGACAAGAGCCAGTATTGGTCGTGAGCCGAGCAAAAGCGTGGAGTCACCGGATTTAACTTGATGGACGTCAGATCTGAGACACGGGCAGGTCTCTGAGCCTCTGTCTCCTCCGTGTAAACAGAAGAGTTAAGCTTTCATGAGATGTCACATGAGATAATAAATTAAATGAGATACTAAACTCCAGTCACAAAAGAAGATGAACGGAGGGAGCCATGCCTGTTCACCTGCGGCTCATAATCTGACTTTGACCATGAACGTCTCCGGTTGTCAGGCTGGGGCACCCAGGGGGACTCGTGGGCCCAGGTCCACGGGGGGGCACACTTTTTCAGACATGCGGCCCATGGTCTCGGTCACATGCTCAGCACTGTCATAACCCATCCATGCCGGCTTGGAAGTTTCCAGCCCCTGTTGTATCGCCGGAGCGCAGACTACCTGCACATTTAGAAAATCTGATTCAATACAGGAAGAAATTGGATCATTTTCCTCTCTCTCTTTTTTTTTTTTTCCAAACAGAGCTACACTCATCTGTCTCTGATTGAATATATCAACACATTCATTTAACTCCAGGTCTCCCTGTGGGGGCGGAGGGCTGGGTACACGCATCTGAATTGTTTTATCCACACATATGAGCCAAGAGGCTTATGCAAATGCTTGGGTTTATTTTTCCTTTTATTTGGGTGCCCAAGTGTTTCGTGTAGTAAACAGTATTTGAATGTGGATTCAGCAGGAGTCATAAAAAGTTGAGGTACTTGGCCAGAAATAACTCGATCCAAACTCTCTTCGGAAGCCGTGCATCCAGGCTGGGCTCCACCCAGCCCACTTCTGTCTCTGGAGCCACAACAGCTGAGGGAGTGTGGTCCCTTGTGACCCACAGGGAGGGGACAAGTGAGGTTTTGTTTGGAATTTGGGGGCCCACTCTTTGGAATGAGAACGATGTCTGTTTAACATTAAGAGAGTGTCTTTCTGGCTCCTTTTTTTTTTTTTTTTAAGCATCTTTTTTTTCCCCCTAAAAAAAAAAAAGCAAGCCACAGATTCAACGCAACTTTCCTCTTTACGACCCTGTTCTGGGCCCACAAGGAGAGACCCGCATGCCGGCTCACGCTGGTGCGCGCCGTCTGGTGTCACAGCCCCTCCTTCTGCTCTGCTTGATGACACTTTCAAACTGTATCTGGCTCCATCCTGATCAAAAGCACGGGGTGGAGACGGGGCTTTGCTCTCTGCCTAGAAGCAACTGAAATGTGTGCTATTAATTCCGTCTCACCCCAGGAAGCTGTCTCTTCCCTTCTCTTCAGCACTTTGAGTCCTGCTTTATGACACGGGTGTTCAATACTATTTAATGAATGTCACGCCAGCCGTCTTTCTTCTGCCAGAGCTCCCACAATAGGTGTGTCTGACTCTCACTGCAGATCCGTGTGTTTCTGACTCACGTTTACACCGAGGGCGGCTTTCCCCACGGGGCAGAATGACAGGCGGCTGACCTGCTCGGCGCAGACCCTGCCCATCACCACCGCATCAGCCGCCAGAGCGGGGCACGTCCTCTCTGTTCCTCTGCCCAGCGCCTGACGCCTTTGTGACGTCCAGCTGATTTTTATATAATTAAGTCAAAAATGAAGCACATCAGATAGATCTGCGGTCATTCTGAGGGTCCTGTTAAGTCATTCCACCTTGGCTGCATCTCAGGATCCCCTGGGGAGAATTTTGCAAATGCTACCATACCGTCCACATCCAGGTGAGTCCACCAGACGGCGTGGAGGTGGGGCCTAGGCATCCATGGTGGGTTTTGGAAGCTCCCTGAGGGCAGGAGCTGGCCCTGCAGTGAGCAAGGAGGAGGGCGGGCGGGTCCTAGGGAGGGTGTCTGCTCAGGGCTGGATGTCCTTTCAGGGGACGCCAGAAGAACGCTCCCTGATACCTCCGATCAGTTACAAAACATTCAGAATGAAGGTGGTGACTCGCAGCAAAAAAAAAAAAAAAAAAGTGACAACGAGTATATGTATGTTCGTGTATAACTGAAAAATTGTGCTTTGCACTGGAATTTGACACAACGCTGTAAAAGGACTGTAACTCAATAAAAAGTGTTAAAAAAAAAGAGTCAAACAGAAAAAAAGTACGTTTCGTACTCAAAATAGTATTGTCTTTTTTTTTTAATCTAGTCTATTGAAACTCGGAGTCAATTTTAGAGGGTTATTCATTGAATGCCATAAATATTTTAAGGTGACTGTAAATATAAATGCCATAAATATTTCAAGATGAATATAGAAAAGGCCCTTCCAAACCATATGGTATTAATGCATCATTCTCTTCTCGTGTGTTTTAAAATTCCTATCTGTTAATTGAAGAGTGCATGCCTTGGGTTTTGGTGAGGTAGATTTATGCCTGAGGTCCGCCTGATGTACGAGAAATGAGCAGCGGCTTTGGATCCAGAAGTGGGAGTTTCAATCTCACGCAGAACTGCTTGTCCCCCCCGGAATCTCATTTCCCCTCGTCTGGAAGATGGTGGTTATATTGCCTCCTTCACGAGATCAGTGTGAGGACAGAATGAGGTAAATGCCTATAAATCGTATTGCACTCTAACTGGCACATCATAAATGCTGAATAACTCTTGGTTCCCTTCTCCCCTCTTAATCACACACACACATACTTCAAGGTTGTGTAGCTTAGCCCCCGTGCTATTCAGAGAACCACCACCCATACGTCTTTGTGACTCTCCCCCCAACCAACTCACGTGTGACCAGCCACTTAAGGCAGAGTTGAAATTTACGGCAGGCAAAAATCCGTCAGTTCTCCCTAAAGAGTTAATCTAAAGAGTCAATGATCATCTGTCACGGACAACAGTACAACCGGAAGGTGTAATAAATGCTTTTTTTTTTTCCCCAAGAAAAATGCATTTGAGGTTTAGCCCCCAGAGCGAAGGCTGAGGCAGGGAGAAGTCAGCAGAGCGGGTGAAGTTTTCCTCCTAAGAATTCCCATTTGCTCGCTCAGCAAGCATCTTACAGAACACCTGCTTCCAGAAGTCCAGGGGCACAGATGACAAGTGATGATGTATTTGCAGAATTAGACCCACATGCAGAACACCGGGTCCCACTGGAGTCAGTGTGGGGCGCCCACCCTGGAGCTTCCAGTGTGTTTAATGGAAGGAGACCATCAAAGCATGAGGTTTACGATGTGTTAGTTGCTGGTGTACAGCATAGTGATTCAGTCATGCTATATATATATATATATATATATATATATATATATATATATATGAGCTATTACAAGATATTGAATATAGTCCCCTGTGCTGTACAGGAGGACCTTGCTGTTTATGTGTTTTATATGTAGTAGTTAGCATCTGCTAACCCTAAACTCCCAATTTATCCCTTCCCAACCCCTCCCCTCTGGTAACCATCAGTTTGTTTTCTATGTCTGTGAGTCTGTTTCTGTTTTGTGAATGAGTTCATTTGTGCCATTTTTTTGGATTCCACCTATAAGTGACATCATATGATATTTGTCTTTCTCTGCCTGACTTACTTCACTTAGTATGACACTCTCCAAATGTATTCATGTTGCTGCAAATGGCATTATTTCATTCTTTTTATGGCTGAGTAGTATTCCATTGTATACATATACCACAACTTCTTTACCCAATCATATTCGCTTTTAAATCACAGCATACACTCTCAACAGATTCCAAAGACCGTTTGTCCCATTGTAATGAATACGGACAGCCTCTCAAAGTGGCTGCTTTATGTAATATCTGTTCTATTTAGCTAAAAAGAAAGGAAAAACAATACTTAACACCAAATATGTTCAAGATGTCACCCATCGTCTGTCTGTGACTTGTTGATACAGTGTTATCTATCACCCCTCACAATTTTCAAATGTTCTACTCAGTTCTCCTAATCCTCCTTCATGTAAACAGTCCTGCAGAAAAATCAACAAACAAGCTACATGCGTATACATTGGAATGAATGTAAACCTTTACAGATAAATATAAATGTATCTCCTTCTTTCAGCAACTTCATGCTCATCAACCAATAGAACCCTTTCCAACAGAAACACCTATTAAAGGACAACACCCTGTAATTCTATTTGGCACTCTTAGGAAAAAAAAAAAAAAATGAAGCCAGAAGCCTCTCCTTGGCTGAATTCCCAGACGCCTGGTGCTCAAGCGTTATTGCAAAGCTCGCCCATTTTAATCTGATTCTTTCTTCATGATACATGAGTCTCCACTTGCAGGGGAAGTTCATCTGAGTGCAGGGCTCTCATTTTAAATTAATCGGCTGCTTTCAACATTGCCCAGACTGAAGTGTTCGTTGTGTACTATTTATCTTCTTAATAACAAAAAACTAATCTGCAAAGCAAAGATCAAAAGAGGTGGTCTGTTCTCCTCCGTGAGAGATGCAGTGGTCCCATGTCCGCAGCGACAGTAACATTTGCTCCCTAATAGTCATTCCTGGGTACTCATTATTTTATTTAAATGTGATTGCTTCCTGGACTTTATGTTTTTATCACTATTCCCAGAACCCACTTCAGACTCACTCTGGGTCTCCCGGAGACCAGAGCAGCCACTGTCAGAAATGCTGAAAAGCCCCTTCTCAGCTTTCACTGTCACGCCATCCCCCCAGCATCCCATTCTAGGACCAGCGACGTAACGTCCACATCGAAAGCAAATAATGAAAAGGGATACAAAACACGCCTCCTTCCAACCTGGTCCGTCCAGTGCCTCCCCAGCAGCCCCGCGTGCACTGCTCACCCCGGCCGTCTTTCCCCAGCCATGTTCCCCCTTCCCTTTCTGCACTGTGGAGTGCGAAGTGCCAGACAGAACCAGGGAACACGCCTACAGAAGCCTAAAAGCATCAGTCCGCTTCTAATTCTGCTCCGGACTCTGCTTACCGAAAGGTCCAGCCTGTGCCTCACTGAGCGACAGCTGTCTACGAGGGACTCCTCAGTTAAGGGAGGTTGCAGAAAGAGATGAGCGTCCGCTGATAAGCTATGCTCCAAGGAGTAAACAAAGGAGATGATGGGGTCCTGGCAGAAACAGTAACAGAGCCCGAGATGAAGTCTTGGTCCCTGTGTCCTTCCTTCCATCAACCCTTCGGCCACTCAACCAGCGCATGCCAAGTGCCAGCCGCATGCCCAGCCCGGGGGGCCCAGAGGTCGTGATCCACCAGCCCCATAATTGCACGGACTTTAATGGAGGCCTCATTGGATGCCAGACTTGGCTCCTAATGTTTCCCATATGTCTGTTTTCTTAACTCACAAAAACACAGTATGGGGGTTATTGCTCCTGTCCCTACAGATGAAGTAACACAGACACAGAAATTCTAAGTGACTGCAGGGCAAGGATCAGTGCTCAGGTGGGAATGGCTGTCCTGACCCCCAGCTGGGTCCCTGAGAGCCAGGAGGGGAGGGGGCCGGGCACGGCCATTGAAACAAGGACCCAGCCATTGGCACCAAGATGGCGGGAGAGTCAACGCCCGGTAGACCTTGAGCATCATTGCACGCTCACTGTGATACACTAACATGGTAAATGGCCCTCCCACAGGGGCCAGGACAGCTCCAGGCTGCCCATTAAAGGTCTAAACGTGGGCGGTGGCCCAGTTCCCGGGACTCCCAGTTCCTTCCCCAAAGTGGTTGGAATGACCCTCCCACCTGTTAGCATATGACGTTAGGGAGCCCATGAAAACGAGCCACCCGCACCTCGGGGAAGGTCCCGTTTTCCTAGCCGACCCCATGCTCCGAGCCCGCCGCTCTCCCTTCTGAGTAAGATGGCCACACTCTGTCTATGGGGTGGACGTCTCTCTGAATAAGTCTGCCTCCACTCTTCCATGACTCGCTCTGGAATTCTTTCCTGTGCGAAGCCAAGGACCCTCACTTGGCAGGGCGCGTCCTGGGGATTTGCTCCAGACCCGAGGCATGGCCCTCCCCTTGTGCCACATTTTTTTTTTCCTGTATTAGCTGGTCTGAGCCATCCTCGACGCTCTCATCCTCTCAAAGCAGGACAAGATGACAGCGTCCTCAGGGCTGCGAGCCAGGGCAGCGGTCACCCCGTCTAAGCCCGCGCTTTGTGGGGCGAGGGCTCCCGAGAGCGCAGGGCGTGTGCCCACGGGCCGTGCTAGCTTCCCCAGCTTCAGGCGAGCTGCATGCACGGCGGTGCTTCGCGCGAACTGGACCGCCGCTCTCCTCTCTCCCCAGCCTGCACCTGGCGTGCTGAATGCCTTTCAATGGCACTGTCTGTATTTTAACTTCAGTTTCTCTTGGTTCCTTGTCTCTGACTCTCTGCGTCTCCTAATCTACCCTGTCTATGCATTTGTAGGCTCATAGCTTACCCCAAGTCTTCTTCTTGGGCAAGAGACCCACCACACACCGGCAGAGCTCCTCACCCAGGGTCCAGATCTGCCGTGGGCGGCATGAATTTTTATTTTTTCCCATTTTGTCCACCCCTGGGAAGTAAGTAGCTGACCTCCTGGAGCCTCCAGGAAGACCAGAACGTCACCGAACTGAGCTGCATTGCATTCTGGGCATAGCTGGGCATCTCCCAAAGCCCAGGGCGGTGGCAATGAAAAGCGGAGGGAAGCACAGGTCCGAGCACTGGCCGGCCAGACAGAACCTTGTGCTGCCTCTGCTCCTTCAAGTACGACAGAGGGCTCTCCTCTCGCCCTGCAAGTCTGCATTATAAATGATGCTTACAAGGATGCAGTGATTCGTGCTGTGCGGCAGAAATCGACACGTTGTAATTGACTATACTTCAGTTGAAAAAAAAAAGACACAATTTCCAAAATAGTAACTATCTCAAAGCAGTGCCCTAAAATGGTCCCTCTGATTGCTAACGAATGAGGTCTATTCAGTGCTGGTTACTTTGTAAAAATGTACCCCCTTTGATTCAGGCCCTTTTCTGTGTTCACGAGAGACTCACTAAAAATGCATGGGATTTGGAATCACCCAGACGTGAGTCTACACCACCCAACCTTCACTCCCACCTTTGATTCTAGGCAAGTCTCTTAATCTATCCTGACCTCTGTTTATAAATAAAAATAATCACCCCTCCAGGAGTTTTCCCAGGAAAAGAAAACCATTCCACACTCATCAAAGCATCGGAAACACAACAGCCCCCTTGAGAATTCTCAGCAAAGAAAACACATCAAAGGTCTCTTGGACCTTTTTCCCCAAATGCCCACCTTGGAACAGCGGAGAGGTTTTGTTCCAAGTGCCTATTAAGTGGTTTCCTGACTTTTCTCCAAGAGACAGCACCTTTCAGAGCAAGATGACAGGAGAGTGTCCTTTCAGACAAGACTGAATGTGAGAGCTTCTGTGTTCCTTGCACAACCCGGAGGCAGGCACGAGTCACGGAGGAGGGGCTGGGGCTCCCACTGAGGTTACGCACAGCCCTGCTGAGCTGGTTAATACAGTCCTTGACGACCTGGCTTTCGCAGGACCGTCCCTGGCCAACAGACGTGGCGTGAGGCGATGGGCATTCTGTCCGTGATGACCTGATTTGCATAGCTAATTGCCCTCCCTTGCTGGCTCCGCGTGGTCCATGCCAGGAGCCTGATGCGGGGCTGAGCGCCAGCTTGGGTCTGATGCAAACTCTCGCCCTGCAATTCAGCTGCTGAATGGCTCAGACAAACACTTAGAGCCGTGCCTCCCAAACCCAGCTCTCCAAGGCGGTGGTTACCGGCTCGCCGACTGAGTTAGCATCTTCCGATGGCCTTGTAGGCAGGTGACGTCGAGTCCGAGGAAGGATTCGTCGCTGGGGTTTGTGGACACGTCTCGAGGGCAGTAACCGCTCAATTGGGAAAAAGAGAAAAAAACGCTAAGTAGTTGTGTCAGCGCGTGTGAGTGTTTACACGAAGGCAGAAAGGGAAATTAGAGGACGCTTTGGTGGGAAACTGGCCTCCGGCTGCCAAATGAACTTGCTGCTTGCAGAACCTAACATCTAAAAGTGACAGAGGGACTGGTCGGGTGGGGGAGAGAGACTGGGACAGCCTCAGATTCTGGGAGGAGGCAGGTGGACATCTCAGCCGTGGCCCCCTGGGAGAAGGGAAGGTGGCCAGCAGTTATGGAAACCGTCCCTGATAGTTAATTAATGATTAGACTGAAGACACTTGAACTGAATGTGTGTCAAGGGCCACATGCTCTGCTGGGTGATTGGAGGTGGAGGTGACCGCGAGCAAGACACGTACCAGTGAGTGCTTCCCAGGCTTTGAAAATTCATCCTCTAAGAGAGAAGCACCCACACACACAAGCAGATCAAGAGCTGAGACTGGCGTGTGGATGACAGCAATCAGGGGAGGCTGCACCGAGGAGGTGACACCAGCACTGGGCTCATGTGATCAAGTAGGAGTTAACCAGGAAGAGATGGGGACGGGGTCCTGGGGCCGGAGCACGTAGCTCAGCCTTTGGGGCAGTGGGAGAAGCAGGCCATTCTGGCCACTGCACGGCGTGTGGACAGAACACACCCAGGGGTGGGCGAACCAGGTATGAGATGACTATGATAGCATAACAGGGAAAGCAACCTGACTCCACTTTGGGTCTGTTTCTTTTACCTTCCCCTTTGTATCTGTTGCTTTTGCTACAAGTTAACCACTAAAGGGATGTTGCCTACAAGCTTAAAGTGTACACGATGGCCCATCTCTGGGAACCCTGCCTCCCAGGGAATGAGCATTAAGCTAAAGTACCTTTGTTTAGCTCCCAGGAAGCATCGTGACCAGCCCACCTGCGAGTGGCTGCAGGAAGGAGGAAATTAACACGTCCCCTCCGGAGGCTGACCAGAACCAAGACTTAACTCCCTCCCCTTTTAGTATAAAAGAGACCTGAATTCTAACTCAGGGGAAGATGGCTCTTTGGGACACGGGTCCCCCATCTTCTCGGTCTGCTGGCTTTCTGAACAAAGTTGCTAATCTTTGCCCCAACAAATCATCCCTGAATTTGCTGGCCTGTCATGTGGCGAGCAGTCAGAGCTTGGACTCGGTGACAGTAGTAGATGACAGGACAGCCTCTGAGGGCCTCTCCTCAGTACATGTCACAGAGAAGACCAGACACTGTACCAAGGACAAGTTTCAAGTCTGCAAAGGAATCTCTTCCCTCAGTCACTAAACTTTCCCTTTTCAATGAACTCCAGGACAGCAAGCCATGGCAAATACAAGCAGTGCAAAATGTCGGGTTTATGTTATTACACATAAAACCAATGGAAGCAAATGTCTTAACTGCATTTATGTACTGGCTATTTATTTCTGCCAGGATCTGTACAGGAGCATGACCACGTTGCTCACCTCCTCACTCCCCCAGCTGTCCCACACCTGGCCCCCCAAACCTGGGAGTCTATGCTGGGTGCTTGTCCATGGGGGCCTCCTGGGAACTGGCCCCTCCCTATCTGGGGGGCTCTCAGGGTCCACTGCTGGGGCAGCCTGGAGGTGGGAAGCCGGGTGGGACACAAAAACCACCTGTGCTCCAGCAACGTGGTCCCTGCCCGGGCTGTGGATACGGAGGAGGCGGTGCAGAGACCCAGCATAGCCGGAGATGCCTGGTGATGGTCCCGTCAGTGATGGGACCCCAACCAGGCCCTGTCTAACCTCCTGGGTTCCAGCCTCACCCCTTTTCCAGCCAGGATCACCACCCCTCTCCCCGTATCTGTGGTATGCGTTGATTTCCTTTTAAAATTTACATCACGATATATAAAACAGACAAACAACAAGGACCTACTGTAGAGCATAGGGAACTGTATTCGATTTCTTGCTATAATCTACCGTGGAAAAGACTCTGAAAAGAAATACGTACACGAATGTCGATGTGTAACTGAATCGCTTTGCTGTACACCTGGAACTAACATTGTAAATGGACTACTTTTCAATTAAAAAAAAGCAAAATTAAAGGAAATGTACAACCAAGAATGCCGATGGCACTGGACAACCCTCGCCCCTTCCCGGACGTGGATGGTCGGGACATCTGACCCGTCCAGCGCTGCCTTGGCTCTGCCCGGTGACAGAGGGGTGGCTGCTTGTCAGCACACAGGGCTGGGCAGAGCAGCAGAGAGGGAAGTTGCCTGGTAAGGAATCTGTTTTGTCTGTATTCACACAGTACTGACTGTTTGTTTATATCCACAGTTTATATGTCAAACATACCCCTTTGCATGTCCCATCTCATCCAATCTTTCTTGGGGGGAGTGGGTAATTAGGTTTATTTATTTAACGGAGGGACTGGGGATGGAACCCAGGGCCTCGTGCATGCTAAGCATGTGCCCCACCCCTGAGCTGCACCCTCCCCCTTCACCTAATTTTATAATCCATGGAGGACAGTATTATTACCCCTGTTTACAGAAACAGACACTGAGGCTCAGGAAAGGTAGGTGATTTGCAAACATCACCGAAACCATACGTGTCTGCTCGACCCTCAGCCGTCTTCCTTCTGTCTCACCAAAGTCCACCTGAGACTGGTAGGTTTGCTTGTCTGTGCTGAATGTCATTAATGTCACTTCACAGCATGTGCACAAGAAGCGAGGTGTGGCAGGGCAGAACTCAGAAAACACATGCTTATATGTAGGTCTTCCTATATCATTAAATGAGCCCTGTTGTCTTGTAGAGATGGAAGCTGTCTGGCTTTTAGCTCCCCAGTATCATTCATAAGTAAATAAATCAAAGGATACATAGCTAACTAAATAAATAGGAGAAAATCTGTACAAATCACATATCTGATGGAGACAGGTACCCAAAACACATCAACAGTTTTTACAACTCACTGATAAGGATGAATAACCCAATTTTACAAGAGGGCAAAGATCTGAACAGAAATTCCTCCAGTGAAGACAGACGAATGGCCCAGCAGCACATGAAAAGACACTCTGCATCCTTTGTCACTGGGGAAATTCGACTCAAAAGCACAGGGAAATGTCACCTCACACCCACCGGCATGGCTGAAATAAAAAAGACAAGAGGATGCTAAGTCTTGGCCAAGATGCAGAGGAATTCAAATTTTGATGCTTTACTGATGGAAATGGAAGAGACATATGGTAGCACTCATGGCTGCCAAGAACATGTCAAGTGGAAGAAGCTGGTCTCCAAAAGAAAAAAAATATATATATATATATATATGTGTGTGATTCTATTAGATGAGATGCCTGTAATGGATGGATCTGAGAGACAGTCTTATAGAAGGCCAGGGGGGTGGGCAACATTCAGGGGTCGAAATCCCCAATGACTGACTATAGTCGATGTTTCTTTGAGTGGTAATGACAATGCTCTAAAATTAGACTGTGGTGGTGATTTCTGGAGAAGTATGCTGAGAAGCACCACATATTTTAAGTAGGTAACTTTGTGGTGTGTAAATTATGTCTCTGAATCTTTCCCTCCAAAAAAAGGAAAGAAAAAGAAATAACATTGTCAACTGATCATTGTACCCTCTGACGCTCTGACATACCGTCCAGCTCAAATAACCCTCAGAAGTTGGTTTCATAATTGTCCGTCTCTGAGACCAACAAGTCTGAAGTCACAGAGGGAGACGGCAGGTGAGTTTCTCGGGGTAACACAGCGAGTGAGAGGCTGGTATCCAGGCTGGACCCAAACTGAAGACATCAACCCAGTGGCATCTGTCCTTATAATGGCAGGGAAATGAGCTGTATCACATTTTTAACCAAACAAATATCACTCAGTTGAAGGGACCTGATGTGTTTTAGAGACGAAATATCAAATCTCACAGTCAGTCTGTGCTGCCTCCATCATTATGTCCATTTTATGGCTGAGAATCCTGAGATGCAGAGACAATATTGTTAAATTTTACCCAGTTACTAAGTAAGTGGTCCAAATTCACATTTCTTTGACTCTTTTCTACTACATGCTATTTTATGTTCTTTTTTTGTTTAGTAGCTCAAATCCTCAATACTTAATTTTTTGCTTCAAAGCTGTCAAAAACTTATACAAAACGAAATTGTTATTTTCTCATAAGTTGTACAAAGAATTAGGCACCAAAGGATTACAGACACTGTCAGAAGTGAACTCAGTGTGTAGACTTGAGGAAGTTCATTGTCTTCTTAATTGAGTATTCTGGAAAATGTCTGAATTGTGCAGTGCTTCCCGGAACCGATATTTCATTTGGTTCTGGTTCGTTGTGAGATACATTTAATCTTATTTTCTCTTCTTTAGAAAAGCAATATAATTCATGCACTGATGGTTAAGGGAGGGGAAAAAAGAACTTCCATCCCAGAACAGGTGTTAAATTAGCCACAAGAGAACTCTCATGTTGTTTCCCAAATGTAATACATTAAAATGAGAAGGACTGCAAATTACAAAGGGAAATGCTTTTTATAAACTCCCAGTCTCCAGTCTAAATTAATAGCTGCTAGGTTCATGGGGGTCCCAGAAGAAGAAAAGTTGGATTTGTTTAGAAGTGACTTCAATAATCATCTCCATCATGTTCCAGGGGAAAAAAGCATGTTGATGACCAAGGGTCACCAATGTTCCCAGTTACAAGAAGCAAACAGAAAGGACAATCAGAGCTAAGGAGGGAGGGGGTTGAAAGGGAACACAGATAATGGAGTTGGCCCTGGAAAGTCTGCATTTGTGGATGGAAACAGGGACAGGCAATAATCCAGGAGGAGGACTCAGTTCATTACAAGAAAGACATGATGACTTCTACTCTGGACCAATTAGCATTGGATGAGGACTATTTCTCCCCTTAGAGAGCTGAAGGTCTCCTGTATTCCATTTCAGTACAGTGGGCTTCATTTTGGGGGGACAGGGAGGCAGAAATGCGGGGTGGGGGTGGGAATAAGCACTTCTCCAAATAAAATGACCCATAGACAGATTTTACATGAAAAGAGAAAAATAGCAAATTAGCTGATTCCATTACTCAGTAACAGAGAACATCAGCAAATATGACTGAGCTTGTTAAACTGAAGTAACAAACGATTTCTGCTCATGGACTATTCATCAGAACCTTCAGAGATGTTGTCTGCATCGTCCACATGGGAATCCCCAAGGCAGAGGAGTTGTGTGCACTCAAGTTGAAATGGTCTGGTCTGCACCCCACGCAGGGCCATTTGACTCCCAGAGCCTTCTCTTAACCCCTCTGGTTACTTCCCTCTCTTGGAGGAGTTGGCAGACAAAAGAAGGAGGAAGATCACTAGAGGATCACAGAATAGCAGGAATGTCTCCTGCAGGACAGCATGGATTGGCATCGTGTGCTCAAGGAGATGCCGGATAACAGTCACTGGGGAGAAATCACCAGGGAACTTGCAGTGGGAGGAGCAGCAAAACAACTGGGAGGGAACAGATCCTGGAAAGTGCTCTAAGGTTTGCAGCAGTCAGCTCTTGCTGCATAACAAACAGACTCAGAATCTCAATCGCATACAAATCTAAGCATTCATTTCTTTCCCACGTGTCAGTGGAATGGACCCTCTTCCACATGTCTTTTACCTTCCAGGCAGGACCAGCAGGCTACCAGATCCTGTTCTTTCCAGGGCAGAAGCTCACAAGAGCTTGCAGGCACAACAGAAGCCCCTGCCTGAGTCCAGTCGACTGTGACCCCAGTTGCCAAAACTAATCACAAGGCTCAGCCCAAAGCTGAGGGGAATGGGATAAAGTAGGCTTTGCCTTTGTGGTAGGAATACCAAGGCGAAAAGAGCAAAGGATGTGGATACAGTGAGGTGTGAAGAATTGGGGCCAATAAACTAACCGGTCACAGCATTTAGAAGAATTTGACTTTATAAGGAAGTTTCTGGGGAACCATTGCCAGCTGGGAATAACTTTTTCCCTTTCCTCAAAAATGGGGGGAACTGGAGAAAGAAGGGTTCCCCTCTGGCTGAGAAGGACGGATGATTGATGCATGTGCTTACTCGATCAGATGGCTTCTGTGATCTGGTACCAAACATTCATCAGGTCTGACTTCTGCAAATATGTGAGTGTATACATTTTCCTGTTTACATATACAGTTGTTCAAAGAAAAAACAAACAAACAAACAAAAACCCTAGGAAGTCACAAAGCCACCTGCACCCCAATGTTCACAGCAGCACTATTTACAACAGCCAAGACATGGAAACAGCCTAAATGTCCATTGACAGATGACTGGATAAAGAAGCTGTGGTGTGTTTATACAATGGAACACTACTGAGCCATAAAAAAGAATGAAATAATGCCATTTGCAGGAACCTGGATGGACCCAGAGATCATCATATTAAGTAAAGTAAGTCAGAAAGAGAAAGAAAAATACTGTTTGATAACACTCATATGTGGAATCTAAAAAACATGACACAAATGGTGATGAACATAGTTACAAAACATAGACTCATAGACATAGAAAACAAATTTATGGTTACCAAAGGGGAAAGGCGGTGGGGAGGAGGGACAAGTTTGGGGTTAAAATATACATACTACTGTATATAAAATAGATAAACAACAAGGACCTACCATAGAGCACAGGGCACTGTATTCAATTCTTGTAATAACCTACCATTCACTATGCCGTACACCAAAAATTAACACAGCATTGTAAATCAACTATACTTCAATGAAAAAAAAATCTAGGTTGGATAGATGACGAAAAAACGAACTGGGATCAGATTTCACACTTGCTCAAAATGAAGCAAAATATTTTGGTCTTTCTAAGTGTGTTTTCATACTTTTATTGAACAGGCAACTGTTTAAGTTACCACCTGACTAACTTTTATTCAGTATGCACATTTCTATTTCATAACTGTGTGTAATCCTGTGACAGGTCTTTAAATTGATGGGAGTGGTTTTACAGCTGGTACCCGGCTTCATCCAGCGTCTGAGCATGCTCCATTTACCGGAATATGTATAAGCATACCTGTTTGAAATAGACCGTTAAATTCATTTCTCTGGCCTTTGAAGTCACATATCTGAGCACTTAACTTCCCTGAGCCTCAGTTTCTTTCTCCCGAATACCGACATTATAAGGAAATCGGGAGTGTTAAAAGAAAATGGGTAGCCAGGATCCAGCCTGCCACAGCACCTTCCACAAATGCAAACTGTGTTTATCATTATTATAGGGTACCACTCGGTTAAAAGGGGACACACGATTACACCACATCAAAGGTTTCTCCAGATGGGAACGAGCCGCTGTCAATCCTTCTGAAAAAATACAACCATCAGGAGGAAAATTGCTTTGTTTCTTAAGAATCAGTGACTCAAGGAACCAGTTTAAAAAAAAAAAAACTACTGCATTTTCTCCTTCTGGTTCAGTTTAAATTTAGCTCTGCTTTGTGAAGACTTAAAGTTATTACTTCCTGGTGGCCTGCAGTTAAAAAAAAAAAAAAAGAAAGGTGGTCATCTCCATCAAGGGCTGTCGGGTCCAGTAAAAAGAATGTCTTTAGTTGAGGGCACCCCTCACATCCCCTGTGACAGATGAAGAATGTCCTAAGCAGGCTGATGTCTGGTCCATGGCATCTTCAGAGCAGGAGGAGCAGGGAGAGGTTCACACGTCCACTTTTCTGTGTCACTCCCTTCTTTCAATAGAGCAAATGAAAAATCTCCCTCTGGAACGTCAATGGTCTAGGTAACCTCTGGCTATTAGGTTCATATTGTGCCAAGAGAGGGTCCATGACCATAAATATGGCCCTTATTTGGCAAAGTTTCCATCACATGCATTTGCATGTTGTGTCTACTCTGACGTTTCCCGTCCCTTCCAACATTAAAGCATAAAATACTGAATCACCCCCCCGCCAGAAAGGAAAAGAAACAATGTGTGGGGCTTTATCTCTCAAACACAAGAGTCTTTACATTTCTCTCAAGATCTCCCATGAATTGTTTGAGCAACTCTCCCAGATAGGTTTGCTTTACCCAGTGGGAAGGAAATATCTGGGGTTTTTTTTTGAATTATACTGGAGAATAAGACTATCTTTTGTCCAGATTTTTCTTACAAATGTATCATTGTTGTGGTTGAATATTTGGGCAGTGCATTCATCATTTTTTGCACTGGACAAAAGCCAAGATAATTGGCAAATTTAATGGATGCCAACATCGCAGATGATCTTAATAGACCATGTGATGAAAACGAACAGGGATGAAATTCTCTGCACCAGTAAGGCAGAAGGACCTGGCTTGTCTGTCTCCTTGCACCTAGTTGAAAACACCTGTAATGCTTCTTACATCTATTGCTGCACCACTAAGCAGAGGAAGTGAGATGAGCACAACAAGACTAGGTCCACTGGGGATGCCCACCAGACAGATCACTAAGACCACTTTAGGAGGGCAAGCCATGGAGGCTCCACCCAAGAAATGCTCAACCACAAATCAGAAAGCACGCCAGGAGTATTCAGGTAAAGCAAAGCCAGCTTCAACAGCATCAGTACGGGGGTGCCAAGGCTGCAGACATGGATGGAAGTAACGAGGAGAGAGGAGACTTCATGCCAGAGCTCAGGGCAGGTCGCAGGAAGGCACGGTTGGTTTGAGCCCAAGCTTGTGAGCATGGCCATCGTTCAACAGCATCTCATGTTTGAGAGGCTCCTATGATTCGGAGGGGAGACTGCAAAGGTCATTCCATTCTGTTGAATCATTACAAATAGACTGTTGGTTGAGTCCCATAGAGTCTCCTAGAAAGACAGACATGACAATTTTAAGTGACATCCCCTTTGCCATATTCTATTGGAGAAAAAATAAGTCACGGACAGCACCCGGACTCGACGGTGAAAGAGTAACAAAGGAGTGAGACCCAGGAGGTCGAGAACATTGGGAGGTACCACAGAGCCTGTCAGCCACCTGGCCTTTCTTAACTGGGGAGGGATGGGAAAGGGAAATCCCACGACAGCTGAGCAAGATCCAAAATTGTCTGCCACTCCTGCCCTATTCTACTGCTTCTTCAACTCATTCTAAGAAAGATCTCTGTACTATCATGTCTTAGAAGAGACTCCATGGAGGGCAGAGGGTTACCCCCCGAGGTTGCAAGCAGAGGTAGGACAGTTGATGGGTTAGGAGACCTGCTACCTGAATACACTACATGATTTTTTTTAAATTAAAGTACAGTCAGTTACAATGTTGTGTCAGTTTCTGGTGCACATCACCATGTCTCAGTCATACATATATATACATATATTCCTTTTCAGATTCTTTGTCATTATAGGTGACTACAAGATATTGAATATAGTTCCCTGTGCTCTTCCGGAAAAAAAACTTGTTTATGTATTTTATATATAGTGGTTAATATCTGCAAATCTCAAAATCCCAATTTATCCCTTCTCACCCCCTTTCCCACTGGTAACCATAAGTTTGTTTACTATGTGAGTCTGTCTCTATTTTGTAAGTAACTCTGTTTTTCCTTTTTTAAGATTCCACATATGAGTGATCTCATGTGGTATTTTTCTTTCTCTTTCTGGCTGACTTCACTTAGAAGGACGATCTCCAGGTCCATCCATGTTGCTGCAAATGGCATTATGTTATTCTCTTTTATGGCTGAGTAGTATTCCATTGTATAAATAGACCATAGCTTCTTTATCCAGTCATCTGCCAATAGACATTTAGGCTGTTTCCACTCTACATGGACTTCTGATATCCAGTTTCTAATACAGAACACTGGAATGGACATTAACATTAGGCATACCTACTGTTTGCCAGACAACATTATAGATGCTTTACATAATTTTTTTTAGTTAAATAATGATGCAACTCCATAATAGAAAAGAGAAAGACTCCATTTTACAGGAAAGAGAAAGAGTATGCAGAGAGAAAAAAGGGTCTTTTGCAAGATTCTGTATCTAGAGACAGAGCTGGGATTTAACCAGAGCCAGGCAAGCTTTCTGTTTCATTTCATGAGAGGGTTGGTCTGATTCGCTTCACCTCCCAAGCTACCTTATAACCCTAGTACATGAGGAACGGTGGTGCGCAGTCAGCACATGAACTTGATTTAGTTTGGCCTTTTTCATTAGTGACTAATCACATTACCCAATGAGTCAGAAAGGAATGTAAATAAAGCAGGCGTTTCCCTGGAACCATCTCCTCATGGTAACTTGACCGCAGGGGAATAAGAGAGCCAAAGCTGTTAAAAAAAAAAAAAAACAGCTTTGGAGAGAGAAATAAAATATTACACCAACTTAGTAAAACTGGTGCCTTCTCCTGGCTCCCAACTATTCTTAAGTCAAGACAATGGAAGCTAACAGGAGTTGGGAGGAGCAACATGAAAAAGAAAAACGTCGCTCGCTAGCAGGGATGGGAGTGCAGAATTACCAAATATCTAGGTTCCCCCAGAATCAACAGAGAATCTCTACTCAGCTCTCCAAATCCCAGGGCTTCCTTGAAGTTAGAAACTGAAATGTCTTGAGAAGTACGGTGTGGCTCTGCTGGCTGGAGGGGCTTTGGACATTCCTTGAAATCCTCCCTATGGACCCCTGATTTCTAGAGGAGTTGTCAAGAACAGAAGAACAAAGAAGGAAAAATCTTAAGGGAGTATAGAGTCTCTCTTTAGCCATGTTCATAAAAACCAAAAACAGCCAACTGTTTAGAGAGGGGAGAGTTTTAAGACAGAGATGCTCATTATGACCAAGAAAGCAGAGAAGGCAGGGAAGATGGGACGGGCAGACTCAGCCTTCAGAAGAGAGCAGCAGTGTGGCCGAGCATGCACCTCCCTCAGTTCTCCTAACTCCAGTCTAGAGTTATCCATAGTCCCCCGTCCTCCTCTTCAGTTGATACATGTTAGGGGATTTTATTGGTTAGACACTACTTTTTTTTCTAAGTAGCTTCTTGATTTTTCTTAAACTTGAAGTATAGTTGATTGACAATGTTGTGTTAATTTCTGGTATATAGCAAAGTGATTCGCTTACACATATACATATATTCCTTTTCATATTCTTTTTCATTAGAGGCTATTATGACACACTGAATATAGTTCCCTGTGCTGCACAGTAGGACTTTGTTGTTTATCTATTTTATATGTAGTAGTTGTATCTGCAAATCCTGAACTCCAATTTATCCCTCTCCACCCTCTTTCCCCCTGGTAACCGTAAGTTTGTTTTTTATGTCTGTTAGCCTGTTTCTGTTTTGTAAGTAAGTTCATTTGTGTCATTTTCACGTCCACATTTAAGTAATATCATATACTATTTGTCTTTGTCTGTCTGGCTTACTTCACTTAGTATGATCATCTCCAGGTCTATCCATGTTGCTGCAAATGGCAATTTTCACTCTTTTTTATGGCTGAGTAGTATTCCACTGTGTATATATACCACAGCTTCTTTACCCAGTCATCTACTGATGGACATTTAGGTTGTTTCCATGTCTTGGCTACTGTAAACAGTGCTGCTGTGAACACTGGGGTGCATGTATCTTTCTGAATTAAGAGTTCCCTCTGGATATAAGTTTTCATGTATTTGTAATGCAGTTAGAATGCCTTGTCACATTCTGCAGTCCATTCCTGTGATCTCCTAAATGATTTTTAAAATTTTCCTAATTCAGGTTCACTTATTATGCTGTCAATATGTGTAAGTTTTCACAAGTGCACAATGTCCCATCCACCATTACAGCATTATAGAGAATAGTTTCGCCACCCTAAAAAAATCCCCCGTGCTTCATTTATTTTATACCCTACTTTTCTCTTACTTCCCCAAACTTCCAACAATCACTGATTATTTCCTGTCTTTGGTTTTGATCCTTTAATGACATTTGATTGGAATCATGTACCATGAAGTTTTTCAGATTGTCTTCCTCAATCTTTCGGATTCATCCAGGTCTTTTTACTACTCAATAGCTCATTTCTCTTCTTTCACTGAATGACATTCCACAGAGTGGATGTGCCACCATATTTTTATCCATTCACCAACCGAAGGACATCTTGATTGCTTCCGTTTTTTTGATTATAAATAAAATTGCTATAAACAGCCTTGAGCGAGTTTTTTGCATGGACATAAAAATTTAAATCAGTTGGATTAAAAACCTGGGATATGATTGCGGGCTTACAGGGTAAGCCTACACTGAGCCTTGTAAGAAACTGCCAGACAGTCTTGCAAAGTAGTGGTACCGCCTGCATTTCCACCAGAAATGAATGAGAGTTCCTGCTGATTCATAACTTGAGTAGCATTTGGTATCGTTGGATTTTTGGATGACAGGCAGTGGTAGGATCACATTGTTGTTTTAATTGGCAATTCTCTCCTGAAAAATGACAGCGAGCAGACCTTTGTGTGCTGATTTGCCGTCTGTGTGTTGTATTTGATGAGGTGTTCAGATCTTTTATTCGTTAATTGGGCTGTTTGATTTGTTATTGTTGAGTTTTAAGGATTTTTTTTTGCATATTTTGGATACAAGACATTATCAGACATGTGTTTGGCAAATATTTTCTCCCAATATATAATAAGTCTTTTAATTCTGTTAATAGTGGCCTTCATGGAATAGAAGTTTTTATTTTTAATAACATCTGACTAAGCCATATTTTCTGCATGGATGGGCTTTGCATGTTACATCAAAATATTCACCACCCAACCTGTCTTTTCTTCTAAACACTTCATGGGTTTGTATTGTACATTTAAGTCCATGATCCACTTTAAGTTAATTTTTGTGAAGGGTCTGAAGTCTGTGTCTTGAGTTACCTTCTTGCACGGGGATGTCCCGTTGCCCAGCATCATTTGTTGAAGGGAGTGTCTTGGCTCCTTTGTCAAACATCGGTTGACTAGATCGGTTCTGGTCCATTTCAGGGCTCTTGGTTCTGTTCCACTGACCTCTTTCTCTACACTTCCGTCAACACCACACTGCCCTAGCTGTCATTGCATTATAGAAGGTCTTTAAGTCAAGTGGTGTGAGATATTGCACTCCATTCTTAATCTGTACGACTTGGTTGCATTTTCCTATGAACTTTAGAATCAGTTTGTCAATGTCTCCAGAGTAGCTTGCTAGAATTTTGATTAGGGTTGCATTTAATCTACAGATCAACTTGGAAATCATTGGCCTGGTAATATTGAGTCACCCAGTCCATGAACATCAGATACCCATCCACTTGAACTGAGACCTTGCTTGACTTCTGTCATCAGAGTTTCAGGTTTCTGCATATAGATCCTACGCAGATTTTGTTAGATCTAGACTTAAATATTTCATTTTGGGGCTCTGTTGTCTTTTTTTAATTTCCAATTCCAATTGTTCATTGCCGGTATATAGAAAACTGGCTTTTATATATTAATCTTATATCCTGCAACCTTGATATAATCACTTACAATTCCAAGAAATTTTTGTCAACTCTATGTAGACAATCATGTCATCTAAGAATAAAGATTTTTATTTCTTTCTTTCCAACCTGTGTGTTCTTTTAATTTCCTATTCTTGTCTTCTGGTAGGTAAGGGCTTCTGGTATAATGTCAAATATGAGCAGTGCTCTTTGAGCTTTTTATACTCTTAACTGCATCACTTCCATTCTAGGACAGAGGTAGACATATACTAATGACAGTCCACCAAGTTATCCAAGAATCACACTTTTGAAATTCATTTCCCAGCTCCTTCTTCGGCCCCACTGTCTTTCTATTTGCCACGTTAAATCCTGGATTGAGTATCGCTGATCAGCTTGAACTCACCCTACGCAAAGGCAAATTGCATTTTCTAATAGTCACTTCAGAAAAGGGAAGAGTTCACTGGCAGTGATTGATAAACAAGAAAGAAGGGGAGATAGTCTTGGATTCTGGGTGTCTGAATGAGAGCCAAATTATCCGTATGTAAGAGAGAGGAGCTGGTTGGGACGAACTTGGGAAGGAAGAAATGAGAGACAGTAGATAGAGAAAAATGAAGTAACAGCAGAGACAAGGTGCACATTCCTTAAATTTCACTTGGGGAGGATGGATGAGGAACCCAGGCTTGCTTTTCTCTCTTTCCCTCTTATGGAAGGAGTGTTCTAACTTGAGGCAGCAATAAATTGTCTTCCTGCCTGCATCCCCCACTCTGTGACCTTGAACATGTTCTAAGGCTGTCGTTGAGAATTCCTCTGAACGAAAACATCAGCGATCAAGATGGCCACGTACACATTCACACAATGATACTGAATCCAAAGAAAACAAGGCTTAAGTGAGATGTTACCGAATTTAGAGGCAGAAAGATATTCATAAGAAAACAAGTGTGTTAACAATGAAGGTGTTAGAAACGGAGGACCAGGATGGCAAACTTCGCAGAACTCACGCCTCTTTCTCTGTAGGTGGCAGTACCATGGAGTTGAGCTCACCCTGGTTCTGGAAGAATATTTACACCTCCTAATAATGTGAAAGCATCAAGGGAGCCCAGCCACCGAAACCACCTTGGTCACTGGAAGCAGCCTCCTGATTGCGCAGACTTCTGCGTGCTGCCTACTGTCTCCAGAATCAAGGTACCAAAAATATACCCCAAGGAAAATTCAATCCTCTGGGCGTTTCAGATGAATAAACCGGTGTCTGTTGTATAAAATTCCTTTTCTTGGGAGTTTAGTTAACACCAGTAGACATCTTTCCATCTTGGTCAGTTTTAGGGTTCTGAGCATATTGGGCAGATAGAAGCCAATCCATGGGCTCAGTGAACACTGCAAGTGATGTGTCACATCTTGTACACAATATGGCCATTTCAGCCAGCCTTCCTTGTTGGGGGCCAGCCACATCACCTTCCCTAAGGATCAATAATCCCACCGACTTAATTCTCTTACAAAAAAGATGGAGATGGTAATGTAAGAGATGTAAGAGTTCACTCCAGACCATTTCCTCCTGGGGAACAAGTCTTCCCCTGGTGAAGTGACCAGGTCTTTTCCAGGAGTGATGATCCTGCATCCTTTCCCTCTGAGGCTGAGCAGAACACTCACCCACCTCCTGGCCTGAATCTCAGACAAGAACCCTTGGTAAGGCATGAATTGCATCAGAAGTGAATGCGGGAGGAGGGTATAGCTCAAAGGGGTAGAGCACATGCTTAGCACGCATGAGGTCCTGGGTTCAATCCCCAGTCCCTCCACTAAAATATAAATAAATAAACCTAATTACCTCCCTCCCTCCACCAAAGAAAAGAAAGCTAAAAAAAGAAAGAAAAAGAAGTGAGTGTAGGATGGTGCAATCAAAAGAGATCCTTGAGTTCCTTCCTAAAGAGGTCAATGCTCATAAAGGTGGAGTTAGAAAATGGCCTAAATGAGTAATGACTGATGGGACAGAAACAAGACTTAAAATCAGTGCTAGAGAAGGAAGTTGACTTCAGTCACACCCACTGCAGGAGCAGCAAACATCTGGGAATCTGGTGTTTCCCCGACTCCAGCTCGACACCCGCATCCTGCAGGTTAGTCACTATGTTTGCCTGTGGATCTGGGAAGGCTGGCTTTACATAATGGAAGCAGTCACGACATCACGTCTTGCAAGAAGAAAAAGAAAGAAAAATCACGTGGAGGTGAATCACGGGCTAGGAGCGTAGGTGGGTGAACTGCATTCCATCTGAAACCAAAGCACAGTCAGCAGTGCTTCTGTCCTCCTTCTCAGGAGGGATCTGTGATAAAGTTGGGTGTGGTTTGGAGGCTTAAAAATGTCTGCTGTTCTTGGAAAGGAAACTCTCCTGGTACCCCAAGAGTGTGTGGAAGGAACAGCCTCCATAAAGGCCCCCGAGGCTCAGAGTCACAGCTGGACAGAGACCTTACTTGATCGTGTGCCTTTGGTGAGGTTGCCCGTTGCGGGGCTACTGGGCTTCTCTGAACACTTCCTCCTGCTTTCCTTTGGGTTTTCTTCTGATAACACTGACAACATTCAAAAGTGAGGCAACCTCGTCAGACACTAAGCAAAATACTCAACTGGGAGATCATTACCCTAAAGTGTAGGAATAGCCAAATAGTGGGGACTCACAACCAAAGGAGACCCGAGCAGATCCACTCAAAACGAAGTGAGAGCCACCACAAACGAGATACAAGTTCGCGTAACTCCAACGAGAGAGGGCAGCAGTCCTAGTCAAGACTGAGCAAGTGTAACACAGAAACCTAGAGAGTTTTGCTCCAGAGACATGGAAAGGGAAACCTGCTCCGAAGGACTCTAAATGGAGACTACAACCCAGAGCTCATCCATGGGACACCTGAGTCTTCACGTCAGCAGACTGGATCGTTCTTGACTTTATGACATTAACAGTCAAAGACGTGACTTACTTTTAGCAATCTGGAAAAGCCATAATCTATCGCAATACAGCCTAACACTCACCAAAGCCCTAAGGAGGAGAAAAAGGAATCATGGCCAGAAAGCACTTGAAACACACCCAAATTATGCAGACGAGTGAGCTTAGCAGATCACACAACGTGAGTGTTTTGGTTTGAGGTTTTGTTTTTCACTTTTGCTTTGTTTGTTGTTGGGTTTTTTTTTAAATTGAAATGTAGTTGATTTACAAGATTGTGTTCGTTTTTGCTGTACAGCAATAGTAGTTCAGTTATACATACATATATATGTATATATATACACATTTTTTTCATTATAGGTTATTACAAGATATTGAATATAGTTCCCTGTGCTGCACAGTAGGACCTTGTTGTTTATCTGTTTTATACATAGTGATGTGTATCTATTAATCCCCAAACTTCTAATTTATACCCCCCGCCCTTGTTTTGTGTTTTTTTTTTTTAATTGAAGAGCAGTTCATGTTTATTGTATTCTTGTGAATGGGAAAATCAATTTTCTCTCCCACTGCCAATGCGCAGGGAATGCCAAGTGTGCTCCTTGGCTTGTCTTTCACTGGTCTGGCGCCTGGACAAGGGTCAGCCTGCAGCAGAAAGGCCTCACTAGGGACACCTGGGGCAGCGAGTGGTTGTCTCAGATAGACTGGGCTCCACCAAGTGTGAGTAAGGGTTTCAGGAGAACTGAAGATGCTCAGACAAGTCATCAGTGGCTGCCACCCTGGAGCTGGTACCCTAGGAGAGGTGAACGGTCAGCCTCGGCTTCCATGAGAGCAGAAGGAGGGTGGACAGGAGATCCAGGCCCAATGCCCACCAGGGCAAGACGCAGAGGGCATAGCTCAGTGGTAGAGGGTGTGCTTGGCAAGCACAAGGTCTGGGGTTCAATCCCCGGGACCTCTGTTAAAATAAAAAATTAAAAAGGAGTAAACCTAATTACCTCTACTCCCAAAGAAAACAGACCAAAAAAATTCAAAAATTAAAAACAACATTTTTTGTAAATTACAGGGAAGAGACAAACAGGAGAGTGACATCCTAGAATTGAGATCAGCAAACTGTTCCCTGCGAAGGTCCAGATAACGGGTACTTTAGCCTTTCTTAATCACTGTTGCATCTGCTCCACTTTGCAGCTGTGGAATAAAAAAGCTCCTGACAATACATAACACGTGGGTGTAGCCAGGCTCCAGTCAGATTTTACTTGTAAATTCAGGTTGCCAGCTGAGCTGAATTTGGCTGTGGTTGGCCAATGCCTGCCTTCGGGAGAGTCTTCACATTTTTAAATAAAATTGCACTTCTTTGCCCTGATAATTATATATATATATATATATATATATATATATATATATATATAATATAATCATTATACATATATATATATAATCATTGTTTAAAACTTAGGAAAAATAGAAAAGCATAAAAAGTATTTTAGGGAAGGGATAAATTGGGAGTTTGGGATTAGCAGATACAAATTACTATATACAGAATATTTTTTAAAAGTTTATATATATATTTTGTAGATAGGATGGATGGATAGATAGATTGGATAGATAGGATGGATGGATGGATGGATGGATAGATAGATAGATAGATAGGATGGATAGATAGATAGATAGAATGGATAGATAGATAGATAGATAGATAGATTGATAGAATGTATGGATGGATAGATAGATAGACAGATAGAAAGATAGAATGGATGGATAGATTGGATGGATAGATAGATAGGATGGATGGATGGATGGGTAGATAGATAGATAGATAGGTAGATAGATAGATAGATAGAATGGATGGATAGATTGGATGGATAGATAGATAGGATGGATGGATGGATGGGTAGATAGATAGATAGGTAGATAGACAGACAGACAGACAGACAGACAGACAGACAGGTTAGATGGATGGATGGATGGATGGATGGATAGATAGATAGATAGATAGATAGATAGATAGATAGATAGATAGACAGACAGACAGGTTAGATGGATGGATGGATGGATGGATGGATGGATGGATAGATAGATAGATAGATAGATAAATAGATAGATAGATAGATAGAATGGATAGATAGATAGATAGATTGATAGAATGTATGGATGGATAGATAGATAGACAGATAGAAAGATAGAATGGATGGATAGATTGGATGGATAGATAGATAGGATGGATGGATGGATGGGTAGATAGATAGATAGATAGGTAGATAGATAGATAGATAGAATGGATGGATAGATTGGATGGATAGATAGATAGGATGGATGGATGGATGGGTAGATAGATAGATAGGTAGATAGACAGACAGACAGACAGACAGACAGGTTACATGGATGGATGGATGGATGGATGGATGAATGGATGGATGGATAGATAGATAGATAGATAGATAGATAGATAGATAGATAGATAGACAGACAGTTAGATAGATAGATAGATAGATAGATAGATAGATAGATAGATAGACAGACAGACAGGTTAGATGGATGGATGGATGGATGGATGGATGGATGGATAGATAGATAGATAGATAGATAGATAGATAGATAGATAGATAGATAGATAGAATGGATAGATAGATAGATAGATTGATAGAATGGATGGATGGATAGATAAATAGATAGGTAGATAGATAGATAGATATGATTAATAGATAGATAGATAGATAGGCAGATAGATAGGATGGATGGATGGATGGGTAGATAGATAGATAGATAGATAGATAGATAGATAGATAGATAGATAGATAGATAGACAGACAGTTAGATAGACAGACAGTTAGATAGATAGATAGATAGATAGATAGATAGATAGATAGATAGATAGACAGACAGGTTAGATGGATGGATGGATGGATGGATAGATAGATAGATAGAATGGATAGATAGATAGATTGATAGAATGTATGGATGGATAGATAGATAGAATGGATGGACGGATAGATAAATAGATAGGTAGATAGATAGATAGATAGATTGGATGGATAGATAGATAGAATGGATGGATGGATGGATGGGTGGATAGCTAGCTAGCTAGATGACTGATAGAGAGAAAGAGAGAGAGAGAGAGAGAGAGAGATACAACATGGCCCTACTGTACAGCACTAGGAACTGTATTCAATAGCTTGTAACAACCTATAATGAAAAAGGATATACATAGATATGTGTAACTGAACCACGATGCTGCACACCAGGAGGTAACACAACACTGCAAACCAAATATCCTTCAGTTAAAAAATATCTTAAAGCATTTGCACATCACCGCTCAGACAACCACTGAAACATTTTTATACGTACCCCATCCAGCACAGTCGCCAAACTTTTATGTGACATTTATATGAACTTTTACATGAAATCTTGATGTATGAATGGGAAATTACAGCGTGTACATAATCCCATAAAAATTCTTCGTAAATACTGAGACCTCTATGTAATATTCCGCCATATGGACAGGTCAACTCGTACTTAAACCACATAAACTGGGTGAAAGCTTGCTTCACATGTTTTGCTGTTACAGGTACTTTTGTGGCACGCAAACTTGCTGTGGGCTTGGGAACACAAAAAGGAATTAGAGGAAAGAGACTGACTTTTCAGTATTTCCTAGAGCCCGACTTTTCTTGGGACAGAGCAGAGAATAACGAAAGAATTTTTCTGCACTTAAAAATAACAATTACTGCTCTAAGTGATCATTCTATTGCTGTGAAAATTTGAACCCCCCCCAAAAACTATATTTTTCAGGGCTGTGTGTTGTGATAAATGTTAACTAGACTTCATTGTGGTGACCGCTTCTCAATATATGCAAAAACGGAACCATTGCATTTGTACCCCGGAAACTAATACAGTGTCACGTGCCGTTTCTATGTACTTCTTAAAAAAATTAAGCACTGTTGTTACAAATGATAATTCTACTAACCTGAACATTTGGACCAAATGACTGTGCTGTGGTCCATGATCAGAAACCATAACAAAGTTGAAGCATTCAGTTCCAACAGTTGAGTTTTAAATTCGACTATTAGGAAAAAGCATCTTGAAGATGGAGTTCAGGAACCAAAAAAAAAAAAATTTTAATAGTAATAGTTATAATAATAATAATAATAATTTACATTTGTATCACGACATTGGTTTTAAAATCAATTTCACATATATTATTTGTGGAATTAGCACTTCCTCCAGGAACCTATTTTATTTTATTTATTTTTAAGGGGAGTTACTTTTCATTATTATTACTTTTAGAATTTGTTTTAATTTTTATTTTTACTGGAGGCACTGGGGCTTGAACCCAGGACCTCGTGCATGCTAAGCACACGCTCTACCCCTGAGCTACATCCTCCCCTCTAGGTACCAACTTTTAGACAATAGATGGATGATCTCAATTAAGCAAATCAGCTCTGGACGATACACTCAAGCTTCAACTGAAGCACATGTGTACCCTGTACGGCACGATCGCAAACTGAACGCTGAAATCTCTTTCTAGGAGAGGAATTTGCAGTTGAGCATCCCCTAACTCCGCTTCCCGCAGCTGCTGTGCCCCCAGAGGGCCCGGTTGCTTGCATCTCCTTTCCTTTCGGGCGGGCGGCGGCAGGCATGTGGTATGGCTAAAGCAGTTAACAGCAGGCTTGATAAAAAGGCCAAGTTAGTTTCGGAATTAAATAAAACCTAACATTTCCGTCAACACCACAATTTTACAAAGACCCAAATGCATGCTAGAAAGTGGATTTTCTAACTCTAGATTACTCTCTCATTCTTAAAAATAGTTCTTTCTTAATTGTAGAATAGATAAACAAGATTACACTGTATAGCACAGGGAAATATACACAAGATCTTATGGTGGCTCACAGAGAAAAAATGTGACAATGAATATATATATGTTCCTGTGTAACTGAAAAATTGTGCTGTACACTGGAATTTGACACAACATTGTAAAATGATTATAAATCAATAAAAAAAAGTTAAAAAAATAGTTCTTTCTTTTCGTTATTCTTTACCATAAGAATCACTGTCCATCTGTCCATCTTATGGGCTCGTGTTCAAAAAACAAATTCATTCTGAAGCATGATGATCCTGTGTTGTGTAAAGAGGCTTTTCCTTGGTTAAATTCCCAGAAAACCAAAAGGCAACTCAGACGGTGAAGTTCTGTTTCAATCAATCCAACAGTTACTGCTTGGTTTTTCCATTTGTTAGTTGTTGAACATAAAGGGTTAAAGAAAAGCAATGTCTCTCGAAGTATTTTGGTTGGTTTCATTACAGACAGAAACAACAGAAATGGTACACTAAAAAACACTATAAAATTTGCAGCAGGTTATTGGATTGGGACACAAACTCAAAGACAAGAGAGAAAATTAAAATCCACATGAAAGAAATTCTGCAAATGTCCTCTCCATCTGTCTGAGGTTGACAAACAGAATCTCAGGTTACATTAAGGCGGGGAGCGCAAATTAAAATAGCTACAAAACCAAATTTACCGCAAACTTCTCAGCAAGGGCAGAAGGGCTGATGTCCTAGCAACGTGAAGAATTTCAATTAACCAGTCTTGTTAAAAACACTTCTGTAAAGAGCAGGTGTTGAAATTCAGGGCAGGCCCCGTGTCGGGAGTCTAAATGGTGACCTGTGATTGGGGGACGGACGTGGGCATCACACCCTCAAATTGATTAAAAAAAAATCCTGAGAAACCAGAAGGAAACAGTTGTTTATAGCGAAAATATGGTTGAAGAATCTTTCTGATCCCCCTCTCCAAGCATAACGAGAGCCGTGGACAGAATTGGTGTTACCAGCGTTGCCTGAAAAGCCTCAAATGAAGACTTTAATTGAACGGGCTCTCGGGTTGGTGGCAGTGGGAGTGATTGACAGAAGCAAATCTCTGAAGGCATGTCGTTTCCAATCACAGATACAATTCCAAAAGTTTTTTTTTTTCCAACTATAAGACATTAAGAGAAAAAAGAAATCATAGACCATGCAAAGAGACAAGGCGTGTTGAACACAAGCAAACAAACAAAACATACCATGTAGGTGTTAGAATGGAGCAGAGTGTAAATTGTTTAACACATGTCTCAAAATAAACGTGGTGCTTTGAAAAGTCAGCAGCAAGGACCAAGCAGATTTGAAGGAAATAAACAAAGAAACCAACAAACTCAAAATTGAGGGAAAAAAGGATTAAAAATTAACAAAGAAACCAACAAACTCAAAATTGAGGGAAAAAAGGATCAAAAATGGGGATTCACTGGATAGATGAAACAGAAGATTAGATACTGGTAAAAGTAAAATTTTAGCAAGCATGACCATAGATCATGAAAAATTGTTCCGAAGACTGCACAGAGAGAATAAGGGAAAAAAAGTTTAAAATATAAAGAAGAGGTACATACATAGAACATTATTAGCAAGAATTCAAGAAAGAGATTGTAGAAGGATTGGGCAAAAGGTAATATTTGTTACGATAACAGTTGAGAATTTTGCAGAATGTTTAAATAAAAAACCAGTCCCCTGAATCAGCATCACAGTGAATCGTAAAATCGACTACAGAAATAATGATATTTTACTGAAAAAAAGGGAAAGTTTTTCCCGTTCACAAACAGTTCTTTTTACAGAGTGTCTTTTTGGCAAAGATTAATAATCTGAACTGAAAAGTCATCAAAACAAACGTATGGATGAGTAACTGAGGGGGGAGGGTGTAGCTCAGGGGTAGAGTGCGTGCTTAGCGTGCATGAGGTCCTGGGTTCCATCCCCGGTACCTCCTTTAAAAATAAACCTAATTGCATGCCCCCTCCCCGCCAAAATTACATAATCAAGTAACACAGTAATAAGTAAATAAAATTTTAAAAAACAATAAAAAGACAAACAATCCAATTGAAAACTAGGCAAAGGCTTTTGGAAAGACATTTCTCCCCCGAAGATACACAAAGGGCCACCAACATCATTCGCCATCAGAGAAACACTAACCAAGGCTGCAGCGAGATCCCACTCCACACCGACGGGGGTGGCCACAGTTTGAAAATTACAATGAAATTATATTTATATTATTAAAACTATAGTGTTAAGTTTTTTAAAAATGGGAAATAACACTATGACACAATATTGCAAGATCAGCCAGCAAGGAGACAGGGAGCAGGACTCAAATCCGTTTCCAGGTCTGGGATTCGGTCAAACTTTTATGAGTTGGGGGCGGAGGAGGGTTTGGTCTGCGGAAGCTCTGGGGGGCAGGGTTTGAAAATTTGAGTGTTCAGATTATTGTATACTTCACATCCTTACATTTCCTTTGAACATACTGGATATTAGTGGGGGAAAAAAAGAAAATTTAAGTGAAACCAGGTGAATGTAAGTGGGCATTTGTCATCTGCCCACTCGGGGGAATGGATCTCGTCCTACAGACACCATACCACTGGCTCCTCACCTCTTGCCCCTCTTGCCCACCCTATTTAGCTTCCTTTTACTTTATTATGAAAAGTGGTTAACAGTGTTCCCCAGTTCCCAAAGGCGAACTCATTGCAAAAGCGCACCTTTAGGTATTCAAGTCCATCGCAGCTTAAACAGAGACGGCGTTCGAAATACTCAGCCCTGTTGCACAGCAGACACCGACCAATGACAACGGACGCAGAGATCAGCCAGGATGCAAAAAATTAGCAGGGAGGGTGTAGCTCAGTGGTAAAGAGCGTGCTTAGCAGGCGCGAGGTCCTGGGTTCCATCCCCAGTGCCTCCATTAAAAAATAAAATTTAAAAAAAACTAAATAGATCTAATTACATCGCCCCTGCAAGAAAAAAAAAAACAGGATTTTTTTAAAGATTATGTAAAAATTTGTCATAGCGTCTCACGCTGAAGGAGCCCCATCTCAACACTGGTGCAAAGCAGGTCACTGGTAAATGCGGACATCGTGGTGATGTCCACAGCTGCAAACATCCGGAGTTTCTCTGAGGTCTGATCCTGAACCGTTTGCTGGCTTTAAGCTCAGAGGAAGCAAATCACGTAGGAAGTGAGTCAAGCTGACGACAGACACGCCAGCCGCTCTGTTTCCACCTGCTGCAGCGCAGCGACCTCGTGGAATGAGTCAAATGCTCAAGCGAACTTACAAACCCGGCCGTCCCCAGGCCTTGGCCAAAGCGTTCCTCGTCCCCATCCCTGCTCCACCCATGAAGGGGGAGGAAGCAAACGGACAAACTGACTCCCCGGGTGCAGCCTGCCTGGCAGGCCTGGCAGCGTGCTTGTCCCTCCCTTTCTGTTTTTCACCCGCGCTCCCCTCTCGGTGACGCATTATTTACTGAGAACAGCTCCAAGCCACAGGCTGTGCCCCAGGAAGAAGGTGACACGCTGATCATCTCAGAAGGACGGACCAGCCCTCGGGGGTTCCTCCTCCTGCCAGGAAGGTTCATCGAGGTTAAGGGGAACGTAGCAGCGTGCAGAACACCCTGATGGGTACCACATTTTCCAGTCCACCCAGCTTTCCTGTAAAACCTCAGGACCCCACGCCCAGGATGGATTCACAGTCCCTAAGATGTGAGCCCGCCTGGCGAAGCAGGAATCTCTTCTTTTCTGACTCTCCCAAAACTCTGCCTCCGGGTCTCAATCCGGTTTTTGGGGTACAGAGGCTGGTTTTGTGGCAACACCGATTTGAGACCACATATTTGACACTAGACCGAATCTTTTTTGTAGTCTCAACCCACCCGGCTAAGTAAACCATCCCAGGACCGTGACTGTCTTTTTTTTTCTCTTTATTTCTAGTACCAATTATCATGCATGCCTAGAAGAAATGGGAGCTGCTAATGAACTTTGTGTCCCACTATTAAAGATGAGAACAAAGCTTTCAGTCCTTAAGATATTTAAGGATGATCTGCGGGTGATGCCTTTTCTCTTTTTCTTTTTATCTTTTTTCTTGACAGGAAAACAATTAAGAGACAAGGGACGTTGTATCGTCCTGCTGAAGTGGCAACTGTGTTGACATTTCTCAGCTTTGGAAGGGAAACAATTTATAGCTCATGTTACTCCATCAATAAAATGGTGCTTGTCAGATAATAACTTTGTGGAAAAAAATCAGGTCATTCATCTAGGAACAGATGGATGAATTACTCAGGAAGAAACTTGAGATTTGCAAACGTTAGCCACTCTATAAAAATAGATTTAAAAAACTCAGATTTCTTCTGTACAGCACAGGGAACTATATTCGATATCTTGTAATAATCTATAATGAGAAAGAATATGAAAAGGAATCTATCCACCTATCTATCTATCTACCTATCCATCCATCCGTCTATCTATCTATCTATCGATCTATCTATCTATCTATCCATCCATCCATGTATCTATCTGTCCATCCATCTATCCATCTATGTATCTATGTATCTATCTACCTATCATCTATCTACCCATCCATCCATCCATATATCTATCTATCCATTCATCCATCCATCCATCCATATATCTATCTATCCATCCATCCATCTAATCTGTCTATCTATCTATCTATCTATCTATCTATCTATCTATCTATCTATCTATCCATCCATCCATCCATGTATCTATCTGTCCATCCATCTATCCATCCATCTATCCATCTATGTATCTATCTATCGACCTATCATCTATCTACCCATCCATCTATCCATCCATCCATCCATCCATCCATCCATCCATATATCTATCTATCCATTCATCCATCCATCTATCCATATATCTATCTATCTATCTATCTATCTATCTATCTATCTATCTATCTATCTATCTATCCATCCATCCATCCATGTATCTATCTGTCCATCCATCTATCCATCTATCTATCTATCCATCTATCTATCCATCCATCCATCCATTTATCCATATATCTATCTATCTATCTATCTATCTATCTATCTATCTATCTATCTATCTATCTATGTATCTATCTATCTATCTATCTATAGATAGGTATAACTGAATCACTATGCTGTACCCCAGAAACTAACACAGCATTATAAACCGACTATATATTAAGTAAAAAAAAAAATCCCTAAACAAAACTCCCAGCTGCTTCAGACAGATGTACTGGACAAAACAGAAAAGGAGTAGGAACTGAGACTCCTTTGCAGGTGACTGTCTTGCATGGGAAAATATGAGCCTTTAATCAGATACACTCCCCCCTCCCCCACCACCCCATTGGAGGGGAGCATTTCTGTGTCAGTTTTGCAAATTCTGACAACCTAGGACTCGGAGCATCAAACTTGTCCTGCGATGTAGAGACAAAAAGTGATGGAAGCTCATGGAAACTGCCGCTGGGTATCTTTCAAAGACTCCTTCCATCACATCGCCACCGCCCTGAAAGGGATTAAATGCAGCAGGAACTCAAAGTGAACTTGTCAGTGAAAGGGAGGTCCCCGTCGGTGGAGGAGTCCAAGAAGGGATCGGAAGGAAAAGGTGACAAGAAGAAAAAGGAGGCCCGTCACGATTACGTCTGACGGGCAGGGCAGGCATGCGATGCTAAGTGATGCATCTTCTCGGCTGCACTGGCTCGAAAAGAGACCTGTTCAGTCTCACAAAACATCATCAAACCCATTCTGAGGATGCTGGCCGCACTGCAGACAGCGTGGGGCTACAACCCCAGAAGGAGGCAAAGCCTAGACAATCCACGGGTGACAAGTGGGGCCCCGCTGCACCCATAGCTTCTGCAGGGCCACACTGACCTGGCGCAGGGGCACGCGGGGACCGGCCGCGGGTGAGCCCCAGGCCCCTGAGCAGGGAGCGTCATGCCCGGACCGACCATTCCCGGGCCTAACCTGCCTTGGACCTCGTGGGACAAGTCACCGCTGACATCCCTGCGCCCCTGCTCTGCCCCGAGCTCTTCTCTGACAGGGCCGGCCAGGCGGGGAGGTGCCGTTTCTGAGGCTGGAAAAGATCCGCCATTGGAGAGAAGGAGGCTGGCCCAGTTCCAGACACTTGGCAGGTGGAGAAACAGTTATTCAGCAAATTTGGAACCAAGTATGGAAATGAGTTTGCTCAGTCCCCCAGAGCAGGTGGATCGACTTGGAAGCTTCCCGGGAAATTTATTTCAAGAAAAACTGGGGTAGGGGGTGGGGGGTAGGGCAGGATATAAAAACAGGACACTCTGGGGATCAAGGCTTCTGAAATGTAAGCCCACGTTTCAGCGGATAGAAGCACCTGCTTTCTCAGGTTGGGTTTTTCCAAAGTAAATAAATATTTAGGGCAGCCTGTCCAGTAAAGGCAGTGATTAATTTTAAGAGATAATCCATGCACCAGCCTACACTAACCCCATGGACGCTAATTACCCAGTCAGCCAGATCACTCCAACCAGGTCCTCTCTGTCACTGCAGTAAAATGTGTGTGACAACATGCATCTTCTAATAAAGGGACATCAAAGATGTTTCTAACTGTTGAGATGGCCTAGCCCTGCCTCTGGGAATTCCGATGTCTTCCCCATGTGGGTCAATTTTAGTTTCTTCAGGGATGGATGTCTGCCACTCAAGCTGATTTCCGCCCACTTTGGCACAGGATGGACACGGCTCTTCCAACCCAGAGCAAGTTCAGGGGGATGCAAAGCTGCAAAAAAAAAAAAAATCAGACAATTAGCTGCTGTTACCAGGACACATGGGTGTCCTGCAAGAGGTGACCAGGGAGATTGTAAGTCATATGCACCCTTATTGTAGACGTGACAATTCTATTTCTCAGAAAAATGGACACTACGTTCACAGAAAGACTTGTGTAAAAACGCTCACATCAGCTTTTATTCTGAAAGCCAGAAACAACCTGAATGTCCTTCAGGAGGGGAAAGGGAAAAATAGCTCTGGTGGAGCCGTACGAGGGGACGTCACTCAGCCATCAGGTGAGCAGCTCCCCGGCGTACGTGACACGTGAAGGCTTCTCGGAAACGTTACAGCGAGTGAAATTGGGGACCAAAGACTCTTGGGTGCTGCGTGGTTCCAAGTATGGGAAGTGCTTAACCAGCAGAATGATGGACGTCCTCTGGGACTCAGGGGTGGGACTGCTGGGCAGGCAGAGAAGGGACTGACTGAGCTGTAACAATGTGTATCTTGATCTGTGTGCGGTAACACAGGTAACACACACTTGTCAAAATCTAGCCCAGGGTATAAAACCTGTGCGAGTGATTGTAAATTGTTCCCCAAGGAAGTGGTGCGAAATGCAATCAGCGTGTTGGAGATGCTCAGAGGACCGCCTTCACGGCGACAGGGCTGTGGGTTCATTTTTCACAGCGCAGGATGCAGGCCTGATGGTCGGCGCAATTTTAATCCTCGCGGACTCAGTAAGAATCAGCAGCGACCCTTCATTCAGAAATACTGTCGTTGCGATGAGGGGCGGCCAGGGCCTTCATGGGGTGCCATGCTAATAAAGCGTGGGGGTAATATGAAGAGGGAAAAAGGCTGGAGAATCCAGGCCCCACCAGGCACGAATCTTGTCACCATGCTGAGCCCAGAAGGACCCACGGGCTTCCTATCCTGCGAGCAGCTACGGATCTTCAGCAGAGTTTGTGCCTCTGTCCCCGTAAACGAACGTGGATCGTTTCCCTTCCATTGGCTTTGTCATTTATCTCATCTCCGATCTGTAAATTTCTTTCCATGCTTCCCTAAAAGCCAAAGCCTTTAAGAGTTTGTGGTATCTTATGTCTGTATATATTTAAGTGAACTTACAATAAAATGAATGTAAGGAAACATTTGGGGACGTGCGAGCCTGTTTCTCCTTTTACAGCGATCGATTCGTTATTCCAGGCTGGAAGATGCTGAGTATTTCTAAATGGTGCTGTGATTGGAAGGGACCCAGAAATCTTGATTGGAGGCTGGGGTTGCCAGGAAAAAAAAAAAACGTAGCAGGGCTACAGAGGCAGATTCGCTGGGAGTGCATGAAAGGGATTTTTGTGTGGAGAGAGCAGTGCCTGGGTTTCTAAGTGACAGGGCACATTTGAGAATATCGAGTAAAAGGCTCAAAGTATTCGCAGTCTAACCGTGCTGGTGGGATTTTGTGTCTGCAGATACACTTGGGGCCCCCTGTTCGAATGATGACATCGCTGAATTCCATCAATGAACCATTTCATTTGTCAGAGGTTTTGAATTTGCCAGGGAGGGGAAACTCCAGTTCAGACAGGCTTGGGCACAAAAGACATTCCTTGGCTTTGATCCCTGGAGACACCGTGAAATAAAATAAAAAAAAATTTATTTTACTCTCAGATGATTCAAGTGGAAGTGACAGGCTTGGCTCTCGCGGCCCTCCGGAGGACCACATGCACATCCCTGAACCGTCCACTGCGGGGAGGGACCGTGATGCTGGCCAGACCTGTGCTTTAGCCCAGCTGACAGCCCTGCCTGAGAAGCAGGTGTCTGAGAACGGAGCAGGGCTTGGTTCTCCAGAGGGAAACAGGCCAATGTTCGTTATCAGAAAAAGAGAGTGGATATTGAGGGGCAATGTTTATTTATCTACAGTTATGCAAATATGTATACAGTAGCCAATAAAATCAGTGTGAGCGTGAATAAGGAAACCTCGAATGGATGCAACAATAAAAATAATTTTGGGGGCACCACAGGAGGTAGAATTTGGATGCAAGATGAGGAGGTGGCTTGGATTGTTCGAAAAACTTTACTCCAAGAATATGAATCCGTGAGTGAGTTGCCTTCAAGCTGGAAGAAAGCCAGCAGCGAGAAGTCCGACCCTCCTGCCCTCGTCACATCTCTGGGTGGAAGTCTGGCTGGTGAGTTAATTTACTGGGAGGCAGAATGAGGATTATGGGAATAAGGGACCAGGCTCCCTGATCGGATGCCACGAATGAAATGAAGGCTGAAGATGACGTCCATGAGGCCAGCTCCACAATTATTGGATGCAGAACACTTGCCCACTGTCGAACTCCAGTGGACCCGAGTGACCCCTTCACTGACCAGGTATGAAATCTTGCAAGCCTTAATCAAATCCTGCAAGACTTCCTTCTTGAATATTTCAAGAAATTAGAGCGTAATTGGGATGCAGAAGGCACGGACAGAGCAAGAGAACAAGACTTCTTGGCTCAAGACTGCAGAGCAATTTCAGCCTTCCTTATATCTGATGCTTAAATAAAAGTAGCTTCTCTTGACACCCAGAGATGGAACATAACGTGCACACTCCTGAGTGAGGAGGAGAAGGGTGAGAGCCTGGGACAGCCTGGCAGAGGATGGGGGAAAGTCGGGAGACTTCTGAGTGCGCCTGCAGGGCCACAATGCATGGCTAGGCCCAGTGTGGAAGTGGGGGAGTCGCAGGAGGGGCAGGCAAGAGCGAGGTCATAGAAGATCATGCTGTTTGCATTTCTTCCTTAACTCATCTGATAAACATTTGTCCTGTCCCTGCTACATACACAGGAGCGAGGCTACGAATACAGAAGGGGCTTTGGGGAAGGGAGTTGAGGCATGGAAGGTCAGAGAGATAATTAAAGAAATATATATATAAGTGTGTGTGCGCGCAGTGGAATACTACGCAGCCATAAAAAAGAATGAAATAATGCCATTTGCAGCAACATGGATGGACCTGGAGATGATCATACTAAGTGAAGTCAGCCAGACAGAGAAAGACAAATAGCATATGATACCACCTATATGTGGAATCTAAAAAAGTGACACAAATGAACTTATTTACAAAACAGAAAGACTCACAAAGAAAACAAACTTATCGTTACTAAAGGGGAAAGGGGGGAGGAGGGATAAAGTGCGGGTTTGGGGTTAGTAGATAAATTATTATGTACAGAAGAGATAAACAGCTTTCTAGCACAGGGAACTATATTCAATAACTTGTAATAACTTACCACGGAAAAGAAAATTTATACATATATAGCATAACGGAATCACTATGTTCTACACCAGAAACTGACGCTACGTTGTAAACCAACGGTACCTCAATTAAAACAAACAAACAGACAAACAAAAGAAATAGATACAACACTGTCTTACAAATGCTGCAGAGTGGAGACCTGAAAAGCAAAGAAAGGCAGTTGGCTCCGCGGGCAGTTCGGTGGCGTCAGCCTCGTTTCTGGCTAGCAGGCGCGAATCACCCCGCACCCCCGGGAGGCCCGGTAGAAGACGTGGACTCCCTGGAGGGCTCCGTGAGCGGCAGGAAGACTGGACTTGTGCCGGGACTGAGCACTGTGAAGCCCAGCCCATCGCGCACTTCCCACTCTCCCCCTCGGTCCTTGGTGCCTCCTGGGTTAAGCGCCAACCACCAACCGGTTCCTTCTGCTTTCATCTCAGATCGACGATCCAGGCACTGTCCTTGTCCCCCTCCGCCCCAGACCCCAGACGTCCGGATGCGCCCACATGTGGGTTCTATCCGGAGGCAGTTTAGGGGAAGGAAGCACCGCCTATGACCGTGGGCCCATGGTCACTGCGGACCCCGCGCTCACGTCGGAAGCTCAGTGTCTGAGCCCGCGGAGCATGCCTGGCTCACCGCTTCCAGAAGGAAGCTCTTGCGGGCCCCCTTCTCGGGTTCCACCATCACTCCAGTCGCTGGTGACCCCCAGGAGAGCGTTGAGATGCCCAGAGACCTGCCAAGTCCCCTCGGCATACCTTGGAAGGTTCCAGAAGCCCAGCCGCTTGGGGCCTGGGAGACAAGTCATCGCACTCTGGAAATACCCTCCTTGCGCTGCTCTGTGCTCTGCCCGCATCCTGCCTTGGGTGGGGGGCCTGGGAGCAGAGCTGGTCCCAGTTTGTGCCTGGCTTCTGGGACGACCAGAGGCCGTGAGAAAACCCACCCCGCCTTGGAGGTGCTCCAGGGCGGGCCCCGGGCTCCTTTTAGAGTCAACGTGGTGCCCTGCACCTGCCACACTGCCTCGTTCGGGGCTGCCCAGAAGGAGGAGGACACCTTAAAACCAGAGCCGCCGAAGGCGTGTCAGCTCTGCCCGAGGCACCGGGGCCCCCTCTCCCGGGGCCCGCGCTGTCCCCGAGGCCCGTCCGTCCTATGCACCCTTGCTTCCTTAGTGTTATTTGTGAAACTTTCACACCCACCTCCGTGTCTGCGGTCTGGGATGCGAATGTAGTGGGTGACTTCACAGTTTCTCAAAAATGGATCCTGGACACCTTTCAAGAAACACGCTTCTGCCCCCGGAAGATGAAGATTTTACAGCTTTGCCCCCGCCCCCCCAGGCCAAGTCCAGAATTCACGTTGAATGCAGCGTCGCCAAAGGTGCGAACTAAAAATAAAAGCAACCCTTATGTTTTGGGCGATCAGCGACGAGCAGGACCAAACAGGCGGGTCCATGTTTTCTGCAAAGGCTGGGGTAGGTGCCCCACCCCACCCCGTGCCTGGAACTGGGGTTCCCAGAGGGTCACCTTCCTGGAGGATCCCCTCCGCGTCTCCCCTTCTCCACGGCCACGCCTAGAGATGCTCCCCTCTGTGCCCCCAAGAGCTCTTTGCTGGTGGAGAAGATGCACAGGGTGTCAGGCCACAAAGACCACCTCTACCACCCCAAGTCCCCGCAGGTGACCGTGTCTCTGCCCCTCGGAGCAGGTGGCCAACTCCTGGCACCTCTTCTCCTGTGCTTCCCAGTTTATCCTCCGCCGCACCTCCCATCCTGACGCACTTCGGCCTTTCCCTCCCGGCGAGCCTGCTTATTTCTCCTCTTCTGGGTCTGACACATTTTCCATCGAGCGAGCCCCCCCTTTGTCATGCATGGATCAGTTTGCTCCCCCATCCCTCGGCAGACATAAACTGAGCCCCCACTGGGGGTGGGTTTGGTCCAAACAGGTGACCACAAGTATGTCCCCAGAAGGGACATGAGGACACACAGCCCGCTCTGGCCCCTTTCATGGTTGCCACTTCTCAGTGCTCTCAGAAGGGCAAAGCCCACGACGTGGTCAGGTGGGATCGGCTGAACTGGGGGGCGGGGGAGACCCACGTGGCCTGGGTCAGGGACACGAGGGAACTGACAGGGCAGCACTGGAGACGTGCAGCAGTGACGCCCGGGGACCAGAGCGCTGGAATTAGCTTGAGGTTTCAGTGTGCACCTGGCTCTTGTCCTGGGAACAGTGACCTTGGCCAAGTCTCAACCTGCCCACCGGCAAAACGGAAATGAAGAATGGGGTCCCCAAGATGCAGAAATGACGGAGTTGGCTCTGAAGGTGGCCAGCGTGTGTGAGTGACAAGCTCGTTTCTTCAGCCTTTCTCCCTCCCTCGGTCCTTTCTCTTCTCCCTTCCTCCCCTCCTCCCTCCTCCTTTTCTGCTTCCCCCCTCCTTTGGCTCACGGGGGTCCTGGCCTGTAAGCACAGGCAGGTGGATGAAGCCCCGCTCGGCCCTCTGTTTGCTAAGCCACCGTTTCAGGGGTGGGTGCAGACACACTGGCGCCCAGAGAAAGCCAGCCGCTGCCAGGCTGGTCCCAGAGGCAGAAAGCATGCCCGGGTGACGGAGGGGAAGGTGAGACTGGCCACGCCCAAGGGGACAGAAGAGGCCACCTGGGAGGCATCTTTGACCCTGACCTGGGACCAGCCTGCTCTGCCCGCTGCTCCGGGTGGGCCTGGGTGAGCACGCACGCCCGGACTCGCCGCTGGAGGAGACCGAGCCTGTGCCGATGGGTGGTGCTCAGGCTCCCGGACAGAAAAACGGACGTAACAGAGCAGGGGGAAAGCGGGCAAGGGTCTCAGCGCACTTTGGGATTCCTACCCATTTGGAGACCTTCTTCCTTCTAAAGAGGAGCCAGTGAAGATGCTCAGACGCCAGGTGATGGTCTGAGGCCACCAAACCGGCCCCTTCTGGAGCCTGATGACACCCGTGTGACCTCACTCCCCGGCCAGGGCTCTTTCTCCCACCGCCTCTCGCTCTGCAGCCGCAGGAGAATGTAGACCAAGAAAGAGAGAAAGAAAGAAGGTGGCTCAGACCCCTGCGATGCCTGCGAAGTCCCTGATGTTTCCTGGCATCTCCCAGCTCATCAGAGCTGCATGGGCACCAGGCTTAACCAAGGGGGCAAAGCCTCTTGAAGTCCCCCTTCGCTCCTCTGCGCCGTCACACCGCCTCCGAGGGCAGGGGACAGAACCAGGGGACCGGACCCCGGGTGGTGAGAGTGACGCCGCACTTTGTCCCTGGGCGTCCCTGGTCTCATCACCCTGGCTCTCCACGGCGCTCACACAAGCTGGCACGAAGCTTTCTGATTCAAGGGGCCTGAGACTGAGCTCGGAGCAGGAGAGACGCCATAATTCTCTCCATCAGATCGGACCCCCAGTCAAGTTTTTTAGCCGTAAGTACAATTGTTAGAGCAGGCAGATGGCTAGATATGAACCGAGAAAGGGGGACGCTGGCCACATGGCAGGAACTGGGCAGAAAGGAGGGGCACGGGCTAAATGCAGGGAACCACACATCATGTGAGCACCAGGGGACCCGGGCAGAGAAAGAAGGGCAGGGACCTCTGGGCTGACAAGTGGTCACAACTTTTGGGGTGACAAGCGACCTGGAGGCTGACAAAGAAAGGTGGGAAAAGGCAGGAATCTCCAGTGTCCGAATGGAACCTTTTGCTAGTTATGCCCTCATTTCAGTAACATTAGCCTTGCAGGTCAGAAGTCCCCATCGTGCACCGAGGCCATGACACGTCCGATCCAGACTAAATAAGGACCAAAATGCCCCCTCCCCTCGGGAAGGGGGAGCTGGGATGGAAATCAGGGAACACGACCCCAAACCCTTCCCTCCCCAATGAATATTCCATTCATTCATGTTTACACCCTGTGCAACCAACGTGCCAAAGCAGCTCGGGACAGCTGCTCACCTGAGTCTGCCCGCTCCCCCCTTGAAAGTGTCCTATCCATCCTTTAATAAATCCCCACTTTACCGTCTTAATCTCTCCATCTTGTCTCTGAATTCTTTCTGGGACGGGACAGGAACCTGGACACCGGCTACATCCGCCGGCAACAGAATCTTCCGTACAAACTCTTAGGGTTTAATTCCTCTTACTCCCACCTGTTTGGCAACCACAGGAGAGCACTTGTTGTCAAAACAAAACACAGACATGATGTTTATCGACTGGAGAAGACTCAGTCTGGGTGGCCTGGCTCCCCTGCCCCGCGGGCCAGTGTGACCTTTCTCCTGCCGCAAAGTGACAGGAAGAATAAAAAGAGGGTGGGGACTGCACAGGCAGAAAGTCTCAAATCTTCCTGGGCACAGAAACACCCCACTCAACTTTTTTTTTTTTTAACTTGATTTTGGTGGATAAGCAGACGCGCCTTGTCGCCCAGGCCTTCGCGGCCTCCCTGTCTTTTCTCAACTTCATCTGAACCTGGTTTATCCCCTTGTAAGGTAGGGGAAAGTAGAATTTCCTCAACGCATCCACCACCGCCCAGCCCAGGGCCCGACCTTAGAGGGGAAAGTTGGTGTTTGCACGTCTGAGCATTTTCAGGGGTCTGCGAGACAGGATTAGGAACCGTGGCCTTGGGGATGTGCATCTCCATACAAAGCCCGCTTCGGGGGTTAATCTGAACAGTTACCTTGTCTCCTTGGTCCAAACAGAGCAGCGCAGCCATTGGCCAAGATCAAACAGGAAAAGGCCTGAACCACTGGGGTCTCTGCTTAGCGGTTTAGCGTTCTAGCCAAGTTAATCCGAACCGTTTCTGTTCGAGACCGGAGGAAGTACGCTGAACGGATTTTTATGACTTTTCTCTCTTACAGGACTGTGCCTCTGGGATTCTGAACGTGAAGAGGAGGGCGCAGGGGAGGAAAGAAAAAAAAGCTAACACGGCCTTCGAATTCCAGACTGAACACACAGTCCGGTTCAGATTTTTCAACAGTCGCAACACCAAGCGGTCCTCAGGGAGGAAAGCCGGAGGGGGCCGACTAGGGAGGAAGAAATTAAAGAATAAAAAAAGGGAAAAGGCGAGCTGAAAGGGCCAGGGGAGGATGCGGGGCGGCCGCGCGGGAGGCTGACAGGTGGGTCTGGGGCCCCGGAAGGGAGCTCGCGGGCGGGGGGCCCCGAGCCCCTGGGCCGCAGAGGAGGCGGGGAGGCCGGAGGAGGGCGCTCGGGCTCCCACTCCGGCCTCGGTGCCACTCGCCCGCCGCGCTCCGGGCGTCTCTTCCGCGTCCGACGCGCCGCGCCTCGCGCAGCATCCCTGCCTGGTCCGGGGAGCCCCTGGCCCCGCCGGAGGAGAGGCGCCAGGCCGAGGCGGGCTGCCCCCAGGGCGCAGTCCGTCCGTCTTGGGCACGGGCGCCGCGGGGAGCAGAGCTGGCGAGGAGCGGCGGAGGGCGGCGCGGGCGCTGACGCGACCTGGAGCCACGAGCGGCGGCCGCCGGCGGCGCGACGAGCCGGCGGGCGGAGCCGCCCTAGCCGGGTGCACGCGCCGGGCGGAGCGCGCAGGTGGGGCGGCCCTCTCCGCGGTGCGCCCCGCGCGGGTCCCCTGCCGGCCGGAGGATGGGCGCCGGCCTCCCGGGGCCGCGCCCGCCGCTGCTGCTCCCGCGCCCGCCGCGAGCCCGGCGTCCGGCCGGCGCCCCGCGCTCATGTACGTAGGGTGGGCGCGCGCCCCCAGGGCTGGGGGTGCGTGCTGGGGGGCAGCGCCCCGGGCACCGTTCCGGCTCCCAAGGCGCGCCTCCGAACTGCAAGTTCGTATTTCTGGGCGATTCGCCTGGGATGAGGGCCGCCAGGCCGGGGCTGGGGGTGAGCAGGGGGCGGGGGTGACCGGAGCCCCCCCGGAAGGGGGTGGGGACGAGGGGGGGGACAGCCACCCCCTGGAGCGCGCCGCATTCGGGGCTGGGGGAGGCGGAGGGCCAGGTGGAGGAGGCTGGGTTCCCAGCACCCTGCGGCGTCTAGGGTTCTGTCGGCCCCTTGGGGCGGCAGAAAGTTTGGGACCCAGAGAGGCTTTCGGAGACTAGGAGAGTGAGGGGTTCGCCCGCGCCCAGCGCCGTGCACCCCTGGCCCCCTCCCCCTCGACTGCGCACCTCGGTGCTGCCGGGCATCTCTGCCCCGCCGCCACGACCCCCCTCCTGGATTTAAAAAGAAAAATTGTGAGGCAGCGCTGCGACCCACGCAGGGGTCTCTTGTCAACGCCCCGAGTCGCTGAGCGACTGCCTGGGCGCCGGGATCCCCGACCTCGCGGCGGGGGAGGGGTACTGAGGATTGGGGGGGTCGTCGGGGACTGTCTTCCTGCCTGGGGAGGGCGGGGAGGGGGCGTCTGCTGCCCGCGCTGGCGGTTGAAAAGTTGCTGGGGATGAATCACCGGGCCCTAGGGGCTGCCTTCACCCCCGCCCGTCCCTCCGCCCCAGACGCCCTAAGGCGAGCGAGGGAGGGGTCCCTCGTGTCCTCCACTGCGCAATTCTGCGGTGGGTAACCTTTAGGAAAGTGTGGGCAGCACCTCGGGAGGGGCACCCGGGGCTCCGGAAGATGGGGCGCCCTCCGAGCTTCGCAGGGGGCGCGGGCCCGGCTGGCCGCCTCCCCGCTCCTCACGGCCGCGGGAGCGGCACCGGCGGCCGGGCTTCCCCTGGGACTTGGCTTCCGCGGACGTCTGCGCCACGCGGGACGCCCGAGCGCCCCGGCCGGGCCCCGGCGCCGGGCGTCCGGCGCGCGGATGTGGGCAGCCGCGGGGCCGGGCGGGGGCCGCGCGCGCGCGGGCCGCGGGGCTCAGCTTGCGCTGCTCTCTCTCCGCAGGGACGGCGGCTCCCGGCTGGCGGCGGCGCGCCCCCGGGCTGTGAATGCGACTCGCCCCTCGGCCGCGCTCCCCGCCCGCCCGCCCGCCGGGACGCGGTAGGGGATGCCCAGCGCGGCGGCGATGGCAGTGGGCGCGCTGTCCAGCTCCCTCCTGCTCACCTGCTGCCTGGTGGTGGCTCTGTGCAGCCCGAGCATGCCGCTGGAGAAGCTGGCCCGCGCGCCGGAGCAGCCGGGCCAGGAGAAGCGCGAGCACGCGTCTCGGGACGGCCCGGGCCGGGTGAGCGAGCTCGGGCGCCCGGCGAGGGACGAGGGCGGCGGCCGGGACTGGAAGAGCAGGGGCGGCCGCGGGCCGGCCGGCCGCGAGGCGTGGAGCAAGCAGAAGCAGGCCTGGGCCGCCCAGGCCGGGGCCCTGCCGGCGCGGCCCCGCGGGGACACCCCGCGCGCGGAGCCCCCCGCCGCCCAGGACGCGGCGCGGCCGGAGCCCGAGCCCACGCCCGAGCCGCCGGAGGAGTACGCGTACCCGGACTACCGGGGCAAGGGCTGCGTGGACGAGGGCGGCTTCGTCTACGCCATCGGGGAGAAGTTCGCGCCGGGCCCCTCGGCCTGCCCGTGCCTGTGCACCGAGGAGGGGCCGCTGTGCGCGCAGCCCGAGTGCCCGCGGCTGCACCCGCGCTGCATCCACGTCGACACCAGCCAGTGCTGCCCGCAGTGCAAGGAGAGGAGGAACTACTGCGAGTTCCGGGGCAGGACCTACCAGACCCTGGAGGAGTTCGTGGTAAGACGCGAGCGCCCGCCGGGCGCCTCTGCGCCTCCCCGGAGGGGGTCGCCCCGCTCGCTGCGCCCCGGGCGCGCCCCGGTGCCCAGAGGTGGGCGGCGCTGCTTGGCGGCCGCCAAGCCCAGTCGCTCTTTTTCAGGGCAGAGCTAATTCTTTTAAAAGCCATGTGCCCAAGCCACATTCATGCGTTCTGCTCTTCGCTATAAAAGGGTTTCCTTAGAGTGACGCCCGTGGCACGAAGGGGAAGCTGACCGAACAAAAGTCCTGGTTCTGCTTTTAACATCAGTTGACAGCTCCTAATTGAAGAGCGCTGTGGCCGAAATGCTCACCTACTTTCAAACACAGGGTAGTTTTCCGTACCATGTGGGGTCGATCCTTCAGCCCGTTATAAATAAGCCACTTTCCTAGATTATACGTTGGGTGCCATGCAAATGCTCTAGAAATTGAAAGGGGGAAAAATGCTTGCTCATCGGATGCCAAAATAGACGGCAAAAAAAAAAAAAGAAATAAGTACTGTTGATGGTTAAAAATTGTTTTATTTTAGACGAGTTCTGGTCATACTACTAACGGCGCGGGCTATTTACTGAATGCTGGCTGTGTGATGTCAGTATTAACTGAGTTAAAACTCACAGCACGCTGCAAGGTAGATGACTGTCTGTTAGCTCCAGCTTATGAAGAAGAGGAAACTGAGACACAGGATAGTTAAATAAGGTGGAAGCAACACGGCCTGTAAGAAGCAGAGTCCTGTGTCAAGCGGGCGCGCTGTTAGCCCAGCCCCACGGGGCCGCGTGCAGGTGGAGATACTTCCCAGGGCGCTTGTATTGCCCGGGGGTGAACTCCAAAAGCCCTGCTGCTTTACTAGTGAGCTTGGGAGGCAACTGCCCCGCCATCCAGCCATTCCACCCCCGCCACGGTCTGCTCACCCTCTGGCCTGGCTCGACTTGGCCCGCTGACTTGGCATGCCAGAGCTCTCCCGGGCAGCAGGGGGCATCCTGGGACCCACCATCGCCAAAGCTGAGCAAGGAAGGCAGCTGGGGAGGGCGGCTGTGGGTCCCCGGAACCTGGCCATGCAACAGAAGTGAGTCAGGAGCCCTGCCCTCAGAAGGCTTCCTGGTTGCTGGGGAGCCGGGCAGGTACGTCTCCAGATGTTTTGGGTATAAATCAGAAGTGCCGAGGCACAGCTGGCCGTGGGAGCTGGGGAAGCCGGAAGGAGGGAACCTTCCAGGTCGGCCTGGGACAGGGTGGCAGCCAAACAGTACCCTCCTGCTTTAGGTGCGTACAAAAATCTCAGTGTGGTGGGGCAAAGACAGAGCAGTGAGTTTCTCGTTAATAATACTGGATTTTCACACCGCGTGCTGCTCCGTAGACAATTCTTTGGAGCGTCCCGTGGAGGGGAGGGTAGAGCTCAGCGGCAGAGTGCGTGCTGAGCAGGCAGGAGGTCCTGGGTTGATAAAAAAAAAACCCAACCACATCACAGAGCAAGACTCACAGGTAGAAGGAAGAATTCCAGCCTCCGTCTTAGTTGCTCATTGCCAAGCGCTGGGTGCCCTGGGGGAGGGCTCCCTTATTCGGTTCCTGTTTTCAAAAATAGGTCGATAGCTCGAATGTTTCACAGTCTGGAGTTGAGAGATGTCAGGAACAGAACGGAGACCGGGGAGCTGATCATCTCGGGGCGAATCACAGTACCCGTAAAGTGCATCTTACACCTTCCAGCAGCCCTTCACTCAAGGAGCCTTTAACCCTGCTAAGGGGCCCATGTGCATGAATGTTGCAAAGCTGCCGCGAAATGTTAACGCTATTCCTGCTCCTACCAGCACAGTGCAACTATGTCACAAGGCTTGTTCCTTTCTGTTAGTATCAGGAAGGTTTCCAGGCATTGCCCGAAGGTACCCTGGCTTTGTGCAAGCTTCCTTTCCACCTGCCAAAGAGCAGGAGCGCAGAAGGGCACAGGGTCAGCAGGGAGGTCCCAGGGGTTTGTGCGCTGCAACAACGGGGCATTGTCGGGACGTGATGCTGAGCGCCAGGGCACGGCTGCTCGCGTGCCTGCTCCTCCGGGTACCCTGGGCTTCAGAGGAGAGCCGTTGCAGCCTGCAGTCTGCATGGTGCAAAGTACAGGGAAAAGGGAGAAGGAATGCATTTTGTATCTGAAGCGCTTTGCACTTCGCCGAAGAAAATGCAATTCAAATGGAGGTGGTGGTACAAAGGGTCCTGCTTGGAACGCTGGTGACCGTAGCAAGGATGGAGGTGGAAGGGAGGCCGGTTCTGGACCTCTTTCCTGGGGGGCACTCGGGCGTTGAGGTGGTCTGTTCTCTGCTCTCTGAGAGTGATGGAGGCTGGACGCCGTGGGTGGGTGTCTGAAGTCAGAAACCAGAAGCCAGATCCTTCTTGTGCCTGGATGCGCGCTGGGCCCTGGACAGAGCGTAGCTTCGCCCGCCCTCCTGGGCTTCTCTTTGCCTGGGTCCGAGTCCACTTGCTGTGCTCTGCGCAGTCTTCTCTGTGCTCCAGCCTGCCTTCCACCTCCGCTCCCTGCTCTTTGCCCCACAAAATCCCCCGTTCCTCTCGGCCTGCTGGATCTCAGCCGGATGTCCGCTGAAGACCTCGCTTGCTTGGACGAGATACTGTTAAGGTGTTCATAATAGAGTCATCTCATTCCTGCGGGGGTGTTCGCGATTTATTTTGTGCAGCCAAATAAAAACACGGTTACTTGTAGGATTTCCTCCAGTGCTGCTCACTTTGTACCAAGTGTCCTGTCTTCACCTTATACCACCCGGCATCCAGCTCTGAGTCAGGAAGCCTGCCTCCCGGTTTATAAGTTTTCTAAATGAATGGTGCTCCCTGCTTCCCGCGGTATGGCTCCCGTGGGCAAAGAACCACTGACCGGAGGCCGTCAACAACAGACATTTATAGGCTGGAAGTCCGAGGGCAAGGGGTCAGCAGGGCCGGTTTGCCCCGAGGCCGTCTCCATCCCGCACGGCCTTCCCTCTGTGCGTGTCTGTGTCCTGATCCCTCCTCACAGGGACCCTCGGCGGACTGGATTCAGACCAGCTCATATGACCTTTTCCCTTTGTCGCCTCTGGAAAGATTTCGTGTCTAAAGGCAGTCACATTCTGAGATATCAGGGTTAGGCCGTCAGCATCTGAATTTGGGGGGTGACACCGTCCAGCCTGTCACGTAGGTTGTCGGGGACCAGAGTGGCCGTCCCAGGCCTGTAGGGTGGGGGGCGGGTTGCAGTAGCAAGGCTGATGGGCAGAAAGAATTTACAGACAAGGCACAGAGTGATGGATAATAAACAAATGAAGGTCTGACAAGCATAATTAAGCGGCCCACTGAGAGCACCGTGAATCCGTCTACTCCATGCCGGGCGCCGTCAGGAACTGTCACATCTCTTGTGTCAGTGAACCCTTTACCCCGGGGTCTGCTGATCTCTTTCACACTTGCCCCTGGTGACGACCGCGGGGGCCAGCAGCAGGTCAGATTTGAAATCCAATTCATGTAAAACCATTCCATTTCGAACCTCAAAAGAACTTGTCCCCCCTTGCCCTCCACACCTGGGAATCCTGATCACCGGGGACCCGTGGAGCTGGAAATGAGGTCTGCAAGCTTGTTTCGGTGTTTTCTCGAACCTCATGGAATGTGTGTGCCTCCCCGAGATAAAGGCGTGCAGGGGAACCGAAATTTCACCTGCTTTTGGGGTCGGGGTGGGATCTGCCCAAGGTGTCCAGGCTGGAGCCCTGACTTGCAGTTGGAGGAACCTCGGAAGGAAAAGAGCACATGAATTATGGATCAGCAACGCCTGCTAGGCTGTCTTTTAACGCGTGGGGACTATTGGACGGGAGATAACTGAACGCAGGTGAAGTTCTGGACCCGTGAGTCACACCAGAGCCTCAGCATTTGGCTTGCTGCAAAAAAATCTCCTGGCTGGGAATTTATGATGAAAAAATAGTCAAAAAATCTTACATGAAATTTGGAATCAAAAGTGCCATCTAAACAGATCTCTCTTGCAGTTATGAGAAAGTGCCAGTAAAGAGAAAGACAGTCTCGCAGTATTTATAGTCTTTTGGCGAATGCTGCTTAACCCGGAACAAAGCCATCATTATCCACCTTTGCAAAGTTTAAGTCCCGCAAGGTGCGTGTTCTTTTCCATAAGTCAGTCTCCTGCGTGTGCTGTCGCTACCATGGAGTTTCTTGTAGTTTCTAAGAAGATTTTGCAAGTTCTGGATTTCTTAGTTTCTGCCTTTCTGGCTAAAGCCATTTAAATGGCACCTTTTTTTTTTTTTTTAAGAAGAAAGTCCATGTGGTTTCTCTGGGCCCTTCAGACGTGTCCCCAACTCAGGCAGGGGAAACCCAACTTAAATAACTAACCGCTTATTAACATGTTCCACACAGTGCTTGACTTGCGCATCTGGTGAGACGAACGTTATAACGATGTCCTGCAGGACATTTGGTTCTGCCCGAAACCACTTGGCATGGCCCGAATATTCTCATGGACTCTCTGGATAGGACCAAATGTTGAGGACCTTTTGCTGTGAGCCAGGTGTCTTAGGGAGATTTTGAACCGGACCTGTATCTGCTAACCCCCCGAAGTGTAGGCTTTTGTGATGGGAAGAAAGAAGCCGGCGTTTGTCCTGTGCCAGTGCGCTGTATGCACTTTGGGAGAATTTACACAACAGACTAATATTAATGGTATTTTTTATGTTTATTATTTTAAAGGAGAGAAAATTAAGGCTCAAACCACTTAAGGAACTTGATCAAAGTCAGCAGGCCCGTAACTAGGGAAGCCGGGTTCTGAGGCCTGGCCTGCCGGACCCTGAGCATCGTGCCCTCCCCACGTGCCTGCAGCTGCTCGCGGTCCCTCGGGGATGGGTGGCACCTTCTGTGTGGCTGAGGGGATTTGTGATCCGTGGAGGAGGGGAGGCGCCCAGCCCGCATCTGTGTCTGGTAAATGCTGAATCAGTGTGGTGGTTTTTATATAGTATTTCGATGGGTATATGTTGTGTTTCACCCAAGCCATCGAGGACCCAATGAGTAACTGTGTCCTTCAAGGCCTGAAATCTTGAGTTGTAGGGGGAACGGGACCCCCATGAGGACAAAGGGCCGGGATTCCAGGCAGGGCGCTGGATCTGGACAGGTGGGCGGCCCTCGGGGGTGACCAGGCCCTCGGCAGACCCACCGCTGACCCGACAGCCAGCCCCGGCCCAGGTTGCTGCTCTGCGCGGCCCACCGCACAGAAGACAGGCGTGTGACTAGTGCAGACATCTGACAAATGAGAAGTCATTGTCTGATTGCCACCTGGTCGCGAGAGCGGACGAGTCCCAGGTGGCAGCCACCTGCTCCTTTCCAAGGACACCTGCTCGCCAGCTGACCACACCCCTGCTTGGCCTGACTTCCCCGTGGTCCTGCAGCCTCACGCCTGGGCGATGCCCTCTGCCCGCAAGGGGAGAAACTGCCCCTTAGAGAACCAGTGCCTTCCTCCACATCGGCCAGCCGGCGGGCATCCGGGGAGGCCCCCAACCCTGGTCCCACACCGTCACGTCCTGCCCCGCAGTTTGGGTGGACAGGCAGCTCCTAGAGCTCCGAGGGCAGAGGACCCACCGTCTGAAGACGCCCCGGTGCCGTGTTCTGCTCCATCCTTGTGCCCCGGGCAACTCTCAGAGCCTCTGGTGGTAAAGAGTGGACGGTATCCTGCTTGTGGCCCACGTCATGAGGAGGGAATGAGGCACGTGTGACCCTGCCGAGCTCTGCACGGACAGGGGAGTGGGAGCCCGCTGCTCGTGTGGCCTTGGAAGTGTGCTCCGTGGAGCGTGGACCTTCTGGGAGGTGCGGCCCGCAGCCAGAAAGACCGTCTTCATCAGCCTCCAGTCTCGGGGAGTCCTCACCGTTCGGCTGTGTTTTCCTGTAAATGTCTCCTTCCAGATCTGACACTTCCCAACAGCAAACTCACTCCTGCATTCAGTTCCTCCAAAAAGAATGCATCTTCGGAGAAACATTTGCAGGCGCTGGGCTGGAGAGCGGATATGCGGAGACAAAGCCTCGGGGCCCTCCAGCGAGGGGGCTGCGACCCAGGAGTGTGCAGCGTGGCGAGAGGGCCCTCAGGGTGGAAGGCCAGGTGGAAGCCGCTCGCCTGGACTCCGGGGCTGCTGCTGGGCTGTTTTTAAGTGACGGAAAAGTCCTGGGGTTCCAGGATTTCGGGGTGGGGGGAGGACCCGAGTGTGTCTCCAACAGAACATGCAGGAGTTTGAGCCAAGGTGGTGGGTTCCCGCCCGAGCCCAGGGCCCCTGCAGCCATCCTTCACGGTCCGTTCTGCCCGCAGAGCCGGAAGACCTCCTTGCGGCGTGTCTGTTCCAAGGCTGAGATCCTGCCAGCTGGACTTCGCTCCTTCTATTTCTGTCGGGCCCCGGGGTGCGGCCAGGACATCCAGTGCCTGTCAGATCTGCAGAAAAGGATGATGTCAGGCCTCTGCCCGCGGCCCTGGGAGCTCTCGCGGAAGCCTTCGCCCCAAAGCCCAGGGATGGAAAATCAAGGTGCCAGGTGGCTCTGCACGTTCCCTGTTTGGGCAGAAGAGAGTTTTGCTTTAAGAAGGTGATGAGGCCACCCTTGCCGGGGAATATGGGAGGCTGATGGCCTGAAAAGCCACCGTGCATGAAACAGGACTCGTGACATCCTGGGTCTCACATAAAACACATCTTCTTAAAAGCATGGCTGAAATGGCAAAAAAAAAAAAAAGAGAGAGAGAGAGATTAATCCCCAGGGGTGGGAATCAGGATACACAGAGATAAGCCAGCCTTTCCGGGGCGGCTGTGAGCATCGCTGACGCCTGAGGCCCGACCCTGGGTCCTCAGGGCCAGGCTGCGGCAGGTGACACGTCCGGGGCCCCAGGGAGACAGAGTCAGACCAGGATGGGTCCCGGAGGAGCCTGGCCTGCCAGAGGGCGGAGCGGATGGAGCCCTGGACGGGCCTCAGCACCTGCAGAGCTGGAAGGGTCCTTCTCAAGTGTTTCTGTCTCCATTCACGCTTCCCCGAGGGGTCTGAAAACTCCAAGCGGCTTGTTTTTATTTAAAGGGGTCCCAGGCTGGCCACGCCCACAGGCGCAGGTGCCGTCCATCCAGGCTGCACAGCATCCCCACGAGTTGTGTTCCAAGGAATGTGATGTCGGAATACAAATTACACAGCAGAGGGGAGAGCGCCCTGAGCCTGAGGCAGCCACGACCGAAGCCGCCAGATCAGGCCCCGAACAGGAACATTCACAGAGAAGTAAACGCTGGGTTACCCCGGGGAGGCTCAGCCTGGGAGGGCCTGGTGAGGTGCAGATTACGAGATGACCTAGGGAACCAGCAGGTGGAGCTGAAGTTTCCCAGAAGGAAACCCAGGTCCACAGATGGGACAGAGGGAGACGTTTTGATACGTGGACACGAGACAGAAAAGGTGTAACACACACCCGATTAGAATTTTGAAAGATGTAGCAGAAAACGTGGAAGAAACGAAGACAGAGTGTCCACGATCATCTAGTCGGAAGGCCTCTGCTTTCTGATCGGGGAATCCCAGTGCGTCTAAAGAAAGATAAAAATATATATATAAATGTACATATATATAATCTCAGCTAACTCTAACATCCCGCGGGGAACAGACTGAACCCACAATGTGGCAGGAATTAGGCTGACCGCCTGAAAACCCAAAGCAGCGAAAGAAAGTGTTTAAAAGAACAAAAAGTAAGTGTTCATGCCATTTACGTCCCCAGCCAGGCTGCCCTCCAGGAAGGAGCTTGGACCAAAGTGGTTTCAAACCAAAGCAGCGAGCGGACCAGCCACACACCTTCCCTGAAAGGGCTTCCAGATGCAGCCTGAAGGCCGAAATGCAGGGAGAAGGGCCGCGACCCCAGACGCAAAGTCAGGGGGTCGAGGAGGAGCGGATGGAGGCCTGTTGCTTCACGGAGCTGGGGGCCGGGGAGCCTGGTGGCACGTGGAGAAGATGTGGTTGTCGTAACGGGATGCGGTGGGAGGATGCGTGGGTCCAGGCGTGCTGCCGGAACCCTGCGGGGCACAGAACAGCCCCCAAACCAACGCCAGGAGGCATTGTCACCGTTCTGAGCAGACGGGAAGCACCATGGAATGCAACCTGTATATGCTTCTGGGGAAAACGGCATTGCTGGGGGCGAGTGCAGCTTCTGACCGAATCGTGAAACAGATGGGACGTTTTCAGAGGCCCCTCCTTCTGCCGGTCACAGGTGCCACCAAGCTCCAGCCGGCCGTGCGCGATGCTCCGGCCCGTCCTGCGATCAAATTCAGACCACTTCTGAGTGGAGTCTCTCTCCTGCGTGGCTGTCGGTGCCCTCTGCCCCCCGAGCAGCCCAGAAAAAGCGGATGGATCGGTCCCTCTGTGTGTCGTGGCTTTGCTTTTGTCATGGTTCACAGGCTGCCCTCATTTCTCACTCTCTTGTCCAACTTTAAAAAACAATTTCTTGCCTATGTTTTACTTTCAAATTTGGCGTGTTTTTGGACAAGGTATGGCAATATTTTTGTTTCAGAAGGCTGGAGACAGCGGGGTGGGGAATAGCGCAGGGGTAGAGGGCGTGCTTAGCAGGCACGAGGTCCTGGGTTCCATCCCCAGTGTCTCCATTAAAAAAAAAAAGCTGGAAACAAATAAAATACAAGGTTAGTTTTTAAGCAAGCCACGACCCATGCTTATTAATTCCCTTTGAAGTGTCAGGGTAGCCCCAAGCCCCATCACACTGCTGCATTGTTGACACTTCTGTTCTGGGGATGCAGGGCCCTGGGCCAGTGGACAGGGTGTCACCCGGGCATCTCTGTCCCCTGGGGCCGCACGGAGGGAGTCTGCAGGTGGCCGGGATGCGGGCGGCCCCTTTCCACGCGGAGCAGGGCTGCCCCGGGCCCCTTTGCATCATCTATCAGGTCACACGGGCAGACGTGTCAGGGACGAGGAGGAGGAAGAGAAGGAATTGTGACAAGGCCGCTGCCTTTCTCTGGGTCTGTGAGGAGCTGGGGATGCGTGGCAGGACCGCCCGAGGGCTGAACTGTGCTCTGATGTCAGCCTCTCAGCGCAGTGGCTCCCGCAGGAAGCAAGTTGCCCTCCGGCTTCAGGTGCCCTCCAGGACGTCAGGGCAGTTTGCCCAGCCTGCTCCAAGGTGACCGCAGGGACCATCCAGCGCTCAGGGACGGTCTGAGCTCAAAGACAGACCCTCTCCTGTGAGGGTCCCTGCATTTTCTCCTCCACCTGAGCTTAAAACCCCTCGGAAAGAGGCTTCCTTACCTGGAGCCACGGCTGGCGCTGTCCTGCTGGAGCTGCAGGATGCTCCGAGGAGAAGTGTGGGACCAGAGGTGACAGCCAGGAGCACCCGCAGCCCCGGCTCGGGCTGGTGCCCGGCGCTCTCCGGGTGATGGGCAGCCGAGGCCGGCTGGTGGGAGCCGGGCTCCGGCCTCAGAGGGCGTCCAGCTGGGCATCCGGTGGCCGCCGTCTAGTCCCCCGTTGTGAGTCTTGTTCTGGAGCTGCGTCCGCTTTGGGCAGGAGCGGCTTCCACGGTCCTGGGGTCACCTGCATTGCATTCTTCCCTGCTGAGCGTCTCAGATGAAGAAAACCACACGGTTTTGTCGTGTCCTGGGGTGTGTCCATGTCAGGAAGAGGTGTGCATGTTGGTTTGGGTGCGTTAAGCATCTCCCCCGTTTGCCGCAGTCCCCACCACTCCCTATGCTGCACCTAGCTCCCGCCTCGTCTTCTTAGTTGACTTAATTCCCTGAAAGAATCTGAATCTGGTCCCCAGGAGAACCCATCCCCGGGTCACACGCTCACACCCATCTTTCCAGAAGACACTTACTTGGTTATTTATATATTAAGGGAAAACCGTGTCTCTGTTTCTTTCTCCTATGGATTCCCTATCTTCAACGCTTTACACTAATTCTAAAACAAAAGGGTTTCGATCTCCGCATTGTTTTGTTTCTTTTTTTTTTTTTAAAGAGGAGGAGTTTGTTCAGCCTTGTCCCCCCCAGGCTGCCCGGTCTCTAGGTGGTCATGCCCAGTGGTGTCACGCCCCTCCTAGTAAGGTCTGAATTTGTTAACCCATGCATGAGCAAAGTGTGTGAAATTAGTGCCATCAAAATGCCACTGTCCCCCGTGCTCCCAGGTGGGAGGAGAGAGGCCACGCCCTGACGGGGCCCGTGTTGGGGGGCAGCACGGAGTCCAGCCGCCGGGGGCACCTGTGGTCACTGAGCATCTCGCCGGCTTCTCCTCCACTCTGCACTGGTCTGTTCGCAGCCGCCCGGGGGTGGGGGAGGGAGGTCAGGGGATGCCCCTCGACCCTGTGGGCACACATCTCCCTCCACTGCAGAAGTGGGGTTGCAGGTGAGGTCTGCTCAGGCTGCCGTGACAAAATGACAGAGAATGGGAGGCTGAAACTGCAGAAATTTACTCCCCGGAGTTCTGGGGGCTGGAAGTCCAAGTTCAAGGTGGCTGCACCGTCTGGTTCTACTGAGGGCCCTCTTCCTGGCAGGCACACGGCGCCTTCCCACTGTGTCCTCACGTGGCACAGAGCCATCGCTGCCGCCCCTTAGAGGAACACTAGCCCCACCATGAGGGTCTCACCCTCGACCACCCATTATTACCCCCAAAGGCTTCGCCCCCAAGGCCGCTCTCATTTAGCTCTTCACCTGTTTCCCAGAGCAGGAAGCCCACTGTGCAAACGCTGCCAAAATCCACCCCCTTGCTTAAGCCAGGACCTGCGGGATCTTAATTCACAAGAGGGTTTGAAAGACAGTTTGAGACGGAGGGTCTGGCCTCCGGCTAAACCGTAAAGAAGGAAAAGCCGCTCTTTGGTGCCTGAGAAGAAAGCCGGGCTGTGTCGGGGGTGTCAGCCCGGTGCCTCTCGATCCGTGGTACTGACAGCTCCCGGGGCCAGTTCTTAATTAAGTCCCTTTGTGCGCAGATCCGGTCTCTGACAGCCCGCGGAGGGACCAAAGAGAACAAAACAACAGGGCGCAGGAGACAAACAGAAGCCGTCGGCTGGGGTTGGAGGCTGGAAGGTGCCACTGCCTCCCCCGGGAGGGAGGGCGGATGGCGGGACACGGAGCAGGTGGGGCGAGATGGCCGCGCGGCCCTGACTGATGGACGGGCGTGGAGCCTGGAGGACGCAGGCTGCCTGGCGGCCGCGGGACCCGCTGCTTCCCGGGGGGGAGACAGAGCTTGGCGACGCCTTGGCCTCGATGGGGACAGGTTCACCCAAGGAACCCGCATCAAGTTTGGGGAAAGATTTAGTTCGAGGGGACTGTTGAAAAGAAGGGTGGGGGCTGCGCAGCATCGCCCAGACTTCTTGCAGGGAGTCAGAAGGCGCAGGGCGTGCTCGGGGAGGTGGCACGGGAGTGGCCCCCCGAGTTCTGGCCGCTGCCCCGACCTCCTGTATAGATTTCTGGGCGATTGATTCACCAGATCCGTGCGTGTGTTTCCATCCCAGAAAAAAACCAGAGCTGGAAAGCATTGTTCCTGCGTGTCCCTCCAGCCCCAAAGTAACAAGACAGCAGGTTATCAAAAGCTAACAGACCTGGCCCCTGGAACAGACGGGGACTTGGCGGTTTCCCTCAGGGGCATCACGTGGGCACGCGCGAGGCCGGACGCTCGGCAGCGGGAAGGGACGCTTCGGCCACCTGGTGACAAGACGGCGCCAGCGGCGTTGCGAAGGGCCAAAGCCAAGGCTCCTTTTCGCGGAGGGCCGTTTCAGCGCCAGCCTCTGGCCACTTGTTTGTGGGTTTGAGGTTTTCAGAGCAACGACGTCCCGGGGTCATAAGGTCTGAGCGGAAGCCAGAGGCCCGACGGGCAGTACGACCTTGCTCTTTTCGTCTGAGAACCGGTCTTTGAGTTCAGCTCGCCACGTCGGCGGATGCCGGGAAGCGTCTGTTCGTACCAGTTTCTGGGTCTCTTTGGGGCAGGTCGTCGGCCCAGGAGGGACCTCCGAGGCCCCTCTTTGTCTCGATGGTGTCCCTCCATCCTCCCCAGCTGACTTAACCATATTCCAGTCTGATCTTTCCCTGCCCCTCCCACCAAAAGCGACAGCCCTTGCCTTTAAAATCCGTAACAGGCACCCAGCTCCCAGCTCAGCTGGCACCGACCGTTCCCTGCCATTCTGTTTGGTTTTTTTTCCGTGCATTTATGTCTCAATGTCCCCGACCTCCGGGGAGCCCTGAGGTCAGTGACTTGGGTGTTTCCTTGCATCTGTCGTTGAGAATACGGGATCCCTTGAGGCAGTGAGCCTCTGGCATTGCTCCCTGGAGGATGGAGACGTGGCCGGGGAAAGCCGGCTCCTGGCATCACTGTCCCAGGACCCAGGTGTGTGTCACCCCCAGTCAGCAGGACGGAGGTGCCCGCATCTTGCATCGTCCATGTTTGCATTTGAAGCTTGTGGATTGAATGCTTGAGAGAGTCAGAACCCTCCCTCGGCGACTCCGTATAAAGTTCAACCATTTATAGGAAACATTGACAAAACACAGTGGAGCGGTTAGAAAAGCTGTAATTAACGGGCCGTGGGTGGCGTGATGTCCGCCCCCAGGGGCAGGATTTGATTGCTCCAGAATCTTGAAGTTTTGCTTCTTTTTTAATTTAAAAAAATTGTTTTTAATTGACATATAGTCGGTTGCAATGTGTCCTTTCTGGCGCACAGCGTCATGTCTCAGTCGTATATATTCACATGTGTTCTTTTTCAGATTCTTTTTCATTGAATAGCGTTCCCTGTGCTACACAGTATCAACTTGTGTGTCTGTTTTATGCACCGTAGTTAATATTTGCAAATCTTTATCTCAGACTGTGCGCTGAGAGACTCAGGGTCCACACACTTCATTACACAGCATCCTGCCCCTTCTGTCAAGTCACGGCTTGAGCGTGAGTCTCATTCCAGGGCCTGTATGTCCTCCTTCGGCGGATTAAACGTGCCATCCGCATCGTGAACCCTCGGAAGAGGACAATTTGTGTCTGATCCTTTTTCCTCCCGAGTGGGTGTCTGATCCCCGGGCAGCTCCTGCCGAGGCGGGGAGCGGCCCTTCCTGAAGCCAAGCTGCAGATTTTTCTCGGTTCAGCGTTTTCCAACACGCGCCCTGCACGTCCGTTTCAGCTCTTGGGTCTTTCTGAGCCTGTCTTTCCTGACTTGGTCAATGCTCATCCAGCCTTTTCAGCGTTTTGCACCAGCTCCGTCACTGGAACGATTCCGGGCGTGACAGAGGCGTGGCCCTGGCCCCCGCGTGGCACCGAAGCAGGTGTCAGCTGCCCAGCAGACCCGGAGCAGGGCTCTGGGTGGCAGGAGGACTCAAGGGGACCTGGGTCCTTGGGGATGCGAAGGAAATGGAATCAGGAAAGTGCAAGGGAGAGGCCAGCCCAGAATTCAGTGTTTCTCATTGTGTTCATGTTAATCTTCTCTTGTGTCCCTGCGGAATCCATCACTTTGGGGGTTAGAAGGATAAACAGACCCTCCCCACGGATGGAAGGAAAGGAGGAATGGAGAGAGGGGTTTGTCTGGGGCTGCGCAGTTTTAACCGAGAGGGGTCTGCACTGACATCCATTATCTCTGCTTCTCTTTCTCCTCCGTGCGTGAATTAATCCTATCCGTGAAAGCACGACAAGGGCTGGAAACTGTTCTGGAAGTGTCACGCGTCCCCCGTGTCTGCTTGTGGGCAGGCCTCGGCGTTCAGCCCAGAGTCGCTTTGCAGCCACCAGGAGCCAGTGCGTCCGGCGGCAGGGGGGTTTCAGGGCACCTTCTCCAGCAATCACGGTAAAAAAAAAAAAAGTCCCAGACTGGGAATGTGATGGTGGTCGGTGCTCAGACGGCAGGACGCGGGTGACACAAGGCATCTCTGACCTCCCACCCAGCTCAGCTCACTGGCCTTTTCTGGCAGCAAAGATGAGGAAGGTGTGTTTGAAAGCTGGCTTTGAGAAAAGGCGACATTGCCAAGTCGGTGGGCATGCTGGTGGCTGGTGGGGAAGTCCTGCTGTGTAGACAGGAGGGAGCTGGAGGAAATGTCTAGAAATCAGTTTCTTGTGTGTGTGTGTGTGTGTGCATGAATTTTCAGAGCAGCTTTTTTGGTCACAGCCTGAAACAAGAACAACCCAAACGTCCCTAAACAAGAAAGTGGATAGAGGACCTGTGGTACATCCATTCAGTGGGACATTATCCAAGGGAAAGAAGTACTGGTGTGTGCTCCCACATGGACGGATCTCAGAGCCGTCGTGCTGAGCGCCAGAAATCAGACAAGAAGGGCATTGTATGTCGTGCGAAAGTCGTTTCTGCCTTCCAGGGTGGAAGGACGTTTGGGACACAGACCAGGTGGGAGTCACGTTCAACCTGCTCTCTGCTACACTTCAATAAAAATTATATATACACCAAAAAAGAATGTGGTTGAAATACATGCCTTTATATTGTTGTGAGACTGGCTGTAGCTTCTAAGTCTGTGATGCAAATCAGAGCAAGATGTTGTCCGTGGCCACGCTCTACAGATTTTTAGTCTTTTTTTCCTCCCTCCCTCCCTTTTCTTTCTTTCTTTCTCTTTCTTTCTTTCTTTCTTTTTCTTTCTTTCCTTCTTCCTTCCTTCTTCTTTTCCTTCCTTCCTTCCTTTCTCTTTCTTTCTTTCTCTTTCTCTCTCTCCCCCTCCCTCCTTTCTTTTTTCCTTTCTTCCTCTCTAACTGTACTTCATTTGCAATATTATGTCAGTTTTTGGCACACAGCATAGTGATTCAGTTAAACATATATATATATTCTTTTCTATTATGGCTTATTACAGGATATTGAAAACACTTCCCTGTGCTGCACAGTGGGACCTTGCTGTTTATCTATTCTGTGTACTGTAGTGTGTGTCTGCCGGTCCCAAACTCCTAATTTATCCCTCCTCAGCCCCCTTCCCCCCACCCCCGGTAACCATGAGTTTGTTTTCTATATCTGTGAATCTCTTTCTGTTTCATAAATAAGTTCACCTGTGTCATATTTTAAATTCCACATATAAGTGATACCACATGATATCTGTCTTTCTCTTTCTGACATACTTCACTTAGAATGATGATCTCCAGGTCCATCTATGGTGCCACAAATGGCGTGAGTTCATTCTTTTTCGTGGCTGCGTAGTATTCCATTGTATAAATACACCGCTGCTTCTCTATCCAGTCCTCTGTCGATGGACATTTAGTGCATCCATGTCTTGGCTGTTGTGTAGATACACCTTGTAACAGCCTATAATGGAAAAGCATCTGAAAAAGACTAAGTGTATCTATAGAGTTCTCTGTGCTGTACAACAGGTCTTTGCAATTTACCTATTTCATATAAAGTAGTACCTATCCATTATTTTTTAAGAGTGCACATGTACGCACACACACAGACACACACCCTTGAGTCCTGACTCCCAGCTGGGCTGACTGTGGCCTGGCGCCTGAGAAACATGCCTTTCAGTACAAATCGAGCTTTTGCTTCGTGAAATAAGCAGGCCATCCAGTGGAGATTTCTGTTTCTCCCTTTTCTCGTCTGTAGACAAAGACTGCATCGCTGAGAGTCACATGTGTTCTGTGACCCTGCCAACCCGGCCTCCCTGTCCGGGAAGCTCGGTTTGACAGCCCCCATGTCCAGCGTCCTCTAAAGCACATATTTCCAGCTTCTGCTTCTGCTTCCGATCGCTGGGTCTGCATGTGCTGTTTCTGCTTGGTCATGGGTCAACCCAGATGAAAAGTCACCGCGTGGGTGGTTTCCAGGAAAAAGATCCATCCACATCGTAGTCCATAAGAGTTGTTTCTAGGAGGATTCCTTGGCAGGGTGCAGCCTTTCCAGGAACGGCCATCGTGCCATTGGAGTGACCCAAAATATAGAACTGGGGCCAGTGGCTGGAGGCAAGTTGGAGCCAGGATGCGGGAGGACCAGGTGACACTGGGTGATGGAAGGGACTGACCCACGCGAGGCCTTGGAGGGGAGTGGCACCACCACGGACTTGGGAGCCGGAGCCCTGCCTCTGGTGAAGGGTCTGCCCACGGCCAGCTCCCTGATGCTTCCGAGTTTTGGTTTCCTCGTCCGTAAATAGGGCGGGTCGTGTTGGTAGGTGCAGTTTAGGGTCGCCTGGGAGTTAAGAGAGGTCCCATCCAGACAGCTCCTGGCCGGGCCCCCGGCTCCTTCCTCAGCCCCGCCCCTTCCTCTCCGGTCCTGCCGCTTCAACACGGAGATGCGGGGACGGGGGTCACCGGCAGGATGCCTGCTGCTCGGGCAAGAATTCAATACGCTGCCTTGATTGTTGCACTTCAGAGAAACACACTTGTCTTCAACAGAAAGCTCATTATGTGGACGAATTAAAAATTAGCTGCTCCGTGGGGAGCAGAGAGGGAGACAGAGACCCCGGGGGGCCACCCAGTGTTTACGCCGAGGGGACCCCCCTAAACCCCGGGGCTGGGTACGTCTGTATGTTGTGCGGTGAGGACGCTGACGCTGACCCTGACCGTGGCCTGTGTTTCAGGTGTCCCCGTGCGAACGGTGCCGCTGTGAGGCCAGCGGGGAAGTGCTGTGCACGGTGTCCGCGTGTCCCCAGACGGAGTGTGTGGACCCCGTGTACGAGCCCGACCAGTGCTGTCCCATCTGCAAGAACGGTAGGTGTGCCCCCCGCCCGCCCGCGGTCCCCGCCGGCTTCCTGGGGACCCGGGCGTGCAGGGCCCCGGGACCTGCGCCGCATCACTCGCACGCATCTCTGACCGCGGGGCCCCGGGGGGCCGGCGGGTGCGGGGCTGCAGGGATGCAGGCTGGCTCTCACCGGTCTCAGCACCCCCCCTGCCCCGGCTTTACAGGCGTTAAGACATTCTCTGGGGAGAAATTCAATTTCCACTATCGAAGGAAGTCCCTTATTTTAATTTTGCTTTGTTTGTTCTTGCAAAGCAGTTTCTCCGTTTCCAAGACAAAAATCAAACACGCTGGCTGGGCTCATTAATTTTTCATTACTAAGCAGGTGACACTTGGAACACGGCGGAATATTTTCCATAAGCAGCCTGGGCGGGAAGAGAAGGTGGGAAGAGAGCCCGAGGTGGGTGGATCAAAAGCCGCGTCTGCACGATGCGAGCGAGATGGCAGGGCGTCCCCGATCGTGCAGGGAAGCTGTTCCCTCCTCCCGAATGGCGAGGACGATGTGGCTCGCAGAGTAGGGGGGCCCATCGGGTCATCACCTTAAGGGCGCATTGACAAGAGTGTGCTCCCGGGGCGGATGGGATTAAGGATTGGGGCTCCGGGAGGGGCCGGTTTGATAGAGCATCTGAGTGCAGCTTGGAAGGGACATGACCGCGTCTTCAAGTCCACGAACGTGTCCCCTGAGGACTGGGATGGGACTGTCTCTGCGTGGCCCCCATGCGTGGTGCTGGGACACAGGCGGGGACGGAGCATCTCAGGGAGACGGAGCGAGCCCCTGGCCTGGGCGTCTCAAGAGAGGCAGCCGGCCAGCCTGCGAGGTGGGTGGCTGAAATCAGCGTGGAGCCGGACGGCGACCTCTGAACATAGGTGGACAGTGTCCGGAGATGCTCCAGAGGGCACTGCCTGTGGGGCTGGCTGCTCTTCTGGGCACATTAGTTATGAAGACGGGGGACCATCCCTCAAGGCTGAGAGCAGGGAGCCCGTTGAGCGTGCACAAACTCTTTAAAAAATAAATTGACAGCTCTAGCCGTGGGGTGGGGGGACGTGGACTCGGTTAGGGCACCGGGATGGCGAGGTCCAGGCAGCAGGTGGCGGGCGGCCCAGCCTCTCAGTGGCTGGAGGGCATTCAGCAACGGCCCGAGTACCAGTCGTCCCGACGTTTGGCACCTTCAGTGTCCAACGTGCTGTGTGTTCCCCTTGTCCCTTCCGCTCAGAGACAAAGCTCTGGTGTCGGTCAGGGGGCTCCCCTTGGGATGTTTGCAAAACCTGGGGAGACGCGATGTCAAACCCTGAGGATTTTTTTGATCCTCTGAAGCTTTCTACACGTTTCAAAGCTACAGACAAGTTGAAAAACTGCACCATGAACGGTTGTACGCCGTTCGCTGTATCGGCCTGTCGCTAACATTTTGGCACATTTGCTCTGTCTTGATCTCTGTCTTCGTCCCTGTCTGTATATAATCCAGCACCGTCCATTCATTTACTCTTTTGTCCTTTCCCGTGACACACACGCAGGATACACACCTGCTGAGGGACGTTAAAGAATTTTTTTATGTGTGTGGATCTTTTCGCCCTTAGGATTTAGCCCACTTTAGAAATTCTTTGAATTAATTCTTTGCCCATGGTGTGTGGCTAGGTTAAAAATTTTGATAAAATCTTAAAGCCATTCTTTTTTTTGTTTGTTTGTACTCAGGTTTTACATGAAGACATCATTTTATTTTTTTTTGAATAAGCAAAAAGCGTTCAAAAATAAAATCTGTACGAATAAGGTACAGAGAGGCGTGAAGGATGCATGTTTCTTACAACTATATTAAGGAGGGTTACAGGTTACAAAAGGATTTGGATGAAAAGGTTTGATCCAGTTACATCAGAACATCCCAGGAAGACACCTAGAAATAAATTTAAATGCGTCAAATCACAAAAGTCGTCTTAAGGTTTGTGGTAACGTGTTCACTGGATATAACGTGGCTTTCATCCAGCTCTAGCTCTGGGGTATTCCCACTGTGAGCGGGCAAATGGTGTTTGGACGTCTTGGTTAAAAAAAAACAAAACAGGCTTGAAAAATGAGAACAGTTTCCATGAGAAACAAACATTCTGTAATAATTGGTTGGGATCAGTGAATAATATATGGCCATCCTTCTCTGCCGCTGCCCACGGAAAGCAAGGTTTTTGTAAGAAAAAAGAGTCCACGTCTGATGGAGCACAGGTCACGGGGCATAAAAGGTGATGCCTTATGTAAAATTAAACTTTTTAAAAAAATTTTTTAAATAGACTTTATTCTTTTAGAGCAGTTTCAGGCTCATAGCAGAGCTGAGCAGAAAATACAGAGAGATGGCACAGAGCCTTCTCCACCCACACCTATGTCCTCCCCGACCCTCAACATCCCTCGTCAGTGTGGCATCTTTGGTGCCATCGATGATCCAACGTGGACACATTATTATCAGCCAAAGTCCACAGTTTACATGAGGGCTCACTCTTGATGGTGCACATTCTATGGGCTTTGACAAATGCATAGTGACATGTGGCCACCACTATGGTGTCGCACACAATAATTTCATCGCCCTAAAAATCCCCTGTGCTCCATCTGTTCCTCCCTCCCTCCCTCTCCCCAAACCTCTGGAAACCACGACCTTTTCATTGCTTTTGCAGCCGTGCCTTTTCCAGAGTGTCACTTGGCTGGAATCGTACGGTTTGCAGCCTTCTCAGACTGGCTTCTTTCGTTCAGCAATACGTCTTTTAAGCTCCTTCCGTGGACATGGAGGCCTTAGCCCTTGACCCCAGGAGGTCGTCTTCGGTTCATCATATTGTTAATGTTTTGACCTGTGGCACCGTTAGGACGGAAAGTCGCGGTTCAGCAGCAAGCTGCGCGAGTCACCTGCGACCGAGGAGCAAGAGTCTGAAGCCAGGAATGCCCGGGCTGTAGATAAATAATAATAAATAAATCATCGCTCGCCACAGATGAGTTAGTATGTATCCACTCTGTGGGCTTGTACACAGCCATCTCCCCAGGCTTTGCTTTGATAAAAATGGATGTTTGTGGGGGGACTGGTTTGGGGTTTTTTCCCTAATGATACAAAGAGTGTTGTATTGACGTGGAGAATTTCAGGTTTATCTCTGGTGCCGGGCGCCCTTCGTCTTGGTTGCGCCCGTGAGCATCAGACCCGGGAAGCCTCGCTCTGCATGCAGGCGCACTGTCTGCCTTTTTGTGCTCAGAGGAAGGAAACTGACCACCGTAGGACCTTGATGCCGGGGTCCAGCGCTGGTTCTCCAAGGTGGGTGGAGCAGCACACCCCGGGGGGACGATGGACCCCCAAAAGCACAAAGGCCCTGGGTGGAAAGATGGTGTGTCTCCTTCAGGCAGTCTGCGCCACTGGACGCTGGTTATCTGCAGCTTTCTGTCCACAAGGAAATGAATAGGGCTGTTTTGGGGAGGAAAATGGAAACTTTTATGAAGCTTTTAAGCCAAATGACACTTTAGATGATCAGAAGCGCCTTCATGGGGGATGTGTGAGCGGCACTGAGAATCAGACAGAGTTCTGTGTTTCCCCTTGCGGCTTTCACACAGCAGGCTGAGGTCATACGCAAACCCCATGCAGGGAGTTGGACAGGAGGGAATGGGGTGTGTGGGTGTGTGTGTCAGATTCACATCAAGACCCTCTCACAAGGAAAGCCTGCTCCCGTGTGGCCTCCACGTTGAATTTTTCCAAAATTCTTACCGCAGAAATGACACCGATCTCATGCAAACACTTTTCAACAGACGGTGCCGGGGCCATTTGGGAGATAGAGATCCTTATGGAAAAAAAAAATAAACAGAAAAAAAAGCTTAGATCTTTACTTAGATCACCCCCATCTACAAGCATTAACTCAAAATAAATCATAGACCTAAATGTAAGAGTTTAAATGATACATTTGTATATAAATTTTGTATAACATTTTGTATAAAAAATAGAGCATTTCCATGATCTTGGGGTGAGCAAAGAGTTCTTAGATTCAACACCGAAATCACAGCTCCTCAAAGGAAAAAAAAAAAAAAAAGAAAAGCCGATAAACTGGATCGCGTAGACATTTAAAAGTGTCACATTTCAAAACACATCATTACGAAAATGAGAATGCAAGCGACCGGCGGTGAGAAAATGTTTACAAATGATGCACCGGTGAAGAATTCCGGCATGCAGTGTTTATAAACAACGCATGCAACTCAGTAAAGAGGTAAACAACCCGAAACAAAATGGGCAAACATTTCCGCAGAGAAGGTCAACGGATGGTAAATTAGCCCAGAATCAGATGCGCAGCCTCCTTGGTCCTCAGGGAGATGAAAATCGGAGACACGGTCAGGTAACTGGTCTACCCGCGCCGGCTCAGCGGTGGGGAACTTTATTAAAAAGCGAAACGAGAACTTCCCGTCTGCCCCAGCCATTCCCTCCTGGAACTCAGTCCCAGAAGACGGAGAACGTCCACAGCATTACGTCTATGTGAATATTCATAGCAGGATTCTCCTTAGGCAAATAATCTGAATGGCCGTCAGTTGGAGAACAAATAAACGTGCGGTTAATACCCATTCAGTGGGCTATTATTCACCAATAAAAAGAAATATATGCGCCAACGGGGTTGAATCTTAAAAACATTATCCTGAATGGAAGAAGGTAGTTTCAAAGACCAAATAGTGTGTGATCCTGTGTGTTTGCAAAGTCTAAAGAAGGCAAGTTTATGTAGGTGGCCGAGAGCTGGAATCGGAGGATGGATTAACTGCACCGCACACACACACACCCACGGGTGCCCGTGGCTTTTTGCAGACTTCCTGTGCTCGGGGCCCCTGGGTGCGGCAGGGAAATACAGCTCCGCCCACAACTCTTCTTCCACCCACGTAGGTCCCTCTCTGCTTCCATCATGTGCTACACTTCGCCGGGTCATTCTAGACTCTTCCTCGTGAGGACCCGACTTCCCGGGACCTGGGGCGGCAGATGCAGGGAGCATGAGCGTCGCTAGGGGTCTCCAGACCTCCTGCAAGTCTTGTGGTCTTCTGGGACCCCAGACTCTAGGACACAGGGTTCACCCCACCACACCTCCAGGGCCTGTGAGCACTCAGACTTCCTGGGCCCCTCCTCGGCCACCCACAGTCCCTGATCCAGTAGGTCTGGCCGTGGGCCTGGGAATCTGCACGTTTAATGTGTGCCTCGGCGTTTATGGGGCTGCTGGCCTGGGGACCACCCTTGGACATCCACGCCTTTGAGGCCCTTGTTTTCTCCCTCTTTGATTATTTCCTCCCCGTCGAGTTTAACATGAGAAGCACCCAGCGAGGATCTTTTTGAGATCTGGATGCATTTTTCAAATGCATGATTCCGTGTTTGTTGTTTTTCTAGAGATTTTGGAGCTTCTAGAACCATGCAACATGTAGTAATATTTTTAAAATGGAACGCTCAGGGCAGAGAGAGAATAATTGTTGAATGGCCAGCAAGGAAAACTTACTGCAGATAGATGCCTGCCTTCATCCTGTGTTTAGTAACAGCTCGGTTTTAAAGACCGTGAGCTTTCTGGCAGCCAGAGCCAAAAAAACCATAAACTTAATAAATATTACCTACAGAGACAAACGCACTGGAGGAAATGACTTCCTCGTGAACCATTTTCCTAAAAAAAAAACACATAAATAAATTTATTTTTTGGTGTAAAACCTCTATCCATCTTCTTCCTGGCTTTTTCCGACCTGAACCAAAGTGCTAGCATATTTCTTCTCCGTGTGTCTGCTGGGTCCCTGTGCTTTGGTTTTGTGGCAACAGGATTCGGGTGGCACTCTGTTAGTCCTGATGGAGCCCCGCGAGCATCAGTTTCCTGCTTCAGAGAAGCGCTCGGATCCCCCGCAACACACCCCATCACGTCCTCAGCTAACATCCACGCTGGGCTCGCGGTGGCCCCGGCCAGGCTGGGATGGCCCGTGTCCTCAGGAGAGAGACTCAGGTAGCTCTCAGAGCTCCTCTCTGCCAAGCTGGACAAACAGAAGGGGTGGGTAGGTTTTGATCTCTTGAGTTCAGGAACTTAATGTTGTTCTCATCTCCTCCTGAGGGCTCTCCGTGAGCGGCTCCTCTTTGTAAATTTGCGGGTCGCTTAAAATGACACTTGTGTCCGCAAACACTGTGGCGAGAGTCTGAACTCTTCAGGTCAGTAAAGCAAGTTAGGTGCAGACTTCCCCCCATGATCACGATGAAGCCCTTCTCTGAGTTCAGCACATTTGCTAAACTTCCAGGCGGAAAAAAAGTGTCTTTTCCAGTGGCTTTATCTGGATGTTTCCTACAGCCCTGGATTTCAGACAGAGCTGGGACTCAGGTCGCAGACTGGCCTCCGACAGGCATGGCCACGTCCACTGTCCACCGTGACCTTGGACCTTCCCCAGGACCAGGCCTGGGGTCCCTTCTTTACAAAGACGTGCGCTCTCATGCCCACACCTGGAGAACTTTCTCTGTCCTGTTTCCTAAAGCAAGTTAATTTAATTCTATTATTTTTTATTGCAGGGTGGTTGATAATAATGTTAGTTGCAGGCGTGCAGCAAAGTGACTCAGTTACACACAGACATACATGTATTTTTTTTTCCGTTTGATTCTTTTTCTTTATAGGTTGTTCCAAGAAGTTGAATGCAGTTCCCTGTGCTTTGCAGCAGGTCCTTAACATTTACCTCCGTTATGCACAGTCGTGTGTGTCTGCTCGCCCCACACTGTCTTCTGATGGAAGGGTCGTGCAGACGCTGCAATTAGAGATGCTCTTTTGTTGAACATTTGGCGCTTTTGTTCAATGTTTGGAGGTTTTCTTTAGATTTTTGTTGGAGTCTGGGTGCGTGCGTGCATGTGCGTATATGTTACTTTTATAAAACACGTAGACCCTTATATGTATTTCACTGTGGACCCAAAGATGACTCAGGATGCGGTGCCTGCCCTTAATGAGCTCACCGTCTGGAGGGGACGCGGTTCTGGAAATAAGCTGTCTGCTGTTTGACTTGAATTACGATGAAGGTGGCGAGGGAGGGAGGGAGGCGGGGGGCCTGAGGACCAGCTCAGTAAACGTCCCGTGTACGCGGCCTCTGTTTGCTGCTCAATTGTTTCATTAGGATGTAATCCCAGGAGTGAGGTAATCGGGTCAAAGGCTTGGAACGTTTTTTTTCTGCTTCTGATACAGATCGCCCTGTGGTTTTCCAGAAGGTTACGCACAGTTTGAAACCTCTGGCTTCAGGATAACCTTAACCTTTTCTTAATTTAATTTGTAGAAAATGACGCCCACTGTTTGAATATTCATGTAACCTTTAAAATAGTTGGATGACTTCTTTTTTCCTGCAATGCATTATACTTCTCTGCTTTCTTAATAACTTTAAAGAGAACTTAAGTGGTTTTTTTTTTAATTGTAACACTCAGAAGGTGCTTTATTTTTTTTTTTTTTTGGCTTTTATGTTTTTATTGAAGTAGAGTTGATTAAATGGTTCTTGATGGTTGAAAGTCATTGACATGAAAACCACGTGAATTACCGCACAGCCCCTAAACAGAGTGAGGTCTCCAGATTAACAGCTGGACCGAGGAGCCTGGATTCCCGGGTCCTTTCTGAAATGGACACAGTGACTCCAGCCACAGCTACGATGTCCTGTGACAATTAAGTAACGCAGCGGGTTCAGAGGAGTTTCATTAATTCGATTCACAGACGTTGACTGATCCGTGTCCATCCACGGGAGATGAAATGGCAAAGAGGGAACAGGTCGTGCGACGGGAAGGGAGACTTCCCCACCGGACGAGGATGCTGAAGGGGAGTGGGGAGGGCTGCGGTCGGGGTGGGGGGTGAAGGCACCCCGTCTGCAGGCTGGGATGGTCCCACCAGCTGGGGCCTGGTGGCGGGGACGGAAGGATGGGCACAGACTGGCCCATGAACCACCTTCACGCCACGTTAGGGGTCAGATTTAATCCCGAGGCAACGAGGTGCCAGAAATGGAACATCACGATGGAAGCGGTCCCCCTGATGGGGCTTTAAGCTCTACTGAAAGATGCCCTTCGTTCAACATTCTGCATGGTCGAGTCAGACTGCACTCCTTGAAGAAGGGGTGTGGGACACCGCGGCTCTGGAGCGAGGCAGGTGCAACCTCGCGGCTGAATCCCTGGCCCCTTGTGGCATCTGCTCATCTTCTGCAGAGTCTGCCCCTGCAGGTGGGCGATCTTCCCCCGGGGACGGAGTGGCTGGAGGTGGGGAGGGAGGGTGTAGCTCAGTGGTACAGCGCGTGCTTAGCATGCACGAGGTCCTGGGTTCCATCCCTAATACCTCCATTAAAAAAATTAGAATAAATAAACCTAATTACATCCTCCCCTCAAAAAAACAAGCAAAAGGAAAAAAAACAAAGTGCCCCCCAGCACCAGATTTTCTTTCAAAGGGCCCCTAAATTTGTCACCACGGTGGGTCACCCCGCCTCAGGCAGGAGGAGGGCCCAGAGCAGCAGAAGAGGTCAGGATTCCCGGCGTATTTCACAGGCAAGGCGCTCTGTGCTCTGGAAGGCTGATTACCCATCCACACTGCTTGGTTATCATTTGTCGGTTAAAAGCTGCCTGGTCATTGACACAGCAGTTTCAGGAATGTCCAGCCCATGTCCTCAGCGGAAGGGAAGTCAGTTGTCCCCACATACAATGAAGCAAGCAGTTCATCCGAGGCAAATGGCATCTTCTCCGAATCCACAGCGTGATCAGTGGCACCACTACCAGAGGTAGCTTGAACCACCTCAGAACCCTTAGCGGGGATGCGCACGGGGAGGAGTGAGCTGTCGGGGTGGACGGTGTGAAGGCGGGTGCTTCCCGTGCACAGTGTGTCCAGCCTGTCCCCAAGCCAGCGGGGGCGGCCACGGGACGTGCAGTGCCCGCTTTGTGGATCAGACGACGCACTGTGCTCCTACGCCAACAGCAAAACCCCAGACCCTTTCCTTGTCCTTCAGGAAGATAAACTTCAGGTATGAAAAAGAGCCCGTGACCCCAGGAGGTGTCTGTAAAGCACCGGTTCTGAAAACTGCCTCTCATCTCTCCTAAACCAGATGGCGTCACTTAAGGGCAGTTACAATGGGGGCATCTTGACAGCTGGGACCTGAATTTACCTTTAATCACCCATTGACCGAGGGTCTATGAGAAACCCCGTCAGCCAGGATTGAGGAAAGCATTACTTAAACCGGGGGAAAAAGCATCCGCGATTAATTGGGCGCACTCCCCTCTTTTAGAAAAGAAGAATTGTGGGTCTCTGAAAAGAGGGTCCCTGGTTAACCTGCGTTGGGACCTGGTGCTCAGTGTAGCTGGAACCACTCACGGAGGAGGTGAGGTCGCCGTGGGTACAAAGGTGCCCTTTAGACTCCGCCCCCTGAGAGCATCCGATGCAGGTGCGCCTGCATCCAGGTCACCTCAAAAGGTGGATGCAGGCGGGGAGGGTGTAGCTCAGTGGTGGAGCGCCCGCCTAACGTGCACGAGGTCCTGGGTTCGATCCCCTTACCTCCACTAAAAAAAAAAATTGTTTTTTCATTAAAAAAAAAAGTGGGTGGACACTGAAAGATGGGGGTGCGATACAAGACGGACCTTTATGACTTTAAAGCTATTTCTCAGAAGCCTTCAGAGTCTGGGGAGCTCGATTCAGAGAGAAACACTTTCCAAACTGGACCGGAGGACTGGAAGAGGCTGTCATGGTTAAACGTCTGTCGGTCTTTGCCACTGACGCCGGCGAGTCTCGGGCATCCTTCCTCAGCCATCCTCTTTGGCTGCACCGAGAGGACCGCCTTCCGTTCCTTGGTTAATTCAGACGTTCTCTCATCTTAAAACACTTAAAACAAGAGGAACAGTTATTCTTTGAAGACCCGGCCCGCACCCCTTCCCCTGCGGGGCTTGGAGAGATGCATGAAGTGCGGGAAGCGGGGCCTGGGGGAGGCTGGGCTGCTGGCTCCGCTCCACCCGCTGCTGCGGCCACATCTGGACATCACTTGGCACATCTGGAAGAGGCAACAGATAAAATGGGAGAGAATGCACATGAGCTTGCCTTTAATAATTAAAACATATATATTATTTAAAGCAGGGGATATGCTTTGGAAAGTCGAATGCACGTGATTAATATTGACAAGAAGTATCACACACGTGTCCCCCCCAAACCCTGAAAGTTGTTTATCTCGTACTATTTGGATTTTTAAAGGCCTCTGGCGGCCGCTTGGACAGGCCCAGCGCGCACCCAGCCTCCCAGCCCACCCGCAGGGCCCCGGCCCCCCTGCAGCCAGCCTTCTGGGCTGAACCCACCCGGAGACGGGGCCACATCCCGGGTCACTCCCTCCGCTGGGAAAGCATCAAAGCGTTCCTGGAACGAACAAAACCCCACCTGCTTTCAAGGGTCAGTGCCGAGGCCTGCGCCCTGCTTTCTGCGTGCTTTGCACCGTCACAGAAAACGCGGCAGGTGTCCGGCCTCGGCCTAGGCCGCCATGACCTGCTCTTTTCCCGGGCGACAGTGGATGTCCCCAGAGCCAGGGCACACAACTTGCCCTGTCCCCCCACCCCCGTTCTCCCGTCCTCGCCTGTGCCTGCAGGCGGCTGTGTACATTCAACTGTCAACTAACATCCCTTTGCATGTTTCCAAGGTCTGTCCCTTCTAAATGAGACCAAGGGTCCTGCCCTTACTCTGAGAGAAGGACGGTATCAAGCTCCCTGAGACCCAGGAAGGCAGTCCAGTCTTTCCAGCTGTTGCAAACACCTTCCTGACCCTCCACCCCACCTCCTCCTCGCGCTCTGACCCGCCGTGAGTGGCAGGGACATCTCCCGCCCGAGGGCTGCAGGCCCCAGGCTCCGGGAACCTTGCTCGCCGAGACAGCCCGCTGTTCATTATGTAAAATACAGCATCAGAATAATAAAGAAATGGAGCCAGCTCCCTCCGGGGCCCAGGAGGAACGGAAAGTCTCGAGGAAGGGCTCATTCATGAAGATTTTATGAGCAGAGGGCAGAAGAAAAGGATATTTGTTTTAAAGAAAGCTATTTTGGTCCGATCCAGCCTTTAGAAGAACTTTGTAAGAGGATGTAAATTTGGTTTTTAAAATAATAGTAATAATAATGAAATCCAGTGCCTGCAAGACGGGCCCCCCCCGTAACAGCCTTCCCTGTAACATTTTGCCCACAAAATCTAATCAAACGGACCCAAATTTGTCTTGTGTTCTGGAGGCGCGTGCAGGGGATACAGAGGAACACTTACCTGAATGTCTCCCATGATTTCAACTCAGGCTGCCTTTCCAGGGCCTCACAAAGTGGGGGGAAAAAATCCAAAATTTCAAAATCCTTTTTGAAAAAATCAGCAGGAAGATGCAGTCGTCATCCCGCAAAGACGCAGCAGCCGCTCTGGCAGGACGGGAGATCCCGGGGAGGTGATGGGCGTGGACGGAGGTGAGCTGTGTGGCCCTCCGTCTGAAGCGTGCTTTCCTGTTTAGCAAATAATCATCTCCTTCGCCATGAGCTCCAAAGGGAAAAAAAAAAATTCTTTTTAAAGGAATGAGATGAGGAAGGAGGTGAGCAATTAGCAAACCTTTAGTATCGATTTTCCGTGTCTCAAAGCTGTTGCAGGTGAACTTGTAATTGGCACAGACCTCGTCTAGTCGCGGATGGGGCTGCAGTGAACTCAGGGATCAGGTGCAAATAAATCGGAAAACGAACTGCTCAAGAGCATCCGTTTCTAGGTCACAAGTTAGCAGTGACCACCCTCAACCGGGCATTCTGACAGCCTCTTACCCTAGATCGACCAAACTCCTTTTCTTCTCTTTTTCTTTTTTTAAGATCTTATGACAAATTATTTTATTGTTCAGGCTCGTTTGCAATTGCAGGGTTTCTGTATTTGCACAGAAAGAGAGACAGCCGCTTTGTATATTGGCTCTGATCGTGGATGAACAACAGTAAAAACTTAAATACTGTGAGTGTCATATCAGTGTTTTTTTTTTAACAATATAACATTTTTTATTGATTTATAATCATTTTACAGTGCATATCAGGTTTTTTTTTTGTATGCTTCAGATAGAGAATCAGTGTAGCTCAGTTTTTTTTTTTTTTAATAAATTCAATTCCCGGACTCGGAGCAAAGCTTTTGGAAATGAATGTCGTCAAAGGTAAAAACGTCTAATGTGATTGCTCATTCTATTTGAGATGCAGGTTTTAAAAGTTCAGTGTCGAAAGTGAAATTATTTTTTGATTGCTACGATGAATACATTGTTGGCAGAGCAGAGCGTCCTTATAGAAACATGACCTTCCTGAGTCCCTTAGGGAACCAGTAGAGCGGCGATGCCACTGGGGTGGACTGTGATGACATTATTCTTCTTAATTTGTTCCCACATTGGTTGCCTGGACCCATGCCGGGGTCTTAGGCCAGGCTGAGACCCCTTGTCTCGATCAGAGACATTCCATTTCCGATCGGATTTGCACAGCCAAGAACCAAGTCGACCCTGAGGCTGGAACAGCACTGGAATGGAGATGGGGAAAACCTCATTTGCAAATCAACTTCCTAAGCCCGTTCAGGTGGAGACACCAAACATGCAGGAGGGCGGAGGCAAAGGAGGGGGAGCTGGATAGAGAGGGAGGGACGTTCATGTGTTTCGTGCGGACCTGGAACTGATGCAAGTCTCCTTTCCAGTCCTTGTACGGGGTTTTCCGGTGGTTGTCATGGCAACCGTCACCTGTCCTGGCGCCAGTGGGTGTGTCACTCAGCAGCTAGCGCATCGCAGTGGGCGGACAGCGAGGCTCAAGCTCTCCTGGACGTCCTCCTGGGCCCGGCTGGTTCTGCCTGGTTCTTGTTTTTTTGTTTTTGTTTTTTTTTTTTCCACTCTGGCTCCTGAAATTCAGACAAGAGCCACTGGTTTCCATTCGAGGGAGGAGCAGGGGTGTGATTCTGGGGCAACAGCCTTGGTGACAGCTTGTGTCCAGACAAACTGATACCCCAGAAGTAAGTCGAGAAGGTGTAGTTGTCCAGATTTTAAAATATTTTCAGAATTTTGCGATATACACACACATATATCGTCTGAAAACTGAAAAACCAAACCATTGTTTGCTTTCAGATACACCTAGAGGGTATTTCCTTTTGAGAGAGAGTTCAAGGCAGAAGCTCACAGTTCCTGTGTTCTGCCTGTGAACGAAATTTCAAAACACTTCCGAACGTGCGCGCCGTTAACTGCCAAAGAATATAAGCCCTGATAACGTGCAGCTTCCATCTCTGAACTCTCAGTTCTTCGCTTTGTGTGCCATTAAAAATTGCCTTTACAGCTAATAACACGGTGACTATTGAAGTGACTTGAGAACCTTTACAAAAATGACCCAGTTCTTTAAAAAAAAAAAAAGGTTAAACCTATCCCATAGAGATGTGCGGACTTTAAATTAAGAATTACAGCCGTGATGCTCAGGGAGCTAATTTAAATACCCAGAGCTCAGTGGACCATTGCAGACGTTTCTCACCCTGCCTTGTGTAATCAGACTTAATTAAATTTAGACATTCCTCGAATGATCGCTGAAAACTGTCTCCAACATTTTGCAAAAACTGATCTTAAATGCAGGGGAAACCGGTATCGAGAAATAAGCTCAATTATGAACTTGCCGGGCCAGGCAGGGGCACGGGGGTCCCCGGGACACGTGAAGGACTCTGGGGTCCCCTTTATTGGCGGAAAGTGAAGAATGGGCCTTCACTGGAAGATCCGCCTTGGAATCCCAAAGGCCGGATGAAGGAGTTCTGGACGTGGACCCAGAGCACTTCATCGGAACGGGGTTGGGGGGCTTCTGTTTGGGGGAAATCACTGGCTTTGTGTGTCTTCTTTGATCAAAGCTGGAAAGCATCCATGAAAAAGCGAGCTTTATCCGCTGCATCCCACTTCATTTTACAAAGTACTTGACGAGGCTGATGGAAGACACCGGACTATGAAGAGATGTCAACTTTAAAAAAGGAATGCAATTTGAATCAAAGGAGAGAAAAAAAAAAAGTAAGCTTAATAGCAAAGTTAGGACCTCCAATGCTTTCCAAAGGTCACAGACACATACTGGAGATGGAAAACAAACTTCACTTTACACTTGCGAGTGGCCAGCGGGGCAGAAATTTAAAAAATCTGACCTCTTACGTGCCCCCTGGTGCTAATAAGACAGATAAAACATTTTGCTGAAGAGGACGGTGTTTCTTTCTTTTTCTGAGGCCCTGGAGGAATTGTCCCATTAGTTCGTACGATATAACATAATTTTTAAAAACATCTTTGACATCCTTACAGAAAACAGAACCATGAGGTTGGAAAGTCTGCTTTTAGCCTCTTGTGTGTGCGATGGGGTAGCACCAAGCGGAGCTCGGAGGAAGGGATGTGAAGACAAGCCAGAGCTCTGCAGCCCGGATGAGCGGGTCTGGGAGGATCTGGGGAACCCAAGTGGGGGTTCACAGCAGCGCTGGGGCGAGGACCGCTGCCCACGTGGGCGAGCCTTGTGGTAGGAGCCGGGAGGCAGAGCCCGCTCGTAATATTAAGAAGGTCATGATCATAACTGTTATGTATTTTTCAAGGCCCCCGAGTTTCCGGGAAATCCTCTGAGCTTTTAATCAATATTGTATCATTTAGAGCTCATGAAATAAATATGAGGTACATTTTACAAATCAAAAAGCAAGCCTCAGAGGCGGTCTGTAAGGTGCCCCCCGTCACACAACTATTAAGGGTTGCTAAGGACTGAATTACTCCCGGACTTGGAGAGGCCATGGTGTCCACGTGCGAGCAGTGTCCGGCGCTCTGTCACACGGCCCCCATGCCGTTAGAACTGGGGGCACTCTGCTCAGAAGTGCCTGGAGTCCCACCGACATTCTTGTTTGTGCTGAAATCTGTTTCACAGTCTCATGCCTGAAGCAGAGAGAAACCTGGGGGAGGTCTGGGGAGGATGGACGCCTTCCATACGAACAGAGATGCAAGCAGAAACTGCGTCTGGCTTCCCTTCCTGAGGCCGAAGGCCCCCGCGTGGTGCCCGGGGCTGGGGGCCAGGACTACGTGTGTCGGACCAGTGCCCGTCGGAGCCACGCCATCACCGGAAACGTCCTGAGACGAGAGCTGCACACAGATAGAACATCACTGGGGATGCAGCGGGGGGTGGGGGTGGTCCTCCAACAGGAACCCAATTTACCACGGAGGTCAGGAGCCCACGCTTCGAGAACCCACAGTTACCGCACTGGCATCAGAATCACGATTTTATTGTTCATCTTCCCAAATGGGTGAGTCTCACTGGGAAAGTGTAGTCAGCTGACAGAAATTAACGTGACTTAATTTCTGGTAACCGTAGTTTGTCGGCTTTCGTTTTGTTAAAATGTTACGGTCTTTTCTTGGGAATCCTGACTTGGCGTGAAAGGATCTTGGAAGGTCGGTGTCCTGAAGTGTGGACTTCCTGTGGCTGAAGACGGATCTCTGTTTGGGGCAGTTCCTCTTGGCCCCAAAGGTTCTCTGTGGGAGGCAGGGTTCCCAGAGACGGGCCGTTGTGTGTCATTTTAGCAGATGGGCAACATCCCTTTAGTGGTTAACTTGCAGCAGAAGCAGTAGATATGGAGGTGAACGTAAAGGAAACAGACCCAACGTGGGGTCAGAGTTTCTCTCCCCCGTTACCCCCTGGCCTGAGCTCCTGATGTCCCCCGAGGGACATGCCTTCCTAATTTGGGGCCCTGCAGAATTGAGGCTGAGCGTTACCTCCTAGAAAGCCTGAGAGTCTGAGACAGACAACTTTTCCCCTGTATCCTCATCACTCCACGTTGTTGTCATCACTTGCCTTGCTTCTCCCGCTGGACTGTGAGCACCAGACGGACATCTGTCTCGGTCTCCACGGTGACCAAAGAGTTGCTGACACATAGATTCGCCCCCGCGCGTCCCTGCAACTGCCTGTGTCTCAAATTAGTCCATAATTTCATGACACAGGAAGGCGTCCATCTCCCCTTTTCTGTGTACTGAGCGGTATGTAAATTTCCCGAGCATCACTTGACAGGCAGAAACCCTGGCGTCTCGATCCCTCTGCCACCTCGGCGCTTTGTGCCGCGATGAGGTAAAATATTATGATCCAAGTATCTGGTTGTTTCTCGCTGAAGGAATAATTAGCGGGCTGGCAGATTGCATCGGTGAATTATTCAGCGTGAGGCTGTGGATTTGCTCCCCGCAGAATTTCACTCTGGCTGGCAGGGAGCAGAAGGGCCGCGCTGCAGAGCTTGGATGGATGTCTTTGAAAATGTCGTCCCCGGCTTTGCAAAGAGCTCTAAGAGGACACCAGGCCAGAGAGGATGGATGGGTTTTATAAGGGTCACTGGCAGGGTGTCAGGCCTTCCCGTGGGAGGCAATATGAGGAAACACAGAAGGTGGAGGATTCTTATAGCATGGTGACCGATGAGGCTCTGACCCCACCTCTGGTAACACCCATGTCGGGACCTTGACAGGGGACGCGCTGTCTGTAAGCCGTGGCTTTTCCCATTTCACCTGGCGGCACGATGTCACCGTGTTGCGGGGCTGTCACGTGGGTCACGTGGGAGTGCACATGTGGCCCTGAGCACAGGCCTGGGCTGCGGTTGTTGAACACCGGTCCTGTGCTGTCACCGTGACCCTCTTGGGGACACACGTTTCATAGCGTCGAGGAATTATGTGGCCGACAGAGCAGGAGACCACTGCCGTTAAAAGCAGACTTGGTTTTGCTCGCATCTCCCGGGAGGAAGGGGCCACGGGTGGAAGAGCCAGGGTCAGCCAGCAGTCCAAGGGAGAGGACACTGTGCGCAAATGAGCCTTTACCATGGTTTCTGCTTCTGTGGGGAGGATCAGGTAAGGCAGGGTGTGCAGGCTGAGGACTAGTACTTTGAGTAACTTCAGGGCTTGGGGCCCCGGGGTGCCCCTTGCTGTCTGGTCCCTGGCCTCGGGGGGGTCACAGCAAAGGAATGGTGGCCCCGAGTGTGAGCCCCTTGGGGAAGAGGCTGGAGGTTAGATCACATGTGGAAGGCGCCCTGGGGGTGGGGGTGGGGCTGGCTTCCTGTCTCTAGGAGTTAGCCGAGCTGGGAGGGGCAGCCCCCAGGGGCAGGGGGCCCTGGACGTCGCAGCCTGAGAGCTCAGGAAGTCACACGCTGGCCGATGGAGCAGGGCTGCCCCGTGGGCCTCTTCCCTACGACCCACGCACAGGCTGGACCAGGCTCTGCGAGGAAACACCACGGGCGTCCTTTTTCTTTTCTTGTTTTTTTAAATTGAAGGATAGTTGACTTACAATGTTGTGCTGGTTTCAGGTGTACAGCAAAGTGATTCAGTTATGCATATATATATATATATATATGTTTTTTTTTCAGATTCTTTTTCATTATCGGCCATTACAAGATACTGAATATATTTCCCTGTGCTGCACAGCAGGACCTGGTTGTGTATCTGTTTTACATACAGCAATGTGTATCTGAAAATCCCAAACTCCTAATTTATCCCTCTCCTTCCTCTTCCACCTGGTAACCATAAGTTTCTTTTCGATGCCTGTGAGTCTGTTTCTGTTTTCCAAATAAGTTCATTTGAATCCTTTATTTTTTTTTTAGATTCCACATAGGAGCGATCTCATATGGTATTTTTTTTCTCTTTCTGGCTGACTTCACTTAGAATGACATTCTCCAGGGACATCCATGTTGCTGCAAATGGCGTTATGTTGTTATTTTTCATGGCTGAGTAGTATTCCATTGTATAAATACACCACAGCTTCTTTATTCACTCATCTATCGATAGACATTTAGGCTGTTTCCATGTCTTGGCTGTTGTAAATAGTGCTGCTGTGAACATTGGGGTGCAGGTGTCATCCTGAAGTAGATTTCTTTCTGGATACAAGCCCAGGAGTGGGATTCCTGGGTCATATGGTAAGTCTATTCCTAGTCTTTTGAGGACTCTCCACACTGTTTTCCACAGTGGCTGCACCCAACTGCATTCCCACCAACAGTGTAGGAGGGTTCCCTTTTCTCCGCAGCCTCTCCAGCATTTGTCATTTGTGGACTTTTGAAGGATGGCCATTCCGGCTGGTGTGAGGTGATGCCTCATTGTAGTTCTGACTTGCATTTCTCTGATCATTAGCGATGTTGAGCACCTTTTCATTTCAGCACCTTCCTGTGAAGAGACTTGGACTTTCTTGGGTCCACATCCCTTAACAAGGCCACAGGGAAATGACATTGACCAAAACGGCACCAAAAGATGTACTTAAAGACCGTTCACCCCCGAAGATCCCCGGGAAGGACGAGTTATGAGAAAACAGGAGAGGCTGTGTTTTCATTTATGGATTTCGTGTCAATATTTGCTACTCAGCGCAGACAGGAGGGGACGGGAGTGGACAGGAGGGGACAGTAGTGACAGAGATGCCTGGACTAGGAGGGACGGGGCTGCACAGCTGACATAAACAACTCGTTTGTTACAAGTGAATAAATGGGTGGACGGATGACCCCAGGGACAAGGAAAGTCCGAGGAACCGACTCCTCTGAGCCCTGGCTCCTCACAGCTCGGGGCCGGAGACCCACGGACCGGTCCTCAGGTACACCTGTCAATCAGCTGTGAACCTCAGGTGGCAACGATGTCCCCAAGACACGTGTGCAGAGTCAGGAGGCCAGCAGACCTGCTCACGTGGATTCCGGGGCCAACTGCTTACAGCAGCACGGATTTTATGGCGGGAAAAGGACATCGACGGTGAGACAGACTCAGTTAATAACCCGTTTTCCTGACAACACCTGTATGCTTGTGTTTTGAGGTGACGTTAGTGGTTTGTCTAGAGCTTAGAGAACAGGTTCAATTAGTTGAGGACAAGCTCTGTTTTATTTTTTATTTTATTGAAGGAAAGTTGAGTTAGTTTCCGGTGCACAGCACAGTGATCCAGCCACACATATATTCCTGTCCGTATTCTTTCCCGTTATGATTTATTACAAGACACTGAATATAATCCCCTGCACGGCATTCTTCTTGTTTTAAAGCAGACACCAGGCGTAGTCCTCTTTTTCCAAATTACTTCTGTGTGCGTTTCGAAATATCCGTTGCTGGTTTATCTCCTTGGTCACAAATCGGTGGAGGATGTCACTTATTCAGTGCTTGGGAGATGAGGTTCACCCAGTTCAGGGCCGCTGTGTCTCCCTGGGGAGTGCGTGCATGTCTCATAAGGGCGTCAGAATCGTCCAGAAGCAGAGAGAGGACTACAAGGTTCCCACGGATGCACCGACGGCAGACTCTTCTGAGTGTTCACATGCAGCATTTAGACAGTCTCGTGTAGGGAGGTAGTGAAAGATGGTTATAAGGAAAGATGTTTTCTTGTCTCAAATTTATGTCGGGTTTTCTAGAATATAATTACATACATAATATAAACTACAACTTAGGAAAATATCAGCTGTTTCTCTTTCTGAATTACGAGGAGTTTTTCAAAACCCTGCAAGAGAGGGATCATTTACTCTTTCATTCACTTTTTTCTTCCCCATAAATATTCACAGACCGCTATGTGCTTAAATCCTGCAGCAATTCGTTGGCATAATTATGAGTAACGTGTGTCATCACAACATTTAGGGGAAGAGACAGACATTGGCCGTGATTCCATGTGATGATTGCTGTAAATGAAGTATTCACGAAATACACAGTAAGGGGAGGGCTCTTTCCACCCAGGGCCCCGAGGAGGGACGGAGGGGTCTGAAGGGTGTGTTCACCAGTCCAGGTGGAGAAGGGGATGGGGGAGTATTCCAGAGAGAGGAAAGATTTTAAAAATGAAGGACTACGCTAGGTTAGAAAAATTACAGATAGGACAAAACCATGACTCACGTGCTATAAAGTTAGGTACTAGATACGGGGACCCCAGTGTTCATGGCAGCACTGTTTACAGTAACCAAGACATGGAAGGAACCTAAATGTCCATCGACAGATGACTGGCTAAAGAAGCTGTCGTAGATTTACACAACGGAATACTACTCAGCCATGAAAAGGGATGAAAGAATGCCATTTGCAGCAACATGGATGGACCTGGAAATGGTTATGCTAAGTGAAGTAAGTCAGAAAGAGAAAGAAAAATACCATATGACATCACTTATATGTGGAATCTAACAAAAAGGACACAAATGAACTTATTTACAGAACAGAAACAGATTCGCAGACATAGAAAACAAATTATGGTTACCAAAGGGGAAAAGGGGTGGGGAGGGATAAATTAGGAGTTTGTGATTAACATATACACACTACTACATATAAAACAGATAAATAACAAGGTCCTACTGTACAGCACAAGGAACTATATATACTCAATATCTTGAGAATATGAAAAGGAATACATGTATGTATGCATATGACTGAAACACAGTGCTGTGCACCAGAAATTGACACAACATTGTAAACTGATTATACTTCAATTTTAAAAAATTAGATGCTACAATCCTTGTGTCATGGTTACTCCTAAGTTTTCAAAATAGCTTCGTTTTTTTTTTTTTTCTGGATCCTTTTGCAAAATTTTAAATCCCAATTTTGCTATCTTTTGGTCCAAGAAATTATAATAAAAGAAAGTCTTAAAAAACGATCCGTTCCTCCCACAAGGGTTGGAATGGGAAAGCCGGCCAAGAGAAAGTGATGGGGAGGAGGAAGGTGGGCTGGACGTCTCTTGACTTGCCTGGGAAACTGAGCCCCACGGCCCTGCGTGGCCCACTTCTTCTCCTAGACGCGCCCCCCCAAGATGTGCAGCGCGCTGTCCACAGAGAGACGTTTACAGAAACGAACGTGTCTGCCTTAGTCAGGACAGCCCCAAACAGGAAACAGCCTCAGTGCCCGTCACGGGGAGACTGGATTAACCAGCGATGGCAAGTTCATGGAGCAGAGAACCTCTCAGGTGTCAACAGGAATGAACTGATTCTGATACGCAAGGCACGGCCGAATCTCAAAAACATGCCGCTGAATGAAGAGTTACGTAATCTACGATTCTGTTTATTTGAAGTTCAAGGACAGGAAAAGCAATCCCTGGTGGGAGAAGAGAGGACAGTGACTTAAGTAGTGAGGGGCCTGCAGAAGCGTCCGGGGGTGGTGGCTTCACACGTATGTACGTGTGCAAATAGTCATCAAGCCGTAGGATTTGTATGTTCTGCTGTACAGAAAAGTGAAGAGTTAAGAAGATGATAAGTGACGGTGGTGACAGTCACCTGGGTAATAAAGGATGGGGCACGTCGTAAGGGTTGAGGTTTGCACACCTGCACAGGTGAGCTGGGGCCGCAGACCCCACGTGCGTCCAGAAAGCCGACCGACGTGGGCTCCCGGTTTCAGTAAGATGTAGGCAACCATGACGGGACTGTGAGCAGATGACAGAGAACTTCCCTGTCAATCTAGACACCTGACAGATCAGGAAATTAGCCCCACTGTCTCTTTTCATTCTGATCTTCCTTAATTCAAGAAACTATCAAAACACGGATTAATTAACAGAAACCCAGGCAAGAGGCCGTGGAACTGCTCCAGGGAACACGCTGGGCTCTCTTAGAAGAAAACGCCTTCGGAATATGAGTTTTCATCAAAAATGATCAAACATACCGAAAAATGCAAAGCCATGAAGTAGACCCCAAAGAACCAACAAGTTGGAAATTTGTCCCCGTGTGCACTGTGACAGTGACGTCACAGGGTAATTCTGGAGCCCCCCCACCCCCTGACAGTGCAGATTAAGTGCTGAAAATGCTCAGCGTGTGGGACCCGGGGATTCTGCTCCTGGAAGGTTATCTGAAGGAAATAACCCACTGCGAGGGCTGTGACTTACGTGGGAGGCTGTATGAGGCTTGTAAACATTTGATTTTGATAAGGACCCTAAGAGACAGAGGCGGAGTGAGTTGAGTCCGTATGGAAGGAGACTAAAATGTATCGTCCAAGAACATTGGAAAATGCAGGGGAGTTTCCCACATGGGGAGCAGTTCTGGTTGGTTCCGTGGGAAACGCATACGCCGTTCAGGGAGGAGGCCAGGTTTCGGTTTTTCTGCTGGCCGCTTTGTGGTTGCCAGGCCTTGCCAAGTCCCTGAGTCTCTGTGAGCCTCAGTTTCCAGATCTGTAAAGTGGGGACACAGCACCTGCCTCATGCATTTCTAAAAATGACTAAATGTACAGACAAGCTCTTTTAAGACCACCAGCTCATACCTCAGTAGAAGGCCATTCTCCAGGTGTGTTCAGGGATGTGCTTTTTACATAATTCAGATTTAATTTAGTGCTTCAATTAAATTCTTATTTGGGGAAAGTTGTATGAGGCAGCTCCGGGGCGGGGTTGGGGGGAGAATTTCCTTTTCGGAAGCCTTGACACTTCATCCTATTTCCAGACCCCCCTTCCTCCTCCCTGTCTCCTGACAGTGTGTATCTGTCTTCAGCTGTTACCTGTCAACGCGGCTTTATTTGCTATGCATAAATATGGCTTAATTAGCGGGAAGACGATTCCTTAATTACACTTGTAGAGCTCCTCTCTGTGCGCAGCCTTCCTGTCTAAGGTACGGGACGCCACCTGCCAAGTCAGCTTAAAACCCGACGTCTGAATGCATCAGCGCGGTGCTGGGGACGTGGTCCTCCGACGGCGGGTTTGCCCAATCCTTCTGACAGCTTTGGGGGGTTCACACGCACCTAACCACAGCCATTCCTTAAGACACCCCTGAGCTGCAGAACCTTCTATTTGGATGCAAGTCTCTTCCAGAATCAGAGGTGACGCCAGACGGGACTGGGAGGGAAGATGCAGCCGCCAGCATCCGTCACGGTGGCGTGAGAGTCACAGGGGAAGACAGGCCGGAAGGACACAGCGCTTTCCTGGGGCGTGTCATCCGGTTAGTCGTCCATCCGTCTGTCCTCGCCTTCCTCGGTTAGCACCGTCCCCGGACCTGGGCCCAGGCTCGTGGAGGGACACATTGTGGCGTGTCGCTGTTCTGATTTCTCCGTCGGCGACGGAGGACACGGGGAGCCGTGGACTGGGGCTACGGGCCTCAGGCCTGGTCCGAACTTTCGGGCATCAGCTGCTTTTATGGAAGACTTTGTAAGTATTATTCTGAAGCAGGCAGTAGTCCCCACCTTCCCGCCGGCTCTGATCTGAACCTGGGCGAGTTCGGCGAGTGTGTTAAAAGCTGTGTGCTCCACTGTTACGGGGGCGAGCATCCTGCATCCCTTAGGCGAGGCTTCCTTCTCCGTTCTCAATGTCTTCAGACTGTTTGAAGCTGTTTTATCGTCTCCTTCCATTCCCTCAAAGGCCACCCATCACCTCACGCAGGCACCTTGTTTTGTTTTTTTGTGAGGACACGTGAGATCTCCTCTCTCTGGAAATTTCAAGATGCAACACATTATTATTAACCACAGCTGCCACGCTGCACGCTCGGTCTCCAGACTTTATCTTATAAAGGAGGGTTTGTGCCCTCTGACCGGCGTCTCCCCGCTTCCTCCTCCTCCCCGGGCCCGGGTAACCACAGATCTGCTCCTTCCTTCTGTGGTTCTGCTTTTGGAGAAGTCACGCGTGCGATCCTGCAGCGTCTGTCTCTATGCGTCTGGCTGATTTGACTCGGCCCGATGTCGCCCAGTTGCTTCCGTGCTGTTGCTAGCGGCAGGGTTTCCTTTTATATTAAGGCTCCGGCTCTGCAAATACTGCCTTTCCTTTACCTGTTAATCCTTCACGGCCATTCAGGGTGATGCTTCCCTTGGCTGTTGTGGGCAATGCTACGGCGAACCTGGGAGGGCAGGCGTCTCTTTGAGACGGTGCATTTTTGCTTCCCCTAGATCTGCACCCGGATGTGGGAAGTGGAATTACTGGATGATACGGCGGTATCATTTGAACATCTTTGAGGAGCCTCCATACCGTCTTCCCTAATAGTTGTACCAATTTACACTCCCATCAACAGTGCACACGGGGTCCCTTTTCCCCACATCTTTGTCAACACTTGTTAACTTTTTTTTTTTAAGAGTAGTTTAATCCCGCCTGACATTGCCTGGTGGGTTTTACGAGCATTTATTTCTCTGGTGATGAGCCATGCTGAGCGTCTTGTTGCGTCCTTCTTGGCCATCTGTAGCCCATTTTTAGAAAAATGTCTACCCAGGTTCTCTGCCATTTTTTTCCCCCGCTGGGTTCTTTCTTTGTTTTAGCCACTGAGCTGTATACGCTTCTTGTGCATTTTGGGTATTAGCCCCCTGTGGGAAGTATGGTTTGCCACGCTGTCTCCCCTTCTGCGTGTTCGCTTTTCATTTTGCTGGTTGCACCCCTTTCTAGTCTCATTGGTTTATTCTTTTTTTTTTTCCTGCGCTTTCCAAGAAATCATTGTCAAGACCACCGTCAAGGAGCTTCCGACCCCCTCCAAGTTTTCTTCTAAGAGTTTTACGGTTTCAGGTCTTACGTTTCAAGTCTTCACTCCACTTTGTGTTGGCTTCCGCGTATGGCCCATCTGCGTGCCTAACACCAGCTTTCCCAGCACCAGTTTTTTTCCTCACTGTGTGTTCTCGTGCCTCTGTGGGAGATCAGTTGATCTACACATGTGCTTTATTTCCACAGCCCTTCAGTTCATTCTGCTGGTCTCTGTGTCATTGTTAGGTTTTGATGACTATTAACTTTGTAATATAATCTGTTTCTTGGTAAATTTATTTCTTTTAATTTTAAAATCTTTTAATTTAAATTTTTTTTAATTTTTAAAATTTGGGGGGGTAGGTTAGGTTTATTTATTAATTTCTTCATGGAGGGACTGGGGACGGAACCCAGGACCTCACGCCTGCTAAGCACGTGCTCTACCACTGAGCTGCACCCTCCTCCTGCAATACTCTGACGGAGAAAAATCAAGGAAAACAAATAAATGGGGGCGCAAATACCATAGTCATGGGTTGGATGAATTAATACAGCAAATATATCAGTTTTTCATGAAATTCTTATCAAAATACCAGCAGTATTTCTGGAGATACTGGATTGTACCTGGAAAGGCAAAGGGAGTGCAATGCTAAAGTAATTTTTGAAAAGAATAAAGACCATTCTACCCCCAATCGAGATTATAGTACTGACAAGAGTATAGTATTGACAGACAAACAGAGCAGAACTCAGAAATAGAGCCATGACTTATTTTTGACAAAGGTGACAAAGCCACCCCGTGATAGGATGGTCTTTTCAACAAATGCCTCCGGAAGAATTGGACAGCCAAGGGCAAAAAAAAAAAAAAGAAAAAAAGAAAAAAAATGTTTTTTTTTTCCTGAACTAAACTTCACGCTTTATGCAAAACGTATCTCAAAATGGGTCACGGATTTAAATGTAAACCGTGAAACTATTAAATGTTTAGAAAATAACGTAAGAGAAAATCTTCAGGTTATGGGGCTTACAGAAGAGTTCTCAGGACACCGAAAGCATGGGAGAAAATTGACACCGTTGGCCTCGTTAAAATTAAAACCTTTTGATCTGAGACAGATCCTGTTAAGATGGTGAGAAGGCAGACTGCAAACTAGTGACACCTACTTGCAAACCACACACCCGAGAAAGGACTGGCATTGAGCAGCCTATAAAAGCGCCTGCAGAATTCAACAGTAAAAACCAAACAACTGCATTCAGAAATACAGGAAGCGTCTTTCCACCAACGCGGGCGTGCCAATGTCACATAAAACGTGAGCAAGTGTCAACGTCACCAGCCACGAGGGGAACACGCGTTAAAACCACACTGCGATCTCGTCGCACACCTGTCAGAGCGGCTAAAACGGAAAACCTCAGGACACCAGATGCTGGCGAGGATGCGGATAAACTGGACTGCGAGTCAGGGTGTAACGCTTACCGTGACTTTGGAAAACAGCCTGGCGGTTTCTGATGAGACCGCCAGAATTACACTCCTCGGTCTTCATCTCAGAGGAATGAAGGCTGCGTTCACGGGAAACATGCACGTGTTTCTAGCAGCCTTATTCTCGACGGCCAAGAAACTGCGGGAAATGCAAAGTATCCATCCGCAGGTGAACGTTTAAAGTGCAGCCCGTCCAGTCCACGGGAACAGACGCCGTCTCTGTAAAGAGACACGAGCGGATGCTTGGCTGGGTCTCGAGGGCGCTGTGCTGCGTTTAAAAAGCCCACCTCGAAAGCTGACTTACCGTGTGACGCCACTTATGTGACACTGTTTAACGACAAAACTACAGATGGGAAAAGCACGGTGACTCCAGGGCGTGGGTGCCGGGGTGGGGCGGGTGTGAGACGTGGCTGCAGAAGGGCGGTCCCCGTGGTGGTGGACGGTCTGTATCTTGGTCCCAGTGGCATTGACACAAAACCACGCAGACGGAAAAAAGACGCGATCATGTGCACACCAATTACACCGGTCAGTTCCGGGCCTGGACGCGGGCTAGAATTACGTCCCTCGGGGAAAGCTTTGTGAAGGGCACGTGGGTTCTCCCTGCACTCCCTTTGCAATTGCTGGTTTGACCGATGTTTTAAGATCTTCTGGATGAACATTTTTTGTCTCTATCATGGCTGGGGTGGTCTGATCAGACGTGCTTTGGGGGTGAGCACATTATCAAAGGCACTGGTGCCGAGGAAGCGGGGGCAGGAGGTGAGCACCCGGTTCAAGTTCAAAGCTGGGAGGGTGGTTTAGGCTGTGGTCATTACCGAGGTCTCCATTTTCGGGGAGTGCGTGGCTCGGGGGCAGCCGTTCACCTCCACGTCAGGTGCACGAAACAGAACGTGAAAACCATCTGTCTCAACGCACACTGGAAATCTTCATGACACCCATCTCTCCGGGTCCTTGACTGTATGTAAAATGCAGACGTGGCACCTCTGTGGGTTGACGGGCTCACAGGTGACCTTGACTGAGAACTGCAGGGGCCCCTCAGTTCTCGCAGGGGACTTGCCGAAGACACAGCCCCGGGACAGGCTGAGACGCTGCTTCTGGAAGTGTGGCCCCAGATGGGCGGCGTCAGTGCCACCTGCGAGCCTGTTAGCAAAGCCGATTCCCTGCCCCCGTACCCCGTCCCCCCAAGCCTGTGAGTCCCAGGTGCTGGGGTGGGACCCGCAAGCGGGCTTTCAGGGCTGTCCCGGTGATCGTTCTGTGTGCTGACCTAGGAAACGTGCTCTAAGAGGTGTGGGTAAATAATCTGTTAGAGAAAATCCAGAGTGTTGACTTTATAAAAATTGTGTGTGTCACTTGTAACCTCTTCACTGTCCTTCGTACAAGAGAGTGAACTCGACATAACGTAGAGCTGACGACGTCGCGGGTTCACGCCCGCCCTGACCGCGTGTCTCTCTTGTCCCCAGGCCCCAACTGCTTCGCAGAGACGGCTGTCATCCCAGCCGGCAGGGAGGTGAAGACGGACGAGTGCACCGTCTGCCACTGCACCTACGAGGAGGGCACGTGGAGGATCGAGCGGCAGGCCATGTGCACCAGGCACGAATGCAGGCAGATGTAGACCCGGGGCCGCGAAGGCGTCTCCCGGGAGACCGTGCTGGTGTCTGCATCCTGGGCGGCTCTGGGAAGCATTCGCCGGGGAGGGGAGACTCTGGCCGAGGCATGATGGACACCGGCTGGCACTGTGCTCTTCTCGGTAACTGTGACTGCAAGAGAAGGACGTGGATCTATTTCAAGACATCCACAAGAACTTGGGGCCATCGGAGCCCTCTCTCAATAAAATGTGCTATTTTCACAGCGAGGACACTGCAGTCCACTATTCTATATGAAGTGTATTTCTATAACCCTCGATTAGAGAGCTTATATAAATGTTTTCTATAGATACAGATTAAAAAGCCTGGGCTGTCCTCCCTGTGTCCCCGCGTGTCTCTTCCAGCTCCGATCCCCGAGTCTGGCCCGCGAGGTGATCTGTGGTTGCTGGGTCTCCTCCAGGTCTTGGGAGGAAGTGCCCAGTGACAGATCGTCAGATAACGGAACCAATTTTTGCTGAAAGCCGGTCCAGGTTCTGCTCCATCACAGAGAGACCAGTGGTGTCTTTTCCTTCAAAGACCCAGGCAAAGTCACACCGATACAATACGTCCTTCTTATGATCTGTGCTGTTATCAGCTCCATCCTCGGTCATTTGGGAGACGCAGGTGCAGAGGTAACGGACACACTCAGGCTTCCTGCTCGTTCAGAGCTCCCACACCGCGGGCCGTGGATGCAGGTGTCTGTGTGTTTCTGGCCGCTGGTCCAACACAAGTAGGAAGTTATGGTCACCGGGATGGGAGCTGAGCCAGAAGGCAGCAGGGGCGGTGGGAAGGGCTTCATAAGATGAGCAGAGACTACAGGCAAAATAATTGCCTGTTTTAAGAAGTCATTTCATCACCCAAGGGGGAATAATAGTATGTAGAGAACAAAAATAGAGACACAAGCCTGGCTGGGTTGTCACTCTATGCCCCGCCATGGTCTTCGCTCGGGATCTTATTTTAGCATCCTTTAGAAATCATACCATGCTTTGTATTATAGTTCATTTTACTTTTGCTCTATTTTTACTCCAAATTTAATATTAACAATTTACTCTTCAATAGGCAAGAGAGCAAGCCTGCTTTCCAATAACTTTTAAAGTCAGAAGGGCTCTCCAGTGCCATGCCATCAGGAAAGGTGACCAGCGGCCCTGTTGGTAACAACAGCCCATGTATGGCTTCTTTGGCCAAAACTATTCGCAATGTTAATATTCTTGCTGGACCCGCCCGCTTGCTTTTTCTCCACTACAGGCATCGCTGGGCGACTGGCGCAGTCATTTTGGGGCAGAATCGGGTTGTGAGAGCGGTCGCTTATTCTGGAACGCATGTGTGCCGATGGGGCACAGATTTGACATTCCAGCCGCCCCTCCTCGATGTTCCACGGGAGACCTGCTTCCTCCTGCTCCCTCCACGCCAGCCTCCCCAGGCTACTGCTTTAGTGCTAAACGCAGACTCAGTTCGCGTGGGGAGTTCTCCCAGGTGGAGCCCTGGGGCGCGGTCCCCGCCCTGGCCCGGGCGTGCTGGCTGGCATCGCAGGACCTCAGGCCTGGGTGCCCCGGACCCTGCTCTGCGCACGGCTTCTGCTGCCAGAGCCCCTGGCCCCTTCCCCACACGGAGAGCTGCGCCGTCTCTTGGTCTCACACTCACGTGCCGTTACTTGGGGTCCTGGCTGGGTTGTCACTTAGTGCCCCACCATGGTCTTCACTCGGGATCTTATTTTAGCATTATTCAGAAATCATATCATGCTTTGCATTATAGTTCATTTTATTTTTACTGTATTTTTACTCCGAACTGTCAGTAATTCAGGCTATGGGGCATTTGGTCCCCAGAATGTCACCCAGCATCTTCACGTGGCTGGCCCACTGAGGCGTGCTCAGTGTATGGATTCTGTCCCTCGCCGCCCTCGTGCGGGCCAGCAGAGCAGCTCACACTCCCGGATTGCACCTCCCTGTCGTCCCCTGGCTGCTCAGCCGACTTGCAGACCTCAGATGCCCAGGTTTAAGTCCCTGGGTGAACGGTCACTGGCCACTTCCGATGCAAGTCAGGAAGGAAACGGCTTTTGGTGTAAACTTTCTGAGGCTGAACGTGACGTCTTATGCTGAGGACACACTGGGCCTTCCTAGTGGAAAGTCAAGTTCACGGTCTCGGTGTTAACTGCCTGTTTGCAACTTTGGGGCTATAAATCTCTCGTCTTAGACTTTCCTTCACGCTTTTGAGTGCTCCTACATATTTTAATATTTTGGCATGACATAAGCAAACACCTCAGTGATGAGACATCTGTGCAAAAACAAACAAACAAAAACTACGAGTTTCCACAGCCTGTAGGAAAAGCGTTAAAAAGTGATGGCTGTCTGTTACTTCACCACGGTGTCAAATTTCGGTCTCAGTTTGGCACCTACTGTTTTAACCTAACACACAAAACAGGGGCAGAAATTAAGTCCCAAAGCCTAATTTTTAAAGGAATAAACCCCACTGAACATTAGGTGACCCTGGATACTCATGTTGGCTGGGAACGCTCGCCCCAAGTTCCAATAACACTTAGAAAACTTAAATGGTAACGTGCTCTAAGTGCCTGGCACGTGGGCGTCTCGTGGCCTAAGAGATGTGTACAGCTTACCTCCCCCCCCGTTACGTTCAGGGACGTACACAGAGCCTGTGGCTTCCACATTACACAGACACAGAATTACCCAAAATTATTTTAAAATATCAAATCATATTACCTGAGCCATTGTAGCAGACTGCTGACACAGCCTGATGAATGAAAATGACTGTCAATATTGACATCTTGAGTCTTGAATTCCATTTTCATTCCATTCATTCATTTCTCAGTTTTCCTTGATATTTAATAATATTCAATGATTAATATTCCATGATTAATTTAATAATATTCAGTGATTAATATTCAATATTTAATAATACTCAATGATTAATAATTAAATAATATTCAATTAATTAATTTTAAACAGTTCCTGGAATTAGTTTCAGGCAGAACTGTTTTTAAATATACTTTGTGGCAATACTTACTTCCCACTTTCTTTCTTTAATGTATTTTTATACCATCACATGGATGCAATTCTATTTTTGTTTCTATTTGATTTAAGAGATTATTCCCTCTGTAAGCACAGATTTCTTACAAAATGATAAACAGTGAAAAGTGTGCACTAAGTAAGGTCTTTCTAGGAAATTATTAGTGTCTTATGTATAACAAAGGAATTTATTCTTAGCTTCAAGCAATCCACTATCAGCCAATCCATGAAGGTATGTTGCAAGCCAAGAATTATGCAGTTTCCCCAGGTTAACATTATCCCCCCCCCCTTTTTTTTTGCAGAAAACTAAATGTACGAGCAGGGAGTTTAGAAAGTGGCTCAAATTTCAGTCTAGCGAGCCGTGGGCTTGACTTGAGAACCAGGCTGTGCTTCACAACAGAGCCCGGCACCCGGTTTCTTAACCACTCGCTGTTAGGGCAGAAATCAGCCAGGAAATTTCAAAATGCTCCTCTAGGCTAAGAGAGGGAACAGACGGCCACAAACTCCCCCCCGACTCAACTGTGGTCATGTCGCAGTTCTGAGACAGAGGGGCGCCGCTCGCAAAAACGTCGTGACCGCCGTGTGCTTTTACTCCTAAGCGAGCTGTAGCCGGCTCTCGTGGGAAACCCACGTTCAGGCATCAACAGTGTTTTGTGGGTCTTTGTTCAGGTGTGGGCCTTGCCCTGAAATTTACAGGACACGACCACATGCTATGACCCATCTCCCTGCAACTAAACGAAGGAAGCTGCCGTTCGCCGTGTGCCAGTTATGTGACAAGGACGACGCTGGACATCGCGGATTCTCTCCTCTGGTCTCCCTGCTGTCACCTGTGCTGTGTCACCGAGGAGGGAGCACATGGCAGACACGCGCCCAGGTCTCAGCGACGGAACGGAGGCCAGGTCTGTGCGCTCCCAGCCCTGCGATGGGCCCTCGTCAGGGCTGGGGCGGACAGAACCACCTGCATCGGACCTTCCTCCAGAGGACCACGTGCTGACCTGTCAGTCACGGAGACCCCCGGACGGACATTTACTGAGCGCCGCCTGTATGTCCGGGGGGGTTAGGCCCACGGGGCTCTCGGGCCAGGATCCCCAGAGAGGCCCCGGGGTCAGTAAAAACAGGCAACCCTGTCACCTGCATTCAAGTCATCCACTTGCATCGGTGTTGTCATTTATAATTTAACATAAAAAGCCCGCTACCTCTTGATAGACAGCAGCAACTGAATTATGAAGTCCCCGTGGTAGGGAACCAGAGCAGCCTGGGGCTCAGGCATGAGGGCAAACGCGGCGGCGTTACCCCCGTGCCTCCACTCTGTGCGGTGGTCCCGGGGCGCAGCCTCGTGCTGCTGGCTGGGGAGGACGGGGCCCCCGAGGGAACACCCCCGGGGCTGCGCCGGGAGGGCGAGGAGAAGTGAGCTGACACCTGATGCGCAGTGTTAAAAAACTGATTTCAAAGCAGGAGGTGGCTGCCTAAGTGGAAAGGTCCCCCCTCTACCCCGGGCTATTACTTCAATTTTTCTAAGTATGTTTACTGCCTCCAAGGTTTTGAAAAGTAATTCATCTCACTGCAGAAAATCTGGAAGACAGAGGGTTATCAGAAGCCTCACACATGGCCCTATTACATCAGACAACCATCGTTGGCATCTTGGTTGGGTTGTTTTAAAAGTCTGAACAGCACTCCACTAACATTCGACCTTGCAGAAACTGCCTGATTTATTCAACCCTTTCACTGCTGTAGATAAGTAACGTTAATTCCATTTTCATTGTCTATAATGTAGTTAGGACCAACGGACACAATATTTCACCTGACTTCCAGTTTACTTTTTTTAGGACCGTTTCCTTCAAGTGAAATTAGTGGAACTCTTTTTCCATACTGCCAGGTGACAACACGTTACACGTTTATAACGAGAAAAAAAAATCTTAATAAAATACACCACGGGAATCATATGTGCTCTAACGTCACAGGTCAATGTAAACATCAGATGGTATAACTTTTTCTAAAAAATGCTTGGTTAAAATTAAGGCATTGTATAAATGTAAGATACTATTTTTGATGTAAACAAAAATGATACAAGACTTGAAACAATCATCTCAGTTAGGAGTTGGTTTATATCCTATTGTCATTGCTTAAAACAACTTTCAGCATTGCACAACCTGTCTGTTAATAGAAGCAACTTTCACCTTAGTTGTTAAAGCATTTATACATACAGGACCTTAGCAGTCTAGTAATTAATTTTTAAAATTATTAAGCACGTAATAAGTATGTGCTATGAGGAGGGCCAGGAAAGGAGGAAGACCTTGGTGTAACTGAGTGTGGAAGGCAGATACACAACCAACTAAATTAAATGAGATTTAAGTGACAAAGAGCAAAGCGCATTTCACTATGGGAACCAAGAAAAAAAGTAAGCAATCCTTCTCTTTCTTCTCCTGGTTCATCCTCTGCTTAAATTTCGGTAAGCTGTTCTCGGTGGCTGGGCTTCCAAATCTTACCTTGTTCTGAAACGTGTGGGGTCTTGTGCCCGGTCTGTCTTCAGAAGCTAAAAACCTTTAACTTCCTCGGACCGCTCCCCTGTTATCGGTCCACTCTCCTCCCAGGTCACTCTCCGGCCTCGATGGGACTCCGACCTCCAGTAACGGTCACCACCACCACCACCGTGGCGGCCGCTGCTGTCCCGGGCTCGTGAGCCAGACGGCCGATCCTGTTCACGCCTCAGAAAAATGCACCGGAGGTTAAATTCCCCTGCGCTTTTGAACAATAGGAAAAAAGTGATCCCAGCTTCCGGAGTACAGAGGGAAGTAAGTATTGCATTTCATCCTTCCACAATCGAGACATTTGGAAAATCTGAGGAGGCTGCACCTTTTACAGATGGAGACCTTACAGGTTTTTCCTAGTTCCGGAAAACATACGCTAGAGGAACCATAACCCACCCCAACAGTCAAGTGGCAAATGTGTGACTTGATAGTGGAAAGGAGGTTCTTGGAAAACCTCTTTAAAATATATGGAAACAGTTAAGTCACGATTGGACATTACAAACGTCCAAAAGGGACTGTTGAACAGACATCAGCAGGGCTGACACAGAGGTGTCACCTCTGTTCCCTCTGGAGCTGTGAGAGTCCCAGGGTGACGCTGTCCACAGGCTGAGCAAACTATTAATTGGCCATTTTTAAATGCCCCATGGAGTCTAGAAACAAGCAAGCATTTTTCCTGCCCAGTGTGTCGCACCCTCGTGCCTCGATCCGACCTTCGCGTATGTGCCATTTACAAGCGTGCGTGTCTTAAGAAAGGAAACAGGGAAGAGAAAAACGGGGAACGTTCCGATGGAGTGTGAGGTGGAAACAAACACAATTAAAGCAGTAATTAGGAAAGTGAGAAGCTACTGATTTTGCAGTTTTCTCATGTTATTTTCCGGGCATTTAAGTATTTAAATGCCTGGTAAGTTTTCACCTTGAGACACAACATCGCAGGGTAAGTGAGGTTAAGACCGGGTGGTGGCCGCAGTGGTTTCTGCAACATGACACCGACGGGGAAGGAGGTGACCATGCTGTGTGTGACAATTGTGATGACGGACGGTCTGGCTCTCGTTCCTAGACGTGCTGTCCGGGAGAGGAACTGCTCAGTTTCTCTTCCTCTCCACCTGGTGGAGGTTCACATACATGCGACCTGATGCCCATACAATGACTACTCCATTCTAAAATGTCCAAAACATAAGTTAAGGGACTTTAACCCGGAAAGTTTAAGACAGTCACACTGAACTGTATTAAAAGCCCGTGGTGTGGTTGGGATGAACCACTTAAAAGTGGCCAAAAAGTGCAATAATAATTAGACCTGCAGGCTTTTTAAAAAGTGACTTTGAACCAAGAAAGGTCAACTGGAAGGTACAAAATCCCCAAAAATTAAAGCAAAGGAATGAAACGGACACATTAAAATGACTGTGGAAGAAAACAGTGGCCTGAGATTAGTCAAAACGTAGTAATGATGGAAGGGGCTAGTTTTGAAAAATCATGAAAAATCTTTTGGGCTAACTCAATACATTACATTTTAAAACCATTTTTAAATCCGTTATCCAGGAAATATGTTGGGAGTCATATGCAGGTCTGGCAGCAGTGAACAAAGACTATTGGATTTTCGGTTCATAAAGCATTTGGACGTACAGTGTTTCAATTAAAACGAGGACACACCGTTTTTTGGTAAAATCTGATACATTTAATGTTGGCATAATAGTAATTTATGACATTTTAATATTTCAAAAATACACTTTTGTGTGTGACAAATCACGGAAGAGCTCAGAATAGTGGCCTACAAGCACGCTTTCGCTCCAAACACCAGGCTGCCGTTGCACTGCAGGCAGTGCGTGCCGTCCCGGGGGTTGTAAGATCCAGGGCTGCAGATCACTGCGGAGGAAAGAGGAGTCAGTAAGGAGCGGGGTCCCAGGCCCACGCAGATCAGCTCTGCACGGAGGACACGCTTTCAGAGATTTTTTTTTTTCAATTGTGGTAAAATACACATAAAATTCACCATCTTCAGTGGTGTTAAATACAGTCGAATCGCTGTACAACGGATCTCCAGAACTTTCTCACCCGGGAAAAACTGCAAATCTGTCCCCGCTAAACTTCCCGCAGGTCCCCGTCTCCTGACTCCTGGCAGCCGCCAGTCCACGAGCTTGGCTCCTCTGAACACCTCATGTAAGTCAAACGTGACTCTTCACCCTAACCCAGCTTAAAGCAAGACCATGACCTCTCACAGGTTTCCTAATCACGTGACGTGATGCTGGAAGGCTGGCGGGGCCGTCCCGTAAGGCGCAGAAGCGATTAAAGGTGCAGAACCAAGCGTGACGGGCAGCTGGTCCACTCGCCACCTCGTTTTGGAGGTGCCGAGACCGCTCGCCCGTGGGGAGGCCTGCGGGGTACTTCTAACGGTCCTCTGATTTCAGTTCCTACTTCTGCCCCGGGCCGAAATGTGTGGCTCTGGAAAACTTCCTCAGCCTAACTTCCCTCAGCGTGATCATCTCAACAAAAGGATATCGTGCATCGTGAGAAAGAAGCCAAGGTCACACACATCCCCGTCCCCGAGTAACCGCGGGATGCTGGGCCAGGAGGTCGGCTCTCCTAGCTCCAGTCTTCCCCGCGGCGTGGGGCCAGGGAGCCCAAGCGATGCCGCCGGTCCTCCACCCCGGCTACCCTGTTCCTCCTTGTCCTGCCGCAAACGCAGGCCGCCCAGGACTCACGCGGATGCTAACGGCACCCCTGAGCCCGGGGACTACGGGCCGTCTTCCTCTAGCGCCACGATTTAATAAACAATACACACCACCAACCGGATCCGGGTCGTAGCATATTGTGTAATTTCGCATCATTCCTTCTAAAGTATTTTTTTTCAAGTTGGGAAATATTTGAACTGTCACTCAGATGAAGTATTTTCCATTCTAGGTTCTAAGGAGTTCCTGAAGTTTCAATAAGCATTTTATTTGGGAAATAATGTTCCAGATGCAAAACAAAAAATACTGGGTAAACAAAATTAGATAGACTTATTTGCTGCCGTAATGGCGACGTGTGTAAAGTGAGAACGTGTACGGTTAAAACTCTCCTGGTACGATGTTTCTCGCAGGTGTGTGACGACGGTACACTTTCTCTCAAAAGACGTACTAATATTTCTAAATCTCTAAAATTAAAATTAAAAACTTAACCAAAAAAAAAATAAATAAAAGTAACAATAGTCAAGCAACAAACGGGGAACCAGTTTGCAGCTACAAAATCAGCGACGTCTGCTAAACAGAAAACATAAACAGTTGAGATGAAGCCGTGATGAAAGGACAGAAAACTAATTCAAAAACAGGCATGAAGGAACAGAAAATCTGGAGGAACCTGTAGCAAGCAAAGGGACTGAGTCGGTAATTCAAAACCCCCAATAAGGAAACTCTCAGGGCGGGCTGGCTGCGCTGGTGACACTACCCGGAAGTCAAAGGAGAGTTGAACCAATGCTGCTGAAACTCTTACGAACACACAAGAGAAGGAACACTTCTTACTGAACCTATGAGGTCGGCACTGCCTCAAGTGGATACTCTGTAAATGTTCACAGAAGCAGCATTTACAGCAGCCAAAATGTATAAACAACCCAAACGCCCACCAGTGGATGCGGGCGAACACGTTAGGTATAAACGAACAACGCAGTATCGTTCAACCATAAAAGGAACGGCATATGGGCACGTGCTCCGACGGGGCTGAATCGCGAAAACATCACGCTGGGTGAAAACGAGCCACACCCGAAGCGACACGTATGGTGTCTGTTCACTTACGTGAAGGGGCCAGAACAGGGACAGAAAGCAGGCTGGTGGTGGAGAGAGCAGGCAGCAACCACTGAACAGGCACCGAGCTTCTCCCGGAGACGATTCAGGTACCTGGGAACTCGGCAGCGCGGTGTCTGCACAGCACTGGGTTCTCAACGCCACTGAGCTGCTCGCGCTACGATGTTCGCGTGGAGCTGCATTTGACCCATGGGCCAATATAAATTGGTGGAATGCGTGTAACTGATAACCAGAAAGGGAAGAGAGAACAGTGCAGAAAGCAGTAAATGACATACATGACCCAAATTCGGTGCTGAAAGGCAGACTACAAAGCCACGCTTATTACTAAGGGAAGGAAGTCGATCTGAAAACGCTACACACCGTCTAATTCCAAATCTGTGACACTCACACTATATACAAATGTTAACTATGACCTTAATATGAGTGAAAAATTCCTAAAAGAAAACATAGGGCTAACTCTTCATGACTTTGGGTATGGCAGTAAATGTTTAGATATGGCAACAAAAAAATAAATAGGACTTCACTAAAATTTAAAAAGCTTTGTGCATTAAAAGACATTGTCAAGAACTCTGTCAAGTGGCTGAGAAGCAACGTTAACAGGGTGTTATCTCCAACTGACATGAGATCTAAGAAAGAGGGAGCGTTTACATGAATGTCTAACAACGTAGACTTCCACGCAAGGACTATGACTAGGAACACAGAGGTGTATCACATAACAATGGAGAGTCCAGTCATCAGAACAAACAGCAATCCTAAATGCTTAATTAATCACTTAATTACTGCGTTTCAAAAGCCTTGTTAGGAAGTAAAGGCGGAGCCGTCTGACCCACAGTCACAGCCGGGAGCGCCGGCGTCTCGCTCTCACAGACCGACACCGCACGTGGGAACCGGAGCCACGGTTCTCCTGCGGGGCCGACCGCCGCCACTACGGGCACGAGGCCGAGCTCACGGCCCCAGTGCGCACGGAGCGTTCGCTCCTCAGGACGAGCCTCTTCCTGAGCCTCAGAACCTTTCTCAGGACAACTCAAAGTTAATACATGGTGCGTTTTCTAAACAGACAAATTTAGTTGGAAATCAACAGAATAAAGACATATTGGAAATGACCGGTTATATGGGAATTAAAAAGAGTGCCAGTAAGTGAGCCCTGGGCCAAAAAAATTACAAAAAAAAAAACACTAGAAAATATTTTGTGCTGATTGAAAACTTAAAAATAAATCAAATTAGTGGGATGAACGTAAAACAATCTTAGGGAGAAACATACAGCTTTACATGCTCATGTGAGAAAAGAGAAAGATGTAAAACCAATGCAGTGTGATGCTCTCTTAAGAACCTAAAGAAACTTTTTTTTCTCTGTGAGCTACCGTAAGATCTTGTATACATTTCCCTGTGCTCCACAGTATAATCTTGTTTGTCTATTCTACAATTCTGAAATCCCAGTCTCACAGAGAAAAAAAAAATGTGACAATGAATATATGTATGTTCATGTATAACTGAAAAATTGTGCTCCACACTGGAATTTGACACAACATTGTAAAATGATTATAAATCAATAAAAAGAATTTAAAAAAAAGAACCTAAAGAAAGTAGAACACATTAAGTTTCAATGAGAAAGCAAAAAAAAATAAGAAAATGTTAAAGAGAAGATATTAATCAAAGAGAAATCAAACCAACAAAAAAAATCAATGAAGTGAAAGCTGACTCCTTGAAGCCACTAATAAAACTGATAAACCTCCAGCTAGAGCTTGTAAAACCAAAAAGAATTAGTCAAGATAAATGAGCAGTATCAGTAATCAATGAAGAAACATTACTACAGATTCTACAAAATTAGTGGTTAAATAAGACAACATGGTGATAAACCTGTGGAATAAATCTGACCATTTAAAGAAAACAGACAAACACCTTGCACATACAAATTCTAAAAATGGACTCAGAAAACCTGAAAAGCACTTTGTCCCTTCACCACTGTAATTACAATTCCTCCCACAGGGAGCTGCAGTCCTGCTGGAGGGGTCAAACCCTCTCATGCCCACTCAGCCCACTGACGGCAGCTGAAAACTAGAACTAAGAATGTCCCGACTGCCTGGGGGGGTCACTAAAAAGCAAAAGACACTGGGTGACTCTAGAAAGGAAGTTAACAGAAGTGACTCACACAGAGACAAGCATCACTTTTTTTTTTTTTAATTTTCTCTCTAAACTGAGATTTGCAATCATACAGGTTGCGGCCTAACTACCATGTTCACTGTTTGGAAGGTTATGTTTCGGATGACAAGTTTTCAACGATTTTGTCTCTCGAGGGAATGCAATCTATTCACATCACAGTAGGCTTCTTTGGAAAGACTAACATGCCAATTCTAAATTATATATATAGTACTTAAAAAGCCACAGAATAAGCAAAGTAATTTTTAACATAATAGGATAGTCATTATTATAAACCTACAGTAATGAAGCTTCGGTGAAACAATAAACATAAAGGTGAACAGAGCAGAATTAACCCCACATGAATACAGTCAGTTACATTTTTGACAGAGGTACCAAGGAAAACTTAATGGGAAAGGAAAATTCTTCACCAAGTGGCGCTGGATTTCCAGGACAGGCTATCTGCATTTGTGAACAATGATTACGGACTCTTACCTCATATCAAATAGAAAAATCAACTCAACACCCAGCGTAGACTTAAATGCCCAACCCCAAAATACCAAAACAAAAAGCCCAGCTGAAAATCTTTGTGACCTTAGGGTGGGGAGAGGTTAATTAGAACACAAAAACACACGAATCACAGAGAAAAAAATTAATAAACTGGATTTCTTCAACTTTTTGCTTTGAAAACAAAAATTCCAGCCACAGCCCAGGAGAATGTATTCATGGCACATATACCAGGAGAAAACTTTTGTCCATACTATACTGAGAACTCTTACAACTCAGTAAGACAAACAACCCACTTAAAAACGGGGAAGATATTTGAACAGACACTGTGCAAAAGAACATCAACATCCAACAGGAACTTGAAAATACCTTTTAAAAAGGAAAATTAAAACCATAATGAGATACCACTACACATACACACATTGGAGTGGCTACAATTAAAAACAGTGATCATATTATGCTTTGGAAAGTATTTACAATAGCTGGAACTCCACAGTTTTGCAGGTGGAACATAAAATCGTACGGCCACTTCAGAAGTAATTTGGCATCTTTTTTTTATAAAGTTAAACATACACTTACCGTATGACCCAGCAATCACAATCATAGGTATTTTTCCAGAAGAACTGAAAACATATGTCCACACAAAGACGTGTACAGGAATGTTCACAGCAGCTTTATTTGTAATGGCCTAAAACTGGAAACAACCCAAATGTCCGTCAACAGGTGAATGGATAAACAGACTGTGGTATGCCCATTCAATGGACTACTTACTACTCAGCAACAGAAAGGAGCAGACTATCAATACATGCAGTAATACTGATGCCGCCCAAAATCATCGTGCTGAGGGAAAGAATTCAGACAGAGGTTACGTACTGCACGATCCCATTTACAGAAAATGATAAAAATGCATGCAAATGTATAGCGACACAAACACACCGGTATTTGCTTGAGAATGAGTGCTGAGGTAGGACTGATTCCAAAAAGGCATGAGCAAAATTCAGAGCCATGGCAAAGGTCCTTCTCTTGACTGCAGTGATCGATTCATGGCCGTATACACGTCCAAGCCATTAAACTGTGTGATTTCAGCATGTGGAGTTAGTTAATTGTATGTTAATGCTGAGCCCAAATTAACGTTTAGCTGAGACATCATTTATTGATCATTGTGTTGACTGACTCAATAAAAGCTAAACGTATAAAATCCTGAATTGGGATGAAAATACCAATTTCTGATAATGGATCTATTATTCATTTGTATGTGCAGAAAGGGGAGAAATGGATTGCTCAGGCCTTCACTGGAGGCTTCAGCTGTGTCCTATTTAAATCACTTTAAATCTTAGGACACGAAGCAAGTGACAGAACACGGAATTTGTTTGCAATGAGTGATGTATGTGTGTTTACAACATCATATTCTATATTTCTAGATGTTTGAAATGTAACATTATAAAGAAAGATTTTGCTTCCAAAGAATCATAATGTATCAGACACACACACACACACACACACCCCTTCCCCTGAAAACCAAAACCAAACAAACCTCAGAGACAGCTTCACTGAGGAATGAAACACTTGAGAAAAAAAATTATTAAAAGTTTTACATAAGCCATTTACAAAAAAAGCAAGAAGAGGGAACAATTGCAACTCATTTTATAAACAGCAATGCCCTAATAAAAAAAAGTTTACAAATATTTACAAGAAAACTACAGACCCAAGTTCCACAAAAATCCTTAATTAAGTATTAGCATTTACACCCCATCAATATATAGAAATTAGGAACAATGATTGCATGTAGTTTATGAGGTCAGTTCAACAAAGTTGGCTTAACTTCTATGTATCAATCAGTGCACCATAAAACATGATAAAAGACATTAAACATATAATCAACTCAATGATCTATAAAAATATGACAAAACTCAACCTCATTCATGACAAAAAATCAAAACAAATAAGGAATGGAAGGGACTTTCCTTTGTCAACTGGATTAATGGCATCTCTGAAAACCCTCCCACTAGAACCACGTCTACCTGGAACAGGAGAAGGCGGCCAGCTCTCACCACTCGTGTTGAGCACTTTGCTGAGCGTTCCAGCCAGGCGAATGGGGACATAAAACTAACAAAGAGCATGGAAATCACAGATAAAGCAGTAAAATGGTCTTGACTCCTAACTGGGATGATTAGGTATGAAGAAAATCAAAAAAACAAAGAATAATTCTTAGCACTAAAACTGAGTTTTAGCAAGGCCACGCAATACAAGGTCAGTATTTCCAGAAGAAAACAGGAAAAAGTTGTCAGGAATCTGAGGTAAGCAGAAATCTCTTGGATGGACACAGTATCTTTGAAGCAAAAACTGAAAAACTTAGTTCAGTATTTGAAAGATATCATTAACAAAGTAAAAAGAATACAGATGGACTTGTTGCCAGAATATGTAAACAAACCTTCTAAGTCACTATCTAGAAGAAATACAACCCAATAAAAGGGTAGAAGAAAAGGTCTGAACAGTTCACAGAAGAATACAAGTGAGCGCTCAAAGAGAGCGTGGGAAGATGTTTGACATCGTTAGTTACGAAGTCAATACAAAGTGCAGCACAGACAAAACAGCACCACACCCTCATCGGGACGGTGAATATCTAAAAGATGGCCAGTACCAAGACCGCAGGAAAAACGAAGAATCTAGAAAGCTCGCACACTGCCCGGTGGAGGTATGAAACCAAACAGCTGCTCTGTAACAGTCTGGGAATTTCTCAGTAGTTTTAAAATACGTTTCACCGTTATTAACCTGCAACTTAATTCTTATGTGTCTGCCCAAGAGAAACGAAGACGCAGATCCCCAGCAAAGCTTACAGAGAAGCTTTATTCACAATAGCCAAAAGCTAGGAACAACCCAAACGCTGACCAAAAACGGAATGGATAAGTAAGTAGTGGTGAAGTTAACAGGCAGTTGTAAGTGGTTACAGGGTGGCATAAGGGAACAATTTGGGGCGATGGACATCCCTGTATCTTCACTGCGGTATTGGTTAAATGGATGAATTCACCTGCCCCAACTCACTGAACTGTGCAGTTAAAACGTGCACTTTTTCAAAGGTAAAATGAGTGCATTTATTACATCTTAATAAAGTTGCTTAGAACGTATTTCCCCACAAATACTGCGTGGTCTCATCAAATTGGGTTTAAAGATTCCAAGTAACAGGCAGATACTACCTGATTGGATTTAACAAGCCAGATCAAATTATCTGCTGCCTAAATAAGTACGAAGACATAAATTTAAAAAGGGGCTAGTAAGAGCTGCAGCGTTTGTAGCGGTCAGTTTCATGTGTCTGTCTGGCTAAGGGATACAGGCACGGCCGTGAAGGCTCTGTAGATGAGATAAAAGTTTATAATCAGCTGACTTTCAGAAGGCAGGCTGGTGGGCTGACTTCATCAGCCGAAAGCCTGCGGACGGAGCTGAGGCTCCCCTGAGAAAGGGGACATTCTGCCGGTGGACTTCCGCTTCAGACGGCGCCCAGGAGTCCTGCGCCGGCCCTCCCCGAGGGCTTGCTCTGTAAATGTGACAACAACGTAGCTAGCTGTCACGAGCACACAAGCCAACGTCTTGCGGTAAATCCCGCAATATGCACATACCCGACTGATTCTCTGGTGTAACTCTGATAAACCGTGGTAGCACTAAGGAAGAAGAATCTGAAGTTGGCAGTATTAGTATCAGACAAAGTAAAGTCAGAGGAAAGGCTGCTACAAGGAATGAAAAAATATTTCATTATGATCACGGTGTGGCTATAACCAGAAGGATACAGCATGAAACATGTTTCAGTAAATTAAAAAGTGTTCTAACCACACAAAGCATGTTCTCTGATAGCTGAATTGTATTAGGTTTCAATAAAAGAAGGATCTCTGGAAATCCCCGTAACATTTGGAAACTGAACATCACAATTCTAAAAAACAACTACCTGAAGAAGAAATCAAGAGAGAAACGAGCATTTTGAAGTGAATGGAAATGAAAGCACAACAGGGCACGTTCTGTGAGGCGCCCCTGAAGCTGTGGAGAAATTAATAGCTGGAATGCTGCAAGTTATTAAAATGTTGCCCCCCCAAATAACCTGAACAGCCACACGTACTAAAGAAACTGAATTTTTAGCAAAAAAAAAGACCAAACAAACAAACAAAACAAAAAATTAAACTTCTCAACAAAGAAAACAAAGGTTTTACTCTGCTGCTTCCAGGAAAATGCAGGAGGCAAGGGGGAAACTGATGAGGGCACTGTTAACGGATTCTTTCAAGCAGGTGCACAGATGCAACACACTGACAACCAAAAGGCAGCAGCCATTTTTACAGAACGTGGCAAGCGGACTCAAGAATCGGAACGGAGGGGCAGTGGGCCTCCTGGTACGTAAGGACAGAGACTGGGACTCACTGAAAGTTACAGCCACCTGCTGCAGGGATCGAGGAGCAATCAGGGGAGCAAGAGAGTATTCAGAAACACGCCCACCTACGTGGACACCTGAGCGCAGCACCGGGTGAAGGATGAGCTTTGCAATAAACGGTACTGAGAAACACGACATAAAAAATACTCAGCTGGGGTCTCAGTGTCGACCACCTGCTCACACTCAGTGAGCACTCTGTATTTCTGAATTCTGACATCTCCTGGATGAACAAAACGTAAGTGCTATAATGAAGGCATTTTTGAGTTTCTAAAGACAAGGAAGATTTGGTTTATAAAGGGCATGTGGTAGGTTAGGCAATGAAGCCGGGGTTTTAGCACTGAAGGTTTAAAGCAATGAGATGATTACATCTGGAACTGAGACGTGTAACTGGAAGCCATGTGGGACAGGGGCTCAAAAGGGGAAAAAGTAAAGGTCCTCCCTGGCCACTCAGGGGAGGACCGTGGCCAGCCCAGGCACAGGGAGAACGGACCCAAATTAAAATCGTTACATCGGGAATGAAGACGAGGGGATAAATCCGGGAGGAGGGCAGTGAGGCAGAAAGAAGGGAAGGAGGACTTCCGCTGGCCAGTGAGCAAGCCCCGACTGGCAAAACCGCGACTCCTGTGGGGGAGGCTTCCAGCCCGAGCAGACAGCGGCCGGCGGGGAGACACCGTCCTTACTCCACGTGGCTGTAAAAGTTTGCCTTAATCTTCTGAAAATTAACGCTCAGAATCCATTAAAAGAAATCCCAAGAGGTCTACAGTTACCCATACACTGAGAGAGAGGTTAATTTAAGACGGTGTGAACGTTTTGAATTGTTAAAGCAACATACCCAAAAAAATGTGAAAAATCAAACTGTTCATTTTTCTGAGATCAGTACTCACATTTCTGTAAATCCACACAAGGAAACGACTCGAAAAATTAGAGCTAGTTAAGTACAACTGTAAATAACATTTAATACAACTGTAAAAACAGGAGATACTCTAAAGGCCAACATAAATGAAATGTTTGAACGTAACTCCTGTAATTAGCCGTTTTTAGTAAATAAAAGCCATGTGCAGACAACAGAAGGATATGGAAGAATGTTTACAACTTAATGGCTAACACAACAAAAGCCATACTAATGTCCTCATTCCTGCGAACCATTTATTGATAGCTCTGTTAGAATGGTAAATTTATGAAGACAAAGAGCAGGTGACAACCACACACAAAGGAAATGTCTGAATGTTGGAGAAATAAACACTGGTGAACGTTTATTTTTCTTGAGTATGCCTTCGGTGTTATACTGTTCAAGCTTCAAGGGAAAATTTAAATTTTTTACCTTTTTATTATGAAATGTTGCGCACAGGAAAAAAAAAAAAGAGACATGAATGTACCGTGCGATGAATGTCTGCACAGAACGCCTGGGGACGATTCAGGCCTCACGCGGAACGCTGCCACCGCCTCAGAAGCCCTCTGTGTTCCTCTCTGTTCGTACTTCCACCCCGCCCTCCAGAAGTCGACACTATTCTTCTTCCGTGTTACGGTAATGCTTTCCTCGGACTGCGTGGCAGTTTTAGCTGTTAGCATCCGTGAACAAATCTCTGTAACACAGACCTTCCTTACGCCTAAGCGGCATGCGTTGACCCTACTGCACTGGGCTTCTTTTCCACACGTTGTTGATAAGATGCACCCAGACGCTTGTGCCCCCCACCCATGCATCGCGGGCACGCCCCGGCAGCGTTCCAGCGGATGAACGTCTCACTGTCACTCACACATTCTACCACGCATGGACATTTGGGTTGTCTCTAGTTTGGGACCATTAGCGAATACGCTGCAAGGGAAGTTCCCTGAGAGTCAGACGCTAGATCACAGAGCACGCGCACCGTCACGTTTACGGTAACGCCAAACGGCCCCCCAAGGGGCATCACTCACCCACTCGGGCAGCGTGACCGCGTCTGGGACGGCACGACACGCCCTTCTCCGCACCTAGCACGTGAGGGCTGGGTAGCTTCCCCAGCCTGACAGCTGTGTAGCCAGAGCTCACTGTGTTTTTAACACACACTTCCCTAGTTACGAAAAGGCTGGACACATTTTCACGTGTCCATTGACCAACTGGAATTACGTGTTTGTGAAGTACTTGTTCAAATCTTCTCCCGTTTTTCAAAATTGCTTTGTCCTTTTCAGAAACGTTTTCTAGGGGCCCTGGATACGTTCTGGGTGCCAGAAGTCCGAGGCTCAGTCACGCCCTAGCTCGGGTGGTGCTTACTAAGAATGTCTTCGAAGTCCCGCCGCGGGTCTCCAGTCACCCACAAAGCCCTCTTCAGGGACACACGTTCACCTTTCAGGCCCCCCCGACCTCTGTCTCAGGCTGCTCTATATAATCCTATATAATCTCCCCTTGGGTCCCTTCCCTGCGGTTTAGCGGTTTCAGGTTCTCTAATTAATTCATGGATGCACCTCCTGTGTCTCCAGACTTTGCCAGCTGAGAGCACATATTTGGGGGGAGCAAAACAGTTATTTTTAGAGGCAGAAAATATTACAGAGATTTTTACATATGTTTACTATATAGTTTCCATGGTGTCTGTTGTCAGGAATAAAAAGTTGCTTAATGAACTTGATCACGCAGGACAGCACATAGAAACATTAATGTGAAAACCACACAGTAAAATCAGGGTACCTGAAAACAATGTTCTCTGAACTTTTATAAAGGCAAAAAATATTGAATGGTACAATTATTTGTACCTCTGCTCAGAGGTTCAAAACCTATTATTTCACTTAAAAGAGTTATGTTTAACTATTGCAAAATGCTTAGAATAAATAAGATGCAAGTATGCAAAAATTCTAGTTCGCCTTAAGACGTCACTGAGTGACGGTATAAACGCACTTAACAGGCAGCCGCAGCACTCAGTTTCGTTTTCACTGCTTGAGTGATAAACAGCACCACAGGTTATCAAAACGGTGGCAAGGCTGGCATTTCTAAGTGCTTCATTAAATCGGTACTGTACTTCCTAAGATAAACATCTCAGTACATTTATCCAATTTCATACCCTTAAGCAAAAACAAAATCATGAAAAAGTTAAAGCAAAATACAACTTCAAATAAATTAGAGAAATACCTTAGTAATAATAAAAATAAGCAACATTGTTAGGTAGCGTGAAAATAAGTGAATTTTCGCAAACGTAAGCCGTGAGAATCAGAGCTCGTCACGTACCACAGCACTCAGGACACTTCGGGTGTTTCAGGACGTTTATCCCGAACCCGGGGAAGCAGCGGTTCATCCACACCATCTGGAAAGTGCCTTCGATGTGGTAAATCTCAGGCAGGGATTCTGCGCGTCTGCCCACCACTTCCACTTGCTGACTGAAAAATCTCTCTATGAGGCTTTTAGCCTAAAATAGAAACAGAACTTTTTTCATATTACATTATCATAAATATATCATCACATTATATTATCATAAAGAGATGTATTGTAGGACAAGTAAGGTTGCTTGTGTATTCAGAAGCAGGAGAAACAAACTCTGTCTTTATCTTTTCTTGAGTTCACAGAATATAAATCATACACATAAAACTGAAAAGATGTCACCCAGAGGCCTCAAATGTTTGCAAATGTACTTCCCGAGACAACACAAAGGAAAATTTCAATATATAACCTACCTTTTCTGGTGCCCCTGGGTTTGAAGAACACATGGATGGACACTGGAGCAACACGAAGACAGCTCTTTGAAGTTAAATTTACCTTTAAGCAATGCTCTCTAGCAATGAACTGTTCTTAAAGAAATGTACTTTAAGAATCTTTGTAAGAAGTCTCCTGAGGCGGCCAGCCGCTCCACTCTTCCCACAAAGAAAAATTAGGTTTAGAGACAAGAGGGAATAGAGCACATGTTAAAACTCATAGCTCTGTTTCAGAAGTCAAATGTCCAAAGTAATTGAGGCTTCACTCCAATCTCTGATAATTAGTTACCTCTTGCCCGGTAGTAACTACCGTGGCGCGACTCCTAAGGTTAACAAGAGGCTTGTAACATCTCAGTGACTGGTGCGCTTCCCCGTCGGAGCAGGAGGGGCGGGCAGGAGCTCACACCCTCCGGCAGCCAGCCGCCCTCCGGCTCCCCTGCGCTGCCCTGCCCTCTGGTCCCGCCAGGAGCGCGGGCTCCGGGCACCACGCTCATCTACGACCACTAACGGTGTGCCCCAATCTACTCGTTTCTTCAGGTATCTTGCAAACTGCGTCCCTCCCACGAAACTTTCTATAAATAACTGTAAAAAACATTTTTCAGTATACTGTATTCAAGTCTTATTCTATTCCTGAATTGCTGCATTTTTTACAGATGAAATAGTTTTCCTGGGCTTCTAATAAATTCTGTCAAGTTTGCCGCTATTTACAATTTTGGCTAAGGAAGTGCTTTTATGAAGTAATCAGCCACAAACCTGGTATTTAATTAAGTATATTTAAATGCGGGACTGCCAACGGAAGTTTTAGGAGACACAAACATACTCACTTGGCTTCCTGACACCTTATCCAGAAAAACAAAAAAACAAAAAGCAAAAAACAAAAAGCAATGGAACCGGGCCTGAGGAAACCTGGCAGGAACAAAAATCATGTTGTAAAGCAGATGCCTGTTGTCCTTGTGAAAAGCAGGATGAGGCTAAATCTCTTATTTGACAAAAATGGAAAGAAGGTAAGGAATTATCTGAATCATTAACAGATTTTTTTTTATACTAAGTGTGCTGATGGTCGACAAAGGGTGAAATGGAGGAACTCTCTCAGTTGGGCAAGGAGTAAAGATGATAAAGCGAAACTTCCTGGACCAGTCTGGACGACGCGAGAACAAACCGTAATTACAGAAACACAGATAAATTCATCAGCTGACTTAACGGAACAGACATCAGACTGCCTAGCCCAGGCTGCTTCTCCCTTCACTCCCCTAAAAAAAACTTTACAGAAGGATCAAGTGTGCATACATGGGGTAAGCTCTGTAACTACCAGGTATATTGACTACTGGACGATAGGAAGAAACCATTACCACCGCAACAAGAAGCAGTTTGTAAAATAAACTTCTGGGGGGGCGGGGGTTATAGCGCAAGTGGTAGAGGGCCTGCCAAGCATGCGTGGGGTCCTGGGTTCAATCCCCAGGACCTCCACTAAAGAAAAAAAAATTAAATGAATAAACGTGATTACCTCCCCCACCCTCCCCCAAAATAAAATAAATTTCTGCATGGAGAGGTTGAATAGCTTGCTTTAAATGCCATCACCTGCCCCCTGTTCATCAAATTAGGGACCGAGAGAAGGGCCGAGAGAGGCTTTCGTGTTTGTTCAACCGAGTCCAGCCAGCTCAGAGAGCAACTACTTAAAGCCACGGCGTCCCAGGACAGGTAAGAAACGTCACACCGCGCACATGCCCGGAGTCCGCCTGGCGCCCCGCCACGCCCGCGGGGACAGCGAGCACGTTCCAGGTGCTGCAGACACGGCGCTTTCAGGACGGAGTCCGCTGGAGACCTTTGGTTAACACCTGTATGGGGTACCTCTCTGGACAAGGGCTACAGTTATCAAATGGGGCTGGAACAACAGCAACACCACGTGGAAACAGCGGTAAGGTGTCTTAGGGAAAAGGGAAACAACCGCGAATCCGCACGGGATTGTTCAGCGAGCAAAAATCGGGGGGGTGTGCAGACCCTGCAGGACATGTCCCAGTGAAGCACTCCTGAAAACGACTGAGGCGTCCCTGTCACGCAGGAACACAGCACGGACAGCGCACGCGCACGCGCACAGCGAGCGGGCGGAGACTCTGGGGCAAAGCCTGGCTGCGAAGCAGAGGGCGCAGGGCAAGGGTCACGTCGCCCCGCGAGTCCTGGGAAAGCTGGGCTCCATGCTAAGAAGTGCACTGAGTTGCAGAACTTGGCAACGCAAAAGCGTAGCCTCGCTCTGTAGAGACGGCTTCAAGCCTGAAGCCAAAGACAAGAGTCCCCTCTCCACCCCGGGCGTCCCTGGGACGCGGCCGCTCCCCAAGGCCTGAAACCTGCTCTAGAAAACCGGGTTCTCTCCGAGAAAAAGTGAAGGCGAATTACAATTCAGGTTTTGAAATTATTAGAGATCTCAACTGTGACACTAAGGTGTTTAAAGCAGCGTATTTCAAATCGGAGAAAGCAGAAAGGGAGCGGGAGGGCAGAAACGACACTTAAAGATGCAGACGGTGTCACATCTGCAACCACACGGTGGGCCAGAGACTCTGAAGGATCCTCCTGCTAAAAAGCACCCAACTGGACAGAACCGAACAAAGATCTTGTGTGGCTGCGTTTCAACGACAAGAGAGGAAGAAAAGCGGCAGAAGGGAAAAAAGGACAAGGGGAGGGAGAGAGAGAAAGAGCAAAGGGCATTAAAAATGAAGAGGAAATTACAGACCGAGCACTAGCCAAGTGCCCATCTCATTTCACATCAGTCTGAGTACTCCAGCGCTGTAATTTACCAGCCGAAAGAGACAAGGAAAAAAAGCCTTGAACCTGTTAAAAAACAGGCAAAGCAAAGCACTGAGCAAGACACTAAGTACAACAGCAGAGCGAGAGGCGATGAAGTTCAGTCACAAAAGGGAAATAACAAGACACCTGCCTGTGGGCCCTGGGGCAGGGAGGGGCGGGGGCGGGGGCGCGGGGCGGGGGTGGCGGAGCCCAGACTCCTCCGTGAATTCCTACACAATGGCTGCCTTGCAGGGCGGGCGTGGGTATCGTTACTGTGTTTGCTGTGTGGCACAAGATGCCCTGGTCAGAAACTACCGTAACGTGTGGCTTTGCTGGGGAACAGCCGTGGACCGTCAGGCCACGCTGCGGAGTAGCGCAGACCACCTAAGCCAAGGGGGTGCACCTGCCGACAAAGTGCTGCTGGTGAGAGAGGCCGCAGCGGCCAGAGTTACGAGGAAGGGGATGGAGTGAGAAGCAACAGGAGGGACAACAAGCCGCGAAGTCAGACCGTCAGCGGCACCTCGGCTACCCACACTGGAAAACGATACGAAGCACATCCAGACATAAGTGGTTAAGGAAACGCAGGACAAGAAATTTAAACACCACAATAAAAGAAACGGTGTATCTGAAAAATAAGCCACTTAAACCACAATTAATGGAGGGAGTGGAAAAATGGAGTGAAATTTAAAACGCACTGGACAGACTGAACGTCAGATGAGACCCAGCTGGGCCAGAAATATAGAACACTATAAATGACTGGAGAAACTACTCAGAATAAAGAGCACATAAAAGAAGGGGGGAGAAAAAAGCAGGAGACATGGAGAAATCGAGATAATCTAAAACTGTACTAAATGGAAGTTCCAGAGAAGCAAATGGAGCCAAAGGCAATTTTCAGAAGTGTTCTGGCAGAAGAATCTCCAGAACTGATGATGAAAGCAATGAATCCTCAGACTGCAGTGGAACGGCACGTACTGGAAGAGGAAGCACGACCTGACAAGAAAGGCTGGGGTGCAAGGAGGAGCGGAGAGCAGAAGGAAAGAAAAAACGGGCAAAACTCTGGGGAAACCTAGACGGACACTGACACTCTGAAACAATCTAAAGAATAAGTAAAAAAAAATTTTAAAAAGAACTACAACACTAGAAAACCAAAGCTTGAAAGACTGAAGCAGGTCCTAAGAGTAAAAGGTCTTTATGGTCTTTGTTGGTTTCTGGGGGGCGCCGTGAACTATGGAACTTTTGGTTCTGTTATCAAGAATGGATGTTACAATTCGAAGCAAATCCACAAAAAGAGTAAAAAATATATACACAAAACAAGAAAAAGTCAATTTAAAAACCTTTAATCAATCCCCAAAAATAGGGAAGGAACAAAACCTGAACAGAAAACCTGTAAATGATATGATGCATAATCTCACCTACAAACAGAATCATAAAAATATCAAACTCACAGGTACAGAGAACAGACTGGTAGTTGCCAGGAGCAGGGGTTAAAGGGTGGGTGAAGTTAATCAAAATGTAGTCACAAGGTGCAAACTTCCCGTTGCAAGGTCAGGCCGTCCGGGGAACGTGATGCACCGCACGGCGACTCTCGTTAATACTGCTCTGTATATCTGAAAGTTGCTCAGACAGCAAATCGTAAAATTCTCATCACAAGGAAAAAGATGGCTAACTACACGTGGTAACCGATATTAAGTGACTGTGGTAACTGTATCAGAATATATACATAAATCAGACCATTTCGTTGCACACCTAAAACTAATACAGTGTTACCACTTACATCTTAGTATAAATAAATACATAAATGAAACTCTAAAAATACTTTAAAAACTGAGTAAGAGTGGCATAGGAAACAGAGGAGGAACAAAATAACAAAAGAAGAAGGAAAATGAGGAAAAAGGAGGAAAATACTAGGTATTTACAGCCAATCATATCAAGAGTTACATTAAATGTTACTGAAGTAAGTATTTCAACTAAAGAGTTTTTTACTGGGGGAAACGGGGTCAACTGCATGCTTTCTACAAAAGACATGCATTTAAAATATAAAGACAGACACATTGAAACTAAATGGATAGAAACACACAGCTCTTGCGAATAGTAACCATCAGAAGACAGGTAACAATATTAATTTGAGACGCAATTTGAGAATAAGAGATAAAGGGGGCGTTTATGAGGATAAAGGGATAAAAGGATAAGGGAGGCACAAGACTTTTAAGTGTACATGTGTGCCATGAGCAGAGCTTCACAATGAATGAGATGAAAACTGACAGAAGTGAAGGAAGAAGTAAGTAATTCCACAATCATAAATACAGATTTTAACATCACCTTTTTTTAGCAAATGATAGAACTACACCTTTCAACAAAAATCAGCAAAGACATGGAACAGGTTTGACAAACTATATACTGCCCACTTGCGAGCCACCTGTTTCTGTAAATGAAGTTGTACTGAAGCACAGTGACACGCACTCATTTACGTGCCATCTACTGTTGCTGCTGCACAATGATGGCAGATTTCTTGGTTGTGAAAAAACTAGTTGGTTTTGTCTGAAATATTTACTGTTTGGCCCTTTACAAGGAAAATTTTATCAACCCCTTAAAAAAAACCTAACAACTGGATTACTCACCTTTATCTGATGACAAAACATTACGCCCAGCATCTACATAACACTCATCCTCTCAGATGTACATAGTACATTTCACAAAACTAGGCCATGTGATGAATAAACTTAGAAAGACTTAACATACACAGTGTTTTGACCACAATGGAATTAAACTAGAAATCAGGAACAATACAACATAAAAAATGCAAAATATTTAGAACTTAAGCAACCTTTTACTAAATAATTTATGGGTCAAAAAAAAGGGAGGCTAGAAAACATTTTGAAACAGAGAACACACACAACTCAGCAATGCAGAAATGAGAGATTACCAGTACAGATGCTACATACGTTAAAAGCGAAATGAGGGGATGCTGGGCAAAGAGCACAAAGGTCCAGGGATGTGGGATGAATAATTTCTGGAGATCTAACGTACAGCCCGGTGACGCCAGTCACCCAGACTGCACTGTACACTTGAGATCAGCCAAGAGATGATCTCAAGTGTGCTCACCACTCCCACGATAAAGCAAGCACATGAGGTGACAGATACTTTAGTTAGCTGAAGTGTGCTATTATCTGCATATATCAAACCATTCTGCTGTACACCTTAAATATATACAATTTTTACCAAGTGTATTTCAATAAGGCAATCAAAAATATAATTTCTAAAAATGATGCTAGAAACAATTTTATGCCCATACAGTTTGACAGTCTGGATGCAATGTATGATTACCTTGTAAAGTATAATTTACCAAAACTGAACAAAATGAAAACAAAAATCCGGATAGACCTACATCTAATTAACAAATGTCACTGCTGACGAAAATGTGCCTCAAAAGGACACTGTAAGCCGAGGTGCTGTCGCTGGTGAACTTCACCAAACATTTAAAGAAAAAGAGTAATCCGATCATTAAAACCTCTTTTGGAAAATGTGAGCAAAGAGAATGTTTATTAACTCACTGTGTAAGGCCAGTGTTCCCCAATAATCAAAACCTGACCAAGTCATTACAGAAATAATAATGTAACTATTCACACAGACACAAAATACATAACAAAATTTTAATATAATGAGGATATGTCTTTTTTTCAATAGAAGCAGAGAAAGTATTGGACACAACTGAACGAACATTCATAACATAGTCTCTCAGGAAACTAGGAATAACAGGGAACTTCCTGGATTGCATAAAAGTCATCAGCGAAAAATTCAACTTAATATCTCACTTAATGGTGAAAGACTAAAAGCCTTCCCCTCAGATCAGGAACAAGAAAAGGGTGTCCACTCTCACTGCATCTGTGCAGCATGATGCTGTAGGCTCTAGCCATTCCAACAAGATCAGGCAAGAAACATCAGAAAGAAGAAATGCTGTCTGTTTGCCCGTGACAGGATGGTCCCACAGAAAATGCGAAGTATTCCATAAAGCAGCTACGAGGAACTAACAAATGAACTGAACAAAATGGCAGGATACAATATACGAATACACAACACGCAGACATTCGCTGGGAATCGAAACAGTTTGGCAGACAAATGACTTCTTTAAATATTCCACTTATGACAGCACCAAGAAACCGCACAGAACACTGAGGAATGAATTCAGCAGAAAACATGTAAGACCTTCAAGCCAAAAAATGCAAACAAACAAACAAGCAAACAAACATGGTGAATGTTTTTTAAACCTAAATAAATGGAGGGAGACACCATTTTCAGGTATTAGAAGACGAGATACTTAATGTCCCTTCTCACCAACTGACCCGCAGATACACTGCCACTCCAATCAGAGGCCAGGGTTATTTTTAGAAAAATGACATGCTGCTGCGGATTTTCAAAAAGTTTTGGAAGTGGAAAGGATCCAGAACACCCAGAACAATCTCGACAGAGAATTAAGATACAGCGTTTGTACTACTTGAGATTATTACTAAACTTGCTGCAGAGGTGCGGAAGTGAAACAGCGGGGCCCTGGCATGAGCACGAACAGATCAATGCAAGAAGACAGCGCAGCCAAGAGGAAATATACACTATTTGGGTCAAATCCCCAAAGAGCCACACAGATCTTCACTGGGGCAAATATGCCCAAATAAATTTGGACTTAGTTTAGGGGAAATTTCAAATTACTTAAGTCTTGCTAAAATCAAAGAAACGAATTTAGTAACAGACAGGAGCTAACGCCAGATGAAAAAGCCCTAAGGCAGAAAACTGAACGAACCCAACAACAAGGCAGACAGATACATTCAATCGTCTTTTAAGTCCCCAGAATGCTTCTGTAAAAACACTCTTGCCTGTAACTTCTAAACTGTTTTTATTATGATGCTAGACATTTATAATGTTATTATATTGGCAACAAGCCAGAAAGCATCAATCTTTGTTTTGCCCTAAGAAACCAAAAAGAGACCATTTTATGCCAGGAAAAGAAGGAAAGAAAAGAGGAGGAGGGGGAAGGGAAGGGGGGAAAAAAAGAAAGGAAGAAAGACAGGTATATAGCAAAACAAAACAAAACCCCAAGCGACAGAAAGTCACAGGGAAGAATGTTCCCAGAGCAACGTAATATAAGCACGTAAAGTTCTAAAGGAACCAACAGAGTTAACACGACTGCAGACCTTTCTCACTGAAAGCTTCACGATTTGGACAGTTGCATTTTTAATTCTGCGCTTCTATTTAACAAGCAGATGGGAAGCTGGCTCTCAGCGTTACAAGCGACCTAAGAAAAGTGCGCGAACACCTCTACGAGACCATCCTGGGGTCGACCACACGTGGCACGTCCTCTCCCTGCTCCCAACTGCGAGGCTTCAACACACGCTCCCACTCCTCCCGCACAGACATGACATCAGTTGAGGGTCTCTGACTAGAAGTTTAAATACTGGTAGGAGGCTAAAAGGTACACTAGGTAGCAAGTAAACTACGATTAGTAAGGTTAATAAAAAGTCTTAGAAAAATAATGTGACCTTCTATTCTTGGTGCCCCGAATTTAAGTCTCATTTCGAAAGTAAAGGAAAAAACCTGTCCTGGGAATGGGATGTTTTTCAAATGAAAACACCTTGCAACATATAAACAGACAATTTAAACCGTATTTCAGGACGCTGAGCGAGTACGAATTAAGAAACCACCCCTCCGTCAGCTTCACCGGGCAGAACGTAATGGACGCTGACCTGATGGCGTTACCTGTAGTTTTAGCAGGAGATTTTCACACTCATCATGATGTAAATTATTTCATATTCCAAATATGTTAAAGTGCCGTTTTTAACAAAATGTTCAGGGTCCCTGAACAGTAATCTGAGATGGGAAGGTTTGCCATAGATTTACTGAACATGAAAACGATGTTCAGCATAAGGTAAAAGAGAGACTAAATTTAAGTGCGGCTGGGAATCACAGGGAAATCTCCATCCTGAGCACAGATACGCCGTGCTGGGCATCGAGCAAGATGAAAAGAGCAAACGCACGTCACGGATCAAGTTTAACATCCAGGACGAGAAACAGCAACGTGGAGAGAACCTTGCCCAACTGTGATTAAACTACTTCGCAGCAGCCAACAAGGCCGGATAAATGGGAAAATTATCTTTCTTAATACGGTTACAGAATGCTCGATTTCAAAGCGTTTCATAAAAATAGGAACTCTACTAAACCCTTATCATTTACTGCTTGATGTCATTTGATACAGTTTCACTTCTATTGTCGAGTTCCCTAAATGTGTTGGGGGGGCAGTGGGGGTAGCGTATTTCACAAATATCTAACGTGCTTACCTACACACTGAGCATGTTCTTTTTTTTTTTTTCCCCTTTTTTCTCACCTCACATAACATACCTTAGCTAGTCTTTTGGAAGATTCACAATTATGGCCTGTACATGGCTTGGGTCCTTTGTCAGTGTCTACAGAGGAAACTGAGAAAATACGATATATTTATCATGGGTATAGGTACCACACCACAATATTTAAATTGGTTTTTGAAATATAAAACAGATCATATGTCTAATATTTCTATTCCACTAAAAATAAAGCAATTTTTCTAATGTTACATCACCCTTTTCAGCTAAAATCTAAGTCAAAAATTATTTATACAAATCAGGAAAAACTCACCATCACAGTGAGCTTAAGAATTAAGCAACCACGTTGGCAGTATTTGGCAACTGTAACAATGGAATTACTTTGACTTTTATACCATATTTATGTATATGTATGTATAAATGTGTGTATTCACTCAATATTCGACTTAACTCTACCCATATTAACACAGTGTCTATCATTTGACCAACTCACTCAATTCTTGATCTCTACAAAGAGATAAACCATTGTAACACCGGGCGGAGGAGGAGGTCGGACTTTAGTCGCGGCCACGGTAACCACAATCGTGAATACATTCATGTGTGCATGCGTCTATACACCTATTCACTCCACAGGTAATTACTGAGCACCTACTGCATACTAAGAGTCAAGCGAGGAGCCCGAGGTACACGAGCGGGCAAAGCCAGCAAGCTCCCGGACTTTCTGAAAACTGTGTTCTAATGCAGAAAACCAAAATAGACAGTCAGACACAGAAACAATAACCCACGGTCACCGCAGAGACACACTGTAGGGCGAGGTGCTGCGTCCTAGAAAAGAGACAGAAGGGGAGACTGCCGTCACCTGCAAACTGTCCTTGGAGAGCGAGAGGGCAACGAAGACTTCCCGACACGCACACAAGCTGAGGGCTCCCGCCTCTGCACCTGCCTGAGGGAGCTGCTCGGGGGGCCTGCAGGGCAGGGAAGGGCCACGAGACGGCCGCGTGGGGCGGAGGAGGAACACGGGCCTCGACAGAGGGAGGCAGGCGGGCGACGCGGAAGAGCCGCCAGCACTGCGAGACTGGGTCCTGAGGGCAACTGCTCCACACGTGATTTAAGAGCCTCACACGCTCGAGGGAAAACAGTTCGTCCAAGAGCCCGTGTTACTGCAACTCTGGCTTGTCACTCCACGCTCTGCTCGCTACATAATTTAAGAAATCGGTTATTTGGGGGCACACAACGTATAAAGTGGCAGTTTACGCCACCGAACAACAGAAAAGTGGGAACAGAGCTGTGAAAGGAGAGCGTGCTACTGGACAGAAGTTAGGCGGGGAGAGATTCCGACCAGAGTGCTCTAAAATGAGGGTGCTCAGTGTAATTCCCTCGCCAGCCACAGGGAAAATCACTACAGAGTACACACAAAAGGAAATGAGAGAGACCGAAGCATTCAACTACAAAAAAGACCGCAGTGAAGCAAATGAGGAACAAAGCTGCTGTAAAGCACAAAGAAAACAAACAGCAAGATGGCACAGGTGAGCCCTGCGTCACCCATGATCCTTTTAACAGAAAGGATGAATTTATCATCCATCAAAAGACCGAGATTTCTGAATGAATCAAAACTAGAATCCAACTGTATGCTGTCTACAGGACTCACTTTAAATACAAAACCAAGAATATACTGCAAATAAAAGGATGGGAAAAGAGACTCCATGCAAACTAACTAAAGCAGAGCAACAGACAAAGGAGGACACTGTAAACTGATAAAAGGTTCAATGCAGCAAGAATCTGCAACAATTATCAACACTTGCATACCGAATACAAGACAATAAAAAGGCTTGGAACAAAGAGCCAACAGAACTCGGAAGAGAAATACGCAGCTCGACAGTACCGTCTGGACACTCCGATACCTCACGATGACGGACAGAACAGTCAAACTGAAGACAAGGAAACAGAGGACCTGGCAAACAGCTGGTTTCAAGCGTGAGGTCTAGCAACAATCAAGAATCAACACCAGTCCTCTCAAACGCTTCCAGAAAGCTGAAGAGGAGGACACACCTTTAAACTCATCTGTTGAAGCCAGCATCATCCGGACACAAAAGCCAGACAAAGACACGATGGGCAAACTACAGATTAATATCCCTAATGGACACCGATGCAAAAGCCCTCAACGAAACACTGACAAACCACACCCGGGAGCTAATTAACAGAATTATGCACCATGACCAAGTGGGACTCACCGCCAGCATTCAGTGCTGGGTCAGCAACAAAACAAAATCCATTACTGTGGCTTTGAACATACACGTGAAAAAGAATGAAAAGGGAAAAAAGCCCACAGGAACATCTCGTCTGATGCAGAAAAAGCATGTTACAAAATTTAACATCCTTTGATGAAAAAAAGCTAAGAAACATAGAAATTGGAGGGAAATAACACAACCTTAAAAAAAGCCATCTATTAAAAAATTCCACGGTGAACGTGACAATCAGTGGTGAAAACCTGAAAGCCTGTCCTCTAACCCGAGGAAGCAGCAAGAACATGCACCGTGCCGTTTCTCCCCAGCACAGGAACGGGCGTCCCAGCCGGTGCACCACGGCCAGGAAAGGACGTCGTCAGGAGCGTCCAAGTCGGAGAGGAAGGCGTGAGCTCATTTCTGCTCCCAGGTAGCATGATCGCACGCATAGGCACTAAGATTCCACCAGAAGCGTGTAGACTTACACTCTACAAGAGCTCCGAGGACTTGACAACATGGCTTTAAAAACAGTCTCGCATTGTCAATGTGTTCCCTTTAAGGAAGTGCATATAGTTACCTGAAAACGTGAAGAACAGCTCATTTTGCAGACCAGCTCTTTGCATCTTAACGCGATGGCACTCAGACTTCAGCAGGGACACTTCACAGGAAAGTTCAAGAACCAATTTGCTTAAAAGCTGAAGCAGTTTCTTCTCAAAAGAAATGTTATAAATACTATTGCAGGGGGCCGCGTGGTACCGGGCCGTGAACTGGTAGTAGCTATGGGGCTCCCGGTAAGCTGAAAGACAGGGACCACAGGACGACAGTCAGGGTTATTTCGGCAACGCAAACATACCGATACACCGCAGCGGTTCGAGAGAAGCCACTATTTGGAGTAAATTCACCGTGCAGCTGACCCCTGAACCACCCACGGTTAGGAACGCCCACCCCCAGCTCGGCTGAAAGTGCACACCTGACCCCGGCAGGGCCCCCCTCACCCGGTTCCTCTGCCCCCGGGGTTCCGCACCCGGCAAGGCACGTCGCGTGCTACTGCAGAGCGGCCACGTCCAACCGGAGCCACACAGTTCAAGCTCACGTTGTCCAAGGGTCAGCTGTGTACGGTTTTCTGTACAACGGCATATATTCTCTTCTGTTTGGTCGGCTTTGTTGGTTTTTTTTTTAAATATGTTTTTACTGAAGCATAGTCAGTTTACAATGTGTCGATTTCTGGTGCTCAGCACAGTGCTCCAGTCATACATGAATATACATATATTTGTTTTCACATTCTTTTTAACTGTAAATTACTACAAGATATTGAATACAGTTCCCTGTGCTGTACAGTATAAACTTATTTATCTAACACATTCTTTTTAATTTACCACTTATTTAGCAATTACCAAGTGACAAATACTTTAGGCACTTTACAAATGGTAACTCATTTAAATCTCCTAAAATTATTACAGATCGCACCTTCACATCTATCGCTAGGAAACTGAGATGCAGGGGTGAGGTCACACACCCCACGCCTATGCTATGAAAAGGAACATACGTGTGTGCATGCGTGACTGAAGCACTGTGCTGTGCACCAGAAACTGACACAGCATTGTCAACTGACTATACTTCAATAAAAATATATATAAACAAACAAAAAAACACCCCAAAACAAAAACAAAAACACAAAACAAGGTTAAAAATGTAATGATATGTCTGGAGACCAAGTGATGCATTCTCACTCAGCACAGAGCGAAATCACACACAGAACAGTACGAGGGACAGAGGGCGAGCCCGGATGTGCAACGTGAAACGGAAGGAGCTGCAGAGGGAGAGGAGAGAGGGCAGGGCCGGAGGCAACTGAGGGGCAAATGGAAAGCATCCTGCAAGCTAGAGAAAGCAGCCTGTCACCGCACCACAAAGGCCCACGAGACTGTCAATAAGCACGCTGAAAAGAAGCGTCACACTGAGACACAGGCGGCACAGCCCTAGCACGCGTTTCCCAAGGCACCCATCGGCACCTGCGCGTGCACGCCAACCCGCACGTCGACTGTGTCATGACCGATCACACCGAAGCCCGTGATGGGTCCACACGCGGCACACAGAGGAGGAGCCTTGGCAGACGGGGCTGGAAGCTGGGGCAAGGCTCACAGCAAAGCCGCAGCACAGAGCACGTGCTCCTCTGCTCATGGGATTGGAAAACCCCTCTTCTCTCCGGAAATCTGGCACGTTATCAAGCTAACAGCTTTGACAGAAAGGAGTCTGAATATAAGGGAAAATATTGGCAAAATGCCCTCAAACCTGTTTCAGATGCATCCGCCTCTGACAGAGCCCCAATCTCCGGGGGACGCTCCCCACACACAGCAGCCCAGGGCCAGCCACAGCGGGACGAGCGTCACAGAACAGCGGTGTGGGAGGGAACGCGGAAGGCTGGAGGCCGCCGAGGGGACGGGCCCGGGGCCGGCAGGCGTTTCCGCACACTGACTGGCACGGCTCCCCGCGGGACAAAACTGCTCCCCGCCCGAGGAGCCGCCCCTCACCGCGGGGCGCCTGCGGCTCCTGCCCGGCAGAGGGAACCGGCGTGAGCTGGAACCTCGGTGCCGAGTCTCTCCGGCTCCCCGAACAGACACAGAAGCCTACGGGGGCTGTTCTCAAGGTCTGGCTCTCAGGGTCCCTTTACACCCTTGAAAATTACCGACGGCCGCCAAAGACCTTGCACGTAGGCTGCGTCTAACAATACCTGCAGTGTTCGAAATCCAACCTGGGAAACTTCTTAAATGTTTATTAGTTCATTTTAAAATGAGAAAAGCCCATGAGACACAAAGAATCATGAAGGAACAGACCTTCAGGCACAGTAACACGCTTTTCGGTCAGTGGCAAGAGCGACACCGCTTGATGCTTTGGGAAGCTCTGCCCCGTGCGGCTCGGGAGGAGGCAGCGGCCCCCCGCTCCTGGGCGCCCAGTGACGGCGAGGCGTGGCCCCTCAAGACACCTGCAGCTGGCTGGAGGGACAGCGTTCTTAACAGTCCTTTCAAGTGACTGTGGAGGACTGTTCCACAGCGGTTCACCCACCAAAACTGTAAATCTCAACACAGTGGAAATATTATATCACAGTATAGTTACAGAAGTAGTGTTCACCTTACTGACCCCTCGGGACGGACTCAGGGTCCCCCGGGAGCCCAGGGACTACACCTTGAAAACTACTCATCTATGTTCGGTGAGAGTATTTGAACTTACTAGAAACTGACAAGAACACAACTTAGAAAACTAGGGTAAACCAAAATGAATAGAAAACCTCAAAAGGAGTAATAAACACAGGAAAAGCTGCTCTAAGGGAAACGCAATCCTAACAGTGGCGCAGAATTTTACACCTGTTTTCGCATGCACTGCTGGATGAACAGGGAATTTATGTGAAGTTTACACACACACACACACGCACACAAAACACCCACTTCGTGCCTGTTTCCTCATCTCTACGGGGAGGAGAACTGCCCTGCCTATTAAATAAGGTAAATAATAAACAGAGCACTTCAAAAAAAAAAAAGCCTCGCAAAAACAAGCAGTGCATGTGTTTCGCTGTAATTACACGTGAAACAGCCAGCATCGCCTGGTGAGCCCGGCCCACGGGAAATGCTCAGTAAATACCAGCAATCGTCTTCGTTGTTATAAACCAGCATTCACGCCATGCAATTACATTTGTGAGCACACGAGTGTCCCCTTATGAGAGATTCCAAGGCGTATTCGTCATGAACTGCATGAAATAACATATGTCCACGCCCGTATCGTGCAGTACAGGAAAAATGAAGTGTGACTGACGGCAAAGTTTAAACAGATTATTTGCCTCCCAAAGTTAACACAACTTGGCCCAAAAATGACGTCTTTCTTCGGATGTCTGGGGTGGTGCGTGTCAGGGACCCGCAACGCTCGGGAAACCACTCATAGTTCCGCCACCTGCTCTGCATCCAGCTGCGACAGCAACGCCTGTCAGCTTCCTACTGCTACTGTAAGAGGTTGCCACGAACTCAGCGGCTTAAAAGAGCACAGACTGACTGTCTTCCAGTTCTGGGGATCAGAGGTCCGAAACGAGTCTTACAAGGCTGGTGTCATCCTTCTGGAAGCCCCAGGGGCGAACCCACTTCTTTGCCACCTCCAGGCTCCAAGACCTGCCGCGTCCCTTGGCTTGGGGCCCCCTCCTCCGTCTTCAGAGGAAACCACTCCAGCCTCCCCTTGCACGGCCACGCTTCCCTTCCTGCCTCGCCCCGCCCGGGTGACTCAGCGTAGGCTCCCCTCCTCAGGATCCTTGACCTCACTATCTCTGCAAACCCCTTCTGCCCTGGCAGGGCCACGCATTCAGGGCTGCTGGCGGGTAGACACGGCCATCCCTGAGGACCCTTCCTCGTCTACCACACGCGGGTCCCACCAGGGGCACGGAACTCTGCTTCGGGCTGTCCTGGCCGCTCCATTAGCAACGCAGCTCTCCAGTCTCAAACCTCAACTTGTCAAACTGCTTGTAGAAAAGGGTTCTGCAGACAGCGGCCGCTCCTGCCCCTGCGTGGGGGGGATGGAAGCGCACCATCAAAGATATGCAGACTTTAAAAGCAGTGCAGACTACGGTATCATCACCTCAATCTGAACACAGGACTCCACATCGCTCTGTTTTTATGCATTGTCTTAAACTGACCCGTGCAAGTCAATCCTCCCCTGAAGAGAAAAACGGCCTTCTCTGACCACGAACCCCTTACACAGCGCTCTGCAAGATGCAGGCAGCCAGTGACTCTTCTTTGATTAAAAGAGACTAAAAACAACAGACCCCCTTTAATACAAACCTGTTAAAATGTGCAAATATTTGAAAACAAGAAATGTTAAAAAAGCAAGCGGCAGCACTTCTCACCGTAGATGACGTACTTCAGCGGCAGCTTTCTGACCACCGCCTCCACAGTCGGCTTGTACTGCAGGAAACACGTGTACACGCCGCTCATGCTCTCCTCGAAGTTCTGGAACACCAGGCTCCCCGTGGATGTGATCTGCGTGGTGCTGTTCTCTAGTACAGGGACAAGGAACGGCCATCAGCTGCTTAGGTTACGTTAAGAATGGAGACAAAAACCCAAAATATTCTCTAAACAGAGAAAGTCCTTCAAAACTGACTTGCAGAATCATTAAAGGATCTGGGGACAGAGTCGTGACGTGTGGCATTTGTTGACGGTGGGTCCCAGGACGAACTTCTTAGGGTCAGGATTTCAGTAACCGCAGTTCATCAAGTGTGTGGCTGTCCAGGCGCTGGGACTAACAAGTCCACGTGCACAACGCGCTCCTGACCGGCTCACGGGGCCGGAATGGGCACCACCAGATACTCGCGCATGTATGAAATAACATCGATTCACACAAACTACAAAGTAATCGGATACACACGTGTATATGTACTTATTGGTGAGTTACGTTTTCAGCTAATGTACAAACTATCCATGACAGGGAGGGAGCAAGGTACCCAGAACAAAGGCTACCTCAACACAGTCACCGGCAACCGGGGATTTCTCGTCATGACACACGGCACTAAGGAATACCCGGGCTACGGCCCTCAGGGCTGCAGAAGGCAGACGGAGGTGGTTAGAGCACTGGAATTGCCCAGAGCCACACAGTCAGACCCGCGGCGCTGGGCGTCAACGCGGGACGGAAGAGCCCTTTTCACGTCAACGTGCTCCGTGACTTAGGCATCACGCCAGAAGGCGACAAGGTGGGACGCAAAAGCAGCCCGATTTAGAAGCATGAAGACCTGGATCTGAGTGACACCTTTCTTTCTCACAAACTGTAACGTTACCTGGGGTAATCACTAAATCTTTCTGAAGTCTAGCTCCCTTGTTTGTAAAACAAAGAACCCTAATATACGATAACGTGTCTCACAGAATTGTCTCCATGTAACAAATGCCATGAACGTTAAAGTACTTGAAAAAGCTATGAATCATTAAGCTTAAATCAAGTTGTTAATTCTGAAAGTGCCATGGTTTTCCACCAGAAAAAATTAGGTATTAAAAGTCACTCAATAAACCACTCTTTATAACTGAAAGTATTATCTTAGTAAATAATTGCTTTTCTTTTTCAATTTTAAGAAAATGACTCATTGCTTATAAATCTCAGGCTGAAATTCACTTTGAAGTTTGTTTCTTCAAGACAAAACAGAAGACGAATGTTCTTAGTGATGAAATGTTCGTGAGTAATTTTTTCACGAACAATTTGTTGGGTTTCTAGCGAACGGAAGCCCGTTTCAGATGCTGAAGGAGAAATGAACAGATGGACACCCGACCCCCAAGGAACTTACACAGAGCCTGGTGCCTTGACGACCCCCATTTCTATGCCCCGGACGAAGCTGAGAAATGTGATACACGTTTAGAACGCATTTCTATTGCATTGCCCGTTTCTTCATGAGTATCTTTTGATGAAAGATTACATATTTATCAGTAACATGCCTCTTTTTTAGAACAGAGTAGGAGGTTTTCAAGTGTTTGCAGACACAGAAAGAAACATTGCAGTAACGCGATAAAAGGTGCCACAAACTGTAAAGAAGGTTTAGAATATCACGTAAGCAACGAGGCTACGCATTCCTTGGCGATAATCTGCAATAGAAATTTCCCAAACTGGAAGCACCAACCAGGAAGCGTATTAATATACATCTCAGTGCCTACCTCAGTGTTAAACATTACCACAGCCAGAACCTCTAGCAGCATGTACTTCGTAAGAACACACCCTCTGGCTACTTCTTATTTTAAAAAGTTTAAACGTGGCACACTTTGAAGAGATGCCCAGAGGGCTTCACAGCCAAGCAAGAGAAGAACCCACTTAACAAATCAGATCTTTAAATAACTCAGTTTAAGTGGGAATTTCAGGATGCCAAGGTTTAACAGTATTAAAAAAGGTGTTCATCTCAAAGCATAAAAACACTTATCTCAATTCTATGGTCTTACTCAAGATGTCCAACACTAACAGCAAATTAAGATGCATACAGGAAAGCTAGAAATGGCACATTTCCTCAATACCAAGCAATGCTCGAGGTCAGACTTTTAAATGAGACAGACGTCAGAAGTCTGAGTTAGTTTAAAACAACTGTGAATAATGTATTAAAGAATGCAGTGGAAAATGTAGGCAGCATGCAAGATGAGACAGGAGATTTCAGCACAGACTGAAACTATAAGAAAGAATTAAATGGAAATGTTAGAACTAAAAACAAAACAAAATGGAAAGAAACTATAAAAATACAGTAACACAAACGGAGCCTTGCTTCAATGGGCTCATAAATTAAGAAAATCAATGAACCTGAAGACGGGTCAAAAGAAATTCACCCAGCCAGAATCAGAAAGAGAAAAAACAAAACAACAACAAAAAACACCAAGAAGAAAGACTCCAAGATTCGTGCAACAATATCTAACAGTGTCACCCACGTGTGACAGGGATCTCAGAAGGAGCAGACAGACAGGACGGAGCAGAACCGTGTCAAGATACAACGGCGGAGAATTTTCCAGAATTAATGACAAACCCAAACTGCAGACCCAAGAAGCTTATAGAACACAAGCAGAATAATACAAATAACAAAAAAACAAAAAATAAGCATTTAATATCTGAATCACTGAAAACGAAAGGCCAAGAGGAAATCTTGACATTAATCAGAAAAAAAAAAAGCACACTGCCCCGAGAGAGACAGGGATGAGGTTACAGCAGCCTTCTCATGAGAAACTCTCCCAGCCAAAAGAACACAGGGGGTCACCTTTAGCATGTTGAAAGAAAAAAACCTGCCAACCCAGAGTTCTACAACCAGCAAAAGAAAAAGATGAGCAAATTTGACCCAAAGCAGACAGAAGAAAGAAATAATAAAGGTAAATGCAGAAATCAACGAAACTGAAACAGGAAAAATACCAGAGGGAAATAAATCAAACCAAAAGCTGGTCCCTTGAAAAACGGATAAAATTGTTAGCCAGAGACCAAAGTGAAAGAGAAGTGACACGACCAACAGCAGGAGTGAATGAGGGCACATCAGAGAGGTCCTGAACATTGCGAAAAGACAGCAAGAAGGCACCACAAACCGCGTTACACGTCAATTCACCAAGTCCAAGAAAATCAAAGCTGGGCAGATTCCTTAAAAGACACAAAGCATGAAAACTCACAGACGGCGTGAGAGGAAAACCCGATCGCTTCCTCATTTAGGTTATTACCTGTGAAGTCTGAGACGAGACTCCAAAGGCACATGACCTCATTCTCTCCACGCCTCTATTTTTCATGGAGGACATGGCTGTACTTACTGCAAAGAACTGCTATGAAATTTAAATGATGAGCACGTGCAAATTGCTCAGAACGGTGGCTGACGTATGATTCAATTCAGATGTGTTTACTGTTTTTATAAAATTCAAAATAAAAATGAAATAAAAATACGCTCTTGTGGAATACAAAATACATACAGATCTGTATTTATTTACATAAATACGTGCATTTGCTATACGTGTGAACACACAGATACAGATATGCATTTACACACACACAAACACATCTATGACACAGGTCACAGAAATGTACTTGTGTATTCATGAGCATGGTAAATGCACGTATGTGTATATAACGTGTTTATATGTGCAGCATTATATATAAACACGTTAATTATATATAACATATATAATGTGTATCATGTGTTTAATGCATGTAGTAAATGCATTAAAAAAAAAAGCTACGGAATAATGTTGTAAAAGCTCAGCACAGTGTTTCCCTGCCAGGGGCCTGGGCTCAGAAGAACGGGATTTTTAAACACGAGAAGGTTCAACAGTCTTGATGACGGTGTATCTTGCCGTCTTATTATTAGGGAGTTTTATGATGCCTCAGACCTTACCTCCATCTCACGTAGGTCTGTGCATATCAGACGCTTCACAGTAAAAACACTGAGGGAGAGTAAGATATAACCTATGATCTCTTTTTACAAAACATAGTGAGGATGCAGGCACAGGGTACAGGTCAGCGTATGTGCGGGCCCGAGTCTGTGAGAACATTTAGAAAAGTGGTACCGCCAACGTACCAGAAAGAGTTCACTCAGCAGGACGGCATCAGGGCTGGAGTAAGAGGCACAGGCCCTGTGGCCATAAATGCACCACCCCGTAACTAAAAGCCACCGAGGGAGAGGCACATGGCAGGGGGCGGGGGGCAGACAGATGCCGTGTCTAAGGCTTGGACCCCACACTTCGCAGCCGCCCAAGCCACCCGACCATTTCTCGCCAAAGCAGCGTGCAAGTACGTAACTGCACGTTCCTTTGGTTCAACTTCAGGGGAACTACCTTTGGGACACCCACAGAAAGATACCTAAAAGACAGCGTAGTTAAACCTAGGGTCCAAAAGGGTTCTCTGTTTTCCAAGCTGTAAGACAATCAGACATTTCCTCAGGTCTTCCTGAAATAACTGAGAAGACTAACGAGCTTTCAAACGGCCGACAGTGAACCAGGATGCGATACCACATTGAATACCAAAACAGAATCATGATGTCAGAATCCCAGGGTTTTCTGGGAACAGCTTTTATAAATATTTATAAATTACAGATACAAAAACGATTGCATTAATATGATTTTATCCTTACCTGGAAACAGCTACATTTCTGAAAATCTATTTTTCCATTATGAAAGTAAGTAAAAAAAAAAAGTCACTTCCAGTTAAAGGATTCAAAATCCACTTACACACTATATTTCGCAACACTGGCATGGCATCTTGGAGGAGAAAATGCTTCAAGTTCCAATTTCCAAATCAAAGGAGCAGCAAATTACAGCAGAGCAACGTAATACTTAAACACTTCTATTTCTGAACTCAGAGTTTCAGTATCAAATGCAAAATAGACTTAATATCCCTGTCTGTATTATGTTCTGTGTTTTCGGGGAGCAATGAAAATAGAATTTGGTTCTATTCTCAGCACCGGATGCCTTTACACCCGGCCCACTGCACTGACTTGTGCTAACGGCCCAGCCTGTCGGGGTTCCCGTTCCTGGCCTCTGCCGGCTGCTCCCCGCCGCTCTCCGGCTGCAGTCGGCTCCCCGGGCCTCCCGCGACGCACAGCACCACGTGGTCACCCCCTGAGAGCTGAAGAAACCCTGAAGAAACGCCACCTCGCGTATAGCGTGGAGTCACTCTCTAAGCCTTGAGTTGTGTTCGAATCAACATAAATATTAGAATAACGTACAAGGGATCGTTCAACTACATACAATGTGAATTGAAACGTAAAATATTTCTTCAGCAAGTCTTTGTGTGAATATACTGTTTTTCTCTGTTCCAGTTTACTGGATGAGCCGGTGGGAGGAAATATTTCGGACGAAGATTCATTAATCTGAAGGCTGGAAACAAAACCAGCCAAGCTGATTTATATTTGTGAAACAACACTGCAAAAACAAACCAGCTCTTAGCCAACAAAAAAATTTAGAATGGAAGTAAGATAGGCGTTTCAAAATAGCAAAATAAGACGGTGAATGGAGAAAATGTTGATCAAATCAATCAGGCCAATAGTAGTCCCCCTGTGGAAAAAGGCACCTTCAGGGGAAGGAGAGCTTGCTTTCTCAAAAATCTGAAAACCCTAAGGCTGCCGTTAGGGTGCGTCTCAAGTCCCCCCTCTCTGGCTGAGCACACGAGCACTCAATTTCCGCTTTGGCAAGCACAGCATTGATACCGTGTCAGTACATGGCCACTGCCAAACCACTCAGGGTATTTAATAAAAAGCATGTTCTTAACACTAAAATATGTTAAATTTAGTCCTTTTTTCAAAATGGATAATAAGACTTCAGTTAAATTCACCTACAATCCATATTGTGCGGTCAGGATTTTGGTCGGAATGAAACAGAAGTTCAAATACACACAAGACCGTTAACTACTAATAAAAGCCTCGAGCTGCCCATGTGGGGCGGTGTAAAACACGCACCGCCACGGTTACAGATCCAGAGCTCAAAGCGCTCGCTGGTCTTCTGACCAAAAGCCAGAGTCACATGCGTGTCTTCATACACTCTGTGCGGACAGAAGTCTGACTCAAGTAACCAAAATGATTTTATGAACTTTACAAAGAAAAGGCAGCACCGTCTTGAAATAAGGATGCTTAGAGAATTTTCCACTTTAATCATCCTGCACGTGTCTATCTCAGACTGAGATCTGTGAAGCGTGGCCGCGCCACGTACACTGTGAGACCCCGACTCCAGAAAGAAATCACGAGTAAGGGACTGAGTTAACAGATGAATGTGGACGAGATACAAGGATTCCTTCTGTTCTGAGCACAGCTCACACGGGTCACTTTTAATCACAACTGACACCGAGTCCTACCTGAAACAATTTTCCCCTTCGGCCCGTGCCACTGGAACGACGGGTCCACCAGCTCGGAATTCCGGAGTTGCTGCGTGACACACAACACGTGCGGGCTCTTCCGATGGAGCGGGACGTACACCTTCACTGCGAACACAACGTTAACATGTTCCCATAACGTTTCAGGCTCATTCACGTTCCACAGTGGCTTACATTCTGCACTCTGGGCTACACGTTTCCGTGCGTTTTCTTTGGATTATTGCTATTACTTGATGAGAACTCAGTGTCACTGCGCTCCACGTAACTCACATTCAAAAAGACACACTTATTTGGGTGTGAGAATGTATCTCAGTCTCAGCATAATGCATTGGCCTTTTTATTCAGAGCTCACAAACACTAACTTATTTTATTCTCAAAAACGTATTTTAATTACAGAATACTAATTAATTCTATATCTAGACTTCATCCGTTTTGCGAAGACCAAACCTGAAAGAAAGTGACAAGATAAATTTGTTGATTAGAGGAGTAACAGATAGACTGAAGATAAGAAGGCAATCGTTATTTAAATAAAATATAAACTAGTACTTTATATCTTTGGGATATGGAATGATTCTTAATGTAAAAAGCATAAACATAAAAAGAAAAACACCGAACGCAACTCCTTAAATAATAACAATTTCTGTTCAGTCCTATGACACAGACAAAGTTGACATCTGGGACCAAAGCACAACCAACTTGGCATCTGGGAGAAGCTGTCTGCAAAAAAGACAGTCAATAAGGAATTTATAACTGGAGTATAAATAATATGAAACTGACTCCTTCGAGGACAGCAAGAGAATGATGGGCAGAGGTAACTTAACTTTCAGTTTAGCCAAAATGGAAAACCTGGACAGCGTGTCACGCCGTGAGGGTGTGGGGACAGCACCAGTGCGTGAAGCGGAAACTGCGGAGCGGCTCTCCTGAGGCTGAGAACGCCCCGTCCTGCGACGAGGAGCTTCTACTCCTGCATATCGCAAACCCAGAAACCTTGTCAACAGGCACAGGATGAAACCGAGACAAAGGTCTTCACACACAACAACAACAACAAAAAGGAAAGAATTCCAAGTGCAACAAAGACGTAAAGAAATAATTACTGAATGAATGGAAACATGAGGGATGAAACTAGGAGACCAGCTGCTCTGAGAGAAGAAGTAAAAAGGGAACAAGGTAAAGAGGTCACAGCACGGAAAGCCGGCTGACCTCGTGTGACAGAAGAAACTGAAGAGGTTCTAGGCGAGAAAAATCAGGCAGCCAGCATTTTACACAGGGACAACTAGCAAAATTTATAACAGCCTACTCTGGGATATGAGAAATACATATCAAGGAAAACTAATGAGTTTTAAGGATAAATGTAAGCATATCCGGTAGAAGAAAGCAACAAAAAGGGAAATTAGTTTCATGTAACTTTTATAATTTATGTTTAAAAGCTATATAGTTTTTTTTAAAAAGTTGTGATGATCAGTGAAAACGGCAGAGTAAAGAATTCCAAAAATCACCCCTTCATAAAGGTAATAAGAAAAAATGGCATAAACTGCCAGAATTAGTATTTTCAGAACTCTGGAAATTAATCAAGACTTGCAGCAGCCCAGCAAAAACGTGTTCAACAAAAGCAACCGGATCTGGGTGTGACGGGTTAACGATCTTCATTCAGTTACCAATGATAACTCAGCCACCCCACTCCCATCACCCCTCCCCAGCTCTGTGTAACCCTGAAAACCACCTGCCGCAATGGCTCCAAGAACCAGCAGCCTGGCAGCCGCCGGCGGGCAGACGGCCTTCAGCGCCTCCCTCCTGGGGCACCGTCATCACCCGACCTTTCTGGCAGGGTCCTGGACGGCACCCCTCACAAGGCGGGCTTCACTGGATCTAGCTCGGAGCACGCCCACCGTAAAAAGCCTTTTCCACAAAGGGCATTCGTCAGAAACCACAGTGGCAGAGGCCGCCACTGAACGATGTAAATGCCTGGCGCCGTGGGCACAGCCGGGGGAGCATCAGGCTACCGAAAAGCTTACGAGGAAAAGTGGGGCGTGACATGCCAAGGGCGCTCTGCAAGGCCTGGCACATCCCTGGGGGATAGAAGGCCAAGTGCCCGCGGTGTGCGGCACTCGGCCAAGACCAGGCGAGCTCAGGGAACGAGAGGCCTTGCCGTCCCCTCCTCGGGCTGAAACCGAGGCCCTGCCTGCACACGGCAGAGCTGTCAAGTGATGACTAGACGTGGAGGGTGTGCCACGGCGGGCACGCCCAGCGCCTCCCAAGAAACAGCAGACTAACCGTTCCAGGCATTAAATGAAATGTCTGCCGAGCCATCAGCCCAGCTAAGCCACCTGAGCGGACTCACCAGTGGCTACACAAGACAGAGAACACATAACGTAAAGAGCTAGCTCAGAGAAGTCACTCAACAAACACCACAGGAACACCTCGGCTCACTGCGCCTCACTTTATTGTGCTTCACAGATACTGAATTCTTTTGACCTTCAGTGGTTTGTAGCAAGCCTGCGTTTCAGATGACGGTTAGCATTTTTTAGCAACCAAGCATTTTTAAATTAAGGTACGTACATTGCTTTTTTAAGCTGCGATGCTATTGCACACTTAATAGTACACAGCACCGTGTAAACATAACTTTCACAGGCTTGGGGAAACCAAAAAGCTTCATGCGACTTGCTTTACCGTGACACTGGCTTCGCCGCAGTGGTCTGGAACCGGCCCTGCAGCGAACTCCGAGCTGTGCCTGTACAACCAGCAGTGACGACATGAATCCCCAGGGAGGGGGAAGAACGCGGTCTCCCGAGCACGGCACAGTATCACCTACAACGTCCAGTTTTCAGCCAAAAATAGGAGTCGTGCAAAAAACCAAGGAAGTATAACCACAGTCAAGGGGGAAAAAAAAACAAACAACAGAAGTGTCTCTGAGGAAGGCCGAATTTCCGAGTCACTGGACAGTGACTTTAAATCAGTTATTTTAAGTATGGTCAAAGCACGTCATGAAGTACCAAAGAAAGGTATGCAAACGATGTCTCTCCAAAGACAGAACATCAATAAAGCATCAGAAACTATAAAAAAGAGCCAAAGAAAAATTCTGCATTAAAAAGCACAACAACTGAAGTGAACGCTCGTTCTATTCACAATAGCATCAGAAAGAGTAAAATATTTAGGGATAAATTTAACAAAAAAAGTACAGGACTCATACACTGAGAACTTTAAAACATCACTGAGAGAAGTCAAAGAACACCTAAATGAATGAAAAGGCACTCCACGTTTATGAACTGGAAGACATTACAGTGTTAACGTGGTAATATTCCCAAACAGACTGCATGCAGTCCCTATGAGGATCCCAGAGAGTTTTTTTCCAAAAATTGACAAGCATGGACTCTCAAAGGACCCAGAATGGCCAAAAAAATCTTGAAAAAGAGCAAATTTGAAGAACTCACACTTAATACTTTCAAAACTGGCTATAAAGCAACAGCAATCATGACAGCATGGTAATGGCGCAGGGGCAGACATACGTATCAATGGAATTTAGAGTCCATTAAAAAAATACATCTATGGCAAAATGCTCTTCAACAAGGGCACCAAGACAACTCAACAGAGGGGGAAACGTCTCTGAAACACACAGTGCTGGAACAAGCGGCTCTCCACACGCAAAAGAATGAAGGTTGGCCTCTACTTCACACCATGTGCAAAAAAATTCAAAATGGACCAAACACCTAAATGTAGGAGCCAAAGCTATAAAGTTCTTACAAGAAAACAGAAGGTAACACTATGTGACGGTGACTGGGCAAACATTTCTGAGACACGGCTCCTACAGCAACAGTACCAAAGGAAAAATAGAAATGAGACTTCATCACTGTTTAAAATGTGCTCTTAGAGAACACTATTAAAAAGTGAAAACACAATCCACAGAATAGAAGACAGTATTTGCAAATCCAACATCTGACAAGGGTCTAGCATCCAGAGCGTATTTTAAAAAACTCTTCCAACTCAACAATATAAAAGACAACCAAATTAAAAATACGCAACGGACCTGAACAGGCATTTCTGCAGAGAAATTTGTTTATTCAAATAGTCAATAAACACACGAAATGAAATTCCAAGTATCAGTCACTGGGGAAATGCAAATCAAAACCACAATGAGAATCCACTTCACACACACTAGGATGACTATGATTTAAAAAGATGGACAATAATAAATGCTAATATGGATGCTGGGAAATTTGAATCCTCATACATTTCTGACGTGAAAGTACAACAGCTCGGGCTCTCTGAAAAATAGTTTGTCAGTTCCTGAAAATGTGAAACACAGAGCTACCATATGTCCCAGCAATTTCACTCACAGAAAACACAGGCTCACACAGAAACCTGTACAGGAATGTTCACAACAGCACTCTTCAAAATAGTCAAAAAGTGGAAACTTTCTAAATAGCCATCAACTTGATGGACACACAATTATGGTATATCTATACAGCGGAATGTTACTCAGCCATAAAAAATGAAATATTGATACATTCTCTATAACACAAATGAACCCTGAAAACATCATACTAAGTGAAAGAAGCCAGACACTAAACACCACATAGTGTATGATTCCATTTACATGAACTGTCCAGAATGGGTGAATGCAGACAAACAAAGTGGATCAGTGGTTTCCAGGGGCTGGAATGTGATTGCTTAATGGGTATAGTGCTTCTTTTTGGAGCGATGAAAATGCTGTGAAATTACATATTGCTGATGGTTTCACAAGCTGGTCAATATACCAAAAACTAATCAGGTGTATACATTAAAGGAAGAATTTTAAGGTATGTAAATTTACCTCAATAAAAATAATATATATACATAATATATACAAAAAGTTGTAGACGCTCATGTAACTACTGCAAAATCTCATTAATCCAAAATCTTTATGATTTATAGCTCTCATCTGAAAAAAGTTTTAGCATACTGAGCTGCATACATTTAATGTTTATTATATAACAAACAAAAACACTATAGACAAATTTAATTAGCTAATCTTTAGAAATAATTATTTTTTGCACACTTAAGCAGTTACAGGAAACAGAATTTTATGAATCTAACTCTACGGAAATAACTTTAATCGACTTCCCTAGAAGGAAAGGGGCCATAGGAGAGGAGGATAACTGGGGAACAGCAGCCTTTTGGAAAGGATTGACAAAATTAAGCCAAATGCTAATTACTTTCTTACAGTCACTGCAAATCTACTTATTAATACCTGGAAAAGTTGGTGATCCCACTATTTTCACTGAATCCTGGGTATAGCGGAAACCTCTTGGTAATCGAAGCAAATTTCCAACTATCAAAAAGAAGAACAGAAATGATCAACAATCTGCCTCATCAGAGATTTCGAATTATTTAAAGAGCACAGTGTCACGGTATATTGGTGCCTGTTGAGGGGGAGAGCCATGAATCAATATCCTCTGATGTCTGGTATCTCGGTCCCACCTCTACCCCCTCATACGCCCCAATGAATTTAACACACTCATGCCTCACCTCTGGCTTTTTCTACACCCACTTAGAATACTCTCTTCATTTTTAAAACTTTAAATCTTCACCCTCCAAAACTCAAACCACAAATCCCTCCTCCCCCAAGCTTCGTCCTTATTTCTTCCTTTCCACAGAGCACTACTCTCTCATCACACTCACTCTACATTGTATTACAGTTCTTTATACACTTATACAATTCACCTTATCTGATTATAAGCTCAATTGATAGCAGAATCCATGTTTATGTCAACTTATCAAAATGAGTACCTTTTGACTGCCTTCTTCCAACTCCCTTACCCCCCACCCCCGCTCCCACCTCTGGCAACCACAAGTCCAATCTCTTTTCCTGAGTTTGCTTTTGAAATAGAATTGACCTACAATGCTGTTAGCTCCTGTTACACAACACGATGATTTGCCATTTCCATACACTTCAAGATCATCACCGTGGTAGGTCTACTTACGACAGCTCACCACACAAAGACACTACACAGTTACTGACTACACTCCCCACACTGTGCATTTCCTACCTGTGGCTCATTTATCTTGCAACTGGAACTTTGTACCTCTTAATCCCTCTGGCCTACTTCTTTCCTCTGTATGTTCTCTGTATGTATAAATCTGCTTAAGTTTTGATATGTTTGTTCATTTGTTTTTTTTTAATTCCATACGTAAGTGAAAACATGCAGTGTTTGTCTTTCTCTGATGTATTTCACTTAGCGTAATACCTCTATTCCCAACAATGTTGTTGCAAAAGGCAAGATTTCATTACTTTTTATGGCTGAGTCCACTGAATGTAAGTGTAATCTGTATACACACACACATCTTTTTTATCCAATCATCTACTGGTGCACACTTAGGGTGCTTCCACATCTTGGCTATTGTAAGTAATGCTGCTATGAGCACTGGGGTGCATGTACCTTTTCTAATCAGCGTTTTTGTTTTCTTCGGGGAAATACCCAGGAGCAATGTTGTTGGATCACAGGGTAGTTCTATTCTTAATTCTCTGAGGCGTCTCCATGCTGTTTCCCATAGTGGTTGCACCAATTTACATCCCCGCCAACAGAGCACAAGGGTTCCCTTTTCGTCACATCCTCAACACACCTGTTCTTTGTCGTCTTTTTGATGATAGCCATTCTGACAGGTGGAAGGCGGTACCTCATTATGGTTTTGATACGCATTTCCCTGACGACTAATGTGCTGAGAACATTTTCATCTGCCTGTTGGCCATCTGCATGTCTTCCTTGGAAAAATGTCTATCCGATCCTTCACTCATTTTTTAAATGTTAATAGTTGGTTTTTTGATGTTGAGTTGTATGAGTTCTTTGCATATTTTGGATATTAGCCCCTTATGAGATATATTGTTGGTCAATATCTTCTCCCACTCAGTAGGAGGTGGCAGTCAAAGGTACAAACTTCCAGTTATAATGTAAATAAGGGCTAGGGATGTAATGTACAACATGATAAATATAATTAACACTGCCGTATGTTATACAGGAAAGTTGTTGAGAGTAAACCCTAGAAGTTCTCAACACAAGAACATTTTTTCCTATTTCTTTAATTTTGTACCTATGAGACGTGGATGTTCACTAAACTTACTGTGATAACCACTTCACGATGTATGTAAATCAAACCGTTATGCTGTGTACTTTAAACTTACACAGTGCGCTGTGTCAATTACAACTCAACACAACTGGAAGGAAAAAAGAATGTTCCTTAAACCTGGAGGAGAGAGAAGGGAGGCAGAGGAGGAAGGTAGGGTGAGACTGGGGAGGTCTTTGTAAGCCATGCCTTCACTCTGCAAAAACCAGAGTAAATAAAAGATTTACTCAAAAGAAAAAAATCCGTAACAAGCACTACACCTTGCACACAGCAGATAGCACACAGTATCTGCTACAGACGACACACCCTGGTATTGCTCGGTCGTTGCTGAATGAGCCAATGTGACCGCCGTGGCAGTGTACACAGAACACGTGGGAGAAGCAGCATGAGAAATGCAATGACGCTTACACCCAAGCAATCTCGGTTAACAGGGAGGGAGCGCCGCACAAAGAAAGGCGTACGTATTCAAAGCCAGGGGACCTGGGTCTAAACCTCAGTGGCCGCTCTCTGCTCTTAGGACAGTCTTGTCAGTTTTCTCATCTGCAAAATGAGACTAAATTGCAGCCTCAGGGCCACTGGAGGAACTGAACGGACTATTGTATGAACAACACTGCAAACCATGCCAGTAAACGAAGAATGCTGAAGCCATCAAGGCACCAGTGGCTGCCACCACCCCACAGTGAAGACCAGCCTGCAGCCCGGCTCCTGCAGCCACTCACAACGGTGCCCTCTGAGGGGACTCAGAACAAGAAAGGACAGGACACTGGCCCTAGACAGCTGGGTGCTTCTCCAAGGAATGAATTCAGTGAGCCCAAATGTTTGCTCCCTCCCATACACAGAAAAGCACTCAATTCTTTAACTTGAAATGTCTATTTTTCTTTACATAAGTAATCTTTCACTGTTCCGACTCCCTGGTCTTTGCTGTAAAGCTGCTGTAGTCCTAGCTCCTCCCCTGCCTCTTCGGAGCGGTCCCTCGGAGCCATCTGAGAGGCTGTCATCCCGGCCCGAGTCCTCCCGCCAAATAAAACAGAACCCTCAACTTTTAGGCCGTGTATTCCAGTCGACAAACCATAAAACGCTACAGGAACGCCCCCTCGCTACTCATAAGGTTTCGCCTGCTTATTCTGCACCTTATACCTCACGTCTGATCTTACTCTTACATCAGACTGTGCACGCACGCGCGCGCGCACACACAGCTTCAAGTCTAGTCCAAGGTCACGGGCACGGTCAAGACGCACCCTCCTCCCACAGGGCAACGCACGGCTGTTCCTGAACGATCCTTGGGCCCCCGGTGCCTGGCCTTGGCGCGTTTCGCGCCGTTTCCTTTGGTTCTCCCGCACATCCCACGCCTGCCTCCACGGCCCTTCCCCACTCACATTCCGGGGCGGGGGACTTCTCTTCCCCATGCGCCCCCTTCCCTGAACAACTCTCACTTTAAACAAACCTCTCCTGTGCCTCCTGACTATTCAATTCCGGGAGACTCTTTCTTTTTAAAAAAGGTCTAAAACGGGGCACACAAAATGATGCAGCCAAAGCCTTTCTAGTCAAGCGACAACCATTTAAACTCTCACTTCTGAATTATCACTTGTATTTCAGACACATAAAACAGCCTTTCAGATCTCTGGATCCAAAGGAGGAAACATAATTATACGCAGAATCTAAAAAAAAAAAAAAAAAAAAGACAAAGGAACTTATTTACAAAACAGAAACACTCATAGACACAGAGAACACTCGGTTACCGGGGAGAAAGGAGGTGGGAAGGGATAAATTGGGAGTTTCAGATTCGCAGATATTAATAAATATGAAATAGAGAAACAAGTTTATACTGTAAAGCACAGGGAACTATATTCAATATTTTGAAACCTATGGTGAAGAATATGAGAACGGATGCATGTATGTCTCTATGTGACTGAAACGTGGTGCTGGGCACCAGAAACTGACACAACATTGTAAACTGACTATACTTCAATAAACATATGTTAAAAAATATTATTAACATAATAATAATGACACAAGTGGACTGATTATCATTTTGCTTTCTTGAATATGTGTAAGCACATCCGACTGTCCTTTATAATTGGATTACCGCATTGCTCTTATTTTGCGGTTGGCTTTATTCCTTTGATAACTAGGTAAGTTTAAAAAGCTATACATGTATTTTGTTCTTAGAAACAATAATTAAGACATATGTGAAAACTAAAGAAAGCGCAGTATACTCTATCTCTATATTTACATGCAGTATAATGTGTATGTGCAGTAGAACTATAATAATTACAGCTAATAAAACTGAAAAGGGGGTAAATAAAGTGGTGAAAAGGAAAAAATTAAGTTAAAAAAGAAAAAGTAGTGAAAAAAAATACAGTAGTGAAAAAAATAAAGTAGTGGAAAAGAAAAAACCAGTAGCAACAAAACGGGCAGCGTCTGGAAGCCCCGCCCCCTGCACTTCCCGGCCAGCCCGGCAGGGGGAGCCCCCGGCCGCGGGAACCCAGGCCGCCGCGGGAAGTGCGCCCGTTTTGAAACGCAGGGGCCGTCGTGCGGGGCGGGCCGGCGGGGCGCTCACCTCACGGCTCGGGCGGCGCGGCCGCGGGGCGCCGCTCCCGCCCGCCCCGCCCCGCCCCGCCCCGGGAGGGCCGGGGGACACAGGGGAGCCGCCGCGCCCGCGCGCGCCGACGCCGCCTCACCTGACGGAGGCGCCAGCACCGCCGAGGCGGAGAGCAGCAGGACGACCGCCGCCGGCGAGAGCGGGGAGCCCGCGGCCCGGGCCCGCCGCCAGCCCCGCCGCGCCCGGCCGGGAGCCGAGGCCGCCATCCTCACGCCGCCGCCTGCCCACCGTCAGCGCAGAAGGTCGTTAGGCGGCGCGCGCCCACCGCCCGCCGGAAGTCGGCGCGGAGGGCCGGAAGTCGGCGGGCGAGGGCGGAAGGCCGGGGGCCCGCCCACTTCCGCCCGGCCGGGGGCGGGGCAGTGCGGCCGGAAGAGAGGCGCGCGCCCCGGGCCCCCGCCGCCGCCCGGGGACGCCTGGGGCGCACGGGCGCCGGGGAGCGGGTTCTGCAGCCGGAGAAGAGGGCTCGGCCCTCGGAGGGCCCGCGCGTCGCGGGGCGGGGCGGGCGTGGGGAGCCCGCGCGCGGGGCCGAGCTGGGGAGGCCCGGCGCGCGGAGACGCGCTCCGCCCGGAGGGTCGCCCGGCCCCGCGCGCGCGGGTAGGCGGAGCGGCTCGGGGAGGAGCAGCCCGCCTGTGTGCGGCTGGGAGAGTTCACGGCGTGTGGACGCTGCACGCCCGGTGCTCAGGGCCCGGCCGAGGACGCTGCGCCCTGCCGCCTTCGGGAGGAAGGAGCGGGCGGCCCGGGTCAGGCCAGCCCGGGGTGCGCTGGTCCCGGGCGGGCGGGCGGCCTCCAGCCGGCGGGCCCCCGCCTGCGTGCGCCCGGGTGTCGGGGAGTCGGCGCCGCTGGGAGCGTGCGGGCCCCGCCCCGGAGGGCGTCGCCCGTGCTGCCCTGGTGGACGCGCTGCGCGCCCGGTCCGCCCGCCCAGCGGGGGCCCGGGCCGCTTTGCCACCGTTGTAACCTCAGCCTCGTAGGGTGGCTTCTGGCATACTGCAGGCATTCGGATGGTCACAGATTTAAAAAAGGAAGGGAAAAGGGGGGGGGGGGGGAAGGAAGGAGACAAAGAAAAGGAAAAAAGGGAAAGGAAGAGAACGGAAGGAAAAAGGGGAAGGGAAGAGAGAAAGAAAAGGAAAAAAGGGAAGGGAGGAGACAAAAGGAAAAAGGGGAAAGGAAGAGGAAGGAAGGAAAAAAGGGAAGGGAAGAGAGAAAGAAAAGGAAAAAAGGGAAGGGAGGAGACAAAAGGAAAAAGGGGAAAGGAAGAGGAAGGAAGGAAAAAAGGGAAGGGAAGAGAGAAAGAAAAGGAAAAAAGGGAAGGGAGGAGACAAAAGGAAAAAGGGGAAAGGAAGAGGAAGGAAGGAAAAAAGGGAAGGGAAAAGAGAAAGGAATAAAGGGAAGGAAAGAGAAAGAAAAGGAAAAAGGGAAGAAAGAAAAGGGAAAAAGAGAAAGAAGGGGAAGGGAAGAGACACAAAGAAAGAGGGAAAAAAGGAAAAAAGGGAAGGGAAGAGAGAAGGAAAGGGCCCACCGAGCGGGACCAGGATGAGAGCGGGACCAGGATGAAGGCGTTTCTCAAGCATTATGTAAATATCCTAGGAAATCCTTAGTTCTTATTAACAAAGGAAATTGAAATTTCTGCATTTCCCTGGAGGTTTTTTTGGGCTACAGTTATACATGTGTTAATTAGTAAGATGTATACAGTACAGTTTATTGTACTGTGTAGATTTACTCCTTCAGGACTTGGAATCTGCATGAAGTCCTGCATTAATGTAGCTTGTTCCGGCGTGTTTAGTAAAGAGAGACCTGGAGGACTTCGATCCAGCTGGCACTTTGGCCAAGGTCTTGCTGTTCCTTTGAACACATCTGGTAAACATACCTATTTACTTGGAAGTGCATAGTCACTACGTTTGTCTAGGCACATACTCTACTAAAACTTTAATTTTTATAAGCAAGTAAACCTGCACGATACAATTTTTATCAAATCAGTGTTGAGCTGTGGGCTTCTAGTGAATAAAGGGTGCAGGGGACTATTCAGGCCATGCTAAATCCTGAGGCTTGTGTTTTCTGTCATCAAGAATTGGCTTCAGTTCGTCAGTCCATCCCCCCCCCCCCCCAACCTCAGTCTGCTGTGCAAATTCTAAATAGTCAGCCTGAGAATAGGAAGTAATACTGGTGACCTCAGTTAATGGGTGGTGTGAGTCCGAAGGGGGAAAGCTTATGGCTGAAAATCAGAAAGACAGTAGGTCTGCGTTCATGTTTGCATTTCGCACCCCAGTCGGGATGCTGTGAGCTGTTGCGCCCAAATCCTATGGCCTGGAGTTCCTTCCGTAGCAGTTTTCAAGCAAGACCAAGTTAATCTAGTTGAAATGAGCTTTTAAGTGGACAGTACGTTGATTTCTCTCTCTCTCTCTCTCTCTCTCTTTTTTTTTGTTTTTTTTTTTTTTTTTTTTTTGCGCATGTGAGCTAATAGCTGCTACATGCTGCAGTTTCCTGAAATGACTTAGGGACCTCCTTGCTCTCACTCTGGACGTCAGGGTAGCGAAAAGATGAGTAAGGACAGTTTAGGGCACGTGAACAGGGAGTCTGCACTTTGACTATAAACTGCAAAGTGCTTCCCTTAAAAATTAGATTCACTAGTTTAACTACTGTGTAATACACGTTCATTTTTTTTTGCCCTGCATTTAAATGTACATTTATTTAGGTAGTGTGTTTTGCGATTTATTATAAGGTAAATAACTAATTACAGTCAGATACATTTTAAAAAATATATTGTCACTCAGTTAACTGCTTTAACTTAGACTCTTTGCCGACTCACTTGCCCAGGAAATATCAACTTCGGGAAAAATTAAAAAAATAACACAGGCACGATTTCCCTGAGCATTGGTGAGGAGACCGTCATGGGGGTGGTACCCACAAGACTGCTTTGTTCTTCCTAAGAATTAAATTATGATGTGCATAATAAATGGTCCAGTGTGGTGCAGTTCTAGCTGTTGCCAAGCAACAGGGCCTCTTGTTTGTTTTGTTTCTGTTCTGGTCCCTAGTAAGGACCTATCCTTCCTTTGGTGCAGGAAAAATACCTTAAAAATTAAAAGAAAAAAAAAGGCAACCTTCTCTATTGATATTTAGAAAGCCAGATCGAAAACTATATTAGATTAACCCATCCTCCTTGATGATTGGAAATCCAGGAGTTTTATAGTTAAAGGGAAAGGGGACACCAGAAGACAATACACAGTCACGCAGAGTTCTAAAGAGGAAAGCCATGGCCCTGGATTGGCAGCACGCGCCTGGAAAGATAAGCATCGCTGAACGGTCCTTCCTTTCCAGAGCGAAGGCTGTTGAGAACAGAGATTACCCACACTACTGTCAGCTCTTAAGGAAACTGAACATGCCTTTTGTGAGAGGGGTTGAGGACAGACACGACTGCGGCAGGATTGAGAAGAAGGGCAGCCCAGCTTTCCTCAAGTTCCAGCCCCACCCGCCTTCTGTGCTGCCGGACTACCATTTGCACTACCCTCACCCGCCGCCGCCCGGCCCGGGTTACCCGCTGTGTCCCCTGCGGGATGATGTCCCCCTGGGGGATCCCTGCTCGGGGTTTCTGAGTCCTGGTGGCGACGCCGAGTTAAGGCCTGGCGTTGGCAGGAGCGTCCCAAGCCTGGCAGACGTCAGCGATGTGAAGCCCCAGCACCGCGTCCCCAGGCCGGATGCGGGATTTCAGACGGCGTTGAAAAGGGAAAAAGTTTTATTGGAAGAGCTGCAGCAGGGCAGGAGGTGGAATTCCAGGGCGGTACCAGACGTCTCCATCAGAGCAAGACTTGGAGGTAAAGAGCGTGACCTGGGCTTTGTTACTTGTAAACCCCCAGACCAGGGAGGAGGGTGTGGATCCAAGATTCAGGATTCGGCAGTTAACATAAAACTGCCAAGAACCGAAGAAGGAATTCTTGTTTTTAAACCACAGATTGTAGGGGAAAAGGGAGGAGGAATGATTAGCCTTTTATGAACCTATTTGTAGCAGAATATTGGTTTTCGTGAGTGTAAGTAAGTGATCAACACGAAGTGTGTATCGGATAACTTATTCTAAACATGGAAACAACCTAAGTTCACCACAAGGGGATTTACGTTTGATTTTAATAGTTGTGTATCATGCCTCCTTAGCTGTCCGTCTCCCTTGAAAGAATAAATCGGCTGGTGATTATGAGCGAGTTAGGTTCCAGGGCCTGAAACGGAAGGGGGAAGTCGTCGAAAGTGAATTGCTGGGGTCTCATAAGAACACCAGCTGAAGGATGGGTGGGTAAGCCCAGCACAGCCCTGGGCGCAGGGTTGATAACTGCTCTCTGAGAGCTGCCCTTTATGGGGTTCTCTGTAAGGACCCCCGGGGGTGTCACAGGCCTGGCCCGGAGGTGGCGGGAAACACTTCCAAAGCAAAGCCCCAGGCAGTGTGCCTGTTAGAAACGTGTCTGGCAGGCGGGGAGCGACAGGTGATGAACCTGTGCTGGCCAGGTGCTGGAGGAACAGACGCGGAGCTGGCCTCCGCAGTGAGAGGCCGCGCCCGCCTCCACCCCCTTCAGCACCCTGCCAGGCCCGACGGGCCCACGAAGGGAGCAGCAGTTGGCATCCCCACTTTATGGAGCAGTGGCGATCCGTGGTTCCTGCCACTCCTCCGAGAAGAGAGGCCATCGGCACTTGGGGCCAGGAAGGGGGTAGGAATAAAGGCACGGGTCGTAGGACTGAAAAACCCCACAAGATAATGGTCCCCATCCCCACGCTCCAGATACCCAACCTTTGAATGAGAAGGAACAACTTGCTGAGAGATGAGCACAGAATAAGAGTTAACGCTTTTAATAGACCTCCAGCAGGTGGTCTCCGGGAAATTCCTTAGTTTGGAATTTTCAAATAATATAGCTGAGGTTCAGCGACCTATTTTAAGAAATACTTACTTTATAATCCATCGGCAATGCCGTCGAGGGACATACGGTACCGCTGAGAAGCAAGTGCAATTCATGCTGAGGGAGCCCTTGGTGAGTTCAGGTCCGTCTGGCAGATACAGGACGTTTTTCAGCGATGCTGAGCTACCGACCAACTTCCGAATCTGTCGGGAAGGGAGCTCGAGCTCGGTCTTTCGCTAAGGTTTCCATGGACAGTAATCGTCGTTTCAAGAACACGTCTTTAAAGAATGCAACACATTTCCCACTGGAGTCCGTTTTAGCCCAGGGTGTCACTTTGTAAGCAGCAAATCCCAGCCTCGTCCGATGTTCAAGAGCAATCTTGTTGGTTTGTTTTTGTGAGTTTTTCAAAGGGTGGACTGTGAAAAAAAAAATGATTCCAGCAAGTTAGAGGTTGCAGAAATCATTTCTTGAAGCTAACTTATGGATAGAAGTTATTATCTTAGGGTCAACTTTAAAGAATTAACTTAGGGTTAACAGGCATTGCACCTGCAGATTAGAACCAGGTATAGAGTTTGTCCAGCCTCTGTTTCATTGCCTAGGTCAGGACAACAGAATCCACTCAAATGCTAGCAGAAGGCTTCCTGTCTAATGTAATTCGTGTAAAAATATTTACGACAAGGGAACGAGCCAGTAACGTTTGTTAGATGTGGAAATGAACCAGTAACGTTTGTTAGAAAGTCCGCAATTTTCACTTCCTTCATGTATAAATTCTCTTATAAAATCGTAAGAATTCAATGAATCAAGATGGTTAAAATACTTGGCACAATTTGTGGAACCTGGTAAAGCATTTAATCAGTCGTAGCTGTTAACTAGCTACACCTGCAGTGCAGGGACTGGGTTCAATGTCATTTCCTCTGGGCCTCCAGGGGTGTTGTGGACTCTGGAAATAATCATTAATTGTAAGTGATAAGTGTGTACAGTTTTTAGCCAGACCTGAATACGCATAGTTTCTCATACATTCTGATAAAAAAAAAAAAAGCAGGCTGTTTTCTCAGAATGAAGTATGTTACACACCAGCGTGCTTGTCAGAGGGCTTTTGTAAGTGTCAAAACACGATCCTAAGAATAAAAATTAATAAATAAAAATAAGAAACGCACGGTCCTAAGAGATTGCATTGCTGACGTCCATGCAGCCAAGCCCAGCTCACCTCACCTCTGCTTAGACGTCTCTGTGCTGCCCTCCTGTCTCCCAAAACTGTAACTTTTTGTTCATCTTTTGCTGAGTTAGACTGATTCATGGGGCAGAGCTAAAAAGCAGGGGCCCGAGTCACAAGCCCCCGTGGAGGAGGGGAAGGACGTCTGTGGTCCAAGAGTCATCCTCACCGACACTCGTCCCTGGTCCAGACCAGAGGCATCAGCCAAAGTCGTCAGTCTCTCCAATTAAACCTTGCCCAGGGCGGTCTGTCTGGAGCTTAAGCCCGTGGCCGCTTGGCCCTGACTTTGGCTTGCCTCTTGTTCATCTTCCGCCGTTCCCTGCAGTCTCACGATGCAGCCGTGCGCATCCTTGGGTCAGTCCTCATGGGGGTTGTGACGTTGCTGTCACGGGGCAGGCCTACCGTCCGCACACCGTTCATGAGCATCTCAAAACCAGGAAACCTGTTTTCCGTCTTTATGCGTCATCTGCTTCCCTTTGTCGTGCAGTAAATACTTGTTTAAGGCAACCTTCATATTTCGTAGTCTGCTGTATCAGCAGGTGAGTTGCTACATAGTAAACTCTGTGTCTCACCAGCCCCAGCACATCCCCCCCCACACACACACGCAGATTCACGGCACCCAACAGGTCTCTTCCATTAACGCGTAATAAACAACAAATAATTCTGCACTATTGCAATTACCCCAACACGTAAATTCCAGAGCTATTCTGTTCTCTCTGCTGAGACAAGCTGTCAGATAGTCCCTTGAAAAGTCAATTAGCACCGCGCAGTTTAGCTTTCTGGCGGAAGAAGGAATTCCTGCTGCATTTTGTGTGTACGCATCCCAAACACGTGCACCTTTGTTTTCAGGTTGGACGAGCCCCGTGAAGGTCACTCCGCTGCAGCCTCGTCGTGAAGGATGCTCAGTAAATCACACATACACGTTTGATGAGGACGCAGCGCGTACAGTAAGGCTTTCTTTCCGGGCGGTGTTGCGTTTGTAACCAGTTTGTGTCATTGTCAGTGATTTTGGTATTTTATGCCCTGTAAAATATAGCTGCCATTTACGAAGTGCTTCCTACGTGCCCGGCACTGTGGGAAACCTTGCTGTCATTGTGTATCGTGTCCCGACAACGTTGTGGAAGAGGAGTGAGTGGCGGGTGATGGTGGGACCCAACCCAGGCCCCCTGTGCTGACCAGTGCGCCTTCCCCTGTGGCCGTGAGCAATGGCCACCAAGTGTGTGACGGCCACCCGCTGGAGGACAGCTCCCTCCCACACCGTCCCCCGCAGAACCTGGCCAGTGACTGACACCCTCGAGGAAACAGAATCAGGCCAGTCTTTAGCTGAAACCACGTTCCCGTGTTATCTTTTCCCGTCCTATCCTCCGCTTCACCCCGGCATGAAATGAACAAAAGCTGTGTTCCAGGCCCTGCTTCCAGGCAAGACGGTGGTGTTAGCCCCATGTTATTTGAGGAAACTGAAGCCGAGGGATGAGGGATGTCAAGGAACTGGCTTTACTATCACCAAGATAGTAAATATCAAATCAGACATTAGACATAGATGTGTTTCTGGATTGAAGGATTATGTTATTAACCATTATCCCACGTGGATTTCATAGACTAAACCCTTGGTGTTTGAATTACTTGAAGACTTCCCAGGGGTCCGTGGGTATGACGAGTTTGTTTTTTTATTTTTAAAGAACATCTTTATTGAGATACATTTTGCATACCATAAATTTTACCCACTTGAAGTGTGCAGTTCAGTAGTTTTAGGCTACTTACAGAATTGTACAGCCATCACCACAGTCTGATTTTTGATCATTTTCATCACCCCAAAAAGAAACCCCGTGAAGATACGGATGCTTTCAAAATCAGTTTCCACGTGTTACTCTTACATGACCTCCTTCCTAAAGTTGATCTGCCTGATAATTCATCTGCAGTTAGACACTCAGATGTTTTGAAATGCTCAAAAAGTAAAAAAGATGAGCTCACAATTTTTGTAAATAAATTTAGAAATTAGAAAATGCAAAATTAGGAAATTGGGGGGGGGGATGTAGTTCCAGAACTGAAAAAAACAGTAAACGAAGAACATGGAAATGGAGTGCAGCAGCAGATGAGACAGTTAAAGCGAGAACTGGGGGACTGGTTGATGAAAGAGAGGAAACTACACAAATTTACAAAAACAGAAAATGCCTCAGTGAGAGTAAGAAACATGGACAATACGGCAAAAAGAAGAACATACGTTTATTTGAAATCCCAGATGTGCAAAAGAGCAGGACAGAAGCAATATGTGAAGACACACTTGGTACCCCCGCTGCTGTGTTTGTTTCTGGGGCTCCCCGAGACGTCCCCACATGTTTTCTGCTGCACATTCAGGATTACTCACGGTTCCACGCAAGTGAGCCAGACGTGACCCCCACAGCAGGAGTCTCGTGAGACAAAGCCCGGAGGACACAGAGATGCAAAGAAGCAGGATGTTTCTGAAAGTTACTTTTCACGTTGTCTACTGCAGTGTTTGGAATCCAGGCATCAGTTGTCCTCTATTGTTAGGTTTTGTGGAAATGAAGAAATTCTAGGGAACTGAGGAATTCATGACAATGATGGTGATGGAGGATCTTCCTGTGAATAATGCCGAGGTGGCAGGACGTAAAGGAAGGACCCTTCAGTGTCGTTATTAAGACTCAATATGGTGGAATAAAACAGCGCAATTAACAAGCTGGCCTAACAGACATAGTTAAATAAATCCTTTTGCATGGACCGTTTATAAAAATGACCACAGACTATGCCATAAAACAAGTGTACATTTTTTTTCCAGATGTTTCAGTCATACGGAGCAGATTCTTTGTCCACGAGACAATTATGACAGATCACAGCATCCTGGGAAATCGTGTGCTTAGAAATGTGCGCATATACTTATGAATGAGCTTCGGGCCAAAGAAATCCTAAAGTAGAAACGAGAAAATATCTTGAACTAAATAATAATAAAAACTATTAATAGCCGCGTGTGTGAAAAATGCAACTATAATGACACCCTGGGGAAAATGCATAATCTTAAATGATATGTTATAACAGAAGAAAACCTGAAAATTTTCAGAACTGAGCAAGTATCCATCTCAAAAAGTGAGAAAAACATGCCAAAATATATATATATTTTTTAGGTGGGAGGGAGGAAATGGTAAAGATAACATAAGAAATTAAGGAAATGGAAAATAACCATATTTTAAAAGACTACCAGTGCCACAGGTTAGCTCACTGAGGAAAAAATTGACACATACCTGCCAATGCTGATAAGAAGAACAAAAAAAGAAAAAAAAAAATGACTTTAGGGGAGCCAGATGCAATGGTGCCTGCATACAGCTATGCTTCCCCACATGCCTAAAAAACAATGTCAAGCAAGACAAGACGTAGCATATGAAAACTGTGCCACCAACATAGCTAGAAGACAGAGAAACCCTAAACTTCAAATTACTGCAAGTTTAAAAAAAAAGAAAATATGAAATCCTAACAAGTCAAGTCTCAAACTTTCAACAGAAATTTTTTTTTTTTTTGGTGAATGAGAGCAGTATTGGAAAACGAGTAGACAGAAGCCAGCCTAAACTTGGTTAAAAAAAAAAAAACAAAGCACTGATAAAAAGAGAAATAGACTCTAACTCTGCAGAGAAGGAGTGGAAACATTTGATTTGAGTGTTTGAAAGGCGCTGATTGTGCAGGAGAAGCAGGTTAAACAGAAGGATAGTCACGCTTTGGAGGTTGGGTGGTATGTAAAGGGAAAAAAGAAAAAGGAAAATTTAAGATCCTGAAAGACGGAAAAATTAATTAATGGGGGTTACATAACTTCCCTGGTGGCAGTCAACTAAGATAAGGAAAAAATGTTATTAAAGAAACTGTACTTGGCGGACCTGGCAGAAGAGGGCGCCACTGAGCTATGGACGTGTGAACCATAGCACGTTCACAGAACGAAGGCAGAGCACTGAGTAGGTCTGCAAAGAAACTGAAAACAAGACTCCAAATACTTTAGTGAAGGCTCTTCACCCCCAACCAACTATAAAGCAGGAGAAAACTGCAATATAACACTCCAGGGTGAATTAATGTATTTTCAAACAAGCATTTGGGGATATGGAAACCTGCCTTCAGACAGAGTTTCAGCAGTTAACTACTAATACAATTGTAGGTGAAAGAAAATTCATTCAGAAATTAAGACTTAATTACATGATGTCCCAAGGGGAGGAGACTGAAGTGAAAATTTAATGAGGGATCCTGAGGTTTAAAGACAAGACAATAAAAAGAAAAAAGCTACAAAATGAACAGTGTAATAAACCCCGAAAAAGCACAAAAAAGAGAAAAAAAGATTAGAGAAAAAAATAATTGGGGGGGTGGAGGGTAGAGCTCAGTAGCAGAGCACGTGCTTAGCATGCACAAGGTCCTGGGTTCAGTCCCCAGCCCCTCCATCAACATACATAAATTAATGCCTAATTACACCTCCCCCAAAAACAGAAGCAAAAAAAAAAAAGATTTTAAGTTAAAAACAATCAATGAAGTAGAGGAGACGGAGCGTCGCACGCTCAACATACCTTCTTGCTCTAAACAAACAGAAAGCTGAGCAAATTATTATCTGGACTGAAGGCTCAATGTTTTTCAGAAATTTAGACTTTTCTAAGTTGACTTCCGGTTTCAGGGCAATTCCAGCCAATATCCTAGCTGTGTTTTTGTGGAAATGGAAATTTTCTTTATAGAATCAGAATAAACCAAGATTATTCTTAAGAAGAGGGAAAAATGAATATTTATTAGTAATAAAAACTCTCAACAGATTAGGGAACTTCCCCAACCTGATATAAGATATCTATGAAGAACTAAGGCTAAATTAATGATGAAAGGTTGAATTTTTCTTCTGTAAAACCAGGAACAAGACAAAAATTCCTGCTTAACTCTCTTATTTTCTACCTGATGGAGGTGATGGCTATTGCAGTGAGGTAAAGGAAAGAAGTCATAAATAATTGAAAAGGAAGCAATGAATCCATCTCTACACAGAGATGACCTAATATTTGTAGAAAATCCTCAGCTACTTACAAAAGAGCTACTGAATGTAATAGTTGAATTTATTTAAAGGCATAGGTTTATTGCTAATACGCAAAAACCAGTTGCATTTTCACATATCAGAAGCAAACAATTAAAAAATGAAATTGTGAAAGTCTGTTTACAAGCGTTAAAACCAGCATACAACATAATGAAACACATGCGCATTTTCCTCACCGACAACCACAGTACGTGACTGGATGAAATAAAAGACCTTAAATAAATGGAAAGCAAACCCGATTCATGGGCTGAAAGACTTATTCTAGCTAATATGTTAATGGTTGCCCAGTTGATCTACAGATAGTTTCAACTCAAACTCCATCAAAAATCCAAAGAGGCACTTTTGAAGAAACTGGCAAACTAATTATAAAATCTGTGTAAAATGGAAACCTAAAAAAGCTAAACCAAGTTCGAATAAAAAGAATAAAGTTGGAGCATTTTGCCGTCTGATTTCAAGCCTTCCTATAAAGTTTACAATAATCAGTACCAGTTGGCAAAATGATGGACAGACAGGGTAATGGGACATAAAATAGAGCCACTTACATAGCCATTTGATTTTCCTAATGTGCCAAGGCATTTTAGTAAAGAAAGGAAAAGTCTTTTAACGTACTACTGAACAGCCGGATATCCTATGGGGAAAAAAACCAAGCTTCAGTACAAAAACATCTACAAAAAATTAACCTCAGAATGGATAATGGGCCTTGGTATAACGTTAAGATGATTAAACTGTTGGAAATATTTAGATTTTCAAAACGCATCATTAAGAAAATGAGGCGGCAAGCCACATGAAGCGCAAATATTCTGTAAATTTTAACTTAATCACCAGGAGAATGTAAATTTGCCAGACAACAGAGGAGGGTAGGAAAGCGTTTAATCTGGTTGATCCAAGAGATGCTATGGAAAGAAGGACGCTGGAGAGGAAGAAAGGAAAGCATGGTGAATAGAGAGCGTTAACAATTCCCTTTTATATCTAAATCGCTTTTAACGTACTGTTCACCCCTTCTAGGATGATGGAGAGCCGCTTTTACAGCCAAACAAGAAATCTAATGCCAAAAGCTCATTTTACAAGTCCTCTACACAAAAGTAAGCATGGGTTTCCCCGTAGAATTTGATTTAAAAAATGTGTTTATTTTTCTCTTTAAGAACACCTCCCCTTTGTGTCCACAATATCCTGGGTCCTGTGAGGAATTCAAAGAACATCAGACACCGGTCTTTACTCACTTACTTGATGGCTAGAAAGAAGCAGCTCAGGGAGGAAGACCTACGTTTACTAGCTGCAGGCTGGCTTCACGTTTCAAATGGCAGCTCCAGCTACGTTTTTATGAAACACACACGTGCATAAATAGTACCCCGAAAGGTCAGGAAAAACATAAAGACGTATATGATGCAGAGTTGCAATTCGGAATCTTTGAACAATCTTAGAAAAGAGCACATATTCAGAAGTGTTGGGTTCTAGTTAAATTTTGCTAAGGAATTTTTTTATTTTTTGGTCTGTTCTGTGCATATTAGACTAATTTTTCTTGCGACAGTTTTTTCACAGTTTGGCAACAGGATTCTTTTGTCCTCAAATATGATATTTGCGTTAACGTGACATTATTTCTTCCTTAAATTTGACTTTGGCATCCTCCAATAATTTGGGCCCTCAGTTTTTCTCATCTTAAAAATGAAGGATTGTAACTGAAAGGCCTTGAAAGTCCTGTCTGGTTTTTCAGCTCATTCCCTGTTGTATTCTTTTCTCGGTTTTTAGCAGGAAAACATTCCAGTGGTCATTTTAGAAACAGTTAATAATGAGCTGGTTAAATTTATTCTTTACTCAGAATGCAGTAGTCGTTTTTACAGAACAAAGTGTGAAATTACGCCATTTACTCGTCTCTTTTTAAAGTAGTTTGTAAAAGTTTTCTTGGTGAAAAAACTTGTGTAACTGCTATGGAAAGTCCGTGAAATACTCATGAAATACACAAGGCTGAGACAGTAACTTGCCTTTCAAGCTCTGGTTCAACTCACAGATTAACTTCTTAATACGAACTAGTTAAATGTGTCAAAAGAAAAATGCAGCATTTAAGTCTCGAGCACAATTAATTATATTTTATTAGGTTTTGCTTCTCCTTAGGATACTGGTTTCAGAATGAGCGACGTTCGAAATCCATACACAACAGTGAAAACAAGGTGGACCCATCACTGTGCTATTTACTGTTTCTAATACTATTTTATTGAATCATTACAACATTACTGTGGAAACTGTAATTTTAATTTTAGTCTGTATTCATTCCTCTTATCCTAAGCACCTAGCACAGTGCTTGAAATACAGTAATTGCTCAGTAAATGTTTTCTGAGAGACTGAAGGTCACAAACAGACTTTGACTAACCCTGAGATTGTTTGGAAGGTAGTGGCTTGATCAAAAGATCAGCTCCGGCACCACCTTTGGGTGGGGCAGGAGGGGGATCCCCGCGTCCAGGCAGCAGGAAACAGGGCATGTGTTCACCGGTCCCGTCAGAGGAGTCTCTGAAAGGCGGAGTTGTTGGTTATTTTATTTGGGACCAAACCGGAGTGTATCTCACTGCGTCTGTCATGTACGTCCATCAAAAAAGAACAGCCCTCAAAACTCTAAACACAAGAGGATCCCTTAAGATTCAAGTCCTTACGTATGTGGTGATTGCATTTGCTAAGATGCATGGGGTCCTCGCTCCACACTCATGATTTTTACAAATGGGCTGCACTGGTGTGGAACAGTGGGCGTCCTTCAGACTCTTCACAGGCAGATAATCAACATCTGAGTCCTGGCCTCCACCGTCAGTAGCCGAGTGACCATAAGCCAACGAATTCAATTTTCTAAGCCTTAATTTATTTGTGAATCAGTGGTCTTCCAGCCCAGCTGCAAAGGCCAAATTAATTTTTTTTTGTAAAGTGTAAGATGTATGTAAGTCTACGCATTGGGTTTCTAGTGCTGTAGCAGATTGCCACACACATGGCAGCTTTAAAATGTACTCATTTATTGTCTCAGAGTCCCACGGGTCAGAGTGCAGGCACGTCGCAGCTGGGCTCCATGCTCAGGGTCCCTCAGGCTGGAATCAGAGTGTCAGCTGTCGTCCTCATCTTCCACGGTCATCCTGATTGTTGGCAGAGTCCAGCTCAGTGCAGCTGAGGGACTCTTGGGTTCTGTTTAAGGATAACAGAAGAGTGTCTGCTGCTGGTTGCTTTTTTGCCTCATTTTAGGGCTCACCTGCTTAGGTCAGACCCACTTAGGATAGTCCGCCTTTCGAGCAACTCAAGTTCAGCTGATTAGGAACTGTAATTACAAGCACACAAAAACATTTACTATGTAAAATTGCCAGGTACACTGTCATGAGAGTGACATCCTATCATAGACATTTGCTCTGCGCACACCTGAGGGGAGGTGATTACACACGGAACGCACACCAAGGGGCAGGAATCTTGGGAGTCACTGTCGAATTCTGCCTACCACAGAAAATGGTCTTGTCAAGAACTGTACCAGTTGAATATGTGGTTTTTCTCACAATGTGTGTCATGATTTAATAATTTCCTAGAGCTTACGAAATGGTCCCTTGGGACAAGATGATACCGCCAAAACTTGATCCAGAAGAAACAACGGTGGAAAAAGCTGCTGACCTCGTCTCGCAGTGTTTTACACTGAAAAGATATGAATCATCTCCAGCAATAACTCAGGTCAGCAGTGAGTAACCTTAATTACATATGCACAGTCCCTTCTACTGTATGACGTTACAGTTTTGCAACAATGCATTTGTTACTGCACCAACCTCCAAACTGTATGTCTCGGTAGTACTTCTTTTATTGTTAAGAATTATGGAAAGGACAAAGTGAATATATGCATTTATGGAAATGTTTATGAAAATGCTATAATCATAAAAGTCATCAATGACCTTAAATACATTAATATCTATATTGAAATTTTAAAAGTTTCATTTAAAGACTACCTTTTGCTCAAGTCATTTGCAAAGACTTGATTTAAAAAATCTAAATGTCCATCGACAGATGACTGGATAAAGAAGCTGTTGTATATTTATACAACGGAATACTACTCAGCCATAAAAAATAATAAAATAATGCCATTTGCAGCAACGTGGCTATCCCTGGAGAATGTCGTTTTAAGTGAAGTAAGCCAGAAAGAGAAAGAAAAATACCATATGATGTCACTCATATGTGGAATCTAAAAAAAAAGACAAATGAATTTATGTATAAAACAGAAACAGACTCACAGGCATAAAATACAGACTTATGGTTACCAGGGGGGAAAGGAGTGGGAAGGGGTAAGCTGGGAGTGTGAGACTTGCAACTACTGACTGGTGTATATAAAACAGATAAACAAGTTTATACCGTAGAGCACAGGGAAATATATTCAAGATCTTGTAGTAGCTCTTGGTGAAAAAGGATATGAAAACAAATATATGTGTATTCATGTATGACTAAAAAACTGTGCTGTACACCAGAAATTGACACAATATTGTAAACTGACTATATATCAATTAAAAAAAAGAAATTACAGTATCTTGTTTGTTAAATATCTGAAATTCATTTTGGTGATGATTGCAGATGGTCGGTGGACTCTGGGACAGGTTTCAAACGAGATCTTTCTTGGCCCCGGTGAAACCAGTTAACTTGTAAGTTGTATCTGCTAACCTTCTCATTATCACTAGACTTCTCACGTCTTTATCGTAAGACTCTGCTGCTCTGGCCCCGGGCTACAGAAAGGGTGGGGCTGTCCCAGGGTCCTCAGACTTCCATCCCCGGGACCAGGAAGAGAACCCAAATCCAGGTTCACACTCAGCATTGCCAGCTTTCTCTTGTCTTCCCTCAACCCTTCCTAGAATTTAGACCGTTAAATACACCACAACCATTTAAAAATAAGTAGTGTTTTATAAATAATTTGAGATGAAGAATTATAATGTTGTAACATTCATAGACTTCAATGGGTTATACATTATTTTCTGTCAACTTTTGTCCCACAGAGTTATTTTGTGTTCTATTCATGCTAGAAACAATGACTCTGTTACTAATCTTCCCACATAAGTAATTTTGTGCATTTAGTCTAAAAAATTTAGTGTTTCTGTCTTTGAAAATGTCACAATTTTGTCTCTTTTTTTGGTTCTCATTTTAACCGACCATCCAGCCATCATCTCTGTTTTTATTTTTTTAATTTATTTTTGAATATTTCCTGTATAACAGTGTGTCAGTAAAAATGTGGTTTAATCTGTGTATCTACTTCCCAACTTCAAAAATAGACCATTATTAACACCAGGGAAGCCCCGAAGTACGTCCCTCCAAGCACAGGTGCCTCGCTAAAGGGTCACTGTCATTCTGGACTTGATGTTTCACATTTCCACGCACCCCTTTGATCCTTAAAACGTGTGTGTTATTCTTAACCGAGACTTGGAATTGCGTTCTATGTTTATCAGCTCATTATAAGTGACATCAAACGTGTATTTATCATCCAACATAACATTTCTATTCAGTACTGGTGTGCATGAGATTCACACATGCTGGCACCTCTCGGTGTTCATTTTCCCGGATGCACCGGCTTCCGTGAATGGATATACCGCAATCGATTCATCCAGTCTCATAACTTAAAATTTTTTTCTATTCCAGTTGGAAACAGTGTCCCCATATCTTTATGCACCCAAGTATAAAACTCTTTCTGGGTTTTATATGCACACTCTTACAGCTACTATTGCTGTGTCATGAGGTGTGCACTCTTTATTTATGTCCTCAATGTGGTACGTCATTCTCATGTTTTGCCAGTGGACTCAACCAACGGCAACGTGGGGTTCCCACTACCACACATCGGGCCCAGTTTGTGGAATCTTCGAATTGAAAAAAATTCCAATCTTAGAAGTATGAAATTGTGCTTCATTATAATTTTAACTTACATTTACCTGGTGGCCAATAAGCATTTTTTTGGGAAGTTATGACTTACTTGGGTGTTCATCTGTGTAACTTATCTGCTCTTATATTTTGCCCCTTTTCTAGTTAGTTTGCTTGTCTATTATGTATTGATTGCAGAAATTCTTACGTCTCTTATTCTGGATGGGAAGGGACAGACTGGGAGTTTGAAATTTGCAGATACTGACTGGTGTACATAGAATAGATAAACAAGTTTACACTGCACAGCACAGGGAAATATATTCCAGATCTTGTAGTAGCTCACGGTGAAAAAGAATATGAAAATGAATATATGTGTGCTCATGTATGACTGAAGCATTGTGCTGTGCACCAGAAATTGACACAACATTGTAAACTGACTATAACTGAAATAAAAAAAAATTCACACAACACACACAAAAATCCTTTATTCGTAATATGCATCAAAATATCTCCTTCTAGTTGGTGACTTTCTCTTTTATGGTGCCCTTTGCTGAGCTGAAGTTTTGAATTTTAATATAACTGAATTCATCAACATCTTCCTCTCTGTCTTGTTATTTTTGTGGAATTTTAGAAATAGATCTTCTCCCTATCCAGAAGTAGTAAACATACTATTCCTCTTTACTTACTTTTTTTTCCCTAAAAATTTCAAAACTTTGCTGTGCACACTTACCTCTATAAACCACGCGAAACCCGCTCTTGCTTTTGGTGTGACCCAGGGTTCCATTTCTCAGCACGGCAGTCAGTTATCCTGGTCCAGTGTAATGAGCAGCCCGTTCTGAGTCATTGAATGAGTGCTTCATAGCCTATGGGTTGCAGCCCATTATTGGGGAGTCACAGTCAGCATTTTGTGAAAATTAAATAGAACAGAAAATCTAAGAATGACTCATGTGGAACTTTAAACAGATATGCGTATTCTACAACAAATACTGTGGCCAGTTATGAAGAACAGCGTCAGACAGACAGATAAAGCATAAGAAAAATGTAGGTGACCACAGTGAAGTTACGCCATCTTTTGTTCCCTGGAGTTTTTCCTGATTTTCTGGTTTGATGATGGTCAAATTGATCATTGCCTCAATGGGAGAGTTTTTAATCTTGCACATTTAATTTTATATTTACTTAATTCACAGTTAATTGCAGAGCAAATATGGGAGTTTTTTTAGTCTTAGCAAAATTAACAAGTTTTTGATAAATTTCAATTATGGAAAAATGACATCAAAGATGACACTTTTAAAATCTTTCACACTTGTATGTATCACGTCAATAAAACCAGCATAACTTGCCCTTTAAACAAGGATTTTTTTTAATTATTAGAAGGAAAAAGAACAAAAAGTGGAAACATGGAAAATTATAGTCAAGTTTAAATCCTGAATCTGAAATTGAGAATAGTGACAACATTGAGAAAAAATACTAAGTTTCGTCAGCAAACAGATTCCATTGAGCCATATTCTAAAAGTAGCATGTAAAGTTTTTGATAAAGATTATTTAAAAAAATCATTTTGCCAAATATGTAGAACAATCTCAATATAAATAGTAGATTCCAAAGTATAAATTGAATGGTAATCATTTAATAAAAGATTAAAACATTCAAAAATAAAAGATCCTTGTAAACCCAGCAAGCTGAGATTATTGGTAATCCTGTTCAAATGTCTGGTAAAAGAATAAACATGTAAATTATTGACACTAACTCAATATTACGTGAGTGCTAATAAAAAAATGTCATCATCATTTTTTCATTTACGTAGCACGTGGTAAAATAGCACCCAGCTCACCCCGTTTATATGGGTCCATGGCACTTACTGTTTCAGTGATTAATCATCCAATGAACTAAAGCTAAATGTCTGTGTTCTGCCCCATCTCTGAGGTCCTGAGGGTTCCACACACCCTGGTGCCTTCCTCTGTCAAATGTTGCTCCCATGAGCAACAAAACCTATGTGTGAATGCTTGTAACAGCTCCATTCACAGTCTTCAAGACCTAGAAACAACCAAGCCATCTTGCACCAAGGGCCGCTGGACAGAGGCACGAGGGCACACCCGTGTGGTGGAATACTAGTCAGCAGTGAAAAAGGACAGAGGCGACACCAATAATGCAGGTGCATGTTAAATGCATTTTGCCCAGTGAAAGAGGCCAGACCCCAAAGGTCACATAGTGCACAATTGCATTCACATGACATGATGGAAAAGGCAAAACTACAGAGATGGAGATAGATCAGTGGCTGCCGGGATTTGGGGGATGGGGAAGAATTGACTACACAGAGCCTGGAAAGGAAAATGTAGGGGATGGAACAGCTCTGTACAGATCTGTGGTGGTGATCTTTTTATTTGTCAAACCCTTAGAACTATACACTACAGGGAACAAACTTTACTTAAATGCAAAGTAAAAACATAAATGGATGGATGGATGGATGGATGGATAGATAGATGGTTGGATGGATAGATAAATAGGATGGATGGATGGATGGTTAGATAGATAAATAGATTGGATGAATGGATGGATAGATGGATAGATAAATGGATGGATGGATGGACAGATAGGATGGATGGATGGATGGATGGATAGATAGACAGACAGACAGACAGATAATTTACCAGGATGTTGGGAAAACCCAGAATGGAATGCAGACACGACTGACAAGTGTTTCTGTGTTACAAATGATGTAACTGCATTTAAGTGGATGGGGAGATGGGAGCGGTCCTAAATTAATTTGGACCTTCATACATTTGGAAACAGTATTTCGACCAAAAACTGTCCGCCAAAATTCAGAAGGAACTGTCTGTGAGCACCGTGCACTGCTCAGTAAATGCGTTTCTCGCCAGGAAATGGCCACAATTGTAAAACTTCTTGCATGCATTCCAGGTTTGAGCAGAAAAGCTGATGGTCGGTAGGAGGCGGGTTTCGCACTGTCCTAGAAGGAAAGCATAAATAAATGGGGCGGGGGGAGGCTAAGCGTGGACCCTGCGGTGCTGGATGGGTTAGGAGAGGTCCCGCCAGCTCATATTTGCAGGCAGACCTCGTTTCACTGCGCTTGGCAGTTATGATGTTATTTACAGGCTAAAAGTTTGCGGCCGCCCTGCCTCGAACAGGTCTGTCGGTGCCATTTTCCCAGCAGCCCTGGCTCACTCGTGTCTCTGTGTCCCATCTGGGTAGTTCTCCCAGTATTCCGAACTTCCCCATTATCATCGCACTTGCACTGGTGACCCGTGATCAGCGATGCTTGATGTCATTGCTGTGACAAGTTCACAGCCCACTGAAGGCCTACATGATGGTCAGATTGCTTAGCATTAAAGTATTGTTTAATTGAGGTATGTACTTTTCCTTAGACATGATGCTCTTGCACGCTTAACAGACCCCAGTGTTGTACACACATAACTTTTATATGCACTGGGGAACCCAAAAATTGTGACTCCCTTTACTGCGGTGTTGGCGTTATCGCTGTGGTCTGGAAGCGAACCTGCAACATCTCCGAGGCATCCCTTTACGAACATACGCAGAAAGTGGATACAAATCTCTGTAGATATGTGTGTAGACACGGACGCGTGTACACCCACATATTCCTAGTTCTGGCCACGGAGAGCACCTGGCGTTTAAATGCCATTCCACTTAAAAAATCACGTTGAGACCCTTGGAGAAGTGGCTGGTTCCAGGATGGAAGCAGGGAGAACACGGTCCGAATGCCCTGAGTACCTGCAGTCTTTGAGTTTCTGCATTTCCTTGGGCCACGGTGGTGGCTTCAGCTCCGGGGCATCCCTTTGTGTGGACATACTGGCTCTCTACCCTGGAGGACCACACCGGCTGGTCAGGGAGATCCAGTCAGACGTGAGCATCCTGTGTGTCTGAGAAAAGGGGAGGTCAGCCCCGCCAAGCATCGCCTGCTTGCTCACTGGGGACCTGGCACAGAAACGCCCGGGAGGAGGCGGCTTTGAAACGGAAGCGCCAGCAAAGACGTATGTGCCGTCGGTCGCTTGCAGTCAATTTGTTCTGTGTTTGACTTTCATTTACAGCGACATCTTTCTCATTTCACTTTAGCTTTAGTTTTTTTTAATGCCTTTGCCAAATATGTACAAAAGTTGCAAAATTATTTGGGATCAGACTGTTGGCAAGATTTTAAAATTGCTACGAATCAGCGAGAGAAATAACGGAAATAATGTGACCCCCACGGGTCTTAAACCAAGGGGATGGATGCTAAAAGGAAAGTCAAGTTTTCACCAGGGATAAACGGCGTCATTTCTCTTTTAAAATCACCGCCTTCGGGAAGCCAATTCCTGTGCGGTATCTCGGAATATTTGTTTTAACTTTAACAAGAGAAATACTGAAATCGTCTGATGTGTAGGAACCTAATGCCAGTGACTCAGTTGGCCTGTATCTTCTCTTCTCAGTGTGAGTCCGAGTTCCAGAAGCAAATACATTCCCCTCTATACGTAAGTAATGTTTCTTAACGTCCCCAAAATGACTAGATTTACATCTAGTTGTCTTGGCTTTCGGCTCACGCATGTCTGTAATTCACTTTTTGGAACAACTTCTGCTTTCTGACCGACTTCTGGTGTCTTCCTAGCGTGGTACCTGCTGAAGGTCAGGAGTTTCATCAAAGATTTGTTGAAAGATTTTGATGAAAGAAGGAAAGGGGGAGTGTGTTTTCAGTTTTCCCAAATTGGTTATTTTTATGAAATAAAGTACCTTGGGTGCGACTAACCCTGGGTGTTGTCAACCAGAAAGACTTATTTTTGACGTGGAAATGGGGCCGCCTGCTTTTCTAAATTTCAGTCTGGCTGTCCATGGATGGCAGAGATGTGAATCTCCCACCACGTGGGGTCTTCTCGGCCATAAATAGAAGGAAAAAACTTATTTTAGTCTGTCGGCTGCTACAAGAAATGTCACAGACCGGGCGAGTTACAAGCCACGGACGTGTCTGTGTCACGGCTCTGGAGGCTGGAAGTCCCAGACGGCCGGGTGATGGGGCTCTTCCGGGTCACAGTGATGGAGCGGGGAGCTCTGCGGGGTCTCTTTTGTAAGAGCACAAATTCCTTTCCTGGGGGCTCCCCCCTCATGATCTAAGCACCTCCCACCTCCAGGTACTGTCACCTTTGGGCATCAGGATTTCAACCTGGGGGAGGGACACAAACAATCAGATCATGGTACCTTGGAAGAAAGCAAGCCAGGAAAGTGGGGGGATCCAGGCCCTTCGTCCTTGCCCCCCATCACTCCCGGCTCTCTGCTCCACTGCGGAGCAGATGCCTCATTCTCCTAGTGGCCCCAGAAGGACCTCAAGGACACCCCCTGACTGGTGTCCCCTAAGTGGACCCTCTCTTAGGATCCAGAGCCGCATCACTGGTTGCCCAGCATCGCCAGCGCCTGCCAGGTTCCCAGCTCCACAGGAGCCCCCTTGGCCCTGGGAGAGACCCGTCCCCACCTGGCCCCGGGCCGCCTCCCCGTGTCCAGAGAAGGACTTGTCTCAGGGCTGCAGGATAGCTGCCTCTCTGCTCAGAATCTCAAACCAGCTCTCACTCTGGCTCAAATGTAAGATCAGCTCTTACTCTGAAAAACCTGAAGTCTACCTCCTTTTTGTTCCAGCATCGTGGTTCATTTTTTATGTATTGATCTATTTTGGCAAGATTTCCTCTGTAAGTTAGGATATGTTCATCTATTTTTTTTTCTGTTTGTTCTAACCCCCCCCAACACACACATCTTTTCTTTTCATCCTGACAGTGGCTGTGTGCAGTCTACAGATGCCGATGACCTTGACAACCCCTGGGGCGACATCATGTCCCTCGCCAAGCCCCGGAGCTCGGAAATTCTCCGCACGACCGCGAGTCGGTGAGTTGCTCTTATGGTGACTCCCCTTTATTTTTAGGGGGGAGACGCGGCGACCGGCTTTGCTAAGCAGGAAGGAATCAGCAAAGTCCTCGTGCTGAGCTGGGTTAGAACGGAAGCTGCCCGTCCCCTGAAAGAGCTGTAGCTGGTCACAGAGGAGGGGGCAGCTTCCAGCATTAGCCTGGGCCCCTGTATCGTGACATTCTGTGTTTACCAGTGGAGACCCCGAGGCTGGGAAGTCACTGCCCAGGATTCGCAATGACCCACGACCACAAGCTGAAGTCCTGGGTTCTCGTCCTTAAACCACTGGGAATTTGATACCATCGATTTCTGCAATGACTGAAAAGCCCTCAGGAAAGATCTTGCAGGACTGCAGTGTGAATCTCGAATGTATTTTAAGTATTAATTGATTTCTTTTTGTTTTAACCATCAGTTGAACCTACAGAACCAAGTAGCTGAATTCACATTGGCTGTCCTTCAGACCTAGTCTGTATCCTATAATAATTGATTATTTTATTTTATTGAGTTACAGTCAATTTACAATGTTGTGTTAGATTCTGGTGTCCAGCACAGTGATTCAGTCATACATATATATATATATATATATATATATATATATTCCTTTTCATATTCCTTGTCATTACAGGCCATTAGAAGGTTTTGAATATAGTTTCCTGTGCTGTACAGTATAAACTTGTTGTTTATCTATTTTATATTTAGTAGTTAATATCTGCAAATCCCAAACTCCCAATTTATCCCTTCCCACTCCCCTCCCCCACTGGTAACCATAACCTTTGTTCTCTACGTCTGTGAGTCTGTCTCTGCTTCGTAAATATGTTCATTTGTGTCCTTTTTTTAGGTTCCACGTATAAGTGACATCATATGGTATTCTTCTTTCTCTGTCTGGCTTACTTCACTTAGAATGACATTCTCCAGGTCCATCCATGTTGCTGCAAATGGTGTTATTTCATTCTTTTTTATGGCTGAGTGGTATTCCACCACCATGCTATAATAACTTTGAATTTTTCCCCTTGTGTATTCTGACTCTGATTCTTTGGACTCCTTAGCTAAACTAAAGTATGTTTCAAAACTAACTTTTGTTTCAAAGTATATTTCTGTAACTTATTGCTCTGATGAATTAAATAAGTTAATCTATTTCAACCAAAAAAAAAAAAAAGAAAAAGAAATGGATACATAAATATTCCAGGCACTGTGCCAAAGACTTTGCCTTCACATAGCTTAAAAATCTGAAGGGCCGGTAAGCTGTGCACACCAATAATTTTAACACAATGCAGGATGGAGCGGGTCTGAGGAAGAGTGTATTGGTTTGGTCCTTCTGTAATTTCTGCAGGGAAACTGGTAATGTTGAATGTAGTAATTCTGAAAAATTTTTAAGAAAGGACATGACGATGAAACCAATTCAAAATATGCCCCCGGCATAAAAATTTAGACAGTTTCTTCTTTGCAATGTGCATCTGAATTTTGGAACGTTTTATGAAACATTTTTAAAAGACTCAAAAGGTATTCTTTCCGGTCATTCTTCAAAGAGAGTAAAGAGCAGTCTGGCAGCTGCTTTACAATCTGAGTAAATCTGGAAGCAGGCCCTCCCACCCCGCCTGTGTTTTGGGAAATTGTGCGTGGACCCTGCGGAAGAATTGAAGACGCTAACTGTACTTACCCAGAGTGGACACTAGAGGGCCCCCGAGGCTGCAAAGTTTTCTTCTTGGGACTTAAGTTTTCAGTTTTTAACGGGATCTTAACCTCGTAACACAAAGAAATGCTTTCCATTTTTACTGTGAGATATTGGGACAAAAATATGCATAGTGTCATATGTAAAATACAAAGTAAAATAGATGTAAATTCCTATGTGGCCCGGGCCTGGCGAGGGGAGTGGTATTTTATTAAAATCTCACTGCCTCACTCATCACCTGGGCCGCCTTCCCTGCTGGATTTCAAGCCTCTCCCTGGCTTGCTTTTCTCCTTGAATCTCTGGACGAAATGTCCTGTCTTTTCCGCGGTTCCACACTGAGCAGATTACGGAAGAATGCACACAGTGCGATGCCATTTGCATGAAGTCCAGAACCCAGAGACACAAATGTCCTAACTCTGGGCCAAGCAGCGTATAGAGGACCATCCTATTCAAAAGCAAACGTGAGTCTTTCTCTGCTTCCTCCTCTTAAACTTCCTTAAAGGAAAAGATCTTCACTGTATGATCTTTAAGTTTCCGCTCATGACCGTGACATTTATTCGTGGCGGGGGAGCCGTGCCCACCCCACCGCCTTCAGTGGAGGTCCCATTTCAGAGTCCAGGCTACTGACTCCTTGGGCTTACGTGGTTCCCCTGTCGGAATCACCAATTTCCCCAAAAGGCAAATGTTTTCAAATTTTCCTCATTAACCGATTTTGTATTCTGGCCACCAAGTCATTTGATTATACTAAATTTTTAAAATAGCCTTTTTTTTTAATTGTAGAACTGAATCTGATTATTGGGGGGGGGAAGCACAGAAAATAATCAATACCAATAAAAACATAGCCAAACTTCCACACAGAAGCATAATCCATCACCATTATTAAGATTTTGGCATATTTCCATCTGTTGTATGCGTCTTGAATCTTTCTTGCATATGTTCACACAGCCTGATCCGTGTACCCTTTTTACTGCCTTCACATTACAGTGTCATCCTGGGTGCATCTAATTGTAACTCATCCTAATTTTTATTCTTGTAGATGTGCTGTCATTGACTATTTCATTTATGTTACATGTGTAAATTCTCTCCAGTTTTTAAATTTTTGCTATGATCCTGTCAAACACTTTTTAAGTGAATCTTCTGCACGATTTGGAATTATTTATTTACAGGGGAGACCCCTTGAAATGCATTAAATGGGGTCAAAATATATCAACATTCTAAAGCATGTTTCTAAATATTTTCCTGAAAGTATTATGTACGTTTACAATTAGGTTTTAATTTTTAACGGGATCTTAACCTCTTAACACAAACCCAGAATTTACGTTCAACGTGGATGCTTGGACACCTTCGATAATAGCGTTAAAACTCACCAAGTATCATATTTTTTTTCCTTCCAAGTGTGTTCATTGTAAAAAAAAACAGTTCAAGTACGTTTGTACAAAGTAAAATACTTCTTTAAAAATAACTCAAATACGTTTGTAAAAAGTAACATAGTTCCTTAAAAATCATTCAAATACGTTGGTAAGAAAAGTAAAACATGTCTCTCATTTTAAATCCCAATATTGAAAGTTGATACATGATATGTCCTTTCAGACTGTTGCTCCCAGCGTGCCTGGCTGGCTGCAAGGTGGAGATAGCGGCCCTTCGTGGTGTGCGCATGCGCATGCGGGCTGTGTGGGTGGGGCTGAAACAGAACGTTTTCTGTGACTCTTAACGTCTGTTTTCAGTGGCTGCATGCTATCTCACTACGAGCTATGTTATCATTTACACAGTCCAATTCATTACAAAAAATATTCCTTATTATTTAAAAATACAGCCATGAACAACCCCCACATAGATCTTTGCACAGTTATGCATCCGTTTCTGTAGAACGTCCCTAAAAACAGAGCTGCTGCACAAACTGTCTCATTCAAATCAAAATGTTTCCTGATTTGGCAGGCATGCCCAGTTATTAAGAGATGTTTAGAATTAAGGAACTGAAGGCATTAACTCTGTTTCCACTGAGTTTTCTAACTGGGACCTAACGCTGGGGACCAGTTTAGGGACTGGAATCCACAATCTCCATTGGATTCAAGAGGAATTCGTGAAGCTCGGGGCATTGTGTAAGCATTACAAAAAAATAAAAATAAAAAAAGAGAGATACGAATCACTCCTCACTTACAATCTGTGCCAAGCAAACAAGTTAAAGTCAAACTGACGTAAGGATTCCCCCCCCCATTATTTTTTTTTCCAAATCTGATTTTTCTCTTTCTCTTAAATACTAAGGCTGTATTCTTTGCAGGAGCTTAACGGACCAGGGTGAGGCGAAGTCTGTTTCCTGTTGGTGTTTGTTTTGTGGTTCCATGTAGTTTCAGAATGCCTTGCGTTCAGGCATCGCCACGGCGAAGCACTGACCTCTGCCGCCAGGACCCCAGGGCACGCAGCCTCGCCCTTCCCTTGGAAAATGGAATCTGGCTTTTCTTTTGCGATGGAACCCCAGGATCTCACGTCCGTGCATCTCAGCTGGTCCGGATCCTTTTCTTGACCAGCGAGGCCCCTGGGGCTCCGAGCTGGACAGGGGCCCATCCAGGCGACAGAGCAGATTGACATGCAAGCTCCCGGCCCCGCCCCCGGTGCTTTCCAGACTCCGCTTGCCCTTTGGTTTCCCAAAGCAGCCCGGCCCCTTCCATCAAGCCGTCCGTCATTTCAGCACTTTGCACGGATTCATCTTCATCTGTGCCTTCCCCTCAGTCATCTCTGACGAAGCATCTGCAAATGATGAGGACTTGTCCCACCTGGACAGCGGCTGGCCGAGGTCGCAGGCGGGAGGGGGGTCCTCCCCGGCCATCAGCACCTTTAAGAACATCTCACCACACCCCAGGTCTAGGACGAGAATGTGAACAGGAGGTCCCTTCCCCAGGGCCACTTCTGCCTTTTCAGCGGACTTTCACAACAGTGTGATGAGGCCAGAGCTGCTGGAACAGGCTCGAACCCCCAGGTGACCGATAGGAGGCTGGGGTGGCGTCCGTGGTGTCCGGAGCCCAGGTCACTCATTCCGGGAGCCGTAGGAGGACGGTGCCCTGTCCCCAGGGCGAGCCGCCGGCCTGGGAGCGCTTGCCGGGGTTCAGCCTGTGGCTCGTTTCTGCGTTCCCTTCCAAGAGCAGAGGAGGGGACGAGGCCTGCGAGAGGAAACCAAGTCCCAAACAGATCCGGGGCCCCAGCATCTGATCACATGCCGAGAAACGCAGTTGCACCCCACCTTAGTGTGCCCTGCCGCCCCCTTCCCTCAGCCCTGCCCCCCACACCTGCACGATGCCAGCAGGCGACCCGGCCCCCAGCCCCTATGCAGGGAGCTGCAGGCCCCCCGATGCGGGCAGAGCGTGGCTCGGAGGGTTTCAGCTCTGGGCCCGGGCTGTGCCGGTCGCTGTGACCCTCTGCGCCCGGCCTCCTCTGTCCCCCTCCGACGGCCCCCTCCTCCTCTGCATCAGTGATCTGTGCCCCACGCGGGTCTGCAAACCTCTAGTTGTGCGTTTAACGAATGCGCTCGTTGATGGGAGCTCTTGGGAGCCAGGCCTGCTCGGTTTCCACCCTCAGTCTGCCGCTGGCGGAGAACAGCTCTCAGTAAATGGGGGTCAGAATGAGCTGAGCTTAGACAAACCTACACCCGCCGTCCGCTCCGACCTCGCAGAGCTCCCCTGTCTGGGCCTGAGGGGCGCTTCCCCCCCGGGCCCGCTGGGTAGGGCTCCATTCTGCCACCAGCCAGCTCAGGGGTCTCCGGGCACATCACTTGGACGTTTACTAGAGCCTCAGTTTTTGCATCTGCAAAATGGGCAGGACACCGAGACCTACAACGTGGGTGTTGTGAGATTAAGTGAGCCACCTCGTGTCTGTGTGATAAAGGGTGCTGGGTTGCAGGGCGCACTGGGTGGGGGGTCACATCTGTAGCACCGACAGATGTCGCGTGCACGCTGAAATTCTAATGCGCGCGTGCGTGACCCACCTTCCACCTATAACGTGCTTTTCCCGTGTTCTCTGCATTTCCTGCTTAGCTCTTAATCCCACACCACCCGGGCCCCCTGCTTCTAACTGATGCACTTCCTTATACTCTCAAGGCATTTAATTTCTCTTTGATTATGCTTTGATGAGCAAAGCCGATTAGTTGCAAACTGAGGCAGTGATTGAGTCAAGTTTACCCCCAAGTTCGCACCATCTCGGCTTCTTTGTGGCAAGCGGGCACGAAAGGAGGCGTTCAGAAGGCTGGGAGCCACGGAACAAAAACAGAGGGGAAGGCTCCTCCGGTTTGCAGAGGGCTTCCTGATCCTCTTGGTTTTCCGTAAATGGGAGAGTGGGTTTGAAGCGACAGCCGGTCTGGGAACAGTGTCTTTGGGAACATTGATTGCTTCTTCCATTTAAAAAAAAAAATGCCATGTCACGTCGCAGCAGCAGGTGGGCAGGTGGAGCCCAGAGGCCCTTCCCTTCCTGATGCCAGGCCCAGGCGGAAAAAAGTCCCCTTGTGATGTCGCTGCCAAGGGGTTGCAGGGAACAGGGTTTAGGAGCAGCGTGGGTGAGGACTTTCGTTTTCAAACACTTGGCAGTTGGTTACACAACTGAATTCGTTTCTCAAGCCTGAGCTGCTCGCCTGTAATCCAGATGCCTGGCTCGTGCGTGTTGTTTTTTTAGATGCAAAGTGATACCATGTCATTATTCTCGTGTGACGTGCGATAGCGGTTAGTGTCGGTAACCTGCATGCCACGCGGCACGGGGAACTGTCTTGACGTCGCACGTCGAGCCCTTCTTGTGATTTTGGCAAATCTCCTGATTCCGTCTGTGACTCCTTAGCGGCTTCCCAAGAGCCGTTTTCACCCTGCAGGTGTTTTAGGGGCAGTGGAAAAAACCTGTCACCCAGAGGAAGGGGATTTCCTTTGTAACATGCATGGAAGCTTTAATGAATCTTAAGGGGAGAGACAGACGCCTGGATGATTTTGCCCCATTTTTTTTTTTAATTGCTTCTCTGACACACAGCTGTGATTCTTCGAGAAAATTCCAAGGAGCCCCCTGGAAAGGGACAGCGGTGGTTCGCTCCCCCGGCTCCCTCCACCCAACCTGAAACAGAGACTTCCAAGCTTTGATGCCCGCTAGAATTATCCAGAGCGATTTGAAGAAAGCCCCTGATTCCCAGGTCACACCCCTGACCGATTCAGTCAGTGTCTGGGGATTGGGGTGGGAGCTGGGCATCGCGACCTTTGAAAAATCCCCGTGAGTTTTCAGTGCTTACTTTGCAGACCACCTGCCTTCCCATCCTTCCAGCGGCCCGGGCTGGACGCACGCTGCGTTCTCCACCCACTGGGCTGCTGTCTTGGCAACTTCTTTTTCCTTTCAAGGCTTGTATTTCAGCCAAGTTTAGTTGAGCAGGTGCTCAGCTACTGCGTGCTTTCCCGTTCGCTGACTCCCTCTGAGCCCAGGGTGCCCGGAGAGGCAGTGTGCTGTGTCCCGGCCACAGGTGACCCAGTGGAGTGCTGCCCCCGTGGCCAAGGGGTCGGTAGAGCCAACTTGGAAGGGAGGCCCGGCTCCCTGAATTTGCTGGTCTCACAAGATCCGTTAACTCCTGCGGCATTGGGGTCCCCTGTTTCATTGCGCACAAGCCAGTGGGTCACGGACACGTGGAGGGCCTGTCTTCCCACCCTTAAGCTTGGAATTATGACCCTTCCGTAGCCGAGGTCTGGGGCCCAGGGGTCCAGATTGGAGCCCCAGCCCTCAAACACTCGGCTGTCCGTGCCCTGCCCTCTGCCGTCTGCCTGGCCCCTGACGCTGCAAGGGCCAGCCTCCCTGGAGCGCCCTGTTTGGAAATTTCCTCCTGAGGGAAGTGGTCCCTGGAGGTTTCCTTGGCTTGTGGGGGGTGTGGGAAGGACGCGAGGGGACTAAGGGACCCACAGGGGAGCTGTCCCCTGGCCTTCCACAGAGTCTCGGTTGTGTCTGTGCGTCACCTGGGAAGAGGGACAGGCCGAAGTGATGCCCGGCTCCCGAACAGAGGCAGCCCTGAGGCACGCTGACACCTGGCCCTGCCCTCCCACCAGAAGGCCAGCGACGGCGGGCTTCTCTGCCGCTGGGAGCTGGGCTGGCGCACCGGCAGGATTCCCATGTTCTTTTTCATTACTGGTGACTACGAGACATTGAATGCAGTTCCCTGTGCTGCACAGTAGGACCTTGTGGTTTATCTGTTTTATATGCAACAGTGTGTGTCTGCAAATCTCCAACTCCCAGTTTATCCCTTCCACCCCCTTCCCTGTGTGCGAACACAGGCCTGCCCTTCTGTACAGGACGAGGGTCCGCCTCCATCAGGAAACAGAGCCCAGCACTGAGCCACGCGTGCAAAACACATGCACATGCAAACAGCGGAATAACATGGACTTGAAGTTTCTCTGGTCCTGGAGCAGGGTTGTCATCTGCACCTCTCTGCATCCCCACGCCCCCGCCTGCACGCTCTCCTGGAAATTTCCAGACCTTACACAGAACAGGACCAATTACACTGCGTCCTCCCCCGGGGTCGTCACATGCGGGTGCTGGGGACCACAGCCAGTTTACAAATCGCAATTCTCATTTCCTGTCTTCCCCCTTTTTACCTCTTTCCCCTAGCTCTGCACATATTCCTGGATATGCTGGTAAGGTTCATTTCGCAGCCACCCACCCGGCAAATTCGGATGTTCCATCGATGACCCCCTCTCCAGATTCAGAAGTGCAGAGGTAAGTGTGGGTCCTGTTACTCAACGTGTTCAGATTTGTTGCGGGGTTGGGGGCGTGCGGGGAGGGGACCCTAATTACGGTCATTCCATTAAAGAACAATTAAGTCCTAAGAGTCAATTTACGTGGTTTAAAAAATTAGGGTGTCAAGTCCAAAAAGACAGGCGAGTCCATCTTCCCACTTAAGGAGCATTTTCAGATATTTAAAGCGTGTTAGGTGAGTGGCCTCTTTGCATCTCGGACTCACAGCTCCCTCTGCACCATCATCCGAACACACAACCGGGGACACGAAACACACGTTCATGCCTTGTGAATAACCACCTGATTTTTCATAAGAAACAATCTTGGATCGGAAGCCATATATATATGTATGCGTTAGACACCATTCTGCAAACTGAAAACAGGAGACGTTAGCTGGGAGGGGGGGGGTCACCCAGACCCCGTTCCCCGAAGCTGCTGGGGGGGGGCAGCAAGGCACCGCTCATTGTGACTCACATTTGAAAGCGTCGGATGGAAGCCTCGGCCTTGCAGACGAGATGACATGGCTCTGAAAATGCATGTGCAGGCTTAACCAGGTCCAGACGCCGGGCCGGTGCAAGGAAATCAAGTGTCTTGGTGGGTTGCTGTGTATCTGGGAAGGGGAGCCGGGCAGCACCCCCCTCCCCCCCAGGGGTGCCGTTTCTCCTTTTTGGTAGAGAATCCATTTCTTTACCAGATGCCGATGGTGCATCCACTCTGGACCAGGCACCATTTAAGGCACTGAGCGCACAGGGTTTGAACAGAAAAGATCCAACAGCAGAAGGGACTCAAGCAACTCAGCGGGGTGGTGGGCATGGCTTTGGAAGGAGACAAGGCAGGGTGACCATGAGCTTGGCAGTCAGGGAGGGCTTCCCGGTGGTGACCTTCAGGCCGAGTCGGACCTTGTGCCCCAGTGGACTTTTCTAAATGCTCCGCGAAGGGCCCCCTGGACCAGGGCTTGTGGTTCACACAGCCGTTCCCTCTCTTGCTCACTCATCTGTTTGTCCGCTCACTCATCTGATGTTTCACTGGCTCGGCCATGTGTTTACGGCGCCCCAGGAGTTCGCAAGGATTAGACCCAGCTGGCGAGGGGCTCACAGTCTAACCGTGAGCAGGGGACACGCAGCTGTCCGAGAGGACGCCGAGGTCATCGGGGCGCCAGCCAGTGTCTGAGGCCGCCCCAGATGCCGGGGCTTCTAGCGAGGCAGCAACTTGTCATTCCGGGGACGGACGAGGAAACCGCGTGCCAGGTCGCAGGGGGCGGATGTGGGGCACCAAAGGGGACTGCACGGAGGAGGTGGTTCCGCCGTGAATCTGGGATGAGGGGACCTGGTCCCACGGGAGCTTGAGGCCAGGGCTCTGCTCCCTCCGGGGACCCACGGCAAGCAGCCCCTCACCACCCAACTGTGGGGTCCCCGGAAGGCGGCTCCGGGTCCTGCCTGCCCGCCGTCGTGGGAGCTGCGTGCAGAGGGCCCTCCGCCCCGGCGCGCAACCTAGTTCTACCGGCGGTGACCATCGGGGGCTTCCCGCTGACGGTGCCGTGTCCCCTGAGCTGAACGTGGGTTTGACAACCGTCTGGTCTAGGCCATCGGATGAAAAACGTCTGAGAGGAGGTCGCTGGCTTTCAAGGCTAGTGCTTTGCATTCAATGAGTTTTCTCCCAAGACACATTATTAAGTTTCTTTTGGGGGTGGGGTAATTAAATTTACGTACTTATTTTTAGTGGAGGCATCGGGGATCGAACCCAGGTCCTCGTGCGTCCTAAGCACACGCTCTACCCCTGAGCCACACCCTCCCCACAAGACACAGTTTTCAAATGTCACAAATTTGTTTGCAAAGGCAGGGCTGCTGGAAATTTAGACAACGTGCTTTATTTCAGGCAGAGGACCCGGAGAAACTATGTCAAAAGTAAATGCAGCCTTTTATCTGTCGTGGAGACTTACTGTCCCGAAAGAGCCGGGAGGACGCTGGGTCTGGACCATTCACGACGGGGGAGGGAGCAAACTCAAAAGCCCCTTTCTCGGGGCGAATGCCAGCGCTCCTGATGCCTGACCTTTTGGTTCACAATCCACTGTCCCGCCCCAAATATCTCAGACCTCCTCCCCGACGGCCTGTTGGCCTAGAATGTTTCCAGTCACCAGACCTCTATGTACCCAGTGTCCCTGTGCATTTGAAAGAAATCTTTATTTCTGCAGAAAACCCATCCTCCCCATCACTGCAACTGTTACAGGAGAACCTGAGCGTTGAGGCCACAGGTCCACGTCCATGGCTGACCCGCCCTCACCCCCAGGCCCTGCGCACACAGCTGTCACCCACTGCCCCAGGGAGGGGACTGAGAACCCCCTGAGCTGTCTTCCCCGGGGTCCTCGTTCTCCGGGTGCACGTCGGCTCTGGAAACAGTGACAGCATCCCAAGGGCCACCCACTAAGTGACAGTAAGCGATGGGGTCGTGCTCTGCCGGGTGCCCCGGTCTCCGCCCCCACCTGCGGACGCGCACCCCGGGCAGCGGCTCCTGGAGGGCGGGCGGCTCAGCCGCGAGGAGGCCCCGGGGACGCTCCGGCTGGACGAAGCCCTGTTCTAGCGGAGGGACGGCAGCCTGGAGCAGGGAGGCCCGGGCTCTGCATCCCTCCGGCCCTGGGACCAGAGGCCTCTGAGGCTCTCCATCACGAAGCTGTGCTCTGATTTTGTTTTTTGGTGACACTATACTGTTTTCTGGCTAAAAATTTCCAGTGGAAGTGGGAGTCTATGTCTGTCTCTGGTGAGTCTCACGAGAACCCAGCGAGGGAGCCTCCTCTTGGTCGTGGCTGCCGGGTCTCCCGTGATGCGCCCGGCTGTTCCTGGGCGCCAGGCTCTGGCGCTCGCCATCTCCGCTCTCTGACTTGTGCCCCCGTCTCCCGAAGGCCTGTCCACCCCCGCGGAGGCCACGTCCACACCGCGAGCTGCCCCAGTGGGCCCCCCCGTCCCCCCTCACCCCCTATCAGAATGTCTGCTCCCACCGCAGTTCTGTGTCCTTTCCTCCCAGAAAGACAGGCTCTCACTTTTCTAAACCTTCACATCCTTCCTGCTGAGCTCTGGGCCCTCTTCAGCGCTGCTCCCCCAACCCCCGCCAGTGGCCTCCATGCTGGAGAAATCAGACGTGACCTCCTCCAACTCCAAGCTGCCGTCCGGCACTCCCACCCCTTCCTTTCACTCCTAAATGCCTTTAAGAAGCGAACAGCCCTCCCCGTCCCCCCACACCACGTCCTCCCAGCCCGCCCCTCCCCAGCTCTTGTGGTGGAATGATGTGACCGGAAGGGACTTTGAACCCCCTTCACATGCATTTGCCGGGAACCTTTGTGGTTGATGGTCTACACCGGCGGTTTGGGGCCAGGCGGCTTGGGCCGTGACTGAGCACCAGGGGGCAGAGGGCCGTGTGGTCCCCATGTCACACCTGGAGCTAGCTGTGCAGGACACGCCCTGAGACGTGATGCACGCAGCAAGGAAGGGGACTTGGGACGAGATTGGAGGGGGCGTGGGAGGTGGATCAGAAGGGATGCTGTGGGCCTCGGGCTGTGAGGGGATGGGCCTGCGCCCTGGGCCCCGGTCTCCATCCAGCCCAGCGTCTCCTGCGCGGTCCTCCTCGCCAGTGTGCGCTTCGACGGAAGAATCATGAGCTCTCACTCTGACGGCCTCTTTTAACGACGTAATAAAAAAAAATAATCAGAGCACGAAAGGCCCTTCAGGTCCTGCGGCCGTGGGCTCGGTCACCCCTGCCGCACGCAAGTGTCGCCGTGTGCTCGCGCACGCGTGTATGTGAGCCAGCTGTTCAAGACGGATGGCATGACGCGTGTCCACGGTGGGCGGACGGCCCTGGGCATCAGCCATGTTTGGAAAGCATCGGTTGCCTCCTAGTCGACATTTTCAGTTCTTTTAATTTTCACGGGAATCTTGGTAGGGCATTATTGCCCTGGATAGGTGAGCCAAGGACACGTGAGGTCAGGGGCGTCGTATGAGGGTGGTCAGGTGACCCCAATGGCAGGGCGACACCAGCTCTGGGCCCTGCACGTGGCCTGTCCACCCCCACCCTCCTCGCACTCTCCCGTTCGCTGCCAGCCCTGCCCGTGTGCTCCGTGCCTCCCACCTTCCCATCTCCCTCAACTCTGACCTCGGCCTGCACCGTCCTGCCTTCACCCCGACCCCCGTAACTTCTCCCCGACACACCCTGGGTGCACGTCGCTCCCCAGCCCAGAAGGGCTGCCCCGACCCCGGGCTCCCTCACCCCAGGTGGAGCCCATCCCCCCAGACTCTGTGGGGTAACTGTCGGCTCATGGACAGCCTCCCCACTCCTCTCCTCCTTTTGGCTCTATTTTCTGTATTCTTTGCATTTACTGTGATTCCAGGCACAGAGCAGACTTTTCAGCCCACAAAACCGACTGCAATACGATGCATGTCATGCCATGAATGAAAGTGAAGGCAAATGAATGAAATAAATGAAACAATGCACACAAGGATCAATCACTCGCAGCCTTTCTCTCTGTGACATTCTCCTGCTCCCTCCCTCTCTCCCTCCGCCATACACATGGGCCATGAGTTGGAGAATATTTGAGGTTGTATGTTTTATTTATGTTATGTTTGTTTTTTTTTGTCTGTTTTTCCTCCACCCTGTTCTAGCATCTTACGGCAAGCAATGGTGGTCGACATGTTCCGTCACCAGGCACCGCTGTCCCGGATGGTCACGACTGTAAAACCGTACAACCCCTTCAATAAGAAGGAAAATGGAATGGTAGGCTACTGAGAGACACCTGCCCTCCGAGGGGGACCTGAGCCTTGGGGAGGCACTGTGCCAGGTGCAGGGGCAAATAAAGGAAATTTTAAAAAGGCACGTTTGGAGTGTGTCCACAGAATCTGGACAAGGTTGGGTGGACCCCAGCCTCGGTCACTCACTTGGCTTAGCCCTGGAGTGCCCCCGTTCTGTGATGGCAGTCAAGATTTTCTGGAAGCCACCAGCAGCGGAGGTTTTATTGTAGAGGATTCTTCTTGAGAGTGGAAATGCCAGGCTGCCTGGAGGTTTCAGGCTGAGGGACGGGTTGTAACTGCAGATCATAGATTCCGCAATCACAGATTTTCCCGCCCAAAACCCATATGTTGCTCATGAGAAAGCCGAGCGCTGAGAGAGACAGTGGCATTCTCTTCACAGAGGGTGCATCACACAGAGGCAGCACCTGTAATGAGGAAGACCAGAGCCTCCTTGGCCTGACTCCGGCGTTTCAGAGAGAGGGAAGCGCTCCCCGGGCTCCGTGAGGGTCTGAGGCAGGAATGGCCACCACATCCACTTTAGGGTCAGCCCATGGCCCGGCTAGGTCTTGACCCAACTGAGCACCAGCTTCAGCATCACTCAGGTGTCTGTGGGCTCGTGGGACCCTCCGTCCACCCACGCATGGTTATGTCCCTATACCCAGGCCTGCAGGTCCTGTTAGGGTCACTGGCCCCTGCAACCTCATGGCAGGCATTTTGCAAACATCCTGCTATGTTATGAACAGGCCGCCTGAGACCAGGAGAAGGGAGGTTTTGATCTAAGGTCACGCAAGTCATAACTAGCAGGCTTAGAGCTAGAGCCCAGGTTTCCTGAATCTAGAAAACTGCCCCGCTCCATTTCTCTGCAGACCAGACCATCTGTGCATCACTCAGGAATAAACCAAACAGAAGCAGAACGCCTTCTCCTTCTCCCAGGAGATCCAGGATGCACCAGGGGTCCCCCCCCAGCTCCCCACGAGTGTGGAAATCCTTTGGGGGTGGCTTGGTGCTGCTCCTCCCACTGGACGGGCGAAATCAGCTATTTTGGCTTGGGCCTCTCCTGTTGCTTCGGCTGACAACTCGAGAGACTTGGATGTTGACTGCAGACCCTCCCCGAGCATTGCCTTTCTGCCCAGACAGACAGGAAGGCACGCGTCCGTCCATCCGTCCGTCCGTCCATCCTACATCCATCCTGGGGAGCCGACTCGCCTTCGAGGAAAAGGAGTGACTTCACCTGAATCTGACCTTGCAATTCTAATTATTTTCAGAAAGATCAATTCTCTCTCTCTTAAAAAAAAAAAAATCAAACGAAAACAAAAACCTTCATCTCGGAAGAGTCTCACCCAAACACACGTGGGGAAGTTGAGCCCCGTCTGGGGAGTGGATTCACACACATTAGTTACGTCTCACGAGCTGACGTTTTGCGGTGCACGTCCACGTTGTCAGGAGGCGTTGCCGCTCCAGAGCCGAGGCTCCTGTTGGTCATTCTGGGCTTTTCTACGGCCAGGATGCCGGAAGCACCTGACCCCAACCCCTGCAGGCTCCGATGAGTGTGGCCACCCTCCCAGTTTTGGCACCGGGGCGCCCGTCAGAGCCCCCAGCGTCTCGAAGCTGATTCTAGGAGGATGGGGGCCTTGTCTGCAGCGTGCCGGGGGCCCCTCCAGGAGAAGGGAGGGGGCAGCTCCGCATTTTCACCACCCCCGGCTCCGACGTCCCCCCTGCGACGCTAAGGTGCCAACCCCGCCCCCCACAGACCTGGAGTCCAAGGCCAGCAGAGCGGTACCCGCGTGCCTGGCCCTCGCCTCTGGGTGTGAGCCGTACGACTTGGGTCTCCACGGTCAGCAGGCCAACTGAAAAGCACCGGGATCAGAGGAGGCATCTACAGGGGGAGCCGCCTGTTTGCCAAGCTCTGAATTCTGCTCTTGGGTGTTTTGTATCCACACGTCCTCAGGCTGCACTGGCCACGTGCCCTCAGCCCCTCTCCCCACAGCTCGGGCTCCCCTCAATGTTACTCTCTCTGCTTTTATTTCACCCCGGGGGTGACACAAACACAGGCCACCCCTGCAGCTTTTGTGAGACGTAGGTGGAAGACAGGGTCAGAAGTTAGTAAGGAGGCCACACGAAGAGAGCCTTCATCTCAAGCAAGATTCAGACACACAGATGTCGAATGTGTTCCCATCAGCGTCTCCTGTGCAAAATGGGGCAAAGGAAGGAAGCACCCACGCCGGGTCGAATGGGACATCTGTCCTGTTGCCTCCGTGGGGAGCGACCTCCAGCCCTGACAGTCCTGCCCAGAACATGTTGTCCATGGGAGGGGGCAGATGGCCCAGCGGGAGCAGCCTGACGGCCTGGACTACCTTTTAATAAACGCGAATGTTCTAAATTCGGTCCATTCGCTCCACTGAGCCTGGGGGAGACCGGGCGCTCCTGCTCTCTGGGAATCCAAGCGTCCTCCGCTGTGATCTGTAAACTGCTAAGGCACACGAGACAGAAGAGGCAGAGGGACCGGAGTTAAGTCAGGAACAGGTGTGCGTCTCTGTGAAATACATTTGCAGGAGTATTTTTTAGGATGTCTGCGTCGAAGGCGGTGTTCTGCCATCACCATTTTTATGGAAAGCCTGGGAGGCGAGGAGGCGCTCTGGCTGCAACAACGGGCTTCAGGATCGGCCCACATGGGGTCCGAGTCCTGGTTCCCACTCTGCCCACGTGAGCCGCCTCAGCGCTCCGAGCCGCACGCAGAATGGGTTTAATGGTCGCCACATAATACGGAGACTCACTACCGGACGGAACACGGGAACGTGGTCTTCTCTCTGCTGGTGCACATTCATCTTTGCACAAACACCCCGAGACGCAGCCACAGGGAAGACGCCTGCAGTGCAGGGGCGTTGGGTCCTCGCCCGGCGCTCACGCCACCCAGCAGCCAGGAGCCGGGGGAAAAGTCGGTTCACGCTGATCGTCCTAAAGTGGCCACAGATGACAGCGGTGTGTTAATCCCTCAGCTCCAACACGTGCACAAACGAACTCCCCAGTCTAGTAAATTGAGCAATTTCTCTTCCCAAAACTATGCTGCACTTTTCAAAATAAAAATATGTCCTATTGAAAGACAGGTGTCCTCACGTACACACACACAAGTACACTGAATGGATAATTATGTGTCTTCGGCATAAAAGACTCTGGTTTACCCAAATTAGCACTCTGCTTGAAAATGGGGGGAAAATATATTGCCTTTAAGGGGGAGCACCAAGTTTTTGGGGTGCTGGCACAAGTTTTTATTAAACTGGCATGGAAAGGCAACAGCTGGGTGTTCTCAAGGTTTTTTTCTGACTTTGCGTCCCAGCAAATCTTTATGTGTTCTATCCAAAAGGGTCACACGCTGTGTGGCGGTTTTATTCGGTGCCCTTCTGCATGTATTTTTTTTATTACGATTGGTTTTGAATACGTTTACCATCACTGCCATCAAAGCGGCTCCCACCTCCACGCCCTGTAAGTGGGGGTTCCTCACGCCCTGGTGGAAACTGACGTGGAAACCGGGGCTCCGCCCGCCCCGCGGCCCTGCCGACCGCAGGTGCACAGGAAGGGGGCCCGCTTCCTGCCGCCCCCACGCGGCAGCCGCCCAGCGTGGGTTCCCGGGGCAAACCCCGCGGCCCAGCCCTGCAAACTGCCAGCGAGCAGCGCTCTATCTGCCCGCGTGACCACTTTGGAAAAGAAGTGCCACCGGGCCGTATAAATCTGTTTTTCCAGTGCCGGCAGACTGACTGGGTGTGACTCCTGTGGGCGGGCCCAGGAGGCGCAGGACAGAGCAGACCTGGCAATGTGCCGGTGGGGGGTGGGAAGGGCAGGCGGCGGGCATGGGGTCCCTGGGCTTGAAGGTGACGTTTGGAGAGGGTCCTGGGGACCTGCGTGGAGGATCCGGGCAGATGGGGACAGCCCAGCGCCATGTGCAGCCTGCGGCTCCCAGGCAGGCCGGGCTGAGTCTCAGGGCTGGTCTGGCAAGGGGGGAGAGGGGGCGTGCAGCAGGGTGGGATGTTCACCCGCAAAGCTGAGCCGAGGAGAAACCCCATCAGGTGGGCTGGGTGGGGCACCACCTGAAGAGCAACCCCATGGTCCCATTTCTGCAGGTCAGAGGTTTCCAAGCCGTATCAGCAGGGTCACTAAAAGTTACAGGTTTTGAGCAAGATGTCCTGGGGGCCCTCACTGAGATGTCCACAGGCCCCTGCAGAGCCGCGATCGAACCCAGAAGCTAGACAAAGACCCCGACGTCACAGCTGCTCCACGTGCCGGCGGGGAGGCCGCAGACCGGTTTCTAAGGGACCGTGGCCTTCGGTGCTCTGTGTGCATCGTGACGTGGACGGCGGGGTCTCCCGTCCGGCTTCGCGCCCCCGACACGCCGAGCCCCCATCACAGCGTGAGCACGGCGGGGAAAGTCGCTGCAGCTCAACCGCTTGGACCCACCAGGGAGGACGTTCGCGGCTGCAAAATAAATCCAGGTCCGGAGGGCAGGCGTGGCCCCCGGGACCGACAGCGACGCAAACCGAGGGGCGCTCGGTCCAGAGCCGGGGAGGTGCTCGGGGCTCGCGGCTGCGGCCCGGCCGCAGGGCTGCGGGGCCCTCTGACCCACGGCTTCCTCTCTCACCTGTCTTGTCATCCAGGCACTGACTCCCAGTGTAACCCTTTAAAACTCAAGTAAATTGCCTGAGTTATAACGCGGAACTGGAAGGTGCAGAAGGCACTGCAATCTGTCCTTTATCTGTCTGTCTGTCTGTCTACCCATCCATCCATCCTGTCTATCTGTCTATCTATCTACCTATCTATCCATCCATCCATCCTGCCTGTCTGTTTATCCATCCATTCATCCATCCATCCATCTATCCATTTATCTATCCATCCATCTATCCATCTATCTATCTATCTATCTATCTATCTATCTATCTATCTATCTATCTATCTACCTGTTTATCTATCTATCCATCCATCCATCCATCTATCCATCCATCCATCCATCCATCTACCTACCTACCTATCCATCTATCTATCTATCTATCTATCTATCTATCTATCTATCTACATATCTATCCATCCATCCATCCTGTCTGTCTATCCATCCATCCATCCATCCATCTATCCATCCATCCATCCACCTATCTATCTATCTATCTGTCTGTCTGTCTGTCTGTCTGTCTATCTATCTATCATCTATCATTTCTGTCTGCCTGTCTCGCTCTCTGTCTGTCCGTAGCATCTGTCTATAATCAATCTCCTTGAACTTTCCAAGTCCCCCTGAGTTTCTCTTTCCTTCGGGACAAGATTTATCTCTCCAAATTGGTTGATGAGACTGGGGTCAGTGATTTGCGCGTCAGGTGATTGATTTTCTCGGTTTTGCTGTTTAAAAGACTGTGTCTGAGCTGCCGTCTCATAAAGGTCACAGAAATCTTCATCTGTTTCTCAGACAAGAGGACCAGAACACAAGTTAAAGTGTGGTGATGCAAATTGCAGAAAACCAGTGGCCTGAATCTCTCCAAGAATGATTTCATAATGAACTTACCAGTTGAAAAATAAAAGGACCTCTCCGGGGTCAGCAGTGGAATACACACGGGGGTCATGGATTTTCAAAGAGACCCTCTGAGAGCAGGGGGAGGACGGGGGAGTAATGACCACGTGGCCTGCGGGGGGGTGCAGGGTGACCCAAGACACTAGGGGGACAGAACAAAGGGGGAGCTGGACAAAACACCCTCCAGCTGGGTACCGGTCATCCCTGGAGACGGCTCCCCGAGCACAGACCTGACCATGGACGTGACAGCTTCTGGCATTTCTCCAAAGCACAGGGACATTTACCAGACCTTTACCCTTTTCTGCTTAAGAGGTGACGTTCGCTAAAGCAGGGGTGTGGTGGTGTTTGTGCCGGCTGTGGTTGCATCGGAGTTCCTTTGAATTCTTCATGGTTTGCCCTTTGGGGTGCCTGGAGTCCAGGCACCCCTCCCTTCCTCAGGGCCCTGCAGAGAGGTGACCGTCGCCATCAGAAGCGCCCCTTGTCAGTGGATTCCTCACTCTTACTTCCTGCCTGAGACGGAAGCAGTGGGTTCTCAGGTGGAGGGGCAGGGCAAGCAGGAGGACGGGGCTTCTCGGGGGTCAAAGGATGGAGGGACCCCAAATTTCTGCCTCTGCTGCTCCTGGGGCCTGGCCACCGACGGGGAATGCAGAGCATTTGCTTAATTTAGGTCCAAGTTTTCTCCCCATTCTTAATGCATATATATTTTTTTAACTTTCTAAATCCACACGGATAACCCGTGAAGACAGCGATCTTGTCCCTTGCAAAGGGGCGATGTACCCCGTGAGGCCCGCCCTGGAGCTTACGCACCAGCCCACGTCACAGTCTCCTCCGAGCTGTGTGTCCCCACGACACCTGCCTTGATCTGTGGCAGGGAACTTATGTCCTCAATTGTCACACTTCTCTGTTAGGAAAACACTGGGTTGTTGAGGGCGTTGAAGGAGAGAACATACAAAAATGCCTGGCATGTTAGAAACATTCAATAATATTAACAATTATTATCATTAAAAATAACATTCCTTGGGGGTAAGGGTTAGCTCGAGTGGTAGAGCGCAGGCTTAGCGTGCACGAGGTCCCGGCTTCAATCCCCAGCACCTTCTCTTAAAAAAAATTAATAAATCTAATTACCTCCTTACCCCCAAAATAATAATAAAATAAAAAATAATTTTTTTAAATAACATTTCTCTGAAACAGACCTTGGCTTCCCTAGAGTGTGTGTAATGTTCACGTAACAACCGGCCTTTCCTCCACTTCCCACCATGTCCTGTGGCCTCCGACCCTTCTCTGCCCTGGAGATCATGATAAGCCGGTAGTCCCAGGACTTACCATGTAGCCAAGCTGGAAGCTGAGGGTCTCCTAGATCCAAGTTGGATCCTACTTTCTTTCTCTTCCAATATAGCTTTTGAATGAGTCCCCTTCTTGTATTGTCTTACTCCAGTTCTGTGTGTGATATAGCAATTATGTCATTGCAATGAAAGTGCCCATTTACTTATTTTCATTCTCCTTTCCTTGAAGTCTGGAACCAACTGCATTTTATTCATCTTGGTATCAACCAGGTCCTATATCTAGCCAGGCCCTTATTAGGTACTTAAAATACCTGTGTAATAGTGAATGGATGGATGGATGGTGGGTGGATGGATGCATGGATGGATGCATGGATGGGTGGATGGATGGATGGATGGATGGATGAATGGATGGACAGGTGGATGGATGGATGGATGGATGAATGGATGGATAGGTGGATGGATGGATGGATGAATGGATGGATAGGTGGATGGATAGATGGATGGATGGATGGATGGATGGATGGATGGATGGATGGATGGATGGATAGGTGGATGGATGGATGGATAGGTGGGTGGATGGATGGATGGATGAATGGATGGACAGGTGGATGGATGGATGGATGGATGAATGGATGGATAGGTGGATGGATGGATGGATGAATGGATGGATAGGTGGATGGATAGATGGATGGATGGATGGATGGATGGATGGATGGATGGATGGATGGATAGGTGGATGGATGGATGGATAGGTGGGTGGATGGATGCATGGATGGGTGGATGGATGGATGGATGGATGGATGGATAGGTGGATGGATGGATGGATGGATGAATGGATGGATAGGTGGATGGATGGATGGATGAATGGATGGATAGGTGGATGGATAGATGGATGGATGGATAGGTGGATGGATGGATGGATAGGTGGGTGGATGGATGGATGGATGAATGGATGGATGGATGGATAGGTGGATGGATGGATGGATAGGTGGATGGATGGATGGATGGATGGATAGATGGGTGTATGTATGTATGGGTGGATGTTTACATGTGGATGTTTGGATGATGGATAGGTGGATGGGTACATGCATGAATGGATGGATGGATGAATGGATGGATGGGTGGGTGGTTGGATGAATGGATGGATGGATGGTGATGGTTCACCCAGGGCTCTGAGCTGTCCCCTTGACAGAAGATTAATTTGAACCCCCAACTTGTAAAACTCAAAATCAGGAATCCCCTATACATTTTCTTCTTATATCTGTATTTAAACCTACTCCCTCTTTTTGTTCCCTGTGTTTCCTCCCTCAAACCACTTTTCTTTGTCTTGAGCTCAGGTCAGCATCCTTCCTGTTCTTGTCTTCTGCCTTCTTCTGCTCTCTCCATCCCCCCCTCATTTCTTAGTAGCTGAATCTGCTGCTCTGTAGGTGCACCCGCTGGCCGTGTGCAGCCACCACATGGAGGAGCATGTGATCTCTGCTTAGCACTGAGAGGAGGTATCTGCGTTCCTCCCTCCCCAACGAGGGGACTGCGTGCTCTAGAATCACTCACGTGCATGTACGCACATATATTTTAACTGGAGGAGCTTCTGAGACCCAGAAAATGTTAAGTTCTTCTCCTTTAGCTGCAGAATCTTGCTTAACAGCAAGATCACGTGTCACCAGGGCTAAATTATACGGTGCAGATTACACACACTTTAGAGCCTCAGAGAAAAGAAACTGTCGGTCCAGATCCACCGTCCTCGGTGGTGCCATAGGATGGCTCTAAACTGCAAATCTGTTCATTGGGCTAAAAGTCTTTCTACCTTCAGGATGAATCCCAACAAATCCCAGGACAAATCCTTCGCCCTTACCAGGGCGTTGCAGGCCTTTCGCAGCATGGTTCCCCCTTCCCTTCCAGGATCATCTGCTGCCTGTCACCTTGGCATCCTGCGTCACCACCTCCCCATCCTGCGTGGCCATCACACGGGCTGCCGGTTTGGTTTTACACCTTCCTACAACCCTCCTGCCTTTGCCTGGAAGGCTTCCTCACCCCAAACCTCAAGACTAGACAGAAACATTCTAGGCCCTGCTACCCCACTGGGGAAATCAGTTACTCCTTCATCTTGTTTATTGCACTTTGTGTCTCTTAATAAATGTGTCATAATTGCTTATCTGCATGCCATCTGTCCCATAATGCGTAAATAGACCCTGCTCCAAATAAAAATACACACCAGGCACATGAAGTCTTGCCCAGTGTCACCAACCCTTAGGAAAATACAAGTCAAAACCACAATGAGATCGTACCGCGCACCCATTTTGATGACTACTATCAAAAAGAAAAAAAACAAGGAAAAGAAAATATCAAGTGTTGGTGAGGATGTTGAGAAAATAGAACCCTTGTGCCCTGTTGGCAGGAACATAAAACAGTGCAGCCACGATGGAGAACAGCAGAGAGGTTCCTCAAAAACTTAAAAAAAATGATTCAGGAATTCCACCAAAGGAACTAAAAACAGGTCTCGAAGAGATCTTTGTACACCCTTGTGATGGGGCAAGATCATTCACAACAACTGACACATGGAAGCAACCCAAGTGTCTCCCCCTGGGTGAATGGATAACAAAATGTGGAATACTACTGAGCCTGGAAAAAGAAGCAAATTCTGACACATGTTGCAACACACATGAACCTTGAGGACCGAATGCTACGTGAAACAAACCAGTGATGAAAAATATATATACTGCATGATTCCATCGCAGAGGGGTGTACAGAGGTCAAAATCAGAGACAGAACGTGGAACGGTGCTTGTCGGGAGCTGGGGTGGGGTGGTGTTGGGGGGAGGGGAGGGTTGCTGTTTCATGAGAACCGTGACACTTTTGCAAGACGAAAAAGTTCTAGAGATCACACCTCGATGTACTTAGCTCTGTTGAACCGTGCACTTAAAATGGTTACGATGGCAAGTTTTGTTATGTGTATCCGAACTCAATAAAAATAAAACTTATGCTAGCAGACGCGATCGGGATTGGCAACAGGAAGGAAAAGGGGAGACGTCTGGAGAGAATCAGCCGGTGCGCCGGGGAGCCAGGTTTGGAGAGAGCGTGGCTTGGTCGAGCGAAGCAGGACATCAGTATTTTGCACCGTCCCCTGGGCACCTGGTACATTCGCGGTCACCTGAGAGGACAGAACATGCTTCCAGACCATTGTGGGCAAAAATAGGCAACAATGGAAACTATGCCCTGTGTCTTTCAGGAGCCAACTCCCCGAGGGGACGGACACCTATCCAGTTAGCGGCACTAGGATTCCCTCAGTGCTTTTAGGGAAACAGAAACAGTTTCACGAAAGCAGTTCGTTTTCCCTGAACGCATCGGAGAAGCCATCAGAGGGACCAGTCCTTCCGAAGGCCCAGGGATCTTTCAGACGGAGGAAGGCACAAACCGCAGGCGGGGTCCGGGCGACCACACAGAGATGCTGGAATCGTCACTCTGGAGACCAAGCACCGGTGCATCCGAGCTCGGAGCTGCGAGGAAGAAGACGGAGGTGCAGGAAAAGTTTGGGCTGGACAGGACTGGCCTCTCTCTGCCTGCCACCACTGCCACCCCCCGGCCAGCACAGAAGGTCCCCAGGGATGCCCTCCAGAAGTGGCAGGTGTGTCCCTGACAATGAAGATGTATCTGTGCTCCCAACGTGGTCACTGGAAAAGCACCGCACGCCAAGCTGGGGCCCAAACGCACTTCACCCCGAGGCAGGGGTGAAGCTGGCGGGTTTCCTGCCCCACACTGGTGCCCACGAGGGTGCCCGTGGACCCCCGCTCCCCATCCTCTGGTCGGTGTAGTGAGTGCCAGAGCCTCAAGACAGGCGCCAACCAGACCAGCGAGGGCATTTGGATGGAGGAAGACCGAGGTTTCCAAAGGAGACTCCATGGTCCCCAGCTGTCCCTCGAGACCAGGAAGAGTCCAGTTCCTCCCCCCTCGCTTAGCCGTCATCTTCAAGCACCTGCGACGATCTGGCCGCGTCTGGACTAGGTCGTGGGAGCACAATGGAAAACAAAGCACACTGCCCGGCCTCACGGCGCTCGGGGGAGAGCAGAGAGCAGCACACCCAGAGTCAGCCCGGCGCCAGGTGAGGCCGCGGCTGTTCCGAGACCGCACAATCGGGGTTGTCGCGTGCACGTCACAGGCCAAGCCCGGGGCTCCCTTCATGCCCCAGGACCCCTGAGCGCAAACCTACCGCCATTCAAACCCCCATTTTTCAGACCAGAAAACTGAGACCCAGAGCAGGCAAGGGACTGGCGGGAAATGGTGCAGAGCTGGGGCGGAGCGGCAGCCTCCGCCATCACAAAGGGGCCAGCGCATCCTTTGAAATGGATGAATGAAGAGCGCAGACCGGGGCCTGCCCGGGGCCGACAGACGCAGAGGGGAGGCCAGGAGGGGACCGGATGGCAGCTGCTCCAGTCACGCAGTTTTCCATCATGCCCGGAGACCGGGCAGCTTTCCTCACGTTCCTGCTTTCTCGGTGGCCCTGGAGTTAATTAAACTGATGCGCTGGCGGCGATCGCTGGGCAATATGCTCCCAAGTGCTGTCACACATGGCTGGCTTTCACACCGGCGGAGGCACAACCTGGCTGTGCACGCCGCGCAGTGAAGGCTGGCCGTCCCGGTCCGAATTCGCTTCCGAAGCATCTGGGTCAGAGCTGGGGGAAGGCACGGAGCCAGCGTGAGCCCGGGGAGGCACCCGGGGGGCCCCTGCAGGTCCGGCTCCCACCGGCCCCGTGAGCCACCTGCCACCCCCACCCCGGGGATGCGGGGACAAAGCCCGAACCGGCCCCCAGCTGCCGAACTTTCCCGGAATCCTGTCCACTTCAGCGAGATCCTCCCCTCTCCAGACGCTTCCATCAGAAGCGCGTTTTTGTGTGCAATAAATTGCTTCTCCCTGGCGGAAAATCACTTCTGGCTGTTATCTCTGTGATCGGCGACTTGTGCGCTCCCTTAATGGACTGGCCCCGATTACGCGGCGAGTCATTAAAAGCTTAGCGCCAGCACAATGGTGTCTTACGTCCAGCGATCCCGGGGAGCCTGCTAGAGACTTACCAGCCACGGCCTTAATTTCACTCATTCGTCTTAATTTTTTGTAATCATTTTTTTGTAAAGAGGGTATAATGTCGGAGTTGCTTCCCTGCCTCTGACAGATCCAATCTAGCAGATAATTACCATACGGAAATTGATGCTTTAGTGTGCGGGAGAGAATTTAATTTACTCAGACATCCTCCCGTACAATGCATTCCAGAAGATATGAGGATTTAAGTTTTGAAGAAATTAAATTTTACTTTTTAACATGATCACTTATGTCGAACACCATTAACCAGCTTTTTTAACTCTTTGAAATAATTACAAGCACCTTTGCTGTCTCTCGAAATCCAACGTCGACATTAAATGTGGGTTAAAGATCCATGAAATGGAAAGAAAATCCTGTGTTCTTTTTTTTCTTTTTTTTTTTTTTCCCTCTCTCTCTCCCGTCTTCCAAAATCCGCTCTTTCAAATCCACAGGGGAGAGCTAAGAAGATCCCGTCTTTGAAAAATATATGTTCTTTCCGGCTTTAAAGTGGACTTTAGGAGACGTGTTATAGTAACTGGTCTGGCCTACATTTCTTTAATTTTTTTAATTTTTTTTAAATTTATTTTTTAGTGGAAGGACTGGGGATGGAACCCAGGACCTCGTGCATGCGAAGCAGGTGTTCTGCCCCGGAGCTACACCGCCCTCCCCCTCGGACTTCTATTTCAGTTGCTCTGGCCGGCGGCAGGTGGGGGGCAAGGTTATTGGCCTCCAGGGTCAGAAGAAACAAAAAGACTTCGGCGGGTGGCTCCACGGTGCTGTTCCATGAGCCCGGCTGTGCTGCAGACTCAAACCAGTTTCAGCATTTCCTGTTTTTCTTCTTCTTTTGTAAGACCTGGAGAGAGAAAAAAAAAAAAAAATACAGGCGATGCCACGTGCAAGCTCAGGACCGCCGTGGAGACCCAGAGACCAGACATCAAACAGCCTCCACGTCTCGGAGGCGAGGCCAGGCCTCCCCGGCGGCCCCGGGCCCCAGCGGCCCCGGAGGGAGGCCTGGCTGGAGAAGGTCTTTTCGGGGAGCCTGGGCCCTGGGGGACTGGATTCCCAAGAGTTCCTCATCCTTCCCTAAACGTGAAGTGAAACAGTCGACAGGAAATTTCTGGACGAGGCGGGCCCAGCAGTTCCTTTATCCAGCCCCCCGGCCCCTCTTGTGCTTCCCCTCGGGACAAGCCCTCCCTGTGCTGCGTCCGACAGACCCTGTGACCGTTTGGGTCACAGCGGGGGATTGCCCAAGGGTCCCCACGGAAAATTCCCCCTCTCCCAGGGCGAGGAAGCTGGGGCCGGGCTGGCCTCTGCGGTGGTCCCGCCCGAAGGGGCCTCCGGGGTCCGGGCGGCGGCGCGGGCTTGCGGTCTGGGCTGCGCCCCTCCCGGGGTCTGGGGGTGCACGCTGAGGTCTCAGATGCATTGCGTCCCAGCCGAACCAGGAGGTGTCCTCAGGACAGCTGAGGGCCCCGAGACGCCGAGCCCTTCCCTAAACCCAAAAGAGAAACGCCAAGGTTCAGATAACTGTCCTCATCAGAGCCGAGGACGGTGCATCCCGTCCTTACTAAACAGTCACCTCTCTCCTGGAGCCGCTCGATGCCCTGAAACCTTCATAGCGTTTCCATTTGAGAACACATTTGCAGCTTTCGTGTGTATTTTTAACAAAATCAAGGAAGCAAAGAATGCAGGTGATGACAAAGTTGCAACGAGGCGGTCTCGGCCTGAATCGAGTGACAAGGGAGATTCGGGGCCAGATCCCGGGGCCACGTTGTCCTGTTTTTCTTTCACAGCCGTTCCATGAAGTGGACATGCCCGTATGTGTGCTTAGAAAACACGGGAACGCTGGCGCTTGAGTTGCGTGCGTGTGCAAGCATGCAGCGGCCGTTACAACACATAACGCAGGCTGATCATTTCAGAAATTTTACTTTGATCACATGTATGGACTCTTTACACACACACACGCACACACACACGCACAGGCACGCACAGGGCACTATTACACCCCGTTTTATAGTTGGGGAAACCTGCGTACAGAGACTTAAGTGACACACTGGCGGTCTCCCAGGTGACAGGCGGCCGAGCCGGGATGCGAACCCGGGTGTCTGTGCCCTGAACTGCCTGGGCCAGGCTGGAGGGGATGCGGGGCCACCCCCGCGCCCGGACCCACCCCCGCCGTGCCCAAGGCGGCTAACTTCAGCGGGGGGCATCGCCGCCACCGTCAAGGCGCTGCCACGTGCTCGGTCACTGCATCGGTCTCCTTTCCGCACCTGCCACCTGCCAGACGCAGGGCCCCGAGGTGGCCAGTGGCTGGGACGTCAGATACACCTCGTCACCCGGGGTGACACTTATCCGTGAGCTTCTGCACCGAGGCACCTGTGTCACGGGAACCTGTGTGAAAATGGTTAGCCTCTCAGAGGACGCTGTTTTCCATCCAGCCTGGGACCGAGCCCCCCGCCCAGTCCGGGCGGCTCCCGGTCCAGCCCCCCCCCCGCCCCGCCCGGCCCTCCCCCAGCCTGACCGCACCAGCTCCAGCCAGAGCTTCCTCTTTCCAGCAAGGCAGGCTCTTCCCAGCGTGTGGGCTCCCGACTTCTGCCCTCCATGGACGTGCACCCGGCGTGCGCAGCGCACGTTAACCCCTTGGTGACTGGATCTAGTCCGGAGGCCCCCCTCCAGCCTCCTGCTTGTCTGGAAGGCTGGGTTCTGGGCTGTAAATCAGCAGAGCATTCGGAGAGGGTGGGTAGACTGCCCGTCCTCATCTGTATCTGCATCGCCAAGGCTCATGTTGCTCCCCAGCTGGGGGGAGGCGCGGCCAGGTGCCCTGCTGCTCTGCAGGAGGGGCTGAGCCTGGGGGCCGGGCCGGAGGGGACATCCAGGACGTCACCTGGCAGGGACTGGACCCGACTCCTGTTCATAGAAGAGCCCCATGGTGGGGCATACGTCATCACCATGCTGTCACATGTGCATCAGAAGAAACGGAGGCTGGAGAGGGAGCATCTCCAAGTGTGCCCACCCCCACCCTGCACCTTCCAGAATGTTCCACAGTGGAACATGTGGACACTGCTGAGTATTCATGTGCCACTGAAGGGGCCTGGGGTGTAGCGAACTGACCGCCTCTAAGTCCAGAATTGCCAGGGAAAAGGTTTTGGGAATGTAGGTGCTGAGAGACTCCAGCAGGTGACAACCAGCGGCCACCCCTGGATAGAACGGGTGGCGTGTCCCCCTCTGCCCAGGCTCCATTCACTGACGACTTTGACAACATTTAGTCCCACGAGGTCACGGGTCCTCGTCCTTCAGCCTGGTCCCGGTGCTCGGCACACACTCAGGCACATGATGGAGTTGAATGAATGAATGAGTGACTAGTTCTCTGTGCTTCTCCTTCAGGTGGACTTCCTTTGAAATCGTGGGGAGTTCGTCTGTAAAACTGGTTTATATTTTACGGTCCGACGTACTATCCATGTGCTATACATTTACAACAATTTTTTTTTTAGTTTTTTAAACTGGAGTACAGTTGATTTACAGTGTTGCGTTAATTGCAAGTGTGCAGAGTCGTGATTCAGTCATAGTCTCTCTGCTCATGAAAAAATAGACTATTTCTCTTCCTTTTCTAGAGAGAAAGGCTGGATCTCGATCTTGGAGGGCACTTGGCTGAAGGTCCGAGCACCCTCCACCAAGCCCAATTTAAGGCAGGTCCCTCCCTCGCTCGTCTCCCGCACCCCCTGTGGACGTGTGACTTTGTTCTTAAGGCACGTGGTCCTGCAAGCGTCTGCTCACTTTTGGAGCCAAGGAGAAACCAGGGGAAGCAGAGGTTCACCATGTGCTGCCATGAGCAAGCCTGAGGGCCCACGTCCCCCTCACGGCACGGAGGGCCTTGCAGCCGCCCTGGTCAGGCCCCTCGGAGGTGAGGATTTCAGATCTTTGTGTCTCTGAGCTGTGCTAACTAACTTTCTTCAGAAAAAGACCTCTTTGGCTTAAGTCAGCCCGTTTCTTTTTTTTTTTTTTCCTTTCATTTTTTAGCAACCCCACTCCTGGGCATATATCTGGAGGGAATTCTAATTCAAGAAGGCACGTGCACCCCAATGTTCACAGCAGCACTATTTACAACAGCCAAGACATGGAAACAACCTAAACGTCCATCGACAGATGACTGGATAAAGAAGCTGTGGTGTATTTATACAATGGAATACTACTCAGCCATGAAAAGAATAAAATAATGCCATTTGCAGCAACATGGATGGACCTAGAGATGCTCATACTCAGTGAAGTAAGCCAGAAAGAGAAAGAAAAATACCATATGATATCACACATATGTGGAATCAAAAAAAAAAAAGACACAAATGAATTTATTTACACAACAGACTCACAGACGTAGAAAACAAGCTCATGGTAATTGCGGGCCTGAGGGGGACAGAATCAGCCCGTTTCTGCTGCTTGTCTTGCAGACCTGGATGCCTTAGTTACCGTCCCCGCTCAGTGCACATGCCCACCCACTTATTCACAGCGTCCTGATGATTCTGCCTGTGAAACAGGCCTTAAAGTCAACCGTCTCCTCCCCTTTGCAACGGCCTTCCTGTCCTCATCAGACTCACTTGGACCATCTCAGTAGCCACGTAAGTGGTCCCCACCCCCAGCTCTCCTCTGCCTGCAGCCCCTCCCCTCCTCCTGTTCCCACTGCACACACAACCACAGCCAGCATCCTAATGCCCACATTCGATCGCCCCGCTCCTGGGGTCCCTGCCTTCTCTAAGGGCTCCCCATTGTGGGCTGGATCAAACCCCCAGGCCTGGCAGAGCCACGGGGCCCTCTGTGACCTGACCCCCAGCCCCCTCAGCTTCACCACTTCCTCTTCCCTCCCTATCTCCCTGCCCTACCCTCGCCAGGAAGTTCACTTCAGTAACACTACCTGTGGTTCCCCAAACATGAGGTGACCTTGGCCTCCGGGCTCTGGCGCATACGATTTCCTCAGCTGGAAAGTTTCTCCTCTTCTTGTTCACAGGGCAGGTTCTGACTCAAGCTTTACGATTCCAATCTAACGTTGCCTCCTCCATGCAGCCTCCTCTGCTTTTCCCTTTGCACTTCCTGTCCGTCCTGGGTCTACCCTGGAACCTTGCGGGGTGTTTGGAAATTCCGGTTCTGAAGTTAGACCAGTGAGACGTCCATCCTGGTCCCTTTGAGGTCATTTTAGCTCGCTGGAGCCCAGCTTCCCCACGCGATGGCACAGAGATGGTGTCGCCATCGTGGGGGTCACTGTGAGGACGGATCAAAGCTGGTTCAGTCACTGCGGGGGGCTTTGGCTCCCGGGTGAAGGATGCCTGAGGCCGAGGGGACTGCAAAGGGCAGAGGTCATACGGCAGAGCAGCTCTTGCTGAACTCACTCTTCTCCTAAGGAAATCTGCAGAGCCTTGTACACCTGACCGGACGCAGAAGTGACCCTTTGTCCCTGGAAGTCCCCCCACGTGACTGGCTAGATGATGAAAGATTGCCCCAAAGCCAGATAACATTTCAGCTATGCCCCTTCATAGACGCAGTGTGTGTGAACCTGGGGGCATGTTAACATCTTCAAACCTCAGCGGCCTCATATGTAAAGGGACATGACACCACCCACTCCATTTGCTGCTGGAAGGACGAATGTTTCCTTGCATAAGATTCTGCGGGATTCCTGTCAACATGCAGAAAATACAATAACCAATGGTGATCGTGATTAACATATATTCTGAGCCACTTCCTGTAGCTTAATATATATTTTAGATCCAGTGGGAATCCCCAGGAGGCTCAGGGAAAGGACAGCATTTTACCTTTTGGAAAACGGTTGCAAAAAATTGCAATTGACGTGAGAAATGGAAGCTAGTTATCAAGCGCTGACTGTGTTCTGGGCACTTCGTGTTTCTTGTCTCATTTGCTCCCTCCACACCCACGGGCTACACACCCAAGTATCTGGAAATATTTCTCCTTTTCCTTCCAGAAGGTCTCAGGATGGGAGAGTCCAGGCTGTGCATCCAGTCATGACCGGACGTGCATCTGCGTCTGAACACGTCTGCGTATCGATCAGCAATAACGGGGTTAATGATGTCTTTACACAGAAGAGTCTCAATTACGGTTCAGCATTTAACACCCATTAAGATGAATGACAATGCATTGTAAGTAGTGTTTCAATTTGAAATTGAAATTATGTCAATTAGCCTTTAAACTAGCCTAAATAAATTCTGCTTGGTAGCTCGAAGATTATTCAATTGCCATGATTTTGAATAAGAGGTTTTAAAAAAGTTTTTTTTCTTTTGATATTCTAAAGATTCGTACGAGTAATCACCCCTTCTGGGTCTCTAATCCTTTGCCTTGAGAGACGAGGAAAAGGGACCCTCAGCTGGTGAGTCATCACTGTGTGGGAACGACCAGAAGATAATTGACCAAAGGGAGAAAGGGACACAGAGGGCCCTTCTCACTGCTGCGGAGGGAGAGAACTCAAAACCTGGGAGGAATGGGGTCTAGATGTTGGATGGGTCTGTGATGCCCAGAGAGTTTCACGGATGCCCTGGCTGCAAACTTCAGTGAGTCCGTCATCCCAACCGTCTCAGAACAGGGCTGTGACCTAGAAACCACGAGGGTGTCCCTCATCTCCGCTCCCACCTGGCCCGTCCTGCGGAGTCAAGCTTGTCCATCAGTCATGCCCGTGCCTGCCTCCTGTCTGAGTGTGGACACCGTCAAAGGCATCACCTCACCTTGTCCACCTTGTCCATCGCTCCATCTCCCTTTCCCTGGCAAACTTGTACTAATCATACAAGATATGCCTTTGAAAACACTCGACCCTTTTAGACAATGGCAGCTCATTGATGTGTACACAAGCTGGATGTTCCATTCTTAGTGAAACTCTGGCACCATTACCCTGCAGTAGCTTGGACCAGACCTCCCCACTCTGCATTCCAGCCCGGCCAAAATCATCGAATGTGCAGGCTTGCTGCAAGATGGTCATGAGATCAGGCATGGGGTGGGGCTGGTTCAGCGTGGAAAATGGGGGTCCCAAGGAGGCGATGCTCAGGAAACACTAGCCCTCGCCCCCAGCGTGCTGCAGGCATGTGGGACACTTGGGCTCCCGCCATCGGGAATCCAGTGTCTCCTCCTGGCCCTGGAGCACCTGGAGCAGGTGAGTGATCCCCTTTCTTGTCTTCCATGTTACTGCCCTCCGCACAGCTCCTCCTGACGCTGAACAGCCAAGCGGTGCTACAAGAACACAGCTGGTGTGCAGAGGTGCCCAACCGTTCCCAGCCTGCACTGAGACCACAGCGTTCCTGCTGAACCGAATTTCGATCACATCGCCCCCTCCTTCAAATCCTTCAGTAACCAGCTCCCCACACACACAATGATAGTTACACTAAGTGACTGGGGCAGAGCTGTCATCTGACAAGTGGTGACTCATGATGATGGTGGTGGTGGTGATGATGATGGTGATGATGGTGATGATGGTGGTGATGATGGTGGTGATGATCATGCTGCTGCTGATGATGGTGGTGATGATAATGATGGTGATGATGGTGGTGATGATGGTGATGATGATGATGATGGTGGTGATGATGATGGTGATGATGATGGTGATGATGATGGTGATGATCATGCTGATGATGATGATGGTGGTGATGATGATGGTGGTGATGATGGTGGTGATGATCATGCTGATGATGATGATGGAGGTGATGATGATGGTGATGATGATGGTGGTGATGGTGATGATGATGGTGGTGGTGATGGTGGTGATGATGATGATGGTGATGGTGGTGATGGTGGTGATGGTGGTGTTGATGATGATGGTGATGATGGTGATGATGATGGTGATGATGATGGTGGTGATAGTGGTGATGATGGTGGTGATGATCATGCTGATGATGATGATGGTGGTGATGATGATGGTGGTGATGATGGTGGTGATGATCATGCTGATGATGATGATGGAGGTGATGATGATGGTGATGATGATGGTGGTGATGGTGATGATGATGGTGATGATGATGGTGGTGATGGTGATGATGATGGTGGTGGTGATGGTGGTGATGATGATGATGGTGATGGTGGTGATGGTGGTGATGGTGGTGTTGATGATGATGGTGATGATGGTGATGATGATGGTGATGATGATGGTGGTGATAGTGGTGATGATGGTGGTGATGATCATGCTGATGATGATGATGGTGGTGATGATGATGGTGATGATGATGGTGATGACGGTGGTGATGATCATGCTGATGATGATGATGGTGGTGATGATGATGGTGGTGATGATGGTGGTGATGATCATGCTGATGATGATGATGGAGGTGATGATGATGGTGATGATGATGGTGGTGATGGTGATGATGATGGTGGTGGTGATGGTGGTGATGATGATGATGGTGATGGTGGTGATGGTGGTGATGGTGGTGTTGATGATGATGGTGATGATGGTGATGATGATGGTGATGATGATGGTGGTGATAGTGGTGATGATGGTGGTGATGATCATGCTGATGATGATGATGGTGGTGATGATGATGGTGGTGATGATGGTGGTGATGATCATGCTGATGATGATGATGGAGGTGATGATGATGGTGATGATGATGGTGGTGATGGTGATGATGATGGTGATGATGATGGTGGTGATGGTGATGATGATGGTGGTGGTGATGGTGGTGATGATGATGATGGTGATGGTGGTGATGGTGGTGATGGTGGTGTTGATGATGATGGTGATGATGGTGATGATGATGGTGATGATGATGGTGGTGATAGTGGTGATGATGGTGGTGATGATCATGCTGATGATGATGATGGTGGTGATGATGATGGTGATGATGATGGTGATGACGGTGGTGATGATCATGCTGATGATGATGATGGAGGTGATGATAATGGTGGTGATGGTGGTAATGATGTCAGTGATGATGGTGATGTCAGTGAACAGCATTAATTTGTTCCCTGTGTTTTCTGAGTCTGCTTTCTCCATATGATGATGAGGAGACTTTTTCTATGTACTCCCTTTCCCTTGATATTTTAAGGCAGCAGTAAAAAACATCTGATTCCTTTTACCATTTTTTTCTGAATTTCCTCTCTTCCCCCGGAGCCTTAATTGACCTTTTATGATTCTCCTGCTCTCTCGTTTCCATTTCCAATCTAGTTCCAGGCGGATGACTCTAAAGCCACTGCGTGAACCTGTCTCACTCTAAATACAATTTGACAAACTGTTTCCAAGCAGTAGCGGGAGAAGGGAGGCAACCCTTCCTCCTCGTCTCATTGAGCCGCACATGTCCTTTCAAAGTAAATGGCAGAGACAGGTGAAATGGTATTATTTTGCTTAGATTTCAGACAACAAAAACTGATCAGCGATCTGGGGACTGATGTTCAGACTTGCCTCTTCTCTTGGCTGATAGAAAAGCCATGGCCATCATAAGAAGGATGGTGCAGGCACCGGACAAAGGACCCGGGAACCCATTCAGTGTTGTTTGCCCCTCGGAATAAGGGGACCCAGAGATCAGGGCTCGATTCCTCTTTATCAGGCCACCAACTTGAAAGGGGGGGAGGGGACGTCATCGAGAGAAAGAGATGCAGACAGGAGTTACAGTACTAACAGAACCAAATCCTTGTTTACAATTTCACAATCCCCGCCGGTAATTCCTTCCCATGATATAGAAGATTTAAGCATATTGACTTTCCATTTTTCTGTGTATAGACAGGGAGTGACAGTGCTCTGTGAGCTGTGGCTGGAGAAGGAGAGCTAATTTTACCTGCAGGAGTAGAAAACACTTTTCTTTTCTTTCTGGACATCTGTCTGTGACCTGTTTTATCAGCGTGGGCTCCAAATTAAATCAGCTTTTTTTTTTCTTATTAAAAAGGCTGGACCTGCCATCTGCCCTTATGAGCGAAAAGGTCCGCGTTTCCCTGCTGAGGCTGACCTGGTCCAAGGGGCCAGTCCCGAGTCCATGTCCCAGGCAGAGGGACGGAGCGTGGGATCCCTGGCCGGTCCTCCACACCTGTCATCACTTCCAGTGGGACACTGGTTCTGAGTGGTCTGAGGGCTGCTGTCCACCCTATGGTGGTTCCCGGGCTGCTCTGAGCACGGGCCATGATGGTACCCACCTGGACAGGTTCATGTCTTTCTTGGTTCTTCCTCTGTGAGCATCGTCCACTCCCAGGATGCCTCTCCATCATCCCCAGGTTAGGGCAGCCGGCCCGCAGCCTGCCTTGCTGTGCCCAGCCCCACCCCGGCCCCATCCCAGCCCCACACCTCCTGCTCACTTGGCTCCTTTGCGGGCAGTGGACCTTCACTGAAACCTCAGAGAGGCCTGAGGCCCTCATCCTTCCCCTCCCGAAGGCTTCTGGCTCTTTCCCTAAATTGGTCCCTTCCCTCTCCCCAGGGCTCTGAACCTCAAGAGAATGGCTGGTGTTTAAAGTCCAATGAAAGGTCCCACGACCTCCTGCATTTTGAGAGATTTTGCTCCAATGACTCTTGATTTAAGAGCGGTCCTTTTCAAGGTAGATCTTTGCTTCTCCCAAACAAAGTTATGGTGGAAGAAATTAAATAAATTAATCAAATCTAATTAAATTCACTAAATAAAATAAAGGCGGGGAGGCATTGCTTCAACACTAGTGGAGACTCTCCCTGGCTTTCCCAGTCCCCTGCAAGTCCCGCCAACTCGGCTGTTGCCTCGCACCCTTCCTACCACACTCCCGGATGGCGCCCCAGTCCCTCCTGTGAGCGCTCACCTGCACGGAGGCTGCGGCTCCTGCTGGTCTACACGCCTGGATTCTCTGAGCATCTCTCACTGCTTCCTCAGGTCAGCCTTCCTCAGCGTCCACCACCCAGCACGCGGCACCTTCGGCGAGGCCCGCGTCCCCGTCCACCGGGCAGTCCCTTCAGAGCCCTCCGCAGTTTGACTTGAGCAAGACACTTCCATGGGGAAATGTGGGGGTAACCAATGGACAAGATATATTTTAATGGGGTCTTATGGGGAGAAACCATCAACGTTACTTTTCATTCGTCTAATGGGTCACACGTCAAGTCAGGCTGCGGGATGGGGTCCAGGGCAGGGCTGGGATAAGGCTGAGCCCTGATGTGGAGTCAGGTAAGTCGGGTAACGAGGTAAGAGGCAGAGATGGAGGAAGGGTCGGGGATGGGCCCGCAGCGTGGTCCTGACTGTCCGCGTCCCATTGTCCGAGCTGTCGGTGTGGCGGTGGGAATGCCTGAGCCCCCAGGGAGCAGCCTCCAGTTTCGGGCAACAGGACACCAGTGGCGGATTCTGGGCTTCAGCCAAAGTGTCAGACAAACCCTAGGGAAGGCTAACCATTTCTCATGCTTCCCCTTTCGCTAGGTATCCCCTCCCCACCGCTACTGAAATCCTCTCCATCCTTTCAATTCCTTCTAATGCCAAATCCCAGAAAAGCTTCCACGGATTTCCACAACGTGGGCGGTGTTGCTGGAACACCGAGGCGTGGCACCCGCGGCCAGCCCGGCTGCTGCAACAGAACCTGCAGACTGCGGCTTAAACAGCCTGCGTTGTCTGCTCACCGTTCTGCTCGCCGGACGTCCAAGGTCGAGGCACCAGAAGATCCGGTGTCCCGTGCGGGGTCTGCTGCTTGGTTCATAGATGCCTGACTTCCTGCTGTGCCCTCACACGACAGAGAGAGGCCTAGAGAGCGCTGCGGGATCTCTCCCATAAGGACACTAATCCCACCAGGGGGGCTCCACCCTCATGACCTGGTCACCTCCCAGAGGCCCTGCCCCCAAACACCATCAGATTATGCGGTTAGGGTTTCAATATGCGAATTCTGGGGGGGACACAAACATTCAGTCCCTAACACACCAGATTCACCACACAGACAGTACAGCTGGAATCAAGAGAGACAATAACACCTTTGCCCAGTCATCTATCAATGGACATTTAGGTTGTTTCCATGTCTTGCCTGTTGTAAATTAGTGCTGCTGTGAACATTGGGGTCCAGGTGTTTTTTGAGTTATTACAAAGATGTGGTATATATATATATATATATATATATATATATATATATATATATATTACATATATTATTATTATTAATGGAATATACAAAATATATATATAATGGAATATTACTCAGCCATGAAAAAGAAAGAAATAATGCCATTTGCAGGAACATGAATGGACCTAGAGATGAACATACTAAGTGAAGTTAAGTTAGACAGAGAATGATGAATACCCAATGATATCACTTAAATGTGGAATCTAAAAAATGACCCAAATTTTATTCACAAACCAAAAATAGACTCACGGACATAGAAGACCAACTATGGTAACCAAAGGGGAAAAAGGGTGAGGAGAGATAAATTAGGGGTTGGGGATTAACAGACACACGTTACTATGTATAAAACAGATGAACAATGAAGACCTACTGTAGAGCACAGGGAATTATATTCAATTTCTTGTAATAACCTATAATGGAAAAGAATCTGAAATATATATATATACATATACATATATATATATATATAAAGATATAAGTGAATCACTTTGCTGTACACCTGAAACTAACATTGTAAATCAACTACACTTAAATAAAAAACAAAATTATAGAAAAGGTAAACAATACCTTTGGCAAGGTTTCAGGGAAGTCGGAGCCATCACTGACTACAGGAGGGAAGGTAATGTGTGCAGCTGTTGTGGAAAATGGCCCAACAGTTCCTCAAACGGTCGGGCATGGAGTTATGATATGACCTGGCACCTCTGTCCCAGGTGCTCAGCCAAGAGCAATGAAAACGTATGTCCCACAAATGCTTGTACATGGATATTCATAGCAGCAGTACACATGAGAGCCAACAAGTGTCAACCACCCATGTGTCCATCAACCAATGACTGGATAAGCAAAATGTGGCAAATTAATAAAATGGAATAGTGTGTGGCAATAAGAGGGGGGAAGAGGGAATGACATGCATGACATGCGTGAACCTGAGTGAGTGGGCCTCGTCTAATCAGTCGAAGGCCTGACATGCGTGAACCGCAAAAACTAAGTCTTGCTAAGTTAAAGTAGCCAGACACAAAAGTCCACTTTTTAAAATAAAATGTGCAGAATAAGCAAATTTGTAGAAACATGAAGTAGAAGACGGGTGGCTAGGGGCCGGGGAGGAGGGAGCTGGGGTGCGGGTGTAGTGATTACAGCAGGTGCAAAGTTTCTTTGGGAGGTGAGAACATATTTTTAACATAGATCATGGTGATGGTTGCACAGTTTGGTGACTCTACTTTAAAAAACCCAGTGAACTGTACAATTTATATGGGTGACTTTTGTGGTATGGGATTGTATCTCCACGAAGCTGTCACAAATTTAAGTAGAGAAGAGAAGAAAACGGTGGTGCCTCTTTGTGACCCGGGCAATGGGGCAGATCTGTTTATTGAGACAGGAAGGCCGTTGGCGGGGCGGAGCGGAGAGGGAAGAGTTCTGCCGTGACCCTGATAAGACGAAGACGCCCAGGAGTCATCCTCAAAGACAGGCCAAGTGTGGGGGGCTGACTGGAAGGGCTGGAACAGAGAGCACGAGGCACAGCACTGCTGGATCACCAGGAACCACCCTGTGGGGAGCTTTGCTGGAAAACCAGGGGGAAAGGGGCCAGGAGTGGGAGGGGGATATGGGTCCCAGAGAAGGACTTTTTTTCCCTTCTCCTTTTAAGATGTGAGATCCTAAAGCATGGGTGTACATGGATGTCTATGATCTAACAGGCAGGTAGTCTGGAGGCAGGATTTCTTCCTCTTCAGGGGAGCTCAGTCCTGGCTCTTAAGGCCTTCCACTGATTAGACGAGGCCCACCCACTCAGGTGTTTTACTTAGGGTCTGCCGATTAAAATGCGACTCTCACCCAAAGACCAAGCAGACAAAGAAAATCCCTTCTCAGCAGCATCCAGAGTGGTGTTTGCCCAACAACTAGGCACAGAAGCTGAGCCAGGTTGACACTATCAGCCCAAGTGGCGAGGTAAGCACTCAATTTCTAAGTGAGTCCAGGCAGTTAATGTGGGTGGACATGTCAGTTTGTTGGGGCCATGCTCCTAATCTCCAATATGGGGTAGATTCCAGCCGCAGAGAATCTGCAGTGCTCTGGCTGGTCCTCCTTCCCCCTGTGGACTTCGGCCACACAATCCCACCTCTCCGTCTTTCAGGGCTCCCCTCGGGCCTCGAAGTGTCTCTGTGTTTTCTGATTCCCATCGCTCTTCCTGGGTCATGCCCTTAATCTTTTCTTTCCCAGCATCATATACAGATAGACCTTAAACAGGGAGGGTGGAGCTCAGTGGTGGAGCATGTGCTTAGCATGCACGAGGTCCTGGGTTCAATCCCCAGTAGCTCCATTAAAACAGTAATTAAATAAACAAATCTAATTACCTCCCTCCCCCCAAATAAATAAATAAATAGACTTTAGACTTGGGACATTTTGACACCTGATCTACAGTAAGTTCCCTCTAGAATAAGTGTTCCCCGCCCGTCCCCAGTCACCCTGCACTTCGCAGCATCCTTGGAGCAGGATCCAGCTCAGTGCCATCTTCCAAGCTGCTCCCCGGGGAGCCTTCGCTCCCTCAGGTCCATCCTGATGGGGGCTGTCAACTCTTGTCACCCCCTCCAGGTTCCTGGAAGTGTCCAGTCTGCGCTCGGTGAGCTCACTGTCAAAGCTTATCGGACTGAGCCTCACATCACAGCTAAAGCCGAGGCTGTCATGTCTAACGACCCTCCCCAGGTCTGTGAGGAATGATGGGGATTAAGGTGTAGAAAAAACACAAAGCCGACGTCAGCGCTCCTGCGCCTGGGCTCGCTCAGTCTGGTCGCCTTCATCTCTCTCCTGATCCCAGCACAGCGGCCGTGTGGCTGGGGCTCACTCTGCCTTCCCCAGCGGTGCCCCCCCAAGCCCCGTCTCCATCTTTGCCCCCATCCAAAGCTTTAGAACTGGAAGAAACAGACAACTTATTTGCATCACCGCCACCCGGGCAGAAAAGCACTCTGCCTCTTGCAAAGTCGACTCCTCTTAAGTGTTTTGTCTTAGTCCACAGCAACCTCGCCACCGGAAAGCTCATCGAACTCTTTTGCACCCCAGATCAGAGGGAGAAGGCCCCCCAAGACGGATGTAGACCCCCAGAAACTGATGCCCACTTAAAAACGGCGTATTCATTCCCAGCCCAGTGAGATGCCAGGCCTGTGGGTTGTGCTCTGAGCGCAGGAGGAGCTCAGGGTCTACAGGAAGCTTGCAGCCCGTGCAGGAGGCCCCGGGAGGCTCCCAGGGGCCGCGCCCCGCGGGGATGACTCACAGCATCAAGCCAGACCCGGTGGGTGACAGAGGCCGGGCTGCTGTGACTCACCACCCACCCGCCGTGGGCACTGGGCGCCCCTTGCCCTGCTGGGTGGGAGGATGGAAACGGGCCATGACTAATGGAGGGGCTGCCACCAGCCTCGACATCTAGTTTTCCAGAGAAAAGTGATGTTTTGACTCCGATTTCTCTTCCAGCTCAGAATGCTGCTGCCAGATATGTAAATTGAGTTTGAAAACCTTACGTATAATTTCCAAACTGCTGGGAACACATTTGAATCACTGGCGACGAAACCCAGAGGGCAAGGGTCTCCTGCACCTTCGTGATGAACAGTGTTGCACGAGTCACTCAAAGATTTCCCACTATTTAACTTTCCAAAGGGACAGAATAGGATTAACAGGTTCACAGCTATGAAAATGGATTTTAAGGAGGGGAAAAAATTGAGCTGGAATTTTCTTTCTTGATTTAATGAGTCTCCACCAGCAAATATAATCACAGCTTTGCCACCAGTAAATCTAAGTGCATCGATGCAGATTTCCAGTATAAAATGATTGCTCCGCTTGTTCAAGTCTGTCCATTGCCAGGCTCTTCCCCACAACAGGTGTCAAGTGAAAAGATAGTGCTCTGGACTCTGGTCCTCTTTCCTTAGCTTTCCATCCTGTCCCGGCCGGAAGCCACCTGCTATTCGCTGAACATGGTAAACACTCAGAAAGACTCATTACACACACGAATGAGTAATGGCTGGTTTGAGCTGGCGTTCAAAGGACACAGTCTCGCTTGCCTCTGCTTTATATGGGATGCCAAACTTCTCTCTTTTTTTCCCATTTATTAAATTGCATATAGTCAGTTTAAAACGCTGTGTCAATTTCTGGCGCACAGCGTCATGTCTCAGTCATACATACACATACATACATTCCTTTTCACATTCTTTTCCATTATAGGTTATTACAAGGCATTGAATATAGTTCCCTGTGCTGTGCAGTAGGACCTTGTTGTTTATCTGTCTTATATATAGTAGTTACTATCTGCAAATCTGAGACTCCCAATTTATCCCTGTTCACCCCCATCTTACTGGTAACCATAAGTTTGTTTTCTATGCCTGTGAGTCTGTTTCTGTTTTGTAGATAAGTTCATTTGTGGGTTTTTTTCCCTTAGATTCCACACTTAAGTGATCTCATATGGTATCTTTCTTTCTCTTCCTGGCTTCACTTAGTATGATGATCTCCAGGTCCATCCATGTTGCCGCAAATGGCATGATTTTATCCTTTTTCATGGCTGAGTAGTATTCCACTGTATAAATATACCACATCTTCTTTATCCAGTCATCTGTCAAAGGACATTTACATTATTTCCATGTCTTGGCTGTTGTAAATGGTGCTGCTGTGAACATTGAGGTGCATGTATCTTTTTGAATTAAGGTTTCCTCTGGATATATGCCCAGGAGTGGGGTGGCTGGATCACAGGGTAAGTCTATTTTTAGTGTTTTAAAGAAACTCCATGCTGTTTTCCATAACAACTGCACCAAACTGCATTCCCAACAGTGTAAGAGGGCTCACTTTTCTCCACATGCTCTCCAGCATTTGTTGTCAAACTTATTTCTTAAAGACAGTGAGCGTCTTTTGTCTGGTCCACTGTGTGGACCTTCGCCCCAGTCCTGTAGGAACCCCCATCTTAACCAGAGAGGCCTCCTCCCCGCCTCTGAACTGCCCAGCTCGTCTCTAGCCCATCGTGTTTGCCTCAGGGCTCCCCCAGCCTCAAAGCTCAAGCGTTCAAATCTTGACGTCTCAAAATCACTCATTTTCTGCTTCGAGTGCACCTTGTCAGTCCCCTTCGATTTGCATAGACCTTTTCCTTTCACTGTTTGGCTGATTTTTCATGTAATCCTCTGCCGAGCTCCCGGAAGCGTCATCACAGTGCTGGGCATTAGGGGTTCGTGACCTCCTTTAGGTGAAATGAGACATGCGGGCAGCGCTCTGACGGATGCCTCGGGCAGGCTGGCAGGATGTGGACGTGTGAGGCCACAGGAGGAGGAAGAGGGAGGGGCCGGGGAGGTGCAGGTCTGTCCAGGTGCAGAGAGGAGCAGAGACGTGGCAGGCGGGCTCTCATGGGGGCCAAGGGACTCCTGGACTCAGTGCCACATGCATGCTTTCTGTTTAATGAGGGAACCTAAACGTTCACCTCTTATAGTAAGAGCTCAAAACTTTCTTCTGAAGCAAAGGGGTAATGAAAAAAGTGTCATTTTTGGAACTATGTGTGTTGAGGTCTGATGACTATGAGCTGGGTGATGCTGGATCTGTTAAGGTCTTCAGGGCTGAGGTGGAAATACAATGCCCGTTTTGCAGGGTGTTGTGTGTGTGTGAAATGGGAGGATGTGTCAAGAGCCCACAGGGTGCCATTAAATCTCTCCGCCCAGCCCTCTGCACGGCCCATGTCACTGGGGAACGAAGGCCAGGTTTTGTCCAGATAAGCCAGCAGGGAGGCCAGATGTCATTTCTGAGGTTTTTATTTAACTGAGTGGAACTTTTTTTGCAGGAAAAGAAGGTGAAAATTTCCCAAGGGGTTTCTACAAGATTTCCAGTGCTTCCTAAATTAGCCCTAACCAGTAAAACCACGAGCAAAGGCTTCCTGGCAGGGCCTGGCATTTCCATTTCCAGTCCCAACCGAAAGCAGGAAACACTGAGACAAGTCATAATTCACATCTTCAGTTGGCTTCCAAAATTATCCGCCTTCGGGTCCCGGGGCATTTGCGCCAAAGCTCAGAAGTCACTCTGATTGCGTCTTTTCCAGGTTATCGGCTTGTTTTTGACCAAAACCAATTGCAGGTTCCCTTCGAGCGAATGGGAATGTTTCTCCATCTTCGTCATCCCAGCTGAGCAGAGCTCCCTGTGCTGGGATGGCTCCTGCTCAGCGTTGGCAGGGCCGCGCTGAGCCTGACCGTGTCACGTGAACCCGGGCAGGAAGGAAAGGAAAGTGTGCCCTTTGGACTCAGAACACCTGAGTACAGCTCTGCCCTTGACGAGCTGTGGGACCTTAAGCAAGTTGTTTGAATTTTCAAGTCTTGGTTTCCTATTCTATAAAACAAAGAAACCCCACATCCTTTAAGATGACTTCTGTTTAAAAAAAAAGAGAGAACAAGTGTTGAGGACGATGTGGGGATGTTGGAATCCTTCCATTGTGAGCAGGAATGTAATATGGGGCAGCTGCCGTGAAAACCGGTGGTCCCTCAGAAGACTGAACAGAATTACACGCGATCAAGGAACGCCACTTCTAAATATCATTCAGCCACAAAGAAGAATGAAATCGTGCCATTTGCAGGCACACGGACGGACCTAGAGATGGTCATATTAAATGAAGTAAGTCAGACAGAGGAAGACAAATACCATATGATGTCACTAAAAAAAATGATAGAAATGAACTTATTTGCAGACCAGAAATAGACTCACAGACACAGAGAGCAAACGATGGTTACCAAAGGGGAGAGTGGGGAGGAGGGGAGGGATAAATGGGAAGTCAGGGATTAACAGGCACACACTATTGTGTATAAAAGAGATAAACAACAAGGACCTACTGTACAGCACAGGGAACTACATTCGATTTCTTGTCATAACACGTAATAGAAAAGAATTTAAAAAGAAAATATGTGCATGTAGATCTATGTATAACCGAATCACTTTGCTGTACATCTGAAACTAACATTGTAAATCAGCTACGTTTCAATAAAAAATAAAATTAAAAAAAAAGGAAAAACCACTTCTGGATATATATTCCAAAGAATTGGAAGGAGAACCTAAAAATTTCTGTACACTCGTATTCTTGGCAGCATAACTCACAGTAACTGAAATGTAGAAATAACCCAAGTGTCCACTGATGGATGAATAGATAAACGTGGTGTATATGATGAAATATTATGCAGCCTTAAAAAAGGAAGGGAATTCTGACATGTGCTACGACATGGGTGAACCCTGAGGACGTTATGCTCAGAGAAATGTCAGTCACAAACAAATATCGTACGATCACATCCTATTTAGCAGATACAGTGGTCAAATTCATAGAGACTGGAAGCAGAATGGGGGTCCTAGGGGCTGGGGCATGGATAACGGATAATGGGAAAGGGGTGTTAGTGTTTCGGTTTGGGGAAAATAGTCCTGGAGACGGAGGGTGGTGATGTTGGCACAACAAGGTGAATGCACGTAATCCCACAGAACTGTACACTTACAAACGATTCAATGCCAATTTTCTATGTATTTTAACACAATTAAACATTTTTAATGGGGAAGCTCCTTTTTTTTGTCTTTTACCCATAAACAGCGTTCAACCATTACAGTTCTCAGCTATCACAAATCCACTTAGAACTCAATCTTAGGGTCCAGGGAAAGCACACACATCCAAAGGTGGTCATGGGACTTGCCCCCGGGCTGATGTGGCAAATTTCAGTGTATAGAAAACTCTGGCTCTGTCTTTAGGGCATGAACCTTCTCTGGGTGGTCATTCCAGCCTCTGGACACCAGGACACGCAGAGTTTCTGGCTTCTCTGTGAGTGATGCTCAGGTCTGGAGACCAGATCCCCTCCCACGCCGAGCCCCTTCGCACAGAATCTTACAGATCGTATTGCCAGGATAGACGCCCTCGCCGGCCACTTTTCCCCAGCTATTTCTTTACGTTGTGCAATTATTTCTCCCCTTCTTGGCTTTATTTGAATGATTCTGCCTCCTGCAATTCTTTGATCAAAGAAAACTCAGCCAGTAGAGTGAGGAGTGTTTCCATCTTTATCAGATAGATTGCGTGAAGGATGGGGAGCCGGACGGCCGGGTTGCACATGGTGCAAACAAAAGAAAGGGCAGTCCCAGGACAGGGAACACCCTTTTGAGTAAAGACTGGGATGACAGGGTTCCCAGATCATTGCTACTGAGTCAATGGCTCCATTTACCTTTGCAAAAGAAAAAAAAATGTTAGGACCTTTTGAGGCCCACATACTGTCTTATAAAATTGTTTGTATCTGCTAAGCCCAAACTCCTGGTCTACCCCTCCCACCCCCTTCCCTCCCTGGTAACTGTAAGTTTGTTTTCTATGTCTCCCAGTCTGCTGTTGTTTTGTAAATAACTTTATTTGTGTCATTTTTTTAAGATTCCACATATAAGTGACATCATATGACATCTGCCTTTCTCCGTCGGAGTCACTCCACTCACTGCGGTACTTGGGCCAAAATGAAGTCATTTAAAAATTGCAAATCAAAACAGTAGGCCCGAGGCAACTTGGACGGACCTATAGTTTTAATAAATGGGTTTAAAATGTCTTTGTTTTGGTCTAAATGCAGTCAGTGCAGTTGGAGGCGGGGGCCGAGCTCAGGGCAGATCACCCGCCCCTTCCGACCCGGAGCTGCTCTGACCTCGGGTCCAGGCTCTGAGTATGGTGGGGAGGGTGTGCCGTGATGTGTTTCTCTGCTCCTCCTGGAGAATTCTGGGTGCAGACAACTGGACGCTGGTGCCCGCAAAAGCAAGGCCGCTCCCCCAGAAAGCTGTCTTGGTGTGGAAAGTGCATGTCTGGGCTGGGGTGGGGGGCCGGGGTGAAAATCACAGGGCGTGGGGCTGGAGAATGCTGTCCCTCCCAAGCTGAGGTTGGGGATGGATGGTACCCATGTTAAAACAAGGATTAACCCTGAGAGGGCCCAGCCTGCAAGGCGGGCCCACGACCAGCAGGGGGCAGTCGGGACTGGGTCCTGGAACCAGCCAATCAGAGCGCACAGGTGGACCCGGAGCCCAGTCTAGGTGAGAAACTAAGGACGGATGCTGAGAAGGACCGCCAGTGTCCCCAAGTCAGCGGGCGACAGTCCAGCATCTCTGCACTCTCGGGGGGTTGAGGGGTGTCCCACGGCCATCTCAGTCCTGCATTTGGGGGGCAGGTCTGCAGGGGCATCATCCCCGTTCAAAGGGACAATGGGGGTTGGAGGGACCGGGCCAGGAAGGAGGCAGGCGCTGATGGAAAATGTGACTCGTGTGCCCTGTGCTGTGTTCAAAGCCCTGGTGACTAACGTCTGCCTGCCCCGGGGGTGGGGAGGTGACTCCAGGTGGAGGCGGGGGCAGTCAGGTCAGCGGGGCATGGTGTGACCAGCCCATCTCGGTGACCCGCTCCTCCGGCCGCGCATCCCGCCTGCGAGCGAGGGCCTGGACCAAGACTGAGGATGGAGAGCGAACAGGCTCAGATGGGCCCACGACAGCACCAGCCCCGCCTACGTGCCCACCCCCACAAGTCGGAGCCCGGGTCCCCCGCAGCACCCAGTGGCATGTCTCTCCCCTCACACCGGCGTCCCCACTTAACTTGTCTCTCTGTCCCCTGGATGATGCTGGGAACGTCTGGGAACCGCCAGAAAGGTGCTTCTGTCTGTTTCTCGGGCTCACCCCATCCTGCAGAAGCAGGTGAGCCACGTGCGGAGGGAACGGTGGCATGTGGTGCCCAGGGTGGCCGGGCCTACGTCCTGAGCTCCGGGAGAGGCTGGGCACAAGCCCTGGGGCTCCAGGGAAGCCCGCGTTGGAAGAAAGAGGGGATGGTTGTTCACATCCAGGAGGCTCCGAGCACCCGGGGGCCACAGACAGGAGCCACTCCTGTTAAAAGGTCCCAAAGTTTAATTGTGGTACCTTAGCTGCCGCTGAGGGGTCCCACATGGACAGGCAACTGGCGAACCTTACTGTGCATTTCTCTGAAGAAACTGTCTTTTTGAAGGGCTGGGATCTGTTTTTCAGGAACAAAACCTTTTCAGACATTTTCGCAGAATCTGAGAAAGGCTTTAAAGCAGAAAATTAAGGTGGTTTCCTGCCAAGGGGGAGAAGAAAATGGAATAAAGCCAGCTCTTTGCTTTGGCCACCATCATGTCTTTAAAAAAAAATACTTTATAGATTGTGGCATTTTTCAATACCATCCCTAATTTGGTGATTACAGAATAAAAAGCAGAAAACGTGTTTGTCCCAGAGCGCAGAGCTTTCAAATGGCAGAGTTCGGGCTGGAATGCGGTGTCTCCAGTCCGACAGGCGGGGCAGCCGGCATGGGAGCGCGGATTCTGGACATCTCTGCTGGCCGACGGCCATAACTCACTGCGTTTCCAACGAGACGGCAGGACAGGCCTTCCGTGAAGTGAGTCAGACCGAGAAAGACAGATGCCATATGATGTGACTTATACGTGGAATCTAAAACATGACAGACTTATTTACAGAAAAGAAACAGACTCACAAACAGAGAAAACAAACTTATGGTTACAGGAGCCGGGGAGAGGTGGAGGGGAGGGATAAATTAGGAGTTTGGGATTTGCAGATACAAACTATCTTATATAAACATATAATAGGTCTAACTGTGTAGTGCAGGAAACCTCATTCAATGTCTTATAATAACTTATGATGAAGAAGAAATACATCTATTACTGAACCTCTTTGCTGTACACCGGAAATCACACATTGTAAATTAACTATACTACAATTTAAAAAAAAATTGTTAGAAGCAGTTTTCGTCTCGACCTGCACGCTCTTTGCTGGGAAAGTCACTGCCATTTGCAGGTGAGCCGGGCTGGGTGCCTGGCTGGTGTTCCCAGGTCGCTGGATCCACCGGGATCCACCTGCTGTCACTCCCTCTGCCTCACTGCTCCGGCTCTGCCTGCAGCCTACCGAGTTCAAATGTAACTCAGACATTTCCCCACCTTCTTCCCTCATTGACCCCTGCCCCCTGGCCGCAGACCGGCCCTTCCGGAGGGCGGTCAGAGGTGGAGGCAGCTTCCAGGCCAGCCAGCCCAGCCTGATGCCTTTTCAGATGGAGATGTGGGGCCTGGGATGGGGGGGGGGGAGTTGCTGTCTGGGTACCAGCCTCTTGCGAGCAGGAGATGTTACCAAGACACTTACATCAGTCACACTTGACATCGAAGGAGCAGATAAATAAAACGATGCTGAAGAGTGTCGGAGAGGTGGGTCCAGAGGTCTCGTCTCCTAGCAACGTGTCTCCCTGACACCGCCCTGCCTCCCAGCAGCATCACAGTCTGCACTTACAGGCTGTTGCACGTGGCAGACGTTACTGTATTTCGCTTCCACGACACCCTGTGACAGAAATATTGCCCGCGTGACACTTGACTTTCCTACACTCAGAGAAGTGAAGTCACTTGCCCAAAGTCACACAGGACACGACGGAGCTGGCGTCGGGGTCTTTGCGCCTGCTAATTGTTGCCTCCTGCTCATGCAAGTGGAGTGTGCCCTGAACGTCCGCGAGGCGTTGCACCAGCCACTGCGCCACAGGGGGAGCAGGTGGCGATGCCTTGTTTTCACCAAACTTTCCCATCAGCGAGTGATTTCATTGGGTCAAATCGGAGTGTGTGTGTGCAAACCGACCGGGGAACTACGCAAATCTCTCCTTATCTGGGCGGTCTCTGCTGTGCAATAGCTCTGTCCCCAGCCCGAGCCGGAGGGGACACTCAGTGGCCTCACCAAGCAGCCCTTGTGCAACGCGCTGCATCAGAACCTACTTACCCAAGAGCAGCCCGGAGGAGTGTGCGGGCCGGAAGGCGGCATGCTCCCAGCTCCCGGGGCGAGAAGCGCTTGATGGAGACAGGAGGTCACAGACTCCCCTGCTGCTCACCCCGGGGCGCTGGGGCGAGTCGCTTCAGCCCTGGGCCTCCTCGGGGTCCACTCTTTAAAGTGTCAAATACATTCCTGACCGTCCCTCTGCGTAAGTGAGTGTCAAATGTGCTGGAGCTACTTCACCAGGGGCACAGGGATGGAGCATAATCCCCAGTCACACCAGTGTGTCTGCCTGTGTCCTGCCACGCATGGGGCATCACAGCCCCAGAGATGGAGCTGGGGGCCCGCTGCCCCCGGGAATCAGCGCGACCTGTTGTCTGTTTCATGTTTCTCCTGTCCATCCCTTCCCCCAACCCCCAAAGCCCACTTGTAAGCTCCTGTTTTGTGTCATTAGAAACAATGTGCACATATTATAAGAAACAACGTAGGTTTCGAGTATTTGTGGCATCTCTGTTTGTGAAACGGGCACAACAGTGCCCAGATCACAGGGTGTGGTGGAGAGTGAGTGAGTTTGTAAAGGAGCAGACAAACTGTGTTTCATCACAAAAGGTGGCTTTTTTTTTTAATTTTATCTTTCTTTAAATTGAAGTATAGTTGATTTACAATGTGTTAGCTCCTGGTGTCCAGCAGAGTGATTCAGTTATACATTATGTATTTTTTTCATATTCTTTTTCATTTTAGGTCATTACAAGAAATTGAATATGGTATGACATTCTCCAGGTCCATCCATGTTGCTGCAAATGGCATTATTTTATCACTCTTCATGGCTGCATAGTATTCCATCGTGTGTTGTATCTCTATGTATCCTGCATCTTCCTCATCCAATGTTTGATATTTTTTAGGTACCATTAATGTTTTTCAGAGTTGAAATAGTTTAGTAGTTTTTAATATGAAAGTCTCTGTTTCACAAAAGTAACACATGATTTGTATTCCTATTTAGAAAAGAAAATTGCAAACATAAATCGTGATATTTGATGAAGGAAAACTAGAATTAATACAGTGAATGCCAATGATCATGCAGCTTCTGTGTGACAAGAAGTGGGACCAGTCCGGTGCCTCAGCTGAAGCCTGCTTCTCACCCCGCCCCACGGGCCCCTCCATCATTCAGCCACGTGCTCTCCTGGTGAACATATTCAAAAGTGTAAGAGTTGGCCTGAAGATACCGTTCCTTCATTCTCTCTTTCATTCATTCATGTGATAAACATCATTAAAAACCTACCAAGGGGGAAATACTGTGCTTGGGACTTAAGATTTTTTTACACGACAGAGCAGAGGTCCAGCACCGATAGCCAGTCTGATGTGGAGATGGCGGGGGGGTGGTCTGTGAGCTACCACGTGGGCGTCCCTGGGATGGAGGGTGGCAGGTCCCTTGGGGATGGGAGCTGGGTCTCCCATGCCACCTTCCTCCTTCTGTGCCCTCGCTGGCTGGAGCTGTCCATTTGGGCAAGTGCGGCTGAATGCAGCCCCCCTTAAGGAGCCACGAGAAGTCGGTGAGGTGTGTCCCAGACCCCCTGTTCCAGAGGGAACGAGGGGCGACCCAGGAGCCACCTGCAGCGTCACACAAAAGCAGGCTGGCATCGGGAGGCGTCCACCAGCACACACACACTCTGGGCTCCGAGTGACCCTGAGACCTGTCACGGTCCCCCCCGGGCCCGGGGTCACCTCCCAGGCCGGGGAAAGCTGAACCGGGCCAGCAAGGCAGTTTACCATCCCCAGGGAAGGTCCCGGGGCCCAGCGGTCAGCATGCCCGTCCCCACCTTCCTGTGCCTCCCTCCTCGCTTGGGCCTGCCCCCTGCCATCCTGTCCTGGGTTCTGCATCAGAATGATACTCTGTAGGCCACATGTCACAGTAGAGTCTGCAGCCCCTTTTCACGTGTGTGGGGTCCTGGCCAGGACACTGGGGATGCGGAGGAGAGGCCGGCAGGCCCCGGGCATGCGGTGGGCATGGAGGGTGTTTAGATTCCTAGTTGACAGGTGCACTCGTGCGACATGCTGGAGGTGACAAGGTCAGAGGGCAATGGCTCTGCCTGTGAAGCCACCGCCTAGTGGGGGAGGAACGCAGATGCGGAAAGAGATGGTACCCAGCAAGCGAGGATGGGGGATGAGAGGCCACCCGGAGGGGCGGCCTGGGACTGGCCTGAGGAGCCGGAGGGGAGGCCCACTCGGAGGGAGGCCACGGCAAGGGCGGCCCGGTGGCTTTGGAAGGGGAATGGAGGGGCCAGAGCCGGGCGCACAGATGGGACGTGAACCGGGTGATGCGGGGGCGCCAGGGAGGAGGACCAAGCTACGTCCTGCTGCGTCCAGCCAGGACGGACCCGGCGGCTTCCCAGGGTGAGGGCCGGTCTGTGGTCACTGGACAGACGCTGGGGGGACTGGATCAGGCAGGGGGAGGGGAGGGGAGGGGAGAGGCGCCGTCCAGCGGGCGGGGGGACAGGCGACAGGGGGGCAAGGAATCTGCCCGGGCAGCGGGGAGGCCGGGCCGGGGGACCCCTCCCTCCCTCCGGTTCCAGACGGGTGCTTATCTCTAAATCAAGCACGCAGCAGGGCCAGGGTGCATATCTTCAGGGGCCTCCAGAGAGTTGGAAACCACATCCGTACCTTGGCTTCTGCACCAGAGGAACTGGCGGAGCTGGAGAGCCCCTGGGCGCCGCCAGCTGCCTCCGCTTCCTCCGCCGGCCTCCGCCCCCCGCGCGGGGGCTCCGGGCGCTCCTCCCGGGCCCGAGGGGGGCGCAGCGCCCCGGCCCCCCGCCCCCGGCTTGCCCGCGCGCTCCCCGCCATCCAGCGGGCCGTGCCTTGAGCCCGTCCCCTCCCCCCGCGGGCCCCTTTGTCCCCTCCCCGTGGGTGGCGAGCTGGGCAATGCTGGCTAAGCAGGCCTGGCGTCCAACCCCAGCGCTGCTGGGAGGGGCCGGCCTCATGGGGAACCGGGGCCCAGGCTGTTGCCCGGGGTCCTGCCTCCCTTAAGCTTGCGCTGGTCCTCCCTCCGGCCCATCACCTCTGAGGTTCCCTCCCCCGAGCTGCCTTTGGGTTGCCAGCATCCAGCCCAGAAAGGACCTGGGAGAGGGGAGGTTGGGAGCGCATGGAGTGTGCGGTCAGATCCCAGCGGCTGGGGGAGCCCTCCCTAGGCCGCTTCCTCGGAGATGGCCTCAGTTTCCCCATCTGGCAGACAGGGAGCAGTCCTGGGTTTGGCGGGCGAAACTGTGCAATTATCACTTTGCCCGGCTCACAGCTGCCACTCAGTCAAACACTCCTCTTACTGCCTGGGCTGGGCTCAGTCTTCACCTTCAAATCCACCAAGGCCGGATGGGGCCCCCCCAGGAAGGAGATGGGGGTGGGGAGCGGGGGACTAAAGCAAGACCACGAACCCGGGCTGGCGGTGGAGTTGGAGGCGGAAAAGTCTCCTGTTTGGAAATTGCACGCTGTCCGATGCTACGGGGCCCTCCCAGCGCAGGCGCTGTGTCTCCCTTAAGAAGCGCTGGTGGGCCAGCCGCCCTAGCGTTTGAATCGCAAGCAGCTGCTGCTCTCCTGGGGAGCCTGCGGGATGAGGCAGAGTGACCGCGAATCACCCCGGGGAACTGCTCCTGTATGTGGCTTGGGGGTGTCGGTGACTTCTTCAGGCCCCCTCTGCTCCGTTAGAAGCTGGGGGCCACTGCGCTTCCCAGGGCAGTGGGCGATGCCTGCCGGGTCTCCCAGGACCTCCGGCTCGTGCTGTGCTGTGGCCGGACGGTTCCCACCGCACTCCCCTTTGCTCGTTTCCGCCTTTGGAACAAGACACCGTCTGCCAGGGGCCTGCTGGCTCCAGGCAAGCCTCGCCCATCACGGCTCCTCCGAACGAGCCTCTCTCTCCCCCTTGTCTTTTCCCTTAAGGCCTGTCCTTTCCTGGATAATAGAAGTCGCAAAATTCCCCTTCTCTTTCCCTGTGGTTCCCCGATTTTCCCATCTGTCCCTCTGAGATAATCTGTACAAGGCATGTCACAGAGGCTGGCATGGAACAGCAGTTCAGTCAACACCAGTTACGCCGACCCCTGGGTCACACCATGAGGCTCAGACACCAGCACAGCCGTCCCAGGGCCTTCAGAGCAACAGTTATAATGCAGAGATGTGAATATGCATCATTTAATTTCCAGGCCTGCAACCAAGCTCTGTGCGACCAAAAACTCAAAAATTCACTCATCTGCAGGAGACCCTCCAGGCAGGATTGATGGACCGATGTCCCTTGACCACTCACTCACGGACAGGTCCAGTTACTGGAGCGGGATTGGGAAGTCCCAAGGTGTCCACCTGGGTCAGGACGCTGGGACATCTGAAGCCAAGGCGTGTTGGCAGGACCGGCAGCCTGCAGTCCAGGGGCGGGCGGCCACACACATGCAACGCGCCAGGTGCCCGCTCTGCAGGGTGGAGGGCTCTCCGGGGGCTCACGTCTCTGCCTCGTGGCTGGACTCCATCCTCGTCCTACACATTCTGCACCGAGGAGCTGCCCGCGGCAGCGTTCAAACAAGGGAGGACCCGGTTGGATTTGGAACCAAAGGCAGAGAGAGGATTGAGGGAGAGGAAGTGGAGTCAAGGAAGGGCTCACGGTCATTCCAAGCCCCCTGTGAGGAGGAGGGCAGCTCTGGCTTCCCGGATCCTCAGGGACAACTTCCTTGTTGTCCCGCTGTCAGGACGATGTCCCTTCCAAACCCCACCTGCAGCCCCAGATGAGACTCAGGGAGCAACATCTCCGAATTCAGCATCAATTTAGAGGTGGGATCAAGAGAGTCATGGGGTGGCTGGACCTAAGAACTATTCTGCCACGGCTGCGAGGGGCAAAGAACACTGGTCCACGGAGAGGGGAGTCACGGATGAGCGTGTGTGTGTGTGAGAGAGAGAGATCCAGAGAGAGCCGGACGGCTTCCTGTCGGTGCAGACAGTGGCGTCTGTGTACCCAGAAGTGGCTCTCCTGTTTTCCCTGCCAGAGGTGAGCCCCGGGGTGGCCGTCAGCCTGTTCCACCTCACCCCTTCCAGCCGCGCGGCTGGCCGCCCTTCTCCAGAGCACTGTCCTCACCACCGCGTCAGGCATCCTGGGAGAGGATGCAGGCCTAGGAGCCCTGGGCCCCCACCCTGACTCGGCCAGTGAAGCCCTGAGTGACACTGGGCCCACCACTTCCCTCTTTGGCCCAAATTTCCCCTTCTCTGAGGGCTCGGCCTGGATCCCACCCCCGGGGCCAGTTCATCCCTGAGGTCTCCAAGGCTCCTTCTAAAGAGCCCAGGCCTGAGCTCGGAGCCCTTGAGTTTTGTTAGCCACCGGGGTCTTCACTTTATCCATGTTCATCACGCTTTGGGAGACTGGCTTGGGCGGTCTCCAAGCCCAGGCCATGTGCCCGGCCCAACCGGCTGTTCAGTGCAGAGGTCACCCATTCGCAGGACCATTCTGTGAATGGTGGCCCCAGAATCGGGCATCCCGGGGGCCTCACTTCCGTCTCCACGTCGGCTACTTCACTTTCTAACCGCCGTGGGAGTGGAGGAAGGACGGGGCGGATGTGCAACGTCAGGTTTGGTGTGGTTGCATCTGCTGCCCTGGGGGTCAGGAGCCTGGTCCCAACTTGGCTCCTAACTTGTACAATCCCGGGCTTCCCCTCACCGGGACCCGTGTCCTGGAGCTGCAGAATGTGGAAGTGGTCCCCGGGGCACTCGCCAGCATGGATCCTCTAACCGTGGTCACTCAGGATGGAGAACTTGCGTGAACCGAGCCGTACAGTTAAGCTGCATCTCCGTTATGTTGGGGCAATCATTCATTGTGCCCAATGTCTCACCAAAAATCGTCCCACCAGTCAGCAGCCTGGGACATCCAGGCAACAAGCCAGAGATTATAGTTGAAGGGCTCCCAAGCAGTTTAGGGACCTGAGCTGTAATTCATGCACAGAAAAGATAATTTTTTTTACAATGGTCTCTCTCTGTATGTGTCTGAAGACTGAGCCATCAAGAGTTGAATGCATTCAGTAGCTTGTAATAACCTATAATGGAAAAGAATCTGAAAAAGAATGTGTGTGCGTATAACTGAATATGCTGTATGCCAGAGACTAACGCGACACTGTAAATGCTTCGATTTAAAAAGAAAGTGGAGGAAAAAAAAAAAGGCTCGAATGCAGTGAATTCGCTGTGACTCCCACAAGCCATCAGAACCCACGCGTCTCAGCACCGCAGGAGCCCCCAGGGCAGCTTGGGTCCCCCGGAGGGGCTTTCTGATGAGCAAGAAGGACATTATGGGAATAATTTATTGGCACTTGACTGGGATTCGGCCCCAGTCACAAGAGCAACAGCTGGGGCAAATCTCTCTGCTCATTCCACCACTTGATTTTGAGAGACGAAGTTTAAATGCCCCAGAGAAGAGCCATCTGTGAAAATGAACTGGGAAGCAGGTGGGGCGGGGAGGGGGGGGGACCTGTGATGCAAAGTCACTTACTGAGGTTACATTGTGCACGAGGCGTCTATTTCATTATCTCCCATTTCCTACTTATAATGTAATGGCCAGCCTTTTCCTGTTACCCAAGGGCAGTAATTTCCACTTTAGACAACATACTTCTGACACAGCCTTTGGTAATCATGGACACCTTGACGGCTTCCCCTTGTCCGCCGCCCAAGGGCACCCTCCTGCAGCCCTCGCGCAGAAGAGCCAGGCGTGTGTCCCCTAGGCAAGCAGGAAGCCCGTGGCCACGGCTCTCGGCAACCTGAGGTTGCCCATCTCCCGCGGCAGTGGGGCTCAACTCGTGTTTAAATGCTGGAGTAGGACCCCGTCCGAGGGCGCCAGCAGGTCACCCAGCCTTTGGGACAACGTGGGCTGGTAACCGGCTTCTCAGAGGGACAGGTCACTGGGAGAAGGAAAGAGACTGCTCAAATGGATGTAAACCCCTTTCAGTTTAGAAACAAGATGTTCTCACCAACAGCAGGCCTGCTGGGGCGAAAGATGCACTGACTTCCCTCCCTGGATGACGTCGCAGAGGACAGGTGTCTTCTCACGGCGTCCGCAGGCGATGCGGGTTCCCAGGCTCAGGACGAGCCCGGGTGTCGGGAGCTGTGACCCGGGGGCCAGGGGAAGGGTGAGCCACCCACCAAGAAAAGGATCTGGGGCTGGCTCGTCCTGAGCAGCCTGCATGCTTTTGAGAAGCTCCCAGGATCATCCAAATATAGAGGCCAGAGATTGGCTGCAGGAGGGACTTAGATGGAGCCCAAAGGAAAGGACCAGGTAGGAAGGAAAGATTGTAAGACGGAAACCATCCAAGTCCCTGAACGGTCTTGCCCTCCATCCTCACAAGGGCCTACGAAGGAAGGAGCAGTCCCACTTTATAGACGCGAAACTTGGCTCCGAGAGGGGACGGAAGGTGATGTCCCGCGTTGTGAAGCTGACATGGAGGGAACCGAGATAACCACTCAGGACAGTGCGTCTCCAAAGTCCACAGCTTTACCACGGGAGCCCCGTCACTCGAGGTCCACAGACAAGTGGCACCTGCGTCACCTGAAGGCTTGTGAGAAACGCAAACCCTCGACCCTTGCCTCGGACCTCAGAGAGAGTCAGGATCTGAATTCTGTTAAGATTCTCAGGGACGTGTCTGCCTTCCTACTTTAGGGTCCTCCGTCGGCATCCAAGTCACGTTCCCTGGCGGGTCGGGAAGGGGCTGTGCTGCGGAACGGAGGCCCTGTGAGGGATAAGAAGCAGAGATGCCCTGAGAAATTAGCAAGAGAGGGACCATCACGTGAGAGTCTGTGGAAGGCCAGCTACAGATCATTAGGACTATGGAATTTATTGGGTAACATTCACTTATAAGTGGACTCGTGCAGTTTAAACTTAAGCCATTCAGGGGTCAAACCTGTACGTCATTCTTTAAGTTAACAAAATGATTATAATTTGGCATCTTGTGAGTTGCCCTGAACTCACAAATACCACGGATTCATTTCTGAACTCATGTGGTCACTTCAGGACGTGCTGACAAAACGGAGTGTCTCCCATCTGAAAAATCTAAGGGCTTTACCCTTGGTCCTGGCCAGTGGGCCTCCTTTCCTGACATGGTGCTGCAACCCCATGACCCCGTACCTTTCCCACTGCTTAAGAAAACATTTTGATGGAAGTGTCCCCAGTACCCAAATGTCCACGGTCCGTCCCATCATTAGGACCTGAATCGGCTGTGACGGAGACTCCCCGTGCCCACCGCTCGGCTGCAGACTGTCTCCTTCCCACTGAAGCAGGTGGCATCTGACGTCACCAGTCTCCTCGCTAGGCTGAGTGAGAAGCTCCAGTTTGGGTCCCCAGTTGCTGGCTCTCCCCGCCCTGTGTGCACCCCTGTCTGTGGACCATGACTTTGAGTCCCTTTCCAGGCTCCACGCAGTCCTCAGAACCCCGTGGGCACAGCAGAGCGCGTGCCTTTGGAGTTTGAAGCCTGGCCTCTGGGGGCCTCACAAGGTGGCTGGGTTCTAGTCTCTGGAGACCAATTTTCCAGACGTGTTCATCCCATTTGGCACCATAGACCCAATGTGCTAGAAGTGTACATTCCATTTGCCACTTGGATTCTGCCCCCTCCCACCTATTGCAATCCCGTTCGTAGAGCTGACAGATTTTCTTGAAACTTGACCGAGCCGTGCCCCCTGGACACTCTTGTCCAGGGTCCGCTCCCCCAGACAGCATCCTCAGCCCTGTGGGGTCCTCCAGCCCCTGTTTGCCTGCAGACCAAGCGCTCCCTAGAGCCACCTCTGTACCTCCCTAAATGGCTGGAGATGGAGTTCCTTCTATAGAATTCGCCTAATTTCAAGACAGAGGAGCTCAACTGAGCTGCCAGAGGGAAGGGCGTGAATGAGTGCCAGTTGCATGTGGACAAGTTCAACACACGTCATGAGATGAATTGAGGAAGAGGCAGAAGACAGCCTCCCAGCAGAGGAAGTGGGGTAACACTGGCAGGGGCTAGGCAATCGCCGAGCGCATCAGGAAATGGAAGGGAGATTAGCCTGCGGGGAGGCAGCCGGATGGACAGCGGGGAGGGGTGCGGCTGCCCGGGGCAGCGAGGCCCTCCCCGGGAGCTCGGGGCCCCTCCCGAAGCGCGGGGAGCGGCGGAGGTGCTGTGCTGAGCTTCCAGCCAGGAGCATTCCCTTGTCGCTCAGAAGAGCGAAATTAAACAGCAGGGGTTAAGACTTCAGGCCCCTCATCTGTGGCAGAACTACCGTGCAAACGTGCAACGACGTAAGATGAGAAACTGAGTCTCAGGCACTACCTCACTTTTTAGCCCCATGCGGTGATTTCAACTGTAGACTTAAGCCACCCAGATCAGCTCTGTGAACCATTGCCTCATTCCCACTAAATGTTCCAAAGTAGACGTCTCATCATATATGCACAGAAAGACATATGCTCATGTGTATACAGAATGTGTGTGTATGTGTATACATGAAGAGTTTGTCCGGGGAAAATTAAGCGAATAATGTGGTTACAACCTGAGAAACGTTGGCAGTACCAGAGTGCTTCTTCCCAGACACTAATTCCAGTTTATATAGAAGAGAAATGCTAACATTTACTGGAATCTGCCGTTAGTCGATAGAGAGACAGGCTAACATTGTTTTTCATAGGCTACTCCTAGACAACCCCTCAAATATAGAGAGACAGAGGGATTGGGAAAAGTCCATTCAAAGGCTCATTATAGCCTTGATACCAGGTCCTGCACAGACACAGCCTATTCCCTCTCTCTTTAGCCAGTTCAAAAATTAACTATATAAGTGAGCTAAAATGGATTAAGAAAACCTTAATGTAAGTGTCAAAGATAAACATAAAATGCAACATACATTTTCCTGCTCATTCTGCACTGCCTTGTCATTTGAAGAAATTTTCCTAGTTGGTTAGGAGCCTGGAAGCATTTCTAGTCTGCCCCTGCTCCTTGCCTTCTGCGAATTCTAAAATCCTTATTGTCACCCGACAAAGGGAACAGACCAGTGTCTTTTACAAATAAAGATGCAAAATCCATCCACAAAATGCTAGCAAGCAAAATCTAGCAACATATTGCATGTATTATAAATCATGAGTTGATACACCAAGCAAGATTTATCCCAAGAATGCAGGGTTGGTTTAATATCTGAAAATTAATTAATATAATACAATATATTGATAAAATAAAGGGGGAAAACCACATGGTCATCTAAGCTGATGCAGAAAAAAGGGCTTGATAAAAATCCTTAAACACAGATGAATTTAGGATGGGCACCATTCAGTCCATATCAGATGGAAACTTCCTGAACCTGAGAAAACTCTCTATGAAAAACCCACAGCTAACATCTCACTTAATAGGAAAAGACTGAAATTTTTTCCCCTAAGATCAGGAACAGGACAAGGGGATCCACTCACTGCTTCTTGTCATCATTTACTGGAGGTTGTAGTCATGTGTACTGGCACTAGAGCAATAAAGTGAAGGAAAGCACATTCATATTGGAAAAGATGAAGCAAAACTGTCTTTATTTACAGATATTGTGATTTCACAGACAGAACATTCTAAAGAATCCACAAAAAAAGTTGAACTAATAAATGAGTCCAGCAAGTTGGCCAGAAACTATATCAATACTCAGTTGTAAGTCTAAACACGACCAGCAAACAGCGCAAAACAATGAAATTAGAAAATGCAATTTCATTTACCATAGCATCCAGAAGAATAAAATACTGAATACATTTAAAGAGGGGCAACACTTGTACAGTAAAGTCTACAAAACATGGCTGAAAGAAATTAAGGAGGCATAAAAAAGTGGGAAGACAAACTGTGTTAAATGGACTGGAGAATTTAATATTATTAAGATGGTAATACTCCCCAAGGTGATCTACAGATTCAGTGTAATCTCTGTCAAAATCCCAATATCCTTTTCTTACAGAAATGGAAAAGTCAATCTTGAATTCCACATACAGTTGCAAGAGACCTCAAATGCCAAAACAGTCTTGAGAAGGAAAGAGGAACAAAAGTTGGAACATTGACACTTCTCATTTTCAGAGCTTGCTGCAAGCCTTCAGTGTGGTGTTGGCATAAGGGTAGACATACAGATCAACGGGATAGACTTGAGAGTCCAAAACTAAACCCATACATCTGGGGTTCATTGAGTTCTGGGGAGGGTACCAAAACTACTCAATGAAAAAAGAACTGTTTTCCACAGACTGTATTGGGACAATTGGGTATCAGCAAGCAAGAATGACATTGAATCACCCTTGCCTCACAAAATACACAAATATTAACTCAAAATTTATCAGCAACCTCAAATAAACATTACAACGCCTAGAAGAAAACATGGCAGTGAATGTTCATGACTGTGGATCTGGCAGGTTTCTTAGGCATAACACCAAAGCACAAGCAAAAACAGAACAAATACGTTGGATTTCACCAAACTTAAAACTTTTATGTATCAAGGGATACTGTCAAGAGAGGAAAAAAAGCAACGAAGCATGGAAAAAAATTTATGTCTTATATCTGATAAGGGTCTGTGATTTAATTATAAATTATAAAGTATAATTATATATATTATAAAGATATATAATTATGTAAAGAACTCTCACAACTTAGCATCAAAAAGGCAAACAATCCAGTTTAGAAATGGACAAAGGATTTGAACAGACATTTCTCCAAAGACGACATACAAATGGCCAACGAGCACATGGAAAGATGCTCAACTTCTCAGTCATGGGGGAGACTGAATTCTAAACCACCACGAGAGAGCACTTCGTACTCACTGGATGGCCATGACTTAAAAATGTCAGCGAGAATACGGGAAAACTGGAACCCTCATACGCCGCCAATGGGGATGTAAAATGGTGCCGTGGCTGGTGGAAAACAGCCTGGCTGTTCCCCAGTAACTTACACACAGAGTTGCCATACGACCCAGCAATTCCACCCCCAAGCAGAGATCCCAAAGATTTCCAAACTAGTGGGCAAACAAAAACTTACACATGAATATTCAGAGCAGCCCTGGTCTCGATAACCAAAAGGTGGAAATGACCTAAAAGTCCATCAACAGATGAAGAGACGAGTGAAGTGTGACCTACCGACACAGTGGGGAATAGGCAGTGACTTAAAATACGAATAAATGAGTGAAAGAATGAACGCGTGAAAAAACAAACCGAGATTCAGAAAGCTTGGCTGACTTCCCCAAGTTTACATAACGCGTGAAGGAGAGCTCGTGTGTATTGTCAGCTGACTGTGATGAACTTTATGTGGACTTCCAGGGAGCTGAGCTGGAATGGGAGCCAAAATCTTCAGTCTCCCCCTGTCACATCCATCCCACTGTGTCGCGCTGTCTGCCAGAAATATATTACCTGCATACTTTTTTCTGTACTGTAGTTTAGAAAAACAAGTGATGTCCATCCATCGTGCTCCATTCATTTAGGCAGCATTAAACACACACAGACACACACACACACAAAACTCGTCTAGAAAAAAGCCAGAGTTTTCACAAGGCAACAAGCTAAGATTCTCCTAAATGTAGCTTTGATGAACTAAGACGAAACCATGGACCCAGTGCTACACCGCCCACCTGTTATTAATTGTCAGGGTCCGTGGTTCTGGGGCTCAGCTTAAAAATTAAAATATGCATATATGATTGTCCCAAGATTTGCTTACTTGACCCAAAATAAGAATATATGGACGACTTGTTGGATTAAAAAAAAACTTGTTTAATCTGAATACTGAATCACAGGTGCAAAGACTTGGCATTGACTATTTAGGTAAGTAAAGAAATTGCTCAGGAACCAACGCCAGGGAGGCAATGAGTGTCCTGGCCGAGAGCTCAGCGTCCGAGGTTGGACGCCTGAACAAGGACCCGAGCACCTGCCTTCCCCACGGCATCCATCACCTTGACCAGGCCTCCCCGTCCTTCCTTCTCTTTTTCTGTTGAATCGGTTAATGACAGTACCCCACACAGAGCATAGTATGGAAATTAAAATTAAAATGCACAGCACATGGAAAGCCGTTACTTAGCACAGTGCCTGGCAGGTAATAAAAACCCAGAAATATACACTGTTATGAAAATCCATGCACCCGTTGGTGTCCGTTAGTCAATAAATCACGTTAGGAAAGTAGTTGAAGGCGGGGGGTATAGCTCAGGGGTAGAGCGCGTGCTTAGCATGCAAGAGGGTCCGGGTTCCACCCCCAGTCTCCATCGAAAGCAAAAAAATAGATAAATAAATAGAGAAACCAAATTGCCTTCCCCCTACCAAAAAACAAACAAACAAAAAATTTTAAAGAAAAGAAAATAGTTGAAAACCATGATAAAGATAATAGTTTGCACCTCTGATGCAAACAAGTTACAAAGACAGAATTTCTGTCTAAACCAGATTTGTAGGCGCAGTTTTATCAGCATGAAAAGAAGATTTTAAAAGAGGCTGCATTCCACGGTCCAGGGGGCTCAGAAGGAAGTGTGCTCAAGGAGACGGGGGGGTGATGCTCAGAAACGCTCAGGAGACTGTGCTCGGGGTGGAATTTTCCAAGAGTTGGCACCGGGTGGAGAAAGCGCGCAATCAGGGCCAAAAGATGAGGCCATGCCCGGCCATCCACCCTGAGGTGCGGCCTGGGGAAGACGGGAGGCAGCAGAGGAAGCGGCGGCAAGGAGAAGTGGCCCTGCGCTGGGGACGGAAAGTGTGGGGACTTCCCGAGAAAAGGAAAACGGAGCCCCAGCTGAATGGGGAAGCGAGACCACCAGGCTGGGCTGAATCCGTGCGAGCCCCGTGCGGCCGCGTCCCGGGGACAGCGCGGTGGCTCAGACGCAGCCGGGCCTGCGGTCAGGTTCTCAGGCTGCCTGTCTCCCTTCGAGCTCATCTTTGTCACCTGTCAATGAGAATGCTAGTTTCTGCTTGAAACACGTATAAAAGCCGCTCCTGGACCTTGCCCACCTCCCAAAGGGGCTGTGTGGTCGGATTCAGTCCAACCTAACGCCGAACTTGCACGCACGGCCGTGATGCTGGGAGGGACAACCCCCAAGTTAATTGCCGTTGGATCACAACACGGGTTGGCTCCCGTTCGCCTGGACCCGAAGACCCTACAGCAAGCTGGAAACGGGAAGGCCCCAGAAAATGTCCTGATTTTACGCAAAGAGAACACGAACACTTTAAAAATGAGAAGACGCTAAATAAATCACTTAAATGTCCTAGTAACAATTACGTCATGCTTTATCCTAGTGCCCAGGACGCATTTCTTTTTCTTTTATCATTGTCTTATTTTGATTTGTATGATAATGTTTTGAGCCGCGTGGCTAACACTGGTCCTCTTGTCACATCCCCAGAAATTGCGTGGTTGGTCCAAGACAGGACGTGCGTGGTAGAGACGACGCTCTCAGCGGAGGCTCTGATTCCTAATTCAGAGCTCGTTCCGCTGCACCGCACCCTCTTCTCGATTTACAGGCAAAACCGCCTAGAAGTGGACCTTCAGGTCGGAAGCAAAGCTGGCCCTTGGCTGCCAGTTTCCCTGAAACCTGGTGTCCTTGGAAGAGGCAGGTCTGCTTACTTGGTAACTGGGTGAGCAGAGCACGGATTTTCTTTCCTCCCTGAGGTGTGTGGTAAGTACCCAACATTCTGTGTTTGGAGCTAAGGTTTCCAACGTGGGGGAAATTCTTTCAGAACAGCTAACCCATCTGGGCCGCTGTTAACACAGCGGCACGCTGTCTGCATCATGAGCTGGTGGAGGGAGTCAAGCTGGCAGTTCTTAGAATTAATTTCCTATTTTTCAGCTAAAGGTCACCTTCCCCATTTTGTTCGTTCTATCATTGACTGTAACGCTTCCCAACTTGCTCTTCTTGAAAAACGGGGAGACGGGAGGAAAAACCCTCGTGTTGAAGTTAGGGAAGCACTGGGCAGTGTCGTGCAGGGTAAATGTGGAGTAACTGCTACACTAGCATCAAAATCAGCCTATGTGGGCGGGAGGGTGTAGCTCAGCGGGAGAGCATGTGCTCGGTGTGCACGAGGCCCTGGATTCCATCCCAGCCCCTCCATTAAAATAAATAATAAAAAATAAACAAATAAATAAACCGAGTTGCCTCTGTCTCCCCTCCTCCCCCCCCAAAACAAGAAAAAAATGAAGTGTTTTAAAAAAAAAAACACAACAGTGTATCTTTTTCGAGTTGCCACTTGTCTGAAATAATCCACCCTGTCCCCGTGAGGGGTGTGGCTGTCACGAGTGTTGCTGGTGTCCTGGGGGACCTTTCTGAACACCGTCAGCTCTCACGGAGGGTCTGGAATTCTCCATCCCATGCCAGTTGTAGTGAATGAGAGGCGGGGCAGCATACCCCAAAGCCAAAATGGGAATACTCTTTGTCCCATCTCCTCCTCATCCAAGCTTCTCCCCCGCCGGGACCCAGAATTACACTTCATTCTGCATTTGCCGTTAAAGAGAACATCATCTTTCTCTTGTTAAACACAGTTCATCCGAAATGCCCACCCAAGAGGTTCTTCTTGTTCAAGGACAAAAGCAATACAGACCCTTTCCAGTTGAAAGTGTTCCTCTTTCCTCTAGACCTTCAGCAGTACTTTAGGGTTTAAAGGAAGCAAGTCTGGCCCCAAAATGCAAATATAGATCTCCCACTGGCTCCACACATGACTTTGCCTTGAAGCTGAACTTTGCAAACGGTCAAAAATGGAATGGCCCTTGGGCATCATTACTCAAGTTCCCAAATTACTCTGTTAAACACCCAGTCATCATATTCACAGTCAAGACAAGGCTTCCCATAAGAGAAATTATGTAACTCTATTTTCTTTACTCTACAAAGTTGCCACTGGTTATAAACCTAGCACGGATTTAATCCTATTTGTAAGCCTTCAAGGTGGGCCGATATTAGAGATTAACTTCCTGTCTGATGTAGAGCACCTTGTATGATTAAAACATACAGATTTATCACATATCGATCATGAAATGCATTCCAACACCAGGAACGTGAACATATGGGAAACACACCCCTTGGTTTTGAGAAACTCAATGTTTGTTTTCACCGTTTCTTCACTTGCTTACTCGGAGTTGCCCCTTATCCCACTCCAGCCTGTGTTACGGATTAAATTGAGAAATTATGTTCCTTCCTGTTGGTGAACATTTCAAATGTAAATTAGATTTCTGAAATACAGACTAGGCGTCGCGGGAGTTGGTAAACGGGGAAAAGGCTGAGAATGAGTAAGGATGGTGAACAAGAGTAACCCATATGAGGAGACGATTTGGGAGGAATGCCTGTTCCATCTGCGGTGGACCATCACCTGGTCCAGCGCGAGAGCAGTCAGAGTACTTTGTTTGTGCTTAAGAGTGAGATGTCGTCTCTGGGGAAAACTTAAAAAGAGGATTAATGAAGTGACTTGGGAAAAAATCCAATTATCCTGGGATCACCTGCTTGCAAAGAGTGTGTACTGACAACTGAGAGGTCATTACGTGGACCCCAGCAGTACAGGGTCCACGACAGAAGGAAACAAAAGACCTTGCTTTGGAGGGATAAAGGAAGCAACTAAAATAAAGGGTATTGGGTTAATCCGAGCAAGGCTCTATTCAATCAATTATCTGTGTTTGTATAAATGATCCACTGGGACCAGGTGGTACTTGAGATTGCTGGCTGAAGCTATCCAGCACTCTTTCTCGCTTTAACCCCTGAGAATTTCCTCAACCTGCTTAATCAGACGCCGGAGGGTCACCAGGTCTCCGTGGTCTCACTGAGGTCCGTGTGCAGTCACTGAACCCGTTGACCTAGCACCCCCGTCTCATGAGGTCGTCTCTGTCTCCCGTTCTCCTGGGGGCCGGGTGCTCTTAGCTCAGGCTCTGGTCATTTCTTCCCAGGATGGTTCTGATCATTTCTAATATGCTTCCTTGTCTCCAAACCCTATTAGGGGCACCTCATTGCAAGTGGAGGATTTTACAGGCCAAGCTGCTCATCAATCCCTGCCACAGAAGCACTCCACGAAAGAAATGAGATGGCCATTAGAGGGACTTGTGTCCCTCACCATGAGCGGTCACAGAACAGAAACGTTCTGGAACCAAAGTCACCTTGACGCGAGCCATCTGCGGCAAGAGCTAAGCCTGCAATTACAGCGACCCGCCGCTAGCGGGCAGTAGTGCTGAGTCACCCCCCGGACGTGGTCCTCAAGCAGCAGCAACACGTCCCATCCGTGGTGCCAGGCGTACGGCCACAGAGCACGCGAGTCAGCAACTCACGTCTCTTTATGTTAAAAACGTTCCTCAGGACATTTTTCCTAGGTCAAAAATAATAATTCATGCTCTTTACAAGCATTTGAAAAAAAAAATCTTAAAAATCACCTGCAAGATCACCTCCCAGAAACTGTCACTGCCTGCATTCCCTTGCTCCCCCTTCCCTTTGTACGTGTGTTTTCATAATTACGATGTGCACGTATGTGTGCAGTCATACACGTCAGTGTATTTGTACGTACGTGTCTCTCTCTAGACGCATGCACACATTTATATTACATTCTTTATTTTACCCCCATGCTTGGCATGGTCCTGGGCACACAGTAGGTTAATAAAAAATAGTTAATAATTGAATACCTCGGTACTTTAAAAACACGGAAAAGAAGAAAAGAGAGAAAGAAAGAGAAAGAAAGAAAGAAAGAAAGAAAGAAAGAAAGAAAGAAAGAAAGAAAGAAAGAAAGAAAGAAAGAAAGAAAGAAAGAAAGAAAGAGAAAGAAAGAAAGAAAGAGGAAGGAAGGAAGGAAGGAAGGAAGGAAGGAAGGAGAGAAAGAGAGGGAGGGAGGGAGGGAGGGAGGGAGGAAAAGAGAGAAAGAATCTGATCCAGGGTAAACATTATTGCAGGGAAAGGCAAGGTCACGGCCCTCAGGTGATAGCAAGGTGAGGGAATGTGGCTGGAAGCCTGGGCCCTCACCTGGACTTCTCAGTCTCTCTTCCAATAACTCTGAGGATGAGAGGCTTGAGAAAGCCTCTTAGTGATTGGAGGTCAGCCTTGAGGTCAAACTTGCCAAAGTCCAGACTGGATTTCCCTGCGGACGAGGAGCTGCAGGGTCAAGGAACAGACTGGAGGCCTCTCCTTAGAGAGAAACCGGACACGGGGCAGATGCACCGCGCTGCTCCCTGGTCCCCTCCCTCCGCTCCCCGTGCACCGCCCTAATCGGGCTGTCCACTTACCCAATGCATTTCTCTCACGTCCAGTGAGACACTTCTAGCATCTCCTCGTTTTGTCCTCACGCATTTTTTATAACATAGTTTATATTTTTGGCTGAAGTTGTCCCTGTCCACGGGAACTTCGACAAACATTTTCCCAGCTTTTTATTGCTAGTAGTAAAGAAAGTCCTTTGCGTCTGCCCAACTTAGCAAACTCTCCCTGGTAACGTCTGCTGTCCACGCCTCCCACTCAGCAAACTCACTTTAGACTTTTCACTTTTGGTCGACTCTGTTAGCTGGAGAGCTTTGCAAACAGCTAACGGGCATGCATCTTAGACCAAGGGCGTCCAATGACTCAAGTAGAAAAACATTCAAACTCAAATGATAACTCAGGCTTTCAACTCTTGTGTAGAGTCAAAGTAAATTTTTTGAAGTTCATTGCGTCAAAAATAAAACTGTCATTACGGTGAAGTTTACTGTGGGTCTTGTTTAAATGCTCAGTATTGAAGATCATCCTAAGGGTTTTTTCAGCAACGTTTGAAAATAATTCTAATGAATTAAATACCGACAAAACCAAAGTTCTATTGAAAGGATGAAGTTGAGGAAGCAGAAGTGTTCTTGGAACTGGTTGTGCAGCATAAGTAGATAAAACCCTAAAAACTTATTCTACCCAGTCAGAAGGGAAACTGATTGTCAAGACTTCTATTTGCATTTAAAATGTCCATTATTTGTAAATAAACTGCAAAGCTTGTGTGACAACATTGATTTGAATACAAACCAACCAACCAACCTTGTGCACCACAATGCTTTTCTCTTTGCTGCTCACCATCATCCTGATTTTGGAAATAAGGATTAAGAATGGCTGTCACTCAAAATATGGGTCCAACAGTAGTGTCAGCCAGCTTGCAAACAAGTACATTTGGGGTCTCTTTTGCTCAAAATCAGTTGGAGATCTGTAATCAGCGTATTCAAAAACCAAACATCTTTAAGGCTAAACGTCTTGAGCGTTTCTAGATCTTAACAAAAACTATGATTGAAAATGAAACTGAAGCAACCCGACAACGTATCCAGTCACTGTGTCCGGCTCCAGGCTGAAAGCAGAGAAAGAAATGGAGAAATTAAATGTTGAGGACGCAAGTGATATATGTAGATTCCATGGTGAGCGTCTGTAAATTGCATTGCGGGTTATCTACACGTGGAGAAACAATGTTTCAATAGAGCTTTTATTTTTGCATTTTGGATAAATTCCTATCCTGTACCAGAAAAGAAAGTCTCAATTTGGCGTCTCAAAACATTCCAGAAAATCATCCAAAAAAGAGACAATTTATGTCATGAGCTTTGTCTTACAAATTTTTGTCGAAGGAAGGTCCTAATGAATAAAGGCAAAACGATGGTGCCTGTGAAGATATTTAAATACAAAGCAACGTATGTATTTAATAAGAATTTAACAGAATATTCTCCATTTAGCAGAATTTAAACCATCAGATGTCTCAGCACCTAGGGAGGGATTTTTCTCAATTGAAAGTAATTTCGAAGGAGAAAAATCAGTTTAAAATATATTCACCATAAAATGCATCTATGAGAAATATTTTATACAATTTTATTTTTAAAAAGCCAGTAAGGAAATACATTTTTTCTTAAACTCTTTTGCTGGAAAGACTTACCAGAGCCTGAGAGGCACATTTTAGAATGTTCGGAAGCAAACTAAACAAGCGCCAACCGCCCGGACATTAGTGAAATGTCAAAGATGACTTTGTGGCCTACACCGTGTCTGACCATCATTTGATCTGGTTAGCTTACGAATTTGATTTGGGGGTCACATCTCCCAGACTGTGAAGAAGTAGTTGTTCCAGATTATTTAAAAAAAAAAAATGACCCCATTCATTTTGTGAGGTTAGGATACTCCTGGTTCTCAAACCAAATAAAGTCCATGCAAACAAGCAAAGAAAAATCTCAGTAACTTGGAGAAATCTTGGACAAGAAGACTCTGAGTGGAGGGAGCCACCAGCGTGCCCAGGGGCTTTCGTCCAACCTGAAGTCAGAATGTTGCCTGTTCCCCAAGAGTCCACAGGAACTCACCATCCCTTTAAAACAAGAAAGGCTACCAGCACATATACTGAAAAAAAAGACAGTCATATGTCGTTTACAAGGGCCCTACCTACAACGTAAGGACGGCAAAAAGAAAAGAAGAGGAGGAGAAATGGAGGACCTGGTTTTTAAAATCCTAGCAGAATTCAAATCAGAGCAAAGAAAATTGCTCTAGCTGTATTAATAATAGGCAAAAACAGAGATCAAGTTTATAAAAAGAATTAGCAAGAATAAAGACAGTCAATTCACCTGGAAGATACAACAGTCAAGCTTATAGGCATCAAATCCCGGGAACGCGAATATCCAAAGTTAAACCTGATGGAACCCAAGGAGGAAGCGGCAAACCGATCATCACAGTAGTGGCAGATTTCTTTTTTAGTTTTATAATAGACTTTATTTTTTTAGAGCAGTTTCAGGTTCACAGCAGAATTGAGCAGAAAATATAGAATTTGCACATAGCCCCACCCACACATATATCCTCCCCAACCCTCAACATCTCTCATCAGTGTGGCATCTTTGGTGCCATCGATGAACCAATGTGGGCACATTATTATCAACCAAAGTCCACAGTTTACATGAGGGCTCCCTCTTGATGTTGTGCGTTCTGTGGGCTTTGACAAGTGCATGATGACAGGGAGCCACCACTACGGTGTCATACGGAGTAATTTCATTGCCCTAAAAGTCCCCTGTGCTCCATCTATTCATCTCCCTTCCACCCTCTCCCCAAACCCCTGGAAATAGTGGTATATTTCTAACACGACTTAATTATTGCTAGCTCAGGGCAACGTATTTATAGAAATTGAGAAGATCTTGGTAACACAGTTAACAACCCAACCTAAGCAGGTGAAACATTGTGTCCAACTATTAGAGAATACATATTCTCTCCGGCCACACAGGAACACATTACAAAAAATGCCCCAATACTAGTGGGAGAAACCAAGGCCTACTAAATGCTGACATCAATGCAATTCATAACTAAATATACTAAACTGTGTATGGCTTGTCACACTTCAGTCACAATTCCAAGACATACTCCTCTGTTGAAGAATCAATGTTAGCATTATTAAAAATTTTAACTGAACACTATTAAAAAGGATATGTATCAGATGACTGGATAAAGAAGATGGGGTATATTTATACAGTGGAATACTACTCAGCCATAAAAATGACAACATAAGGCCTTTTGCAGCAACATGGATGCTCCTGGAGAATGTCATTCTAAGTGAAGTAAGCCAGAAAGAGAAAGAAAAATACCATATGAGATCGCTCAGATGTGGAATCTAAAAAACAAAACAAAACATAAGTACAAGACAGAAACAGACTCATAGACATAGAATCAAATTTGTGGTTGCCAAGGGGGCAAGGTGGTGGGAAGGGATAGACTAAGATTTCAAAATTGTAGAATAGATACACAAGATTATACTGTGTAGCACAGGGAAATATATACAGGATCTTGTGGTAGCTCACAGAGAAAAAAATGTGACAATGAATATATATACGTTCATGTATAACTGAAAAACTGTGGTCTACACTGGAACTTGACACAACATTGTAAAATGATTATAAATCAATAAAAATGTTTTTAAAAAATGATATGTATCAAAGCGCACGAGCACCTCAGACCCATGAGAATGGTGGCCATGAAAACAAAATGCAACAAGACAGACAGAGAGTCACAAGTGTTGGCGACGGTTGGAGAAGCAGGAACATTCGTGCGCTGCTGGTGGGAATGTAAAATGGTGCGGCCGCTGTGGAAAACAGTGCAGCAGTTCCTCAAAAAAAAAAAAGGGAATAAAAAAAAAAAGAATTGCCATATGACCTAGCAAATCTACTTCCATACTCAAAGAACTGAAACAGGATCTCAAGGAGATATTTATAAACCCATGTCATATTAGCACTATGCACCGTGGCTGAATGTGGCAGCATCCAAGCGTCCATCCGTGGATGAGTGGATAAGCTAAACGTGGTCGGGGCACACATGATGGGATCTTATTCAGCCTTAAAAAGGAGGACATTCTGGTACATGCTAAGACGTGGATAAACCTTGAGGATATGATGCCAAGGGAACGAGCCAGCGACGGAAACACAAATACATTATGATTCCACTCAGAGGCGGTATTTAGAGCAGCCAGACTCACAGAGGCAGAAAGCAGAGTGGTGGTTTCCAGGGACTGGGTCGGGGAAGGAGGCATGAAGAGTCATTGCGTAATGGAGACAGAGTTTCAGTTTTGCAAGACGCAGAGAGTTCTGGAGATGGACGGTGGCGACGGCGGCACAAGGTGTGTTTACTTAATGCCACTGAAGCGTACCCTTAAAAGCAGTGAAGGTTGCAACTTTTAGGTCCTGTGCATTTGACCACAATAAAAGGAATGTGCACCTAAAATGATTCGTAATAGGAAATTTACAGACTTAAAAGCCAAAAAAAAAAAAAAGGGAATTCACCATCTTAGTTAGGGAAAAGGAAAGTAGAATAAATCCAAAGCAAGAAGACAGAAAAAAATAAAATAAAATAAAATAATTTGATGACATACAAACTAACATAGCAGACAAGAACCGTGAAACGTTAGGTAGATTCTTTGAAGTCTTGTGAATTGAAGAAATCGTTAGCGAAAATTTTTCAGATTGAGAAGAGAGAACGCGCAGAAGTAGCTTTTGAGAAAGAACAGGAATTCTGCTACACATGCTGCAAATATCAAAACCACGGGACTGCGAGGCGCAATTGGATTCCCATTTCACATGTAATCCAAAATAGAGTGCACATGTTTCTAGACAAAGTAACGTAACAAAATAACTCAAGAAGATCTAAAAAAATATATTTAAACAGGCCCACAATTCATTCGATGAATCAGTAGCTTAAAACATTTTTTTGAAAGAATGTATCATACTTGGTAACTGTACAAGTGAATTCTAGCTGACATTGAAACAGCAAATAATGCTAATCTTCCACAAGCTCTTGTGGAGCAGAGAAAAAAGAATTCTGCCCCAGCTCAGTTAATAAAGCTAAATTTCCCCAAATACCAAAAGGAGACAGAAACAGAAAGGGAAAAGGAAAAACGTCACTCATCTGTACATATTCGGTAATTCTAAAAAGAGTGAATCATAGAAAGAGAGAGAACCAAATCTAATGGTATAAAATGATGTTATTGACAGCTGCATAGGTTTAATCCTAGAAATATATCTTTTGGCACAAAAAGGCTCCAGGGTAGAAAAAAAGCCATTGGTAGATAATGTGAAAAGAAAAAAGAGAAACAAAATTTAACATCATGAAAATATTGTGTAGACTAGAAGGAAATTAAGAAAACAAACTGATAAGAGGTGGTATTTAAAGGCTACCTTTTCGTTCTGAAATTCATTCGGTATCTAATATCCTCATGACCAAAATAAACCAACCAAGAACATCACAAAATCACCGAAAGGCACGAACCAGCGGCTTTAGGGAGAGACACATATTTTGGAATCCTAGAAAAGTTTTTTCCCTTCATCTAATTGCTAAAAAAAAATTGATTACAGGAGTAGCCAGTACGTGTGAAACGCTTTATTGTGATCTGCACGTCGCAAACAAGTTTATAAAATGTTGTTATGAGTGGTACGGAAACACAGACGTCAGGGGGTTTCCGTGGCTTTGTTTTGCTTTATTTTGTTTTCCATCTTTTTTTTCTTTTTTACATTCTCTGTGCAGCAATGGGTTCATGAAGAGGAGAGAGAGGTCCGTTAACAGAGGTAACCAAGACTTTGTCGTCCTGCTTGACAAACTTCGATGGACCCTTCTGAGCGCCGACATCCAATGGCCTCTTGGCCAATTCGCCTTTGCTGCTCTGGCTTATAATTTCTCAACTGGTCAAAGAGGAAAAGTGGTAAATTGGCCCCTAAGCCCGGCCAGTCCCGGGATTCTAGAAGCCGAGGAGACGCCACGGCTGAGTGGTAAGGTGACCTGTTTCCACGGTCACCTCCTGAACTTGACAATCACAGAAGGCATCCATCCCGCCCTTTGTCTTGAGCATCAGTCTATAAACGCTCTTGCTCGGGAGCCAATCTGAGCCGAGGACCAGTGGGGCAGGTTCCCGGGCTCTGGGTTCAGACAGCACAGTAGCAAGGGTTTGTTCTCTGTCTAGTGCCTGTAGAGTCGAGATAAGATCATTCCTGTAGGCTTCGTGGCAGGGATCAAGCCCACGATGTGTCTAGGATACCCAGCTAGTTCTTGGAATGGAGAAGCCCTCAGTGTGTTCCTGCCCAGCCCATCTCCACTGCTGCCCTGATGAGCACGGCATACGGGGCGTCCGGAGAGCGGGTCGTGGAGTGTCCCCTCACCCCACCGCCGGCCGCTCTGCCATTGGTCCTCACCCCGTCCCCTCCCTTGTCCTCTGGGCCCTCCAGCTGGCTGAGCATCATTGTCCAATCTCATCTCTGCTCCCCGGAATGCCATGACACACCTGTCACCCTGGCCCCTGCTGGTATGGTCCCAAGACCTCCCACAAACATCCTGGGCACAGCCAGACACCAAACATACCCTTTCCCCAGCTCTGCCCTTCACAACGCCCCGACCACCAGCTCTCTGCTTCACTTCTGCCTGCCTGCTGACAGCTTGCCTGAGGCAACATGACGGCCCTGCACGTCTGTGTGACAGAACTTTGCCTCTCTGAGCGATTCGGGAATGAACATGGTTCAGGCTGATTAAAACATGAAAAATCCAAGATTTTTGTCTTTGTATCCGATCGTCGAGGCTTCCACGTCCTTCCTTGGCATGTGGTCCCCATTCCACCTCAACTCAGCTTCCAGGCGACCATCCCCAGCTGCTCCTGCAGGGTTCTACCTGCATCTTCCACAGAACACCTAGCCTGGAGCACGGCTCCCTGAGTTCCGACCTGGCAGCCTCCAGCCTGCTTTATCAGTAGTTGCCTTGTAATGGGCAGAAGACCCAAACAGATGTTTCTCCAGTGAAGACATCCAGATGGCCAACAGGCACATGAAAAGATGCTCAACATTGCTAATTATTAGAGAGATGCCAATCAAAACTACAATGAGGTATCACCTCACACCAGTCAGAGTGGTCATCACTAAAAATCCTACAAGTGATAAATGCTGGAGAGGGTGTGGAGGAAAGGGAACCCTCCTACACTGCTGGTGGGAATGTAAATTGGTGCAGCCACTGTGGGGAACAGCCTGGAGGTTCCTTAAAAAACTGATGATCCAGCAACCCCGCTCCTGGGCATATATCTAGAGAAAACGTCAATTCAAAAAAGTCCATGCACCCCAATGTTCACAGCAGCACTATTTACAACAGCCAAGACATGGAAACAACCATCAACAGTTGACTGGGTAAAGAAGATGTAGTATATTTATACAGTGGAATACTATACAGCCATAAAAAGAATGAAACCATGTCTTTTGCAGCAACGTGGATGGACCTGGAGGTCATCATAGTAAGTGAAGTCAGTCAGACAGAGAAAGACAAATATTATGTGATATCACTTATATGTGGAATCTTAAAAAAATGATACAAATGAACTTATCTACAAAACAGAAACAGACTCACAGACACAGAAAACAAACTTTTGGTTACCGAAGGGGAGAGGGTATGGGGAGGGATAAACTAGGAGTTTGGGATTAACAGATACACACTACTATATATAAAATAAACAAAAAAGACCTATGGTACAGCACAGGGAACTGTATTCAGTATCTTGTAACAACCTAACATGGAAAAGAATCTGACAAAGGATATATAAAACATGTGTGCATGTATGTATGACCAAATCACTTTGCTGTCCACCTGGAACTAACACAGCATTGTAAATTAACTAAACTTCAGCAGAAAAAGTTAGTTGCCTTGTTAATGTGTCTTGATTCTCCTCATTAAATCGTCTGCTAAGCTGCAGGAATAGTGTTTCCTAAGATGCAACATCGACCACAGACACTTCTTTTCCTAAAATGCTAAAACATCAGAGAGACAGGTCATTTGGTCCTTCGTGATATTGGCTCTGGCTTCACTTCCCATTATTTCTTCAAATGTATCTGACATTCCAAGCATATTGGCTTATGTGGAATTTCCCAAACTGGCCATCGTCTTTTTTATTTTTTTAAATATTGTTCTACTGGAAACAATCTGAGTGTCTCCCCTTCAGCATCATTTGATACTAGGTTACGCACGTGATGTTCAACCAACCTTCAAATATTTTAGACAAAAAAAGAAATTATCCTATAAATCTTCTGTGAGGCCATCGACATGGAAATTGGCATTCGATCCACAGACTCAATTCAGATTTTACCATCTGGCCCCCAAACACCCTTTATAAACAACAGATCAAGATTGGAATCGTGTGTCCCTTCTGGATCTGACTTGCCTTTAGTCTTTTTCAACCTGGGAAAGTCACTCAGAGTCCCCTTCCCTTCCATCTTCTTCACATGTTTGAAGAGCACGGGCCTAACATTTTAGGAATTTCCCCCAATATGTTTGCCAAGTGTCTCCTCAGCATTCACGTTCTGTGGACATTTTATCGTGTGGAACATGAATTTTATTTGCGCCATAAAAATGGTGACGTTAACTTTGACTGTTTGATTAAGGTGGCATCTGCCTGTCTCTCCACTGCAAATTATTATTATTTTTCCCCTTTCAAATTAGCAAACACATCACGGTACCTACTTTAAAGCTGTGTAAATCCGCCATGCCCCAACAAACTTGTAATTTGCTAATTTATCTATTATGTTCAATATAGACTCATAGTTTCCTATTTCATTCCATCTATGATCCATTACTTGTTTCTGATGCTCAAATTCTTCCAGATTTGGCCAGGGGGAGCCTCTTCGAGTCAGCTTCTGTTTCCTTTTGATACGTTCCCCTTCACACTTGAACTTCTCCATCACTGCCTGACTCTGCAGAACTCTGCATGTCCTATTTTCTGTGCTCCCCCGCCCTGGAATCAACCATGACTTCCTGCAGCCCTGGCTCCGTGTCACTGGCGGGGGAACTGGTGCTGGAAATCAGGAACCAGTCCTGGGGGTGCTCCCTGCTATTAAACCGTTTGCAGTCCTTCCTGACAGATCAACCTCTAAATACACATGGAAAATATATGCACATATCTACGCCTGTGTCCGAAAGCATGGATTCACACAGATAGCTCCAATTTCACTCTGACAGCTTAGTTTTAACGTGCCCCCTCCACACACGGGTAACCCCCTTCTCCAACAATAAGAACCTGAATGTTGCCATTTTTCTTTGCTCAATCTCCCTGGAAGTAACCCATTTCGCATCCTTGCTGCCCCCCTGCACTGAACCTCCTTAATCCCATTTGGGCTCAGACACCCCCTCGTTGGCTTCATGGCGCAAATCGGGGCCTCACTGCAAACTAAAAAACCAGAAAAAAAGCAAGCTCGCCCCGTATGGTTTTCATCTCCCAAGTCTCAGCTGCCCTTGGGGACCAGCTGCCTTCATCTCGCGTTTTGCCTGCAGTTTCCAGTCGGCCATGGGAGGTTTGAGTAAGAACTTACTCAACTGGGGGTTTTCTTTGTCCTGTTTTGTTCTGTTTTGTTTTCGTGGGTACTCCTTTTAAGATTTAAGAAAGCATCCTTTCTGGTCCCGGTTTCCTAAGATTTTTTATCGTGACCCAGTATGCAATTGCATCCCACGCTTTTCCTTCATTTGTGCACGTAATTGTGTTTCTCCTTCATCTGCAAATGTGGGAAATCACCTCGGTTACTGTTCAAATGATGGTCAAATGTTAAACAAAATTGGGCTTCCCCAGGTAAAGCCAAGTTAGTTGTGATGAATTGATTTTGACTACGTTGCTGGATTCCGTTAATATTTTGGTTAGGAGTTCTGCCATGGTCTCTGTTTCCTTGCATCTACGGTGTAAATCTCATGTCTTCTTTTTCAATCATTTTAAAATTCAGTCTGACTATCATAGCCTTTTCATTTGCAACATTTTCAGTTTTCTTTTTCATAACTGCTTGTTTTTAACTTTTTTTTAATCAATAACATTTTATTGACGTATAATCATTTTACAATGTTGCGTCAAATTCCAGTGTAGAGCACAACTTTTCAGTTATGATAACTGCTTTTATATTTAGGTTTAAATCCGAAGTTTTACAATTTATGTTCTATGTGTTGCACCTGCTCTGAGCTTCCTTTTTCTCCTTTCATTCTTTATTTCGGCCTAATTAAATTGGTTTTTGGTTTTTTTTTTTTTTTCAAAAATCTTTTCTTCCTCTATTCACTGGAGAGTTTTGCAGTGTTTTATTGTTCTTTCAACAGTTACTCGAGACATTACAACACGCTTCCCTGGCTTATTTACAAGTATCTTACGACTTCCTAAGTCCTTCCTGCCTCTTGGCATGTTGTTTTCATGTTGCAAGGGTGGGGGTGCAACTCAGCTTCGTATTTGTAGATTCACAGGCAGGTGCAAGAAATAACACTGCGAGATCCTGCGTGCCCTGGCCCCCCGCTTCCCCCCAAAGGCAACAACTTGCAAAATCACAGTGCAACATCACAACCATGGAATCAACGCCGACCCAGTCCACGGGTGTTGTTCAGATGCCCCATCTGACCTAGACTTTGTGTGTGGATGGGTCCCATCCATTTGATCACCACAAGCATCCTTCATGCTGTCCTTCCGAAGCACCCCCCGCCTCCTGGCACCGCTGCCCGTCCCAGCCCCGCTCCTAACCCCGGGACACCACTAGCCTGCTCTCCACCTTCATAACTGTGTCATCCTGATTTACTTATACGGTTTCTGAGTGTATTTCTTTGCATGGCGTTCTTGGCGGCTCTGGGAACACGACACACACACACGGGACTTACAGTCCACTGCGGTCCACTCATCGTCATCCTTTACCACGCTGAGTGAAGCATGAAACCCCACTGGCACTTAAAACCTTTACCTTCCTCACTTTTCTCCCGCTTTTTCTTGAGGTGTTGGAGAGGTAATTAAGTTTATGTATGAATTTTTTTAGTGGAGGTCCTGGGGAATTGAACCCAGGACCTGATGCATGTTAAGCACGCGCTCCCTCATGCTCCAGAATTCTTTTCTCGTTTCCTTTCTGTTTGAGAAATTTCCTTTAGCCTTTTTTTTTTAAAAAGGGTAGCTCTTTTTGTGACTAATTCTTTTAATTTTCTTCCACTGCAGAATGTCTTTACTTTCCCTTCGTCCCTGAAGACCATTTTCCTCGATATGAAATTCAGTTCTTTCAGCATTTCAGAAAGGGTCTCCGTCCGACCTCTGGATGCTTTCAAGATTTCTGTTTTGTGCTTCGTTTTCCGAAGTTGAATTATGACGTGACTCAGCATGCTTTTCTTTGAGTTGATCCTATTTTTTTTAAATTGATTTTATTTATCTTTATTTTTTGGAATGGGGAGGAAATTAGGTTTATTTATTTACTTATTATTTGTATTATATTTTTTAGTGGCAGGATCAGAACTTGAATCCAGGGCCTTGCGCAGGCCGAATGCGTGCTCTGCCCCTGAGCCACACCCTCGCCCCCACAACATGAGTTCTTGAATCTGTAGATTTATGTCTTTCTTTAAACGTGAAAGTTTTCAGCTCCCGATTTCTCTGGATCCCAACTTTTCAGCCACATTTCCTCACTTTTTCAGGCTTGTGGTCTCCTTCCCTCCTCCAACTCGAATGATACGAACGATGAATCACCTGTTCTGTCCCGTCCCTCCAGCCCCTGCTGCTCTGTCCCTTTTTCAGTCTATTTCCCGTGTGTTGCTCACTTTGTGTCGATCATATGGCTCTGTTCTCACGTTCCCTGATTCCGTTTCCTGTCTGTGCCATTCTGCTCTTGAGCCCATCCAGTGACGGTTTTTCTTTTCATTTCTGTTATCGAGATGAGTTCTATCATGTTTATTTGGTTCTTCCTTATCGCTTTCATTTCTTTGCTGAGATTTTGTAATTTTTCTGTTTTTTTCAAGAGGATTTGTAATTTGTTTGGTGATGCTCTATGATGACGGCTGCTTTAAAGTCTTCGCCAGCGAGTTTCAACATCTGATTCATTCCAGGGGCGACATCAGCTCCTTGTCTTTTTTTTTTTTTTTTAATTGAAGCAGAGTCAGTTACAATGTGTCAGTTTCTGGTGCTCAGCATCACGTTTCAGCCACACATGCACACACATATATTCCTTTTCATATTCTTTTCCATTATAGGTGACTGCAAGGTATTGAATATTGTTCCCTGTGCAGTACAGAAGACATTTTTTTATTTATTTAATATATAGCAGTTCATATTTGCAATTTTTGAGCTCCCAGTTTATCCCTTTCCACGTCCTTTCTCCCCAATAACCATAGGTTTGTTTGCTGTGTCTGTGGGTCTGCTTCTGTTTTGTAGATGAGTTAGCCACTGTCTTCTTTTTTAAAAAAGAAAAAAAGAAGATATTGTCTTTTCCTATTCAGCTTGTGAATTTCTTGATTCTTGGTATAATGGCTGATTTTCAATCATGTCCTGGACATTTGAGTTCTGATTGTTACCGACCCGGGTTCTTGGACTCCTTAATCAATAGAAATTTTAAGAGACAGGACGAGGAATGCAGGCCAGGCATCACTGGGGCTCGTGTCGCAGCACAAGGTGGAGGAAACAAGTCACAGGCCCCCTTGCTGTCTCTCTGAGGGGAGGGTGAGCTGGCTCCTTAAATGGAGCGAAGGTGGGGGCGGGTCCAGGGGTCAGGCTGGAAGGGCCGTTTCGGTGGGCTGCCCACCCCCTGGTGGTGCTGTGTGCAGTGATCATTCTCAGTGTTCTGGTTCTGTTCCCTGCACCTCAGAAGTGGCTTTTTAGTCTTTTTGTATCTTGTCGTTCATGACCGGTGCCAAATGCACCTGCACGTAGTTATTTTTGGCCCCTTATAGATTCTTTGTGTTCTGTTGCTCGAGGAGATGTTTGTCCAGATGCAAACTCTGCAGCCCAGGACCCCAGATCCCTGTCTCACTATGATAGGACACTCTGGGTCCTTTTAAAATTTTCTCTTTCTTCTTTCTGTTCTCTTTTCTTATGCCTTGATGACTAGAGAAGTTCCTTTCACATCTGTTGTAAAGCTGGTTTGGTGGCGCTGAAATCTTTTAGCTTTTGTTTATCCGTGACGCTTTTGACTTCTCCATCAGATCTGAATGAGAGCCTTGCTGTGGGTCCTCCTAAACTTTTCAAGGAGCAGGAAGGCACCCTACTTAGCTTCAGCACACAGGTCCTGGCATACTTTTGTGGACAACAGCTCCAATGACAGTAATTTTCAGAGCCTTTGCAGTATAATTTTCACCTCCTTGGTTTACCTGGCTCTGCTGGGACTCCGTGCGACCCCTGCCAATGCTGTCAGAGGGCACAGAGGAGTTTCCTCCAGCCGGGTTACCAGCTGCCTCCAGGTGGGGGGAGAGAATTCTCCAGTCCATGGATCCTCTTTATTGCCGCCCCCTTCCATCGCCTCCCACCCCCACCCCTATTCAGCTACAAGTCACCTGTGATCTGACCTGAAATCTCCTTTCTTCCTGCCGATCTGAGGCTGCCTTCCCCGACCCAGACATTTCAGGCAGCTTTGAAATAGGTTGTTCTGTTTCCCTCTGACTGCTCGTAAGACATTCTCTTAGTGTTTGGGTCTCAATGGCCCGACTATAATGAGCTTAGATTTGATTTTCTTTGTGCTTATTCTGTTTCGGCTTCTTTCAGCTCCTTGAATCTGGGGGCTGAGGATTTTTTAAACATTTGAAAATGCCTAGCCATTAGTTCCTTAAATAATGTTTGGCTCCACTTTTTGTCCTCTCCTGGAAATCCAATGACATTTATGTGTGACCTTTTCACCACGTCCCAAATGTCTTCTAGGCTCTTGTCTGTAATTTCTACCCAATCTTCACACAGAGTTTTAATCTGGCTGTTTTCTTCCAAGTCATTGTCACCTTTTCCTAGTTTCTATTAAATGCATCTCAGTAGTTTCAATTATTGTATTTTACATTTTACAATTTTTCCTCCATTTCTTATTTCCTAGTTCAATTATTCTCCTGGTTAATTCCTTCAAGGTATTAACTACAGTTAAATTAAAATTAGTGTCTGATAATTCCTAGATTTCCTGTGAATTTGATTTCACTACATGTTATTCCTATTGATTTTTTTTTTTTTGTCATTTGGTCTCGACTCCAGTGGCTGGATATTCCTGGTAATTTTATGTTCTCTGCTGGACATCATGTATGAAAAACATCACAGACAATCTGAGGCTCTGAATGCTTTTGTATTCCTCTAGATAGGATGTATTTTTGTGACTGGCAGGCACTTAATGTAGCAGCAGGTCAACTTAATCCCACCAAAGATTGAGTTGTTTCAATTTCTGTGATGGTGGGTTGTCTATTTCTGGTCTTGCCCCTGAGAATTTCAGCTGAAAACCTGGGCTTATCAGGGTCCAACTCATTTCATGGTTCCTGAGCTGTAATTTTGGTCCTTCTCCATCAAAAGACCAGAGGAAACTCTCCTCCTGGTCTTAACTTCTCAGCAGCCACAGACATTTTGAGGAGAAACAAGGCAACAAATATAGAGTTCACCTACCTGCAAGTCCCTTATTTTCAAGAATTTTGAAACCTTAAGTCTCTCCTGTCTTGATAGGTCTTGCCTTCAATTTTTTTAATCTAATCCTTTTTGTCTTAATAGATGAAGATTCTGTATAATAAACCACTCGACCATTATCTGAAGAAGTTTATCTCTTTACCATACATTTTAATCCTTAATAATAATAGTATTGCTTTATACAATCTTTGCTCTTTTTGTTAAATTTTGGAGCCAGCTTTACCTATGAATACATTATCCTTGGTATAATTATTTCAACTTACTAGAATAATTTTACAGGGTTTGGTTTGGGGCTGAGATTTGTCACGAACTGATATGTTTACTATTTTGAGTTTTTCCATTCAGAAGTATGGCCTAACTTATAATTAAATTTTTCTGTTATAACTCTCAATAAAGTTTCATTTATGTTTTGTGTATTTTATTAGGATTATTAATAGATACTTTATTTAATTGTATTGTACTCTTATGAATAGAATTTCGTTATTAATTATTTTAACTAGTTATTGCTGGCAACCGAACCCATTTACCTGCTGTATATTTGGTAAGTTGGGTTAAGGATTATGGTTACTTCCTATGAATTGTTTTCAGTGTGGAATTTCTTTAAGGTGTGAATATTCTAATCTTAATCAACATCCATGATGTTGATTTAATATGCACTTTTCCCAGGATTATTTGTTCTGGCAAACTTTTATTTTTAACATACTGTGAACACTATTCAGAAAATGTTTCAATGTACCTTTTCATTAAAATGATTTATGGTTCTGGTTTAAAGCATTGGCAAATGAAATCCCCACCTTGCAAATTTATGATATATTTGGTGTGTGTGTGTGTATGTTTATTCCATGTTTATTCCATTACCTTTTATTTTAACTCTTCATAAACTTTTGGTATTAGTTTTAGTCAAGATTACGAATCATTCTGACTTTATTTCCAGGCTACGGAACCGTAAGGGTATCATCAATGTGGCACATAAGCCTTCATACCCCCTTGTGCACCCAAGGCAGACATCACAGTCTGATCACAGAAAATAGCTCTAATTACTCACAAAACTCTTTCCTTTAGAATCAAGATCTGGCTTCAGAATCTTTGACAATATGGTTTTCTAGGCAGCCATTCAAATAGGTCAGAACTGATGTACAAGATAAAAATTGTGCTGTCCCTGCAGTACTGCTTGCCACTGAGATGACATCTTAAATTTTATTTTATGATTCATAAATAAGATTGACATTTGGGTTCAACCTTAAGCTAATTATATAATAATTAAATTTAATTTTCACCTCTAGTCCTTTGATATCTTTACTTTCTCCTTCTTGATTGATTACTTTGGATTTATTTTAGTTGGCTGGAGCAAACTTTTCTGTTATCGTCTAAAGGTTTATAAAGGCTACATTCTCTTTGGCTATTTGGGTATGCCTTTTTATAGACTTCACAGCTTAATAAAAATTCAGAGGCATGTCACAATCTTGAGTCATATCTTTGACACTGAAGACTCTGTAGACACTGCTTCTGTCTTTTTTCGCATAATACTGTTACAGAAGAAGGTATAGGATAAACGTATTTATTGAACAATCATGAGTTCTCAATCTCTTTCCTTGATACTTATAAGAATTTTTGTTGTAGTTGGAAAAACACTAAGAGATCCACACCTAGACACATCTTAGTTAAATTTTTTCAGAGACAAAGATGAAGAGAAAACCTTGAAAGCAACATGAGAAAAAGGATTCGCTATGGGAAAGAGGGAAAAAATACAATGAATGCCGCCTTTTCATCAGAAATAAGGGAGGCCAGAAGGCAACAGAATGACATCCTGAGAATGTTAAAAGAAAAGCTTTCAACTAAGAATTATACATTCAGTAAAACTATCCTTCAGAAATGAAAGAGAAATAAAAATATTCCCAGCTTAAAAAAAAAAAATCCAAGAAAATGTGTTGACAGCAGATCTGCCTTTCAAGAACTACTACAGCAGTCTTTCCAGCTGAAAGGAGGTAGCGCCAAGGTAACGCTGTATTGAGCCCTGGAAATAGTAGATATGTGGATAAATACAAAACACCATGTATTTTTCTCATTACTTTTCTTAACTGCTTTAAAAGACCTAAGATAGTGTAAAGCACTAATTTATAATACTGCGTTCTTAAATTCATAACCTATGTAGACATGAAAAGAACAGCTCAAAGGAGGGGCGAGGAAAATTGAGATGCATTGGAGCAAAGTTTTTATGTGAAGTAAATTGTGATAAGACGTGTATGCTAATCTCCAGTATAACCATGGAGAAAATAAAAATTTTAAATATAGTAAAAGTTAAAGAAATTAAAATAATGCCTTAAAAATAGCCATCTAACACAAAAGAAGGCAGTAAAGGAGAAACAGAGGAACAAAAGAAGACGTGAGACAAGTAGAAAACAGATTTTAAAACCTGGCGCCCACATATCCATCCACATCAGTAATTACATTAAATGTAAATGAATCAAATATCCCAGGCAAAAGGTACGGACTGACAGACTGGGTAAAAAAGCAGACTCGGCCATGTACTGTCTGCAAAAAGTACCCTTTAGATTCAAAGACACAAATAAGCTGAAATCAAAAGGACGAGAAAAGATTTATAACCATAACCACAAGAAGGATGGAGCAGATATATTAATAGCAGCTAAAATAGACTGTAAGAAAAAAAAACACAGTGTTAGAGACAAGGAGAGAGATTCCATAATGATAAAAAGGTTAATACATCAGGAAGATACAATAATTATACACATATATGCACTTAGTAACACAGCCCCAAAATACATGAAGCAAAAATGACAGACTTGAAAGGAGAAATTCATCCATCATAGTTGCAAATGTCAACAAACCCCTTCCAACAATTGCTAAGACAGAAAATAGCACTGATAGAAGATTTGCACAACACTCTCCACCAACTGTACCTAACACATTCGTGGGACACTCCACCCATGCGCTAAAATACATATTCTTTTCAAGTACACACGAAATATTCTCCAGGGTAAACCATATCCTGGGCCACAGGACAATCTCAATAAAGTTAAAAGGTTGAAATTACACAAAATGTGTTCTCTGAATACAACTGATTTAAGTAAGAGATCCACAGTGGAAAGAAATCTAGGAAAATATCCAAATATTTGGAACTTCAAGAACACACTTCCAAATCACAGGTGGGTTAAAGAAAATATATATATATATAGGAAATTTTTAAATATTCTAAATTGAATGAAAACAGACATCAAAATTTACGGATGCAGTTCAAACAGTGCTTACAGGGCAATTTACATGTTTAGCGTCTCTACGAGAAAAGAAGAATGTCTCAGAGCAGTACCCTCGGCTTCCAGCTTAAGAAACTAGGGGGAAAAAAAAAAGAGCAGTCGCTCACCGTCTAGGAGGGAATATGGGTCAGAGTTCAGGGCATTTCTTCTTCAAGGGGCCTGGGAGTAAATCACTTAGGTTTTTTGAGCTTTAGGAACTCTGTAGCAACTGCTCAACTCTGCAGTAAAGCCACAGTTTGTAAATCCCTAAAGAGGTGATAGATGTAGTTGAAAGAATGAAAGAAGGAAGGAAAGAAGAAAAGAAAAAGAAAGAAAAAAAAGAAAGGAAAGAAAGAAAGAAAGAAAGAAAGAAAGAAAGAAAGAAAGAAAGAAAGAAAGAAAGAAAGAAAGAAAGGAAGGAAGAAAGAAAGGGAAAGAGAGGAAGAGAGAGAGAGGGAGGAAGGGAGGAAGGAAGGGAGGAAGGAAGGAAAGAGAAAAGAAAAGAAAAGAAAAAGAGAGAAAGAAAAAAGAAAAAGAGAGAAAGAAAGAAAACGGAAAGAAAGGAAAAGAAAGGCTGTAAGCACTGAGCCCCACGGAGGAGGGGATTACATCTTCCCGGTTCTGAGTCCCCATCCGTGCAGACGTGAGCCCGCAGAGTCCAGGGGAACCTGCAGACAGTCTGGGATGAAAACAGGAGAGCCACCTGCATGATCAGCAGTGCCAGTTTCTGGAAAAGAGATTATTTATGTGTGTTAGATTCTGGGGGGAGAGAACTAAAGATGCGATCTGAGATAGGACCTGCCTCACTCCATCCACAGGCACGGAAGCTGAGGTCCAGAGAAGTTGAGTTACCCGCCCGAGATTCCATAATTACGAAGAGGCCAAAACAGGGATGGAAGAGGTTTGTTGTTCCAAAGCTCACCTTTTTTTTTTTTTTTTTTTTTTATGAGAACAGCCTTCCTTGCCTCCAGGCCACGAGCTCAGACTCCGCCGTTCCCACCCCTGCCGCTGCTGGAACTCCTCCTTCAGCACTGATACACAGAGAGATCGCCACCGCCTCTCAGAGAACCAGAAGCCTGGGTTCTAGCAGCAGCCCTGGCTCAGCTCCTGCAGGCCCTCTGAGCTGTCACGCCGGAGGCTCAGAGTTTCCCGGCGGCGTGCTGGCCACAACACGCCAGCCCGTCTCAGGGCGATCAGGGAGGCGGCGTAAGCAAAGATGCTCTGAAAAGCGCAGAGCAGCGTGTGAATAGATGGTGCAACTTTTCATCACTTTTAATTGGCGTTGGCCTTTATGATTATGGTTTTGTTTTATTCCAGGAGCAGGCTCAGCTCTGTGAATCAGCCATGGTGCTTTGCAAGGGCGTGCAAGCTCTTCCCATGTGGGATGCGTGCCTTGGACCAGGCGCTCGTCTCTGCGGAGGCCTCCGTGGGGGGGAGACCTGGTATCTGTGGGCGCTCGCAGATCTGTTCTGTTGATAAGTCAATCTTTTACAGATTGGATTTGAACTCTCCCCCCGCCCCCGTAGCTTCCTCTGATCGATATTTTCTCCTGGGAAACTGTGTGTAAAAAGTCACTCCCCCTCCTCCTGAATCATAGCATCGCAGGTTAAAAACTCCATGAAAAGGGTGTAATCGTGACTCCCTCTGGCTTGGAACCCAAGGGACCTCAGAATGCTTCGACTTTTAGTTCAGATAAGCATCTCGAGGTTGAACACTTATCTGGAAGCTTTGAACTTTCAATGCCTATCTGGGGAGAAATAGCGTGAGAGTAAATTTTTGTTGCCTCATTTCCAGAACCTCCTGGTTTTGAAGGGGCCAGAAATTCTTTGAAAAAAGGAAAGAGACAAGCCAGCGGTATCTTCTGGAGGGGAGGGACCCAGAGGGAAGTGCTCAGGGACCACCCTAACAAAGCTCCCTCCTAGCCTGGCCGGAGTCTGAACAAGAGGAGTGGGGTGACCTGGTTTGCTGGTTTTTATTGACCTTTGGTGGTTGGATCTTGCTGCGCAGAGAGGGTCGTGCGGCGGGCAGCCCAGACCTCCAGACCTTCGAGTCTCAAATGCATCATCTGAAATGTATGAACAGAGAAGACTTAATGATGGGGGTTATTAACAAAACCAGCGCGCAGTTCCTGGCACTGAAAATTCCCATCCTTTTCCCCTTTTCTACCACTTTCTCATGAGGGCACTTGTCCTGATGAGACAGCTGCCCCCAAATCAGGTTGGTTATGGAACCTGCCATGTGCACTGGTGGCCCCTGAGCATCACGGGGTCCTGCTGGGAGCCTGCATCCCAGAATGCGGTGGGGGTTCGGGGCTGGATGTGCCGGAGAAGGGAGGGTACATCACACCTCGTCTCCCTGGAAATTTCCAACATCTCTAGAGCCTGCTTGACCAACCTTGCTTTCCAGTCAAGTCATCCAACTTTTCCATCTGGATATTTCTAAGAATAGCTCTGGTTCTCCCCGCCTGCCGTGCAGTGATCCCAAAGCCGGGTCGGAGGAAGGGACAAGAGGTTCCTTCCATGTTTCCTAGATGAGGTGAGGAGCCCAGGGGTCTCCTGTAATTGCTGCCGATCTGCCCAAAGTTAGACAAACAGGAAGTGACCCCGGGGTCGACTCAGATTGCTGCAGGAGGGGGCAGCCAGCTCTCAGCACAGACGGTGTATGTGAAACTGCGAAAAAAATCACGTAATTGCCAATTCAGAATATTTCAGAAAAAACACACCTGGTTTTTTTTCCTTCAAACTGAAAAATTCAGTAGGCAACACCCTCTTTTTTTTTTTTTGGCAACACCTTCTTACCCCATCATTACACACCATCACCTTCACCCTCCTCGTGTCTCCTTGTTCTAAATGCCCATGAAATTAGAACTGATCTCCAGTTGGGGCAATGTCTCCCTTACAATCCGTGTGTAAGACATAACCCCGGGGTATTTTGGTCACCACGGCATCGTTAGTGTGGCACTATCGCAGCACCTGGGAGCCACAGAATAACTGCACAGTCCTGTTCCTACTGCGGATTGAAGCCCCGTGGACGTGTGTGCCCCGAGAACAAATCGCTCTCTCTCTGCTCATGCATCCAGCTCTGTGCATGGGGCTTAGCATCCCACCTTCCACATAGCAGGTGCTCAGGAAACAGTGAATGAGAGAATGAACTCACAGAGGCATTAAACCCTTACTGAGTACCTTCCGGAGAGGAGATAAATTTAGGACAGTTTCCCTGCCCTCCCTGGGGATACAATTTAGTAGAGAAGGGCTGATACAGGTACAGAGAGCTAGGTAATGGTCTCAGGCGAGTTTACGCCCCATGCGAAGTGTGCAGATGGCACACACGGGAGAAAACCCACCGAAGCGTTGAGGCAGAGGGTGGGGGGTGTCTGGGCAGGGCTGTAGAAAATGCAGGACGTGGGGCGAGAAAGATGCCTGTTTTCTTATTTCACCTTGTTCGATGACATGCTATTTATTGCAAAGAAAAAAAAAATGAGGCCAAATGTAAGTAAGTAGTGAAGGCAGGATTTTAGTCCAAATCTCTCTGATGTCCCAAAGAATATGTCTTGCTCCCGGTGGGAATGCCTCCCTCTGGCAGAGAGGAAGAAGGAAGGGATATTTGTATAAAGAGTGAAGTTCTTACTAAACATCCCTGATGAAAAATTTGCCAAAAGGCAATGACTCCAAGTGGCTGCTTCTTTTAACAATCCTTTAGGGGAGGAGGGGGGACCAAATAATGCCGCCAATTCGGAGGCTTCGTGGGGTCTTGGAGGGGCAGGGAAGGGGGCCCAGGAGTGTCCATTTGTGCAGTTCTGGCTTCAGATTGGGATAAAGTTTGGAGAACCTTGACGAAGAGGCTTCTGGTCTCCCAGGCAAATGCTGCTTCCGAAGATGTGAGCCACACTCAGCTGCCCCGGTGGGGAAGAGGCACGTGCCGTTACCAGCTCTGCATGCGGGGTGGGATTGGGGTGGGATTGGGGTGGGCGGACGGCACCCCCTTCCTCGGCTGCCGGCGCCTGCCTCTCCGGCAGACGCCTCCATCGCTTCTTACAACACCCACCACGATCTGCACGCTGTGGACTTCGTGTCCTCTGCTCCTTCTGCAAGGTGCGAAGTTGCCCCCACCCCAAGAGCCCAGTCTTCGCGCAGGGAAGGCCATCAGGGTGGTCCTCCTAGACAAACGTGTAGGTTGGTCTTTCCTCGGCATGTCCCCGGCATGTCACTTCGGGCAGGTGCTTCTGGGTGGACGGACTGCACTTCGTATCTCGCCATCAGGAGTGTGTGCTCTGAGCCTCTGCCGCGGACCCAGAGCCGGAGAGGCCTCCCCTGCACCTGTCTGCCTCCTCCCTGCGGGGGTGCCCCTCCCCAGACACTTCCAGCCATGCGCCTCCCTCTCCACGGCCGCCGCGTGTCCTGTCCAAATGCATAATGAAAAAGGAAAAAAAAAAACTCAGAAGCAGGCCATCACGAGCCTCCCCTGTATAAATACGCAACTTGTTCCTATTAACAGCAAGCTGAAGCACGCCGGAGCCTTGACACATACATTTCAGGATAGATTAGGGATCGCTGGCTGCATTTACATAACATTGAAATCCGCTGTCTCCACGCGCAAACTGAAACGCATCTCTCCGCGGTCCTCCCGCGGGGGCCTGCCTGAGACAGGCCTCTGCCTCGCCTTCACTTCGGGAGTCCTGTTGATTTATTGAACCTGTCCACTCTCCGCTTTCCTGCTGAGGGATGGGAGCCGGGCAAGGGGGACACAGGGACCAGGCCCGCCTGCGCCAAGCCGCCCCAGGCGCAGGGGATGAGGTGGGGCCCGGACCTGGCGCATCTCCTGCCCGGCATGCCTTGCAGCTGCCGGAAGCCACCCACCCTATTTCAGAAACCACAGGCCCCTGTGGGTTCTGAGATCCCCCGTTTCATGTGCTCTTTGAAACCCTGCGCCCCATGTGGTGCCTTGTGTGTGTCCTGTTTTCAGCTTTCTGAGCTGGGACTGGGAGACAGCACCCACCGCACGCTCCGAGCCCGCGTGCTTTGGCCTCCAGCATCCCCTGTTCGCAAACGCGGGCCCCCGGGCTCGGGTACCAGCAGGCTGTCGCCCCTCCCTCCCTCCCTCACTCCCTCCCTCTCTCCCTCGGCGCCAGCACCCTGTCCCCGTCTCTCTGCAGAAAGGAGGGACCTGCTTCCTGTTGTGGAATCGCACCCTAACCACACAGGCAGGGCCGCTTTGCAAACGGGGATGTGTTTTTAGCTGCCACTTGTCGCTCTGGAAACAGGGATGTCTCTCTGGGGAACGTGGAAGGGGGGGGTGTTCCGGGTCCGCGCCCCCGGCTGGGCGCTGCCTCTCGCCACCCCTGCGCCTTTGCCCAGGGCGCCCCTCTCCCTGCTTTCTCCTGCCCAGGGTTTCACCCAGGGGTGCACCGCCCTCCTCCCCCATCCCCGGATCCGATCGGCCTCCCCTGCTCTGAAGACCCCACAGTTCAGGCCCCACGCCTGGGATCTCGATTGTTAATCATTTTGCCTTGACTTTGGGTTTTGCATGTGAATCCACGGAGCAGCAGAGCGTGCACAGGGCGGGCCAGCCCGGGCTCCCCGCAGGCCACCCTCCCAGCTGCCTCCTCCGCCCCCCCCCCCGGGGGCCTCTGCCACCTGCCCCGCCGCCCCACCCAGCCGCCGCCGCTGCCGCCCTCCGCCCTGTGCGGGGACCTGGGCCTGGGCGTGGGGACCTGGGGACGTGGGGACCCGGGAAAGGTCAGGCACACACTTGTGGGCGGGACCCTGGGTGCTGCGAGGTCTGCAGATACCCATGGGCATCCCTGAGCCCAGGGGAGGCAGCATGAAATAGCAAGTTTGAAAACAGCCCGACCAGTTAGGAGAGAGACCATGAAAGAAGGGGAAAAAAAAAGTCTTTCCTCTTTCTTGGTCAAGGGCCCCTGTTTGCAGTTTCCCCCGGGCTGGCACAGCTCACAGCCTGTCCTGCCGGACAGCCGTGGGCCAGGGAGCCCGGCGACCCAGGGCCCGAGGCTGCGGGTGGTGCCCTGACTCCGAGGGCCGCCCACGCGGGCTGGCATTCTGGGCGATGGCTCTCCTTCAGGAGGAGGGTGGGTTCAGAGCAGACAGGCCCCCCTGCCTCCTCCCTCTCTTGCAGCCTCTGATGTGTGCCACCCAAGGGCCTCGGTGGCCGGCAAGCTGGGGCCAGGCCACCTCCTACTCAGAGATGGAAAGATGCTGCTGAGAATTTAAGAGCTGCGTTCTCAACGCACGTGGCTAAAATAAGGCTGCAGTTTTGCATCTGCAAGTATTTATGCCTGGAAATAAGGAAGTGAAATTCTCACCTACTGGAAAGACTGTTACGGGGCCGCTCCGTGGGGCCAGTGTGGCTTTGGGCTGTGCGAGCAGTGTGTCACACGTGCAGAGGCGGGGACTCGGGAGCCGCGACAGGCAGCTGCCAGAAGTGGTCCTATTCAGGGAGATAGGGATGGGCCTCCGTGTCCTCGTCTGAAGCACAGAGAGGGCTTCACAGGGGAGGAGACGTGGGATGGACTGTCAGCAGTGGCCCGTGCCCTCCAGCAGTCCTCACCACCTCTCACTTGCAACCCTCCCCGTTCAGGACCTTCTCAAGCTGTCCTGGAGCTCCGATGGGGTCTAAGTCACGTTGGGTAACGCCTTCCTGTCCCGCCGGCACGTGCTGCTTTCCTGCATTGGGCATGCCCCATGGACTGCTTCACTTTCCTGCAGCAGGCCACGTCCTCCAAGCTGGCATGGGAGTGGCACCGGTTCCACGGTCAGCTGGAGGGATGGGCCCTAGATGACTGACCTCAATGGCTCATCAGACGCCAGGGATGTTTCCTGGGGTCCTTGGAAAGAAAAACTCTGCCCTAGGCAAGAGCTTGGGGGCAAACATTCTCCCTCCCTCTGCTTGGTGACACAGAGAACCTAAGGTCTGGATGTGAGGGTGAAGACTATCTGAGCAAAAGCCCTCTTGTGGAGTCCAGGGACACGGCCGACACTGTCAAAGACAGATCACGGAAAGGGAGAATCACTGATTTCCTTGCTCAGTGTATACATTTCCTATATTGTTTAGATAAGATACAGGGCTTTTTTTTTTTTTTAACTGTTATTGACTTTATAGCTCTTAAACTGCATCTCAGTGTTGTTCAACTTACATTTTGGTTCAGTCATGAGGTTAACTATTAGCTTTATCTCTTCTTGACCCCGTGATGAAGGAGAGCACCTCGAAATCCTTACCTGGATAAGTCTGTGGACCACTGGATGGACCCACCCCCTCTGAGAAGAGAAGACCCTCTTGTGAGTGTGGGTGCACACCTGGGGAAGTGTGAGCCTGGCCCTTGCTTTGCACCTGTTTCCCGGGAAGACCGTTAATCTAGACAGGGAGGCAGAGTGGGAGGTGGACAATGTAGTAGGTAGAATTCTGAGATGACTTCCAAAGACCCGTTCCCTTATATGTTTTCCTTCCCTTGTATGTGGGTGGAACCTGTGAGTGTGACGAGGTGTCCATTCTCATAACTATATTATGTTATATGGAAAATGGGATTTTGCAGATGGCACGAAGATTAACTAAACAGTTGGCTCTGAGTTAATCGAGAGAAATCGTTTGGTGGGACGTGACGGCTTTCAATCTGGCTTTAGAGGAAAGAGACAGGAAGTGAGAGACTCAAAGCATGAGGGAGATTCTCCAAACAGCCTTGAAACTGGGGAGGACCTGGTGGCAAGGACCGTGGGCAGCTGATGGATGTCGATCACGGTCTCCTGCTGACAGACAGGGAGGAAACGGGGACCTCAGTCTTCCAAATGCAAACAGCGAAGCTGTCAATAATTGGAGTGAGCTGGGAAGCAAAGCCTTTCCCAGACAGAGCCCCAGCCGGGAGCTCAGTTCCCTGGACACATCGATCTCAGCCTCAGTCTTGCGGGGACCAGGCTTCTGACCCACAAAACTGTGTGCTAAAAAAAAAAGAATAAAGAAAAAAATAGGAATAGTTTTAAGATTCAGATTGTATGGCAATATGTCATAGAGCAATAGAAAATTAATGCTCGTAGCCAGACCCAAAGACCCTCTTTCAAAGCTTCCACCGAGACAGCTACAAAAACTGTCTGTACCCAGGACCTTACCTGGGAATATCCAGTCCTTTGCTTACTGAAGCTGGATTTTCATTACTGGTGACCAAAATCTCCTCTACAGCCCTTAAATTCTTTCATTTCTTATCTTATACCCTTCAAAGAACAGGAGTCTCTGCCCAAGGCATCCTAACACCGTTAGGAAGCTCGGTGAGAATTTTTAATCATTTTCTAGAAGAGCGTGTGAATCTATTCGATTGTCAAAAAGTGATAAATATGCCAACACCAGCATAATTTGTGTCATTATTGGTCCTTTGATAATATATGCTCTATGGTGACAGCACTGTTTTCATTTGTATCTCTGGGTTGTTGTTTTTTTTCTCCCCAGCTTCCAGAATTTGGATCCATATAATCAACTTGTACGAATTGCCTGTTCATGAAATTTGCCCAACTTTCTGTTGGAATCTTAATTTTTTCCACCAGTTTCTGTGAGAATCCGTATTAAATCTCTGTCACATGTATTGACAATGCTTTCCAGTCTGTTTTCCTGTTTAATTTTATTGCGACTGTGCAGTCGCTTGATGGAAATTTCCTATTTTTTTATGTAATAGATCTGTTACTTGCTTTCTTCATGGCTTCCTCCATTGGCTCTCAAAATGTAGGAATGAAGAAAACTTTTTTATACATACATTTACCTCTTTATTCCTTTCTGGGATTTTTTTTTTTCTCCAGATCATCCATTTTTCCAGACTAACTTAGATTCATTTCTCCATTTGGCTTTTTTGTGTGTTTTTTTGGATGGTATTTCTTTTTCCTTTTAGCATATTTCTCAGGAGTCTCCAGTTACAGGAACCCAATTTGAATTGAACATGAATGAGATGTCTTATTTAAAAGGTGCTTGATGACTGAACAAATAGATGCTAGAGTCGCCTGGAGGTGTGAAGGACAAATGGGACCACGGAGTCAGACGGATGATGGCGTGGACAAGGCTTGGCCAGGGGATGCTGTCTGCCACCCTCCCTCTCTCTTCTTCTCTGAGCTCCCAGGTCTCGTTCTCGGTGCATGGTTTGTCTGGTTTTCCCCCCAGCAGGGGACATTCCTCTCTGCTGACGACAGCACAGCTGGTCTGGCCAGACACCTGACAGCTCCCTCACCCTGCGCGCGCGAGGGCTCTGTGCTCCGGCAGCAGCCAGGAACGTCCAGGGACGGCCCAGCTGGCCCAGCTGGCCCAGCGTGGGTCACCTGCGGGCCCAACACACAGAATCAAATTACAATTGGCGAGTATTCCCTGCGGAAGAAAAGTCTTGACTCTCAATACTGAGAAGAACTTCAAATTCACCGTTTTAAATCTGGGCCCTTTATGGGGGAGGTTCCGTGGTAGACCGTGCGCTTAGCATGCACAAGGTCCTGGGTTCAATCCCCAGTCCCTCCACTAAAATAAATGAAAAAATAAACCTAGTTACCCCTCCCCCCGAAAAAATAAATAAAAAATAAAATAGTTGGATAAATCTGAGCCCTTCATGAATCAAAGCATTGTGGACATTTGAGCCCCAGGCTGACCTCAGAGCTGAAGACGGGGCTCTCATCTCTGAGCAGCACTGGTGGGGGCAGGGCTCCGTGACAACCCCTGCACACATCCCACCTTCTCCCGGAAATGACCGTGGTCACCTGCTGCAGGCGGAGAGCAGGGATTCCCTCGGGGAGGGCCTCCGGCTTCCTAACCAGCTCCCACACCAGCCGGAAAGAGATATGGGTCCTTAATTCTGGACTTCTTGGTCAGTGGGCCAAGGTGCAGGCTTCATTCGGCCAAATCCAAAAATTCCGAGATCAAACTTTTCTCTGTTCTCATTATTAGCAAAAGGAGGGAGACAGACCAAGAAAACAGCCTTCCTTGTAGAACTTCGCCTAAAGGTCACGTCTGTCTGTCCTGTTCACCACCCTAGTTCCCCAGGCTCCATCCTTCTCCAGCAGGTCGGTCCCGGCATCACGGGGTGCCACCCGGGAACACATACAGATGACGTTTAAGCCACATGTTTTTGGAGGAGCAAGCCTTTCTCCACTTCGTGAATACTTCTGTCTTTCCAGCGCCTGTTGGTCAACTTTACCTGCATCGTTTGGGGCGTTGATCTCAGTCAGAACCATGAATAATTTCCTCTTCAGCTTAATGGGGCTGCCGAGGGAATGAGGGAGATCTGGTTCAAATGGTTCGCAAGCCCTGTTATGGACAGCTCCGGGCACCTAGTGTGAGCTGCCAGGTGCATTACGGGGTAATAAATGTGTAACGAGCTAGGAGACCTGTGCGTGCACTGAAAATGAACTCCGAGTTAAGTCAGGGAGGCGCTTCCCTGGTGCTGCCTCCGCTCTCTGTGGTCCTTCACTCTGCTTCTCAGAAGGGGTGTGGTGGGCGCCTCCACCGCCAGCCTGGGCGCCTGGAAACTCTGTTTCCATATCCGTTATCCCCATCAGCAGAGGGCCTGAGCTGTGCAGGTGTAGCTGGAGGGGGGGTGTGTGTGAGATGGTTAAATGGTGAAACCTCACGGGTTTAAATGCAGGAGTGGTGACTGTGCGTAAAATGGGAGTGTCAGTCACCTGCAGACGCAGGGACAGAGAATCCTTTTCAGCTGGGGTAAAACATGCTACGCCAGAAAGATCCCCTCGGGGGGATCAGGAGAGGGGCCAGAGCTGGGGTGCTCCGAGGGGCACCTGCAAATGATGGGGGCCTGAGAATTCACGACACTGGTGAAAACCGGGACCCAAACTTCCCTTCCAGGGCTTTTCCAGCAGAGCAGGAGTGGAGGGAGACACTTTGCAACTTCCATAGTCTTTGATATAATTTTATCTATTTATTTAATTTTATTTATTTATAATTTTACATGTTTTTATATAATCCGAAGAACCTCCCTTGTAATAACCTATAATATGGAGAAGAATCTGAAAAAGAACACAGATGTGTGGGTGCAACCTGCTGTACGCCTGAAACTAACACAAAGTTGGAAATTAACTATATCTCAATTTTTAAAAAAAGTTAAAAACAAAAAAACAAACGAACAAAAAACCCTTTTCAGGAGTTGTCGTCTATAGCTTTCCAAATTGGGCAGGCCACACCTAGAAGGCACTCCGCCTGGAAGGCCACGTTGCCATGTTTAGTGATAATTTTCCAGGCACAGAATAATAGCAAAAACTATCATTGTACCAAACGTAAAGAAGGGGGACCAGGAACACGGCGTTCTCTGCAGAACTTTGCCTGAATGGCACTGTCTCTTTGTGCTGCTTCGTATATAGACGTAGTCCAAGATTTCCAAATTGTTTAAAAAAAAAAAAAGGTGAAGCGTAAGAATGAGGGTTGGGTTAAGTTTTCTGCTATTTTGGTAGACTTACGCATTTCATTGTATCCGACGCAGCCCCTCTCCCTGATGGAGGCACCAAAGGGGCCTGAGACCCACCTGTCTCTCTCCCAAATGGCAAATCCCGTCCGTTACGGCCGGGACGGGTCATTCTGCCCGGCTGGTGCCATGTGCTCAGCGGGAAGTGGGAGGGAAAGTTAACCCATCCCTCTCTGGCCGTTGTCTCTGAAGCAATGCACCAGCTCTCCTGCAGCCACAAGGCCCACTGGGCACTGAGGAAGAGCAGTCCTCGGGGGGCTGGACCCTCCTGCCCACACACCCACCACAGGGTCCTAGTGGCGGCCGCTCCAGCTTCCAGACCCCATTGTGGAATAAGGACTCAACCTTTATGTATTCATCCAATAAACCTTCACTGAGCACCTGCAAATCTGAGAAAGGGAAAATCTTCAGGACCCTGTCCTTGAAAACTCTTAACACAGCAGCGATCAAAACGGACTTGCTTAAACCAAGGTGGGGGGCAGAGGGGTGCAGATCCAGGTTGCCCCGTCCTGGAAGGACCCGTGGGGTCACAAAGTGGGCTTTCTAAGACTTCCTCTTGCCGCCATGCAAAGTTTAAAGACTTGCCTCTGAAGACGGGGAAAACACAGGAAGAGCTGTGCGGAAATGAGCACATTACGTTCTTACAGAATGACATGTTTATTTAAGTGCCCGCCATGTGCCAGGTACCCTTCAAATCCCTTTCGTGCCTATTTGAGCCTCACAGCCACTCTGACTTAGGCCAGACTGTGTGCCAGGCGTGTTCTGAAGTGCTTCACAAATACAAATCCATTTAATCATCGAGGATGGAGAGGTGCCAGGATCATCCCCATTTCACAGATGAGGGAACTGAAACAGAGAGGCTAAGTCATTTGCCCAGGGACACACAGCAAGTAAGAGGAAGAGACGGCATGGGAATTCAGGCCGCCTCACCGTGGACTCCACGCTCTTAACCACGGTGCCTTATCCCAGGTGGGGAGGCAGCAAGTGTCAGGCACCCGCAGGGGGAAGCAGAAGTGGGGGGAGAGCCTGTCCCCGTTGCCAGATGTACAAACGAGGAGACAGCAGTAGCCCCTTCAGCTGGGCTGCGAGGACAAGGGGGAAGCAACGGTGCAAAAAGGGAAGAATCAGCTCGTCCAGGATACGTGTGAGTTCAAGTCCTACCTTCACCCTGGCCAGCTGCTCTGAGCCTCAGTGTTACCCACCTGCCTGCTAGAGGTTTTATGGGAATCCAATGATGATAAAAGCTGTTCGCACGGTAGCCGATGAGCAGAAAATGCTAATTACTTCTAACCGGGGTCTCTCCTTCACGAACAAAGATTGACCGCGGGGCAGGACCAAGGCAGTGCGCCTCCCACAGCGCTCCCAGGGTGCCTGCCATTCCTGCCTGGTGCTGATCGCGGCTTTTACTGAAGACACAAGCCTGCAGGCCACTTGGACCACCGTGATGTACCTGGACCCCTGAGGTCCGTTTTGACTCAGTCCATGTTTCCAGAGTTGAGATTACCATAATCACAGTTACTGCCAACAAACTGATCGATGCCTGTGGAACGAAAACACATTGGCGTTGGGAAATTAAACAGAGTCCATCCTCGGGCAAACTTTCCTTGCCTGACATACAGGAAGCAACCATACTGCATGCGACAGATACATATTTAAATGCACGTACAAATTAATTATTCCTTAACTCGCATAGCTTCAGACATAGCACTTTTGGAAAAAAAAAAGTTATTGTATGACCTTGGAAGGGAGGGCGAATCCTCTTTGGGGAACTGAAATTCCCACAAGAGTTAAGCAGAAGGTTTGACACATTTTCAGATTGTCCAAATGGGATGTTTTTTCCTTTATCTTTCGTTCTTCTTCTTTTTTTTTTTAAACTGAAGTTTAGTTGATTTACAATGTTAGTTTCTGGTGTACAGCATAGTGATTCAGTTTATATAGATATACATATATATATATATATATATATATATAGGGGATTTTTAAAATTTATTTTTCTTTTTGAAACAGAAAATTAAAAAACAGCTACCCACACATTTCCAGTGCCCGGACAGTGACAAACAGCATCTCATGGTAATACTGAACCTTTGCATTTAAAGAAACCGCTTTGGCAGCCAGTATAGGGGATTACGTACGCGGGATGTTTGGGAGACGGGAAAAAAGAAAAAGAAGGGAAAGGTGAGGCAAAGGAGATACATTTTTCTAATCTGACCGTACGGTGGCTCAATTGCTCTCTTTTACACTTCACTTACTCTGTGCCTGTAAGTGTACGCAGCTCACAAACCTGGCCTGGCATCGCCTGGAATATCGCCCATCAGGCTCCGAACCTCAAAACCAACACCCTGACCCTCTCTGAAGGCTGGGCTGATCAATCTCATTAATTGGCCAAAGCTATTTATTTCTCCTCTAATAAACGCTTCTTAACGCAATTAATCTCCTTCCCAGAGCATATGTTGAATTCAGAGATCGCGCTTTTAACTGCAGAGGCACCCATGACGCGGGAACGTGGCTATAACAGCAAATTCATTCTTTCCAGAACATTAGCCCGGAATTCTTAATCACCTCGCAGGAGCAATCAGGTCTGCACGGGAGGACAATGGCTAAGTCTCCGGCCCAATTTATTCTCTTACTCAGATACCAGCTGTAATTCGCAAGCTTGAAAGGTATCCGTTTTAAATTGGGAATTTAGAGGTCTTCTTGATGGAAAGCGGGGGACGTGGCAACGCTCTGATTCCAGGCATGTCTAATGGAAATCTTATTCCTCATGGTTATTTAATTGCTTGGATATTGTGTTCTTGGTTTCTGTAACCCATTACCTACTGTAATATCTTTATTTAAATGGCATCTCAGACCATCTTTTCAACAACCTATTAAAAAATAACTGAGTTGTCTATAATAAAGGAACTCATTTATTAACAGTTCTAAATTGAATAAATTCCTCTTTCTCTTTTAGGTGGTCAACAAATTAAATAATCAACCAAGGTTCAGAAAGCATCGTAGAGGTGGCAGTGGGGTGGGGAGGGGATTGTATGCCTAGAATTGACCGGTCCTGGGCATCCTTACAAAGACTGATACAGAAGAACGTAGATCTCTTACGCCTTCTCCTGTTCATTTCTTTATATATCCAATCCCCAGTTCCTGCATTGTCATCCCCAATACTCGATTTAAAAATCTGATTCGTAGGCGTTATTAATACATTCTGAAAATGAGTCGTGTGTGATCTTTATGTATTCGGGAAACGACTGCGTGTATTTTTATGTATTTGTGAGAGAATTTGAAAATGCAACTCTAGCGGAGTTTCCAGGGGAAAAGAAGGCATTCTAAATTTACAGAGAAGAGAATGTGGCATCAGAGACACTTGCACGGGGGCAGCCGATGCCTTGAAGAACATTCAGCAAAACGAAGGGTCCAGCTCACCACTACGGAATAAAAGGCGGGCAGAACTTCTTCGGTGTCTTAATAATGGACCAGGATTGCAGATCCTCACGGCGAGGGTCACTGCCTTCCCCACCACCCCTCTGCACTCTCTTCCTTCTTCTCCAATGCCCAAGGGTCAGATCTTCCCTTTGGAGGAGTTAGCCGGCATAGGCGTGTTTGTTTGGTTAAAAAAAGACACTTCCTTTTCTGAAAAAAAAAAAAACTAAAATCCATTTTCAGATTTTGTTACATGACAAGAGTCAAAACTTGGGAAACACAATCCTTAAAGTTACATCAGTTGGGAAATGAGTAAGTCAAAAATGATGTAATAATACTATAGACAATTACACATTTTTTTTTTTTTTACCAGAGTGAAGCAGAACTGAATGCTTGAAGCTGGAGAATTGTTCACGACATCCTCAATTGTTCTTTCTTTTTTTAAAATTTACTTTTTTTTTTTTAATGGAGGTGCTGGGGATGGAACCCAGGACCTCGTGCATGCTAAGCACGTGCTCCACCCCTGAGCTACACCCTCCCCCTTCAATTTTTCTTAACTGTTGAGTAGATACAATGTTATAAATATACACAAAGAATAAGGAATACCCAACCAACAGCCATGACCTCACTTGGCACTTCAGGAAGAACAAGTATCATCATGACTTTGAGGTCATCTCCTAACTTCATCTCCTTCTGTCCCTGCTCAGCATAAATCGCAGTCTTGAAATCTGAGTTTATTTCCCTATGTTCCTTAGGAAATGACTCTCATTTCTCAACATCTATTAATAGTCTATCTGCTTTTGGACTTCACAGGAATAAAAGTACCCCTGTGACAGTCTTTGTGACTTACTTTTTCCTCCCAAGAATCAGTTCATGACATTCATCCGTTTTTTTTTTATTATTATCGAAGTTCAGTCAGTTACAACGTGTCAATTCCATCCACATTGACCTGTAACTTATAGTTAGTTCATTTTCGCGCAGCGAAGTATCCCGTTGTAAGCACATGCCACAGTTTTTTAAAAAAATATTCACTTGCCAGTGGACCTTCTGGTTTCTTACAGCTTTTTTTTTTTTCCCACAAAGAGTGGTACTAGTGTGTATGCTCTGAATACTCTGCTTTTTCCAGTCTGGTGATAGGACAGCATGGCTTTGATTTGCGGTGACCTAATTATCAGGGAGGCTGAACACCTTTCCATGGGTTCATAGCCATGTACGTTCCCTTTGGCAGGTGCCTATTCAAGCCTTTTGTCATTTTTCTGTTGCTTCATGATCCACTTTGAAAACCTGATTTGTAGGAGTTACTAACACGTTCTGAAAATGAGTCGTGTGTGTTCTTTATGTATTCGGGAAATGACTATATGTATTTTTATGTATTTGTGAGAGAATTTGAAGCTTGCCTTTTCACTCTCTTTATAGAAGCTTTAAAAAAACATTTTTTTTCCTTCTTAAAATGTGTCACAAAAATGTGCTGTTCATGTCAAAACTGTCCTTACCTTAAGATCAAGAAGAGAGTTTTCTGTATTTGCTTCTGAAACAAAAGTGTGGTGCTTCACAATCTGGTCTTTGCTGGTTTGATTTTTTAGGAATGGATTGAGGAAAAGGTTAACTTTCATTTCTTTTCCTTATGTAGATAACGGGTTATTCCCTCATTATGACTTCTTGAAAAATCTTCCCTTCTCTATTATTTGCAATTTTAGCTCCATTATAAATTTTTCCACTTATGCATAATTCTGTTTCTAGGTTCTATATTCTTTTCCATTGATCAATTCGACTATTTCTGTACTAATAACAGACCATCTTAATCACTACATTATTCATAATAATTCTTGTTATCTGACAACGAATATGGTCCCCTATTTTGTATTATTGTCTTGGCTACACTAAACTTTTGGATCCTTTCCACATAAACACTAGAAACATCCTTTCAAATTCTTTAAAAAGGCAGAGCTTTGATTGAATTCCTCAATCAATCTGGAAAACTGACGTCTTTAAAATACTGAGTTATTCAATCCATGAACATGGTACATCTCTCTGCTTAAAACTATGATGGTATGTTTATCTATTTTTCCTTCCAGGCCTGTGTGTGCATTTATATTTCTATCTTATGAGGCTGTTTCTTACTTTGCAAGTTTAGAATTGTTATGTTTTCCTGATGATGATGTAGTAATTTTCTTATTCTGTCCTAATTCCCTTTACCTTAGAGTCTCTTTTGTTTGATAGGAATATAGCTGCATTTTGTTTTGGTCTCTTTTTGGCTACTGTTATCTTTTCCCACAGTTTCCTTTTCAATCCTTTGGAAATCTTCTGTCCTGTGTCCACTATAAAAAGCATACACCTTGGTTTACTTTTGAAGGCCACCCTCAAAACCTAGTTGAATCTCAATTAGAGAAGTTAGTCTATTGAAGTTTATTTAAAGAAGCATCATATTCTGATTTCATTCTATCATTTTGCATTTTCTGTGTTCTGCTTTTTTAAAAGTATTTTCTTGTTTCCTTTTAAATTCAGTGCTTTTTTTTCTTTACTAATAGTTGGAAAGTTACATACCTTATTCCTATTTCTTTTGTGGTCACCATAGAAGTTAAAATATGCACACTTAACACATAAAGTTAATAAATATTTTTACCTCAATTCAGAAACTGTTAGGACCTGAGAACACATCAGCTCCACCCTCTTCCTCCTGGTTTACATGCAGCTGAAGCCCCACAAAACCTGGGGCCAACGCTCAGAACTCATCTGGGTGATACTTCTCCTGAAGCTGAAGTTCACTTCCAGTTTTTTTCCCCAGTCCCACCACTGTTCTCCCGGGCTCTTCCATCACCAGCTTTGGATGGAATCGGATTGCTCATCCACAGGCTTTTGTGAAACCGAGGAAAGTGGCAAGAGGACGCCACTTCACTTGGATGAAAATGACGAAGGAATATTCTCCCCGAATCTCCCCTGCCCCTGGCTAAATCCAGTCCACCTGGGCTCGGCATGCAGCGATCAAGACCTGGGTCTACCAGCTTCTTCTCAGCTTGGGGGCTCCAACTGGCTGTAAGAATATTCTGAAGTCCTTTTCAGAGAGGGGAACTCTGAGAGGAAGTGACTGAGGTCACCCGGGAGTCAGTTGGCAGAACCAGAAATAGACATCAGGTCTCACTCAGTTCAGACAAGGCAGCATGCACTGCTTTGACGCTGTCGGAGACAGACGGAGAGAGAGAAATTCAGCACCCACCGTATTTGTGATATAGATGCAACACAACGATGTCCCTAAGAACGCGTCTCTTTCCTCCCTTCCCCTCAAGCCCTTCTGAAAACCCTCTGCTAACTGGGTTTAGCACGAGGACCTTTCCATCTAGAAGGATCCGAGGGGTGAGATGCACAGCTGCCCTTCTCACAGCGGCTACCCACAGCTGGTAATTTCCGCTGCACTCGGGCTGCGCCCCTGGGCCGCTCCTTGCCCTGGGTGCTGAGTGTGGGAAAATTCTGCGTGGGAGACTTCTTTCTTGAGCGCTTGGGGACTGTGCCACCGCGGGCCGCTTCCTCCTGAGGACACCAGCCTGCATCTGCCTCTGTGTGAGGGACAGCCCTGATATGGGGTCAAGACGACTTGGACACCAGGAGGAGAAGGCACGCTTTTGACCTGCCTCTCCCCCAGCTCTGAAAGCCCTCAGTCAGGGCCTCAGAGATGACAGCAACTGTGGAATATTCAAGAAGAGGTTAGATCGAGAACCTCTGGAGGAGAGGCTGGGCTCTCTTTGGCTCCTTCCCCAGTGGAGCAGCCAGAGACCCTCCACGCTGTCCTCCTGTAAAGGGACCAAAGCCCATGCAACGAGGTACAGTTTCGCCTTCAGATTGTCTCTCTTTCCCAGAAATAAGAGGTTACAGAGAAAACACGAATGGAATCTAAATCTGGTAAGATTTGCAGAACCTCAAGGTTTCGCTGGGTCAGGAACAGAGTAAAAATAGTCTCTCAGGATGAATCCCGGCCAGGGAAGGAGACCAGTGAAGGGCCAGAAAATGCACAGTAAAATTTCACTTTTTCCAACTTCCTACTTGGTTTCATGGTTTTTCTCTGACTCATTTGTTTCTCCCACCATCTTCATGGCATGACCGAGGAGCCAACTAGGACACCAGAATCCAGGGGACGGCAGAGCAGGGAGTTTTCAAAGGTCTGCTCATCAAATCTGCGGTGAAGATGGATCCCGGAAGATGACCTTTCACCCACAGAGCCGGCCAAACCAATTCCTATAACGCAGGACCTCACCCTTTGGCACCAAATACAGCCACAAAGCAAGCCCAGAGGGCAGACGCAAGAAACCAAGGGGAGGAATGACCCAGGGTCACTTAATTCCCCTGGACTCTTCCAAGTGTCCCAGACAGGCAAGTGGCTCTCTTATTTCTGGAAATCTCCAGGATGGAGACATCCCTGCTTCCCCGGACAGCCACTTCCTGTGTGTGTGGACACTTCTGTTCGTTTCCCTTGGGGTGATCCAACCTGTTTCCACCCAGTTCCTCATTCTCTCCAGAAGCTTCTACTATATTCTGGGTCATAGACTCAAGCAGAGGGACTTGAAGATTCCATTTATCTGTCTTGGCGGCTGTAGTCATCTCTTTTGAAAGCACTGTCTGAAGGAAGCCAACTGCTTGAGGTCAGAAACAGGGGCAGTAACTCACGCTCGGGAGTGATTCTCTCTTAGGACCGTAAGTAAAGTTCTCCAGGTTGCCAGGAACAGAGGCCCACTCGAGCTGCCTTACGTAAAACTTTTGCCTCCATTTCCTTTGCTTTCTTTGTTTCTTTCCTATGAAGGCAAGAAGGATGTCTTGCGGTTCCCCGAAGCAGAGAGGTACCCCACATTGAGCCCAGCCGGGAACCTTGGTTTCTCCCTCATCCACTCATTATAGCATCATGCAGAGTAGTTTCCTGGCCCTAAAATCCTGTGTGTTTTACCTATTTATCTTTCTCTGCCCCCTCTAAACTTTGATAACTCAAGGATTGTTTTTTAAATTGTCTCCATATTTTTGCCTTTTCCAGGATGTCATGTAGGTGGAAGCACACAATATGCAGCCTCATCAGATCAGTTTCTTTTGCTTAATAATATACATTTAAGATTCCTCCAAGTCTTTCTGTGGCTCGATGGCTCATCTCTTTTTAGTGCTGAGTAACACCCATGGTCTGGATGGACCGCGGTTCATGGAAACACTCACCTCCTGGAGGGCATCTTGGTTCTTCCAAGTTTTGCCAAATCTGTATAAAGCTGCTGTACCTAAACACGTGCAGGTTGGTGTGGAGTGATGTTCTCAGCTCATTTGGGTGAACACCAAAGAGCACAATTGCTGGGTTACATGATGAGAGTATGTTTCGTTTTGTAAGAAACTGTCGAGCTGGCTTCCAACGTGGCTGTACCGTTTTGCGATCCCGCCCGCCGCGAAGGACATTCCTGTGGCTCCACCTCTTCACCAGCACTTGGCGTTGTCAGTACTCCAGATTTCGATCATTTAAATACGTATGTTGTTGTCTTGATTTGCAATTCCCTACCGACACATGATGTCGAATGTTTTTTCATACGTTTGTTTTCCATCTGTAGCCCTTCTTCGGTGACACGTCTGTACATCCATGCCTTTTGCTCGAATGAGGTTTCGGACAGCAGACTCGGTAAGGGTGTTTCTGCATGGAATTATTGCAGGCCTTCCTTGTTAGTTCATTTTTATTTTGGATCCGTTTTCTCCAAAACTAAAATTACGTCCCCATTTTACAAAACTAAAACCAAACTGAGCTCAAGGATTGGATTTGTCACTAGTCACAGAGCCTCTGAAATGACATTGTTTAAACTCATTATTATTTTTAGAGGCATCCTGAATGTCTTTTTAAATTTGGAAGCTATGTTTATATCTTTTTCCTCAATGAATAAGTCACAGTTCAATACGTGATGACTTCTAATTTCTTGAGTATTAGAGGATACAAGCCATTGGATCCAGTTGCACTGAATAAAATCATCTTTTACTTTCAAAAGTACTTTTTCAGTAGCTTCCTTTCCAATTATAGCCTACATTTCATCTTTCTAACATAGAAAGTTTTAGCTTTCAGGTGACAGGTTTTTTTGTTTTGTTTTGCTTTTTAGGAAGCAAATAAAACTAATGAAAATTTCCCAACTTCTTAATTTTACACTAAAGTTTTATTTTTATCAACTGGATGAAAAACTTGCACTTTTTAAACACAATAACAAAAAATGGTAACAGGCATTTTAATATAAAATTGTTTCAGGGAAAGAAAATACATTTAAGTAAATAATCATGGATTATAAAACACACCAGGGTTCCTCTTATGGATAAATCCGAATATCTCAAAATGCAATGACAGTGACATTAAGATATGACACCAGAAGCACAACCAATGAAAGAAAAACACAGGTAAGTTGGACTTTGTCAAAATTTTAAAATTTTGTGCATCAAGAAATCAAGATCACTATCCAGAGAGTGAAAAATGGGCCAAAATATTTGCAGATCGTGTATCTGATATGATTCTGGATACTAAAATATATAAAGTCTAGTACATGTGCAGATCTAAAGTATTCAGAATTTATTTTTAAAAAAACCACTTATAACTCAACAACAAAAAGATGCACAACCCAATTTGAAAATGAATAAAGGACTTGAACAGGCCTTTCTCCAAAGAAGATACACAGATGGCCACCAAACATATGAAAAGACGCTCCGCGTCATTAGTCATCAGGGAAATGCAGACAAAAGCCACAAAGAGGTATCACCTCACAACCACTAGGGTAGATACAATTCAAAAACTGGAAATGAGTGAGGGTCAGGGAGGGCGTGGAGAAATTGGAACATTTATACACGACTGGTAGGAATTCAAAATGGTGCGGCTGCTATGGAAAAGGGTTTACCAGTTCCTCAGTTAGTTCCGCATTGATCTGCCATATAAGCCAGCCATTCTGACGTGGGGGTGGGGTGGGGACAGAGCTCAGCCACTGAAGCAAGGACACAGCCATTGGGGACAAGCTGGTTACAACCAAGATGGCGGGAGACTTGACTTCCAGTTGACCATGAGCCACGGGCACCATGACTGTTCGTAGGCTGACCTTAAAAGGTCCAAGAGTGGGTGGGGGCCCGAGTCCTAGAATTCCCTGCCCTTTCCCCAACATAGTTGGAATAACCATCCAGCTCATTAGCATGTGAGATTAAAACCAAATGGTCCATCACACACACAACAGATGAATAAACAAAATATCCGTAGGCTGGGATGCTGTTCAGCTATAAAAAAGGAACGAACGGGGGGACACGCTACAACCCGGATGAACGTCATTCTCAACACCATGGCGCTAAGGGAAGGTAACCAGACACAAGAGGTTCACACACTGTATGGTTCCGTCCGTAGGAATTATCCGTAATAGACAAGTCAATGGAGAGAGAACGGAGTTTCCCAGTTGCCAGCGGTTGGGGGAAGCAGCGAATGGGAGCGACTGCTCAATGGATATGGGGCTTCCTTGGGTGATGAAAAGGTTCCAGAAATATCTTATGGTGAAAAAGAATATGAAAACGAATTATCTGTGTGTCCACGTATGACTGAAGCACTGGGGTGTGCGCCAGACATGGACACCACGTTGGAAACTGACTATACTCCAATAAAAATATATATTTTTTTAAAAGTTCTAGAAATAGTGTGATGTTTGCACAACATGCTGAATGTACTTAATGCTTCTGGATTGCACACTTTAAATTGGTTACAGGTAAATTTTACGTTACTTGTATTTGACCACACACACACACACACACACACACAAATAGCCAAATGCTTCGAAAGCATAATTTAAATGTTTCCTTAGTCAATTTTATTTCAGGAACTAGTAAAAATAGGGCTTTTCTGTGTCTTAAGCTTCTTGTCCATGGAAGGAGGGAGTTGGAATGTTTCTCACCTTCATCTCATGTTCTAAAACAGTATTTTATTTATTATAGTGGTTTGAAAAGTATGTCTTTTTTTTTTTTAGATAATTTGGCTTCCATAAGCATGTGTTAAGTCTGGGGGTGCAAAACGTGTCTTAGATTCATCATAAATTCTGCCGGAGATGTATTTATGAGTTCTTCTAAATTTTGCAGGTCAAGGTTTTTTTCACCAGTGTGCAAGAAACTGTCTTTCAGTTTTCTGATACAGTTGTTAGTCATGATGTCAAAATGTGTGCCCCTAACTCTCTCGGACTCATGTATGTCTTAGATTCAAATTAATTTTCAAAGCAGCCTTTGCTTCCTATATATTTTTATTTTTCCTTAAGAATGAATCAATTATTATGACCGTTTCCCACATAACTTTGACTCAACCTACGTTCTTCTTGATGCTTTTTTTTAATTCTAAGAAGCAAATCAAATGAGCTGTCTCAGCTACACGTTTTAAATGTACAGAGCTTTGTTGATAACATTAAGCATTACTAATGAGGAATAATGCAATGCAGTGGAAGAATACAGAAAATTATCAGGAAGAAACTATAAATTACTCAAAAACCTCTCACCCACAGGTGAGAGCCTTTTGGACGTATGTGTGGAGTATCTGTGAACTGCTTGAAACTGTGGCAATCTGAGCTTTCGCTCACCTGTGCACTGTGGATGGCTTTGCATCTCAGAAAAGCATTTACACCTACTTTTACGGCTCCCAAGTACTCGTGTATGGGAACGTATCAAATTTAATCCTCTCTTGCAATGAGTATTGAGTTTGTTTTCAATTTCTGTTTCTAAAAGCCTCATTTTCCAAGGAACATTACACACACACACATTTCTTGAGCATGTGTTCCCTGAAGTTACAAAGTAAAAGTACATATTTTACATCTGGATTCACATCATTTGAATGCCACCAAGGAGCCCCAATTTCTCACCCCCTTGACAATAGTCTTTGAGATGCGAGGAACAAAGAGCCGGATCCCACAATTTATTTTAATTTTCAGTTTTTAACCTCTGCTAAAGCTGAATCTTTTCCCTGCATTCAGTGGCCTTTTTAATTTCTTCGGTATGTTGTATAATTAAGTTCCCTGCCCTTTGTTTACTGAGTTATTTCTTCTTCTTTTCTTATTAATTTGCAAGAGCTCTTTGTATATGAGCAGACGTAACCCTTCATTCATTATTCACGGCAAATATTATCTCAAAATATCTCTTGTACTTAAACGGTGGTCCCCTTGGCTTCTTTCTCTTTCTTTCTTATGAAACAGTGTCACAGAAATTTTCAAATAGATACAAAAATATAATGAACCCCCATAGAGCCATCACCCCTCCATTAACAATGATCAAAGATATTACCAACCTGGCTTCATCTCTCAACTGCTTTTGTTTTTTAATTTATGATTATTGTTGGTGTTGTTCTGTTCTGCTGGGGTATGTGAAAGCACAGCTCATTTCATCCATCCACACATCAGTACACGTCTCGAATTAACAAGAACCTTTTGCCACGTAGCCACGTGCCGTTCGCCCTGCCCATCCGCCTTTCATTCTAAGAAAATTTCACTTACCACGTGAAACCCTGTTGAATGACACAGACTCATGTCAAAACACCATCCCCGGGTCAGCTCCCTGAGGCCATGCCTAATTTTTTTTCCTGTCTAAGCAGAGACAATTTCCTCCATGCACTTTGCATCGCTTCTCACACACATTTCTAGCTTCCTTATCAGATTCTCCTCTCCTACAAAGGATTCTTGCTTCACTCGGATGGTCCCTACACAGTCATCCCACTCTCTCTTCTGAGCATCAGAGGGCTGTAGACCTTTGAACCTAAAGGCAGGTGCAAGTCGCCTTTTTACTGCCCCCCCTTCAGTTTCCGCTCAGCGTTGCCAATTCAAGCGATGGTGTGTGCTGAATTCTCAAGGTCTCCCTGCTACATTTTCCATGTTGTAGGCATTTGCAAGGCATCTGGGGAAGTCATGGGTTTTCCCCAAAGCATTTGCTAGTCACCAGCTGCCTGTTCAGAATTTCCCCCAGATCGATATCCTTACTAACTCAACTTCCTTAATTCTTCCTTTGCTTATGCAACAAGCAGCCTTTCCTAAGCAGTCTGGTCGTCCATTTCTGCCTTCTCTTGCTAAGAAGCGCTTTCCCAGGAAAATCCTGCTGCAGGCGAGAAACAAAACTTCTCCGCGAGGGCACCGCCCGGACCGAAGGCAGGTGGCTCCTTAACTCCAGGGCACACCTGTTTTATGTCTGCTTCAGGTTAGAGTCCTTCACTTCCTCACTCCCACTCCCACTGTCCTGAAGTCAAACCATCCAGGGTCATTGGCAGGTTGGTAGGAGATGGAGGTCGTGGTCGTGTCTGCACCCGTGTAAGGGGTGTCCTGGGTTCTGACTGCTTTTCGCAGAGTTAGCGCTCAATGCCTGGGGTCTTCTGGGATGGCCGGGCCCTGGAAGACACAGTAGGGTAGACCTAGAGATAACGGGCCAACAGCAAGGCTGTTCTCAGTTGCACGCAAGCCCGCGGAGACACACTGCCAAAGCCAAAGTCAGCCCATGGAGTGTCAGCTCGGCAAGATCACAGTGAGCCTCTCGCCAGCCACCCCAGTCTTAACGACGGAAGGAGACGAGGCTTCAGAAGGTCAACTGAATGACCGCCCAAGGGTGGAGAGGGAAGCGTGACCCAAACCGGGTCTCCTGGCTCTTCTGAGTGACGCTCTCTGCCCTCCAAACCCAACCTGGTTTGAAGGTCCCTGGCTCGTCACCTTCACCCTCCACCTGACCTCCACTGATGCTCGGAAGGCCGGCCATGCTCCTCTAAGGCATCTCATCCTGGGACAGAGCCTAACGTCACCTCGGGGGGCGGGGGGTTGACCGGCATTGTCAAACTGATTCCAAGGACTTGCTCAGCCCTTACAATTCTGCAACCCCTCATCTTGGCCATCAGGAAGATGGCATTAGATTCGGGCCTACGGGGTGAGCCGAAGTCTACAGAGGACGATGGCGTGCCTCTGCGAAAAGACACAAAGTGGACGTCACAGGAGATGAGGTTACCGTCCCCGATGTCCTCAGGCGGGTCCAACCCAAAGCTCCGATTCCACCCTCCCCTCCACCTGCCTGAAGCTCTTTAAGCACTTGGTCCTTTGTCTGTGAAAAGACAACAGGGCTGGGTCTTTAAGAGCAGAAATAAATAGCAAGTGGGTTCCCCGGGTTTTCTGCAGCGATGTCTCGCCTTTGACGGTCGCACACTCCGCGACTTGACAGTCTGCTTCCCCTAATCCATATGCATATACGGTGTACATCACCCCCGCGTCTACGAGACTCACTTAGCCCACGACACCTGTCTGTGAACTGTCACGAAACGCTAGAACGAGTCTTTCTCTTTCGGGGCGTCAATTCCTCCTTCTGTCATCATTAACCTTGCTAAATGCCCTCTCCCCTCCCCTCGTGAAAGGCATGAACTGAGTGCTCAGTTTCAAACCTACCCCCTTAGCGCAGCCCGATGGGGAGGGAGGAGCAAGCACGCCGCGCTATCTGCTTCATCAAACATCTACTTTTGCTCCATCAGCGGGGAGGGGGCCCCTTTGTACGGTTAACAAATGCAAGCAATTTAGCAACTGGGTTAAAATCTTTGTGAAGTACTGCAACAGCATGGGACCTGAAGACACTGGTCCTCTGTCTCAGAACTGGTTAATGGAAGACGTGAAGTCTCAGAACGCGCACAACAGTGGCTTCTTACAGAGCCTCCTAATGCACTGCTGGGAAAACCTTGAGAAGTTTTCCATCACGGCGGGGAGGGGGGCTGACAGTTTCCACCTTGCCTGTCAATTGCACTGTGGGAGGCTCCTAAATTTATTATATGCAGGAAATCATCCGACTGCAAACCTATCCTGGAGGAAGCAAAGAAGCCAGGCGTGCAGGCTTCTCTTCCAAACGCACCACCCATCGTCCCCGCAAGGCTATGGCGCCCGAGTCTTGGCGGCTCGGTGGGCAGTGGCCATGGGCACGTCTCCATCTAACTCCACCAAGGAGAGGCAGGGCAAGGATTAGGCCCCATTGGCTCTTCTGCCTCAATCAATTAAAAATAAAAGACTCAGAGCACAAACTAGAACCATCACAAGGGGAGGAGTGGGTTCCACTCGGGGTGAGTGTCTCCGGAAAGCCCCACTCTTCTGAGTGCTCCAAACACTGCTCACCTCCCCTCGGAAGGTCAGGTGTCAAACGGTACTTGGGGACCATCTAGAAGGAGCCTTTTTGATTTTTTTTGGTTGTTGTCCCCCTCCCCCAATCTCCTCACTTTGGGAGGCTCCTTCACCGCAGTGTCCTCTTCCACAAAGTGAGAGTGATGCTGTGGTCCAACTTCCCAGGGAGGAGACAGGTGAGAGCTTTCTGCTGGTGAGCTCAGAAGTCATGCAAATGCAAGTCACCGAGTCCTGCCCACGCGGCTGGGCTGGCATCCTCACCAAAGCCAACAGGAGGTCCAGGAACCGACGGGAAGTCTGTGCTGGGAGAGACGGGTCCAGCGTGCCTTGGTGGTGAGCCCCGAAGCGCTGTTGTCATGGAGAGGCGATTGCTAAGTGTATGACTATCGACCGCTGAACTTGGACTTGCTCTGGGAACTCTGCTCCGTCAGGCAGTCTGGGTCCAGGCATCAATCACTGGGGGGCAGCGTCCGTGTCTCGCAGGCTTAATGGCGTTGGAATCCACAGTGCCAAAAGCTGCCCTTGGACGCAAACACAGAGCCGCTCACAGGCTGGGGGAGCAAGAGCGAGACGGCCCTGACTTTTGCATCACCAAGAATCTCATAATAAAGCAATTAAACCAACATGCAGTGTCTGTGGGTCTAGTGTTGATGGGACGATCCATCAATGTGCATCCACACTCTGCAGCTTTGCCAGCAGAGCCAAACCCCTTGGTTTTACACGCAGGTCACTCAGTTGAGTTGTCCTCTTCCGATGTGTCCCCAATGGTCATCGACTGTCCTACAAACATGGAGATCCTTCATCTCAACTGGTACCAAGGGATGGGCTCTCGAGTCTGCATACTCTTTCCAACAGGAGCCCCTTGCTGACAGCAAATCCACACCACATTATTCCATCTCCCCAAATTCAGGGTCATCTGCTGTAACCGATTGCAAACACGCTGCCTGGCGGAGAATGTTCATGAGGTCTAATCGGAGAAAATAAAGGGATATTATGAGAAGTCAACCCTCCAGCTTAATTGCAAGAGGCTGTTTAAGCTGAAGGAAATTGTGTATTTGAGCTCTGAAGTGGAAATAAAGTTGCCAGGGTCTGAGATGCATATCACAGAAAATGAGTTTCTTTTCTTCATCAGAGAAACATGGCCAAGTAACCAGAATATTATGAGGAAATCCCAAAAGGATACACAGGCGTTGGACGTCGAGGAGCCACCAAAGACATTGTATCTTTAAATAATTCCTAAATCGCCAACTTTGTAAATTAGTATCTGTGTTCTTATCCAGCAGGAGTGGAAAGGATTACAGTCCTGGACACCCAGGACAGCATTAGAACCGGTTCATTATAAACCTCAAGGGTCGTGTTTTCAAATTATCCTGTGCCTCCCTCTTGGAAAACAGCTTGAAAATGAACAGAATGATGCATGCTTAGGATGACAGCATGAACCAAATTGTCAGAGTCTCTGTAGACCCAAGAAGTAAAGGAACGTGGAGCTCTCGGGGCTGAACTGGGGACGGTGACGTCCCGCCATGTGCGTGCGTTTGGCGCTCCGGGCGGACGGAGGGACAAGGAGAAACCGGCTCTTGCAGTGCTCGGGCCAGGAAAAAGCAGTCCCTAAAGACAAAACTGGTTTTCGTGAGTTGGAAAAGTCAAACCCTTCGAAAGCAGTTACCGAGAAATGGGAATTCACGTTCGGTGTTCTGGCCGCTGTTCCAGGCGCTGAGAAACAAAACTAGGGAATGCACCTCCGTCTTCCTAGAGGGGAGACAAAATAAATATTAATGGGGCAGCACATTGATGATAAACGGGGCTATGGGGAAAAAAAACATAAAGAAAGGAGCATAGGAGACCCTTGGATGGGGCTCAGGGAGGGCCGTTGTACCTCACAGAGGGTGGTGGTGACAGTGTCTGAGCCAAGGTGACACCTGAGCAAAGATGTGAAGCCAGCAGGGGCAGGTGGACAGGTACCCAGGGAACAGTGAACATGCTGAGCCGGTCCTGACGCTCACGGAAGAGAAAAGCAGACAACAGGTGATGGTAGTTGGGACCAGTGTGATTGCCATGGAGATGAGAGGACGTGGATTCTGGACGCCTGTCGGAGGCAGAGCCAGAGGGAGGTCCTGGTGGATCGAACGGTCGGGCAAGGAGGCATAGACGGTGCCTTCCAGGTTTTTTGACCTCGGCGACTTCCAGCTGCTGTTGGATGAGACAAAGAAGGCTGCAGTGGAGCAGGTTGGAGGGGAGAGATCGGGAATTCAGCTGGGGACACGGTAAACATGAGATGCTCATTGAACCTCCGGGTGAGATATGTGAGTCGTGACTTCAGAGGGAGGTCTGAACTGCACAGGTCAGGAGAGATGTAACATTGAAACCTCTGTCCAGCATCTCAGGAACTGAGCAGGAGCAGGGAAGGCCCGGCAAAGGGGGCCCCCTGAACACGGTGCTGCCACCGGTACCATCAGGTCCAAAGGAAACGTTTATGGACATTTTTTGATAAACTCTACAGCCCTGGATAAATGCTGACTGGCTGGTCCTGGTACCAGCCAAGCTCTGTACCAACCGCTTTGAATGAATTCTTCCCAGCTCTGCTCAGATACAGAGACAATCTATTTGCAACTTGGTGAAGTTGCAACTCGGTGAAGTTGCAACTTAGTCCCAAAGACCTTTCCAGCAGCCCGCTGACTTCCTCAGCTGCTTTCTGATGGATGGCGCCTTCCAAGGATCTTCAAGGACCCCTCCAATCAGGGGGAAGGAAGGAGAGGGAACGAACGCGGATAACCAGGCACCAGAACGGACGGTTTATACCCACGCTGTCATTCAAGCTTTAAGCCAACTCCACGAAGCAGGACTGAATTTCTCCGCTGCAGACACAGATGGGACCGTGACGCTCAGAGAGGAGCAGTGACTTAACTGAGTTCCTACGGTGGCCCCATACGGGGCTGGGAGACACAGCAAGGCCTTCAGGTTTCCAACCCCCACTTCCTCTAAAGCCTGGATAGAAAAGATTTACGATGTATCCACACTGAAAAGAGGAAAGTTGCTCTCACAATGCACAGATAATCAGTCTCAATTTCTATGTACTTTGCAGACTGCAAAGCTCATTGTCAAAGCTTCATCCTTCCTCGACACATTGATCTGATCCCTCGGCCAAGTCTGGTGCTGCCAAGGCAGGCAATTTGGCCTTTAGGGGAGATTTTAAAAATTGAAAGGGAACTGGAGAGAAACGGTTTCCACCAAGGGGGGAAGGACGTCTCAAAGGTCATTAATGAGTCCTTGCGGGGAGCTCAGTCCTCTGCTGGGAAAACAGGGCGTGGGGCAGTGGGTTCGGCTGAAAGGAGGGATCCAAGGTTTGCGTCCCAGACCAACCACTTAGAAACTGGATACTTCAAAAGAGTGAGCATCCATCCAAGGGCGCCTACCATGCCCCAGCTCATTCAGACGGGGAACATTCCTGACGGAGGTCTTAATAACCCCATTTTACAGATGAGGCAGTGGAGGCACGGAGATCTCAAACACAAACAGCCTGGCTCCAGTACCTGTCCCTTCGCCTCCAGCCCCAGGCAAGCCGCCGTCTCTGAACTTAGTGCCTTTGGAGGCACCGTGAGATGGGAATTCATGTCTGGAAATGTTCTCCACAGAGCTGGGCTCAACAGGGATGTGATTCGAATACGACCCTTCGTCTTTGGCCAATTCTGTCTTCGGCGAAAGCTCTTTTAAAGCTCCCGCAGGTGGACAAGACAGTTCCCTTACGGCCTCTGCCTCCCTCCGCGTGTGCAGAAGGCTTTGTCCACCGAGTGGCGTCACCCTCTGTGCCTGAATTTACCACGTTTCTCATCACAGTGCATTTGTGGCCACGTCACTGGATTGAGAGCGGGAAACCCTTAAGGGCTAAGGTCACATCTTATGCTTTCTGGGGACCGCCTGTCACTCAAATGCCACCTGCCGTGGCAGGTGCTCTGTCAGCACCTGGTCACTGAATAATGAGAAAATGCACGCCACCAGGAGGTGTGACACCTCCAGAAAGAGCATTCCAGCCCCGTTCCTAAACCACGGCATCAACTGGGGCATGACGCCCACCTCTCTACTTTTCTCGATGTTCCCCTGTTCAGGTCAGACCAGCGTCTACTTTTCTTTCACTCACACAGAACATTTTCAAAACCGTTTCACCCAAAAGCTTTTCGGGTACCTCGATCTTCTCCAGATCATACTATCTGATTCGGTTTTTCAATTTCTTCTAACCAAATGATACTGATTTAAAAAAAAAAGCCACTAGTTTTGAGAATCTATGTGTATTCTTCTCACAAACACCAAAGGGAAGACAGTGAAAGCGTTACGATGAAGCGGGAACGATTTGGTTGTCAACTGCATCACAAAACCTAGCGCCAGAGCTGTGAGTGACCAGTGGCCCTGCTGGGTTTCTCCAGAACCTCCAGAGAGGACATGGCGCACCCTGAGGGGTCTCCTTCTGGGACCCCAGGCGTTTCCCACCCAGGCCCCACCAGCTGGACCCGCCCCCATGTCCTGCCCCTTCTGTGTCCAGGAGCAGGTGGGAGCCAGTGGTTCGAGCCAAGCCCAAGGGGGGGAACTCCGAGAAAGAAGGTCGAGGCCCTCGCCCCAGCCTGGAAACCTGCGGGCTTGCAAAAGCAGAAGTAGCAGAAGCTGGAGATCGTGAAAACCAGGAAAAAGAAACTCAAGTGCCAGAGTCCTTCTTTTGGAAGTTGCATCCAGGCCCTCAGTCTTTCTTCTCAAGTCGACAGTCCTTTTCAGGCAAAACCACAAGCATTGTGTATCAGGTTCACACTGCAGAAAGGTGAATAGAATTTTGTTTATTACCCACAAAAAAACCCCCACTTTTCCTGTTATTTAAATATACTTGCTCTTTCCCAATTACTGGGGGGAAAAAAAAGAGATGCTCATTGCTTTGCTGTCTAACATTTTTTTAATTGAAGGAAAAATGCCATCGTGATACTAGCTTCCTGTGTACATTATCTCATTTAACTCCAGTGAATTCCAGCACTGGAAAATAGGTATGTTCTTTGTAGTTATACACATGACAAACTCAGAGAGGTCAAGCAAGCTGCCAAGACTCACAAAGCTAGGAAGAAACAGAACTATTCACTGTATCTTTTCACCTCATTCGCCCTTTAACCCCATAAAACCCACACTCCTTTAAAACCCTTTGCCGAGGGGATGGTATAGCTCAGTGGTAGAGCGCATGCTTAGCATGCACGACATCCTGGGTTCGATCCCCGGTACCTCCACATACAAAAAAAAAAAAAAGATTTTAAAATCCCCTGTCATCTCTGCCAGAACAGAAGTGCCAAGAGCTGCCTCCCTGATTATAACAGTAAGCTCTGAATAAGTAGCCTTTGATTAATTTTATAGGCATTCTTTATTCTTCTGAAAAGATTACCTCGAAAAGAAAAAAAAGTGGTAATGTAGCAGTCATTGGCTGAATAAACTAAGCTGTTATTAAACATTCTAACCTTCTGAAAACAGCTAGATACGTATATTGCCAAAGAAAGAAAACAACTTTAGAATTACAATTTTTAAAAGGAGCACCCGGTTTCAATTTCCACTGATATGTTTTCTCCTCCAGTGGGTTTTTATTGCTGTCTCGTTCCTTCTGCTCCACCTGTTTGGAAACTGATTTTTCTCTGTTTGCTCCCCGTCTTGATAAGACCCCCTGGTTAATAATTATATTTATAGATGGGGAGACAGAGGCTCAGAGAGGTTAAGGTCCTTCGTCAAGATCACACAGCCCAAACCATCTGGGCTCCTAGCCCCCTGCGCTTCTGTCTTAGGTAGATCTGCCTTGGCCAGAAGTCCACGTCTGAGTCCTTGACCCCCACTGCTGGGGACCATGGCACCTGTTTAAAGAGAGAAGCCTGGGGCGGAATGGGGGGGGTGGCTAAGGGAACTGCTCTTATCCAAGAACTGGAGGCGTGTGTCACAACCCCTCCACTGCACCATCAGCGTCCCTTCGGGCCTTGCACCCCATGTTTCTTGCCTCATTTAATCTTGGCAAGGACCCTTAAAGATGGAGTAGCATTGAATTCTTTTGCAGATAAAGAAGATGAGGGTCGGGGAGGTTCAGGAACTTGCCCAAGGCCACAGAGGTAAGGGAAGGTCCAGGAATTAAGTCAAAGAACCTTTCACTAGTCCCGCCTCCTCTGGCCGTAAGCAGGGAGTTAACTGGCTGGGGCGCAACACGGCGGAATTTCAGGACCAACCGAGGAGGAATCCTGTAGCTTAAATGGTCCAGGGAGAATGTGGCGCTGTTTGTAGCTCATGGAGGGGAGAAGCGAGTTCTCCTGGGGTCGGGATGGCAGGGGCTTGGAGGTCATCAGGGTGCCCGGCCCTGCCACCTGCAGCCTCTTCACACTGGCCACCGCCTTTGGTGGCCACACTCAACTGCCGGGCCCCTTGGCCGGTAGGCAGTTCAGGGCACTAGGAAGGCCCGCACGTCCTCCCCTTCAAGGCCCACGGCGCCCTGTGTCCCTCTTCCCGGGAACGACCCTGGGTTCAGGTGTGCTGCCCACAGCGATGCAACGGGCACTGGTCAGTCCCTGACGGATGATGCGCCCTGCAAGTGTCACAGGGCAGGGGCCTCGACTCCCGCAGCCCAGTCCCTCCCCTAGAGCGCGCGAGGGCGCGGGGTGCATTTGCAGAATTCCTGGCTCTCCCCTCTTCTGCTCAGACTGAACACCCTTGCCTGACTCCTGCTCGGGTGGGGCCCGCCTAGTCAGAATGATGGATTCCTCGCGGAGGGCGAAGAGGTGCGTCGTCAGAGCCGGCATTCCTGTTTGAACCGACACACGGCGCCGCTTCCACGCGGCTCCGGGGAGCGGGGAGGGGGAGGCCCGAGGTGCACCGAGCCCGCCGGGGACCGGGCTCCAGGTCTGCCCGCCGCACCAGCTCCCCCGCTGCCGCCCTTTCGCACTCGCGTGTGCACACAGGCCTAGACGGAAGGCGCGATCCTAACTTCTGCCTCGAGCAGGTGGGAGGGAAGACGCGAGAGGTATTCCATTGGTTGTCTGGGAAAATGAACGGCACCTTCCCCTGACTTGCCGAGGATCGGCTTTGCCCACCCCCCTCGGGTGGGCACTCAGCGCCCGGGGTCGCAGCCGGAGCCTGGCAGCCAAGTGGCCCCGGCGCGAGGGAAGCGGGGCCGGGTGGGCAGCGGGCGTCCGTCCCCAGACGTTGGGGAAAGTGCTACTCGGGGTCCCGAGTCCCCTCCCCCGGCGGGGCGAGCAGGCGGGTGCCCCGAGGGACGGCCCGGGACGCGGGGCGGCGGGTCTCCGGGAGCACGCCCGCCCCGCGCGCGTGGTCCGAGGGTTAAGCGCGGTTCCCGTGGCGCGGCGGCCAGTGTCGCCCCCGGGGGCCCAGCCAGGGAGCGCCGGCCACCGCCGGCCACCGCCGGCCACCGCGACGCGGCGCTGGCATGGGGAAGCGCGGTGGCGCGGGGCGGGAGGAGGTGGGGGGAGCGGCGCGGGCGAGCGGGCGGCAGCGGGCGGAGGGCCAGCAGGTACGGCCCGCGCGCCCCGCCGCCCCGGGGGCCCCGCCGGGGCGGGGGTACGTGGGACCCGGCCACGCGGTAAAGTTTGTGCGCGCGGCCCCGGAGTTGCGGGCGGGCCGGCGGCGCGCCCCGCTCCGTGCCCGGCTCCATGTGTCGCTCGGTGCCCCGCGCCCCGCGCCGAGTCCCTCTCCCATCCCCGCGCCCCGCGCCCCGCGCCCCGCTCCGGGGGCGTCTCCCATCCCCGCCCCGGTGCAGCCCGGCCGGCGTGCGGGCGCAGCCCCGCAGGTGGGGAGCGCGGGCCGGCGGGGGCGCGGCGCGCAGGGGGCCCCGGAGCGCGGCCCGTGGGCGGCGCTGTGCGCGCGGGACGGACGGCCGGCCGGGAGCGCGGGCGCCGGGTCGGAGCCGGCGGCGGGGGGGGTGGGGTGGGGGGGTGGGGAGCGCGGCGGAGAAATGGGGAACCGTGCGAGTGAGCAACTTCAGGAAGTCATTGTGAAAGAAAGCCGGGAAGAGCTCGGCGGCCCGGCGAGCCGGGCGCTCTGACAAGTGCCCGCGCGGCCCGCGCCCGGGGCGGCGACTGCGGCGACGGTCCCTGGGGCCCCGCGGGGCGCAGCCGAGACCCGCGCGGGACCCTTGGCGCGGCGGGGCGGCCGAGCCCGGCTCTGAGGACCCGCTGCGGACCCCCCCGAAGTGCGACGCCCGAGTCCACGTGAGTGCTTTGCGATGGAATTTCAGTAGGAAAACTTGGGGCAGCTGATGGACGGAAAGGGAGAGACCGAGGGGAAGAAAGGGGGCGCAGGTGGGTGCCGCCTGGGTTCGCCCCGGTCCGCTTCTCCTCTCTGGGGACGGGGAGAGCGGCGACTTTCGCCAAAGCCTCGGCCACTTCATGCTGCATGAAGGCCCAGGCCGGCAGGGGGACACTTCTGAGCCGCCCCGTTGCCACCATGAGGAGGACCTTCTGGCTCCCACCGTATTTAAATTGATGCAGGCTTATGCAGTGAGATCGCGGAGGTCAGCCTTTATATAAAGTCATTCAGCGCGAGCTTTCTTGTCTTGTTTTCGAGGCGAGGGCACTTGTGCACCGACTGTAAAGTAAGTCGATCGAGTCTGAACTCGCTTTTTGCAAAATAGGAATGACCCCGGTGTGGAAAAGTTGGTGGCACTTTTGCCAAGGGCCATGTCTGGCCCTCGCGGTTACGAAACCCCTCGGTGAAAAGGCACCGGGTTCCTTGCGTCTCTGTTTGAAATGTGTTTCTACAGATTTGTCAGGGATCCTGGCTGATTCCTAAGGAAGCTTCCTGAAGCTGTGATTGTATTTTTCCTTCTAACTTGGAGGCACCGAGTGTGGCACAGATGAGATGAAATGAGGGTGAAAGGAAAGGGTCACCATTCCCAGGGTCTGAGCAGACAGCACTTGCAAATGCAGCTTCCATTCTGTCTGGGCGGCAGCGGCCGCCGGAGTGCGTTTCCAGGCCGTGTGTGTGCCTCCCTCTCTCACACACTCACAGGCTCCCACCCTGCTCCCCGAGGAGCTTTGAGATGCCTCGGTTTAAACTTGGAGACACAAACCTGTATTGAACACACATCTCCTTACCACTCGGATCAACTTCTGTTAAAAGCAAAAAAAAAAAAATTATGGAAGTTGAAAATATTTATCACGCATAATATTTCAAGTTTGGTGGAAATTTAAAGGCTATTGAGGATTGGTTCACTTTGGTTATGGGTTGATCGGAATCCACAACCTGTAGGAAATGCTCTGAGCGTTTGTTTGAAAATGTTTATTTGATGAGGTTGTTTGGATGGATTCACCTTTGATACGGGATTTTTAAATTGACATCTGGTGTTACTTACACTGAATGTGCCAGAATCATTTTGGGGACAAATCAGATTATTTGCTAGGTGGCTGAAAATTTAAACAGTCACAAATATCTGTGGCCAGGAGGAATATACTTGCCTGTACCTTAGGACATACAGAGAGTGTTATAAAATAATTTGTCCCCATGGATATAAACGGTGGTGTCACATTTTAAAATACTATGCGATTTGGGTTTGATATAATGCATCTGCTATCAGAACTTCCCATGGACATACATGTTTATTCCTTTTTTAACGTGGGGGAAAAAAAGTGCTTCTCGGTCTCAAAGTCCACCAGAGCTGAAGACACAAACATATTACAGAGCTGAATGGTCAGGTTTTCTGCCCCTTCTGTTTCGTGGTGATAGTTGAAGGGAGGAGTTTGAGACGCCCCACCCGGCTTATGTCTTCATTTCATCCTTCTTTTAATTAAAGGGCTGCTTCTTGGAAAACTCGGCATTCTCTGGAATTCAGAAGCACCGTAGTAATGACAGCCCTTCATCAGGGTCTCGGGGGGTGCGCCGTCCGGTCCGTAAATGAAAGTGTGTGTGTGTGCGCGCCTTACGTCTTTTGAGAAGTTTGCCCCGAGGAGAAAAGAGTCTTGCAGCCATTTCTCTTGTAAAAAAAAATTAAGATCACAGCCAACTTCCTGGCCAGGAGGCCTGCCACCAGCCGAGCTGGGGAGCTCTGCGTCTTCCTCACTCGCCTGGGGACTCAGAGTTTGCGGAGAGGTGCCCTTTGCTTTGGGGACCTTCCCCCTCCACCCCCACCCCCCACCCCGCGCCCTGGGACTTGGATGTGTGTGTGTCCCCGTTTGGTTGGCCTGGTAGGATATGGTCAGTGTGAACGTCAAGCTCTTGAGGTCAGAGAGGACACGAGGTTTATATACATTGTCTACTACGAGCCATGCTGTGAAAGCCACACCCCACACACACGCCGCTTATGTGCAGCCTGGTGCGTATTAATAGACACAGGAAATAAAGACATTATGCGAGCGTGTGCACACCCGGCGTGGGGAGAGACGCGTGGGGGGGGGTGCTGGGTGCCACGGGCCTTCAGCATCAGACGCACCTGACCTGAGTCATAAAACCCCCCCTTTTGGAATTTCTTCCTTTTCACCTTTTGCTAAGACAAGGCGGGTTTTCCGACTTGTGCAACGGTGAGCGTTGGTCCAAGGATGTTAGCCCTTTGAGGGGTGTCTGCCTCAGACGCCGGCAGTTAGCCCCGAATGCGTCAAGCGTGGCCGCGTCCAGGGGCATTTTTGTTTTCTTTCCTCTCCCCTAATCTTTGTAATTATGAAGTCGTCTCGCTGTGAAATAAGTAATGGCTTCCTGGCCTTGTTGGAACGGGGAGTCAGGTGCTCCAGGCCCCAGGGAGCGAGAGAGCGAAGACCCTTTTGGATGGTTTCCTTGCTCTTTCTACATGAATTTTTGGGCGCTGTGACTCCTGCTTGTGGCCACGAGATGGTTAATGTCAGTCCCGGTCCCCGGTGGGGCCACTGGTGTGTGCAGGGCCCTCAGACGTGTGGACTGTCCTTCCACTACCGGGGAGCAATCAGCGATGCATCCTTCGAGGCTTACGAGGAGGGACCGTTCCATTTTCGCTCAAAACAGGCACCCGTCCAAGTGGGATCTGGACAAACACATTTCAAGTGCAGCCGAGGAGGCAGCGGGCAGTGGGGCCCCCCAGGGGCCGGATCCCAGGCCAGGGCAGCAGCTCTGAGCGTGGTGGGGCCCAGACGCTGACGCTGGCTCCTTCGCGTAGACCCGGGTGACTGGCGCTCCTGGCCGTTGAATAAATGAGTCCCCTCCCCTGCCCCCATTATCTTTCTGCCTCTCCCGCGATGTCTGTTCACGCCCTTCCACGTTCAGGGTGTTTGTTTTACTCGCCTGTCTTTGCCAGGGTTTTGAAATGCTGGGTGCTGTTCTAAAGAACATGTCTGAGGCGCTCTGAGACGTTAAGAGGGAAGGCTGCGGTCAGGGTCACAAGCAAAACAGCAAACCAAAGAGGCTTTGCAGAAGGATCCCAAGTGGAGAGGTGGGCAGGGCCGGCCCTGCGTGGTGTGTGTCGCTGGGGGTCTCTGCCGAGAAGGGTCTGGTGGGGGGGCCTGTTCAGTTGGTTTTTTTTTTTCCTTCTCCAGTGTTACTGCAGGGAACAGGTACACGTCCTGTGTGCCTCCCATGGCCAAGTTAGACGTGGTGAGGACTCCAAGTCCCGGGCCTGGGGGACACTGGTCATCCCTGCCCTAGGCCTGGTCCTGTTTCCCTCCTCCCGTGGCCTGCGGGGGAGCTCACGCTGCCTGTTGAGTAAAAGCTCCCTCTCCCGCCCCCCGCGAGCCCATCGGAGCCACCGACGTCCGCATCATCTCTGAACCCGATTTGGTCAGGACAGGAAACTCAAGCTCCCTTCCTGCCCGTGTTTTCCTGAGAGAAAAACACTCTTCCCTCCTTTTTTGCATATTTGGCAAGTCGGTCCACCTTCCTCTCCGCCCCAGTGGAGTGCGGGCCAGGCGCTGGTGACGGAGGGTCCCTTCCCGGTGGCGGAGTCGAGGGGGCTCTGGGCAGCCCGGGGTCCGCAGACCCCAGCCCTCAAAGGTAGGATTGGGTGGGAGAGGCAGCCCCCTCCCGGGGTCCCTGGGAGGCGCCGGCTCCTCGGTGAGTGTCGCTGGTTTCTTTGCTGCCTCAGCCTGGATGGGCCACCTGCCGTCTTCCCGGCGGGTGGCGGCCTGGGTCCCAGCACCTGCCGGGCACCCCCACCCCGCGGGGCTGTCTGAGGGTGATGGAGAGCCCCATCACGCGCCAGTTGTTCTCCCTCGGCTTTCGGATGGTCCCACGCGCCACCTCCTGATGGCTGGTGGCCCAGGGCCACTGCGTAACGGATGGCTTCAAGCAGGCCCTCATTAGTGGCGAAGGGCCCGCTTCGTTTTCTCTCATTCAAGTGTGCAATGATTCATGTCTCTTCAGCAGCCGGCTCACTGCTGGAGGAAATCTGAGTCCCCTTCCTGCCGGTGTTCGCACCAAAAGCTGGCTGCCATGGACGGGCAGCCGGGAGCGAGCCTCCAGGGTGTGCTGCGTTGGGGACCCGAGGCTGTTCCTTTGGGGCCCCCCAGCCCTTCCATCCTCCCTGCCCCTCCGCCTCTGACTCTCCTCCGCCTTTCTTCCAAGTGTGGGGTTTGGGCTGAAACCACTAAGAACTGCTTACACAGTTTTTGAGGGACCCCATCCACGCTGACATGGACGTCTGTGTCCCCGTTTGGGAGGTCACAGACACTCCCAGGCGCTTTTCCGGCAGTCTGAAGCTGTCTAAAATCGAACAGCGTGGTTCGGATCCGAGTCCTTTTCTAAAGCGATGCGTTCCAGTATGAATTTGGATTCCTGAGTTTCGGGCCCATTTTGGGGGTTACATCAGGTTTTCACGGGCAAACATGGAGCAAAGGGAACAGGACATGAGATCCTTCCCCTCGACCTGATTGGGGAAAAAAAATGTTTCTCTTAGAATCTTGAGGAGGAATGAAAATGAGGCATTGATCTTTCATAAGCTGACTTCTGAGGCACTCTGAAGTGTCCCCTGGGCTCTTAATGGAAACTGCAAAGTACCAGTGGCTGCCCCCCTCCGGCGCGAGCCCACTTTTAGCCTGAAAAAGTGACCTTTTTCCCTCCTCCTTTTCTGCTGAGTTTTGTGCAGGGCAGAAAATTAAAGTGTTGTTCGAACAGGTTCACGGTGACAGCAGATTGAGAAATTGTGTACCCTGCTTCGTTACATTAAAATCCGACTGCTAATGACCTCAGCTTGTTAGAGATAAGGCCATTAATTACCATTTAAGAATCATGTGATCCCACTGGCACCACCAAAAAAAAAAAAAAGAAAAAAAAAAGAAAAAAACCCATAAAAATAAAATTTAAAAAAATGGTTTGGAAATTCCTAGTGCATTTCTGTGTTTCCTCGCTTCTGCCTAGACTGATGGGTGTTCAACCTGCATTAAAAGACTTTCTTTCAGTTTAATTTGGAGCAGACAGGCCTTTGTAAAAGAAATGCAGCTTGCTGCAAAAATAAATAAATTAATAAAATCACTGAAAGTCAAATATTGAAAAGAAAGAATTTAAACTTAAGGGCCGCAGAAGAATTCTGAGTGGACTGTTTCAGATCTTTTCCCTGCATGTTGCTCCCGTGAATATTTCTGCCCGATTATAAATAGAGACAAGCTGATTTCTGTAGCCCTGTGAATGAGGAAGTTGTAAGTTTCTGTGAGGTTCCACTGATGACACCCCCCTCCCCCTGGGTTTGCATGAAGACGATGCAGACGAAAGGTTGTGGGTTACAGCCTGCGCCCCGAGCAGTCCTGGTTGGGCCCGCCACCCTCTGGGACATCGTTTTCCGCACGGACCCTGTTACATGTTCTGCGGTGCTGGGTTTGTCCTCAGGGCCCTGCGGGCTTTGGTGCTGAGCTCTGTCCATCACAGACAGAAATGGAAGTCTAGAGCGTGCTTTGCTGGGTTGCTCCATCCGAGAGCCAGCTCAGAATAGCAAATAATCCTGTGTGCGTCGTCCGTCGCAATCACTGTGACCAGATCGTGGGTGCCCGGAGCCTCCCCAGACACGGTTTAACCCGACTTCGGCTGAAGCGTGTGAAGCCGGGGTGAGCGAAGGAAATCCCCCACGTACTGAAGCTTCTGAGACACTGAGCGATGGTTAAGGAAACCTGCGTTTTGAATCTATGTTCTGTAGACGGTGAAAATCGATTGGAAAAGCAAACACAGATGGTTTTTTTTTTTCTAAGCATTTTGAGAAGAAGTTGCTCTATTTCAGTTTGTTCTAGGTGATAATATTGTGTGGGTGTTGTGAACAGAACTGAGGTCAGAATGCAAGTCCTTCCGGGAGAATTACCCATGGGCCTGAAAACCATGTGGCCTTAACCTGGGGAGGGTTACGGAGCCGTTCAGGGGTTGGTCCCCACCCCTCTCCGGAGCGCAGACAGAATCCCCCATATTACAGACTGAGCCGGACCAGCCTTTTATGTTTTGTTGAATAGGAGGTAGATGGAGATTTAAGCTTCAGTGAATCAGATGCTAGCCTAGAATACATTCTCTCCCTCTGTTTGCATCTAGGTTTGCAACTAAGTCACTCAAACAAACAAACAAAAACGTGACAGCACCTAAGACGATGTCCTCAGTGGGAAAGTCAGCGACAGCTTTTCAGTTATTGTTCATAAACAGATATGTATACATTGTAAGCAACCAGGTTACCCTGGGAGGCTTAGCATAATTTTACTTCCTCGGGTCGAAAGAACATGCAGCTTTAAAAAGAAGTCTCGTGGCTTGGTGGAAACTTCGTCCTGCAAGTACGTGTTTCGCTTTGGAATGTCACGGATGTGCAGCTGGGTTTTGCTGCCTTTAATGCAGAGTTTTTAACGCATCCAGAGAACATGATACTTGTATGTTAGGACAACCTCCCTGCTGAGAAGTCTTGATGAGAACACTGTGTTCTTTAGGACAGCGTCTTGCCCTGCGAAGTACAGAAGCAAGTTAAAGTTGCATTGTTTTTTCTAATGAAGAAAAAATATCTTCGAACATGATAGAAACACAACTAATTCCAGGCTCCTGTGTCCCTTCTTGATAATGACGGGAGGTCCATACTTTGGGGAGATTTTGTGTAAATCTGTGTATTGGGGGCAGTTTCTGCATTTTTTTTTTTAGGATGTAGGTCTCACTTTTGTTTTCCAGTTGCTGCCCATGCATAAAGTCTTCTAAAATCGGGAAGAGGCCAGAAAAAAATGATTCTAAACTTAGATGTTATTTTTTTTAATTTTTTTTTTTTGTACTGGAGTGATGAAGCGCCAAAGGCATTTCTATTTGAGGAAGCTACATAGAAAGTGGCCTGTTGATGACAGCCGTGATCAGGAAAAGTCCTACAAAAGTGTATGTAAATTGGGGGCACGTCTGCCTCCCTCAGGATTGCTGAAGACGCAGTGGTGGCTGTTAGCGGTTGGAGAGCCCGTGGTTCAGGGACGCGGAGGTCTCTGCAAGGTGCATGCACGAGGCGGGGGAGGGACACACAGCAGGGATGCTGCACCCGGACCCCTCCTGGACCAACCTGACATCCACCCATCCTGAGAGCGACCTGTAAACCCAGGAGCCTGTCTCCAGCCCCCTTTTCAAATTTCTAATATCTCACATCTTTTTTTTTTCTTCTTTCTTTCTTTTCCCTACCTCACTTTGAGACAGGTGGCCCCATGATGGCTTTGAAAAACACTCTTGTGGTTCATTTTCCTCCTGTATTAAGCACCTTTTCGTGCAGGATGTCTTCAGATGGCAGAGTTCTTAGCTGTGTTTTGGAAGGGCCTCCTCAGCTCTCCCCTGCCCCTTCCTCTTTTGCATATCAGTGCCTGCCCCTCGGTGGGGGGAAAAATGTGAGGACAGAATTGCACATCTGAGCTAATTTGCCCTCAGAGAGCTGGTTCACAGCAGAACAAACCACCAGAGGAGGCGTTTTTTTTCCTGTGGCTCAGTTAAATATGGGGGACGGGTGGGGGGAGGGTGAAATTCAAACTGAATTCCCCGCCATCCTGTTTAGATCTTGTTTGCATTGTTCTTGGGGGCCAGCCAGCATGTCTGCGGCGGCGTAAAGGTGACAACTGTGTGGATTGGCAGCTCATTTGGGGAAGCCGAAAGGAATCAGCGATGAAATAAGAGTGTTCAGAAGTTGTGAGGGTTCTCCTGACCTGTTTTGTTCAGTTGTTAAGGAAAACCCATCCGGTCCCCACTGCCCTAACCGGACACAAAGACCCCACATGTGCTTTCTCCGGGAGCGTTCCCTTTCTTAAGATACAGGGTGGTTCACGGTGATGCGATAGGTTTGCAAAAAGAAAGTCCACCGGTCTGAACATGAAAGGATGCTCTCTTGGCAGGCGTAGTGGGTTTTATTAAAGACATCTGTGACGCAAAGCATGTTAAATAGATTATGGTCTTGGTCCCTGTTCCCCCTTCAAAATAAGCATCATCGGGTGAATGCGGAAATGATCCTGAACGTAACTCTGGTGCAACCTCACTCATCAGGGAGGGGACATAATTAATTAGTAGCCTACGTTTGACCGAATGGCCAGAATGTGACTGCATCATGGAAGTTTTGTGATGGAGTCTGCCTGAACTGCAGTGTGTTACAAAGCACATGTTTATTTTTCTATGAAGATGCAGGTAACGCATCCTTGTCCCTTTAGTTGAGATTTGGGACCAGTTTCCTGGGGCTGTGAGGTTCCGGCGGGCAAGAATGGTACCGTCCAGTGGTCATGGGTTCAGATCTCAGCTCTGCTGTCTGTGTAGACGTGTGGCCTAGAGCAGGCTACTTCTTTCCTAACCTCAGTTTTCTCATCTGTAAAGTGGAGATAATAATAGAGATCATTGCATGAGAAGAGTCCTGATGCAGTTTCTTTGCATGGATTAAGGATGCACGCTTAGGAAAACAGGATTTGAGTGTGAGATCTAATGTGGACACTGCCAGGCACTGAGATAAAACAGCGGACAAGATGGGTTATGCTCATGGTCTTGGAATTAGCAGGTAAATGCCTGGTGCACGGTAGTCGCTTCAGGAAAACTATTTAATACCACATCCTTCTGTTTACTGTGATTTTCTGGCATATATTAGGTGCTCAAGAAGTGTTCTGAAATATTACTGGACAGAAAACTGCCTATATGGTATCAGGGGCGGGGAAAGACATTTGTTTAAAAAGAAAACGTAGTTCGTGCTGTTTACATCTCAGAGAAGGAACTTTTGAAAAGCCCATGGAAGGACTCTGTGCCCCCAGTGATGCCATGATTTTGAGCGACCGCCTGTGGCTCACGACAGCACGTTTGGCCTCCCAGCCACTTCATCCTCTCCTTGCCGTGAATTCGTGAATTGGAAAATCATCAGGTTGTGGTTCTCCACAAGCTTTCTGGCTTCATGGATCCAGACTCAGGTCTGGGGGTAGGGAAAGGCCGTGGCGCTTCAGAGCACGTGCTGGGCGGGGAGAGGAGGCGTTCGTGGGGAAGAAACGAGGGGCGCGGCGGGAGGAGGCGGAGGAGGGTCTGAGCACCGCCCCCCGGTCTGTCCCGAGCTCTTCCTGGAGCTCCTGCTCACAGGCGGGTTGGAAAGGAGGACGGTCCTGGACACGGGCCCAGACTCCTCGCTCGGAAGCCTGGACTGCCCAGGGCTGTTGGATGCTTCTGGCCCGCAGATGGCCAGGTTCCAGGCCCCGTGGGGCGGGGGGAGGAGAGGCAGGCGAGGTCAGAGAGGGCGCCTCTGAATGGTCTCACTGTCCCCAGGGAAGCGCCAGGTCTCCTGGAGGACACCGGGGTCCTGCAGCTCTGCTCCATCTTGTCCTCCATCCTTACATCCCCTACTGTCCAAACCCAGCCAGGTGCCCGCTCCAGAGAGAGAGGCCGGGGGAGAGGAGGGAGGGGGGCCGGACCTCAGCTCAGTGGCCAGTCCTCAGTGGGGGCCCAGGGACGCCAGGCTGGGCCCTCCTGGAGGGACGGCCGTCCACCGCCTCCATCACGTGGAGCGCCCTTATCTCTCCATCTAGTTCTCCTTGTGCGAGGCTCAGAACGGCCCGCTCCGAGGAGACAATAAACGCATTCATGTCTGTAAGAAGTGCGCGGTGACAGCGAGGGACGGACTGGGCCGGGCTCCCTGCGCTCTGGATGCGGCTCTCTGGCCTCCAGCCATTTGGGCCTCGCAGGTGGAGCAGAAAGTTGCAATGAGCTTGTGAAGTGACCCGCCTCCCTTCCCAGGAAGGTTCCCAGAAACAAGTTATTAAGTGGCTCTGGGGATGAACCCCTCTTAACTGACTGCAAACTCCTTTACTCTGAGATCCGATCAAGCCTGAATTCCGTTTTCCACCTGACTCTGGGCCTTGCTTCCTTGTGGGGAAGAGAAATGCAGAGCTCGGGCTGGGGGAGCGGGGAGGGGAGTGGGTGTAGCTCAGGGGTAGAGCACGTGCTTGGCACGCAGGAATTCCTGGGTCCCATCCCCAGTCCCTCCATTGGAAAGAAACGCAGACCTTGGCTTGTAAACGTCTTAATGTTATGTCACGTCCCTCTTGAGAGCCTTCAGGGCTGCCCTGGTCACTCGGTCTTGGAGGAAAAGGAATTTCCTTCCCCTCGGACAGGTTTCCACTGGTGCATTATTCCTCTGGTCTTTGTGCCAAAGCAGAGTCGCTTTGAGAAAAGAAAAAGTCAGTACCCTTTGGTCCCAAGAGATACAAAAATGTAGAGTTTGGGGAAATTTGTGGGAGTTTGTCAGGCCACCCCTCCACCCCACGGTGTGATGTCAGACCAGGCGGGCCAGGGGAGGGCAGGCCCGGGGGTGGGGGGGCTGGGAGAATGCAGAACGGGGGGACCCCATAATAGGGTGCAGTGGCCCCGCTGTCAGGCAGGGTGGGGAGAGGGTGTGCATGAAAATCAAAGCTAGGCTGATCACCCAACGGAGCTGCGTGTGATGGGGGTGGGGGTGGGGGTGGGGTTACGGACATTCAGTGGAAATGGGAACAGGCCTGAGGCTCAGATCCAGTGTCCTCTGCTCGCCGTGGTCCGCCCCTCGCACCCCCACTGTCCGGAGCACAGAGGGGTGCGGGTTCCAGGAAGGCACCCTCGCCCCTGCTCCCTGGGGATGCGTGTGTGCGCACGCTCCCTGCACCCCGCCCCACGGTGCCTGGTCTGCACCCCGTCCACGGGCTCAGAGCATCAGTTTGCCACTTTGGGACGTGTTCTCACGTCTCCCCGCGTGAACAGGAGGATGCACGGAGCGGGGCTCGGCGTGGGTGGACAGAGTCTGTCCTGCCAGCAAACCCGGAGGGTCCATGACAAAGGTCTCTGGAAGGAGGGACACCTTCTCCCGCGGGGCTGAGATGGGGCACCTTCAGCTCAGCTTAGGGAACATTTTTTTCCCTTTTCACTGGAAATTACTTGAATTCCAAGAGGATACTGGTGAAGTCAGTCTCTTTCATGGAAAACTTGGATATTAATGCATATTTGTAAAATAAAAAGATGCGTGTAGCATGAAATGAAAAAATATCTTACACCGGTTTATTTGGAATATGTTCAGTACCCTGCTGTTCTTAAAAAAAAAAAAGGTCTTGTGTGTTTATAAATAAACACACACAGAAAAAAATGTAGTTCTCTAAGTGGTGGAAATTTGGGGCATTCATTTCCCTTTATTAAAAAATAGAGTCGTGAAAAAATTCTATCACTTCCACAGCCAAAAAGCTCAAAGCCAACATCATAAGAAAGGGGGGTTAACATAGCAGTTGTTGCCGGAAGATCTGAGTTCTGCTCGAAGGCTCTCCAGTCATCATGGGGCTGTTTTAGAGCTGGTCTGCGATATTTGACCATAAAATATTGCATTTGTCTTCAGAAAACTGAATCTCATACCACGTGGCACGGGGAATACAATTTTCCTCATCTGAGTCTGTCTTATTTCTTTATAATCGTTCTGAGGGTTTCAGAAGAGTCACAGGTTTTTGCCTTTCTTGCTGTCCAAGGAGGTGGGACTTGGGACAAACGGGTTTTTGGCGACACAGGTGCTAGTTTTGTGTTTCCCTGGCTTTGGCTTGGATGTGGACCCGCAGTCTTGGGGCTGAAACGCAGGCAGGCCCTGGAACCCTCTTCCCTTGTGGGGTCTCGGCTGCCCCCACCCCCCGAGGCACACACTTGCCTTGGAAATTCGTGCCATGACTCAGGCTGGTGCAGGGACTTTCAGAAGTACAGGGAAACCGTCTGCATCCGGGAATTCACACCTTCTTCATGACAAGGGCCGGTGTTGGTGAAACTGAGGTTGTGTGCCCATGTGCCCCGTGACAACGGTCACACACACACACACACACACGTGGCCTCTGTCTGCTCAGAGCTTTCAACCAGGCTGGAGACGGGAGGGCCCCTGCCCCCTCCATCGGTGTCCAGGCTGGAAAGCTCAGATCCACACGTGCGAGCCACCGAGACATGCAGAAAATGTGACCCAATTCAGACCCAACAGACAGACTCGGTTTTGCTGGTTAGGGAAGGACCTCTCCCGAAGGCTGCCCAGCAGAGCACAAGTGAGCAGGCTTTGCTCAGGTCACCTTCTGCTGGGCCACACATTTCTTATCCACGGAGCCACCAGCTGCCATGCACCGCGGGCACCTGCGTCCTGGGAGGCGCATGCGGCCACTGCTCCCTGGTGTTCGTGGGGGCTGGACCACAGCCTTGGGGACACCCACCCAGGGCGGCTCCTCCGGGCTGGCTGTGTCCTTTTGCAGCCATCTGTCAGCAAAATAAACGGGACGGTCTGGGCGCCCTCCCGGCCGGGTCTGGCCACCGTCCCCCTGGCGTCCATCCGGGAGCTGGCGGAGTCGGAGGCGAGGGCCCTGAAGGAGGGGGACAAAGAGGGAAGCTGGCGCCTGGCCCATCTGCCAGGCCGGAGGTGTATGCATTATTGATGGAAGGAGCGCGGGAGCTGCTCAGATATGCAGCCCTGCCTGGGTAAATGAGACATTCTTCAACAAATTGCTTCGTTTTTTGATTGCTGATTGTACGCGTGTCACCAAGCTGACTCAAGGTTCATCGATGCATGCTCAGTAAATTAGAAAGAACATAACTGTGGATCAGCCAAGAGAATGAATTCTGTGCCTACAATGACCCAGGGCCATTTAATTTTCTGCTTAATTTTGTTGCAGTCAGTTTGCATTTTGGGTTATTATGCAGTTGGAAATTAACAATAAATAACAAATTTGGTCCTCCTGGGCCGGTAATGATATTTTTATAAATCTTTGTAATGCTGTTTTTAAAAGGATCAGGGTCTGCGCCCGTCTGATACTCCAGCGAGGGCTGGAGGAAGCAAGCGCATCATTGTCATGAAGTGGTCCAGGCTTCCTTGTCTCCCATCTCACGCGTCGTTTGTTCTCCGCTAACACCCTTCTTTTCTCTCCCTCTCCAGATAACCTGAGGACGATGGACGCGGATGAGGGTCAAGACATGTCCCAAGTTTCAGGTGAGACCTTGAGGGACCCCTCGCTCCACGGGGCCTCTGGACCTCAGGCGCTCGCCGCATCCCGGGGCAGGAGGAGGGCTGATTGTGCAGAATGAAAGACCGAGATGGGATTGGGGTCAACGCTCAACGTCAGCTCCTAGACAGGATCCCAGTGTGGGAACCTGGGTGATGACATGAGGGCTCCCGTTCAGCCTGAGCACCGCTGGGCAAGGTTCCAGTGAGGCTGGGTCCTCCTGGGGAGGGACGATGACTCAGTGGTCGGCCCTAGACCCCCAAACACACGCCAGTGGAGGTGTCCGGAAAAGAGTGAATGGTGGGAGGGAGGAGAAGGCAGCATGAGACACGCATCTCCGTATGTTTACTTCGGGCCATGTTGGATGTAGCTTTTCCCATCATGGGAGACCCAGGACCGGGGTCGGCGGTCGTGGGGTGAGCCCCAGGCTGGACCACAGCCGGTCACATTCGGCGACTCCGAGGAGGGTGGGCCACCAGCCAGTCCAGCCGGGCCTGCCCGGCCCCCGGATTTTCAGGTGTAGGGACCCCAGGGCTGTCAGCAGCCTCGGGGCTTCCAGCATCTCACATGTTAGGGCCTCGGGCTCGTGGTCAGTCCCAGGTGGGCCTCTGGGCAAGAATGACCTGTGTTGTCCTCCGGGCGGGGCCAGCCTGTGCCCACGGGTCCCCAGGTTGCTCCTGAGGTCTGCCTCGCGGGCTGAGTCGGTCCTCACGATGGAGACCAGGACCGCACGTGTGGTGTGCAGGAGAGCAGAGGCCGGTCCCCCCCACCTGGAGACCACAGCCATCCCCCTCCTCCTCTGCCTCCCGGCCACCCGCTCCCATCATTCCGGGCTTTGAAAAGACCAAGCAGAAGGCTGGCTGTTCACGGTGGCATCGAGGCGCTTGGTGGACAGTTGGCAACAGTGAAGACTGGCCCTCAGGTTTCACATTATCTGTATCACCTCAAGTCGTGTTGGAGGAACTTGCTCGAGACACACCTCCCCTCCCACCTGCCCGAAGTATTTCAACAGACGTTCCCGGCAGCGTTGGGACCGACACTGGAAAACGTTGGTACCTCCACGCCCTCGTCCATACAGCTCTTAACAGGGAGGGTGGCATGAATGTAGTTGTGTGGAAAGACACCCAAAATGTACGTGAGAGTGAAAAAAAAACAGGGTGTTTCAGGATGGTGTGCAAAGTATGATCTCATTCTATCTTTTTTCTTTTTTTAAGGATTAATTTTGACTTTTCGAGGGGGAGGTTCATTTATATATACATTTTTAAGTTTATTTTTTCAGTGGAGGTGCTGGGGGTGGAACCCAGGACCTCGTGCATGCTAAGCACGTGCTGTACCGCTGAGCTCCACCCTCCCCCTCGTGTGATCTTATTTAAAATGGAAACGAATCGTGCACACACACAGAGATGCTTTGCACACGCCTGCACATACATGTCAGAAACACGGGCTGCTAACAATTGCTTAGGAAAATTCTGGAGTGCTATGTATTTAATCTGGACCTCCTCTCGGAAGACGGGATGGAAGGAAAGGATGGCTTATGGCAGGAGGGAGGGACACTGGCTTTTTGTCTTCTGCTTTTCAGCATGATTTGAATTTATTTCCCTTAAGCGCATCCTTTTTAGAAGTACAGGACATCAAACTATCGAACACGAAAACGAAAACAAAAGACCTTTGGCTCTTTGAAGCCCCTGGTCCTGCCCCAGGGAAGTGGGTTCCAACCCCCGGGATTGCAGACCACGGTGCGCGGTGATTGGAGTGTCAGAAACACGGGGCGCTAACCATTGCAAAGGTGAAGAGAGACCCCATCATGGTTTCTGTTCTCCTGCCTACACTTTGCTTCCTCCTGGGCAACTTCTAAGCTGGCATCTTGCACGTTGCCCTGAATCGGTTTACGGAAAAAAAATAGATTTTTCTAGGTGGGACCCTATAAAATTGCAGCCACCAGAGCTGAAGGATTTTTCCAGCGTCAGCAGTGTCGTGGCGGTCCACCTGCTCCGTGCAAAACAGTCACTCGAGAAACAGAGAAATACTTCGTATCTGACTTTTTTATTCAATCTACCGGGTTCTGTCTTCCCTGAGGTTTGCCCTGCGTGTGGACTGAGCCCTCATCTTGCAGATAATAGACACTCGATAAACATTTACCGCTCTGTCCCCTCCAGTGTTGGGACAATGCTATGAAATGGGCTTGGAGGGGAGACGAGACATGCTTTCCTTTAGGGCACATCTTGTTCGTTCTTTTGGTAAGTTTTTCTTTCTTTCTCAGGACTTTATCCAAATAATTTATTCCACGAGTGCGTGATTTTTTTTGTCGGGGTTTCTCAGGGAAGAGCCGACCTGTGGGAGAATGGGATTGTGAGATGTGAGTCAGCGCCCCATCCCTGCCTCTGCCTCGGACCCCAGAGCCTTTGCCTGGCCTCCTGGACCACTGTGGTGGCACCTGGAAAAGGAGGGGCTGGAGCCATTTCATCTTAGAGGGTCCCCGGGTCCCGTGGCCCTAAAGCTGGGATGTTTTCTGAACGGCAGTGTGCTGTGTTTGTTGGAAGCAGGAGACAAGAGATGCTGTGTGTAGCCCTGTGCCATCCGACCAGGGACGTGGTGGAGTGAGTCACGATGACTGAAAGCGTCTGTTGACCAAACACTGCCCTCGGCGTTTGACTCCTTCCGGCTTTTCAAGACCCCATTGAAGGAGATGCTGGTCCCAGCTTCAGTTCGCAGGGCGCTGGGCCTCGGAGAGTTTCAGTAACTGAGCAGAATCCCGGAGGGGGGGCCAGACAGGGTGCTCTGGGCAGGCTCCCCGCCTCTTCTCTGGAGCTGAGAGGCTCTTTTCCGAACATTTTTATCCACCCCCCCAGGGATTGCATTAACCTGGGTGATTGTAGATTGTAAAACTTCACACACTAGGGACACAGGAGCAACAGGTGCGTTGTAGTCTCCGTGAGAAATTATCTGTTGGCTGTTGATGAGATAACTAGACAACTTTCTCCTCTGATTTCTCCAAAACACGTCTCATCGGTAAGGCTGCCTGTGACACGTGGGCAGCAGGGGAAGTAAATACAGACCGGCAAGAAGTTCCTTTCATTTTTCTAAGAAGTCAAAAGATACTGGGCTTCGTAAGTGAGTGGCTCTACCTGCTCGGCGCCTTGCCGTCTGCAGTTCTGTGCGTCTCGCGGCGCGCACGTGTCCCTGGGGAAAATGTGTCTGATTTTGCAGGACGTCACAGTTTACAGAATCATCCCATGAGCTGCCTGGGTATATCAGCATTCACGCATCATGGTTTTTCATTCTCACAACGGCCCTGGGAGCGAAGAGCCAAAATCACGTTCTGCAGCCTCATTTCACTCTTGAGGACAGAGTCTTAAAGAGGCGAGTGATTCCGTGTTCCCACCAGAGCCAGCTCGGAGCTGTACCCCAGGTCAGCTAATTTCTAGTCGCAGTGTTTTTTTTGTTTTTGTTTTTGTTTTAATAGACTTTTTTTTTTTTTCGCTGTTGGCTCTTTTTTTTAAAATTTTTAAAAATATTTCCTAGTCACACTGTTGGGTTTTTTAAATAGATTTTTTTTTTTTGCCACTTGGTTCTTTTCTAAACATTTTTTTCTAGTCACAGTGTTTTTTTGTTTTTGTTTTTGTTTTAATAGACTTTTTTTTTTTTTGCTGTTGGCTCTTTTTTTTTTTAATTTTTAAAAATATTTCTTAGTCACACTGTTGGGTTTTTTAAATAGATTTTTTTTTTTTTGCCACTTGGTTCTTTTCTAAACATTTTTTTCTAGTCATAGTGTTTTTTATTTTAATAGACTTTTTTCTTTTTTTTCTGCCGTTGGTTTTTTTTTTTTTTTGAAGAGGGGAGGTGATTAGGTTTTTTTAATTTATTTTTATTTTAATGGAGGGACTGGGGATCGAACCCAGGCCCTCGCGCATGCCAAACCCACGCCATGCCCCTGAGCTGCGCCCTCCCGCTCTAGTCACACTGTTTCACTATCTGGAATGGGTCAACCTGATTTAATAACTTGACTTTTTTTATCTTTTCTCATCTCCCTGTGGTTTTGCATTGTAAGCACTTATGTGGGTAAATTTTTTTAAAAGCAAGAAATATGGCTGCTTCTCGTGAAGGTTTTGACTAAGTGGCCGACATTCGCCGTGTAAATCTCCAGCCGTTAAAGGGTCTGAGGGTCACTGGGTACAAAAGCCATTCATGTGTCAGCAGACAGTGCTCAGACTCTGGGGCTTTTAGGCAAATCAGAGGACCTGCTAGAAGGCATCACGGAGTGGCGGCGAGGTGGGTGACAGCAGGGCACATGGTGGGCACCTGGCTTTTTGTGACACATGAGAAGCAGGGGAAGTAAACATAAAGAGCAGAGAAGTTTCAGTCATTTTCCTAAGAGGTAAAAAGATACCACACTTCCTAAATTAGTGGCTTTAGCTGCCTTCTCCAGTTCTGACTTTCTGCTGGGTGCGTGGCACACCTGTGCCAAGACGGACAGTCCTGTTCCTCCTCGTCCCCGGGCGCTGCTCCTGCGCGGGGAGCCCCGATCGATGAGCCCGACCCGGGGCCTCTTAGAACCATTGTTCCTTCTCCTCCCCCGTGTGGTCCCAGAGGAGCGGCTGGGCTGAGCTGGCACCTCGTTCCGCGCCGGAGCCCCTCCAGGCTGAAGAGCACGTCCAGCACCCTCGACACGCTGTCGCTGGTCTTGTTCGTAAACAGCGGGTCAGCTCAATTTGCAGGCAGGTTCGTGGGCTGGATTTGCACATGCACGGAGCAGAGAGACAGCACTCCCTCCCCGGATGAGTGCCGGTTCTCTCTGCTCAACCCTTGGCTCCTGCAGGCTTTTGTATCTGAGCTGACCCCAGAGTTCTCCAAAGTTATCACCCACCGAAAGACCGCGATAAAGAAACACAGCCATGCCACTGAGTGCCTGCACCTGTGGCTCCCACCCACCTGTAATAATGACACTGGTTCATCGTAAAGGCACGTGTGCGCACCCCACACTCTGCATGTTGAGTCATCGGGTCCTTTTGTTAGGCTGGCGTGGGTCTCCAAGGCCAGCTTCGGGGAGGGGTCTTCGTGGAAGTGAGTGGCCTGGGTCTTCGCTCTTCCAGCCCCTCCAGCCTATGATGCCCCCACCGTGCACAGAAACCTAGTTTCATATATTTGAACTTCAGTGTGAGATTATTCCTATCCCAAAAAGAAAGGAAGGAAGGAAGGAAGAGAGAAAGAAAAAAAAGTTTCGTATATTGAACTTCTGTGTAAGATTATTCTTACCCAAGAAAAGCAAAAAGAAGTCTTCAAAGTAGGAAAACCCTTCCTCTAGGAAATTATCCGGAAAAAAGGGTTGGCAGGTGGTTCACGTGCATCCCTCATTCTCGTAATCAGAGCTTTCTTTTCCCCATTTTTGAAATGGGTGAAAAGTAAGGCCAAGACTTTAGCTATTGCTACTTAAGAAAAAAAAATTCTTCTTATTGCACTGTAGTTGATTTACAATGTTACTTTCAGGCGTCCAGCAAAGTGATCCTGTTAGACACAGACACAAATGTGTATTTTCTTACCAGAAAAGTAGCTATTTCTACTTTTAAAATCATCTGTTTAGGGCATTGACGGTATCATGGATGCAACGCGCAGTTACGAGGCGTGAGCGTAACACAGGGACTTTTGATCAATTCCTCTCTGGCCTCTGGTTTTCCCTCGGAAGGAGCTCAGAGCCCGGCCCCGTCTTTAACAATTCATCTTGCATCGGCCACCCAAGTGCACCCGATGATGCTGTCTCTGAAAAGATGCCAGTTGAGGTAACGACCGTGGAGCTGGAATGTGCAACTGTGACGTGCATTTGCTAGGCAACGCAATGCCATCCCGCAAAGCATCGCCTTGGTGCCTGGCGGGTCCTGTTTCAAATGATTCCCGGCAGGGGCGTCTCCTGGGCTGGGGACCCTCGCCCGGGTCCCGCCCGTCCTCCGATGGGCTGATCCTGGTCTTGCGGGCGGTTTAGTCAAACGCACGGGAATGGCTCCCTCTGCCTCGCCGTGTCTGCTGGGCCTCATTTGTGTGCCCTCCTGCAGGAACGGGTGTCCGCGTGGAAAGCGCCTTTTGTGCGTGAAGCCACGTGGCCAGCCCAGCCGTCAGACACGTGGTCCCAGCCTGTCACTTCGTACGGACCTTCATGTCAACCGGCCTTCCCCAGCGCCCCGATGGGCTGTTCCGTACCCACCCGGGCTCCACTCCATCTCTTCCCTTGCCCGTGGTTTACGTCTCCCAACTCGATGTTAGGTTCCATCTAGGTTAGAAGATGCCGGAGGCTCAGCTTCGAAGGAAGCAGGATATTTGGTACCAAGTCCCCGATTCCCGGGAGTGGGAGTGAGGTTCCCATTTGGGGAGCTTCTGCAGACACGTTTTCTCATTCAGGCGTTTTGCGTTTGGCAAAATCCTGCCGGCGAAGGATAAGCCACTTCCCTGTGGGTTCTGTTTTGCTTTCGTGTTTCGTGGACTTTCTGTGCAGGTGGAGGGGAGATCGTGTTCCGGGAGGCGTGGGGTTGCCTGGGCTTGTTCCTGTCTCCCCGAGTTCATGGAATTAGGCAGCTGGCAAAGTGCTCCCCAGCTTTTGGGGAAAAAGAGGGGTGTGGACCCAGAACGTGGAGCCCTGAGCAGGACGCCTGGAAAGCAAGCTAACGTGAGGATGTAGGGGCAGGTCTGCAGGAGGGAGAAAGTGGACCAAACTTCCAAAGATGCTTTGCACCCAGGCGTAAACCTTCCAGGAGTCACACGACGGTGATTACTCAGCCAGCAAAGGCCGGCTGGGGGGATGTCCACCGCAGTGCTATCTCCCAAAAAAAAAAAAAAGATGTAAAAACAATCAAAGGTCAAAAGCAGAGGAAAGATTTACATAAAGGATTCCACCGACATGGGCAATACAGTTGTGGTCACGGGCACAGAAGGGTGTTGATGAGAATGTCTGAAAAACGACATTCATTGCACAAATTCAATACATCCCTGAGCGTCTTCGTTGATGTGAAATTACACGTGTGCGTGTGCACACGTACACACGCACCAGAATTGCAAGCGTGGTCATCGTGCCGGGGTCGCAGCGGATTTAGCTGGCTTTCGCGTCTGTGTTCTCTTGTCTGGGGGCTCGGCAACGACACTGTTTTATGAAAAGGAGAATGGATGCTGACCCCCACGGGGAGGCATTCACTCCGTCCAGCAGTTCATGCCGTCCCCTCGAACCTGGGGTCTCCCTGCCGGTCCGTGCGCAGTGACCGCCACCCTCCGGGGTGACCGCGTGCCCCAGAACTCAAGCTCTTCCATGTGTCCACAGGGAAGGAGAGCCCTGCTGTCAGTGACACTGCGGACGACGGTGAGGAACCCATGCCGGTCCCCGAGGACCTGTCCACCACGTCCGGAGGGCAGCATAATTCCAAGAGTGAGAGAGGCATGGGTAAGTGGCCCGGCCGCGTCCCCTGAGCTGTGGACCCTTTACATCCTCCCAGAGAGAGTGGTCAGGTGGCGTGAGTCACCTGACCTGGTGCTTCCCCTCAAACCCCGAAATACAGGTCAGCAGGACGGGAGACGCGGCTCAGCGTGTCCCCGAGCAAAGTGACCGAGTCGGGGAGCCCCAGCCCCCTAGCTGGGGTCGTCTGTCCCCTGGTCTCTGCAGGAAGACATGGGTGGTAGACTGTGAAAAGTGCACATTTCAAGTGTCCTGGCAAAAGAGCTTTCATTTTTGGAGCTTTGGTTTTAGAAGCAGCCGGATCTGGCCACCTTATGTTAACCTCTCTCATCCTTGTTTCTTCAATGTCCAGTTGGACCAAAACCAGAAAATCTGATAAGCAGACATTTCTTAATGTGAAACATAGGCCCAGATAATCTCGGCGAGCGGACACTTATGTCTCTTTTCCGTATTTGCCATCTCGCCCACCGCCCCCCGCCGTTAACTCACCTGTGCTCCGTGTTTAGAAATCTTAGAAGAAAACAGAGGCCCAGAGAGGTTGAGCGAATTCACCAAGGTCAAACAGCAGAGCCAGAGTCAGACTCAGCTTCTGACTCAAAGACCAGTTTTCACTCCATTATACCCCATTCTCCTCAGCTCATGAGTCAACAGTTCCTTGAAATATCTGTTGTTGTTTTGTTTTTTTTTAAGAGAGGAAAAAAAACTGTCGGGGAGGGGGTAGCTCAGCGGGAGAGCGCGTGCTTAGCATGCACGAGGTCCTGGGTTCCGTCCCCCGGCACTGCCTCCAAAAATAAATAAATAAACCTAATTCCTTCCCTCCAAAAAAACAAATAAATAAAATAGAGCAGGGGTCAGCAAATGGTTAAAAAAAAAAAAAAGATTGAAGACACTGCGGTATCGGGAGCCATTTATTTGCAGAAAAGAGTGTCCTGAAGGGTTCACAGGTGGAACCGAGGCAGAACAGATCCATATGTGGATCGGCCGCGTGAGACCCACAGCCAAGCGGGGTGGCACATGTGACGTTTTCAGGGTTATGATCACCACCAGAGTGCTTTTCCGACGCGACATGCTGATGCAGTAACCAAGAAACGGATTTTGTAGGTTTTCATGCGTCTTAGAAACCACGTAGGTTTTATGCACAACGGTTCTTTTTTTTTTTTTTGAAGTTAGCTCTACAATTAACTGTACAAACAGGCAAGGCTGATGGCTAAAGCCATTGGGTGTAGCTGAATTAAGTGAATAAGTGCCTTTGCAAATCGATTGTCCCTGCTCCAAGTGGCTGCTGCCGGTGGGAGGGTCGGTGGGAGAAAGGGTTGGGAGCAGGGCGTGGCCTTCTCCTCTGCTCCGTGCACATCATTTCAGGGACACGGAAGGCCAAGCTTTGTTGTAACTGATGCTTTTATTTCTAAGACTGTCTTCTGTCTATTCCGAGAGAGGCTGGTTTTTATGACGGCTACAAAGTTTCCCGTCAAAACCCATTTACATAAATTCAAAAGTCAAATGTAAAGAGAAGCATTAAGCCGATGGTGGTGCGTGTTCGTGGTAAACATTTGCAAAGGCGGCCGGTGTTCAGTGCCTGAGACGACTGGTGAGGTGGGTCCCTCCCTGTGTCCCTGCACATCGGGCAGCAGACACGCCCCCCTAACCCTGGACAGACAGAGGGGCCGGGGGACCAGAAGCCGGGAGAGATCGTGCGCACATGTAGCCACGAACCCTTTAAAGGAACCAAAGCCGAGGCGTCAGAGGCAGGGCTCCAGGGGTCATTAGGGAGAAACTGGGGTGCCCCACACCAAAATCCCCGCAGGGCTTGGGCATCCTTTAGAGAACTGAAAGTCGGGCCGATTCCTGGAGAGTGAACGGCGCTCGCTCGCTCACCATCCTTGCGATCACCCGCAGCGCATCGCCCCGTGCGGACTTCAACTTGTGGGCTCTTTGCCCAGTAAGAGGCCGTCAGGCCCCTGGTGGGCGCTTCTGCGGGTCCCCAGGCCGCGCTCTCACGGTGACACTCCGGCCAGGTCCTTCCTAATGCGCACCCGGCGCCCCTGTGGCCGTTGGGCTGGGGCTGGCCTGTGATGGCCGGCGGTCCCTTTCCCAGTGCCCCCCACCCCAGCCCCGCGTGACCTGTCCCCACGCACGTCTCTGGTCAGCGCCAAGTTCATACAGAAGGAACTTCAGGGTGGCAAAGCTCCAAACACCCGAGAAATCTCTTTTCTTGGCTTGTAAGGAGAGGTTGCCGGAGCCACATGGACGGGCAGGGAAAGCCCTTTGACAGATTCGGGGGGGGGGCAGGTGGCAAAGGAGAGATGGACCACCGCCTGGAGACCAGAAAGCACAGAAGCCCAGAGGACGCCCCGCAGCAGAGGGCGGAGGGGTTTGCGGGGACAAGCCAGCAAGGGAGGGCATTGCAGAGAACTGGTGTGTGAGAAACCATCCTTTGCAGGAAGTCAGCTAACTCCTGCATGTGGTCATGGGTTGGTTGTTAAGGTAATGCATGAGCCGGAGCGCTGAACAAATTGATGCATGAGGTGCCAGGATGCAGTTTTTAGAGCTCGGGGAGTTAGTAGATTGAAGGAAAAGGAACTGCGCTTGCAGCCGGGTTTCGTCAGCTCTACGGGGAGCAGGCAGAAGGCGAGAGGGGTGTCAGAGGACAGAGCGCAGGAAGCAGAAACTCCTCCCTGCGGAGGAGCAAAGAGGAAGGACTGGGAAGGAGGCAGGGTGTGTGCAGGGGCGGGGAGGGCAGAGGGAAAATGGAGCTGACAGTCCCCTCCCGCTGAGCCACCCCCCCGCCCTCATTTTAAACCGGCAGCCGGATCCAAACACGTCTCACAGAGTGGCTTAAATGGAAAAAAAAAATGCAAACCTGCTTTGCTGAAGATGGAATACCAGACAGCCAGGAAAAAGGACGACAAAGGGCAGAAAAAGATCTTTCAAAGATTTGTGAGCATTGTAGCCTCACAGGAGAGACGGGAAAGAGGGTGGACGCCCAGCAGCCCAAGGAGAGGAATTCAGCTGCTAAGAAAGTCTGAGCCACAGAAGAATCAAACCAGAAACAGAGCCAGGAAGGCCAGGGGGAGCTAGACTAGGGCAAGACCAGGAGAGAGATGGCGGGGCCGGCTGGCCCCAGACCCAGGTTCAGGTCTCGGATGCCCGCTATTCCGGGAGAAATTTCCACCGGAATGTCCCCGGAACAGCGAGAGGCCAAACGCTGGTAAAAGGTGGGGAAGCATTTGGTGACGGTAGAACGAGAAAAGAGATGTTTTTGAAAGGCGAGGAGCCCTCGTTATCCGTTTTACACCAATCTAATCTCAACCAGGAGAACAGACCGGAGAGTCAGGAGCAAGATGTCAGGGAAACAGTGGGAATCAACCCTTTAAGATTGTGGGGCAGGGGTGGGCGCGTCTTAGGGAGGGTGGGCCATTCCCAGAATGAGGAAGGTGATGGTTTTGCACCTCAAGGCTTCCCCCGGTGTTGAAGAAATTTAAAAAAAAGATACAGGAGAAAAGAGGTGAGAGAAATAAAACCAGGCCAAGGCTGCACCCTCGCGGGGCTCCAGTTTCTTCCAGTAAGAGAAGCAAGGAGCTGAATTGCAGCGTGAAGACTTTGAGTTAGACACGGGGGAGAACTTCCCGGCAGGGAGGGCGTTAGTCATAGGGGCAGTCTCTGCTTCGTGAGACGATGGCTTGTTCCTCTGAAGTGGTCTCTTTAGGAATGAGAGAAATCTCACCTCTCTGAAGTGGTCGTGCGTGACTCCGGCGGCAGCTGGGGATGTCCGTGGCGGCCTCTCAAGGCAACCCCAGCTTTGCTCCGGCAGCCTCGGCAGGCGTGCTCGAAGAGGGGAAAATGGGTTCAGATTTCTTCTGCCAGGCGGTGACCAGGGGCTCTTCAAAGCGTCTCGAGCATGAATCATGTCCGGGCTGGCGTCCAGTAGAGCAGATAAATGTCGTGAGCAAATAGTAAACCTTTAGTGATTTTCTTCCTCAGCCAATAGCCCTTAAATTTCTTTCTTCTGCATTGCATACATTTTTGCCCGTTACTGCTTTCATCTCCCTTTTTCTTGTTTTTACCTTTTTTTTTATTTTAATTTTTTTAATGGAGGGACTGGGGATGGAACCCAGGACCTCGTGCGTGCCAAGCATGCGCTCCACCGCTGAGCCACACCCTGCCCTCTCCCTTTGCTTGTATGGGTTTCCGGGTCTTAAAATTGAGCAAGGCCCCCCCATGCCGGGTCCCCAGTGTTATCGGGGAGCACACAGACCTGCAGAGGAGGCTGTGGGCTGGCTGGTTCCAAACCCAAGTCAGGACGTGGATAATGTGGGAGCTCCCCCCTCCCCTAGGACTGTAGACAGCAGGCCAGGCTGGGGGGCTGGGTGGGCAGCAGCAGAGGAGCCAGGGAGAGGCCAGACGTGGAGAAGGGAGATGAGAGGCCGGAAAGGCGGATGGCCACCCTGCGAGAGAAGACGGGCAAGGTGCGGACTGGGGGTGGATTTATAGGGAGGACCTGGGGGCGGAAGCTCTTCAGTGCCGTGGGTCTGAAAGGGAAAGATGGTTCACACCGGCACCGAGGGGGCAGCTGCGTTAGCAGGAGGCCAAAGACCGAGGCTGATCTGGGGTCGAACGAGGCTCCCCACGTGGCTTGGCTACACAGATGGATACTTGAGATGAGCTGGTGCAGAGGGAAGCATGAGGGTCAGCTTGAGTTTGAATGCAGGGGGTATACCTGCCATTTGTCCATGCCTGTCACCTTCTGGAATGTCCTTGTGCCTCTACTCACGGACGTGCCCTGTCCCAGAGTGGGGAGGGGACCCCCATCGTTTCTCCGGGCTTTGCTGTGGGACCTGATTCTGCAGGTTGCGTCCCCCAGCGTGGTGTCCGGAGCCCAGCTCCGCACTCCTGAGCATTCTTGAACCTGAATTAGCACCTGTCATCTCCTTCCCTTCGAAGGGTTTGACCACAGTGCCATTCACCCTGGCAAACATGCTAAGAAAAAAAAAAAAGTAGAAAAAAATCTGGATTTTCCTAACTTCCCTCCACCGACCCCCGGAATCCAGGAAAATGATTAAATGTGTAAAAAAAAAAAATACTTTTTCTCTTTTGGTCCATTCACTTGAAGTAAAAAAAACCCTTCATTCGGTCATGACTTTGAGGACTGAAGTGTGAATTCGTGCATTCTTATTGATTTACTTTTAATATTATTTTATTGAGTTATAGTCAGTTGGCAATGCTGTGCCAATTGCCAGCGCATTTTCAATCGGTGATTCTGGTGCCAGATTTACTTTCATCTTAAAGCTCCAGGCCGGATACGGAGACAGTTCCGAGGGCCGTAAGGCTCCTCCGCGGCCCGGGGAGCGGGGGACGCTGGAGAGGTTTTCACGATGGAAAACAGCGGGCTTTGGTCTCACGGGAGACGGGGCGGCTGGCTTTTGAGCACGGATGCTGGGCTGGCTTATCTCATCAGCAGTTAGAGGAAGCTGTCCCTATCTGTGTGGCGCATCTCCTCTGAACCGACAAACCCCGTGTGAGCTCGGGAGGAGCATTATCTTGCAGCATCTGAGCGCTGGCTGCAGCTGAGCAGGAGCGCGTTCGGATGCGCTGGCAGCCGTGAGGGCGTCTCCCAGACCTTCATCCAGCGCTTGGGCGTCCTGGTGTCCAGCGTTCTCATTTCCCTTTGAGGGATCCCTACAAACGTGTCACTTAGACACCGGTGCACCTCCCTGTGTTACTCCCTGGGTCCTCCTAGTTGAAGACTTCTGCGGTGGATTTGATGGAGTAGGTCTGAAAACCCACGTGCTGTTCATCCTGCGCTGCCGTCATCCCGGGATGTCACCACGGCAGGGCCAAACCAACATGATGCCGGTTGCAAACATCAGCCGTTGCTTAAAAAAAAAAAAAAAAAAAAAAAAAAGAGAGAGAGAGATACAAAGTAGCTTTCTTGTTTCCCATTCGAAAGTAAATGTCACAGGTTTTTGTGACCCCTGTTTTGTAGGTTAGTGCAGAACGTTTGGAAAACATCGTCTTTGCAGAACATGGTGACATGTGGGTACACTCAAAATTAGTGACTGTGGGCTGGGTCAGGTACCGTCCTGTCCTAGGATTCGGTGTAGACAGGTGGCACCGGGCAGCCGAGGCTTAGAAACATTCCTTGCAGAAAAATGAAACTGATGTGCACGCGCGCGCGCGTGTGTGTGTGTGTGTAGTAGTTGACAAGGGACGGCAGTTGGTCCCTTACAGGGGTCCCTCTGTGCCTGGGACCCAGCGGTGGGGACGGTCAGTCCCTGGTTCTGCTGTCCCCGCCTCGCTGGCCCCGCCGGGCTCCCTCCCTGCGCGGTGACGGAGGCACCTTGTCCGTCACCTTGAAATAGGAAAAGGGCCAAGCAGGCGGGTCACAAGGTAGATGGTCGTTCACACAGGCCTCCGTGGAGGTGAGCGTCACCTCCAGCCGGCGACTGGCTCCCAGAGCGGCTGCAGCATTTGGAGCCTGGGTGGACGCCTGCCCGCAACACCTCCTGGCGGGTGACTTGTGGTGACCCCACAAAACGCCTGCATCTCCTAAGAAAGCAAACACGGGCAGTGTGGCAAGGCCCCCGAAGGGTCTCAGCCGACATCAGGTGCTTCCCAGCGGCTGGAGGGACTGGGACACAGGCTGGAGGACCAGGAGGGGTGCGCAGGGCCGAGGGACCTACGCCTGGCTCTGTCCTGTCGTCCCAGGGCCAGCATGTCCCAGCCTGCCTGTACCTGGAGGGCAGGGACCAGGCTGCTCTGAGCCCCGCTCCCCTCACTGCCCAAGCTGAGTTCACTGTGCAGATATGGTTTGTATCGGCTTAGCGTTTGGTCCACACTGTGGCTTCTCCGGCCCTTAAGAAATGAGGACATCCTGCTGATTGGGCCCTTTGCTGAGCCTTGCGGCTCCGGGCAGGTGAAGCTTGGGGACAGATGTCCAGGCCGCCGTCCTGCACAGCAGGGCGGGATCGCACCTCCTCGCTCTCGGGGACTCAGAGGTTCCTTTGAAGCATGTGGACAGGAAAGGCTCAGACCTCGCTGGCCTGGGGAGTCGGGGGAGGATGGGGGGAGGTCGGGGGCCGGGGGACTTAGGGGCTTGAAGTTTGAGCCAGGGCAGAGGAGGTGAGTCACATTCTGACCTCAGGAAGCCAGAGGTGGGTGGGCGGAAGGGCAGGGGGTGGGTGGAGTCTGCAGCCGGCCCTGGCAGGGCTCATAGGGGACCCCTCAAAATGTTTCCTCTGGGGGACAACCCTTCACACTTGCCGGCTGGAAAGATCGCGCTGGTGACCGCTGGCCAGGAGGCCGCGGCACAGAGGGCTCTCCCAGCAGTGGCTGCGGCGTGTGTCCACGCCGTCAGTGTGGGCGCGGGAGGGACACGGCTGAAACTCCCCCGGTGGTGGCGGGGGCGGCCGCGATCGGCTTGAGCAGAACCAGAAATGCACAGGGGGTCGGGGTGACCTGAAAGTCGGGGGACGGTTTGTAGCCAAGGAGCTGTGTGGAAGGCAGGATGTGCGTGCCGGGGGTGGGGAGCCCCTTCTATCTGTGCCAGGAGGTCAGTGGGAGAGACTGGCGCACCAGGGCCTTGGGGACAGTTGCATGTGATTGTCTGGAAGAAAAAGCAAGGAAGGAGGCAGAGGGGGAGTGGATTCCGGTGCAGTTTCTGGACAGAAATGCTGTGTGGAAGTCACGGGGACAGAGGGTTCAAGGAAGGCGAGAAGACAGGGTGGGTGGAGGGTGCTGGGAAAAGGTGCTGGCAGGAGATGGGTGGTGATGGATGTCCCAGACGCAGCCAGGTCTAAACGTAGGGGAGCCTAGCCTGGTGAGGTGTGGAGCACAGACAGGCAGAAGGCGACCTTAGGGACGAGAGGTGGGAGCAGGCTGAGGGCCGGGGGATGTTTTCCAGGTGACCTGTGTGAGAGGGGACCATTGAAAGATGCTGGAGGTTCCAACAGGAGTGGGGCTGGGGACCCCACCTTGTCCCGGCCTGGCCTGTGTCCCCAGCTGTCGCCCTGAGCCTCTCCCTCCTGCCTTCGGTCTCATTCCGCAGTCGCAGGGAGCAGGGGCCCCCCATGTCCCTCCTGCCCAGCGGCGTGTCTGCCCAGGGTGGCCCTCGCAGAGACAGCGCCCCTCCGGGGTTTGCTCAGAGCGTCCCCGCCACCTGGGCAGCCCAGCGTCCGGAACTTAAACTGCATTTAAGGTCCCTCCAGGGGATGATTCCAGGCCCCTGTTTCTCAACGGGCCCAGTTGGTCTCTGGGCAGAGGGACCTTCATTGGTTGAGACTGTCCCTCCCACTGGGGGGGGCTGTCACCACCCATGTCACCCCCCCACCCGGGTCCTCCTGGCGCCCCGAGGCCCCCACGCACTTCCCAGCGGAGAACCCAGATTGCAGCCCTCCCCTCCCCCCACCGAACCCAAACGCCCCATCGTCACATGGTTCAGCGTGTCCCCCGCACGTGAGCGTCACACTTTGTGGCTCACGGTCGAAGAATTTTTAATACAGTCTGTTGTGTCCCAGAATCTGAAGAATGGATTTTTTTTTTTAAGGGAATCACCTTTAAAAAAAAATGGGACCAGGAGAAAAAATCAAAACATTGCCGCCTGGCCTTCCCAGCCCGGCTCCAACGGAGCACGTTAACTGCAAAAAGTTGCCCATTTTGACAAACAGAAACCAGAAACCAGAAACGTTAAACCTCGTTGTTGTACTGAGGCCAAGAAAGACGGATTCTGAGCTACGCGAGCCAAGAAGACACACGGTGTTTTCTGTCCTAGGTTTTTGGTCCCCATTTTATTTTCGGCTGTGTTCCATCTGTGTTGAAAGAATGTTGAGGTCTGTGTGTTAAACAGCCAACCGACATTTCGGTAACCTTCCTTCTACATGGGGTTTCAGAAAGAAATGGAAAAAAAAAAAAAGAGAGAGAGAAAGATTCTACACTGTGGTTGCCAGTTGCCACCTGTCCTGCTGGCTGGTTAGAACATTTTCTGATTTGGGAAGTGTGACTATAACCCAGAAAAAAAAAAAAGAAAAAGAAAAAAAACGCTTCCCCTCCTTTTATGCAAAAGCCAAGAGGTTTGAGCAGGCAGGGCTGAGCCCTAACCATCGCCCTGTGAAGTTTCCACGGCCCTGGTTTGGTGCGATGAAAACGCTGGGCCGGGGCCGCCGCGCCCCCAGGAAGCGGCCTTCCTGGATTCACAGCCACCCCCCGGCCTGGGGAGGGTGGAGGCCGGGCTGCTGTTCCTGCCAGATACACCCAGCACCCTGCACGGTCTTCGCAGGAACTACAGTTACCACAGATCTGCTCAAAATTGTGACCCCTTGGCCTGCTAGGATTTGGGGGGCCGGGCGGGGGGGCGGGCGGAGCTCACAGGAAACTCAGGAGGGAGTGTGTCAGGTCCCTGAGCCGGGGCAGGGGGACGTGCCCACTGTTAGACAACCTGCCAGGCTCCCGTCCACCTCTCAGAAGCCTGGAACCCTCTAAGGTCGAAAGGCTTGACGGCACGGAATACGGGCAAATGCTGTCAGTTAGGAATTTTATGTTTTATTTTATTTTATTTTATTTTATTTTATTTTATTTTATTTTATTTTATTTTATTTTAAGAGCTGGTTTATCTGCATGTACAGTGGCTCAGCGATGGTTTTCATGTCTCGACAGCTCCAAGGGGAAGCTGGCATTCCTTTGCGGGTGGCTGGGTGGGGGTGGGGGGGAGGGGGCGGGGGAGAGACGGTCTGTCCAGCGAGAGTTGATTCCAAGTGGCTCTGGACGTGTCAGACCGACTAGACTGTCCGGATTCATAAGGAAGGCACCGCCTTAAGGCACGTCACTTTTGTGGCTGGGGGAGTGTGACCAGGAAAGGCTCCTATGTCTCATTCATGAGACATGATGATTATTCCTACTGTGGTTCTTCGGGTTTGAAGAATTTTAAAGGCAAAGCAAGGCTGGTCTGCATTCTCTTAAGACGTTGCTAAATCACAATGATTTTTTTCCGGGAAAATCCTGGCCTCGCACTGTCCTTCGAAACGTGGCCTTGAACTTGGTCTTCTCCAAGATATTTCTGTATCGAGATCCTTGGGTGAGACGTGTGTGCGGATCTGGGGGGCGACCTCGTCCGTGTCCCTGAGTGTGCGGTGGTTTTGCCACGACACGTTTTCTGCAAAGACTCAGAGACCCGTGAGGGGCTCACTGCCACTGAGGGACCCGCCTCAAAGCACCTGACCCTGACCTTGGGGCGGCTGGGTTCAGTGGAGAATCCGGTGCCCTGTTTCCAGGAGGGAGTCCAGCTCGCTGCAGGGAGCTTCGGGCGCCCTGTCTAGGGTGTGGCCCCTCCAGGCCCCCGGCCAGTAATTTCCCTGCAGGGGATGCGGCCCCAGGCTGCCCATTTCCACGGAAACCACGCGGGACTGATTCCCGGAAAGCCTGGAACAGCCGGTGTTGGCGGGGGCGACGGACGGACGGCCCCCAGCCCGGGGTCCCCGCTGCGCCGAACAGCGCGCGGGGCCGAAGTGGCCTTTCTCATTTTCCGGGATGAAGGACTGTCACACTCGAGGTGAAGTCCCGCAGAAATGAGAAAGGGACTTTTACGAACGCCCTGCAGGCCAGCGCCGTGATGGTCCAGGCTATGATTCTTGGAATCGGGCAGAAGTTGGCAGCTTTCGCAGTTTCACTGCGCTCTCCAGTTAAACAGGGTAACCATACAAACGCGACCTCGCCGGTGGCCCCAGAGCGCTTTCCGATGGCTTCTGTCCCCTCTCATGGTAAATCAGGGCTGTTTACTATTACCCGGTGTGGCCCCACTTTAGTTAATCTGAGCATCGTAGTCCAAGACGTCTCGGGGACGCTTGTCATCAGCAGACGGTGCTGTGGTTTTAAGTGAAGTGGTTTTAATCCCAGAAGATAACCGGGTCGTTGGGCCGTTGTAAACCCTGCACTCACAATCGTACAGCAGTATTGTTATTACTAATGTGTGGGCTTTTGATGTTTCAGTGTAGCTGTAGGTGCGAAAGATTCTGTTCAGGGCCGTGTGTGTGTTCACTTGTCTGGTTTCCCCATTTCTACATCTATTTCTTGTTACGGATGGAGCACCTCCATTAAAAATAATAGTAACACGGGGAGGGTGGAGCTCGGTGGTGGAGCAGGGGCTTGGCACGCACGGCGTCCCAGGTTCGATCCCCGGCACCTCCGTTTAAATAAATAAATATACTTAATTACCTCTCTCCCCGCCAAAAAAACTAAAAAAAAAAAAAAATAGACAATAGAAAAATCTTCAAATACTTACGTGCTGAACAACACACCTGTTTAAGAAAAAAAGAAAGAAAAATGACACCGGGTGGAATTAACTTGTATATATTTTATTTAACTCAGTATTCCCCAAATATGATCTATTTTTTTAAACATTTTTTATTATTTATAATCATTTTACAATGTTGTGTCAAATTCCAGTCTTCTCCAAATATGATTTAAACATGCACTCTATATAGACAATCGTTAATGAGTATTTTACCCCCCCCTTTTTTTTTTTTGTACTGAGTCTTTGCAACTCAGTGTGTGTTTTGTGCTGACACACATCTCAGTTTGGAACGGCCGCGTTTCGAGTCCTCAGAGGCCACGCGTGTCTGGGGCACCCTGTTGGATGGGGCGGACCCGCGGTTGTGTAGACAAGTGTGCCATGATGTCCCAGGCAACCTTTTCTGACACTTAGCCAGAAACTGGGTACTGGTCGGCTCCCTAACGTGGTTTTAAAATCGGCTTCATCTTCAGAACACTTTCTCAACGCCCCCCAAACGGATGTGAAATTGGGCCTTCGCGTTCGGGCTTTGGCCATCTCTGATTTATGGAAAAATCTCGCTCCAGCCTGACTGTGTCCATCGTTTGGACTTATTTGCTGTCGCTCTTTGAAACCAACCTCAGTTTTGTAGACGCCTGATGGAGTACAAAATCTCAAGAATAGAGCAAAATGTAATTTTTTAGCCTAGAAGCTGAATTGCGCCCAGAAACACGTTGTTTTTAGTTTCTGTTTTCATCCCTTCAGCTTATCCTGCTGCACCCGCCATGGCGGTTTGGGGGAGTGGGAGGCCCCTGTGAATTTTTTTGAAACCAGGCAATGGTTTTATGGACACAAAGCAGGTCCCACCAGAGGGGCACCGAGTGACCAGGTCTCCGAAAACGGGTACCCTCCCCTCTGCGCCATCGTTTGCAGCAACTGTGGGGATTGCCAGCTTCTCGATCACATCCCAAAATATGCTTCTGTGACCCGAGGAAGCCACGAAGCCGAGGTGGTAAAGCAGAGGCTTTTTCTCTCTTTTTCTTTTTCTTTTTTTCATTTTAATGGGGGAGAGGGAAGTGGCCAGCCTCCTGCACCGCATCCTGAGAAACCCAGCCTGGTGTTCCGTCTCGGCACACGGGTCCCGATGCCCATGCATGGGCCCCCCCCCACCGCACCCGACCGAGCTGAGCTGGGGGCCCAGGACCCCAGCCTTCCTGTGCAAGGCCGCCCCGTGCCTGCTGACCGGGGGACAGCGTGCGCTCCTGTGGCCGCGGGCTTCCTGAGCGTGCCGCGGCCCGCGGCCGCAGGCCGGGCGCTGGGCTCTGGTTGCGCCGCTCTCAGTGTCTTTGCATCTTTTTTTCCCCTCTTGTTCTCTCCATCTTTCTTTCTTCTTTCATCTTTCCTTCTCTCTCTCCTTCCCCATCTCTCCCCCTTCTCCCTCCCTTCTCCTTTCCTTCCATTCCTGCCTGTATTTCTTCCCTCCTTTCTTTTAACATTGACCTTGGAAACAATTTCACCAAGATTCTCTTACTTGGGGCCAAGGACCGATGATGGAGACCTTTTAGCTCAGGAACAAACTAAAGAGGTTTCAAGGAAAGGCTGCTCGGGCACCCTGGGGCACCACACACCCGCGCGATGGGGACCCCGAACTGGGAGTGTGGACGGCGGTGCAGAGAAGACGGCGCCACCCGGGTCTCCAGGTCACTGCTCTGGTCTTTCGCTGCTTGTAAAGCGGGACAGACAGGGGTCCCCTGGTTGCTTGGCAACAAGAACTACCTCTCCGCACAAAACGGCTGTACCCTGGAGGCAGAGTCGTGGTGACAGGGAGCACACCTGGCTCAGCTGAGTGTTGGCGGAGGGAGGCTGGGTGGCGGGCGGGGCTGGGGGCCAGGACGGCGCCCCCTGGGCCCACGTGCCCGGAACACGCCCTTGGGGGGATCCAGGCTTTCCCATCACCCACACTCACTTTGCAGTCCCCACCCCCCACCCCCATCATGCCCCTTGGAGCCCCAAACACGATACTTGAATATTTGAGGCAAGGCCTGTTTTTCCTATTAGAAACAGTCCAGAGTCCGTTTGGACCCCCAGACCTTTGCACACGGTGTGGAATGAATCCTGGGGGGGCTATTGCTTTGTCCAAAAACAAGGTTTAATGGTAAAGTAGCGAGAATTGTTTTCTGGGTCAACATCTCAGTTTGCCCTGAAAGACGACCTTGTGGACGACAGTGGGTCTAGCTCGCTGCAGGGTTTGGAGCAGCCGTGATGGGGGCAGGCGTCCCCGGCCTCCGCAGCCGTCATCCGCAGATGCACTGCCCTTGTCCCCGAGCGTGTGCTGTGCGGGGCAGTGCTGGGAGCGCCCCTTAACCCGCTGCTGGCTGGGTTGGGACAATGACCGTCTTGCTTCCCCTGCTCCATCAGCGCTCCACGTGCAAAGGATGCCGCGGGGCCCGTGGGTGACGCCTCCGTGTAACCCACATGAGGGCACCGGGCTCCCTGTGCCTGGACCTTGTGCGCAGCTGGACTGCTCGGCCCCTGCAGGCAGCTCTTCTGAGATGGCTTTCCCACCCTGGTACCACCGTGGGGGAAAAGCCAGAACCCTGATGAGCTCAGATCACACCAGATCCAGTGGATTGTGAAAATCCTCTTTCTCGGGTCTGTTCGTGAGACTGGCTGGAGGGGTAGAAAGTCTCTGGGGAGAGCTGAGAGTTCAAAGTCAAGCTTTTCGCCATCAAGTAGCAGTAATTAACACACAGGGAAGGAAGCAGTGCTTACACAGTCGAGGGGGGAAATAAAATGCCACCTCGAAATGTTAAATCGAATATACACGGAAAGTAAGAGGGAAACGAATGTTTCCAGTTGTGCTGCGGAATTACACTTTGCTTTGCAGAGTCTGGCCTTCTCCGGGCCCTTAAGAGACAAATAACCTGGATTAAGAGCATCATGGGGATCTCGGAGACCATTAGTGTGCCCTCCGGTGACGCACCGTCTTATTCAAATGTGTACAGGTGTAGATTATGAGTTCCTTTTTCCCTCTTCAGTCTTGAACGTTGGAAAGGAATCACAAAGTTAATTGGCACATTAGTGAAGATGCTAGTAGCTTCAGAGCGCCATCCCTGAATCGGTTCCCAGCTTCCAGCCGCTGTCATGGGGAGTCAAATGCGTGAGAAGTGGGGTCCCCAAGGGGTGGGCCAGACGGCAGACACCTGCAGGGGGACCTTGCACCCCGTCTGCGGCGGGTGTGCAGCCAAGGGACCGGCCCAGCTTCTGAGCGGGGTCAGCATTCCAGGGCGCAGGGGAGCAAGCCAGCTTTGGAGGGTCGGTTAATGAGGAAAATGCTTTGTAAGTATCTCCTTTGTCCCAGGCACCCCGCGAGACACAGGGGCGACCGAGAAAGGTTGGATTCAGGGGCTCCAGGGGTCTACCTGCTGGTGGGAGGGAGGAAGGGTGCAGCTGAGCAGAGAGGGGAAAAAGTGAAAAGGGGAAAAACACAGATAAACTGTGTTCTTGTCCCACAGGCAGTTCTGCCGGGGTGTGGAGTCTGCTACGTAACCGTGAGCATGTTGGCCCGGTTGCACTGAAGTTCACGGCGCCTTTTGTTAACTGCAGTAGGTCCGTTGCCCGAGTGAAAAGACGGATCTGTGTGCATGTGAATGAAATGAGGAAAATTTAGGGAAGGTTCTGATTTAGGGAGGACCCCTTCCTCCACCCCCCACACCCGCAGAAGCAGCCATGCACACAGATTTTGTTTTTTCATATAATTTTTAAAGTTTACTTTCCATTAAAATGTTGGCCATGTTCCCCATGGTGGGCAAAACATTTTTTTAAATTGAAGTGGAGTTGATTCACGATGTGGTGTTAGTCTCAGGTGCACAGCAGGGTGATTCCGTTATGCATTTATATATATATATCGTTCTTTTTCAGACTTTTTTCCATGATACGTTATCACAAGCCATTGCGTGTTGTTCCCTGTGCTGTAGTCGGTCCATGTTGTTTGTGTCTTTTATATGCAGTAGTTGTGCCTGTCGGTTTGATCCATGCTCTGTTGCACGGACGGATTCCCATTCTCACAAAACCCCCCCAGACAGAAGCCCCCTGGGCGTCATGAGCGCGGCCTTCAGCATCCTTGCCAGACACCCCATGAGACGGCCGGTGTGCGGTTTAGGGAGACACTGGTTGTTAGAAAGTCCTTGAACGGATCTGCTTCTGTCCGGAGCCGTCCCTGCAGCAAATGCAGCATCAGTAATTTCTCCGGAGCACAAGGGTCCTTCCAGCCACTGGGGACAGTGAAACTAGCCCCCCTGCACACCCCCTTCTCCTGGCCCTTTCCTGGTTCCCTCGCGTGGGATGCAATAAACACGGGACCACGTCTCCTTTGCTTCCCGTGCTCTCACACTCCCCTGGGCATCGCTCAGTGTGCCCACGTCTCCCGGAACCCAGCCCGGAAGGACCTGGCTGGCCTTGGACGAGGAAGCCTTTGTCCTGGTGTCTCCCCAAGAGGGTGTGAGGGAAGGCGGCTTGCCGAAGCCGGCGTGTGATCCAGCAGGGCTCGCCGCTCTTGGTTTACAAGCACGTGGGCCTCAAACGCATCTTCTGTGCTTTGAACATTCCTAGTCCAGCTCCAAAGGGCAGGGAGCCGCGTGGAGATAGAACCTTCCAGGCTCAGACGCCGACGGCCCCTCACGCAGGGTGTGCGTGCACGCGCTCGGGTTGGCTTCGTGCAGCCCAGACCCAGGTAGGCGGCCGACCTGGGCATCGTTCTCGCAGGGACAGCTCTGAAGATGCCTGCGCCCCTCATCTTGCCTCTCTGCCTCTGGTGTTTGGATTCTCAGGTCCTGTTTGGTGCAGTGTCCGGGTCTTTTTGGAACGCACGTCTGTGCCCAACACAGGCTTGGTTGCGAATGAGAGCATGGCTCCCCTTTCCATGCTTGGCTCCACTGCACCTTGATGCAAAGCCCGCTGAAAATGTAGCCTTTAAAAAAAAATTCAGATGATTTTTTTGAAGATGAAATTAGCATACTTGGGCTGCCAAGGATGCCACTCTGTCCCATCCCTGGCCCTGCTGTCAGGACAGCTCGTATAAAAGAAATCGGTCCATGACGGTTTGGCAGCCAACCACGCCTGAGGTCAAAAAGCCTTACTTTTAAACCGTTGAAAACAGACTTTTTGCAAGTTTCTTAAAAGGGGCAAAGCTCACACCGTGCATCGAAGCGAGCGCAGAAAAATGCGCCCCTGGAGCGCGCCTTCCGCCCGCCTCTATCCCCGGTAAAGATAGTCTTAAAAACCGCCGAGTCTGTCAGACCTTCAGTTGAGTTGAATTTTGACTTTTGCAAATGGAAATGCTGCCTTTGAGCAAACGGATCAGCTCCTGCGATCCCAAATTTCCGCAGCTCCGATGAAACGCCTGGGGTCGATATCGCGTCGTTTGGCGAATCCTGTGCGCGCAGGAGATACACCATCGCGAAGGAAGGATTTCCTCCAAAGCTCAAGGGAAAGGGAGACAAGGTGGGAGGCGTGCTTTACGGCACCAGGTGTGTGGACGGTCTTGCTTGTGACGGTTCGTGCAGGCGTCACCGGTGGGACCGCTTCCCGACGCTGTGGGTCAGGAAGGCTCACGTACGAAGACCCTCAGAGGAGCAGGGAGGGGAGGGACGGAGACATGTCTCTCTGCCATTGAAGAATGCGATTCATTTAGGAAGAACAGAGAAAACAAAGGCGAGAGACCAGCCTCCAGGATTTCGCTGTGAAATGCCAGCGGCGTTTGTGAGAGAATTCCCATCTCAGAGGGATGTATCTGTCCACTTGCCCACCCACCTGGGCTGCGCCCCCCAGACTGTTCAACAGGGAAAGAAATTCACTTCTTGAGTTTGTCAGAAAAAAAAAATTAATAATAACTTCTTTGACGTCTTCAAATGGCTGTTCAGGGTCCACGGAAGGGACTCAGGGGGGATCCTCACAGGACAAAGGAAAGCAGTGATGCTGAGCGACAGTGTGAGACGCCCCGCACTTCGGCTGGGAGCAAAAATTCTCACCTTGAAAAGAGAAAAAAGAGAGTGGGACGTGTACATTAAGCAACAGGTACTTGGGGCACCTTCTTGGAGGTGAAACACCTCTGTAAGGTGTTGCTTGCCCGATCCCACAGCGCCACGGACAGGACAGGACTGCGGTGGTTTTGAAGCCTTGGGCATCATTCGCAGTGGCGGCGGGGGGGCTCTGCGCACGTGGCGGGGGGCCCGGCCACCGTCCGGATTCGGGCAGGAGCAGACAAGGAAAACGAGAAAGGAAGAAAGCAGGGCCAGGGCTGGCCAGGGCAGAGCAGCCTCAGAAGGGAGCCGCCACGTGCCGCCCAGTGACGGTACCCACCCGCGGGAAGAAATGCACCCGCGTCGCGTTCTGCGGATGCTGGCTTTGCTCCTGGATAACGTCCGGTCGGCTGGAGGGAGGCAGGGGGCCCGGTGGTGGGGACAGGTGGGCAGGGGGCATCTCCCCTCTCTCTCTCTCTCTCTGTTTCCCTGGATAGCCGCGTTCCCAGCACATTTGCAGACCCCAACCGCGCCTCGAGGGGGCGGGCAGTGCCCAGAGTCATCCCGCCTCCCCAGGCCGGGGGGACGGGGTTGCTTATGCAGGTAACGAGGTTGAGTGACTGATCTCAGATCACACAGCCTCAATCTTTCAGTCTTTTGACTCTCGGTTTTAGCGTTTCAGTTTAAGCCTGTGTGTTTGTGAGCTAGGTCACCAGGTGAAACTCAAGGTTACCAGCTGAGTGGCACCTTGGACAGCCCTGTCCTGCCGTCCAAGTGGGGCTCGGAGGCAGGGAGGAGTCCATAACAGCCGAGGGGCAAAGTCAGCTTTGATGGGAAGCGTGTAGGCTTTTTGGAAGACGTGAGCAGACTTTCAAGAGGCTGATGGAGAGAGGACTGGGTCGGGGGACAGAACCGTGGGCCGGGGAAGTGTCCCCGTGGCTCCAGGCTCTGCGTGGTCTGGCCTCAGACACAGCTTCCCGGAGACGTGTTCCTGAGACAGTCACAGCCGTGGGGGTGACGGCGAGTGGGCTGAGATGGGGGGTGTCCCTGGCTTTGCCTCCCCCACCAGTGACTGCCAGTTTAAACCAGCGAGTCTCTTGCCTTTCCTCAAGACATCTTGTGGCCTGTGTCCCCCGAACTGGAACCCTATTCCATCGAGGGCGTTCATGCTTCTATTTTAAGTCATGTTGTGGGATCTGTGTGCAGTAACTTTGGGGTGCATGGACCCTCCGGGCAAAGTTTGAGTCGAGACTTTGGAAACAAGGCGGCTTGTCTTGTTTATTTTGGAAAGTCATCCAGAAAGAAGGTTTGGAAATACAAAATCTGGGGACAAGACTCCACGTGAGAAGCAAAGGAAACAGTCCCCAGGTCAAATTGAGGCGTTGGGCAGAGCAGACCCTGGGTAATGGATGCAAATGGCAGTGATGGGGGGACCCTGGGCGGGGTGAGTCCCCGGGGCAAGCACGTGGCTTTGAGGCCACCGCCCCTCCTCCCCGAGCGTCCCGGGGGCGCCTTCCTGGGGTCCCAGCTGTCACGGCCACGCTCTGTTTCTCAGGAAGGCCGTGCAGACCCCCCCTTGTCACCACTGTGGCCACCTCCGTTGGTTTTCACGGTGGAGATGCCCGCGTGACTTTCAGGGCGCATCTGGGGACTGAGAGAAGTGAGCAGGTGGCACTTCTGAGCCCCCAGGCCGGGGATCCTCCCCGCTGACCACCAGAGAGCGTCTGCTTCCAGGTGACTCTGCAGCAGGAGAGAGACCCCGCCACGGGACTGGGGGGCCGGCAGCCGGGAGGGCAAGGGGGCTGCTGAGAGCCACCACACCCACCCACCCCTGACACGGCCTTCCCACCTTGCGCAGATGACTGCCTGCTTCTCGGCCGTTAGAAACGTGCCAGTGAAGTGCAAAAACACTTGCGCTGTTAGATTTCCCATCATCTTCTGTTCTTTCATTTCCTCTCGCTTTTGCATCATTTACTCATAAGCGGAGATCTTTGGGGCGATGGCACAACCGCCGTGTGTCAAGCTGGGAGAAGAAATCTTGGGGCCGCTGGTGTCACATCGTCCCCGGGGGCCGGCAGGTCACAGCGGGCCCAGCCCGGACAGCGCGCTGGCCACCAGCAGTTGGAGAGAGGCAGGTCTGTGGTTGGCTCACTGGCTGTTAAGGACCTGCTTTTAAAAATACCAGCTGTCTTTCTAGCATGAGGGGCTGGTGCTTTCACACGACGGCTAGCTGATCCATTCAGGCTGTGCGTGCGTCTCTGAACAAAACCAACCAATCGGAAACTTGCTGAGTTCTGATTTGAGCGTCTTAAAATTCCCAGCACATCACAGATGTCCATTAGCCACCTTCCCTTTTTTGTCTCTTAGTGGAAAAGACCCAAGCTTTTTTTTTTTTTTTGTCTCTTAGTAGAAAAGGCTCAAGCATTTAGCTCCTTCTGGTTTGATGACGAGAAAGGGGTGAATTTAACCACGTTAGGAGCTGCTACGGCTCATTTTTAAAAGTCACTTTATGGCCAGGAGAAATCGTGTGTTTTCATAACCTCGATAAACTCAGTTTTGCATGGTTACCCCTTCAGGTTGAAACACATTTCATTTCATCATTTCCCAGAAGGGGCACTGAATCCACCCATTTCCTGTTTTTAATCTCAGAATGTTCTGTGTTTCCTCCATGTCTGCTTTCCTGGCAGCAGGACCCTGGAGGTGATCGACAGCAACCCCTTTGGTGCTTCTGTAAGATCGTGCATGCTTTGCACGGAGCTGTAGTCGCACCTGCAGGCTCTTTGCACAGGACTGGATGTGCGAGGAGAGCGGGCTGTCCCAGCCGCGCGTGAGACGGGGCAGCGAGCTGCTGCAGAAGCTTCTGGAACCCCTGTGATGGCTGGGCCTGATCCCACATCTGACACTCCTATTTGTGCTCCCAGGCCCCCTCGGCCAACATCCCCTTCCTCTAGAATTTTCGGGGAAGGAGCATTCCTTTGTGACCAGATTTTTCAGCTTACTCAAGCCCTCTGCATGAGAAATCTTTCTAGAAACTGCTGGACACCCTGAGATCCTTATAAGAATATCTTGAAAATACTCTCACCTTTTCTTATTAATTCAAGCTTCCTTTCTTTTTTGCTAAGAATAACCTTTTTAAATTATTTTTGAAGTGCAGTCAGTTACCATGCGTCCATTTCTGGTGTGTTATCACCATGTCCCCGCCATGCACATACACACATACATTCCTTTCCATCTTCTTTTTCATTAAAGGTTATTGCAAGATATTGAACATAGTTCCCTGTGCTCTGCAGAGACTGCTTTTTTTTTTAAAATCTATTTATATATTTAGTGGCTAACGTTTGCAAATCTCAAATTCCCAAGCTTACCCCTTCCCACCCCTTTTCCCTGGTAACCATCAAATTGTTTACAGTGTCTGTGAGGCTGTTTCTGTTTCTGTTTTGTAGGTGAGTTCATGAGTGTCCTCATTCTTTGCAGCCTTGGCTCTGATGTTGCAGAGCGACCACTGGCGGGCACGCACTTTGCAAACTGTAACCCCGTGAGCCGGGGTGGGGGTGGGGGGGTCTGTTACCAGTTACGCCTCCCGCAAACAGTCCTCAGGCCTGCCTGCCTGCAGCGTCGTGGGTGATGGCTTCCAGGTTTCCGTAACGGTGCAGGTGGCAAATGTGTACTCCTCTTGGGGCCAGAAACTTCCCGATGCCCTGGTCCGACCGGGTCGGTCCCGAGCGTCGCTTCAGAACCTGTCATTGTGTGTAAAGAGCTTATCACTGGTCCCTACGTGCCCCTGGCTTTGGATTCCCTTATCTGTTGGGAGGCCATTTTTGGCTTCTTCCTCCACCTGCTCATTTGCGACTTCGAATCTGCTGGGTGTTAAGATAAGGAAGAGCCATCTCCTCTTGCCACAACCGTGCAGGAGGTGAGGGGACAGACGCCCCCGGGGAGGGCAGAGGGACTCACCGAGGAGTAAACACATGCATTGGAGTTCAAAGTTTTTTTTGGGTTTTTTTTTTTTTTTTGTATTATAGTCGGTTACAATGTGCATCGATGTCTGGTGCACAGCATCGTGTTTCAGTCACACTCGCACGTACATATATGTTCCTTTTCGCATTCTTTTTCATTCCAGGTGACTGCAAGGCATTGCATATGCTTCCATGCGCTCTACAGAAGACACGTGCTGTGTCTCTGCTGCATGTGCAGTATTGTGTGTCTGCGGGCCAGGTCAGCGGGAGATGCTCGAGTTCCCACGGTTGCATTTTTGAGTTTTTCGCCCTCCTTGGTCTTCATTCAGACCCTTTCCACTTAAGTTTTCATCGTGCATCTGTCGCTTAGACCTGAAGCCCCCGCGTCGAAATGAAAGGCTGGCGATCGTTCTTTATCTGATGGGCAAATACGTCTTCTTATGACCTTATGAGAAAGGTCATTATTCTCGGCCCTCAGCTTGACAGATCTCGGGTGAAACTTTCCGTGAATTCCACGCCGTGTCTGTTTTTCCATCTTATCAACGTTTAGACTTGTGAATACCTGTGTTTCCTGAAAATATGCCCCTTAGGCAGGCTGTGGCTTCCCCAATCCCTCTTCCCTGCGGAGAAGGTAGAATCTTGCTATAAAAGGCCCCGGCTAGGGGGGGCTGGGGGTGGGGAGTCGCGGGAGTCGTGGGGTCACCGGACGGGCACAGGGCCGTCCTCTGCGTCTTTGGAAGCTGCAGTCCCGCGTTCCCAGGCATCCAGGCCTCCTGAGAGAGAGAGGACCCCGACTCTCTTTCTCTCGGCTCCACCATCCCACGCCGTGCTAGCCTTCAGGCCCTCGGCCACCCCTGCCCCTCCGCAGGGCGGGCCTGGAGCCGGTCACCCACCCGCCTGCACACGTCCGTCTGGCCTTGAACTCTGGCTGGGTTTCTGCGCCGTCTGCACTGCCCCTTGGTGGGGAGAAGAGAAGGAAGTCTGTCCAGCCGTCACGCGTGGGGCTCTCTGATGTCACCAAACGCAGCAACTGACATGGAAGCCAGTCCTCTAATGGGGACACCGAGGCCAGGGTGTGGGGGCCTCAGTCTGAGACGGGGTCTGTCTGGCCTCAGCGGCTCCGTGGTGGGTCAGTGAGCCTCCAAACCTGAAAGTGTCAGCCCTCCTTTGTGTGTTTCTCTGTCTGTTACAAGGAGGGACACCCGCTCCCGCCAGGGACCCAGCCTGACCCAGAGCCAGGATGCAGGGGGTCGTGTTAAAACTCTGAGTGACAAGGAGGCAGGGCAGGCGGAATTCCCTCCGGGAGCATCTCCCGTGGACGGACGGCGCTGCCCCGTGTTTGTCTGAAACTCAGGCTACAAAACACCAGGTCTGTCCTTCGTGCCTGCGAAGAGCTCCTTCTCGGATGCTCCGGCCCCGGGAAGAGATCGGTGGTCCTCCCGGCCCGGTGCCCTCCAGAGCGGCCGGACGTGAGTGCTCTGAGCCGACAGCTCACTTCACTGAAGGGATGAGCCTGGGGAGGGTGCAAGGGGCTGGGCGGGAAGGAAGGAGGGAGGCAGTGCAGACCCCCGCTGTGGGCGGGCCCCCACCCCTGCAGGGCCCCTGGGCGCCAGGCTGCGCGCGCTGCCCCGCCCTGGCCGAGGGCTGCCCGGCGGAGGGCCAGCATCCCCGGTGTCCGAGACGTGGAACCAACTGACCAAAACCCAAGGGACCCTCTCGAGCACGCCTGCTCTTTGTCCTGGGACTAGAAAGGACGCTGAGAGGAAATAGTGCCCTGGGGAGAGACTGTTGTCCGAAGGGTGGGTGTGGCCGCCTCCGCGGCGCAGAGAGATGTTGGATAAACTGAAGTGTGCCTGGGGAGGGAGACGCTGTGTCTTGGTTTTAGGTGGCGTGCTTGGGCTGGCCATGTCCAAGGCGTCCTGGGGAGATGGGACCGGTGTGCGGTGCACAATTCAGCCAGGAAGCCTGGAGGATGGGGTGTGGAGGGGGCCGGGCCGGGCCGGGCCTTGGGTGGGGATGGAGACTGGGGCCTTGCCCCTTCCAGAGCTCTCCTTCCCCCCCTCCAGGGAGAGACTCACGTGGGTCTCTGGGCTGAGAGGACTCTGGGCCACGGCAGCCGTGGGCGGCGGCCGGGTGTTCAAGGCTGTCGGGGGTGGTCAGGGCACGACCGCCCGCCGGCTGGGAGGCCGGCCCGCAGGACAGAGGGTGACGCGCAGGACAGCCACCCCCAGGCCTGCATCCCCGCGCCGGCCCCGTCAGCATCCCCAGCGTCCCGTGCCGGGATGCGGTCCAGCCCCCAGGCTGAAGGGGCCCCGGGTCCCCTCGGGACCCTGTCTCTCTCGTGCTGGATGCACGGCAATGCAGCGTGTTAGCTTGCAGGGAGAACTCGAAAGGACCGGCCCTGGGAGGGGACCAGTCCGTGGAAAGTCTCGAGAGATAACCAGTGGGTTTCCACCAGAACAACAGTAGTTCGTGGAGAATAAGGACGAGGGAGCGCGGTGCGTTCGTTTTCAAACCCACCCCGCCAGGGAGCTTTCCATCTGAGCTCGGGGGGCAGGAGAGGCTGAGGGGCCCCGCCGGCCCGCACCCCCTCGCCACGTGCCCCTGGAAATGCCAGATAAGGATTTTTGTCTGAGCAGCCTCCAAGCTCGTCCGGCGGGAATGGCGCGTTATCTCCAGGGACAGAAGATGCCGCAAGCGGGTTCACCCGGTTTCTGGCCTGTTTCTCCCTAGACTTCATGTTTTTCCCTCTTTGCCTGTTTTCGTTTTCAAACGTCGCCTTTGGAGGCCCAAGCAGGGTCCACCTGAAGACACCTACACTTCCTGACGTTGCTTTGGCTCCCAGCTCCAGAATTAAACATGTGGCCATGGGGCAGGGCGGTCCCGCCGTGTTGTCACGCTGGCTTCTGCCCACGAGAGGAGGTGGCAGAGCGGCCTCCGAACTCGGGGGGGCTTCCGGGTCTGGGACCGTGTAGGGCCGACACACAGGTGACCTGGGACGGCGTCCCCAGCCGGCCGACTGAGAGCAGGCCTGTCACTGTCCGGCCGGGCCGCCAGCCGGGAGATGGTGCTGGCGTGGGAGCTGGAGTGGGGGCTTCTCTGCAGGGGAGGGTGTGTGTGTATATGTGAGTGTGTGCGTGTGTCCATGTGTGTCTGTGCGTGTGTATGTGTGTGTGTGCGTGTGCCTGTGTGTGTCCATGTGTATTAGCATGTCTCTGTGTATGTGTGTGCGTGCATGTGTGCGTGTGTCCATGCATGAGTGTGTGTGTGTGTATGTGTGAGTGTGTCTGTGTCTGTGCATGTGAGCATGTGCACGCACGCCCCGCGGAGCGCCAGCTGCAATTCCTGCCGGGCTGCGGCCGTCACTGCTCCGGCGCCTCGGCGTTCGGCGGGGCTGCCACTGGCTTCCTCTTTCCCGCATCCCTGTATTTCGTTATTCGCCTGCTTCCCCTTCTGGGCTATTACAGCGCAGCCAGGAGGATGTGGAAACGCAGTTACGCTATGACACAGGCCGCAGTGTCACAATCGGGCTGGCGGCCTGCATCCCGGAGGTTTCTGGATGAGGCGGGAGGAGGGAAGGGGGCAGAATGCAGAAGTGGGGCTCTGGAAACCCAGGTTCTGGCGAAAGCTGGAATGCTTTTCCCCTAAAGCCCAGAGTTTCCCATTAACGGGCTCCCCAGGTGGCTGCGGAAAGCTGCAGGCGTGTGTTTCTGCTTCAGGACCTGGGGTCCCTCGGAGGGGGCTTCCCGAGCCAGAACCCCCGACCCTCTGTCCCCCAGGCCTCCCCGCGGGCTCCTGGCTTCCTTCCGTCCGTCTGCAGGGCGTTGGCCTCGTCTGCTCCCCTGTGCCTGCCTCCCCTCCCGCAGCGTCTCATCCTGACACCTGCCCAGTGCCCACCACGAGGCGCCCTGAGCCTCGATGGCTCCCTGTGGCCTGGGGACCCCATCTCAGCTTCCAGAGACCTCCGGACCCTGGGTCCCTCTCCCCCTCCACATCCTGAGCCCCTGGGAGGACCCCTGCACCCACACTCCTGCCCTGCGTGCCCACTGGGCCGCCTTCTTGCCTCTCGTGTTGAACGCTGTCCTGCTTGGGGTCCAGGCAGGGTCGCCCGTCCCGCCAGGCTCTCCCCACGCTGGACACGACCCTGCTCCGAGGAGGGCCCTCTGGGGCTGGTCGGAGCCCTGCCCGCTTCCCCGGGCTCTGTGCCCACCCTCTGTGATGCTGGAACACAGGCCACCCGTTGAAGGCTGGGGGCCGTCACAGCTCACGGGCGGCAAAAGCCAGGTCAGCCCTCAAGGGACAGCAGAGGAAGGTTATCTCTCTGGGACAACCCTCTCATCTGAGCCCTCACATCCGGTGGGTACACATGGCGCCCTGGACTGGCCCAGGCGAGCCGGGGGTCGCAGACGTCCAGGAGGGAGGGGTGCACCTGCGAGCTTCACGACCGGGGCCCCCCCTCTGCCCCGGTGCCAGCAGGCGGCCTGTCTGAGCCCCGTTTCTCCGTTTGCAAAGTGGGGTCCGGGTGTCCTCATGGGGCTGCTCCAGGGAGGGAAGAAGAGGGGTTCCAGATGGCACTTCTCACAGTGACCGTGCCCGGTGACAGCTCACCGAGGGTGGGGCACAGCTGGGGGTGGGGGCCAGGTCGCCCTGCCCCGAGACGTGGCGCGCTCGGTGTGGCGTGGACTTGAAATGGGAAGAATGCATGACCTAAACTGGTCCTGCTCACGTGTTTCTCAGTAAACACAGCTGAATCATAAAGCTGGGCGGGCGGGGGTGGGCAGGCCAGGGAGAAGCGGGGGACCTTCCTTATTTCAAAGAAGTGTGGCGTGAGGGGAGGGCCGGGCCTTTGGAGAGGCCCTGATCCTAGGAAACAGCTGACACCTACCAGGAACACCGCGATGCCTCAGGTTCTTCCCGAGAGGCGCGGGGATTCGGCAAAGTCCCGGCCGCCGAGGGATGAGGGAGGCCTGTGACGCGTCCGTGGCCCGTGGCCACTGGGCCCTCGCCCCTCCCAGCGCACGGAGACCTGGGCCAACCTGTGTGCCGGGGCCACGTCCGAGGGGACCGGGCCTGTGGCCTGGTGACTGTCTGGGGTCGCAGAGATTCCGGGAAGCAGAGGGAGGCGGGGCCAGGGGCGCCTTGTCCACATCCATCTCATCGTCCTGGGGGTGGGTGGTCAGCGCCCTGCCCTGGACCGGCGCTCTGCGGGCGAACAGTGCTTGTTGGACGTGGCTCTGAAAGTCAGGCCATGATGAGAAGCGGGGAGGCAGGAGAGGAGAAACGAAAGGGACAAGCGCGAAAGACTTCCTTCAGGGAAGAGCAGAAAGTGCAAAGTGTTGGCATCTGGCTCCCCAGGTTTGCAGGCGTTCCCACCGGATCCTGGAGAGCTTGACGCTGCCCCGTGCCTGGCTTTGTGTCTCCCCACTGTGTGCAGGATGCTCCCCGGTTTAGAAGCGGGGGAAGCAGGGGCTTCACTGCCGGCTGGGTTGGGGGCGGTGTGACCGGCGTGGGGAGGGGGAGGCCCGCCGGTGCTCAGACCCGGGCACTGCTGTCCTGTGGGGTGCGAGTCCCCGTGAGAGCAGGATGGTTACGCTGGAGACTTGCACTGAGCTGCCTTGCTAGATCTGCACGACCTTTGCCACTGGCACGTGCACACACGCGCGTGGACACACGCATGTGCGCGCACACGGCTGAGCCCTGGTGCACAGCCCGAGGCGCCCACCCCACCGCGTGCAGGCTGCGTCCTGGCCGCTGTCCCGGCCTCCCCCAGGCCCTCCTCCTCGTCTGCTGAGTCACCTTCTGCCTGGAATTCTGGCAGGGACCCCCTCCGAGCTTCTGGAAGGGAGGCCCAGCAGGGGACCCGCCCTCCGTGTGTCCTGAGGGAGATTACTGTATCTCTGGCCTCCCTGACGCAGGGCCCGGGCTCCTGGGATCTTGGAGGCTTGACAGCGTGCCAGCCGCGGGGACGGGAGGGCATGGCCGGGGTGCTTGCGGAGTCCGGAGGGCAGCCTGGAGGAGGCGGCACTGTGGGTTACCGCCGGCAGTCCTCCCCGGGCCCCTTCCACAGCCGAGGGCAGCCCACCCTGTGCCTCCTCTGTGTGTGAAAGGCTCACATGGCGACCGTGCAGGAGGCCGGGCATGTTTGACAGCCAGAAGCACCCCCTTTAGTTGGCAGGGCTGGATTTCAGCCTGAGTGCTCCAAGAGCCAGCACGGGAAAGCCACATCTGCCACGTGTGCCCAGTCACACTCACTGATGCGCGTGCCCGCAGACGCCCAGACGGCCGTGCACCACCTGTCCCCCATCCCTCCTCTCCATGTGGCCGGGGAACCCCAGCCCCACGGCCACGGGGAGCACCCCTGGTCCCCCCTGTCCTCACGGGACCTCGACATTGGAAGGCGGTCCCCACTGTCCTCCGCCGGGCCCCCCACCCGGCCACACCGGCCATGCTCCTGCGTGCGGCCTCGGTTAGCTGGTAGAGGTTCCCTCCCTTGCTCTTCCAGCCTGTCTGACCCACTGTGTTTTTATTACTCCCTCCCTGGAGCAAGATTTGGAACGGAAAAACAAAATAAAGCTCGAATTTTCACCTGTCCCCAGGCCCTCACGGGGTCTCCACGTCCCCTGGTTCATGATAAGACCTTCGTGGCTTCTCATTACGTCTCCAGCACCTCGGTTTCCTTCAGACCCTGTGTGTTGCCTGAAAATGTCCTTTTCTTCTCTCTTTTCAGAGAACTCGGTTTTCTTGCTCTGGTTTTTTTAAATTTTTTTTTCCCATTTTCTCCTTTTCCTGGTTTTCTTTAAATTGTAGAAGCTGGGGGTCAGTTTTAGACCCTTCTTCTTGGTGTTTCCGTAGACTGGCTCTCTTTGAATAGGTAAATGCTGTTTTTACCCACCCCCTCCCCCAAAAGAAATTTTTCTTCAAAAAATTAAAGGAAAAGGCAGGAAGGGTGTAAGATTCAGAACACATCCCTAAATCTGTTTTCACGTGCAGATACTTCCCCCGAGCAGTGGTGGGCTGTGTCTAAGCAGGTGGTGAAGGGAAGGTTCCTGAGGGCGTCCACGCCGTGACTTATGAGGCTGTCCCCTGAACAGAGCATCCTTTGCGAGTCTGCCGTCTTCCTCTTCAGAAGGAGAGTCTTTGCTTTTCAGTGCCCCCCCCTTCTAAGTTAGAGATTTATCATTCAGAGCTTGTCCATGTTCGCTGTGCACAATTAAAAGTGTGTTGATGAAACACAGACAGAACAGGACGGGTGCCCAGCTGGGCTGTATTGAGACGGAGGATGGAGTTTGGCTCATCCCCATCGTCTGCCCGTCAGGGCCCCCGTTCAGTCCCGTGTGTGTTGCCTGCTCTGGACCACAGACCTGACAGCTGTAATTTGAAGTAAAGCGAAGTTGACTTGGGCCATTTTGTTCCATTCCACCTGAAGCCACCCAGCTTGTCCCTCCTCCTGGCGGTCAGCCTGAGACCCCTGTGCGGGTGGGTGAAGGCCTTGAAAAGGTCACTCGGCCCCTCTCCCCGGAGGCAGGCGAGGACCCACCAGGGTGTTTGGGCGTTGGAGGGGAGCCCTGCGTCTGAGGGCACGGCTGCCCCTCCCTCCCGGAGGCTGATGAGGGTCCAGGTTCAGAGACGGCTGGGATGCCATGGGCCCGAGGCAGAGGCATCCAGGGGGCGTGTCAGAGCACAAGCGCGTGCACGCGCAGGCCACGTGTGCTGGGATGCGCACACCCGAGTGCCGGTGGCCGCTGTCCGCTGGCCGGAGCACTGGCGAGAGTGACTCCCTGTTACTGGCTTGACCGGGCGCCCTGGGAGCTGCACCCAGAGGAAATCAGATTCTTTCGGCCTTACCCCTTCCAAGCCCTGCTTTAATGCACGTGGATTTCTGAAAATGTTCCAGAACGGTGGCTGTCTTCCGAGGTCACAGTAAGGAGCTGGCCGATTCGATGACCCTGGGGTGAGCCCCGTCTCCTGTGCAGGAGCAGAGGAAGTGGGGAGAGAGGAGCCAGTGCCTGGAGCCTCTTCATCTGAGCCCAGAGCTGGGCTGCAGACACAGCCGGCCCAGAACCGGGCACGACGCGGAGGGAAGGAAGGACGCGGGGCGGGTTGGAGTCCAGCACATCCCCGCAGTCGGGGACACCGGTGCGTCACGGCCTCCTTCCTCACGAGCACCCAGCGGTGCCCCGTGGTGCCGGGGCCGTGCAGGACCCCGGGCCGGCTCGGACGCCGGGGCCCCTGGAGTCCCAGGGAAGGGGCTGGCCGAGTGGGAATCGGGGTGTAACCGGTCCAGCTCAAGAGTCACCCCACACCCCGGGGCTCCGTGTCTGGGGCTCAGGCTGCAGCTCCCCCTTCTGTGAGTCTGGAAGGACACCCGCTCCTGGTGCGAGCGATCAGGAGGCGTTCGCGCTCTCCTCGGACAAAGCTGGGAGCTCCCCCAGCACAGCAGGCGCCTTAAGGACCAGCACCCCCCACCCCTAGCAAGGTCCAGGGGTCTGGACCTGGACCTCTCCTTTGCCGCCTTCTCACCTGGGGACCCTCTCGCTGGGGCCGTGACGGGGGAGGGCGCCAGTCCCTGCAGTGCTACCCCTGCAGGCGTTCCAAGGGTCCCGGCGGATGGACCCTCACAGCCTAACGGGAGGCTAGCGATCTGCCCGTGACCGCTGGGCTCACCCGCCTTGACGAGTGCGTGGGGAAGTCAGAGCGCCTTTCTGCCTTCTCCCAGATTCAGATCTGCGTGTGATCGCCACCAGATTTCCACCGCGATCGCCAGCATCTTGAACGTGGGACAGACCTCCTCTCTCCCATTTTGAGAACAACAAATGCTTCGGCACAAGATCTGGACTTGTAAGCCGGGCTGTGGTGCGGGGCGCATCAGGCCCGGCCCGGCCAGGGCTCCCCGCCCCACGTGAGCGAGCAGAGGGGCAGTGCGGCCGATTCGAGGGCTCAGCAGGCGCGCGGGCGCCGCCCGGGCCAGGGCACTGGGGCCAGCCGCTCCGGGAGAGCGCGTGGCGGGTGACCTAGATGTGGCCACCCTCGCAGGACCGTGGCGAGGGCTGCAGGGGGTTTACGGAGAGTGCTCCCCGAGTCCCTGATGTTTGCAAAACCCCAGGCCAATGATTGCCTCCCAGCAGGTGCCAGGCTGACGAGACAGAGTGAGGCAGGATGGGGAGGGACTGGGCGGACACGACAGGATGGGGCGGCTCCTCGCATCCTTCTGCAGTGCACGGAGGGAGCACCAGCGAGAGAGACTGGCTCAGTTCGCCTTTTCCCCAGGGAGGTGCCGGGACCTGATGGTTACAGCTTTGTCTTGTGTTTTTTATTTAAGCTCTTTGTAATTTTAACAGCGTCAACTCTTGAGGGCAACCACTTTCCATTTAATTCCAAGTCTCCCAAACCAAACAACTGATTCTCTTGGAAAAACAAAATTAACAATTCGCATTCAGCGTCTAAGGATGCCCTGTAATGCTATTTATATCAAACAGTAGTGGGGGGAAGGGAAGGAGTTCCGACTGAACTCTGTGTGTTCAGGGCTGTGACTTGGCCCCCCAAGACCTCTGCACTTGAACGCTTTCGAGAAAGGCACCTTTTGTTTATTTTTTAAATGTGTATTTTACTCATTTGTTTTATTTTTAGGTGGGAGAGGTAGTTAGGTTTTGGGTTTTTTTTTAACGGAGGGGCTGGGGATTGAACCCAGGGCCTCGTGCACGCTAAGCACGCGCTCCACCCTCCCCCCTAACGCAGCTTTGAGATGAACGGTGTTCAGGTCTCGCCCCGTCGCTCCTTCACTCGTCCGACGGTGGACCAGTGACCGGCACGCCTCCCTGCGTTGCTCCCTGTCACCAGCACGCACGGCCCGTCGCGGAGGGGCTCCTTGGAGGTTGCCCGACTCCCCTGTCAGGGATCTCAGTGGTGTCCCAGGGAAGTGGGGCTGTTCCGTCACCTAACTGGGGAATTTTATATTCTGCCATGTGTTGTGATGGCCGTGATTTTGAAAAGGTCAGCGCCTCCCTTCGCCTCCCCCTCCTTGTCTGCGATGGCTTGGCGCCCCCATGACCCAGAGCGACCGAGATGCCAGAAGTCGATACAAAAGGCTGCAGCTCAGTGCAAAGGTCGCTGTGAAGTCAGCATCACCTGGACCGCAGGTGCACCCAGGGGGGCCCCGGGCGACGGCTCTGTGGACGGGACACGGGGTAGCGGCGGTGTCATTTGGATGATCACAGAACAAGGTTTTGTTACCAAATAATCGAGGTTCTTCAGGGAATAGCTTTGGAAGTGTAGCCCAGACTATGCTTCCCCATTATCCTAATATTTTGATAAATTCTTCACGGTTAAAAAAAAAATGGCGGGGGAGGATCTTTGGCCAGAGAAGTTTGGAAAAGACTGGTTTTAAGCAAATCTGAGTAGGTCTGTGTCCTGCAGGAAACTCTTAATACAGTGGGTCATACAACGCGTTTAATTGAGCAGCTACTCTGTGCACGTAACTCAGTCGCTGGGGAGTCACTTCTGCAGGGAAGACGGCATGTGTGTGCGCGTGCGCGTGCGTGTGTGCAGATCTGTTAAGTCTCAGGACACAGGCACACGCGGGAAAGCTCTGACCTACAAAACGGAGCAGAAACTTGGAGATCTGAGGTGATGATTGCATTTAAGGGGGCAGCTGATAAAGACGACCCGCGGAAATCGGTATTTCGTTTTGAGGGGGACGGAGACACTCATGGTTCCCCCACTCAATACGTGGCTTGAACGTTTTCTAAATTTTCTGCAAACACCTTCTAAGAAAAAGCTCCTTGGGGAACCCCGGCTGTGCGGACAGCCTGTGACGGTTCACACAGCTTTTGAAAAGGCAGGTGCCTCCCGGGAGAAGCTCAGGTGTGATGCTGGGATCTGGGGCCCACCTGTCCCAGGTTGGCTGGCGGGTGTCCCAGAGTTCTAGAATGTTCCGGGTTGGCGGTCCCAAGACCCCCAGTACACCAGAGGGGGCTCGCCATCTGCGTGATTTAATGCCGTGGGCGCGGCCCTCCGGGAAGTCCAGCCCTGTTCCTGAGTAATAACACATTCCTTTCAAATAATAATAATAATGCTTTCTTTTAAACTCTCGCTCCCCCTCTCAGACGCTGCTACAGCCCAGTTTTCTCTTTTCCTTCTTTATTGCAGCTGCCTATGCGGCTGACGGCTTTGGGGATTTTTGTGTGATAATTCCCAGTTCTTTCTCTCGTAAGTATACACTTTGCTTCTGGAAAACGGTCGTGTGTATTCATCTCATACTCGTGTCCATCCTGTAAATATTGTGAATGCATGCTTTTCCATCACCCGCCTTCATAGTTGATTAAAAAAATGAGATAAATTAAATATCGACCATGCTGTTCACTAAAACGTCTACCGTCAGGAGCATGACAACACAAGGAGGTACGTACACAAGGTTTTAGACTGTTAAAAGCAAGGGGAACACTGCTCAGTATGTTGTAATAACCTCTAATGAAAAAGAATGTATAAACAAATGTATGTGTGTATGTGCATGACGGGGACATGACACTGTGCACCAGAAGTTGACACATTGTAACTGATGGTCCTTCAATTAAAAAAAAAAATGATGGGTGTAGAAAGCATGCCTTTTGTGGTGGCAGGGTGGTAACAGTGAGGGCAGAAGTGACAATAGTATTAACAGAATTATTGCTCTGCAAATGCTGTTAAACCGTCTTGTTCTTAATGTTCTGATTCTCTGCTTTTTTGTGGATGGAGTGCGGTGCTGAGGGCCGGACTTCCTGACACCCTTAAGCAACACGACGTGCTTTCAAGATGCGTTTTACATGCTTGTAGGGTGGGAGGCAGAGACACACCCTCCCCCTGTGGCTCTTCAGTGCTCATTTCAGAAGTGAGAAGGGACACATCGCAGGGCTTCGCGGCCGTTAGCCCGTGGTCCCCGCCCCCCGAGCAGCGGCCGGTGGGACCTTCCTGATCTGAGCTGTCGGACCAAAAGCAGATGTTGCTTTCATTTTGCCTTTTTAGGTTTGAGAGAGGGCGATAAATACATTTGGGCAACATCCCTAAAGGAGTATTTGAAGGAGTGAGGAGTGCTTTTTCTAAAAGGTGCAGGGAGCCGGGTGCTTAAAGCAATGCAAGCGGGTTGCCCCCTTTAGGACTCCAGACTCTGCATCAGGGAATTTTGCATTATCATAAGGCAGCGTGAGAAAGCACATGGTGCGTGTTAATACCGTTCACAGTACACACTGTCCTAAAAGATGTCAGTAACAGTTAAGACAGGTCTGTGACATCCCGGTGATCAGAAACTCTTTGGTACCTGCAAGGTTTTGCACTGTCAGCCTGAGCCGTCTCGTTTTCTCATAACCTCGATTGGCTGCTTTTCCAGTCTGTAAAAGTTGCAGAGATCTTTCTCTTCCTCATGTCTCTGTGAGTTCGCTGAAAAACAACAGCTTCATGTTTACTGTGAGACGTATGCGTAAGTCTGTATAAATGTGCGTGTGTCTCTGTATATGTGCGAGTGTGCCTATACGGTGACTTAAAACACCAGGGTACCAGGGCAGAGAAATAATCTCAATTTCGAGACGGACAGTCACGTTGCAGAAATGAGAAAAAGTCAAGTGCGCTTGAGAGTAAGCTAATACCAGAGTGGGGCGGGTGTTGCTCAGGGGCAGAGCGCGTGCTTAGCATGCACGAGGTCCTGGGTTCCATCCCCAGCCCCTCCACTTAAAAAAACAAGCAAAAAATTAATTTAAAAAAATACATAAAGAAACCTAATTACCTCCCCGCTCCAAACATAATAATAATAATAAAAGAGCAAGGTGATACCTTCCAAGACGCGTTTGCATTAAGTCTGAGGAAGGCTCGGGCATCTGGCACCATCAAAGCTGACCCTCTGGTGAAAACCTCAGACCCCACTTTACGGCGTGGACAGAGATACAGGGTCTGGAGGCGTTGCAGGTGACCATGTTTTGATTCACTGCCTGTCTCTATATTACACAGTTGGGTTCACAGTGTATAAGCACCCCTTTGTCTCCTTCTCCATCCCCTCCCGAGTACCCGAATTGTAACCCTCCCCCTCCGCATTCCCACACCCCCCACCTCCCGCCCCCAAACAGCAACCCAGCTGTTCTGGGGCCAACATCACCACCTAGAGGTCACGGTGGAGAATTACCCTCCTGACCCCTCATCTCTTTTTCTTACTACTTGAAAATTGATAACACAAACTGGCCACCTCTTTTCGCTACCCCCCCCCCCGATTTCACTCCACTTAAAAGCTTAAAACGTCAAAGAAGGGTAAACATTTTTTTTCAGCAGCCAAACGTATCTTTTATTTTTTTTTTTTACTGAAGTATCATCAGTTGGCAGTGCTGTGTCAGTTTCTGGTGCCCAGCGTCATGTCCCCGTCATACGTGCACATACATATATTTTTATATTCTTTTTCATTACAGGTTACTACAGGGTGTTGACTAGAGGTCCCTGTGCTTTGCGGGAGGACCTGGTTGGTCTGTTTGATGCATAGCAGTTAATGTCTGCAAGCTGTAAATTCCCAGTTTATCCCTTCCCAAGCTAGCAGTTCTTCAATGAATAGGAAAAAAATATTTTTAAAAGATGAAGAAAAGATTTGCAAAAGAAGAAACTGACAAGGGCGGGATTTCCATAATATATAAACAGCTCACACAGCTTAATAAGAAAAAACAAAAACAAAAACTCAGTCCAAAAATGGGCAGAAGACCTAAGCAAGCAATTCTCCAGTGAAGACATACAAATGGGCAACAGGCACATGAGAAAATGCTCAGTGTCGCTAATTGTCAGAGAAATGCCGATCAAAACTGCAGCGAGGTGCCACCTCACGCTGGTCGGAACGGCCATCCTTCAAGAGGATAAACGTATTTCTAATCATGCATCTCTGCAAGGAGAAAGAACGCTACATTTCATAAGTTAGAATAAATGGTTTTATGAGCCTTAAAAATGCTTAAAAGTCTTCCTAAATCCGTTAGAGGCAGCGCAGAAACATGTCTTCACCTGAAAGCTTCATTCTGTTATCCTCATTCAGGCTACACCTTAAATATTGTTGTTGCATTCAATGTGTTGCTGGGTGGTGGCCGGTGGCCGGAATATTTCTGTTTCTTGTTTTGCCGTTGAAAATATTGAGCAGTCCAGGTTCACATGGCCTCAACTCGTACTGCAGAGCCAGTTGGGGAATGTCTTTTCAATGGGAAAATGCAGTCTGAGTTCCAAATATTTACCTGAGCAATTAAGTATAAAGAAACATTCTAAAAGGAAAAAGAGAATGAAGGGGAGACACCATCCATTTGTAAGGCGGGGGCTGCCCTTTGCGTTAAAACGTTTTAATCGTTCGTGACTGCACGCGATGCTTGGCGGCAAATCTGGGCCTCTGGCCCCGCTGACCCAGAATCACCCGGATTCTGCAGAATCTTCCGTGCCAAACTTGCCCATGTGCTGAGGTTCCGGGGCCGGGGGCGGGGAGGGTGCCCTGAAGACCGTCCTGTTACTAACACCATCGCTGTGAACGCGGCCTCTGAAACATACGCCGGCGAGACTTTAGTTTTTCCTAATTCTGAATTGCTTCTGTGAAGGAACGTGGCTTCGGCTCAGGGTTTGAAGACACCCAGTCTTCACGTGATTAAATAGTGACACGGGGCCCTGTCCGTCAGCTCTCGGTAGTCAGAGGGAGAGCTGCCGGGTTAGACGCGAGCCAGGGTGGTCCAGAGGTCTCCGATCCGTGTTCTATGTTTCATCGGTTCGATTCGGCACCTTACCGAGCCGGACATTTTTCTAAGCGGTGGGGGATGAAGTTATAAAAGATTTAAAAGCATGACCCTTCGACTCAGGAAAGTGTAACATTTCACAGACGCTAAGCAGCTTGGGGTCCAAGGAGATGGGGCGGAGGGAGGGGTCTGGGAATTGGGAGGAGGCTGACATCAGCCCTGGCCACTTCCCATGGGGACAGCCGCCGTGGGGTGGACCCAAGTTGAGGGGGACTGACTCATTCCTGAAACTGACACACACCCCCGGGGCGGGTCTGAAGGGAGGAGACTGAAGGCCTGGTCACGTGGCCTTCTCAGCGAGGGGAGTCAGAAGCCAGCCTGTCCCTTTGGCTGGGCCCCCGGGCGTCTGCTTACGACAGTGCCAGGGACGGGCAGCTCAAATAAGTCCCCCGCGTCGCCTCGGGCATCCGTCCCCTCTCCCCCTTCCCTGGTCCGGGCAGCCGCTGGTGCCTGACTTCTGCAGCTTGTGTGCCTCAAAATCATGGGTACCCCCGGCACCCAGATCCACACAAGTCACACGCAGGGACAAGGGCCAGCCCTCTGCACACGAGCGCCCGTCCCTTCTGCGGCTCCTTGAGTGACAAGCTGCCTGCAGGGGAGCCTGCCAGCCAGGCTTGGATGAAGCCACCGCCTTGTGGAGGCCACCCCTCCTTCACCCCACCTCCTCCCTCCCTCCTGGAGCCTGCTTGCTCGAGATGCTCGGGGTCTCACCCCTCTTAGCGCGAGGCGTGTTTCTCTGAGTCCCGCACGTCCCGTCCCCTCGACGTCCCCGGGGACCGGCTTCTGTGTCCCTTTGATGTCCTTCCTTCCCGCTGACCCGCCTGGGCCATGCTCGCCTGTCTTCGAGGAGGCGTCCTGCCTGGCCAGTGCAGGAGACCCGGTTGTCCACTAACCCAGGCCCCCAGATGGCATCTTCCGCCCTCTTTTCTTGGACCACACCGCTGCCCTAGCTCTCCGTCCCCTAAAACCCTCAAAGCCATTTTCACGCGGACATAAGTGAAGCCAAGAGACCCCTGTCCCGAGCTCACGTGTCCAATGCGTGCACTTCAACGCAGGTGGACCTGGCTCGTGTGTCTGTGAAGTTCACCTTTTGAGGCCTGGACTGTGTCTGCCTCATGTTAGGGTAGTTTTACGCCCGGATGTCTGTCATCTCCAAAATTATAAGCCCGTGGCCCGTTTGCTCCTGCTCGTCGGATGAGAGACCCCGTTTTTGCAGACACCCTCCCTGATGGGCAGAATCAGGGCCTAGTTTGCATCTGTCCATGGAGATGGACACATCTCTCCCCACATGGAGGGAAAACTCGCACGTGCTTGCAGCGGAAATGCCCGCAGCCACATGCTCCTCACCTGTAACCCCCGCAGGCGTCCTGTCCCCTCTCTCACCTGCCACAGAGCTGCCCCATCGTGCCCTGGCGTGGCGTCTCTTGTAAGGAGCCCTTGGTCCAGCCCCTCTTATGTATGGTCCCTTGATCTGGGGGGCCACGCTCTGGGGGTCGGTCGGCACACTTTTTCTCGGAAACCTAGAACATCACAGCATCCTCAACTTTATTCTTCGAACCTTGCCTGTTCCTGCAATTTACAACCAGCTCCCCCCACGCCTTTCCATCTCCTAGCCTCTTTTTGGTTCTATTAATACAGTTTTCTCGGAGAAGATGTCGCCTGGCATGGTTAATGGCAAAGACATGCCTTCAAGAACCGCTGGTCAGATGAGTGACGGGTGTCAATCTTCTGGCTGGAGGGCCCCTGGGATGTTTAAGGCGACTTCTGTCCTGCCCTTGGCTGTCTCTGTCCTCGTCCCCTTCCCTCCTGACACCCGTCCCCTCCTCTGCCAGCGTGGGAGATGTCAGCACTGAAAGCCCGCCGCTGCGTCCCTGCTGCCTGCTCCCTGCTCCTCCCCCGGAAGGCGCCACGCCGTCCCCAACGACACAGGCCACAGGGCGCCCCGAAGGGTCACAGAACACCTGTCTGTCTGAATAAGGCAGGGCCAGCGGGGGCCCCTGGCAGGTGAGCCTGTGCAGATGTGCGTTTGGGGGAAAGCAGGGGCCGGCTCTGTGCGGAGCCGAGCGGAGGACCATCCCGAGGGGGCTGTCCGGGCGCTCGTCCACCTGCCTGGGCCCCGTCCCCCAGCTGCAGCCCCGCGTCTGGGCTCCAGTAACTCACTCCACTGGGCCCTGCGAAGGCCCCATCTCATCTTTAAAAGCCAGCCGATGGACTGATTAAACGTAGTCCCGGGCTAAGGGGTGCAGAGGTCTTTTAGGTGTAGAATTAGCCTCCACCTGAGAAGCTAACCAGCACGTGGCAGAGAACGCGAGTCCGGAGAGCTCAGAGCTCAGACCGAGGCCGGGGGCATCCTTGGCTGTCTGGTCTCCCTTCTCCGCCGTGTCTGCAGGACTCGGTGCCTTGTCTCTGGAGGCCGGGGGAGGTCAGCAGGCGGCCGCTGAGATGCAGGCCGCTCCTGGGAATCTTGGACGTCTCAGGACAGTCTGCCGGGATGCAGGGATCGCACGGGAACAGGTGGCCCTGCAGTTCTGGAATCTTCTTGCCCACAGTGAGGGCTGTGGTCCAGCTCAATGGTTCCGTTCACGCATTTGTCTGCAAGTCTTCTCTCCAGAGAGCTCGGGGGAATCCTGGGTGGGAGAGCAGATGGGAACGCGGGCGCGGGAGCCGCTCCCAGCTCCGCCGCTTGCCAGCTGTGTGACCCCAGGCAAGTTGCTCGACGTCTCTGTGCGGGAGCTCCTCCAGCTGTGAAATGCGGTAGCAGTGCCTTGCTTATAGGGCTGTTGTTAAATATTACGGGGTTCAATATTACAGTGCGGTGGCCATTCCTGGGGTGAGGCGGACGCCCCTTCTGTGGAAACGTGACGTCACGTGCCATGCTGGTCAGTGTTGTAAGCTCACTCGGCATCTCTTCACCCACTGTGTCCTCTCAGTGCCCCCACTGGACCACGGCTGACAGTTACCCCATCGTTTTTACAGATGAGGAAACCGAGGTATAAAGAAGCTACGAGGCTTACCCAAGATCCCAGAGCTTATGACGAGTGGAGCTGGGAGGAGGGTGTAGCTCAGGGGCAGAGCCCGTGCCTTGCGTACATGAGGTCCTGGGTTCCATCCCCAGCACTGCCCTTAAAATAAATTAAAATATAGACCTAATTACCCATCCTCTACACCCTCTGCCAAAATAAAAAAAAAAAAAGAGAGAGAGAGAGGAGCTGAGATTCCAAGCCAGAAACTGTGGCTTCAGAGTCTGGGCTCTGGACTTCCCCAGCATGAGGCATGTGTTGAGTGAAATGAACCTGGGGGGGAGTTACTAACACAGGTTCCCTCCCATCTGAGTGTCCGTTGGAATCCTCTGGGGGGTTCGTGGCAACACCAGGGCGGGGCCCACCCCTGGGGTTTCCGGTTCAGTGGGTCTGGGGTGGACCCACGAGTCTGCTCCTTGGGCAGGATCTCGGGAGATGCTGGTGGTGGTGCCCGGGGACCACGCTCGGAGAGCCCCATGATTCACAACGTTGGGCGAAGGTTTTGTCACCGTGGTTCCTGTCGGTCCCGTTGGTTACTTTACTTGGCAGAGTGTACCTACTTCCTCTTACTAATCTTACTGACTCTGATGGAAATGACGGCTTTCAGCGTGACTGCAGGTTATCCCAACCAGCGTTGGATTCAGCCATGCATCAGCGTTTCAGAAGAATGCAAATCAAATGTCTTGTTTCCTTTACCAAGAAAAATACGTGCATGGCGTGAATCATGACCCTGACTGTGACGCTGGGGAAACAGAGCAGGGTGGACGGTGGTTACTATACTCGGTGGGAGGAACCCTTCGCCCCACACGTGCACAGGTCTTTCTTGTTGAAAAGCTAGCCGAGACCTCTTACGTTCACAAACCATCCCCGTCAACCCTTCAGGAGCTGGAAGAAAACCTAAGAAATCATGGGTCTGCTTTAGGACACATGGCTTATTATCATTATGTGATAAAAGGGATGGAGAATGATGGTGCATCAAAGAAACGAAAGAACAGAACTCTTTCAGGAATCCGTGGTCAGAAATCTGAGTATGTGTTCACTGGGTTGTGTCCCTACGTTTATCAATCCATGAAACAAACAAACAGAAAAGGTAGCAGTGGAAAGTGAGGTTTTTTTCAGGCTTGATAAGCACTTTCTAGGGATTTTTGCCAAACAAGGTCACACACACCTCCGGGACGCTGTCACCCCATATGGGCCAAATGGCTCACCCTTAAGAAAACAGAACCGAACGAAACGGGAAGGGACTGATACGCTGAAATCCACTCCTCAGACGTTTCCACTGAGAAGTCATGAGTCATGTGATCAGTCCTCACCTGTTGATGGGAGTGGTGCTTTTGGCTCACAGAACTTGGCCTCAGGCCACTCCGGAGGTGCTACAAGGTTGTCCCTGTGCACCCGGTGACCTGAACGTGTTCAGAGGTCCCCCAACTTGAAAGCGAGAATTGATAAAACGGCTTTTTGTGCATTTTCACACTCTGCCATTCAGCCCTTTGGAAAGGACAGGCGAGTGGTCCCGAACCCATGACATCTCCCGGTGGGTCGCTACGCCCGGAGCTCGGGGCCACGGTCTCACAGGTTGCACGGTCACCCCTGCTGTACGTTTAGAAGCCCTCTGCTTCCACTGGGTCGTTCTTTTTGCTGTTGTGCTGTTTTGCCTTGTTCCTGCGATGACACTGAGCGGCACCCTGTGTTGTCTCTTTCAGCCGGTAATGTTAAAGTAGAGACTCAGAGTGATGAAGAGAATGGGCGTGCCTGTGAAATGAATGGTGAAGAGTGTGCAGAGGATTTACGAATGCTTGATGCCTCGGGAGAGAAAATGAATGGCTCCCACAGTGCCCAAGGCCACAAAGCTTTGTCAGGAGCCGGAGGCATTCGACTTCCGAACGGCAAACTAAAGTGTGATGTCTGTGGGATAATTTGCATCGGCCCCAATGTTCTCATGGTCCACAAGAGAAGCCACACGGGTAAGGCCTGGCGTAGACCCTCCGTTGGCGGCCTGGAGAGGTCCGTGGGGTGTAGCAGAGGAAATGCTCTTTTCAGCAAAGTGTTCTGATCCTGTTGCCAACTGACTGGCAGCATAGCAGTGGCTCCCAGTCAGAGCGAGGCGTAGCTTTCTTATCCTACATGAGCAATCCGAACCTGAAATCCACCCTCCCTGGCACCATACCCAAAAAGACACCTGGGTTGTTGATTTCTTGGGTCTTTTTCTTTTTTTCTTTTTTCTTTTTCTTTTTTTTTTTTGTTTCTGTTTTCCATTATTTTAATATGATCTCCATCCCATAAAATTGTACTGCGAACTGGACGGTGGTCGAGTTTTTTAAATTTGATGAGGCTTTCTGGCAGCCAGTTCTGTTTAATGTTTCGCTCCTGGTTCTGTTTGGGGAGCTGGGAGTCACCAATCTGGCAGGCCAGGGAGGCGGCCTGGGGGCCAAGACTGGCTACTTCAGCCCACTTTTCCCTTCTGTGTCCACGTGCTGCTTTGAGGTGACAAAAACAAATACTTACTTCAATTTGATCAGAACAAAAAAAAAATCAATTCAATCCTACAAAGTTAAAGCCATAAAACAGAACAGAAAAGGTAACAGCCTCACGCGAGTTCTGTCGAGGGCCGTGAGGTTAAACCCGCTGGACAGCGGCAGGGACGCTGTCACCCCACATGTGCCAAATGGCTCACCCTTAAGAAAACAAAACCAGATGAAACGGGAGGAGACTGACATGCTGAAATCTACTCCTCAGACTTTTCCACTGAGCAGTCATGGGTCAAACATGCATTTTGGGGAGGGATGCAAATGAACACGGCTTGAGTTTTAGAAGCACGAGTTGAATGAAGGAATGGCCACAAAATTCAGTCTTTCAGGAAGTGCTCAGTTTCTCCGACGGCTTATCCTGCAGCGGGCGAGACTTCCAACGAGACTGCTTGCTTGCCATCGCTTTTCACCTCAGATTGGTAAAGAACTTAACACCCAAAGCCCCCGTCTAGTAGATGATGTGATGGAGGTTTTGCACGTATCAGAGAATACAGTATTCTGTGTCCAAAAACAAACAAGGGAGAGAGCCTTGTGTCTGATGGCTGCGCCCAGGCTCCTGAGAGGTTCTCACATTGGGGGCTGGATATAGCCAGGGTCTTGGTTCTGTCCCCTCCTCGTCCCCCAGTGTGCAGTCCTGGTGGCTGGCCTGTCACGTTCTCTTCCACCGGGACTGTCAGGTCATCCCTGATGGCACTGGAGAGTTCAAAATACAGTATCAACAGGTCACCTTCTCGCCTCTTACCTTTAACTGCCTGCACGAGGTGTCTTTTGAGTTGAACAGAAACGTTGCCCTTCTGCCCTAAAACTTTTAAAGGGGGCAAAACACAATCAATTCGCCAAGTCCAGTGGTCACTGAGAGCTTGGACATAAAACACGCCCTGATACATTGCTGCCTACGGGATGGCATTGCAGGTCAGCACAAAGCCGGTGTCTACCACTGTTCTCCACAAGAGAAGGGCAAAAAAAAAAAAAACCAGATTAAAAAGCAGACTTTAGAGGCAAAACAAACTTTAAAAGATGCCCCAGGGACGTGAGGAGGAAGACTTGAAAATCACAGCTTCGTACAAGTCTTATGTGGGGATAGACAGGTTTCTGATTATCAGGAAATGAAGCAGGAATTCAGAAAATCCATTGAGCCCAAATACCGGTTTGTCCAGAAATGCAGATCATTTTTTAATTTGAATCAGGAGGTTCCCCCAGACGACAACCTGCTGGCTGTCGTGCAGCTGGAAAACCTGTAAAATACATTTATTTTCAAAAAACATTCATTTTCAATAAAAATTTAAGCTCTACAGCCAAGCAAGCCTGACTTTCCCTAACGTGCCCCTTAACCCTCCAATTACCCGGTGAAGTAGCCCCGTCACGTCCAGCCCCACGTGCGTGGTCAGGCTCCCCCCACCCACCCCCCCTTTGTAATGAGGTGGAAATTAGGGTGAAGGTGGGTTTCCCGGTGATGGACACTTAACAGAATACACCGGGAGCCACGCTAATACACTCCTGACGGAGGAATAGCCTTCACAAATGAATTACTTTCCTGCTAATTCACGTAAAGCCTGGCTGTACAGTGAAAATTCTCTTAAATAAATATTTGATCAATGAATGAAATCCTGGCATACGAAATGGCCAGAATATAATGACTGCCTGCCTGGATTAAACAAAAAAAAAAAAGAAGAAGAATTGCATTTAATTAACCTGCCAAGTTCAGATATGCAGAGAAGCATTCGCTGCTTGCCGCCTTCTCCTCCCCAGGTGGCAGCTAAGCGGCAAGGACAGGCCAGTAAATCCCAGAAACACGGACATACACAACAGGTTTATGGTTCTTGCCTTGATTTCTGGGTTAAAAAAAAAAACCTGAAACAGAGAACCTCTAAATTCTCGTCCCAGTGTTTTTCCCCTCATGTAATTACGGAGTCAGAGTGTAGAAATATCTTGGCCAAACTTGGTTTGAATAAACAGACGTGCTAGAAAGCTTTCCGTTTTCCTGGCATCTGAGTGGAAGACACGAGAAGCGCATGCTTTGCTCATCAGCGACTCTGCCCTGGCCCCTCTAGGCCTAAAAGCACCCCCAGAGCAGCACTTCTCAAAGCTTCAAGTCTTCAAGAAACGCAGACTCTGATGCAACCCCAGAGGATGCCGGGGTGCACAGGCTCGGAGCATCCGTGGGCGGCGGGGCACGCGCTTGGGTAACGGACCGTGCACAGCGTGACTTCAGGGGGCTCTTCGTCTGGGAGCTTAGGGGCCACCTTACTTCCCCCCCGAAGCCGGGACCTGCACCTGCCGGTCCCCGGGTGTCCTTCCCGGATGCCGGGGCGGTGTCCCATGTCGCCAGCTCCGTGAGGGTCCGTTGGTGCCACCATTTCACTTCCCCAGGCTGGCGGCTCAGTTTCAATTTTTTTGAAACCCAAGCATAATCGTAACTCCTGCCCCCCAGCCTCTTGGGGTTAGTGGGAGAACCAGAGGCCAGAGACGTAGGAAGCAGCTTGCAGGGCAGGGGAATCCCTGCCAGGCGGAGATCCAAACTTAATTTCCTAAATGATCTGAGTTTTAACAATAAACGCCAAGGAAAGTGTCCGGATTATGGTTAGTCTGGGCTGCCCGGAGCCCCCTCGGTCCCCATCTATAAGGCGACAGGGCGCAGTCACCATGATTTATAAACACAGCATCGGACTGGAATGCTGCTCCGAGGCGTGGCTGCGTTAGACCCAAGCGAATTCTTGCAGTTCCGTGTACTTTGTTCAATTCACCTTCTTCTCATACACGCCCAGAAGTCCCATGATGACTGTCTTTTTTGACCCCGTGAAGTTATTTGCAGGAGCTGAACCATCCTTACAGAGAGTCCCCGCCACTTGGCAGCTCTGTGTAGGGTCCCTGGGGTGAAAAACTGAATTTTGAATTCATGCCATGGAAGTCCTCATCCCACGTAAATAAAACGGAATACAGCCTTGGAGAAACTGGATGTAACTTGGCTGCCGTGAGCAAGCTGGCCACCTGCAGGAGGGAGGCGGCTGGCCAACGAGAGCACGACAGACAGACGGGGCCGCGTTCTGCCCTCAGGCTCCAGGGCCCGGCTCCCTTTTCCTGCTCACACCTGCAAAGGGAAACCCCCGAGGGGGTTTGTCACTTCGGGGAAGGCTCCCTTCAGGAGTCCCCGAGCCTCGTGTAGGGATTCAGGCCAGCACAGGCAATCAGAAACAGATTTCCAGGAAAGCTTGCCAGGCAAGGCACCAGTTACAGACTGACTCAAATCAGAAGACAGATTTCACTCTCGAAGAGACGGTCCCCTCTGTCTGTCCTTCCCGCCCTGTTCTGCAGAAGGGGCACCCGGCTGTCACGCCCTGTCCTTGCTGTCCCCGCTGACTCTCTGTCCTGCACAGACCCCAGCTGCACTGCAGGTTGTCCCTGCAGCCATTAAGCCAGGCGCCCAGCACGGAGGGAGCCCTCGACGGTGCGTGCGGGTCACGCCACGCCACGCTGGCCACCAGGAGTGTCCCCCATGCTTAGCATCAGCATTTTCATGGCATGGGGTCTCCCAACGCCCCAGGCCTCCCCTCCCAGAGTGAGTGGTTGGAGGATCCATCAATTTTCCCGTGACTCAGCTCCCCAGCCCGCTAGAAAGTAAAAATGAGGCTAAACATGAAATTCAGGCACCAAAACAGACTGTTAAAATTTAACCTGGCACCTGTTTTAATAGTACCAGTATCCCTCTGCTTAAATTGCTTTGGATGGGTTCTGTCTTGTTCCCCAAAATCGTATACGTTAATTGGGGAAATGGCTAAATATACATTTTAACACATTCTTCCCCCCCCACCCCCCAAAGGAGAAACTGTCCTAGGGAAATGCCTTTTCATGGAATCTCAACACCACACAGTGTGGTCCTGCAGACAGCTCTTCTTCTAAAAAGAAAAAAAAAATACATTTGGTTTTGAAAGGGCTTAGGTGTTGACTGACTGAGGACCAACGTACCCCTGTCTTCAGTGAGAGTTAACAGAAACACTCACCGACGTAGATTCCAAGAGCTGACTCCTTTGCAGCATCCTTTCCTGTTGGCAGACACACATTTACCACTTTGTCACCGTGCAGGGTTTGGGGACCCGAGATTCCAGTGGTTTGGGTCTTTTTGCTTTTTGGGGCCTTTTATATTTTTTATTTTTTTTTTATTTTTTATTTTTTTGGTCCCCACTCCAGCGGCGTCACCCCTGTGAGGACTCTGAACCAGTAATTCGCATCTCTTAGAAATGCATTCTGAAAATGCAACTGTCCTCAGTGGCTATAGGGGGACCCATGAGACCTTAAAGGTCTGGGGGGACCCCGAATGAAGCAAAAAGCCAGGCATGTCCATGCAGCTGGGGTTTAAACGCACCTTCCTGGGGAGGTGAGGGACATTTCTTTGGACGATGCAGAGCCTCCCGGCCCCTCAGCTTCTCGTTTCATTCGCTCTCTCTCCCTCTGTGTCTCTTTCCTGTTCGCCCGCGTAGGGACAGACAGGTAATGGAGGAGAAATTGAAAGGGAAAAAACAGGGAAAATGTAAATGAATTGAACTTATTATAACTGCTATAATGAAGTGGCTTTCATTTAAATATAAGAATGTAACGCTGAAATGAACTTCTGATCCTGAAATGCATTTTTAATGAGTTCCCTTTTTATTTCGATGCTTCAGTGGCATATTTTAAAGACCCTTTGAAAAAAGCCGCATTAAAAAAAACCCCACCAAATGCCACAACACGCAGAATTGGATATTGGTTTATTCCAAAACTGCTGATCAGGAAGAGTGCTTCTTCATCACAAAACGTAGCAGTCACTTTATTTAAATGAGTTTGAATTTGCATTGTGATGTGCTATTCTGATTTAGGGGGGAAAAAAATTAGATTTTCAGATCAAATTGACCCAACCAGTGAAGCGTTAAGGAGCTGCTGGCAGGTTGAGTCTGAAAGCCGCGTGTCCCATCAAACCCGCGGCTGGTGGAAGTCACCGGGCCCGTGGGAAGCAGCGTCCTCCCCGCGCCGAGCTCTGTCCTCACCGGCTGTCCCTCCCGTCCCCCCCCCCCCAGGAGAGCGGCCTTTCCAGTGCAACCAGTGCGGGGCCTCCTTCACCCAGAAAGGCAACCTTCTCCGGCACATCAAACTCCACTCCGGGGAGAAGCCCTTCAAGTGCCACCTGTGCAACTATGCGTGTCGCCGGCGGGACGCCCTCACCGGCCACCTGAGGACGCACTCCGGTAGGTCCTCGGGGCGCGGCCGCCACCCAGCATCGCCCAGCCTGGTCCAGGACGCAGCCCCCCACAGCACAGCACTGGCTGCCCGTCCCCGGTCCCCCGACCTCCCGGGTAAACAGAGGAAACAGGTGGGGGGGAGCTCACACTCACACACACGTGCACGTGCACACGCGTGAGTCTCACCTCAGAGAAGAGGCCTCGTCCTTGTCAGGTGAGTGGATTTCCCTTGCAAAGGCTTTTTTCCCGGCTCCGCTTTTGCGGCCCAGGCCCCCACGGTTCCCAAACACAGCCCTGGACGTCCAGCATCAAGCCACCCGCAGTGCTTTCACACGGAGTCATCACCGGGGTCATTTTCGCCGCAGAGGTGACGGAGACGAGGGCTGGGGGCCGCCTGGTACCTGAGGGCCCGCCCCACCTGGGCCTGAGTCTCATTGTCACACCGGAGGCCGGGGGGACTTCAGCAGGAGAGGCCAGCGGCGGGGGCTGTTACCAGATTTTAGGAAACGCATCTGGAAAAATCAGAGCCTCAGTGAGGTCACAGGAAGGCCCCACAATTTTCAAAGCACCCCAGCCTGTGAGCACAAAGCCACCGCTGAGCAGATGCGATCATGTCACCTCCCCTCACCCACACACACACACACGCACACACACACCCCAGGGATATCTGACGTCACCGCCTTCGGGCAGCCCTGGGGGCAGGGGGTGGCGGGTCCTTGGGGAAGGTTTGTCCCCCAAACATGATGAGAGTCATCAGTGCTGGGGTTTGGGGGCCCCTCCCCGGGCTCCACTTCCTTGTCACGTTGACCGAGCTCCCCATGGAGCTTTCGGGCACCACGACGCGCACACGCGTCAGAGGGGACAGCGGGAGCACGGGGAGGGGACAGCCGGTCTTGGGCGGGAGGCATCCGGGGAGACGTCCGCTAGAAAGAGGGGCCTGAGTCCGTGCCCACAGGTGAGTTTCTAAAGCTGGCTTTTGGGAAAGTTCCAGACGGACGTGGAATTCTGTGAGTGAGCCTGGAGGTGACGGTGCAACATGGCAGTGACACGTCAGTGCTAGACAGTGTGTGGCAGGCAGTTAATGAGCATCATGAAAACGAGATGTTCCTCCCGCGCGTGGCGCCTGCAGGGGGTCATCGGGGGCTTTGCGGCCCCCCCAAAGGGGGACAATTTGCAAATGTGCACGTGTGGGCAGGGAGGAGCATGCCTGCTGTCCTGCCAGAGGTGAGGGGGTGCAGAGAGCTAAGTGACAGACAGGTTCAGAGAGGCCACAGATGTGACAGTCACGTGGTCTGTGTGTGGAGCCTAGCGGGCGATCCTGGGACTAGACTGTCACACGGACCACTCACACGGAGTCACATCCACACCTTCGCAGGGGACGGTAACTCCACACTGGAGCTGGCAGGAAGCACGCCCCCCCCACCTTTGGGAGAAAATCCGATGACATCTGGGTTTACCCCGCTTTGCAACAGGAATCTCTCCTGAGTATCAGTCCTCCCCCCTTAACGCGATGCCTCCCCCTTCGCTGTCCTGCCATGACACTGGAAGCATCTAAGGCAGTGCTGTGGGCCATCCTGGCTCCCTCACGTCATCCGGGCAGGCCGGCCCCGGGTGTGGCCAGTGTCTGGAGCCGTCACACGAAGCAGCGGTCGGCCTCGGACAGTTTACTTCTATCATGCATCCACGGATGAGCTGATAACTGTGGCTCCAGGGCTGCTGGCGAGCCTGCCGTCTGAGTGGACCACTGGCACACTACACGATGCTTCCTCTAGAACGAAGTGGGGACTCCAGCCTTTGTCTGCAGAGCCAGACGGGGTCGTATTCTGTTCCGTGGTGCACTGGCCGCACCCCTGTTCCGCTACAAACCACAACCAGCCGGGCCGCTTTTCCCCCAGCGACCGGTGGTGGCCTGAGATCCCCACGCCCGTAACAAGAGGGGCCTGGGTGGCCTGGGAGGGTGGAGTTGCAAGCTTAGCTAAAGACTTTCTTTCCTGCAGAAGAGTGGATATACTTTGGTTACTGCAGTTCAGTTGCTTCCAGTGAACGTCTTACGTTCCAGAGTTGAAATCAATCACATAATCAGGAAAAAAAAAATGTGCCTTTAGACACCAGGCCACGTGTACAGGAATTTGCTAAAGTTACAGCCTTTCTAGGAAAGGACGTTGAGTGGGTTAGTTAACAGTCAGTTAGTGTCCAAAGGCCGCACTCAAAAAATTGTACAATTTTAGGCAACATTGTTTATTTCAATGTTGTTTCTCTGACATTTGGGATGAAGTGCTTTCTCCAGATAAAGAAAAATCCGTTTTTCCTTCTCTTAAATGTTCCAGATTTGGGGTTTTGTCTTAGTCGGCTTAAACCGGAGCTTCTGTCCACCTAAGGAAGCTATTTAACCAAACAAGCTTTGGCTAATCTGTTTTACCAAACGTTCCCCATTTGGGGGGCATTGATTTTTACATAACGCTCTCAAACATGTGACATCTAACAATAGGAGAAGGAAGTAAAAGATGCTGGTTTTGGATGGAAATGTGTGTCTTATAAGAAACGGAAGGTGCTTTAAAACCCTGTCCTGGCACCGCTCAGTACCGTGGCCACTACCAGATGTGGTGTTTAATTTTACATTTTAATCAATTAAAACGAACGGGAATGTAAACTTCAGTTCTCAGGGACACCAGCCGTCCTTGGAAGGCACGGCAGCCACGGCTGGCTGGCGGCCACATCTTGGCGTCTTGGATGGTGCCGGGAGAGGACACGGCCATCCACAGGGTACGTTCTGTTGGACAGCGCTGATCCAGAAGCCACGCCATCCTGAAGTTCTTTGGGGAGCAAAAAAAAAAAAAAAAACAGAGTGTTTCCAAGATAGGAAAAGAAAAACACATTTTGGAAGCCAAATGCTCATGTCCTTAAAGTGTGTTTGTCCACCGAGGGTTTCTTGGAGAAAGACCTGAACGCCTTGGAGTTGAAGTCACCTTGGGTGCCTTAGATCCGGCACCAGTGTCACGCCAGACCTGGCCCAGGATGGGAGTCCGACTCTGGGGGGGACCCATGCATCCGGCCGAGGCGGGGGCGGTCCTGGCGTCTCTGCCCTGTTGCCCAGCACCCCGGGGACAAACCCCGCGTTTGCTTCCCCCACGTACAGAGCGACCGAGTCGGACAGTGGGCACAGTAAGATGACACAAGGATCACGGCAGTTCCTGGTACAATCGGGGGCCCCCTGGGTACTGACATTTTTAAATTCAGTAATTCTGACCGAGTCCTTCATGCTTTGAGCAATCAAGAGCAGAGTTAGTTCTGTTATGCTGCACTTTGCGGACTTTTTAGTGGTCACTGTATGGCGTGCCTTGCCCGTGACCCGTGACGCCGACCCTTAACGGGGCTCCTAAACGCACTTGTGTCTCCCGCAGTCGGCAAGCCGCACAAGTGTGGATACTGTGGCCGAAGCTACAAGCAGCGGAGCTCTTTGGAGGAGCATAAAGAGCGTTGCCACAACTACCTGCAGAGCATGGGCCTCCCGGGCACGCTGTACCCAGGTAAGCGGGCGGCGGGGACGGGGACGCCCCCCGCACGCCGCCGGGGGCAGGGCCACCTGCCGTCCCCGCGGGGGTCGGGGGAAGCTTGGGCCGCTGGGCGCACACTGCGCCTTCCAGCCTTCCAAGCCCTCATCCCCCACAAAGGGCGCCTGGCCCGAAACCCCCGCGCTCTGGAAATCTGGGGAAGCCTCTTGAAAGCTTGGGAATTTTTTTTTTCTGATTTTTTTTAATGTTATTTATTTCTTTTTGGTGGCGGGGGAGGTAATCAGGTTTATTCATTTGTTTATTTTAATGGCGGTGCTGGGGGATGGAACCCAGGACCTCGTGCACTGAGCTAGACCCTCCCTCCTTGGTTTTTATATTTTTTTAAACCTGGAGCAGCAATTGCTTCTTTGTGCTTTGTCCTCAAAATAAGGTCTGAAGTCTTGGTTTGAAGACTGTTTTTCTCATGAGGTGGGTCGCATGAGAGCTTTCGGGCTGTCTTTTCACGCGTTGGTACGGAACGTGGGGTGCCCGTGTTGGGGGACCCTGAGCATCTGCAGGGTTGTGGCTGTCGCAGGGGGCAGGTTGCCTTGGCCCCCTGGGCACGAATGCTTCTCTGTGCGACGCATCACCAGATGACACTTGGTTCTCATCTTAGACGATGTGAAGTGAAAGATGTCGAGACAGAGAGTTGAAGGAGGCTGGATTTACTCAGAAAGGTGGCAGGTGTCCTCAGAGACACCTTCCTAACTTCCTAAGACATAAGAACCTTCTGAGCAGGTCAGGGGAAGCTAACCTCTTTCAAGACACGACTCATTTAGCCCGACCCCTGGAAAAGCCATCCTTGGACCGAGGGGTGGACGTTCAGTCAACAGCGGAGAATTTATCTCGTCTTATTCCAACGTTCTGACTTGAAAAAAAAAAAAAGACTCAGAAAGGAAAATCCAGCAGGCAGCTCTTGGAGGATTCTTTTTAAATTTCAAATTTTATTTCATTTTGCTCTTCGGTAAAATACACATAACATGAACTTACTATCCTCACCGTTTTTAAAGTCTACTTCAATGCTCTGAAGTACATTCGGGACCGCTCGGGTTACCAACAGCAGACAGGAGCGGACGGAGAGAGTGGTCAGAATTAGAACGAGTTGTAAAAATCGAAGTCCTGGCCTCGAGGGAACTGTGATCATGGCGCTGTCCCCCCCTGCTGATCTGCCTGAGACCTGGGGCTAACAGGTTTCTCTGGGCCTTGATCTTCTTACCTGTAAAATGGGCAGATTCCGTTACGTTACCATTTAGCTTCCTTCAGAGTCCCAGGTCTATTTCTGGAATGGAAAGCTGCTGAAGGTTTAGCTGAAGAGGAAACGCTAGACGTTAAAATCATCAGCATCGCTGGAATAATGTGTGGCCAGATCCTAGGGCTGGAGGCTGAGGGATGAGGGACTAATTACGTTCCTTTCAAATAAAATGTGAACAATCAGATATTGTCTTTGTAAAAAATAAGTTAATGGGTCTTGCGAGTAAACGTTTAAATAAGCCATTTATGTCCTCAACAGAAATTCGCTGAGGACTTATTACCGAAAATACCAAGTCCTAGCGAATACAATAATCTGAATTTCCCCCTTAAACTGTACACGTGGACTTGAGGAGACAAAGTGGCCCCGAGGCCCAGAGGGGGTTGGCCTTCTCCATCGTTCTCGTTGCCAAGGTGACAAGCCGTGACATCACAGCAGGTTGGAGAGGTTCCCCCAGAGGACAAGCAGAGTTGGTTTCACCAAGACCCAGATTTGAGGCCCGTCTCGGAATCTGCTTCGACCACCGTGACCCAGGGCTCATCCCTTAGGAGGATGACAGTTCCCGCCTGGGCCAGCCCCACGGAAAGGCTGTGAGAGGGGCGTGGGGGCAGAGGCTCGCACCATGCACCTGGCTGAACATTCACGCTGAGGCTGCCGGATGGACCCCGAAACTGGGTTCTCCCCCCTGAGCTGCCCTGTCAGGAGTGTACACATTAGATGTCACCCTCCCGCTGGGATCCATTTAACCCTAAACCATGCAGTCATTCTCTCTTGGTGACCCGACAATTGGAATTCACACAAGGGAGCTGCATCCTAGACTCAGACCACGAGCAGGCTCCCCGCGCGCAGGTACTGCTGGGTGAGACTCTCTCCGGCAAGCACTTTGGTGCAAGTCCTACCTGACCACTGGGGACTCGGGGCCCCAGTGGGTGGGGTCTTGCGGGGCCAGGGCAGGTTGACCCCTGCCCTCTGTGTGTTTCCCATCCCCCGGCCTCTCCATGACCCCCAAGACCAGCCCCCATGAACGCTCAGGTGGACGCTCCCAAGGGCTCTTCCCTCTCCAGTCCGCCTTCGGTTGAGGCCACTCTTTTGGTTTAAGTACAAACAGGGAGGAAAGATGTCACTTTTCTGAATACAATTTTTTGTAAAAGGCTCTGGGTGATCTGTTAGTATTTCCTAATGTCTTTACGGAAAATATAAGCTTCCTTTGAGCCTAAGGCGCCCGGCTTGTGTTGCCAGCCCTTAGAGGGAAATTCATCAGAGGCTGGGGCAGCTATGGTCGGTGGGCTTTGGGCTCACTGTCCCTCACTGTGGTGGCTCTGAGGGTCTCAGCTCTCAGCAGGGCCTGTGCCCTGGCAGACAGGAAACCCAGCTGGAGGGGCTGTGGGCTCCCTGGGCAGGCCACCATGCCCCACTTTGCAGAGAAGGTAGACACATTAGAAGGCATATTAACATAAGTTTGTTTTCTATACCTGTGAGTCTGTTTCCATTTTGCAAATAAGCTCATGTGTATCATTCTTACAGATTCCACACATAAGTGATCTCATATGAAATTTGTCCTTCTCTGTCTGACTTGGTATGACCATCTCCAGGTCCATCCATTGCTGCAAATGGCATTATTCTTTTTCATGGCTGCGTAGTATTCCATTGTATATACATACATACCACAACTTCTCTATTCAGTCATCTGGTTACCAAAGGGGAAAGGGGTGGGGGGAGGGGTAAATTGGGAGTTTGGAATTAGCAGATACACATTATTCTATATAAAATAAATAAACAACAAGGTCCTACTGTATAGCACAGAGGACTATATTTAATACCTTGTAATAACTTATAATGAAAAGGAATATATGTATAACTGAATCACTATGCTGTGCACCAGAAACTAACACAACACTATAAATCAACTACAGTTCAATTTAAAAAAAAAAAAGAGAGAGAACGTATTAATTTGATAAGTCAAAACACAACCAGTGGAACTGAATTCTATAGATTTAGTACATACCCCTCCTGTAAATCAGGGTGTGGGCTTTTGCGTTCGCCCACTTAATAGGAAACACACACTCCCAAAGCGGAAAAGTCGCACATACCATTGGTAATAACCAATTTGAAATATATTTTTAGGCGACATTCAGAATGAGGCAATGAAGACACAAAAATTTTTAGCAACGATCTTAGCGGGTAGCGTGCAGGGCATGGTGAGAAGTCCAGCAAAGCATCCTGAGGCGAGGCCGAGCACAGGGGAGCCTGCAGACACGGCACGTGCGTCCTCTGGAATCTGGGCCGGGTTTAATGTGATATCGATTTGTCCATCTTAGTGGAATATTGGCAAGTGTATCTGGAAAAATAAATGAGGGTAGTGGCATTTTTTTTTAAAGAAGAAGGATGATGCTATATGAAAATGTAGCTGTGTCACAGACGTCTTTGAAGAACAGACAAATCAACGCTTGAGACGGGTAAACCCTCCAAAGACCCCGGGGTGGGTCAGCACATCCCGGCTGAGCCAGGAGGAAGCACACAGCAATGCGGTCCAAGTGGACCCTTCAGAACCGGTGTCAGAAGAACTGACTGGCCGTTGGGAAGACAATATCAGTTTCCATTTCTCGCTTCTTACACGTGAGGATCCACTGCAGGGAGATGACAGAGTTATCTTTCCAGAGATCCAGTCAAGAAAGCTGGGATGCAGCCGGACTGTGCGGGATTCAAAGCTGTGTCCGCAGTTCTGGAAAGAAAGGGAGGATTCAGAGAAGTAAGGCTGGGCTGGAAACACTCCCTGAACCAACGCCCGCCTCCCCAGTTTCACGATTTCCTGCTGGGCGGCGTCATTGGGTCTTCGGTTGGCTGCGTGTTCAGGGCCCCGGAGCTCTGGGCCCTCTCCCCGCGTTGCCGGGAGTCGGTGAAGCATCTTGGTGGCCACGTGCCTTCTGCATCTTAGTTTGTGGTGCTGGTCGTTAGAATGGGGCCCTTACATCACGTCCAGCTCTGAAAGTCCTTTGATCCTCAAGATTGCTGCTGTCCGGATGGACTGGATCGGTGCCTGGGGGGAGGATGTGAGAAGTTGAGGGCTGATCAGACCGATGTCAGTTCGAACGCTGGGCGAGACCGAATCCTCTCACCGTAAGTGCTTCTAAACCGGCCTCTCTAACTGTCTCTGTCTTTAGTCATTAAAGAAGAAACCAACCACAGTGAGATGGCAGAAGACCTGTGCAAGATCGGACCAGAGCGCTCCCTCGTGCTGGACAGGCTAGCAAGTAACGTCGCCAAACGTAAGAGTTCTATGCCTCAGAAATTTGTTGGTAAGAGTTAAACGTTTGCTGTCCCTTAAAACCACCACCACGCGGGTGCTTTTAGCCTCAGGCCGTAATGAGTGGAGGGTAGAAGAGAGGGAAAAAGTAGCTCCTTTTTTTAAAAAAGCAAAATTTGGTAAGCGTACCATTTTGGAATTCATTTTTTTTTTCCAATAGGCTTCTTAAAAATAACAAACCTCCCTCCCAAGGATTTTTTTTTAGACGTGGGTTTGCAGCGTCCGGGGAAGTCACCTGTGGGCGCTGGGTGTCCACCTGGGGGAGCCCGGGGTGCTGCGCACAGGGCTCGGACCCCCCCCCCGGACCTGAGCAACCTCTCTGAGCATCAGGTGCCCATTTTTCACAAGAAGCTCATAATATCCCCACATGGGCGACTTTGGAGGTTTAAAGGGCAGAGCATCGCAGCAGCTGGCCCAGGAGGTGCCCGGTAAAGAGGAGACACAGCCATGGTGGCTGTTCTCGCCACCGCGTCTCTCCCGGTGCCCGGTGCCTTCAGGGCGGGGCAGCCCTTGCCTCCAGGGGCTTGTGTCCGCTGTGGGTGACAGACACACGCACCCATCGCCCCCATGCAGGCCAGACAGTGGAGTGCAGGCAGCAGGACACCTGGGCAGTGGAGGGGAGGCGCAGCCACCTGCCTGCACTACCACCGTGGCCAAGGTACTCAACCTCTCCGAGCCTTGGCCCCCTCTTTACGCATCTCACAGGGTTTTGTGCACACAGATGAACAGCAAGGCTGTGAGAGCATTTAGAAACCCTCAGTGTGATGATAATACCATGAAGATAACGTGGAAAGTGGAGCATGGGGGCGGGTCATGTCCAGGGGAGAGGACCGTGGGGGGAGGGTCATGCCCAGGGGAGAGGACCATGGGGGGAGGGTCATGCTCAGGGGAGAGGACCGTGGGGAGAGGGTCATGCCATTGGGGGAGGGTCACGTCCAGGGGAGAGGATTAGGACTCTGTTGCAGAACACTTTTACGAACCACCCACCGGCCAGATAGACAGTGCCAGGAGACCCCACGTGGATGGGAGCCCCTGCGCCGTGAGCATGAGGCGGGCGGTCCATTTCCCCAGCAGGGCAGGAGGGAGGTGACCCGCGGGGGTGGGGTCTCAGGTGGCCAGGCTGCGGTGAGAAGGCAGTGGTCCCCGGCTCCTCCCCGATGTCCGCTTGGTGATGGTGGTGGGGAACCTATAAGGCGGTATGATTTTGCTCAGAGGGGCATACATTTTTGCTTTATTGACACACAATCTCTGAATAGAGTGTTTGAACTTGGGCATGAGTGTAGATAAGCTCCCTCACCATTGTGTCGTCAAAGAGCTGATGCTCTGAGATACCCAGACACAGGTGCATGTGACCGACAACGCCCATCAGGAAAGGGACAGCAGTCCTCAGCATTGCTAACTGCTGTCTTGAGTCCACGTGGCGAGGGTGGGAAGACGCTTTAAATACAGAGAGGAACCAAAAGAGGACTATGACTGTGGTCGGCTTCCTGCCACCCATCATAACCTCCTTGGTATAGTTTCTTCTTCTTTAAGTTAAAAAAAAACTGTTTTATTATTACAATGACGCATGGTGAATGTCAAGAATTTTAATGCAAAGATGTTTGAAAATCACCACAAAATCCATCATCCAGAAAACGCCCAACATTAAGAGTAGCTGAGCCTCATGGAAATTATCTTTCTTGCTTATAATTGTGAGTGGATGCAACGCAGAGGTGGATCGATAAACGTGAAGTTAAGACTTCCGTAAAGACGCTGGCATATGACAAATGCTGGTTCAAATGAAAGTGTCACATTTAGATGTGTCTTAAATTTCAGAGGCGGATTTGTTATTTCGATTTGAATTTGAGTTTGGTAAGCACCAAACAAAATTGGACGGCTGGCTTGTCGTCAAATAGATTTTTCCTCCCAGAAAGATATCCTTTTGTAAAGGATTTCTCTACGATTAAAAAGTTGTGCTGTGAAAAACGCGAAGATCTTCAAACCATTTTTAAATCTATTTGATTCTGGGAGGCAGAGCATATAGCTCAGTGGTGGAGTCCTGGGTTTGATCCCCAGTCCCTCCATTAAAAATAAATCAGTAAATAAACCTAATCCCTTCCCCACCAACATAAATAAATAAAGATAAATTTTTTAAAGAATAAATCTGTTTGCTTCCACTTAGACAATGTCAGCTGAGTCTCTGCTCTGAAAAGCGAGGGTGTTACTCTGCCTCCCAGTGTTCGGTTATATGATGATTTTTACATTTTCCAGCTGCATACTATTCACATTTTAGTCTGAATTAGTTCTCCAAGTAGTTTAGCTGTTTGTTATTCATTTTATAAGTAAAGTCAAGGCTCAGATGTAGCTCTTGCCCTACTATTTCCATTTATTTTTGAGTAATCCCTTAATTCATTGGACTTTTCAAAAAGCTTCTACAAATGTTCTGCTTCCTCCACTGTTCTGCGTTTGAGGCTCTCTGCTTTTGCCTTTCTGCTTGAAGAACTTCTTGGCGAGTATATGATGCTGGTCACTTTTTTTTTCCTCCCCTGAGAATTTTCTAAATTTTGCCCTGAGGATGGAAGGCAAGACTTCCATGTTCTCTCTGCACGCCTGGAGAGTTTAAACACCCTGACTCGGACATGGCTTGGTGTTTCTGCATTCTGAATTAAACAAACAAAAAAAAATTCCCTGACATTTTAATCTGGAGATTTCCTTTTATTTTTTCCTCTTCTATTTCTTGGAAAGTCTTTTTTTTTAATTTATAAACATATCTTTTGTTCCATCTGCTGTGAGAGATACCAGTTGTCCTTATGTTGGAGAGTTTGTCTTCCACATCTGTTAGCATTTCTCTAAGTTTATTTTTTTGTCTTTCTCACATTGATTCCCTGTAGTATCTTATGTTTTTTCCTCTACATCAGTCATTCCATTTTTGGTACTTTATGTTCTGTGTCTTGCTGTTTCTAACCCACGTATGTATAACACTATAATAATGCTGTCTGGACTTCATTTATCTCCTGAGATCCAAAATCACCATTTTCGCCTTACTCTGTTGCTTTAGCATGCTGTGTTTCAGTATTTTTTTTTAAATTGAATCTATGCCACAAAGCCATTATGAGGCATTTCTTCTCCTCCTTGAACTAAGCTGCTTTCCTAGGATGGCCTCATTGGTCTGTGTTTCTCTTCTTTATTCCCTTGGATGAATAGGAAATACATGTCAGCGTTCTTCCCACTGTATCAGATTTTTTTTTAACCCCTTACGTTAACTTTTCTAAATCCTGAAAGGATACCAAGGATGGGACTGGGGGAAGTTCAGGGGAGGCGAAGGGCAGTCTTTGATAAAGGACTTTCTCCCTGTCCCTGGTTGAGAAGTGTGGTTTCCAGCCCTGCAGGGGGTTACTCTGGACACTGGGCTGTTTCCTCTCTGCATGTAGCATCGAGGGCCTAACTCCTGTCTCCTGTCTGGAGACCAGCCTCACCACTCACTAGTCCAGGGTCACCTGGTTCCCATCAGCAGAAGTGTCAGCTGCTTTTTTGATCAGAAGTGGAAAAAGACACTATCTGAATTGATTCTCTGCAGATATGGGGATTTTAGGGAAATTGCTGGGCATTCTGTTGGTTTATAGTTAAGATTTTTGTAAGTGCGACCAGCGGGGAAGCTTTGCTAAACATGTTGTGCCAGAATTTTCTTCTTTTTCTTTTTTTTTTTTTTTTGGTCTTTGATTTTTTTTTTATGAGTATATATTTCATTGGAATATGTACCTTTCTTTAGCTTCTTGCCAAAGTGAATTTTGTGGGGTTTTTCTCCCCTTGTAGCATATTAAGGAAGATAGATTCTGTGGGAGGTTTCAATATGCCAATATGCCACGTTAATCTGAAATACACGTTGTTTTTTCCCTACCTCCGTTTCTTGCTGATTCCTGGTTTCAAAAGCAAATGATGCCAGGGGTTCTTTGGGAAAACACAGAACCATGACTTTGGGAGACACGAGGCGGTTAAGTGGGAAAGCGTCACTTTGGGGGGGCTGTAAGCACTTTTGTACTGATTAAAATTGTCCGCAAAGTGCACTCCCCTCCTCTCCCAGCCGGGGTTTGGGGGAAGGATGGACTGAGATCCCGCTGGGGTGAATGTAAGAAGATGCTTAAATCCTCAGCACAAAAACAGGAGACGATGACACGGTTTCTCTGATAATATTCTGTAACTTCTAAGCTTCAGTGGAGAGAAGCACCACGTCTCTGACCCCTGCCACCCAACTTGCAGAGAGAGTCCATTCCATTCGGTTTCTGCAAGGGCGTGGCTGGCCACTGGCAAGTCTCTTTGTGTCATCCAGGGTCCCATGGCACTGCTGTCAGGCTGTGCATCCTCTGGACCACCAGGAGAGTCGACTGAAAGGCAGCCAGGCCATTGTGCAATAAACATCCACTTCAAAGCAAGAAATTAGACGTAATGGTACCTTAAGGTGCGATGGGGCAGACTCTTGGACAATTATCAGTGGTCACTGATAACAATAATAATTAAGTTAGTGAACTATAGAGCAGTTTACCCTTCTGCTGCTAAGAACCAGCCGCAGATCTTAATGTCCCATCTTAATGTTAACATCTTAAAGGTGTCGGTGTGGGGCGTTCTGGCAGAAGCAAGCTTGCCTTCTGCTATGAACCATGATATTAGAGCGTATGTGTCTTGAGGCAAAACTTGCTGGTGGGCCCTCGACAGTCATTCTTGGGGCATCATTCAGGCTCTGTCTTTTTTTTTTTTTTCTTTTTGCAAGAACAAGCACATGTCACCCCACTGCCTGTAGCATCCTCGGTCTGCTCCCAGCTCTCCGCCACCTGTCTGCGCAGCCCGGGGTCCACGGCTGCTAATGACTGGAAGGAGAGGGTGGGGTGTGAAGCGAGGGAGGATGTGGGAACGGTGTGAGACCCTTTCTCCTCCCGCCACAAGGCCGAGCCCGCCTTGTGTTACGGGCAAGGCTGACACCATTTCCCTCTACCGTTTCCCTGTTCCCCGCAAGGAGTATACAGTTACTGTATTTTTATTAAGCTGTCTGCCAGGGTGTTACAGTTACGACTTTAATAAATCCGTCATGCCGTAGCCCTTGGAATAAGTGCATCGCTCATGAATGATCCTATAGTTAAGTATTTTAATTAAATGAACTGATGCTACACGGACCAGTTACGGCAAATTACTTAGAACACGGTATTGAAAATACATACAAATACAATACATTCGCTCATCTAAATAGGCACCTTAAATTAAACTTTAAAAGCGGTTTAACAAGACGTGGGGATGGGCTCAGTCCGCTTGAGTATGCGCGGGTTGGTCCAGGGATGGAGCCCAGGGGCGCGCGCGCGAAGCACGCGCTCCGCCCCCGAGGAAGCGCTGCTTAAACGACGCTCGGTGTGTGGGCCGCCCCCTCGGGCATCGCGTGTCCGGCCTGGCTGGTTGCAGCGCCGACCCCGGTGCCAGGGGCCCTCGGGGCGGCGCTGTGCCGGCCTCGCCGGGCCCGGGGGGCGCCGGCCCCGCGGGGCTGGGGGGCGGGGGGGGGGGGCGCCGGCCGGTGTGGACTCGCCTGACCGCCCCCCCCCGTCTCCCCGCAGGGGACAAGTGCCTGTCGGAGCTGCCGTACGACGGCGGCGCCGGCTTCGAGAAGGAGAGCGAGGCGATGCAGACGCACGTGATGGACCAGGCCATCAACAACGCCATCAGCTACCTGGGCGCCGAGTCGCTGCGGCCGCTCGTGCAGACGCCGCCGGGCGCCGGCGCCGAGGCCGTGGCGGCGCTCGGGCCGCTCTTCCCGCTGCACAAGCCGCTGGCCGAGGGGGGCCCCGCGCGCGCCGGCCCCGCGGCGCAGGACAGCGCGGCCGAGCACCTGCTGCTGCTCTCCAAGGCCAAGGCCGCGTCGTCCGAGCGCGAGGCGTCGCCCAGCCACAGCTGCCCAGACTCGACGGACACCGAGAGCAACGCGGAGGAGCAGCGCGGCGGCCTCATCTACCTGACCAACCACATCGGCGCGCACGCGCGCAACGGCCTGTCCGTCAAGGAGGAGCAGGCGGCCTACGAGGCCCTGCGCGCCGCGTCCGACGGCGCGCACGACGCGTTCCGCGTGCTGGGCACGGCCGGCGAGCCGCTCAAGGTGTACCGCTGCGAGCCGTGCCGCGTGCTCTTCCTGGACCACGTCATGTACACCATCCACATGGGCTGCCACGGCTTCCGGGACCCCTTTGAGTGCAACATGTGCGGCCACCACAGCCAGGACAGGTACGAGTTCTCGTCGCACATCACGCGCGGCGAGCACCGCTTCCACATGAGCTAAAGCATCCCCCGCCGCCCCGCGCCCCGCGCCCGGGGCCCCGCCAGCGGGCCCCGCCCACCCGGCTGCTGCCGGCACCGGACCACGCCGTTCCGCTTCGACTGCTCGCTGCGCCCCTTTCCTTCGTTCTCTTGCTTGGGGAGACGCGGAGGCTTCCGTGCTGGATGCTGGGTTACACTCGGACCCCACCCCCAGCCCACCCCCCTCCTCGCCAAACCGACCTCTTCCTGGATGTGTCTGGACACTGCTGGCTGGCATCCCCTCCCCTGTGGCGCCCTGGATCCCTGCCCTCCAAACCGCGTGGCATTTCCGGAGAGAATTCTCTAAAAGCCGGCCAGAGCCTGGGGAGGAATGAACCGGTTCCCGGCCTCCGCAGGGGGATGCACACAGCACGTGTGGCTTCCAGGGTCCCAGCATCGGAGCGTAACCCCTCAGGTGTGGCCGTGACGGTGAACCGGCCCGGGAGGCGCCCCACACAGCAGAGCCTGGAAACGTGCGCGCGCGCGCGCGCGTGTGTGTGTGTGTGTGTGTGTGTGTGTGTAGCTGGGGCCAAAGGCCACAGTTTCTAAAAGCGAGTGGTACTCTAGGTCCTGTTCTGCGCAGGAAAATTCGCTGTTGGGGGAAAGTGGCTACTGGGGCCAAGGGAGGCTGCGATTGAGACCCTTTCAGACTCATTCGCAGTTTCCAAAGTCCTGGGCTGTGACTCTGTCCCCGTGGCCAAGCAGAGTGAACTCAGTCTTCCTGTGGGCCCATCCGGACACCACTGTGGTCTGTTTGTACATCGCCAGACCTTCGATGGCCCCAAGGGCTGTCACTACATTTCTGCCACCAGCCCTGAAATTTGGCCCTGAATTCCTTCTGAAACTCTCAAATGATGGCATTCCTCAGAAACCAACCTTTAGTCTAAATTCCACACTGATTTCCTTGCTTATCCACTCCTTCCCGGGACAGGATCTACCTGTGACCTCTCTCCCCCGCCAAAGGCCCCTTCCAGACCTCGTTTGATGTCTGGCTTCCAGCCGTGGGCCTGGATCTCTTCCCATCAGTGGATTTCTCTCTCTGGCCGCTGTGAATGATCTTCTCACGTTAAAACCCAGAGAAGAGTGATTCAGGGTGACCATTCATTTTCAGGTCAAGGAAAGCCAGCAGACGTCGCTGACATATAGCAGCTCCCTGTTTGAAACTAAACTTTCAGACAATCCGAAATTCTCTGCAGTAAGGACGTAAGCTCTGAACCCATTCTTGCTGGGGGATGGGAGTGTTCAGGACACTCTCGTGACCAGCCCTTGAGGTATGACAGGACAGAGGCAGGTGAGGACCCTAATTGCTCTCTGACACCCCACAAAGGTGTCTGTGGTTCTGATCGCCACCAGGAAGATAATAGAATTGGATGATTCTCTCATTAAGTACATTAAGTACGTTCCTCTCTGGCTCATAGGCAGGAAAATTGTCCAATTTCTGATGTTTACAGCATTCGTTTGCAACCAGAAATGTCCCCCGGGGGGCCAAAAGCTTTTCCCTGGAGAGAACCGCTGGTCTAGACAAGTTCTTTGGAAACATGCCTGCTCGGGTGCATTTGAGTTTTGTTGAAGGGACGGCTTCCCCGGAGATGACGCATCCTTGAGTCTTGGGTCCCCTTGCTTCCAGAACGCTATGGCGATTTTGAAACTGGAAAGAGACAGCATTGTGATAATTGAGGTACTGACACACGGATGTCCTGGGTAAAGGAGCAGGTTGAGAGCTGACCTGTTGACAATTACAGTCAGAGGAACAGGTTCAAGGTGAGAGACTTCGTAGGTTCCCATTCGCTGGCCAGTACTGCCTGCCCTGGTGTTTCCCATCCATCAGTTCATTGAAAGGAGGTGTTTCCCCCCCACCGTGGCTTCAAACAAAAGCTTAACGCACAGTTGTAAATAGTGGCCACAGCAATTCTCTTCTCCAGTGCTTCCCCCTTCCTCCCTCTGCTTTTTACAGCCAAGATGACCATTTATTTACCCATCTTTTGTTGTGGTTTTACACTGTAACGCCATTTCTCTTTGAAAGTATTGTATTTAAAAGTAAGGTTGCATATCATGTCGACAAAGAATTAAATTATGTTTGCGAGCTGACCAGGTTCTGTACCGAAAGCTTGGCAAGGATTCCTTCTAGCTGGTAAAAAAGTAGGATTTTGCATGACCTGACACCCTTTTGTTCTGTGGTTTGCTCTGCTGTTTGACGGTGTGAGTGTGTGTCGAGGGGACCGCTGGGTACCGAAGTGTGCCCAGGTTTCGTGCACTCTCGTGGGGTTTAAAATGAGCATCTGCAGAAAGAGGGGCGCTGGTGGCACACGGATCTGTGGATCACAAGAAGAAATCCCCGTTTGCCGTTCCCGCCCCTCCCCGGTCTCCCAGCGTCCATCCGTGCAGAGCTCCCTACCCAGGTCCTTCTGCATCCTGTGCCTGAGAACGAGGGCTTGTCTTAGTTGAAGACTCACTGAAGAAAAATTGCGTGATCATTGCTTTGTCACCAAAGGGCATCACTTCGGGTACCAGCGTGTGTCACTTCCAATTTAGCATCAGCCATGGAATGAGATCTCAGAGCCTCATGGAGAAACACCTTAAAGGAGATGGGAAGACGGGAGTTCTTTTGTGTCTTTTGTCTTCTATCTTTGTGCTTCTTTTCCTTGTTTTGCTTTGATTACCTTGTGACTCTCACAGCGTCATCTTCTTGCCGAAACAAAAGCGAGACGGCGTGGACTTGTGTAGACGAGACATGAAGGAACATGAAGGAACTTCTTGAGTTCCAGCAGAAGCGGAAGGTCAGCTCTATGCCAAACCCAGACATCTCTCCTTCAGTTCAAGTGTGTGTGTGTGTGTGTTTTTAACTTTGAAATGAACCAAGATTAGACTTATTTAAGATATACAGACATCAGAGGAAAAAAAAAAAGCACAATGCTGTTGGTACGTAACATTCACTGTGAACACATGTAACCAGATTTCAATATGCAATAACGTGGCCAGCCCTTTCTAATACACTTTTTTACGAAGTTGTGTGTGGTGATTGTTAAGGTCGGCTTCGTTTGTATCCAGAGCAGCTTTCAGTGTTCAGCTGGCAAATTCATGTACAGGACTGTAAATGAAAAAAACTGCCTCTATGATCATGTTAAATTATTTCTGTTTCGCTGTGAACGACGGGTGTGCGCCCCACCCACTCTGGAGGAATAGAGTAGAGTTTTGTACACATTTTGAAATGCTTCGTCTGTAGTGGTAGAGCGAATAAAGACAACGAATACTCTGTCTGGCCCATCCCGTGAAGCCCACGCTAGCCTCAGAGCGGCGACGTCCCGGTCAGGGGGCTGGGGGTCCTTGGGGATGCTCTGCACGCAGCGGCGTCAGCTCGTTTGGCAGACTGACCACCTGCTGTCCAAGCTGTGCCGGGCTTGGGGCCCTCAGTCTCCGTCTCTGATCTCTGGGTGTGGATCCGAGGCGGGGTGGAGGTGGTAGGTGCCGTCTGCGCAGAGCACCCTGCATAACGCCCTAGTGGCGCTTTGCTCGCAGAGCTGCACACTTGGGGAGGGCCGGGGGAGGGGGTTCAGTGCCGCAGACTCCCCGGCTCTGCCCCAGGTCCTCCAGCCCGTCTGGAGAAGCAGCCAGACGCCACGTGACATCAGAGCTAGCAAATACGGGGCAGTGGTCAAGTTCACACGGCACATTTGCTCCAAATGAGGGAAACTTGAATGAAATGAACAGAGTGTAGTGTTTCACGTTGGGCCCAGAAGGGACTTTGAAAGGTGCCATTGGCCGGGGCAGCATCCTTCAAGGAAGTCCACAGCACCCACCCACCTCCCAGGCTACTGATTTGAAAGGGGACATTGTTTGGAGACGTGGTGATGCACCACAGACAAATCGGTCCCTCCGTTTCACAGCCGTGCCATCATTTCTCAGTGATCACTTAGAAGTGAGCTCGGCTCAAACTCAGGAGGGAAAGTGACTTAAAAGGGCGCGGGTTTGACCTTGAGAGTGAGGAACGTGCCCGTTGCGTCTTATGAAGCTTCATGAGTGTTCACTGAAGGCTTTGAGGAAAACGACTGCTTACACTCAACTCCAGCGCCCTGTCACTGTTCCCAGCACACCTGGAACAGCCCCTGCGCTCCCGAGACAGCTCCGTGTCTGACGCTCCCCCTGGGGCAGCCCCAGGGGTTTTATCATCCTCCGCCCCCCAAAACAGCTGCTCTTCTGCAGTTCACTTCTGCTCCTGATGAGTGTGGTAAGTTTAAAAGCCACACTGTATTTTAAACATTAGTCTGAAATGTGGGGAGCAAACTGTCAGAATTGGGGGCTCAAGAGGCCCGATCTTTCTGATCGCATTTCCAGTTAATTAGTCATTTTTTTTAATCAACATTAAACGTCTTGGAGGCTTTGTGACGCCTCGGCGAAATTTTGCCTTCTCGTTAAAAGCACAGGGATTCTCAGAGGAACAGGACCTCTTGGCTGTTTCCAAAAGCCTTGTCCTTTGGGATGACCTCTCAAATCTAGACACAGAGCAGGGCAGAAAACAGCTCAGTCAGTCCAAGACTCGGAAGGCATTCTCAGACCAGCGAGGCAGGACTTCCAGGTTCCTTCAAGGCCCAGAGCATCTCCCTGAACCCCCTGTTCTCGCTCTGCACCAGGACCCGGAGCAGCCACGGCTGCTGAGTGGGGATGGATCCCAAGTTGCTGCTGGTCTCACGTGCCTTCCCCAAGGAGCCCCGCCCGCACCACCCCTGATGACGAGGAAAAGGATTCGTTTGGCTCTTAGCATAACCGTTATGCCCACAGCCCTGGCTCCTGCCCTCCCATTGGCCTCTCCCACCATTAACCCAAATTCCCAGCTCCCAGCCCAAGGCTGCCTCTAGACCCCTTCCCCACCCCCGGCCCTGGCGCCTCCAAGCCTGCTTCTCAAATACAGTGCAGAATCACCTGGCTCGTTCCTAAAAAGGCAGTTTCCAGAGGCCCACTCCTGACCGCTCTGGAACTGGAGGTCTGCCTGGCGCCCCCCCCCCACCAGATGTGGGACCAGCTCCCCAAGGTGGGGTCCGCTGACTCCCACCCACTCTCTCCCCCTCAAGGCAGGCACCTCCTTAACCCTCTTCCCCAGCCCAGTCACCCCCACCTCCTCTTTTTTGGATGGAGAAGGAAAAATTAATAACATCTCTCTCTTCCCCTCTTCAGTCCAGATCAACTCGGGTAGAGACAAGGGTCAGAGAGGGGGAACCAAAATACTGACTGTGCTCCCCTGAAAACCTGGGTCAGAGGCCGGAGCTTCCATGCACGACCACCCTACCTAGGCAGACTTAACTCTGCGGGGTGCAGGCAGGACTGGGGCTCGGCCACCCCCTGAAAAGGCTGAGCCGCTGCCCTGCAGGCAGGGGGACGGGGGCCAGAACCCACACCTGGCAGTCAGCAGAGCCCAGGAAACCAAAAGCAGACAAGCTTAGCGCCTGCAGGCAGGCAGAGAGTGTGAAAATCAGCCAAGCAGGCGACGGGGAGCCCCCGGGGGGCAGAGAGGAGAGAGTGTCACCACCGTCACCGTGAGAAGCAGGGGCAGTGCTGGGAGGACCAGGGGGCAGCCCCCGCGGGAGAGGCAACGCTTTAGCCTGTGTGTGCACGGCAGCGGTGCTGGAACTGGAGACAAGCTGGGGTAAGAGGGGAGCCAAGGGGGGGGACTTGACTCTCTGCCACTAGAACGCGGTTTCTGGGAGCAGGAACACTGTGATTTACTGCTCTGGCCTCAGTGTACCCCGGGTTTGCTGTGGTCTGAACGTTTGTGTCCCCTTCCCCAAAATCCGTACGTGGAAATCCTCCCCCACAAAGGTGATGCTGCCTGGAGACGGATCTTCGGGAGATGGTTAGGTCATGAGGGTGGGGGCCCTTGTGATGAGATTAGCGCCCTTATAAAAGGGACTTCGATGGGGAGGTTGTGCCTGCCTACCATGCCTGGGGTTCTGGGTTCAATCCCCAGTCCCTCCATTTAAAAAAATAAATTATTAGACCTAATTACCTACCCCCAAAAGAATTATTTTTAAAAAAGAAATAAAAGGAAAAAAAAAAGCTGCTTCAGAGAGCTCCCTCGCCCTTCCACCCGCTGAGCACACAGCGAAGTCTGCCGCCCGGGTGAGTGTCCTCCCCCGACCCTGACCTCAGGCTTCCAGATTCCAGAACTGGGGTGGGGGGGAGTGAATCTCTCTTATTTGCAAGCCACCCCATCTCTGGCATTTCACTCTAGCATCCCAGAGCGGTTGAGACGGTGCTCAGTGAGTATCTGCTGCATAATCGTCTGTTGAAATGATGCGATCTGTGGCACGTGAAGGAGTAACAAGGACTTGGCTCCAAGTCTCGGGTCCTGTAGGGAACGGGGGGCCGGGCAGAGGAATTGAAGGGGCAGCTGGACTTTAACTGAAGCCTTTGGGTGACTAGAGCAGGACGGCTTGAAAGGGAGGCTGGAGTCTGGGGTCCTCGGCCCGTGGACCCCGCTGAGGAGCGCAGTGACAGACACCGGGAGGGGCGGAAAGAGACAGCCAGGCGGGAGGGTGGGCGACGGCTCGGGAACCCCAGAGGAAACGGGGGACTGTTCCAGGCAGAAGGAAGGCCAGCCCGGATTTGCTCTAAGAAGAGGAGAGGCCGGGAGGGGAGGGTGCAGCTCAGCCGTAGAGCACGTGCTTAGCATGCACGAGGTCCTGAGTTCAACCCCAGTCCCTCCAAAAAAAGAAAAGAAGAAGAGAGATCAGAAAAAATGTCCAACAGAGCAGCCGAGATGAAGAGGGGACTGGAGGAAGCCACCGGCTGAGCACCTAGGACACCTGCAGTGACCTCTTAGAGCAGTTCCTCTGACAGGCGCCGGGCGGTGCAGGAGGCAGAGGTGGGAGGGGGAGGGCTGGGGCCTGGGGAGAGATGCCAGCAGAGGAGAAATGGGGAACTCGGTGAGCCCCGGGCCTCCGGCCTCAGCTGGGACTTGATGCTTCAGAAATGCCCGCTGCCGGGCTGTGCTTCCCTAAGGAGGAAGGTGAAAACCTCGCTGTGAAGTCCCCTCGCCTTTTCCGCTTTTCGGTAAAGTCAAGGACGGGAACGAGGCAAAATCCCTGAGTGATGTCTCCCGTGGCCTCCCTCCTCTGGGGCCCGTGGGTGCCCCCGGGGGCCGGGCCTGTGCCTCCCCGCCCCTGGCAGCGGGGGGCTGCCCCGGGGGCCGAGCAGATGGGCTGCGGCTGCCCGGCGGGTCTGCACGGCGGGGGCCAGATGCCACCCCCCAGGTCCCCGTGCACAAGTGGGAACCAGCCGCCTGGGGAGGAAATTTGCATAATAAGGATAATTTGGTACCAAAGCCGCCCTCTGAAGTGAACTGCATGGATCTGGGTAGAGTTAACCAATTTCACTTCTCCTTTCCCATGTTTTGTCAAACTGACTAGATGTGACCCTGAGGGTGCGGAGCGTCCAGAGACAGCTTGTTTCTCGCCTTGTGCGTCAGCCCCAGGCCTCCCCTCTCGGCCTGGCCACGTCCCGGGCCTCCCGCTGCCACTGCCGGCTCCTCTCCCGGCTGCTCCCGGCACACGTGGACCCACCCAGCAGGGCGCCCACCCACAGCCCCGCCGACTCCCGGGCCCCCGCAGGCGAGCGGGTGCTCGCCCCCTCCCGCCTCCCGGCGGCACCGCCTCCGGCCGCGTCTCACCGCGGCTCCCGGCACCTGCAGCAGCTTCCCCATCTCCAGCATCCCTCCCGCTTCCTGTGGGCAAGGGCGGGCCACGGCCCCACGGCAAGGAGGGTCTGTGGTTTCAGGCCCTCCGTTCGATTCCCCTTTCAGGGCCCTCCTCCCTTCTGGGCGCCGCCCTTCGCAAAGCCCGCCACGCCTGCCCCTGCCAACACCCAGATCCCAGCCCCGAGAGCATCCCGGTTGCCTTTGAAAGCTGCTCTGACACCAGCCTGTGGGAAGACAGTTGTGCGTGCTAAAATAGGCCCAGGTGTGCGTCTGGGGGCCTGGGGGCCTGGGGTCAGGGAACCTGGTCTGGGGTTCAAGTCCGCAGGATGGCATCCGGCCCGACCAAGACCCCACCCCTAGCAGCCATCACTCAAGGCTCCTTCTGACCCTCGAGGCAGCCCCAGGCCTGCACACCGTGGCCCCGCTGGTCCTGGAATTCTCCCCGCGTCTTGCCGGCCGCAGAAGCAGTCATGTGACAAGGCTGAGCTCTTGTCCCTCACCAACTGGTGGGGCTTCCTCAAGACCGGACCTCTGGGTTCCCGGAGCTCCCTGGGAAGGGCTGGGCTGGGGGCTGCTATGCGGAGTGCCTGCCTCCGGCGTCAGACTGCGAGGCTCCGCCAGCCCCGAACCCCCAGTGCAAGCACTGAGGTCAGCCCCTGCCCCCAGGGACGGTGTGTGGGGCGTAGGATGCACCCTTCTCCCCCGCTCCCTGGGGCTCTGTGAATTCTTTTTTTTAATTCGGTGGGGAGCTAATTCGGCTTTTATTTTATTTAGTTTATTGTATTTTCTGGTGCTGGAACCCAGGACCTCGTGCATGCCAAGCACACGCTCCACCACTGAGCTAAGCTCACCCCCCATGTGACGTCTTATCTTACTCAAGATGATGACCTGGACCCCCCACCCCCAGCCCGTGACTCTTCTTTCTGAAGCCCCCTCCCATCTTTCCAGTTGCTTTAGCATCAGGGTCAGTCTCCCCAGAGAAGGGCAGGAGGCAGGGGGGCGGGGGCCCCAGGCCCCTCTCCTTCTCCGGTGTGTCCTGGCGTTCAGGCCCCGGCAGGGGGCTCTGGCCCAGGGCACAGGCTGAGCAGTCCGGCGGGATGGAGGGGCTGCAAGAAGGGCGGGGAGGCAGGGGAGGCAGGTCAACCGGTCTCCTCCAGACCCAGCACGTCTCAGCTGCATCGTGAGGGACAGAGACAGAAAGAGAGGAAGCAGAAACACCATCATACGAAACACTGTTATAACCAGGGAAGGCAGAGGGAGTGGGAGACAGTTAAAGACAGAAGGAAAAAGGCAAAAGACAGAACACAGTGACGAACGAGGTCCCGACAAACCCGACTGTGCCAACGCTCATTCTCAACGCCATTGGTCTAAACGCAGCAGCTGAAACACAGACATCGTCAGAGCGGATCCGCAAACATTAAACACATCGTCCACGAGAAACTCCCCTTAACTATGAAGACACATGGACTGGGTGGGAGGTGGGTGTAGCTCGATGGTGGAGCCCATGCTTAGTGCGCATGAGGTCCTGGGTTCAATCCCCAGGGCCTCCGTTAGACATAAAAATAAATTAAAAAATCAAGGACGCCCTCAAACAAAAGAATAAAATAAATTAAATTAACTTCAAAAAAAAGAAAGACACATGGAGAAGGGAAAGTAGGAACAGCTACATTTCAGACACAGCAGACTTCAGGGCAAGGGAGGCCGTTGGGGATAAAGAGGGTTCTCCATCACGATAAACGGGGAGAATCAACATAGCAGCTCTTAACATGCATGCAGCTAACAACACAGCACCAAAAAATGTGAAACCTGCAAGGAAAAAAATGCATAAATCCGCTACCCCAGCTAGAAACTTCAACACCCATCTCTCGGGGACGGGCAGACCCAGCGGACAGAAAACCAGGAGGGACGCGGTTGGTCGGTACGACAGAAGGAGGCATTTGGGTGAAGGAAGGTGGCAAGGAAAATTGCAGCAGAGGACAGGTGAGTGCAGGTCCAGAGGCTGGAATGTGGGCTGTGTTTGAGGATGGCCGTGCCACTGAGTCCAACCAGCGTGTCCCGGGAGGGCTTCTGGGGTCCACAGCCTCCGTGGTGCTGAGGGGCCGGCCCACTGGGGGTCGAGCAGGAAGAGAGGCGTCCGCACGAGCAGGGACTTGGGGGGAGAGGCAGACAGTGAGCCCCGTCCTGGTTCCGGAGCAGCCAGGCTGTCAGGGAGGAAGGGCAGGGATGAGAGTTTCAGGTAGTGAAACCAAGGCCAGGGAAGCTGGGTGACTTTGTCAAGGTCACAGAGAGTCACCCTTGAGCCACATTTCCTGAATCCCATTACGCACCGGACACACAGTCCCCGATCAGATGCTTCCCTGGGTCAGATACCTAGGAAACACAACCATTCTGTGGGGACATTCGGTCTCGCCACAAAGGTCATTATCCCCATGTCCTGGGGGCCCCTCCCGCTGCGGGGAGCCGCACCTGCCACCACCCTCCGGGGCCAGCGGGGCAGCTCAGAGCCCTGGCGACCTGGGCTGAGCGCCCATGCAGCAGAATCGTGTTGAGCCACCAAAACAGGACAACAGTGAACAGTATCTTGCCCTCAGGATAACCTGGTCAGTCCTCACACTCTGTACTGAGAGACTGAAACCAGAGCCGCCGAAAAGGCGCTTCGCAGAAGCAGAGAGCAATCTTCCTGCCTGCCTGCTGGCTTCGGGGAGCAGGGCATCCTTTTCTGCACCCGTGGCATGGAGAGTCATTTTCCAAACAGAGGTCCTCTGCAGAGCGTTGCTGTTCCCGCCACAGCCACTCGCCACCTCTGGCTGTTTAAATGCAAATTCACTAAAATTAAACAGCTTAGAAAATGCGGTCCCTCCATTGCAATAGCCACTCGCTAAGTGTTCCATTGGCCACATGTGGCTGTGGCTGCCGTGGGGGGGGCAGAAATGCCCCTTTCCATCCACAGGGACGGCTCTATGCGGACCAGGCCCAGCGCTGGGGACAGGGCGGTGCCCGGCAGCGGCGGAGATGGACTGTCTCCCCAGTTAAACCGTGAGCTCCCAGCTGGTCCTCAGGAAGCCAGCCCTGGGGAACTGGATCCTGGAGGCGGCCTTCGATATTCAAATTGTGCGTGAAACGCTTTCACTTCCCCTGGGGGACCAGGTCCCTCACTCCGCCAGCAGGGGAGGCACACTTGCCAGAGCACATGTGCTTTTCTGTACAGAGGTTCCCAGGTCCCTCCAAGGTGCCAGCTGAGGGCCCCCCTCCCCCCACTTCCCTGCGCCGGCACCCCGGCCCACACATCCCATGACCTCGAGTCCCCTCCTGGCAGCAGAGACCTGCAAAACAGAAACTGGGCCCCCGAGGGTGGGATTTCCAGCAAATAGGGAAGGAGTCGTTAGGCCCTGCTGGTAGATTCTTGCAGGATCATCCGCCTCTCAGGAGAAAAAGAGGAAAAAAAGGCAAATCTCTTTCCTCTTGTTTCTGCTTCTCCTAAATAAACTGCTTGCCTAATTTCCTTTGCAGTTAGAGAAATGCTCCTTGTGAAACCGATTTCCCCACATCCACATGCCAAGCCATCCCGGCCTCCCGGCGGGATTTGCATCGCACGCTCCTCCTCCCCGGCCCTGGCTGGGCGCCCCGGGGCCCTGGAGTTTGACCTGTCAGTTGCGTCTCTGCTTGAAGACAAGCGCCCCCTCGGATTCCCTGGTACTCCCTTCAGCGGAGTGTGCTGGCCTCCGCTGGACCCCAGGGCTGGGCGGGATGTGGCTCTGGAAGGTGGCACCCAAAATCCAGGGACCGCTTGGCATGGCCTGTGACCACGTCAGCCAGCAGCAGCCCCCGAACGTCCAGGACTCTCTGTGCCCCAGCACTGACGGCAGTCACCATCTGGGGGCACAGGAGGAAAGTGAAGGCAGTCCGCTAACCCCAGCCTCCGTGCCCGAGTGCTGGCGGGACCCACGTGGGCAGCGTCTCAGTCTGACCTGCCTCCTCCTAACATCAGAGATGGGAAATGCTCGCTCTGGGAGGAGACGGAAGGATTCGGGAAGATAACGGACGTGAAGAGAGTGGTGCTCAGCTCACGATGGAGTGTCACTGTGTGTGGGACTTGGGAGAGGCGGCAGGTGACCGAAATCGGAGGCTGGAGGGGAGCTGGCCACCTGCCTCCCTGCGTCTCCACTGTTTCACGCGTCCGGTTGGCCCAGGAAAGACCGGTTCCCTCGGAAGGGATCCGAGGCACGTTCCGTGTACGCAGAAGCAAGCGTTAACAGGGATGAAATCATGCCACCTGCAGCAACACGGATGTCCCCGGAGAATGTCATTCTGAGTGAAGAAAGCCAGAAAGAGAAATACAAATACCACATGAGATCGCTCATATGTGGAATCTTAAAAAAAAAATAACGCAAATGAACTTATCTACAAAACAGAAACAGACTCCCAGACGTAGAGAACAAACTTGTGGTTACCGGGGGGGAAGGGATAAACTGGGAGTTCGAGCTTTGCAGATAACTCACTATTGCATATAAAACAGATAAACAACGAGGTCCTGCTGTGCAGCACAGGGAAGTACACTCAGCGTCTCGCAGTCACCTATAATGAGAAAGAACATGAAAATGAACCTACGTATGGACATGCATGGCTGGGACCTGGTGCTGCGCACCAGAGATTGCCACGACATTGCAACCCACACTTCAGCAAATAAATAAACCAAAAGGAATTTTTTTAAATAAAATTTTTAAAAATTGAAATATCAAAGTGAGGGAACTCACAATGTGAGCTTCGGAGCAGAATTAACAGGACGTTCTCTAACGTTGGAGCTGGAATTCCTTTAGAGGATCCAAACTCTTAGGGACCTGGGCAGCCCCTGGCTGCGGGGAGGGGGAGCCCGGGGGAAAGCTGGGGGACGCGCGCCCCCTAGTGGGGAAGGGCCGCAGGCTCGGCAGGTGCCGCGCAGCCGCCTGGGGGGAGGGGGAGGGGAGGGGAGGGGAGCGCCGGTTGTGCACGCCCAGCCCCACGCGCCCACTGAGACCGGGACAAACCGAGCTCCGGGGCAGTGAAAACTGCCCCGGCCACTTAGCAAGTTAAGGGTGGACACAGGGTGAACGTGCTCTGTCAGTGTCATTAGCCTATGGCTTGACTTTTCAACACCCTTACAATCTGCCTTTGGGCTGTGATGCCTCCTGAAAGCGATTCAAACTCTGTTAGCCCCAAGCAGGGACCTCCCCCACCCAGAGAGGGGGTCCTCACTCCGGCCCAGAGCTCTTTGAATGCTCACAGGATGGACACACCTGTTCCGCCCCGACCTGGGGTCCCCCCTTGACCTCTGCGGAGCTTCGCCCTGGCCCGAGCAAGGGTCTCGGGGCTCAGAGCGTGATCCTTCTTACACCACGCGGGCCCTTCACCCCCGGCCCCCGGGGCCCTGGAGCTGAGATCGCTGACGTCCACAGGGGAGGAAAAATGTTCTCTGCTGCCTTAGGTTTAGCGGCCGGGTCTGCGAAATAAACTGGCCACAGGACCAGAGGCAGACAGGCAGACAGGTTCATGCGATGCTAAAAGTTTGACATGGCTTGGGGGTGTTCACAGAAAGAAGAGAAATCACCCGCCCCCCAACCTTGCTCCTGCAGGAAACAGCTCTGCTTGGAAGCTGTTGAACCGTCTGGACAAAGGAAGATAAATTTAAAGACAGCGGACAAGACCAAAGAAAGGGACTCGGCCTCGCCAGGGGGTCGGCAGTGTGTGGGAAGGCAGCTCTGCGGGGAGAGTAAGGGTAGGTGGGGGCTAGCGAGCCAGGTTGGTTGGTGTGGGTGGTGCCATACTGTGATGTGTCAGAAGTGGGCACACCTGGTCATTCAGATGAACAACCGTGTGGATTTCTGCTGTGCTTAGCCTTCATCCAGTTTCTGGCTCACAGCTCCCCAAATCCTTGACATTTCCTGGGCAGAGAGCGCCCTGGGATCAGTTCCTGAAAACACTGCAGGGAAGTTGACTTTCAGATCCCAGCCCAGGAGGACCAACCACACGACTAGAGGATTGGAACTTTCAGCCCCACCCGCTGATTCCCGGGGAGGGGACAGGGGGCTGAGCTGGGCAGGTTTCCATCACAGGGCTTCGTAACGTGGCCATTTATGGTAAAGTGTGGTAAAGGGGCTTCAGCACTGGGTCTCCCTGACAGCGGACCCTTTGCTTCTGAAAAGTCATGTCCCGTGGTGGGGGAGAAACTGGTTTTAGATATTATTTGAGGTCAGAATTCTCTCTCTGTGCGTGCTTTGGCTGCATGACTTGTGGTTTTGTTCTGCTGGCTCTGGAAAACAACTCAATATCTCATTAGAAACATTACAGGGCCAGTTTCGGGCTGTTTGCAGTTACATTGTCAGGGTTGTCAGCCTCTTATTTCTCTTAAGCCCACATATTCTCTGCTGTACTGGTAAGAATTTTCTCAATTTTCTTGTCCTCTAGAATAGGCCAGCATCAGGGGCTTGGTTGAGTAAAGCTTGGTACATCCATTCAGTGGAATACTACACAACCCTGAAGAGGTTGTAGGAATGCTGAATTCCAATTATAGTATACTGTTAGGTTAAATGATAATTGTGTCTGCACTATAATTCTGAATATATAAAAATTCATTATACTGTGTGTGTTATGGAGAGACCAAAACATTCTGGGTTGTGGAACTGTGTGCATTTTGTATTTCCCCCTTACACTCCGTACTTTAAAAATTTTCTTCAATAAGCATACTCTCTAACTATTCAATTTTTATATGCATTAAAATGTTCCTAAAAATTAAGATTGCTCTAATGGTCAGAGGTGGGAGAATCTGGGATAGGAATTCCAGGTGGGGAACTTGTTACAATGACCCAGAAGGAAAACTTTAACTCTATAGTCTCAAGATGAAGTATTTGCCAAGGTAAAGTTTCTCAATTGGAGTTCTTTCTTTTAAAAAAGTCATTAAAACTCCTTCTTATGTCTCCAAATACCAATCAGAAAACCTCAGCTGATACTTGGAAGAAATACAAAGAGCAGGGAAAAAAATAAGGGAAAGTGGAAGGAGGAAAAGAAAAAAGGTTTTAATATATACTGAGCACGGCTCTGGTATTTCCAAACGTAATTTCCCCTTCACTCCCACCGTGAGCTTTAAAGGAGGAAACATTATTCTTAAGAAAAACCGAACAGAACATTAAGAAGACACACGGAAAGCAAAGATGCTTAAATTTGTTTCTCAAGTCTTATGCTTGAAAGACCCAGTTTCTGTTTTGTTTGACTGACTGACCCTGGACCAGTACATAATTTTATCGCTTCCTCAGAAAACGTATTGGCTTTTTTTTTTCCCCTCATGCAAAATTCAGCTTTGCCTGCTTCACCTTTTTTCTCCTGTTTCAAGCTGATGGCTAAACAGAGGGGCTCGTTTATCTTAAGCGGGTAACATCGTGTATCCAGGCTTCATCGGGGAACTTGCTTCCTCGCTTTTTACAAAGGTCGTGTTTCCTCGGGGACATCAGAAAGTGTGTGCTGTGTTTGTGTAAATCGCACGATGTAATACAGTACAGAACATACTGTGTGCGTTTCCCATTTCTTAGGACAGACATCTGTGAATTGATCGCTCCCCTTGGGTACAACCTCAGGAGACTTCCTGAGTCCTAGAAGGTTAATTTCGTCATCTATCTGTCGTGCGGCCTCAAGAAAGACAAGCTTTGCTCGTTACTTACTGACACTGCTCAGTAAACCAAGACTTCCCAACCTGGAAGCTGTCACAGCCTTTGGAGGACAGTTGGGCTCGCTGAAACCGCCCTCTGGTCTGGCGAAGGTGACAGGCACGCCCCTCTGTCCCATCTCGCTGACCTGGTTTTTGCTGAATGAAAACACTGACCACTTGATGAAAGGAGATTTACCCGTGAACTCCATTCAGAGCTGAGCCTGGGGAGTGTCTGGCACACAGAAGGGGCACAAAGGAGGGTGCAGTGGAAGTGAGTCAGCAGGAGCCCCTGAAATTAATGACACAGTAGGACCAAGGTTTCCCCAGGCACTAAAGTGGCTCAGGAAAACCACGTTCCTTTCCATTTCTACGTGAACAATTGTAGGCCGGCTGCGATGTGCATTTTCCGCTCTCATTTAGACCGGCTGCAACGAGCAAATAACGAAGGATGGACGTATTTATTTTGAATCTACTAAGCTTACCCATTAAAGTAGATTTATCTGCACCATTTCCCTTAAATTGCAATCAGGCCCTCGTTTCGCAGCAATTTTCTCTGTTCTGTGAAATTACGTCCCCAGGATCTCATTGCACATTCGGGTGACAGTGTTCCACGGGTCAGAGGCACGCGAGGGCCTTCATTATCTGTCCCCCAAACTCTGGCAAAATGGGACGCACCCACTTCCGTGGCCGCAGCGATAATGCTCTGCATTGCATGCACGTTGTCTGAGCCAACGTTCTTTTTTATACAGTGGGTTTCTGAACAGTTTCTTAAAATGCAGGTGAAATCTGCATTTGTGTCACAGCGACTTCTGAAGGCGATTTTGATAGACCTTGCCCGTTTGGAGTCGGACGAATGACTGTCCGCTACGGATTCTGACTCTGAGAGGTTTACTTGTAAATACAGTCTTAAATGTGGGCGAAATGTGGGGACTTTCAACCCGCGTCTGGGTCATCATGTTCTCATCCCCGTTGCCGTACGCAACGCACAATGTTTTCTCAAGGGATTTGAACAGGGTTTTTCGGTTCTCACTGCTTGCCTCTTTTTTCACTTGCTGATAAACTTAATGGTTCTTTTAATTTAAAAAAAAAACGTTATTGAACAATGCTATGTTCAATACCTTGAAAATACTACATCGTTTGCGTATTGTTTTTTTTTTAATTTCAAAAAGAGCACATTGTTGTCGACAGATGGGGAAGTTCCCCGCCGTCCCCCGACTCTACCCCAGAGAGGTGAGTGCTCTTCGCTGGTTCTGTCTGTCCTTCTGGAGCCACTCTGCCCCCTTTCCTGACACCTGGACACACGGACCCCTGTGTGACAGAGCCCGGCACCCTGTCCCCATCATGTAAGTCCCGCTGCCTCCTGGCTCTGAGGACCCGCCGGGAGGAACCCACGGAGGAGAATCCGTGATGCCCCCCGGCTGGACGTCTGGGCTGTGTGTCCACCTGCCAAAACATTGCAGCGAACTTACGGACGCCGCACGGAAGCCTAGAAGGGGAGTCATTGTTTGGCAGACGTGACCGAGCTGCCGTCGGATAGGCTGGACTTCCCTGTGTCCCCCGCCACCGTCCCCGGGGTGCACGGCGCCCTGCCCGCCCACCCTTGCCCAGCACTGGGCCCTGCGGACATTTTCACACTTCTGCTGGTGTTTTAAGAATTCTTAGCTGTTAGTTTTTTTACTTTGAGGCTGTCAGCTCCGTGTGTGAAGGTGCATGAATGGCCTAAGAGGCAGTCGGCTCTTATTATGTCAAATACTTCTCCTTGCCAAGCTAATCGCTCTGCGCACTGACTCCTCAGTCGCTGGGATGACGGTGTTGGTCCTGCTGGAAGGTGCGCTCCCCTGCCTGTGTCTCTCTCCATCCCTTTATTGTCACTGTTCCTGTTTCATTTTATAAAAGTCGGTGTCATGGACTTCGCCTTGCTATGTAATGAATGAGGATTTGTTTATTGGTCATGGAGTTCCTCGCATCTGTTGTGAGCCTGCGATGTGTGACCTTTTTTTCTGACATCTTATTGAAAATTTTCTCCAAAGAAACACATCCAGATGGGCAACAGGCTCATAAAAAGATGCTCAGTATCACTAATTATCAGAAAAACATAACTGGGAGCCACGGTGAGGGATCCCATGTTGGAAAATGCCCTTGTCCCTAGTTCCAACGTTGGGGTGGGTCAGGCCTCACTGGATTTTACCCCTTCACTTCAGCGAGAGCTTTGCATGTGTGGTGGGAGATGTAATGTGTGGCTGGGGGCCTCCATCCTGTGCCTTTTCTCATTGAACTGGTATCTCGCTCTGGGAGGGGAGGGAGCTGGTGTCACGTGCCCCAGAGGCATCTCAGGAGCAACTCTGACGCCAAACACTGGACCAGTGGCGGATGTGGCCTCTCTGGGACGGCGTGCCTGCCACACAGGCCATGAGAGCCACCGCCCGGACGTCCAGGGCCCCAGCGGGGAGAGGGGGAGGGAGGAAGGGGGCAGGGTTCTGCTCTGAGCTCCGCCGACAACACTCCTGGCTGCATGGGTCCCTCTGCTATGGGAGAGCCTGCCCTGCTGGTGTCTCAGGGACCAAAGTCACCTTGACGCTTCTGGGCAGAAATGGACTTGGGCTTCCCCAGCTGGAAGGCCCTGCCGGTGGCCGAGACCCCGAGGCAAAGCACCGAGGGCCCAGCGTGTCCTCAGCCACGTGTGCCACCAAAAATGCCACCTTACATGGACTTAATTTCCCTCCCTTTTTTAAGATTTGTATATTCAGCAGCACACTGTACTGACTTAACTCCCTGAGCAATCTGTTCATGTTGTCCCTGTTCCTACGATGAAGAAATTAGTAATTCTTAAACACAGAACACTTAAATGTTTTTTTTTTTTTTGTACCTAGAATAGCGCCCAGCACCTGGTCCTCTGTAAGCGTCTGTCAAGTTGACAGATGCATATTGGGTAACTGATAAAGGAACTGCAGGTCTGGGTGTGCCATTACGTTCATGCAGCACGCTTACTTTCATGGCTAAGAAAACAGACCTCAGGCCGTGTGAACAAGCTGTTCAGGACCAAGGTCACTGACGGCTCTCTAAGGCCCCTTCAGCGCTCTCTCTGCTGGGACCTGTGTGTTGGAAAAAGTCAAAGTCTTACTTAGGGACAAGCGTTAAACATAACGACCTACAGAATCTGTTCCCCCAAGACCCCGTCCGTTCACCTGAGTCACACAGCTGCCCCACCTGGCTCCCTCGCCAACGCCAGATTCGAGGTCAGAACGCAGAGACCTGGGAAGAAAGCCAAGCGGTCTCCTCTTGTGACCTGCCCTTCAGCTGCAGAGCCGGGCAGAATCTTCTCTTGCAGTCGGGTCTCTGGAGGTGGGTTTAAAATGTCCCCTTCCTTTGGGACTGGATTCTCCCCAGGAAACTAAGGATCAACGTAGGCGGCATATAATCGACAAGATACAAATGTCACAAGCGTTAAGCAGAACCAGACGAGACGCCACACGAGACAGCTGAAAGACAGCGATCCTCCGAAGCAGGGAAGGCGGGACCCAGATGCTCGGCGGAGGGCCCTCGGGGGCAAGGCTTCCGACACCTGCATCTCACTGTGCAACCCCCGGCCTCCGACAAGACAGGTGCAGACCGTTCGCACTCTGTTAACGGAGCCTGGACAGGTAAGCAGCCCACAGTCACAGCTGGTACATGACAGACTTTGGTCCCAAAGTCCATGCCCTCTGACTGATTCCACCGTATCAACCTGCCGGTGCAGAGGCAGACCTAATAAATAGTTTGGAATTGAGACAAGGAAGTAGAATTTCAAAAGAATGGCAGAGAAGTCCACAAATTGGAACAGAATTTCCCAAAGAATATACTTCAAAAGAATCACAGTCGGACGTATAACAGAAACATTTAAAAAGCCCTGATACTAAAAAAAATTTTTTAAAAATCACTGTATTCCTACCAACATTTTTAAGCACGTGGTGGGAAAATGTGCATGCGTATTTCCATAAAGGAAATGTATCTTTGAATGATATTATAAATGGGCGATGTTCCCATCTCTAATAAAACAGTGGCTTCTCTGAAACAGCACAGCACAAACACAGCAACCAGGAGGAAAGAATTCCGACCAGGGTTGCCACATTCCATCAAGAGAATATATTCATGATGTGGAGATGGGGAGACAGTCGAGGCTTCAGGGAACTTTCTACCCAAATGCCTCAAAAACACACTGCACATCACAAAAGCCTGAAAAAAAGGATGCCTCTGTGCGGGAGAACGTGCAAACACGCGGCAAGTGACTCCCCAGTGCTTCGCAAGACCCGATTTGAGCGTCCCTTTCCAGCCTGGTGTCCCCTGCGGGGAGCGGACCTCGGCGCAGGAGGGGCCACTGCCCATTTGCACGACCTAATCCACGGGGAGCAGAGCCACCCAGGTTCTTCCTCGTGGACAAAACCTGACAGAAAGGAGTTCCGCAGAAGGAAGGGGCCCCGGAGAACTCGCTGTTGAGAAAAAAAATAGAGAGGAAATAATAAACCAAGCTGCGCAAGTAAACCAATACCTCGCAGCGACCAGGTAACCGCAGATAAATCCAAACAGCTACGTTCACTGTGAGGTCCAAGGGGGCGGGAGTGACCTGTAAGAATTAATAATTAACACCAGGGAAGAGGTTGCAGAGAACTCCTTGACATCAACACCTGGAAACCCCAGGGCGCTCACACCGACGGGGACAAGGACCGAGCTGGTCGTGAAAACGGCGAGATGCTTTCAGATTTTAAAAGGTGCCACAAAACACTAAGACAAGAAGTTTAACACTCAAATTCTAGTCAAAGACCGCTCCACAGTTCAAACGGAGAAACTGAAAGCTAGAAAAACAAAGCTTTTACAAGAGCCTAAAAATAGAAGGCAGACCAAGAATAAAGATGAGAATTGTCTCAATTCACCGACTCTAAGTTTTCGATTCCGTGTCTTAATAAGTTGCATTTGTTAACACATCAGAACTTGAACGCCACCTCTGCGAGACCAAGGATTTTTGTCCCGTGTTGTCCGCTGCACCTGGAACGCCGTCGGGCACCTGACACGTTTTTTGAATGAATACAGGAAACCGCCTGATGTCCGACTGGCAGGCGGACGGCGTCCAGGAGCAGCTGACAGGGGGCAGGTCACACAGTCTGTGTGGACGGGAATTCTGCACAGGCAGCATGGCCCCAGGGGACGACTCAGAACACGCGCCGAAAGCTTTACAAGTCCTTAAGCCAAGAATTTTACTCAAGAAATGAATATATATATATATATATTTTTTTTTTAAATCACTAAGGCATTCAACATTCTTTATAATAAACTGAACGATGACCTGGCCGAATGCCCTGTAACAGAGGGCTGAGCAGGTTACAGGCCATCCACACGCTGGAAGCCGAGGCCATCCTGCAAGGGAGGACGTGGCAGGATTGTGTAAACACGAGGAACGATGCTCGCGTAAGTCTAAAGGGAAAGACTGACAAGAGAACGCACGCTACGCTCCCACTGCCGTGCGGGGCACGTGGTGGCAGACGGCACTGAGAGGTGAACAGCGTGGTCCTCCGAGCGCTGGGTTCCCGTGGTTTTCCTTTTCTTTACGTTCGTCTCCATTTTCTAACGTTTCTACACAGAACATCTATTGTTTAGAAAACAAAGCAGTCCACTATACAAATCTGAGAACTTTTATTTTTGAAAAGACACCAACACGACAGGCCGTGAGGTAGTGTTGAGTGAAATTTTCATTTTAAACATCACCGATGTGCCGGAAAAACGCAGCGTTTCTCCACCTTGCAGCTTCAGCTCTGGCTGGGGCTGCGAGATGTACTGAACAACATTAACAGTGCTCTGTCTCGGATGTAAACGCACGGAGCGACCTGGTCCTCAGGAGAAACTCTTTCCTCAGCAGGACATAGACACAGATCAGGTACAACCTCGCATACAGGTCAAAGCATTTTTTAAGTTTCTCTCCGAGCACACTGTGCACCACGGCACACGTCTCAAAAAGTCCTCTGGGCAGCTCGACCGAGCAGGTCGGCTCCCAGCACGTGTGACTCACACATCAGGTCGCACCTTACACACCGGGAAGAAAGACAGCGCTTCCGTAACGCGGGCCAGGTCCCTGAGCTGTGACACCTGGCCCACGGTCACTCAGTTAGGTCTGAGGCCCAGAGCTCACAGCACACATGTAAAGGCCGCTGAATAAACGCCCAGTTTCCTACTGACACCTGGGAAGGCCTGGCTGCAAGCTTCCCGTTCCCAGGGCTCCATTTATTGCCCACAACCAAAAGTTCGGTTCCAGTCCTCATAAAGCTCCAGGTCCTTCGGCGACACGCTCGGCCGCACGGTCCTAAAAGCGTTCTCAAAGTCGCTGTAAGCAATCGGCCGAACCTGGTCCGGGGTCACCGTGGCAATGTCGGCGGCCTGCAGGCTGCGAATGGGCCCGAGGGACGCCTCTCGGCACAGCTGGGTCATGTCGGCGCCCGAGAAGCCCTGGGACCGCTGCACGACCCGCCGGACCTCCTCCGTGCTGAGCTGGCACCGCTCCCGGGACATCAGGCTGGTCACGATCTGCTCCCTGGCCGGGGCCTCCGGGAGCGGGATGTACAGCCGCTTCGCCAGCCTCCTCCGCGCGGCCTCGTCGATCTCCTGCGGCCGGTTGGTGGCCCCCACCACCAGGATGCGGTCTTCGGCGGACGTGGCCGCCCCGTCCAGCTGAACGAGAAACTCGGTCTTGATCCTCCGGGAAGACTCATGCTCGCCGTCGCCCCGCTGGGACAGCAGGGAGTCAATTTCGTCGATAAATATGACCGCGGGCTGCTGGCTCCTGGCGACGGCGAACAGCGCCCGGACCATCTTCTCCCCCTCCCCCACCCACTTGGACGTCAAGGAGGAGGCGGAGATGCAGAAGAACGTGGCCCCAGACTGACTCGCGATGCACTTGCCGATGAGAGTCTTACCCGTCCCGGGGGGCCCGAAGAGCAGAATTCCCTTAGGGGGGCCCCGAAGGCCGGTGAAGATGTCTGGCCGCACCATGGGCCACACGACCACCTCCTTGATCGTGGCTTTGGCGAACTCCACGCCCGCGATGTCGTCCCAGCTCACGGGAGGGCCCTGGTCCATGACCTCGCTCATGATGAGCTCGATCATCTTGGGCTCCAGGTTCTTGAGACGTTCGTCCACGGGATGCGCTGGTTCCACGCGCCCTGAGCCCCGAGGCCGGCCCGGCACCCCGCCGCTCTGCTCGCCCCCGTCCTGCTTAGGTACTGGCGGGACGAACTTCCCAAAGATGCCCCGGGACCGACCGGCGCCCAGGGACTTTTTGACCCCGCCGTGCGAGCAGCCTGGCGCGCGCTGGGCCGCGCGCTGCTGCCTCTGCTGCTCCACCCACAGCTGTTCTCTCGCAGTTCTAAAAGCAGGCAGGCCGCTCTCCTCTCTCGGGCTGTCGTCCTCTGTTTGACCGAAAGCCTTCCTCAGTGTGGGGGCGGAACGTGCATCGGTGGTGCCAGAACCATAAGGCGCGTTGGTCCCCTCCCGTGGACCTTCACAGGCAGGAGGGAAGCGGGACTGATTCGAGCAGAACACGTTTAGTCCTCCGGCGCCTTTTGGAGAGGAGTCATCTTCCTTTCGGACACTTGCGAACAATGGTTTGGTGTAAGATTTTGCAGTGACTGATTCGCCAAAAGGCACTGAGACCGCAGGACACATCTTAGGGATGTCAGTGACCGGCGGTGGCTGGACACTCTGGGGGCCCTTCAGAGAAGCACTGCTCTCGGGGATGTCCTGGGTCCTAGCTGTCCCACGGGCTGAGTCAGTCCGCGGGTCACTGTCCCCAGAACCACCACAAACACCAAACTGAGCCACGTCGGACACGGTGGCCGCTCTGTGGATTACCGCGGACGCATCAGAAGGTGCCAGCTCAGAGTCTCGGAGCCGTCTGCCCGCCTGCATCATCTCCTGCACCTTCTGCATCCTGAACACGTGACTTACCGACAACCCAGACTTCCACTTGTCACTGTCACTTTGCTGAGATCTCGCTTGAGCTAAAATGTCTTCTGCGTAGTTGTTCAAGCCGGTCTCAGCATTGTCAGAATCCATAACGCTGGAGTATTTCTCCGCATACTTTTTGAACAGGCGGGCAGCACAGGCCGGGGAGAGCTCCGAGGCGGCCCGCGCGTACTGGACGCGCAGTATTTGTGCCCGGTAGGCGTCCGCCTTCTGCCCTGCCGTGCACGCGCCAGACGCAACTGCAAAGTAATTCTTCTGCCACTCGCCCAGGTGTACAGACCTGGAGCTGGGGGCCTGCATCTCAGCGCTCCTGCAGCAGAGGACAAAAATGAAAAAGAGTCCGTGGCAAGAAGGAAACAAAGACACAGCACTCTGAACCTACTTTTAAAATCTCCGCTCATCTGAAGGAAGGCACCCTGGACTTTTCATTTACAAGGTCCATCCGTAAGGGAAGGCCACTTATCGGGGCAAGCACTCAAGATACAAAAGATCAAAGACTACACTTAATAATGCTGTTTTACTTTTGTAATAATTTCCTCCGGGAACAGGGGAAAACATTCGTAAGGTGTAGATGGAAAAAAACTGAAAATCAATCAGCAAAGGAAGGCAATACGGAAAAACAACGGGGGGAACAAAGCAAAACAGACCAAGCCCAGCCCGGCCTTTAAGCCTGATCTCTAAGAAAAACTAAGAACGCTCTCATGCAAGAGTCTTACAGTGGCTGGGCCTTCCGTTTCATCTGTAAAAGGGGACGAAATCACCGTGAGAATCAAGTCAAGAGACAGATTCGAAAATACTTAAAAGCTGCTATTATCACCTCTACTGCACAAATGTAGAAACTGAGGCTCAGAGAGGTCAGAAAGTTACCTGAGGTCACACAGCCAGCTGGCAATGGAGCCAGAACTCGCACACGGGTGGTTTCACTCCAGGCAGCGTGCACGTCGCAAAATGCACCTTGCAGCTGTCCGATCACAAGTGCAAACTAGTATCACACGCTAAATATTTTTAAGGAGAAAAAAAAAAAGAGTTAATGACAGAAAATAAGGACCTGGAGGTAGCTGAACTCTGTAGAGGGTACAGTTATTAGTAACCAGCATGAAGCTCTGGGTGTCGTCTTGTTTTCTGGAGGTAAAATAAACTCATGGATATTTCTTCCAAAAAAAAAACATTTTTAAGGATTTGCAAATGAGCACTGAAAACACGACGCCTCAGAACCTCTCATAATTACCCAATTTCGCGCGAAGCATCAGAAAATCAAGCTGTCACGATGAATGAAATTTGAGAACAAGTCCGCGAGTGAAGTGCTTCTAATGTAAGATGTCTTCTCTCGCGTTATTTTGTAAGCCTCCTTACAGCAACTTAAAATTATTTTAACAGAACTGCAGATGAACGTGTCATGTTGCGGGCCGTGCAGGATGTACGTGCCAATCCTCTGACACTTCCTAGGAGTACCACAGTAAGTACCCAGAACTCACGCATTTTAAAATTTGCCTTCCAAATTATCTGCAAATTATCTGGCTCTGCAGGAGCCACAGGTTAAAACAGCTTTGTTTCTCCCAGAATTCTCTACAAAGAACCGGCCGCGTGGTAGGAAGGCGTTCATCAATCTTTGTAACATTTTTGAAAAAGTAAATAAATAAACTCGAGACCCAGCGAAATTCTAACCTGCTTAAAGATATGAAGTCAACTAGAGCGAACGCCTCCTGACACAGGCTTCATCCGTCTTGCCACTATTTTAACTCCCTTTACCCTCTTTTTATGCAATACTAGAAACGAGACATTGAGAGACGGGTGACCTGGAAGCCACTTATCACCAAGTTTCACATTAGTGTGAACACCTTCTTCCTCTCCACGGCTTCATCCCATTTTATCATCTGTAATTGTGAGATGTGGCCCCCAAGTCCCCTCCTCTTCCCCTCCCACGCTCACCCGCATCTTCCACCCTCACCTCCCAAGTCTCCCTTCTTCCTTCCAACCCAACCATTCACCCAACATACACACACGCGGACAGCCGGACACCGCAGGGCCGGCACTGACCAGTGAGTGACACCGCCGCGGCCCTTCACACGACCTCCCCACGTCCCCTTCGTCTCTATGGCGTCTCCCAGCGCTAAAGGTCACGGTTCCCCAGCACTGACGGGTGGCGGCCTTCTGAGCTTTCCCCCTGCTTACTGAACATGACATTCGGACAGAGAACCCGGCTCCCTCCAGGAGGGGTGTCCCCGTCACGTGTCCGTGCTCCCCGCATGCGAACAGGTGCCCCCGGGGGTGCGAGCCACCAAGACGCGGCAGGGCCGCGGGTCGCAGACGCCACACCGGGTGGCTCCCCGTGTCCCCCGCCCCCGGCGACCTCCCCCGGGTCCCCGCGTCCCCCGGGTCCCGCGCCGGGCGGCTCCCCGTGTCCCCCGCCCCCGGCGACCTCCCCCGGGTCCCGCGCCGGGCGGCTCCCCGTGTCCCCCGCCCCCGGAGTCCTCCCCGGGGGTCCCCCAGCCCCGGCGACCTCCCCCGGGTCCCGCGCCGGGCGGCTCCCCGTGTCCCCCGCCCCCGGAGTCCTCCCCGGGGGTCCCCCAGCCCCGGCGACCTCCCCCGGGTCCCGCGCCGGCTGGCTCCCAGTGCCCCCGCCCCCGGCGACCTCCCCCGGGTCCCGCGCCGGGTGGCTCCCCGCGTCCCCCGGGTCCCGCGCCGGGTGGCTCCCCGTGTCCCCCGCCCCCGGAGTCCTCCCCGGGGGTCCCCCAGCCCCGGCGACCTCCCCCGGATCCCCCGCCCCCGGCGACCTCCCCCGGGTCCCCGCGCCGGGTGGCTCCCCGCGTCCCCCGGGTCCCGCGCCGGGTGGCTCCCCGTGTCCCCCGCCCCCGGAGTCCTCCCCGGGGGTCCCGCAGCCCCGGCGACCTCCCCCGGGTCCCGCGCCGGGTGGCTCCCCGTGTCCCCCGGGTCCCGCGCCGGCTGGCTCCCAGTGCCCCCGCCCCCGGCGACCTCCCCCCGGGTCCCCGCGCCGGGTGGCTCCCCGCGTCCGGCCCCCGCCGACCCCGAGGGGCTGAGGGGAGGAGGGCCGCCCGCCCGGACGCCCCCACCGCTCAGGCCGGCCTCCGCACGGCGGGGGCACCGCGGGGACACACCCCGGCCCCTCCGCGCCCCCAGCCCCCGCCTCCGGCCCCCCACCCCGCTCGCCCTCCCTCCCCGCTGACCTGCTGCTTCCGAAAAGCGCGGGGCCCCGTGTGCGCCTGCGCGCCGGGACGGGCTCGGGCCCGCGCCGTGCGTGCGTGCGTGCGCGCGCGCGCGAGAGAGAGAGCGTGAGGCGGGGCGTGCGTGCGCGCGCCAGGGGCGGGGCCGGGGGCGGGGCCCCGCCCAGGCCGGACCCCGCGGGCCCGCTCTCCCCCGGGGAGGTCGGTCACGGACACGCAGCTTAAGGCGGACTCAGGCACTGGAGTTCCTGCGCTGCCCGAATGCTGAGTGCGGCCGCTCAGACGCGCCCCGGACCGCAGGCACGCTCCTGGGCCCGCGTGCACACTCGTGGTCCGCGTGCACACCCCCGGCCCCGCATTGCAGACCCCTGTCCCCGCGTGCACGCCCCTGGCCCGCATTGCATACACCTGGACCGCAAGTACATCCTTGGGCCCGCGTGCACAGACTTGGCCCTGGTGCACACCCCTGTCCCCGCAGGCACGCCCCTCTGCCCGTCCTGCGCCCTCTAGGGCCGAGTCCGGGAGGACCTGGGGCTTGGTCTGGGGCAGGGCTTCGGAGGACAGAACTGTGCTTGGAGGGGTGTAGCAGACTGCGTTTTCAGACCAAGTAACCGAGTAGCCACTGACAGCCACCATGAGGCGGGCTGATGTCACCGCTGGTGTGGAGGTGGGCAGCTCCAGGTCTGGTGGCCCGACCCCAGGAGGTCAGGAAGGGCCCCCTCTCCATCTTCTCATTCTGCATTGCATCTCCTCCCCAAGCTGCCGCCTCCTTGTCCCAAGGCGAACCCCACGATCCAAGGAACCAGCCTCACAGAACCCTATTCAAAGCAAAAACGGGGGCCAAACGGGGGAAGAACCTTTCCCTTTCAATACTTCCCTCTCGGAAAAAGGAAGAAGCAATTTCTCAGAAAGCCTCGGGAGCCTTCCTCTTAACTCTCCTTGGCTTCCTGGGTCCTGTGGTTACCCCTTCCTGAGAAAGTGAGCGTCTGGCACAGGGGATGGAAACAGGACTGTCCAGCCTCATCTAACAGCACGCGCCATTGAAACACAGACCCAAAGAAATGTGGGGCAAAACATTTTTAAAGACCTTTCTTGTAAGATTAAAAAAATAATAAAAACGATTGTCTGAAGAACACATTTTAAAATAGACAAGAGTTACAATGAAGACCAGTCACAATCCATCTCTTGGCTTAGTCATAAAAGACTTTTTAGTTCTAATTCTTCATAATTTACTGACAAATTTACTAATTATTATAATTACCCAAAATATGCCATATAGCATAAAAATAAAATAAGATGAAAAGGAAAACCGTTATCTCAAGGCCAACTCAGTTGCACGTTTACTGCCTCCTGTTTTCCTTGCAGATTTACAAATCACCATATAAACAGTATTTAGGTAATTAGCAATTTTTGGTGAATTTCACCAGCAGAATTTTAGTGAGAGCATTTTGGAGAATTCATATAAACCGCTGTCTCAGCCGCCTAAGAGTATTGTTCAAATACTGAATTACATTTATGGTTGCCAGTGTTACAATTTTTCTAACAGGTCACACCAGTGTTGCCACTTCACTTTTGTGCCTTGAATATAAAAGCATTTAGTGCCTGCATTATGCAGATCTTTTAAACTTTCCGTCTCAGACCATAGGCTGAGTTTTTTCTTCCCCTGGGTAGAATTTTTTGAACCTGCAAGAGAAGAGGTTTTACAGCTCCAGCACACAGAATGCTGGTGCTTGATGCTGGCTGCTCATTTCCATATTCATGAATATTATCACCGTGGTCTCAGACACACTTCAGTGATGTCATCTGTTTTTCAGCACAGGGAGAACGCGGCTCTAAATAATGTGCACCGCTGTCTGCCGGGAGAGTTAACTTTAAAAGAGGTGTGTAGGTCCAGGGAGGTGGATGGGGCTGAGGAGATGCGGAGACAGACAGGTTCTTCTGGGATTCCTGAGTGTGCCTGGATCCTGATGGATCCCAAGCCTTTCAGCTCCTTAACTCAGGGTTATGGAAGAAGGCAGAATGAGGATCAGGGGTCTGGGGGATGAATTCCTGCCTCTGTCAGAGAAGTAAGAGGTGTCTGGACCCGGAGTGAGTGAAGTGCACAATTCCAGTAAAAGATTCATTCAGAAGAGCTATGAAAAGGCCCCCTGGTTTCCCATCACACACAGAGCTGGTGGGTGGGGAGGGGGCCCCCTCCCCTGAAATGGGGCGGGCAGAGCAGGAAGGAACCTGCTTGGTTTCCTCTGGAACCTCCGTACCAACCTGAGTCAGCACTCCTGGGGCCTCCAGCTTGATCCTGTGTGTTGTGGGTTGAATTGCACATCCCTGCAAAGGGTACATCCATGTCCTCCCCTCCAGTGTCGGTGCACGTCACCTGATTGGGAAATCGATTACCTTTACAGAGGTAATCGAGTTGAAGTGGTTCAAATGAGTTCATCCTGGATTGAGATGGACCCTATAACTCAACGTGACTGATGTTTTTACAAAGAAGAGAGACACAGAGATGACCGAGTGAAGACAGAGGCGGAGACAGGAGTTATATGGCCACCAGCCAGGAAACATCTGGGGCCACCAGAAGGTGCAATAGGCAGCGAGGGGTCCTCCCTGGGGGCTTTGGAGCCAGCGTGGCCCTGCTGAGGCCTTCATTTCAGGGTCCTGGCCTCCAGAACCCTGAGAGAGTACACTTCTGTGTTTCTAAGCGGCCCTAGGAAACGAACACTCCATAGTTGCAATGGGTGGGGTTGGGGTCAGCTTTCCGGAGCTCGAACCCCAGCTCTGCCCCTCATGAGCTCCCTCCAGGGGTCCTTGGGGGGCAGCAATGGCGTTCTGGCCCCCAGTGAGCTCTGTCCAAGTGCAGGGCATTGGGGTGATGCCCAGGGGCAAGCCCTTTGCTCAACACACGCTGCAAGATTACAGCTCAGCACTGAAAAGTAAGTCTTGCTGTGGGTGGTATTTCTAGTAATGTTGAGGTGGGAAGCCCCACGGAAAAGACCAGCAGGACCCCCAGGCAGGGCCACTACTTTCCTGCCAGCGCCATCCAGTTCCTTGGCCTGCCAGCTTTTTGTCTCTATAAAACAGCTCACACCTAGGAAAGCAGAACTTGCCCCTAAGATTCTATTGATTCCTTCAGCTCACTCCTGATTGGTCCATTTGTAACACCTCATTTGCATAGAGCTCACTCCTGATTGGTCCATTTCTAAAAAGCTCATTCCTGATTGGTCAACTTTATTATCTCTTATTTGCATATGATGTTGCAAAGTGTGAACTGGCAGCCTATAAAAGCCTGTGTAAACCCACAGACGGGGTCCAGAGCTTGGAGTGTTAACTCTTGTGGGCCCGTTGGCGCAATAAATCTGAGTTTTCCAACCTGCCCAGTGCTGCTTGGTCTCTCGTCCGATCCAGGTTGCTGTCACACTGAGCTGTCACACGCTTTGCTACAACAATGTAGCCAAATGCTCTTCTTCTGCTGAACGGTTGGAATCGCAGATGCAGACCAGCGCTTAATGTTCCCCGCGTTTTCAGTCCCATGGAGTTGTTTCCTTTTCCGTTTCTCATCTGGTGATTCTCCTGTCCCCAGTGAACACCCACCGCACTGGAGAACTTACCAAGAGAATGTGTTTTATTCTCTTTGCTGATGGGCTGACCTCTAAGGTCTACCTTCTGCTGGAAAAAAAAAAAATCTGTCTCCCTCTGTGTCACCTCTTCTTGGAAAGCATAAAGACTCTTCAAGTTAGATGAGTGTAAAATTTGAAGACGACTTACCAGGTAGGTCCACTGGGCAGCCTTCCGGTTCTAACCTTCCCCGGGTGATTTGCTTCCTCGCTGACCATACGTGGAGATGCCACCATCTCTTATCAGTGCTGGGGTCTGGGTTGGATGCCAACGTTCTGGACATTTATGGACTAGTGGGGTCTCCTGTGAGCGAGCCCACTCTGCTCATTTCTTCCTCTCTTTTTCTTTTGCTGACCATCCATGTTACGTCTCTGCTGTGTGGAATCACACTCTAGTTTCTCCAGAATGGTACTTGTGAGTTTATCCAGTTCACTCAAGCAACTTATTCTCACGGTGGTTTCTTATTAATTTTTTCTACTGCTTATTACAAGTATAGGTGAAGGCAGGTGGCCTAGGAATTACCAAAGAAATAGACTTTTGATATCAAATGTGGTTAATAATAATAATAATAATAATAATAATAATAATAATAATAATGCAAAAAAAATTTTGATATTTGGTATTTGGGGATTTACCTGATTCAGGAAATTAATAAAATAATCCTGAGATCAAAAAGCCATCAGGCAATCTCCATTCCTTTCCTCAAGCACAGGCTCTCTGAATATTCATTTCTAATTTGCCAAGTCGACTGGATTCCCAAGTTAAGGGGCACAGGTATGGAGGCAGCGCCTTCCTCTGAGGTCCTCCCTCCTCTGCCTCCCTTCTGGTGATCAGGGGACCACCTGGTGACATCTGGCCTCTCCGTTTCACCCTGGGCTCTTCTACAGATTCCTGTTGTGAGTGGCGCGTGGTCAGCCTGGTTGAGAGTCTCCGCTTTCAGGAAGTTTTGCTGTTTGCTCCGTGTTAGAGAGAAGGCACGTGGTTCCAGGAGGTATATGAGCTTGTCCCTGGTTCCTGACACATGGCTCCTAAATCCCATGGAATCTGTGGGTAGCAGGAACCTCCTTTGTTCTAAGGACGCTTCTCTTGGCAGGTCCCCAGATAGAATAAGGATGGGGACTGGTCACCAGAAAGATGGGGACATAGTTAGAGCGTTGAAACATTCAGCCCCTCTTCCCTACTCTGACCTCCAAGGAGGGCAGAGGCCGGAGATTGAGTTAATTACAAGGACCAATGATGCAACCAGTCCGTGATTTGATGGAACCTCCGTAAAAACTAATGGGTGGGGTTTGGACCACTTCAGGTCGGGGAGCGCATCAGGGTGCTTGGAGAGCTATGCCCAGAGGGGGCCTGGGAGCGCCACATGCCTTCCCAAACCCTGCCCCACGCATCTTCCACTGGGCTCTTCCTGAGTTGCACCCTTCCTAAGGAACCGGTAAACGTAAGGAAAGTGACTTGCTGAGTTCTGGGAGCTGTTCTAGCCAATTACGGATCCAGTGAGGGGTGATGGGAACCCCCTGTTCCTAGCTGATTGGTCAGACGTACAGGAGGCCCAGGACTGTGGCCAGCGTCTGAAGTGGGGGCATTCTTGTGGGACTGTACCCTTAACCCACGGGGTCGGATGCTAAATCCAGGCAGGTAGCGTCAGAAAGGTGGAAAAGACACATTGTGGTTTTGGTGCCAGGAGGGAAAACTCTTTCATTTGGGGTCAGAAGTGTCATAAGTGCAAACGGTTTTCTTGGTATCATGATACTAGCCCTGTCCAATTGTGCTGTGCCCCAGAAACGGACACGTTGTAACTGACTGTATTTCAGTTTTTCAAAAAGGATGCTAATTGTGTCCAGATCTATCTGGGATTTTGCCAGCAGTAGCTGGAGGTGCCCCTTATTGGGAGACACCATCTAGTTCCAGGGCCAGCAGTGGTCTGTGCACCATGTCATGACGCTAACCAGAATACAGATTTATATAAAAACGCTGAACGTGTAGATAAGGCTGAATAATCCAGGGAAGCTTTAAGAACTTCCCCACATGGCATTGCTTGGGGATTGTCTGGTTCGGCTCAGGGTCCAAGGTTCCACCCTTGGAGGGAAGATGGGCTTTCCCCAGGAAGGTCTGAACACCCTCGCTCTCAGTTATATTGAGCGATGGTTCATCCCGGGAGCAGGCAGCACATTTGGCAGCGAGCGTAGGTGGGGCGGGAAGGGTGTGAATTCCAGACTGCCCGGTTCCAGTCCTCGCTCAGACAAGTTCCTATTGCCCACCTCAGTGTTCTCATCTGTGCAATGGGGATAATCATGGAGCATTTTAAAGTAAGTATTAAGTAAGTGGATGTTATAAGGTATTTATGACAGCACCTGGCTCAGAGCAAGTGCTGTGAGCATGTGGGTTAAACAAACCAGGGAGAATCTCTTCTTCCGACCTCTCGGTGGGCGGTTTGCGGTCTGATCGCTATGCTCTGGAGGTCAGGAGGCGGGGTGAGCGTGAGCGGCCGTGAGTTACCAAGAAATGAGCCAGGAGTCAGACTAGCATTTGTCTCCGCTGGGTCAATATCCAAGCTGATGTCTTAGAATCTGGGACCAATGATCCAGCCTGTTCGTGGGGGGTTCCGCGGTCATTCAGCTAACTTCCTGCCTCCTGTCTATGCGGGTCCCTTGTCTCCTGCTGCCCAGCCTCCTGCTGGAACTCAGACCTCATCTTTCCAATTGCACTCATGGATGGGGCTGGGTGGGGCGGCTCCAGAAAGGCCGAGGGCTGGAGGTGGGGACTCTGGGCCTCATCGCCACCAGAGTCTTAACTCAAGCGCACACTCAGGTGCAAAGACTCTACTGTAAAATGCAGGCACCTTGTACTCAACACTCTCACTCCTAATGCCATGGCCCCAGGGGTCTCAGGGTCCCATCCTGCATCCTCACACCGCGATGGAAGTCGGGTCTGGTCCACCCACGGGACGAACGACCAGACCAAATGAGATGGGGACTGCATCGCAGCTGACATCATTCCAAATTTCTGAAAAACAGAAGATAACTCAGCTACATGCACATGGACATCAGAGGTCTTTGAGATTCAAAAACACCTATTAATAATCCAGGGAGACCCTTTCTGAGAGCGATTTTGGTCATTCTGTCTCTGCGAAGGACAAGAACTAGTCTTGGGGTTAAAATGCACTTGAGCAAAAGTTGGATTCAAAAAAGATCGGTTATTTGGATAAAAACGGCGTCTTATGTGCATTTATGATAGAAGAGCATTCTTCAGTTGTTTTTCTGTGATTCCCCAGGGCCGGTGGACTGACCAAGCGCGGAAGCCAAGGCCCCAGAAGTCGGAGTCTTCCCACCGCACGAGCAGAACTTGGCCTCTGGTTGCGTCTTGGCTCTGAACTTCTTCCTTTAGAAGTCGGAGTCATCGCCGAGTAACCTCATGTGTTTGATTGCATTTTCAACAGTGTCTGCCTGACATACACGAGGCACTCAATAAACATTTGTGGAATAAACGAATTTTTAAAACATCTGAGGATGCCCATCTTTGCCTATTTCAAAAGGATACGTTCATATTATAACAATCGATGTGGGACAACGTAGAGCAGGACGCTTACCAGACAACACTATGTTTACATTTCAAATTATTTATTAAACGTTCAGCCCACGTGACAGGACAGCTTACAGCCCACAGGTGTAATCTCAAGACCCATAATCACAGATTGCCCTGGAGAATGTTTTCATAAGCCTTTACCATCACTGACAACTTCAAGAGCACAGAAATCTACACTTAAAAATTTTTTATAGTTGAAGTACCATCAGTTGACAACGCTGGGTCATTTTCCAGGGTACAGCATCACATCTCAGTCACACACCTATGATTTTTTTTTTTAATCACCAAAACATCACAGCCAAATAATGAATAAAGGCTACATCCACTGGGGTGAACTTTTCACATAGCAGATAATATTCTTCACTGATGAGAGACTGAACAGGTGTAATCACGAGCTTTTTTTCTGGATAACTTTGGAGACAGATGCGTGGGGCCACACACAGGCGTGGTTTCCTGGAGCGAGGACAACACATGGTTTTCGTCTGATCCAGGTGCTCAGATAACTTCATTTCAACGTTTGCTCTCTACCGGGGGAAGAAAAAGTGAACGTAAGGCTCTATTCAAAAAAAAAACTAAAAGTCAAAATTCTGTATGCTCGTCGCTTGATCGCAGAGAAGGGACATATTGTTTCTCCAGGGAGTTGGGGGCAACTGTGTAAAGGAATTTGAACTGGAAGAAATGAGTTTTTACTGCCAATCTGGCTTCTCTCTGATCCATTTTTATGAATGTCAGCTAGAATCTGGGCCCAGTTTTCTCTCCTCTGCAAAACACAGAGTTCTTCGCAGAACTATGACCACGTGGATTTGATGCAGTAACTTTAAGCACAAGGGAAAACCAAAGGACGAAAAAGCTCATCACTGATAAAACTGGCAGAGGCAGTGCAGGTGGATTATGATTTAGTGTTGTGTCCTACATTTAAAACAAAATTAAATCCTTTTTTTTCCCCCTACGTTTTGCATTGATAGCAGGTATCGTGGCTCCACAAAACCTGTCATTTTTTGGAGCTGCGGTCTCTCTGGGTTGTCCTGGGCACATGGGAAGGGCACATGGGAGGCGTGCACACAGGGTTGCAGACTGTTCACCTGGAGTGCTTGCCTGATGCGGTCTTGGTTTGAGTATCTCTCAGAGCGGGTGTGCCCCCACATACACACACCACCCCCCCCCGCCGGCCTCGTGGATGAGGACCTGGGGCCCCGCAGCGAGGCTCACCTGCCGGCCACCCTCACTCCTTCTCGGCCCCCAGCAGCTCGGCCGCCAGCCCCCGGATGTGCTCCCAGGCCAGCCGCACGTGGGCCGACTCCACCGTGCGGGAGCAGATGGCAAACCGCAGCACGAACTGGTCTCGCAGGCGGCAGGGCACCAGGTGGATTCTTCTGGCACTGTTAATTCTCTCCAGAAGAGCTTCGTTCTGGCTGTTGGGGCCCTGAAGCGGTGGGGAGAGAGGGGCCGGGCTCAGATCTGCGGGACGGACTTAGACACACACACACACACGCGCGCGTGCGCATCATGACATGCACCCCCCCAGAGGAGGGAGCACCCCACCTGCCTTGGCCGGGACCTGGGAAGCCATCCCTCCCCTGCCGGGTGCTGCGTCCCCAGTGCTCAATCCGGTTCCTCTCCTCCCTCCCTCCACTCCCCTGGGTCTCCACTCTTTCCAGGCCAGGACTGCACCCCCCAAGTGCCTGATAGTTGGACGCAGAAGGGCCCAGAAGTGCGGCCCAGCATCCTCAGTTACAGGACCCTCATGAGATTGTACTGACGGCATCCTTTCTGTGTCTTGAGAACAGTCCTGTCCTGCCGGGGGCTGGACACTGGCCTTACATCCGTGCAGAACCTCCCGGCCGCTGGCAGAGGGCCTGCGTGGGGTTCCTACGGGTGCCCCGTGGACGGCGAATGGGCCAAAGGCCACTCTGAAACTGCCGATGGGGACCGGGTCTCGACAGAGCTTGTCCCCTTCACGGATGAGAAGGAAGGGAGGCAGCTGCCAAGGGTGGACGTCCACCAGGGGGACCGAGCAGAGTGCCGGAGGTGAAGGCCCGTTAGGGAACACCTGCCTGCCGTGTCAAGTGCACTGGACACGAGCTGCCTTCTGTGAAGCAGAGGCAAAGAGGACACACAGAGAGCAGCCCGAGATGGAGGGACGGGAGCAGCGACAGAGACGGGCTGAGCAGGTGCAGAGCGGGTGTGGGGAGGAGCTGGGTGACGTGGCTGGGGGTTAAATAAAGACCACGCCTACATTGTAGCCGTCGGTGATGCAGAGGGCCTGACATCATCCAGGAGGGAGAGCCGGCACGAAGCATCAGATGACTACGAGACAGAAGACGTGGGCCATCAGCGCCCTGGGCCATCGGATTCACGGGATAGACGTACAAAGTAACATTTCACAGCGGGAATGTTTTGTTGGCAGAAAAGCCCCCAGGAGAAGAGAGGGCAGGGACCCACAGAGGTGGCTTTGGCGCTGGAGTAAAGCGTAAGGAGAAAAACTCTTGACGTGGACGACATCATGCTAAGCGAGAGCAGGCAACCTCAAAAGGCAACGCACTGACAGTTCCGTTTCCACGTCCAGAGTGGACGGATTCGTAGGGACAGAAAGCAGATGGGCGCGCCTGAGGGTGGGGGCTGGGGTGAGGGGTTTCTCTGGGGAGGATGAAGATGTTCTAAATTTAGATCGTGGGGAGGGCTGCACAACCCCGTGGATGCACTAAGATTCGCTAAAATGGACACTTCATGCGGACAAAGCGCAGGGTTATGCGGATCGCATCTCAGCAAAACTGTTAAAAAATTAAAAAATGAAAATCACGCGGCGCAAACAAACCACAAAGGAACTGCTTGATGGCAAACCAGTCAACGCAGGCTCGCTGCTAACGCCAACGTGGAGGGAGCTGCCACACCCGGTTGTCTGGGGGCCCCTTGTCCCCCGGGGCCTCCTGGCCTCAGGTCTCCCCACGTTCCGCTCAGCACGGAGCTCACGTCTCCCTCGACAGCTCTCGTGTCGGGACTCTGCTGTCTGTCTGCTGCTTCCAGGCGTTTCCACGGCTGGTTCCCGCATCCCCAGGTCCGGGGACGGAAATGGTAAGGACAGGACGGCTCCTCTGTGATGCCATGCGCCCCTCGCCCTGCCCCCCGACAGCCTCCGCGATGTGAGCCAGGAGGCCGGTGCAAAGGTAGACCATGCAGATGAAAAGCCAGCTCCAGGGCGGTCACCCAGCTTCATTCACACAAGACAGCTTCACACGTGGGATGGGTGGGGAAACACGTCCATGACCCCTCGGGCAGCAGGACGGCAGAGGGCCACAGAACAGTGCTCCTCAGACCCTCGTGTGGTGGCCGCGACCTGGGGGGCCCATGGGGTGCAGAGGAGGCAGGTCTGGGGTGGCCCCAAGACCCGCTTCTCCCATGCCCCTCGACGATGCTAACACTGGTCCAGGGACCACGCGCGTGGCCCCGTGAGCCTGTCGACGGCCGGTCCTCAGCGTGTCCCGTGGTTAAGGCGTATAGATGGGGAACATGGCAAGCATTTTAGGGCTGGGTCTACACCAGCCAGGGGGCTGAGCCCCAGCGAGAAGCGTGTCCGTCCATGGAAGTCTGGGCTGGGAGGCAGGAACAGCAGACTGGAAAATTCAGGCTGGATTCTGTGGTTTCTGGGGAGCTAATGCAGGTTTTGCGGGATGGAGGAAATGAGTGGCACTTTTCAAAGAAAACCGAAGGAGATTAAAATTGACTTCAACATACCTTCAGCCGAAAACAGACCAGCCCCAGAGTGACCTCCGCGCAGATCTCAAAGCGGGGGTCCTGGCGCACAAGACTCTCAAACTCGTGAGACAGCTGGACGTGCTGGAGGGGAAGGGAAGGGAAGGCCGTCTGAGTTTCTCATCACCGCTCAGTTCAGAACTGAAGCCCCTAGAAGACTTTCGGAGACGCCCCGTCTGTAACTCATTTGTGTGCTCTGAGCCACGTTCCTCCGGCGTCTAAGTCCCCAGCTGTTCCCACACAGGTTGAGAAGAAACTCGCCACCGTGAGGAAGGGGCTCAGGTCTTCAGAAAAAACACCAGCTGTCATTGCCTTCTGTTCGGGGGACCGTTTGGGGTCACAGCCGAACAACGGTTTATACTCTGAGGCTGAAAGTAGGGAAGGGGTGTGTAAACCTTCTAGGAGAGGGACAGTGGCCAGCATCGCTCAGGTGAGCCGGGTCTGCACCGCAGCCCACGATGGCAGCTTCGGCCATCACTGCATGGCACCCCCGGCCGGGGTGAGGGCCACCCCGGTCCTCCCCGCGCTCAGGAACAGCCGCCTCTCACTGAAGCCACCCCCTGATCTGCCTTGCGGACCCTGATGGGGCTCCAAAGCTGATCTGAATAGTGTGTGAGCCGAGAACCGGCTCGCCGAGCTCTAGGCGCACATGCTGGGGGCTCTCCGCCCGGCATCAGCGCGAAGCCCTCCCTGGCAGGTGCGCAGAGGGTGTCCGAGCCCCAGTCCTGGTGCTCGCGGGGTGGGATGGAAACGCCGTGTCAATGGGCGCGACACACCTGCCGCCACTAGAGGGCGCCGAAGACCGCTGGGGCTCACGCACCTGCCGGGCACACCCGGCTCTGGCCCCCTGTGCGCTCCTGGTGAGGCAGGGCCGGCACCTCACCTGGGGGGGTCGGGGGGAGGCATGAAGCAGCGTGATCGCAGCCCGCCGTCCCGAGCTGAGAGCCGGCATCACGAGGGCGAGAAAAACCAGTCAATTTCCCGCCTTCTCTCCCCAGGGAAGCTGGATTGTCACTGCTTCTGAGCCCAGGGTCTCCGTGTGCAGGGAGAGTCTCTTACCAGGAGCTCGCACACGCTCCTTTCCTACACGGATCCCCGGGGGCCCTTCAATGCCCACAGCAGCCCTGTGAGGCAGATGGACGCCAAGCACTGGCTCAGCCGAGGGGCCTGGGGACACCGCCCTGCCCGCCTGCAGCCACACAGTGGGTGAGGGGCGGCCCCGGGACTGAACAGGAGGGGCGGGCCAGGACAGAGACTGTGGGGTGACGCCTGGGGTCCTCTGTCCATCCAGGGGCGCCCCGGCCTCCGTGTCCTTGACCGTTAGGAATAAGAGCAGCATCGTGGGGCCTGGAGTGGACCCGCGGTCCCCTCTTGTGCGCTCATCACGGCTGCCCCGTTCACTGCTTAAACAGCAGTCCCTGAGAGCCACCCCGCGAGACCCGGGTCAGCAGGTGCTCCTGGCTGGGGGCACGTCTGAGAGCCGCCGGGCTGGGGGGCGTCCACCCCCTCCCCCGGCCCCCACATCGTCCTCTCCTTTCTGATGGTTTCCTGGACAAAAGCCCACTGCGTTCTCACCGCTGCCACTGCGGCCCGGACAAGTGTCTGCCCGGCGCTGCGATGGAGGCCCTGGCGTGACAACCGGGTCTTCACGGACATGTCTAGAAGATCCAGAATCGCGCACTGACCATCTTACAAAGGCCCTAATCTCACTGGCCCGGACTCTCCCTTATATGTGCTTAGGAGTCCCCCCGCCACCAGCGAACGTCGCCCAGATAAGCAGCGGTCACAAGATCACCTTGCGGATGTAGGCCTGCAGGCCCGTGACTCCGTACAGCCTGAAAACAAACCACATTTTCAAGGAGCGGAACCTTCGGCCCAGCGGCAGCTGCCAATGCTGAAACAAGACATGAAATAGCAGGTGAGAGGGGCCCACGCGGCGGGGCTGGCCTCCTCCCTGGCCCCTGCCCGCCTTGCCCGTTTCTCCAGTTAACTCCCCGGAGGCCCCCGCATCCTGGGTGGCGATGCTGACAGCCAGCGGTGGAGTGGGGAGGGTCCCCCCTGCCGAGCTCCGGGACGTTTGTTGAGTGCACCCGGGGAGGACCAGTCTGAAGGCGGGACACGTGACCCTGCCCCAGGGAGCCTACAACCCAGTGCGGGTGGGAGGTGGCCCCCCACGGGTGTCTCTGCCCGCAGGAAGCAGGAAGGAGGGAGCGAAACCCACCCCCCGTGATGCCTGGCTTCATTTTCCAGATCCACGTGGACCCCCCTGCTGCCCCGCGGGCCACCGTGGAATGACCTGCCAGACGTTGCCTCTAGAAGATGCATCTATCAACGTGCAGAAGCCTCCCCTAATTTTCCCTGAATTCCTCAGCTGCCTGGCTCTCCAGTGCTGTGACACTCCCCAGCGGTGGGTGGTGGGTGTCCTAAAGCCAGAAAGGATGCCCAGGGCAGAAGGGTTGGGGCATTTTGGAGGATTAACTAAGCAATTCCTGTGCTTTAAGGAGTCGTGACCTATTAGAGTTTATAAAGGGGATCCTGGGGGTGACTCTCCTTCCACCTCCGTTCGGTGCCCCTCCCCGCAGAGCAGAGCCCAGAGACAGGTGATGCCCCTCGGGGCTCGGGGGTATAACACCCCCACCCAGGGCACCTGCCTGTGGGGCCCAGCGTGCTTGGGTGGCACTGCTTTTTCGTGGAATGCAGCGGGGCACCCCACTTCTCCAGATGCAAAGAGAAACATGAACCCAGCATCTAGACTCAGAAGCACCCCGCACGGTGTCACCGCTGGTGACACGAGGCACCGTACGGATTCACGCACCACCTCGCTTTACAGCGCTGGGATCTCGGGTCCGTGTCTCTGTTTTATCGGTGAGAAACCAGGCACCTCGAGGCTGATGGAGGTGCAGCTCCGGACAGCCTGAGTCCCACCCACTGCACACACAGGTCTCTCTTTTACTTATCAGTGTGTTTGTGAGCTGTTGGGAGATTCTCAGCACAAATTAAACCAACTCGCCTTTGGGGAAAATCTGCTATCACACCCCCCGCCACCCCTCAACTAACTAGTAGGTCCGCGGCCATCGGTATTGCAAAGTCACCCCTCGCCAAGTCGGCCTCCTGGAAACCAAACTGTGGCTTAAACCGGACTGTGAAGGACAGCAAGGTAAACTTGATTACTCTGCTGGGAAGCGAAAATGCGCACAGTTTAACTGCGTGCTCATTCCATCATGGCCCACATCACTTCTCTTCTGCAGCCTGAGGCTGGACTGGGGTAAATGCCCCAGGCAGGAACGTGCCCCTGGAGGAGCCAGTTACGAGGCTGCCGTCTGAGCACCTCTAATGCCCTCTGACTCTCATCTGCCACTGTCCCCGGAGGCTGGCGCCCTGCGCGCAGAGTGAGGGGCCGCGGGATGCAAGGATCGCGCCCGAGAGCAGGCGTTCCTGCCCTGCCGTCCAGGGCCACAGGCAGGCTCATTTTGTCCCAACCTGAGACCTGCCCTCGGGGGGCTCAGCGCAGCTGCCCACTGCCTGGCCCGGTGAGAGGGTGTTCTCCGGTGGGGCCTGATCATGGAAGGAGCGAGAGGCAGCAGATGGTACAGCCCATGGCGGCACCTGGATAACCAGGGACCGGGGGTCAGCGAGACAAGTCTCCCACTTACTCTGTAATCAGTGATGAGGCCTGGAAAAAAGAACGAGAAAGAGGACAAAAAAATGTTAGACACACTGGTTGATTACAGACCTAATTCTTTTCTGTCGTCTCCTGAATCAGACGTCAGACCACCGAGGGCAGGGGAGTAAAATTAAACTTAAAAAAAAATTCCCCACTGGAATTTGACACAACATTGTAAAATGATTATAAATCAATAAAAAAATGTTAAAAAGAAAAAACTTGGGGGCTATGGCATGACAGAATATTTCCCTTCAGCTATGGGTTTCTGTGTGCCAGCCTAAAATAAAATAGAATGCAGTGAAAGTTAAAAAAAAAAAAATCCTGGGGCAATAAACTTTACCGAGATGACTTTGGCTTAAACTCACCCCGCCATTATTCCAGAGCAACACTTGGTGAATATTGGCATCATTTCTGAGGCTTTTACTGTTTTATGCATTTCAAACATGAAATGCATTTTTTTTAATAGAAAAGCTTTGCCCGCTGCTCCCTAAATGTGCATTGTTTGATGCCAGCTCCGGTTTTAAGAACCAGGTTGTATTTCGCAGAGCAGTTTGAGGTTAGCTGGTATCTGGAGTGGCCCCCACAGGACAGAGGGCGATTCTCGGAGGGCGACCCCGGGTTTTCTGGTCTTTTCACGGAGACCACGTGGGCTGTGAGGGTCCCCGGGGTGGGGGGGCGAGGGGACGGTGCCTGAGCCTGGCTTCTGTCACCGTTACCAGCCGCACCCTCACCGTGCGACCCCCGGGGAGCCGCTCTGCACCCACCCCCCAAGGGCTGATCCCCGGGGACATGCATCTCCACCTCCGGCTCCTGGGCCCTCTGAACGCGGCTCTGATGGAAACAAAACTGGAAACAGCCCGGAGAGAGCCAGGCGGCGGCTCACCTGAGTCCTGGTGGCTGTGCTTCAGGTAGACGGGGTCCAACTTGAAGGCTCCGGTCAGGTCGGTTCTCTTTTTCACCCTGGCGTCAGAGAACGAATAAGGCGCTGAACGTGGAGGCACTTGGGTGGGGCCGCACCTCCTGCTCACCCGCTCCTGCTCAGCTCAGGCCGCCCTCCCCGACCCCACGGGCTCCCGCCTCCCCCAGCCTCGCAGCAACATAGCTTTCATCTCCGGATCTCCTGGAACCTCGGATTCCCCGGGTGAGATGCTGGCTGGGCCCCTGGACAGCTTCAGGGTCCAGGCTGGTTGCCCGGGAAACCACGTCTTGGTTAGAGGGGCAGAACTCTGAACCCCACCCCTCAGCCCCCAGGAAGAGGAGAGGGACGTGAGACAGTCAGCCACCGATGGCCAGTGATTGGATCAATCACGCCTATGCGATGAAACCTTCACAAAACCCCCCAGTGACAGGATTTGGGGCGCTTCGGACACACCAGCGTGCTGGGAGGGAACCACGCCTTGCGGGGGGATGGGGAAGCTGTGTCCTCAGCCCCAGCCCTGCCTCTTCCACCAGCTGCTCATTCGTGTCCTTTATCAAAGCCAGTAAATGGAAGCAAGACGCTTTCCTGAGTGTTGGGGGCTGTTCTAACCAGCTGTCAAAACTGCCGGAGCGGGGGGACCGTAGGGGCCCCCAACTTTACAGCCAAGGCGGACAGAAGTGCAGGCCACCGGGACCCACAATCGGTCACTGCCTCGTGGGACTGAGCCCTCAACCTGTGGGGTCTGACCTAACTCCGGGCAGTGGGTGTCAGAACTGAATCGCGTTTGGGGACGCCCCGCTGGTGTCTGGAGAGCTGGGGACCCGGGGTCGGGAGGAGAAACCAGGCAGGTTGGAATCTGTTTACTCCTGTCCGTCCAGGCCTGGCAAAGCACCGGCCCCATTCGGGCATCGCTGGCGTGCCTGGCGTGACCTGGGGCTAATGGTGGTGCCCGCGCCGTCCTTACCGAGGTGGGAAGCCGTTCATGTAATCACATAGCAATCGCTTTTGCACAAAATCCACACAAAGCCTCCGGCTCTTAAGAGTGGCTCGCCAACTTCTCGCTCTAATAAACTTAGAAGAACTGGTTTCGAGCAATCCCATCCCACTCTTCCTTACACATCGTCGGTGTAGCAGACTTTAAGTTTTGAACTCCTGTTTCTTGCTCTAAATGTAACCGATGTGGTTACATTACTGCTACAGAGAATTTCCAGGGAACACCTTAGCAAATAGAATTACTTTCATTTTTCCTCAGCAAACGCTTTTAAGCACTCAGCTTGGTGAAGCAGTGAAGAGTGAAAACACAGACGCAAGCGGATTAGGGATGCAAGCGGGATGACTTTGCATGGTTTTTGTGCACGCGAGGCAAGTTAGACCAGAGCTGGTCCCTGTCAGCCCTCTCTTTCCTTGTGCCAGCATGTTGCAATGATCTGTTCCAGGTGACAGCATACAACAGGGCAGGCGGTAGCAGGAACCCACGTGCTCCTGCAGCCCGGGGACCCCGCCTGCCCAGGGGCGTCTCCTGTCCGAGCCCCAGTTCTGTCTACAGAGCAGCGAAACTGCAGGGTAATCGACACCTGGTGAAACTCACCACATGGCAGAGCAGTCGAAGTTCACCAGGAGCCACTTGTGGGGGTTGAAGTTGAACGAATCTGCAAACTGCCGACGGACAACCACCGCAAAAAAGCAGACACTTCAGTTACGAATGTGCAGTTACAACGCGAGAGCCTCCGCCTGGTCATTCAGTTTGCGGTCCCCGGTGAACAGCAGTGGGACCACGCAGATTAGGGTTAGGGTCGGGGTCAGGGTCAGGCTCAGGGTTAGGGGTTAGGGTCGGGGTCAGGGTTGGGGTTAGGGGTTAGGGTCAAGGTTAGGGGTTAGGGTTAGGAAGAGAAGTAGCTGGAACCGCGGGGTTTGGGCTCGAGGATGCATGATAAGGTCTGGGCTCTGAACTCGCCCGGAGTTTCCACCCTGCCGACCTGAGCCTTTTTTGGGGGGGGGGTTCATTTTTAAGTCATGCCTTCTCGTGAAACGTGAAGCTAACACAGATGTGATTCTGGGCTGAAGCACAGAGGGAGGCGGAGAATCAGGGCTGCCCCCACCCCGGCACGACTGCTGGTCCCCGTGGACTGGATGGAGGGCCTGTGATTATGGCCGTGGACACCTCGGGACCCGTCCTGTGCACCTGCCGCCCCTGTCACTGACTCGTGGCTGTAGCCAGCCAGGTGGAGGCCCCAGGGAACCGAGGGATGAAACCGGCTACTGAGCAAGGGGGGTGGTTCTGACAAAAGAGAAGTCAGTGGGATGCAATGTGGAGACAACCTCGGGGCAGCCGTAACCGGGCTCCCTGCAGAGGAGGAGGACTCGCCGAGTCCCCCCGGGGTGCCCCTCGGAGGCGCCCTGCCGAGGGGCACCCACAGAACTGGAGCCAGGCTTGAGGTCTGCGGGACACGAAGGCCACCGGGCCAGGGTGGACGGTCCTCAGAACACAGCCCAGGCACCCAGAAGACGTCCAGAGAGTGTTTGCGGTGAGAGCAAAATGAAAATCAAATTCTTTTTGTGATGAAAAGAGCACGGAGGTTGAAGGAGGTCCCCCAGATTCTCCCGCTGTCCAGCTGACGGCCCTTGGGGCGATAATTCTATGGGACTGGAATGAGAGGGCATCAGGACCCTTCCTGTTATGCACATCTCAATCCTAATTCGGTGTAGGGCACACGGGAATCAAGGGATCATTTCACGGATCTCGGGTAACTTAAAATATTCAGAATTTCAAAGCCTCGCTTAAGATGGACCCTGACAAAGGTCATTCCGTGAGGATGCCCAGCCCCTGGGAGCAACGCAACAAACTTCCCGGGTCACGGGGCTCTCCTGCCTTGCAGCTGTGGGTCCCGAGTCATTTGTAATCAGAGAAATCCTTCATCCGACTTTTCCCGCATGAAATGAGATGCTGTTAATACTTCACGTCACGCCCTTTCAAACCTGCGTAGCCCGACGTCCCACAGCGTGTATCCGCATTTCAAACCACTCGGCGATTTGCAATAACCACAATTTTAATTCACAGGAGCTGCGTCAGAAAATGGACTGGTTTGGCCTATGAAATGCTCTGTTTCCTCGAACTTTACAAGCTGGCAAAGTTCTCCAAATATACGTGGCGCCACGGGCAGTGCGAAAGGGCAAGTTTCACAGCTGACCCACGGTAATCGGGGTCGCCCCCCTTTTCATCCAATTGGTTGGTTCTTTTGCCAACAAGGACGGAGTGGACCCGCCATCCTTCCCTGTTTGTCTAAATGTCTTCTTTATTCCGAGAGACGTTCTCTGCGTTCATCGTACGCCTCCCAGGAAACCAGTAGGTGATGACAGCCGACAGCTGGGGGGGTCAAGGGTCACTCAGGAAGTTCCAGTGTCAAGAAGGAAAATAAGAGATGTCGACCCCCAGGACGGGTTGAGGAGGGCACGCTGCATGTTCACGGAGCCGGCCACCCGCTCTGGGGGAACAGATTCATTTCCCTGCAGGGTCCCATTAACGCGATATCAGGAAAGAGACAGGAAGTTACAACGAAAAGGAAACATAAGGAGAAAGCAGGGCTTTGCGGGCTGGGAATTTAATTAGTTCCCTCCTGGGGGCCGATCGGCTCCACCGGCTTCCGTCCCCGCCCAGCTGCGGTGTTATCTCCCCGCTGATGGAGACGAAGGCTCAGCAGGATATTGCCGACCCCTTATCTGCCCAGCGGAGCAGCAAGGCCAGGGGACCAGCCGGCCATCGGGACCGGAGGCGGAAATGAAATGACTCACCGTGGGGCCTGAAGCCCTGTCTGCCGCCGATAGGATCTCACGGGGGCCGTGCCCACCAGCGGCCACCACGGAGGGCTGGCCACCAGGCTCCCCCCGTGACGGGCGAACACTCAAGGTGTCAGTTCGTGGGGAAGGGAAGAGGGCGGTGAGAAAACAGCGTGAAGTTCTACCCCAAGACCCAGGCCTGGGAGACGCCAAATGTCCCCGAGGGACGCTCTGCCCTTCCTCCCCGGAGACGGCGGGACACACCTTCCCGGGGGACGCGCACCACCCCCGGCAAGACCGCAGTCAAAGGGTGCAGAGACTTCCTCCGCGTGTCCCTGCACCGAACACCCACATAACTCGCTCTCAGCCACGAGGGCGCACGTTCAGTGATCGATACGTGATCACGGAGAGACTGGGGGAGCAAGGGGACGGATGCGACAGAGATGGAAGCCTGAATGCGCTCAGTCATTAGCCTTAAGGGGGCTGTTCCCTTCCGAAATGGGAACTGTGCATCCCGTGCCTCGGACCCCCACTTCTCTGTAATTACAGCTTTGCAAGAACCCCAGCTTGCCATTAGAACATTGATCAGCGGCAGACGAGAGGGCGGAGGGAGGCGTCAGGGGCAGTCTCTCCCGAATGCACGCACAGCCCTTTCTGTCTCCAGGCGCTGCTTTTAAAAGGCCCTTTAAATGTGATTAACTCCTCGGATCCTTACGCAACCCTTCAAAGGAGGGGTGACGGTGAATTCCACCTTGCGAGGTGTGGGGTGGACGCTAATTTGCCCAAGGGGACATGGCTAGTCCTGGGGAAAGGCCAGGACTCAAACAGGCCATCTAAACCCAAGGCCACGCCCGTGGTCCCCACACCAGCTAAAGCCGGGGTCTCCCAAGACCCCTGCCTCTGGGCACGAAGCCACCGCCCGCTCCCTCTGATTGATAGCCTCCTCCTGCTCACCGACAAGGTCTGCCTCCCTGGGCCTTCCGATCGGAGCCCCTGGCATGGAGGGATTTCCTGCCCCCTGAGCAAAACCCCGCTCCGGTCTGAAGTAACACATCGGAGCATCTCCCAGAAGTCACCTCTGTGTTAACTGGTCTGCGCCCCTGGGGGAGCCGGGCCTCGGTCGGTTACTCTGGCGGCCGTTTCTCAAAGGAAGCAGGTGCTTTCTGTCGGCACGGCAGGCCACATCTTACAGATTCTGCACGTGCAGGGGACGTTTAAAGGCACTGGGGCCCGCTTGCTCAGTCTGGGCTGAAGTGACACGTCAGGTCAGAACATGACCGTCACGTCGACCAGATCGAACGGGGTGGCAGGTTGGATGTTTTCAAGTTGCCGCTTCGTCTGAAATGCATTAAGGTTTTATTTTTCTCCCTAAATGTTGCCCCCGGGGCTCTGTGAGCTCAAATCTGCCGTCTCGTGACAGCTCTGCCCAGGATCCGTGCAGACGGAGAAAGAGACGCGGCGTCAGGTGTGTTTTAAGAAGACGGGCCGGGTAACCCGGAGGGTTCTCAGGCCCCGTCTGAGGGAAGTGTAATTTCCAAGAGTCACAGAAATTGGTCCGGAAATAATGTGCTGACACACACCAGGGCAGTAAAGAGATGAACGTCACGTCCCCACAAGGAGAAGTCACCGATGACAGGGCACGTCCCGCCCACGGCCCCGGGAAGCGCACACTCACCTCCACTCCGTCCAGGAGATGTCGAAACTCGGGACAAATGAAGGCACTGCCCGCGTAGGCCGCGTCCACGTGCAGCCACACGCCCTCCTTGCGACCTGAAGTCCAGAAGCGGCCGGTGAGCTCTTGGATGGACAGGCAGACGGGCGCCCTCACCCGGCGTCTGAGCGCCGGTCCGGTCCCCAGCCCTGCACCTTCCTACATACAGTCCATCCGCAGCATGTGCTGGCCTGTTTTTGCGTCCCTCACAGGACTCTCTGGTCTGAAGGCAGAGGCCAGGTGTCGCTGGCCCAAGGGCGCCCGGCACAGCCCAGCGCGTGGACGGGAGGGGAACCTGGCTTTCAAGGCTGGCCCTCGTGCCCAGCAGGGCCTTAGGGAGCAGCGTGCCCCAGCCCCGCCGGCCCGTCCACCCACATCGCCCTCCGGTCACGCCGCCCCGCCCTGCCCTCCGCATCGCACCCGCCCCGATCCTCCCGGCCGGCCGGCTAACCTCCTTGCACGGCATCTCCGGAGGGAGGCCCGCACACAGGCCCCCCGGCTCTCTCCCCGCCGCCACACGAAGTTTGGTCCCCTCTGAACCATCCGCTGCCTCTTTCGTGGCCGATTCCTGTTTCCCAGCTGCCCTGGAATGGCCCCGCGGGAAGGGAGCCCGCCTGACTCTGGAGCCCCGATTTGGACGCGTCTGGGCGCAGTCCCCGCCTCTGGTCACCCAGCCACTGTGTGGTCTTACCGCCTCCTGCAAACTCATTCTCCTCATGGGCAAATGGACGTCAAGACCACACCCAGAACTTGAGGGGCGGCCGAGAGAACGTTCCTGCCGCGCTTAGCGCGACGTGAGCACAGATCTGGTGACAAGTGGGCGTGACCTCTGTGACCATCCCCACCCCCCCGGGCATGAAATGCACAAAGCTGGGGGTTCCTGAGCAAAGGAGTGGGCGTCCTTGTCTTACGGGGCCGCAGGGCCAGAGCCTGCCAACGCATTTGTGCTGACGGGCGGATTCACGGTCCGCCTTTGCACGCACGTGTGACGCTGGCTGCTCACACGTGATGCTGTGGGGAGTGCGGAGTGTTTCCGAGCTCTGCCGATGAAAGTCAGCGGAGGCATCGCAAAGCCTGCTTTGGTTTGATCTTTGGGGCTGAAGAGGCCACCGCAGCCAGGAGCAAGCTCGCGAGGCTGGGTCATCGGACCTGCGGGCAGCTGCGGACCCCGGAACTTGGGACTTTGGGGGCCTGGGCTCCGCCCGGCCGTGTGGCTGTCCTGGTGGGATCCCTCGGACAGTGGGTCTGAATGGCCTCCTTTTCCCTCCACAGGGAGGCAGGGAGCCGGGGTGCCACCTCTCCCGTCTTGTACGAGATCGTCTGACACACCACCTGCCTTCCAGCCCCTCTGAACACCGTGGGTCCCAGTGACCCCACCGAGACCCCAAGGCCAGACCTCACGCCCCAGGACGAGGTCCCCCAGCACCCAGGCAAGGCCACCCCGAAGGGGGCTCTCAGATGCACCCAGGAGGGCGGAGGCCGCCCCCCACCTCTCGAGCCCCTGCTGCCTGCATGCTTCCTTGCAGGGCTCCCCTGGACAGAAGCACGTGGGCCGGGCCCCCCGCACCATCCGCTGCACCCCGACCAGCGTCCTGCCTCCCCCTTCCACGCTCCCCGGGACCCCGGTCCTCAGGGCCCCACCTTCACGCCTCCGCCTGCCCACCTTCAACCACCTGCTTTCTGTTCCTCACCCTCTCCTCAAGAAAACCTGCCAGAAAATTCCATTGATCTGCCCACGTGGACAAAATGGACCGATTAAAACTGTCTCTCTGGCGACCAGTTTTGAAAGGAACCAAAAAGAAAGTGTCTTGGCTAAAGCGGCCACAGCTTGGAGCAGACAGTCTCCGGATGTCCCCTCCTGGTCAAATACCGGGGGGTAAGTAACCACGCGGAGCTGCTTTAATGGGTTAACTCTAACCCCCCCTGGGGAACGGGGGCAGCTCCGTCCTGTTCGAAGGAGGAGAACGCGAAATACGTGGTGAGGGTCAAGGCACTGGGGGCAGAGGAGGGGAGGGCGTTAACGGGGCCGATGGACCGTGAAGGCACCGTCCATCGCGGGTGATAAATGTAATGTCAAAGGCAGCCTCACGGATGAAGTTCCGCGGGGAGTGGGGGCCCTCGCCTGGCCCACCCCCCCCCCCGGATGGCGTCTGCATTTAGCACCAGGCCTGGGAGCGGAGGGAGCCCCAGGGCAGCGGGATGGCCTGCACTGGGCGCTGGGCGCTGGGCACTGAGTCCCCCCCGCAGGCCGTGGACACCTGACGCCTCCCGCTGGCTGCTGTCCCCCTGGCCGGGCGGGACCTCGGCCCTCTCACCCCACAGCCCTGGGGGTCACGTCAGCCGGCCGCGGGCCAGGACATCCAGTTCCCAGCCCGACACCTGAGTCACGGGCTCTGTGGCTCAGCCCCGGCTGGCCGGGGTTTGCAGCTAACGGGGCCACCATCATGGCCACGGCCCTGAGCCAGCTGGCCTCTCCCTCCTTCCCAGCCCCGGCCCTGCGCCTCCAGCCAGCTGCCCCGACAGATGTCGGCCAGCGGCCCTAAGTGGGGACGCAGAAGCCCGGGGAGTCGGCCAGCCCGCCCCGCAGCCATCCGGCCTGCCGGCCATGGCCCCCCATCCCTCGCAGCCCCAGGGCCCTCTCTCCCTGCTGCCTCGTGTGCACTTAATTATCTTCTCCGAATCCCAGGGCGAGAGCGGAGAAGCCGGCTGGGGTGACACAGACGCGCAGTAAGCCAGGGCCGAGTGGCCCGTGTGACACTTGGAACAAGCCACACTCGGTCCGAGCTCCTAGGCGGCCACCTGATCCCCCCAGGTGACTCCTGCCACCCGCCTGTCCCCCACCCCGTGGCAGCGGCTCCACCCATGGGACTGGCGGGGACAGAGAAGGGGGCTTCATGAGCTGATGCCCCACCCGAGGAAAGGCCTTCTGGCCACAGAACCGCCCCGCCTCCGGGCCTGCTGGGTCCCCAGGGAAACTGGAGGCACAGCCGTGGACTCACGGCGCCCCTTGAATTCTCCAAATTCTCGTCTCTCTCGGAGGAAACCTCAGGGCTCTAGCTGGGGAGGGGAGGGGAGCCGTCCCAGCAAACACGCGAAGCCCACGCCCTCCTCGGGGGGAATCCAGCCTTTTCATACTGATTTGCTCCATCACTTTACGTAACTTGCTCAGCTACATTCAGGAATTCCGAAAAGGCCAGAATAAAACCGTGCCTGGGAGACTGCCTTCAAGGACGGAAAGTTTTCGTGGCTTCATGCACAGGACCCCCTAAGAGAGTCTGAAGAGTTTTTCCTCCTCAGGAGGGCGATGTCACCTTGCAGTCTTATGTCACCGTGACGTCGCTTACAAAGCTTTCCTCTTACACAGACTGTGTGGGTGCAGCCAAGCTTAACTCTCGTCCAATGAGCCCAAATTCTGAGGTGATGGAGTTCAGCGTAACCAGGTTTGCATCGTTGCAAACACAGTGTTAATAATATGTTATAAAATGTTAATATTCTATTATAATATATTGTATTACTATTTAATTGTATTATATTTTGCGTAATATATTATATCATGATGTTAAGTTACTATTATGGAGGAGAGCCCAAAGAGGCAGGCGACTTAAAGTCCCCGTGGATTGAGAATATTTTCCAAAAGGAAACTTAATCAGATACTTACAGACGGGCCCCACTTCTAAGAGATTATCAAACGAGCAGCAGGACGTGGTTCCCAGGGTAGCCACCACCTGGAGGGCAACAAGCAGACCGCTTTTCAGCCCTTCATCATAGTCACCCTGTAACCTCCACACGCACACACGGCCACCACCCCACCCCCAGGTCGAGCCCGGAGCCTTGAACGCCGCGCCGGGTGGACGGAGGTGAAAAGCGAGGGATGCGTGTTTAATGTTTGCAAGGAAGCATCACGGTGGGCTGACGTGGCAACAGAAGAGCGGGCCGTGAGGCTGTGCAGGGCACTGGTAGGGCGCCAGTGCTGCGGAGGGGCGGGCATGAAGGCGTGGACACGTGCACAGCATCCTGCGTTCTGCGTTATCCAGATCGTCATTCCTTCCAGGAAGCAGGAGTGTGTGTGTGTGTGTGTGCGTGCGCACGCGCGTGCGCCGAGGGCAGGACAGCATCCCCAAGGGACAGGCTGCTCCGGGGACAGCATCCGGTCAGCTCAGAGCCCCCCCCTCCAGGAGGCTGTCCAAGAGCATTGCTCCCTGACTCTCATCTGCCACCCTTGTCCTTCTGCACGATCCTGTCCCCAGGGACTAACTCCAGCCCTCCAAGGGTGAAGCTTTGCTCTCGCAAGGAGATTCCCCAGAGACCCTGCCGATGTTGAACGGAACGCGTCCAGGGTGTTCCCAGGAAGCTCTGAGAACCGTGGCCGCATGCCTGTCCTCCCGCCCAGCCCTCGGAGCGCCGAGCCGTGATCACACCTGCACAAGCGACTTGCAAGTTCCACGCACGGGGCCGTCTCCCCGTCTACACCCACCACGCTCTCGAACCCAGGGTCTGCGCCTTATTTCTTTGTTTTGCTGGGAAATCGCCCTTTGCAGGGCACAGAACAGGTGCTGAAACCCTTGCTGAGTGCAAGCGCTCTCCGAGGGGCCCAGAGCATCTTCTGTTCCCAAAACCAAAGAGCCTCACTGACTGACGTCGGCCGGCGCTGGCTGGATACCGCAATCTCTCCTTCGATGTGACAACAGGGTCTTTCATTCATTCCTGGAGCCGCCAGCAACGCGGTGTGCTCAGAACCGCACACAATCTAGTGAACGTGAGAACCTGGCTGGAGGTATCTCTGTACAGCACGGGGAACTGTATTCAATATCTTGTAGCGACTTACGGTGAAAAAGAAAGATGGATTTATGTGTGTTCTTGTGTGACCGGAGCACCGTGCTGTGCACCGGAAATTGATACAACACTGCATACTGACCGAACTTCAATAAATATATATATACACACAAAATAAGTAAATAAGTTGACCTAATTACCTCCCCCTGCAACAAAAGATAAAAGAACATAAAATAATTGTATTAAAGAAAAAAAAGGAATGACTGGTTTGAGTGCACACTGCCAGCCAGGCCTGGGAACGCTGCAGACAGGACGTTCAGTCGTCACATGCTCGGGAGCTGGACAGTCCGTGCCCCCGACTTTACGGGTGGCTTAAGTGAGGCTCCCGGAGGTGGCTCCGAGGACACGCAGGCAGGGGCAGACTGACACGTGGCCCCGGGTGAGCTTAACTCCTGCTGTCCTGCAGGCTCAAGAGCCCCTTCCTAGCATCCGAAGCCCTGCGCAGCTCACGAGGGCGGCGTGTGGGTGACACGGGGACCCAGGCTCTCCGGAGGAGGTGCCAGGCTGGCGGGGCCCTGCGTGCCCGGTGTTCTAGAAGCCTGTCCTAATTCTCAGAAGCCACTTTGAAGCCGGCACCTGCTCTGCTCCGGGCTCTGATTACCCCGGCTCAGCTCAGTGATGCTAACCTGATTTCAGCCGCTCTGCAGGAGGCATAATCACATTTGTGCGGTCCTGGGGCCCCGCGCCGGCCCCTCCCCTCCCCTCCCCCGACATCCTCGGGCCCGGCTGGCCGTCCCCTCTGCTCTGACACAAGCCCCGCGGGCAGGCACTGCTCCTCCTGACCTCAGTAAGCTAGGAAGGCACACCAGCGCAAGAAGAAAGGGAAACTTTATCATCACAAGCCCCGGCCAGTCCCTGGAGGGGCCGTGATTCCAATTTCCCAGCTCAGATCTGCCAAACGCATCCTCGCTCTCAGCCGCAGCCCCCTCGGAGAAATCAGGTTGGTCTGCACCTCAGGATCACGTGCAGAATTACAACCACCGGCCTGCATTTCAGCGGGAACTCCCCAGCGACACGTCCAAGCTCAGACTCCATCCTTCCCGGACCAGCAGCCTCTCTCTCTGGCTGCCCTGGCCCCCGGCTGCCCGTTTAAGACAACCGGTTGCACTTCCTCGCACATCCTGGGACCCTCCACATCTCTGTGCCTTTGCACAACTCGTTCCTTTCACAAGAATCCGGGGTGCGTGTGAAAATCTGAGAGTCGCTGTGACGCGTTCCCAGTCCCTGGACAGGCTGGCGAGCGTAAGCTGGAGCGGGGCCTGGGCAGCTGCATTCCCACAGCTCCCCAGGGGGCCCCAAAGTGCCGTCAGATGACCGCCCCGGGGCCAGTGCCTTGATGGCAACATTTTACTGTCATCACATTCGACATCTCGGTCCCGACACTGAATGCCACCACGACCACAGCCAGGCAACTCCCCAAGCTTCCGCCCTCTGCCGCCCCGACTATTTCTTCCCCACCGGAAAATGCCCACTCGTGCACGGGAAAACCAGCTACTCCCTGGCTAGCTGGACGTCTTCATTACGTCATATCAAATTATATTTTAATTAGTCACTGCCTGCTTGCAACACATCTCCCACAGGTGGCACAGCCCAGCGTCCAGGCAGCCGGGCATTCCTGGGTTTCGCTTTGAATTTGGCTCACTCGAGTGTCACTCATCTACCAGGACGAGCGGCCGTCACATGGTGTCACTTTGAACGGGAGGCGGAAGGAAGACTTCTGGGCTCAGCTGAACCCCCCAGGCTGGGACCCCCTGTTACCTGTTTCTGAGATGAACACAGGTGAGGGAGGAAGGGAAAATACTGGCGTGTCGGTTGGTCCAGGATCCCTCAAGCCGAGGCAGGCCAATAGACAGCAGGTGCACTGCCCAGGCCTGCGACTCCCCTGGAAAGTGGCCCCCGACGGGCCCTGACACTCCCCTGGGGCCACGTGGACTTACGAAGAAAGGAATCAGGCCAGCGGCTTTGTCGCGCTCGAGGGCCTCCTGCAGGGCGGAAGCTCGCAGGGCAAACTTGCCATCGGAGGGGATCGCCTTCAGCTTCACTCCCCCGATCAGTCCAGCTCTCTCCACCGAGGAGTGGGCCTGCGAGGGAGCGGCAGGGCAGGTGGGACTCAGGAACCGGGCTCCGCGGGGCCCCCACGCCTCTGGGTGCAGCTCCTTCCCGCCCCGCGCCCTGCACCTTCATTCATCCCCTCATCCTGCAGAATCCTCTTTGGAGGGGGAGGTACTGGGCCATACTGGGGGCATTTTTCACCCACTGGTTTGAATTCTCCAGCAGCAGTGAGCTCCTGGATGGCACACCCACAGGCGCACCTGGACACCCGGGCTCAGATCCGGGCGCTGCCTCCGGCTGGGGGGCCTCGGGCAGCGGGGGGCCAAGTTCAGACAGTGAACGCTCCATGGGTGGGGTCTGGGGGAAAGGAGCCAGGGCAGGGCAGCCCCACAGGATGGCGGTCCATCCTCTCTCAGGGACCCTCAGGGAAGAAATCCAACGGTGACTGAAGTCGCCACCCTCTGCCTGCAGCCCCACCCGCACGGTCGCACGCTGGACCCCGTCCTGGGGCCCCGGGCAGGTGCAGGTGGGGTGGACACAGCCGGGCACAGTGGCCTCACGGCACATTGGCTTTCTTTTCAACTTGATCTACCATGTTCTCCTCTTTAATGCGGGCGTCTGTCTTAGTCATACCCTTAGTCTGTCCTTGCATTTGAAATGGTGCTGCCCAAACTGGTTTGATTTTGCTCTGACGTAACATAAAACATTGCACTCACGGGGGCTGGATGGGGCTGGATGGGGCTGGATGGGTCTGGATGGGTCTGGACGGGGCTGGATGGGGCTGGATGGGTCTGGATGGGTCTGGACGGGGCTGGATGGGGCTGGACGGGGCGGGATGGGGCTGGACGGGGCGGGATGGGGCTCAGTGGGGATGGGGATGGATGGGGATGGATGAGGCCAACACACCCACCTGGTCGGACGCGTAGGCCACCAGCTTCTCCATGACGGCGGCCTGCGTCAGCCCCGGGGAGGCGGTCTGCAGGCATCGTATGACTTTGGTCCGAGCGGCCAGCAGGGCCACCAGCGTGGCTTCACTGGCGCTTCCCTAAAGCAAAGAGAGGGTCCGAAATGAGCCTCCAAGGAGTCAGGATCTTGCCTTGGGAGACGTGACCTGGGGTCTCCGTGTTTTTCTTAGAAGATGAATCTGAAATCACAGCGGTCACTCTCCTGAACACCTGGATTGCCTCTTGGGCTCTTAGAGTTGTTTCAAAGTCACTTTGTCTGTTTTTCGTTTTTTGGTTTTTTTTAATGGAGGTAACCAGGGGACTGTACAGCACAGGGAACTATATTCAATTCCTTGTAATGAGCTGGAATGGAAAAGAATCTGAAATACATATATATATGTATATATGTGTGTGATGGAATCACTTTGCTGTACACGTGAAACTAACATTGTAAATCAACTACACGTCCATAAAAAATAAGAATTAAATTTTTTTTAAAAATGAGATCTTTGGAGTGGGCGCCAATCCCGCCTGGCTAATGTCCTTGTAAGGACAGGAGAGGCGAGGTCATGGGGAGAAGACGGCCGTCTGCCGGCCCCCACCTTGACCTTGACGTCCGGCCTCCAGGCTGGGAGACAGTCCGTGTCTGCAGTGTGAGTGGCCCCGTCTGTGGTGCATCCTTGTGATCTCCTTAGCAAACTGATGCAACTAAAATCAACCCCTTATTTTGGCAAAGTAGTAAAGGATGCTGCTAAATTGGGAGGGGCTGAAACATGACTTGAATTCGGCACTCATGGGGTTGTCCCATCCAATTTGCCAAATGACCCTGTTGTTAGAATTTGTCACCTTCAGGTGGGAGGCCGATGCTCAGGGAGACAGAGTAACTTGCCCCAAGTCACCGGCGAGTTAGCAGCCAAGGTCAGGGGTGAGCCCACATTTATCACCCACTTCCCTGTCTCCCCTGCTCACGATCACGGAGCCAGAAGCAAATCCTAGAAGAAACCACGAGCTGAATCGTATTACCGATTCCAAAGAAAGGCAGATTCTTACTGACTAGGAGGAGATTGCTAAAGGTTCAGAGCCTCACAGAGAAAGATACAATGAAACAGTGAAAGAGGTTAACCTCTCTTGTTAACATTTTATTCTACATACACGTGTCTGTAATCGCCTCAATGTAGCCTCTCCGGTGGGTTTTAGATTTTCCTCTGGCCACATTTCCACTGGCAAAGAAACAGCTGGGGAAGTGAAGTCGGCGTCGGCAGGCACCGACTTCACACGTCTGTGTCTCACGTCGTGTGTATGTGTGTGTGTGTGTGTCGGAGACGTGGAACATGGAAAGGTTACTGAAAGGCTCAGCTCCCCGGATGGGGGTCCTCCTCACCCCTACGCCCCCCCAGGGGCGTGCAGCCCCTCCCTACACGCCACCCTCTTTCTGAAGCCTTGGAGCATCACCCCCACACGTCCACGCTCCTCTGATGAGAGCCTTGTGTCACCATCAAATTCATTATGGGGCTTCCTCTGGGCTCTGTCCTTGTCTGAGAGAAGACCCCCTTTCTTCAGGCAACAAAAAGGGATTTAAAAGAAAATGCCCCATAAAGTCATTGCCAGTCAAGCAGCCCCTTACCAGCTGGGCGGCGGTGATGGTGCGGGGGCACCAGTGGGTCTCCTGGTCTTTTTGGGGAATCAGATCTCTGCAGGGGGCCAGGGGAGCTGCTCTTGTGCTGAGAGCAGAAATGATACTTTGCTTTTCTGCAGCGCAGGAAGGTTGCCATGGCGAGTGGTGGAGGGGCAGACGGAACATCCCTGAGGCTGCCGATGCCACCAGCAGACACGTCTTTTCATCTCCTGGGTTTTCACGTGTCGCCCCACCCACAGCGGGAAATTGGCTTTTCTTCCACGAGACCTTTCAAATGCAATTGAGAGACTAATTTCCTGGCCCTGTTTGTCCAGCTCAAAGGATGACTCGCCATTTGACTCAGACACCTGTCACCGCTGATGCCTGGCAGCGGTGATTATGGCTCGGGGGGTGGGGGAGGCAGGGGCGCCAGCATCCCCTGTATCCAGGGCCCCTTGGCTGTCACCGAGCTCAGGCGCTCTCCGGGACTTTGCAAATTATAGACAATCAGCCTTGTCAGCTGGGAAGGGAGGGCCTCGAGCAGACGTGAGGGGCTGTTCTCATCCAGCAGACCGAGTGGACTGGGTTCCAAGGGGGCTTGAATTGTATCCTGGGCTGAGAAATGTTGGAATCACTCCCAACCAAACCCTAGGGCTTCTGTGCTTTCTGGAAAATGGGTTCTTCTTTAAAGCAAAAGATAATTTTTAAGATCGAGCCCAGGGCAGCATGCCCACCTCTGGACACTCTCACCCAAGCAAGCGGTCAGGGGTGAGCTGGTCGGACACTCCCACATGGACCAGCCATGCCTCTAACTGGCTGGTGCCCTTGGGCCTCGCTTTCCTTATCTGTGAGCGAGATTGCGGATGATCCCATCAACCCTCCTAATTATTTGGAGGTTAAAAAATGGACTCATAAAACACAAGAAGTAAGTTAAAAACACAGCCTAATTCAGAGCAGGTATTGAATTAAAAGTAGCTATTATAATACATCCAGGATTATGGGGTATTTGTAAGATTTTTGGAAAGTATCAAATTCGAGGGATCATCTTGGGCTGCTGAAAAGAAACAATGTGAGATTGTTTCAGTTATAACCTCCAGTGACTGAGGAAAACTGCTTATATTTTGGTTTGGGGTTGATTTGGGGCAGAACAGGAGTGGAGAGTATGGACTGGACCAGCACGACCCCAGCAGAAAACCGACATCCTCTTAGAACATTGCTCACCCCCATCCTCGAGGGTGTCCTTTGAAATCTGATTTATAAGAGGGAAAAATGTGACATTGTATAAATAGCCCCCATTCGTATACATTGTGGCACACTGCAGACAATCACGCAGGATATTCTCAAAGAATATTTAAACCATGGGGAATGCTCACCATAAAACAGTAAAACATCACACGGAAAATCTGTACAATGAATTGCATTATCCCAGTTTTGTTTATGTGTAGGTACACATACACGCGCACACACACACACACGTATTGAAATAACACGGGGAGGAAGTATGCCCCCAAAATGTTTCCAGATCTTTTCCATTTTTATAGCAGACGTCTAGTTTCCATAAGTAGGAAGGGGACAATCCTTTTAAGTGGGATGACAATACCGGGATGGACACAGAAGGCACGAAATTGGCAATGTGGGAAACTGAGACCACGATGTAAAGAAAACCACAGGAACCCCCCCAAAACACAGAGGAGAAGATGACCAAGAAAGGAAAATAACAAAAGAGAGCTAGCAATTGTGGAAAAGGTCCCCAATCCGTGGGAAATCAAAGTTCCTGGAAAAGAACTAAAGTGGGAGAGAAATGTTCCCAGGTGAAGAAGGAGCTGAGTCTGGCGTTAACAGGGCTCCCCCAAGGCTGGGGAGTGGGGAGTGGGGTCAAAGTGAAAAGAAAGGTCTTGGCAAAAATGTGTGTAATTATAAAGAAAAGGTAAGTCTATACCATAGGACCCAGGAATCCCACTCCTGGGCATATATCCAGAAGGACCCCTACTTGAAAAAGACACCTGCACCCCAATGCTCATAGCAGCACTATTTACAATAGCCAAGACATGGAAACAGCCTAAATGTCCACTGATAGATGACTGGATAAAGAAGCCGTGGTATATTTATACAATGGAATACTACTCGGCCATAAAAAAGGATAAAATAACACCATTTGCAGCAACATGGATGTCCCTGGAGAATGTCATTCTAAGTGAAGTCAGCCAGAAAGAGAAAGAAAAATACCATATGAGATCGCTCATATGTGGAATCTAAAAAACAAAACCAAAAACAAACAAACAAACAAAACAAAGCGTAAATACAGGAGAGAAATAGACTCATAGACATAGAATACAGACTTGTGGTTGCCAGAGGGGCAAGGGGTGGGAAGGGACAGACTCGGAGTTCAAAATTTGCAGATACTGACAGGCATATATAGAACAGATAAACAAAATTATCCTGTACAGCACAGGGAAATATATACAAGATCTTGTGGTGGCTCACAGTGAAAAAGAATGTGACAATGAATATATGTATGTTCACATAAAGAAATTAAATAAAATAAAACCGCTGGTTAGCAAGGACATCTGGCAAAAGAAAAAAAAGAAAGAAAGAAAAGAAAAAAAAGAAAAAGTGTTACAGCACCTCCAGGTCCAGAACTGAGTTGAACAGAATTCGAAACCAGGGCCCCCCATCTCCACCCTTTCCACCCTCCATCCCCCAACCTGTCGAGCCCTGCCGCCTTCCTCAGGTTACAGGGTCCATCTTCTCTCCTGTCCACACGCGGGCTCTTCACGAGCAGTGATGCCCCAGAGAATCAGGACCGAGGTGCTGGAGACCGGAAAGCCACCTGGCCCTCCCCCCACCCATCAGGTGCAGCTGAAGGGGCGTGGACAGCCGTCCCCACCCCAAGGCCAGAAGGAGGCTCGGAACTCCTATCCTGGAGTGTGTTTTTTCCAGTGCAGAGTCCCTGACAGGCAGAAAACTGACCAGGGTTGCTGAGATGTCTGCATTTGTGAGAAAAATCTTAGCCGCTGCTGTGTTGAAGTCCAGTTCGCAGCGTCACATCGGGGCTTGGCTTACGCACTTGAAATCACTCACAATCACTGCTGTAGGATGGAGGGCATTAGAACACCCAGGAGGTGAGGCGGGAGGGGCCGGACGGGAGGGGTCTGAGCCCAGCCTCGCTGGGCACACGGACCATTTCATACGGAGTAACGCCAACAGTTACCTGCTTATCAGTCCTATGAGTAATGAATGGACCATTGATGCTCCCAACCAGAATCATCACACAAGAGCGTCTATGACTCAGCTTCCGTGCTGACCCCAAGCACGGCTGGGATGATTTATCTCAACCCTGGCAGCAACCAGCCCGGCCCCGTTGGACCCGACAGAGGGAACTTGTCTCCAGCTTCAATGTAGCAGGCCCGTTTCTCGTAGCAGAATACGCCCTCATCACCATAATAAACATCTTCGCAGCCATCCTTTTCCTGGGAACATCCCGTACATGGCAGAATTACACACAGGCACCTTCATTTTCAAAAGCCTCCTGCCGACCATCTCCTTCACAGGAATCTGAGCATCCTGTCCAGGATCGCACGAACACCAACCTATGTACCTCTTATGCAAACCCCTGCCATCACACCAGGGGCTCCGCCACGAACACAGGAAAGAGGCCTGACCACAGAGCTACTTTGGAAGAATAAATAGACCGGGAGCAAGAAGGCGATGGGTCACAGAGGAGTCAGCCATCGGCCGCGGCACGAGGCCTGTCTATCAAAGTGCATTTCAGCATCTCTGCGCCAGAATGACCCGACGTGCAGGTTAGAAGGCCGACTCCTGGGCCCACCTAAGACTTGGCGAGTCTGCACCTGTAGGGGTAGGTCTCCCTCCATGACCCTGACACGTACTGGATGAGTTTGGCCGAAGAAGACACTGCTTTCATCTCAGAACCTGTGAACCTTCACCTTACATGCAAGAGGGACCTTGCCAATGAGATTAAGTTAAGAACGTTGGTGCAGTGGGGGATTATTTTGGATTATCTGGATGGACCCAATCTCATCACAGGGATCCTTAATAGTGAAGACTCTTTCTCATCTGTGGTCAGCAGGAGGTGTGGCCATGAAGGAAAGGTCAGAGAGATGGGACAGTGCAGGCTCTGAACACGGAGGAGGAGGGCCGCGGCTCAGGAATGCAGGAAGCTTCCGGAAGCTTCCAGAAACTTCCAGGAAGCTTCCTAGAAAAGGCAAGGGCAGATTCTTGCGTGGAATCTCCAAGGTGTCAACCCTGATTTTAGCCCAGAAAGAGCCATGTCAGGTCCCTGGCCCACAAGAACTGTGAGGTAACAGGTTTATGTTGTCTTAAGCCAAACACAAGGGAGTTTAAAAACCCGGGTCCGGTTGAGCAGTCCCGACCCTGGAAATTGGGGCTTGCCTCCTAGTTTTGCTTGGCCACACTAGCCCGGTGACCTCACGCCAAGGCAGCCGGGCCTCCGTCCCCATCGGTCCGGTCAGCAGAGCCACAGCTGGCCTCAGTGATGCTCAGAGCCTTTGGGAAGACAGTGTCTGGAAAAGGAAATTCCTTTTTCCACTCCCAAGTAAACGGTGCTTCCCCAGGGGGTGTGATGGGCTGGATGGGGCCCCTCTTTAGTGCCAGAAAAGAAAAAAGCCAGCAAAACCAGGTCTTCTTAGGTAGCACTTGTCCTGCTGACGTTACACTGTGACTGTCACTCACGCGTGTCCTGTCCCTCTCCAAGGTGCACGCCAGGTGAAGAGAATGAATTCAATCAGCGCAGAGAAAAGGCAGCGTCTCTCGGGAAGGGTCGGTCCCCACAGGTGGGGGCGGGGCCTTTCTAGTCACAGCTGCCCCTCACTGCACCGAGGACAGCCCGAGGGGTGGTCCCGTCATGGTTCTGCAGTCAGAGGGGGGTGAACTCAGACCCCAGCTCTAGAACTTACCATTGGGAACCGACGGACCAGTTCCTGGCTGCTCTGAGCCTCAGTTTGCTCGCCTGTGAAATGGGAGTCTGAACACTGCCCCTGATTTATAGTGTCCTGGTAAGGATGAGCTGTAACACATTTTTCCACAACACGGCCATCGCCGTTTCCCTCCGTGTGGCCCGGCCAGCGCGTCCCCGGAAGATGGACCCCCGCGCCCTCTGCCTTACCTGGATCACCCCGCCCCCTTCTCCAGCTTCTCCAGCCAAGAACGCCTCGGGCAGCTGCAGCATCCGCCCCAGCCAGTCCATCATCACCGTCTCCAGCTCGGTGCACGCCGGGCTGGCGGCCTGTCCAGGGAGGGAGGAGAGGAGTGAAGCAAGGGAGGGCTGGCCTCTCCCGGGGCGGGAATCGGTTGGAGGGTGCGGGCTGGCCCTCCCATCGCAGGGCTCCCAGTGGCCAGCAGCTGGGGGCACGGCCAGCTCTGCCGGAGCTGCAGTGTGCTGTCCATTCAGGATCCCACGTGTCCTTACACGCCTCGGGCCATTTGTCACCCTGAGTCATCAGTCAGTTCAGCATCAAAGCATCAACAAGTGGACGCCCGGGACCCAAAAGGCCAATGGCAGACCGTGGCCTTGGAAGAAGCCCCCACAGTGCCATTCAGTCCCCAGGGCGTCCTTGACACCGGGAGACGGGCAGCTCCCCGCCCGAGTGCTCTGCGTCCCCAGGGTGCCGTGCGGGGTGCAGCTCTGCCCACGCTTCCCGGCAGGGCTCTTCCCTGCGCTGTGTCTGCACAGAGGAAGGGCCGGGGCCTGGGGGAGTGGAGGCAGCGGCTGGCACTTCTGATGGTCTGGAGCCTCTCTGGGGGCAGCGGCGGGAACACAGGGGACGGGACGTGGGCATGGCGTCCCTCAGATGGCAGATTGTACAGAAATCCTCTGGTCTGCTTGGGAGACGCGCAGAATCAGGCCTTGGGCTGCGGAAAACCCAGCCCCTCGGCGTGATTCTAATGCACCCTCTAAAAACACCGCTGTGCAGAATTGGCTTTTGGCTATTAACACCGTTCCAGAAAGTTCTTTCTAGCTCCCTCTGTTTCCCTGTATTCCAGATTCCCCTACGAGGCTGAGCCCTTCTCCCCTCCCACAGGTGCCACCTGCCACCCGCCAGGAGAACGTGTCCCATGTCCCCATGCGGGGCCACCTCCCTGGCCCACCCCCAGGCCACGTGACACTCACCCAGGAGAAGCCGATGCAGCCGATGGCCCCACACAGCATGTCTGCGAGCATGGCCGGGTACGAGCTGGCCGTGGGGAAGTAGGCGAAGAAGTAGGGGCTGTGCCAGTGGGTCACCTGTGCGGGGACAGGACGGTCACTCGGGGGCCCGGGAGGCCAGCCCATGGGCAGAGAAGCCTGGCTGCAAACCGAGTCTCTAAAAACAACCCCGTTTTCCGAGACTGTAAGGTGGCGAGGCGCACCTGTCAGTGACGGAGATGCCCCGGGGCCCCGTCTCTTCGTGTTGCAATATTGGTTTTGCCAAAACTGGTCCTAAAAAAGCGTCTATATTGGGGAAAAAAGGCCTGATTTTTGAGCCTCCTTAACTCTCTATACAATCCCTTTCATGCAGCCAAGCATCTCTCTCCCCCAGATCCTTCACTTCCTCTGTCCCCGCCCTGCAGGCCTCACCGGGGTGTGTGGGGCCAGGACGGCACTGAGACCACATCCCGGTGTCGGGGACAAGGAGAGGATTGCAGGGACACAGTCGTCCAGGGGGATGGGAGCCGGGCAAGCCCCTGGGGCTGGAAGGTCTAGCGGTCGGAACACAGGATCTACTGGGAAGATCTCAGGGTTTGGGGAGAAAACTAAGGAGGAGAGAAAGTGGGGGTGCCCCACTGGGTGTCCCACCCCGTTTTTGCTTCCTTATGTGTCTTTGCTGAAGACATGCCTGTCGAGCGAGCACAGAATAAGGCCTTCGGGCACCCGCACCCCCGGCGGAGGAGACAAGGGAGCAGGGACTGTCCTTCAGTGTCCACTGGGGTTGGTACCATAATCAGCGTCCCGCAGACCGAGGCGAAGCCCGGACCTCCGCATCCCTCCATTCCGGGCACACTCTTTGATTTTCTGGGGGGCTCAGCCCCACCACCCCCTTGGGCAGGACAGCACATGCTCCAGGTTCTCTCCCAGCTCGAACCTTCTCCAGGCCCGTCTCAGGATCCCCAAAGGCTGCCGACAATGCCCACCCTGGTCATGCCCGTGGTCCGGGGTGGAAGGCGGACATCCCTTCCTCCAGAGCACTGGGCATCAATCATCCGCTGTCCCAGACGTGAGAGGGGAGCCGACCTGGACCTCTGCGAGGACCGGGAGCCTCCAGCAGGGTGTGTGTGGTCCCGGGAACGAAGACCAGTTCCCACGGCCACCACGGCCACCCCCACATCTGCAAGGTGAGGGCGGGGAAGGACCCGGGGGGGCGAGGAGTCGGCAGGGACCCTCCTGGGGCACTGAGGGGAGGGACTCTAGCTGCTCAGGAGTCCAGAGCGCTCAGAGCCATTCAGCCTGGGTGTGCATGTCTGTGCATGCATGTATGTGTGTGTGCATGCGTGTGTGCGTCTGTGCACACGCGAGCTCGGGGTGCAGCCAGGCCCAGGGCAGAAGTCAGCATCTCAGTGGACTGACTGACGGAGCAGGTGACCTGTGGGTCTGAAGGGCTGGGGAATGTTCTGGAGGGAGGGAGGCACCCAGCACAGCTGGGGCTTGGAGGCTCAGGCAAGGGAGGCTGCTGGTGAGGCCGAGAGGCCCAGAGGCACAGCAGGCCCGCTGTCCGGAGCTCACGATGCTCAGAGAGGCCCCGAAAAACATTTTCACTTCTTTTAAAATCAGAAGAAAAAGGTTAAATTGCAGGTCAAAGAAAAATATAATCTGTAATGATAGTGTCTTTATGCCTATGCAGTGGTAAACCATAATTTCCAGGGGGTGAGAGTGTGGCCATGGGCATTCCGCCCCCCTTGGGCACCTGGAGGCCCTCACCGCGCCCCCCCCCACTGGGTCTGGGAAAAGACGAGAGACCCTCGACTGGGGACACAGGCAACTTTGCTTTCCCTCTGGACCGACACTCACAGAAGGCAGGTGGATGTGCCCGCATGGGCCCTGCAGACGCCCCGAGAGCCTCCCGCATCACACAGCCAGCAGCTGGCGGGGCCGGGACTCCCACCCGGGGACCCTGCCCCAGAGCCCAAGCCGGCCCGGCCCAGATCTGCACAGTGACTGCCCCTGTCTGGCCGACCGAGCAGGGAGCTCTCAGATTCCTCAGGGCCCCTGCTGCCCCTGCCAGGACTGCGGTGCTCCCTGAATTCCTGCATCCCCCAGTGGGGTGGTACCAGGAGCTGGGGCCTTTGGGAGGCGTCGGGGTTTGATCAGACGGTGAGGGCGGGGCCCCGGGGGGCGGAAAGGCCCTGCGAGGGCAGTGAGAAGGCATCCGGATCTGCAGGGAGCCTTGACCTCGGACGCCCAGCCTCGGAGACCGGAGAGCAGCGTGTGCACCAGCCAGCCGCAGCGGGGCCTTGTAGGCCGCAGAGCAGACAGTCCTGGGCCTGACATTTCCCCGCATTCCCCGGCGGGGTGGGGATTTGAGGCTGAGCGGTGCAGTGTATTTGCACAACCTCTGGGTGAAGACCAGAATCCTATGCCTGGCTCAAAGCACAAACATCAAGGGAGACTCCTGGGAGGATGCGGGGAGTGGGTGGAGGACCGATCAGGGGGTCTGAGGCCTGAGTCACGGCCCTGAGGCCCCCCCTCGGCGTCACAACTGGTCCTGGCTCTTCCCCGCCCATTCCTGTCTGCGGCCCCGGGCGACCCCGTGCCGAGGCTCACTGGCCCTAGACAGAGGCCTGCGCTGGTGGCCAGGCTCTGGGAAAACGCAGTACCACGTAGCCCATTCTCAAATAAAGTAAACAGAACATTTCTTCCACACACATGATTTAGCCTCTGCAAAACACAGAACTCCTGGGGCTACGCCTCCCTTGGCACGATTCACTTACTTGAAACCGGCCACAGGGGTTCACTTTCTGCCCCCAAGTCATGGAACGACTCTCTCTCGCGCACCAGGGTCTCAGGCCAGGGGACTGACCTGGGGGCTGCACTCATTGCCTTTGGGGCCCACAAGATCTGGGCTGTAATGCTGACATTGCTTACTGGCTGTGTGACCTTAGGCTGATCACTCAACCTCTCTGGGCCTCCATCCCCTCACTTGTAAGACAGAAATGAAAAAAAAAAAAACCCTCTCTCCAAGGAGATGGTTGTGAGGATTAAAAGGAATAATTCACGTGCATTTCCCAACGCCCAGTAGGTACCAGGTTACCACGAGCATCCCCATGCGCCAGCCTTGCATATAGACTTACCCCTGGCATGATTATCTTCTCCACGTCATTAATGATGTCTTCAAAGGTGTCTGGCTCCTGGGGAGCAGTGGGGGGGATCAGAGGGCGCAGGTAGCCGGGCTCCACGTCGGGGTAGACCTGGCGTGCCTCGATGCCTTCCAAGTAGTCGGCCACATAATCCACCATCTCTTTCCCTCTCCTTCGGAATTCGTCTGCATTCATGGTGACCGGGCTTCGTCGGGGCAAAGCTGCACAGAGAAAGGAGAGAAATCTGTTGGCAAACTTGACAACGTCTAAAGCGGAGACGGGCAACGCCAAGCCAGCGTGGGACCGGGGAGCACAAATCTGACCCCGGGTGAGACCTGTTCCTTTGGCTTCAACCCTGTGCCCTGTTTTCTGGGCTCAGTCTTGCTGGCTCTGCACCTTTTGTGAAACAACGTTGCCTTTAGCCTGAAATAGGCAGAAGAGCCGGTTCTCAAGGCTCAGACCTTTAAGGATGTTAACATGTTTGCACTTATATAAAGATAACAAGTTGCAAAGTAGAAAATAACATTTGTTTTGTTGGAGGTTTGCAGGGGCACCATGACCTGGCCCCGGGGGACAGCTGCAAGAACAAAGGATTCCTGCACGGAGAAGTTTGCAACAACCAACCACACCCCTCCCCCTTTTTAGTATCAAAGGAGCCTGAATTCTGACTTGGGGACGATGGTTCTCCAGGACAGCAGTCTGCCGTCTTCTCTGTCTGTTGGCTTTCCAAATAAAGTCGCTATTCCTCGCCCCATCACCTCATCTCCCGATGCACCGGCCCGTCGTGCGGAGAGCAGAACGAGGCTGGACTCGGTAACAAGGCGGCCTCTGGGGCTGCCCGACCGGAGACGCAAACACCCACGGTCCATGCAGACCCCAAAGCGGGGGCACTTTCCTTCCGTGTCCAGACAGGCGAGAAATGACACCAGCTTTGGGGACCTCAGCTACTGTTTATTCTGCTTTTAACCAGCTACTCAATGGAAAACAGTGCCAAGTCTCATTTTGCCTGTCTGCATCCGGGAAATGGACCAGAAGCACACATGGATGCTCACGGTCCAGTCCACTTGTCGTAACAAACCTTGCTCTGAGTCCTGCCTTGCTCTTTGCTAGCTGTTGGCCAGAGACTCCCTGAGCCTCTCGCTTTATTTGAGAAAATCAGGTAGCAATGCCGATCTCTGCGGAAGGTGTGAAGGTGGTCACGCAGCACCTGGACAACACTCAGCCTGGAGCCGGGGCCATGTGATCTCCAACAGCATCAGCCTCCCTCTTTTATCTTGACTCTGTCACCAGATGGAACCACACCCTTACATGCAACCTGCTCTTCAAAAAGCATGCTTTCTTGGGGGGGAGGTGGCTCGGCGGTGGAGCACGTGCTTAGCATGCACGAGGTCATGGGTTCAATCCCCAGTCCCTCCACTAAAAAGTAAAATAAAAAATAAATTTGAAAATACATAAAGAAACCTAATTGCCTTCCCCACCCCCAAACAAAAACACAGGAAAACAACGCTTTCTTCAGACTCATAGACGTAGAGAACAAACTTAGTTACCAGGGAGTAAAGAGGGTGGGAAGGGACAGACTGGGGGTTGAAGTTTGCAGAGTCTAAGTACTATGTACAAAATAGATAAACAACAAGATCCAAATGTTGAGCACAGGGAACTATACTCAAGAATGAGAACGAATTATGAAAAGGAACATATGTATGTTCATGTATGACCGAAACACGATGCTGGGGCAGCAGCAACTGACACGACATTGCCCGCTGAGTAGATTTCAATTAAAAAAGAAGACAGGAAAAGTGTTTTCTTTTCTCATCACGTAATGCCGTGTAGGGGGCCCTGGTCGTCTGTGGCAGTGACGTCCGTTCCACAAAGTCTGCGTGAACACTGAATTGGCAGACACGGGACCCTGCCTCCTGGGGGAATGCAAGGCCACGATCTTCTGTGTTCCTGGTCTCATTTTTATCAACCAATCAATGCATAATCTTTCTGTTACGTGTTCCTCCAAAAAGACACTTTGTTTGAGACACAATCACTCATTCACCATGAGCTCCCGGCCAACAGCACGACCGCTCAGGGTTGAAGGAACCTTGTCTAACACGTGCGTTTTCTCCCCAAGGCACATCCCAGCCTCCCTGCATGTAGGACCCCCCGGGATGCACTTCAGCAGAACACAAAACAGAACATTTTTTTATCCAGTTTCTCTCCCACAGGGAGGAAGCATGGGAACGCTAATTTCATCAGAAAATCAGCAACGCTGGGTTCGGGATCCTTTTTAAGCGCCGCCGGTCTGGCAGGCACTAATGACTTCATCTGACTTCGATTCACGAAGGTGCATTGTTTGCTCACACTTCGATCTCTTCTTTCATGAATTGCTCGCTCGCTGAATCCTCTTCTTCTCGGGTGTGAGATATTTTCTGGCTTAACTGCGAGAGTGCTAACAGAAGTCCTTCCACCCTATGTCCGTGATGTATTTTTCAGACACTTTCCTCCATTTCATTCGACCGAGTGTGGCTTAGCGTTTCATTCGGACCCATGAGAATTTTAATTTTTATGCAGCCAAATCTCAGAGTCTGTTTATGATTTGTTCCTCCTGCGTGACCATTAGAGTTGCCCATCGGACTGAATATTAAGTGACCTCAGCTGGCCCGGCCGAGGGGCAGAACGTGAAACGCATGAACAAGACTCAGAGTGGGAGCCACGCAAAATTCAGAAAGGTCCTCGGGTTCTGGGAATATTAGCTGCTTCCTTTGAATGGGGCTCGAAGATACACAAAATGAGATGCCTAAAGAAAAACTAAACTGAGATACACAGTTTAATAAACAGACGGACCTGCCTCCCAAAGCAATATTCTCGGTCAGATTGTAAGATAAGACCCCATTATTTTTATTGAATCACGCTCTCCTTTATTGACCAGTTCTTCGCCAGCAAGACCTCTGCAGAAGGCTCTTCGTGCAAAGCCACAGAGAATCCCGCGTTCATTTTAAAGCTGCTTGATATTCTGTGCAAATATTAGCTGGAGGGTGCAGACGATGATAAAGGCTAAGACGGATGACTTTCCAGGCCTTGTAACTTATCCTACGAACACCGTCTGTGGCCTGTGGGCTTCTCCAAGCAGAGGCTGAAACTCTCTCTCTGCTTTCTCGGGAGCAGTCACAGACCCTGGACCACAGGAAGCCCCTCCAATGTCTGCTGAGTGAGGCCGGAGTAAATGGATGAGTGAATGAGCGGAAAATCTTTTCGCTCTCTAAAAATTTTACTTCTGAAGTACGTGATATCTGACTCCACCCGCTGCCTGTAAGACAAGCCACAGCGGCCAGCCCATCACACGTCTGCCACAAATGAGCCACAGGAGAGCGTCACAGCTCAGGGGTGATGGGCCCCTTCCCCCCAGAATCATGCCCACCCCCACCCGAGCCTGTCAAGTCCAGTTCATGCTGAGCCTCTGACCCGGCGGGGGCAGAACTGACTTGGTTTCCCCAGTCTTGGCTCTGGAAGTTCACGCTGGATTTGGGCTTCCTTCCCCTCTGGTCCCAGTGGTCCCTGTTGTCCTAGCTGGAAACACCCCCTTCCTTGGACCACTAGAATCCTACCTTTGTCACAGCTGTTTGGCGTGACCCTGACCCGGGCTCTGCATGGTGTTCCACTGGCAGTGGGGGTGGGGTGGGCCTCCGTGCAGACCGGACAGGACAGGGCAGGACAGGGCAGGACCAGCCATGGCCACTGCCGGAGGGTCAGCGCACCCACCCATCCGGGAGGAAGGAGGACCAGGGCCAAGGTGCTCTGTGTCTGTCCGTGGTCCCGCCCATCAGTACAGACCAGCTGTGCTCCTGTTTCAGACCCCGGGACACTGGACACTTCATTCAACGTTCCTGACTTTCCTTTTCTATCCAAATTAAAAAAAAAAAAGTCTTTACTTTTTTGACACCATTCCAGTACAAAAAAATCATGATTTATGTTTCAAAAATCACTTCTCTCTCCAGAACTGGGAAGCCTTGTCCCCCACTTTATTTTTTAACTTTGAACACATAGGTATAATGTAGGGCCCGAACTAACTGGCCTGATTCTCCCCTGAATTGACTGGTTTTTGGATGGAGGTTGTCCCTGTGAACACAGAAGCATGAATAAACTGAACGGGAGAAATGCTTCTAACCAAGACGGTAAGGAAGCGTCTAGCAATGAGCGTCTTCTAACAGTAAGAATGGCGGTCTGTTAATGTGCCTCAAAAACACTCCTCTAAGATCTTTTGTGCCTGTTCAAACTCTAGGAGGAGTGTGGGATTACCCGACACACACTACTGTATATAAAAGAGAGAAACAACATGGACCTACTGTACAGCACAGGGAACTATATTCAGTTTTGTAATAACCTATCATGGAAAAGAATTTGAAAAGACAATATGTATGTGTAAGTGAATCGCTTTGCTCTACCCCTGAAACTAGCATTGCAAATCAGCTACACTTCAATAAAAAATTAGAATGAATTGTAAAAAAAAAAGGACTCTAGTTAACAGTGAGTTATTTAGGACCCTTACGTTATTCAAATCAGCATTTTTTTGTCAGTGGCCATAAAGCAGATGAAGACAGGCGGACGTTGGAGATATTTCGGCTTGGGTTCCAGCCCACCTCAATACAGAGAACATGCCAATAAAACAGGTCACACGCGACGTTTGGTTTTGCAATGCAAATAAAAGTTATGCTTACAGTCCACTGCAGCCCATTAAGTGTGCGACAGCATTACATCTAAAAAAAAAAAGTATAAACCTTAATTTAAAAATACTTTTTTGCTAAAAATTGCCAACCATGGTCTGAGCCTTCTGCAAGTCGTAATCTTGTCGCAGTAGGAATATCAAAGATCGCTGACCACAGGTCACCACAACAAACAAAATAGTAACGAAGTGTAAAATACTGTGAGAATTACCAAAATGTGACACAGAGACACAGACGGAGCAAACGCTGTGGGTAAACCGGCACCAGTAATTGCTCGATGCCAGGTCGGCCCGAAACTTCCACTCGTAAAAATCGAAAAAATTTGTGAAGTGCCGTAAAACGAGGCGTGCCTGTAATCAAAACCAGCCCGCAACAGGCCTGCTGGAGGGGGGACAAGCAAGGGTCATGGCCACCACTTCTGGTCACCGTGGCACATCCTTTAAAAATAGCTCAGTGGTGGAGCGCGTGCTTAGCATGCACGGGGGTCTGGGGTCAATACCTCCAAACAAACAAACAAACAAAAAACTTTGGAAAGAAAAGCAAGCAAGTGTGAAAATTCTTGCGTCAGTAATTGAGCATAAGTACCTCATTTTGTGGCTTTGGAACCAGCAGCAACTCGTTCATCTCCTTGCATGAACCATTTCACCCATATATATATATATATATATATATATATATATTTTTTTTTTTTAATCATCCTCCTGACAAATCAAAAGGCTGAGGCACAGAGAGGCAAAGTCCACAGCTAGACACACACTCTGACCCTTGACCCGGCCCTTCCCAGGTGCACTGGACTCAAACACAAGCAGGGCACAACCCCTGGAAAACGGCACAACCAAACCTCGAGATTAAAAACTTGAAAATCCAGCTTCTCTCTGAGCCTCCGGGACTGGTTTCCCTAAAGGTCGTTAGGCAACTCCCCTCCTTGAAACCCCGCTCATGGCAAACGGCAAAGAAGAGAAAATGAAGTTGCAACAGCTCTTCGCTGTATGGGATGCCTGCGGCCACGCCAACTGACCTCCGAGCCTCCACCTTCAATCTGTGAAAGGGTCATAACGCTAAGTGCTAGACAGACTTCTAGCCAGGGGACAGAATCACGTAGGCGAGCCGCGGGCCCTGCCAGCATCCTAGGGGAGTTTGCTGTCCGGAGGGCAAATCCCACAAGGGCCCGAGTGGATGCGCAGTGGGTTCCAACTGGTCAGTGTTGGCCACCCGGTGGGTCTGGGTTAGCAGGGTTCCCTGCTACACTTTGCAAAACCGGATTCTGCAATCCTGCCGTTCCCCCTACTCCCCGACCCCCAGCAGCCTCGGGGAGCAGAAAGAACACAATTGAAAAGGTCATAGCATGTGACATGCTGTGCAGCTGCTGGCAGACCCCGTGGCTTCTCGAGTGTGTTTCCCCGCTTGCAACGGGGCAGGTGGAGGCTGCAGGCAGGAGGCACTCAGGACGTGAACGCTGGGGCTGGGGTTTGTGGTCCCTGATGTCAGGGAAGAAGCAGGCCGGGTCATCATCAGGTCAAAGGGAGCAAGAGAGCAACGGGCAGGGAGGGGGTTCCTACCCTGGATACACATCAACCCGCAGGGGAAACCCTCCCTCCTCTGACGTGGCAGGAGGGACCTTTGCATCCCAGTTTCTGATTCGGTCCCATTGATGTAAAATCAGGGCTGCCCCCATCCTGGTATTTTCCTGGCCGACCTTTCTTTATGGGAGGAAACCATATAGAAACTGGGAGCATCATTTTCCAGCCGGGTCCCATGGGAAGACACTGCCTTTTCCGCCCGCATCCCTGCCAACGTCTCGTGACGTCGCACACAACCGCCAAGAAATCCACACCTTGAGCCCGAAGCAGAGACGCGTCAGCAACACTCAGCCAGCTGATGTCATCGCAGTTGTCATCAGGGTATGCGTAGCCTTTTGTTAGCCTCTTATCAACCGATTTCTCTAATAACCTGAGTACAGCAGGCATGACTACGTCACAGACGTAACCTCGTCAGCCCCCGCCAGGCAGGTTTCACAAGGTCTCTCCAGAAAAGCCAGGATGATGCAAAAATGTCGCCCCCCTCCGTCAGAGCCCCAGCACCCCCATCTTTGCTAACTCTGATCATTCATTCCCATTTTAAATTTAAGCCTGGAAGGAGGTACAGATTCATCACTGCCACTCCTGTGTTTGCTCTTCTGAAAAAGGTATGTGAGACCCATTAGTGATTTAGATTTGAACTCCCTGCTCTGCTTCTGGGTTATGTTGGCGTCAGACCAAGAGAAGCTTCCTGAGACAGAGGCCCCCCTTTAATTTTTTTCCCTTATTTTTTTCCCTCCGTTCTTTCCTCCCTTTCTCTCATTCTCCTGAAGTCATGTTAACAGTCCTCAAAAGGTCAAAGCCATCTGCCTCTTCCATGGACGTGAGGCTGTTACGTGACGCTCTGGTCGGCTGCCAGTCTCCACAACAGCCAGCACCCCCGGCCACACCACGTATTGATTTAACAGCTTGTGCAAACACACGGCACCTGCCGGGGCGGGCCCAGGCGGGGGGCCGTGGGGCACGCTCTAGGGGGCCTCCATCTCTTGCCCACGTTAGTTCAGCAGCAGACACGACTGCTCCATCCATGGTGACCCCTTCATTCCTCCCTGGGCAGGGCTGCGGTCCTGTCCCTGGCGTTGCTAAGGAGCTCCCATCTGCGGCTCAAATCCTGAGAACGTGGTATGGATGCCACACCCTCTCGTCCAAGAAACCAGAGGAATTGGTCCTTCTGAGCCGTGTGTCATTAATTCTGTCAACAACCCCGAAGGGGAGTATTGTTACTGCCATTTCATCAAGTCTCCCAGGGGCTAGTGCCCCACCCAGGGCCGCAGACCAGTAACGGGGGCAGCGGTGCTGGCCTTTCTGATTCTCATGCTGCCCCCTCCCTGGCCCCTGTGGCCGGGTGTCCATGCCCACCTGCGCTGTCGGCAGCCCCTGAACCCCTGCCCTCGGGAGGCCTGGGGTGTCAGGGCCCACAGTCCCCAACAGGACCCCTGCCTGGGCTGGGAGGCGGCTCCTGCCACCCAAAGTGTGGTCGGGGTCCTGCCCGTTCATCACACGCAGGACAAGATGTTCCAGGTGGGAGCGTGGGGCCCCCACCTGGGCCGGTCCTGATGCCAATGGAAACAGGCAGACGGGGAGCAACCTGCAGCCTCTCTGCACCCCAGGAAGAGCGCATCTTCCCCAGCTCCCCCAAACCTTGACAGGCGCCGAGCAGTCCCTGCGCACGGGGCCCCCCAGGGTAAGCCCCTCACCTCTGCGCTCTCAGCCTTCATGGCAGCTCTGCTAAGGGGCCAAATTATCCTCACGCTGAAGATGAGGAAATGGGCCTGGGGAGCCGGGCGGCTGGTCTGAGCCACACAGCTCACAAGCAGTTCCACACGTAGCTCTGCGCTCTCAGAAGAGCAGACCTGTCCCCTCTGGCCTGCGGTCCCCCACGCCCGTCGCTTACAGGGAACCTAGCCACACGGACAACACAGCAGGATTTCAGCCTTTCTTCCGAGGCCGTGCGCCTCCCCCCTCTCCCTCCATCCTCCTCCAGAAATCCCTCAGGGCCCTGGAGAAACTTGAGGACCACACGTCTAAAGCACTGATGGAGTCCAATTCTCCTGGAGCCTCTCCCCAGACTCAGATGGGGAGTATGGAGCAAAACCTTCAGAAGAATGAGCCTCTTGAAGAAGACAGAGCAGGGGAATAAACCCCCCAGCTATTTATCCGAATTTGTGGAGGATGAAGGGGGCTTTGCTTTATTTTATTTTAATTATTTCCTTCTAACTGGCTGTGCAGAGCAGTCCACCTGCCATGTGCCCGGGAGACACAGGAGAGGCTGCTGTGAAAGCCCTGATTTTTTTTTTTTCTCTTTCAGAAACATCCAGACACTTTTCCTCTTCCCTATGTCTTGATTGTACCAGGATGACCGCTGTCCGCGCCAGCTTTGACGCTGCAATTGTCCATTTTGGTTTTGGTTCAGTTTCAGAAGGAAAATGCTGATTTCACTGAGCAATCACCTGGAAAGTCCTAACTCTTGGAACCTTTAAGAGAAACAACATATCCTGGGCAGGGGGAGCCCTCGTTTCGATCCCCTCCCACCTTCCCACCTACAATGTACCTGCTTGTTCATAATACGGTTCCTCTTATTGACACCGACTGTAGGCTCAGCCCTCACAAACGTCAGACCCAATGTTTACACCTGCCATGAGGGAGGGAGCTGCTGGCTGTCCTTCACAGCAGAGGACACAGAGGGGTCCGCCTGGTCTGCAGACATGTCTCTTCCCACCCGCCTCCCGGCCTCTGTGGGCTCCAGACGCACCAGGAACCAGCCTGGAAAATCGTTTCCACTCGCTCTGTTATGTTGCTATTAATGGCTCCGAGGACGAGAGCTAAAAAAAAAAAAAAATCAGAAGTTTCTGATTCTTTGCTGGACTTGTGGCTTAGAGGGGACACCCACAAAGGCAGGGGACTTCAGTTGGCTCCTGTTTTCTCAAAAAGTTCCTACAGCCTGCTCCAGCAGCGCACAGCTGGATGCATGCCCGCCCAGCCGGCCAGAGCAAATCAATCCAGCTGGAATCAACAGGCAAATCTCCTGTCCCCGGGGTCCCCGAACCGGAAGGACCCGGCCGCCAGGAGCTGGCTTCTCCGGTGGGTCTGGTCCCCCAGGCTCCCAGGACAAAGCGGTACTCACAGGCAGCCCGAGCTGCTGGATCCTGTCTCCTCTCCCCTCGGCGACAGTTAAAAGGCACAGAGGATGAGAGCCATTTATGTAGACAGTGTCCGCCTCCCCAAAGCCAATCAGAGCGGCTCCCTCTGCCGACTTCCCTGGCAGCGTCTCCCACCTCCCGCCCTCCTGCTCCCCACCCCACAGGACGTGGGGGGTGGGGGCAGAGCAGGACAGGGTCAGCGGGGCCTGCAGGGCGAGGGTGCAAGCGGACCAGGAAAGGGGGCCCTGTGTCCCAGGGCCCTGTGCGGGGCCCAGGCTGGGGCCAGATCTCCTGGGGACTCTCCGGACCACCTCTGGGCAGCCACAGGCTCCCTCGCTCTTTCAAGGGGCTAAGACGGGCCCTGCCCTGCACAGCGTTGGGCTGGGCGGGAAACACTACACCTGCTCCTTTTTCCCTCCCGAGGGTGAGGGGGCGGTGAGGACCCGTGGTGCATGGAGCTGACCTGGGGACCCACGGTGCAGGGGGGCCGACTTGCCGGACAGGAGGCTCCCAGGGTCCAGCCCCTTAACCCAGATCAGAGAGAGAAGTGAAGGCAGGTAAGGACATGAACCCAGGCTCTTCTGATTCCAGGTCTTGCTCTTTGACCCCTGAAGCCTGCCAGCATTCAAAACGCGGGCTTCCTCAAAAGCCCTGATCAGTGCCTCCTGGGGCAGGTGCCTGTCTCTCTTCAGGTGAGCCCAGAGCCCAGAACCTGCAAAGGGGGGCCTAGGTGGGCTCCCCTGAGGCCCGGAGAAGCACGCGGGTTCCTCTGCTCCTGCCACACTCCCGCACACCCCTGCACACATCCATGCACGCACACACACACACGCCGCGCGCACACGTGCACACACCACCCACACGCACCAGACACATACATGTGCACACACCATCATAAACATATACGTGTACACACACACACACACACACACACAATGCACTTCCAGGGCCTGGGGAGAAGTCAGGAGCTGGGGACCCCCCAGAGAGAGCCATTCACCCCGGGCTTAATTAAGCGGCATCTGTTGAGAGGAGCATCTGCCCTCTTGGGCAGAGCTGGCCCGCGGCGAGGCCTCCAGGAGCTGGGGTTGCGCTGGGGAAAGTGGGCGGGGCCCGGGCAGGTGGGCGGGGCCGGCGGGGACCCGGGCAGGCGGATGGGAACAGGGAAGGTGGGCGGGGCCTGTGAGGAAGGCGGGGCCCGGGCAGGAGGGCGGGGCCGGCGGGGACCCGGGCAGGCGGATGGGAACAGGGAAGGTGGGCGGGGCCTGTGAGGAGGGCAGGGACCGGGCAGGAGGGCGGGGACAGGGGAGGTGGGCGGGGCCCGAGCAGGAGGGCGGGGCCGGAGGGAACCCGGGCAGGCGGATGGGAACAGGGAAGGTGGGCGGGGCCTGTGAGGTGGGCGGGGGCCCGAGCAGATGGGCGGGGACAGGGGAGGTGGGCGGGGCCGGCGGGGACCGGGGCGGGGCCGGCAGGGACGGAAGGGGTGGGGTTGGCAGCGCGCAGCTCCCTCCCTCCTCCCTCCCTCCCTCTGCACCGGGGGCCGCTGCCCGCAGGCCGGTGCAGGGATCCGGGCCGTTTGCAGGGGGTGGGACCGCGCTCCCAACCAGCTCGCAGCGGAGCCGCCCGAGGGCCGCTCACCCCCCAGCGCCGCGCAGAGAGCAGGGAAGGGAGGGCGGCACGCTGCACGCGACTGGCCGGGAGCGCGCGGGCCGGGCGGGGTGGCTGGGCGCAGGGCTCCAGCCGGACGCCTTGCCCCTCTGCGCGGGGGGGCCCGTCTCCCAGCGCCCGGCCCGGCCCGGCCCGGCCCGGCGGCGGCGCAGACCCTTGGTAAACCCTGCATGATACGCGGAGGCTACGCACACACGGGGCTGCAGGTGTCATGGGGGGCTGACACCCCTCTGGGCGAGGGGGCCCGTGAGAATGAAATCTAACAGTTCAGAAAGAGTTACTGTGATCTCGTCAGCATTTACGCAGGGCCCATTACAGGCATGTTTACAGAGGATCATTCAGTCCCTCACAACCACCGTCACAAGCAGGTATTGTCACCTTCCTCAATGTACAGACGAGGAAGCAGAGGCCCAGAGAGGTTAGGAAGTCAGCCCGAGGTCACACAGCTAGCTGGCTCTCATTCAGAGCACTCCCTGGTGTACTTGCTGGGTGGTATTCCGGGATGGGAGGAGGATCACGAAAGAATAAACAGACAGAAATTCACGGTTAATTATGACCAGAGCTGCAAAGCAAAGTGCGTGAAGAGGGCACAGCCCAGAGAGGAGCCTCGCAGCGCTGGACCTGACTGCACTTGGAGGGGACGTCAAGGCACTGACGGGTTTGGGGCAGAGCACTGACATGCCTAAGGGATTAAAAGTCGCTCCAGCTGTTGCTTGGAGAATAAAATGCAGGGGAGAAAATAGACAGACTTCACAATTATGAAAGAGATGGGGGAAAAAATAATAAAGAGGTAGAAACAAAATGCTGTGAAGTGGTCTTTTGAAGATGCAGCTCAGGGCTAAGACATCCAGCTGCAGCTTGGGCTCGAGCCTGCCTTCCTGACCTGCTGTAACGTGGGCTGCCTGCTTCCCCATCCTCAGGGGCAGGATGGTAGGAACGGACCTAAGGAAAGCTCACAAAAGATGTGCAACATTTTCATGGAGAGAGTTTGAAAGCTTACGGGAGGACGTCAAAGGAGACCCAAATCAATGGAAATAAATCCTCGTCCATGGATAAGAACACTCCATATTGTGAATAGTTCCATTTTACTCAAATTGATGAACAAATTCAATGCCACTTTCATCAAAATCCCCATTGAGGGGTGGGGGTGTATAGCTTAGTGGCAGGGTGCATGCTTGGCATGCACGAGGTTCTGAGTTCAAGCCCCACTGGCTCTGTTAAGGGGAAAAAGTAAAAAATAAAATAAAATAAATTTTAAAAAATCCCCATATAGAGAGAAAGAAACAGGAGCCCAGGGGATGCGGTGCCCCAAACTGCATTGGTGGCAAACTTGACTGTGGAATCCACACCTGTCCTGTGCTTGCCTCTGAGACGAGGAGCCTGCAGCGCCTGCAGCCTGACAGACGGCATTTGGCTTCTAAAGGTCTCCAGTCCCCAAGCGAGTTTTGACCTTTGCGCCAGCATCCAGCCCTGCGGCAGCCGAGTCAGGGTACAGGGGCTGCCATTACCAACAATCACGACCCGATTAAGAATAAAACCGGGACTTACTTGCTGGGAGTTCCAGCTCCTCTGGGCCTCGGCTCCTTTCCGGGACGGGGGAGAGCAGGGCCAAGCAGGGGGAGGCGTTGCTTTAATCAAGTCACTCTCAGGGCTTCACATCTGCGCGTTTCCCTGAGCTCGCATGTTCAGCCTCACATGCTGGTTAAACATTAATTTCTTTGGTGACAAAGGTCGGGAAATCTTGAGAAACCTAGAGGGAGACACTCATCTCTGGGGTGCCTGGGAAATCTCGTTCTGGACAGCTTGTATGTTTCAGTCCAAACCCTGGCAGCATGAATTTTTCTTACTACCATCTGTACCCCCCAACAGCCCCAGTTTCAGTTTTTCAGCCCTGGTGGGTCATCTGGTGAACTCCAGCCTGCACCATGGGAAGCCTGCCTTGCAGACATTCTCCTGCCCCTCCAGGGAGCCCCCAGGCAGAGCCTGCAGGTCCCAGCCCCTCCACCCCTGCCCCCCGACCCCTGGAAAGGCTAGTGAGGATGTGTGGGGCCATCCTGTGCATGGGATCCGGACAAATGTCTAGAGAACACAAAGCAGACTGAATTTTATCTGAGCGTAAAGCGAGGCTGGGGGCGATGAGGGGAACTTGCCCCGGGGGAGTCCGCAGGGAGGTGGGGAGCTGGAGGTCCTGCTAAACCTGCTCCGAGCTTGGGGCCGGCAGGTGCAGAGAGCAGAGTGGGCGGGAGGCTGTGTCCGGGCAGTTCATTAAAGGACCAGCTGCAAGGCGGGGAGGACAGGGTGGCTGTGACCAGAGGGATTTGTCACCAGCGTGATGTGGGGACCGGTTCTCTGTGTTCTGCCTCGGAGCAGGGGTAGCCCGGGGCTGGAGGGGGGGTAACTGGAAGTCACTGTCAGTGCCGGAACCCAGGACAAGGAGGGTGTCGTTGAGGATACGCTGACCTCCACAGGAGCTACCGGAGGAACGAAAGGAGAGGAGGGATGGGGGGGTCAGCTCCACGGTGACACCTACTTTGGTGGAACAGCATTTGCGAGGTCAGAAAGCACGGGGTGCATTCCAGGTCCGGAAAGAAGGCCAGCCCCCCAGGACCACACGAAGCGGGGGACATGTTACATCATCTGTGTCCCCTCCAGCTGCACTGGGGCCACTGAAAGGGTCCAAGAAAACTTTGCCCTTAATTTACCAATGCCTTAATCACGATCACGCTGGCTCTTGTGTGCGAAACGGACCAGAGAGTAATGAGAGTAAAATTATCTTCATTCTCTGGTTTGGAGGAAACCATGGAACGTGGTGAGAGTTCAGGATGGGAGACAAGATGAGGAGGAGTGGTAGGATTTCGTATATGTGTATGTGCACATCGGTGTGCGTGTGCATGCATGCACTGCGTGTCACGTGTGTGCATGTATGTGTACATATGTGTGCATCTGCATGCATGCACTGTATGTACATGCATGTACACATGCGAGTGTATGGGTGCATATGCGTGTATGTGCACACATGCATCGTGCACTGTGCTGGGTGCATTGTGTGCATGCATATGTGCGTGCACACGTGCATGTGTTGTGGGTGCACTGTATGTGTGTACATGTGTGCATGTGGGTGTTAGGAGGTTTCTGGGCAGAGGAGGGCTTGGGAGTCTGGATGACCCCCACGCCGTGGACATCCACAGCCCTCCCCACGTACTCCCTACACACACGTACACACAGCAGCCCCGCCATCAGTACCCCAACCCACACACACCTCTCACAAGGTGCAGAGAGTGGCCAGTTCTTTCTGCTCTTCCTCTCAGGGCAGCCTGCCTTTGAGGGGGTGAGCTCCCCAAAACCGAGGCCTCAGGTTCTGAAAACAAGTGACAGTTGTCTCACTGCAGTGTGAGGACAGGCCATTGGGCTTGACACGTGAACTCTGATGAGTTTCCAGAGGTGTCCGCTACACCTGCGTGAGACCTGATGACCTGTGAGGCACTTGGGGGTTTCTGATCTTGTGCCAGAGCTGTGGGGGGACGGGGCAGGGGACTGTCCCAGCACCAGCACGTACGCACATCACACATCCCCCGGCAATCGCCTTTATAAACTAGTTTTTAGCCAAGTCGGAAGCGCATCGTTAAACCATCCCACGTCATTTCCCAATGTTCTTAGCGGCCGACCAGCCGGAGGGTTTTAAAACACAGAAACAGGCATCGCAAGCAGCAGACGATGGACAACACTGTGTTCGTGTTTATTTCTAATTACAAGAAACAGAACATCAGTCCCTTATTTGTACAAAAATACCTGAACGTTTACAATGAGGGTCACAAGCCCAGGAGCTGTATGTACAGAAAGCACGTGGAACAAAGCTTTAGTCTCTGAAATGAACACCTTCCGCGTCCCCTGAAAATGTTCACGCGTCACGGCGACATCGCAGCCTTCGGGGAGCAGGCCCGCCCCGCCCAGGTGCGCCCTCCGGTCGAACCCGCAGGTAGTAAGTGCAGAAGAAAGAAGACAAAATGTCTAGACTGAGGCACAAGTGTTTCCGAGGTTTAGAAAACAGAAGAACGTTCTGGAATGCTAACGCAGAAGGTAACAGACCTCCCCTCTTTCACACTAACACCCAAAGCATTTGGTGTTTTGTTTTATTTTATTTTATTTTATTTTATTATTTTCCCTTGTGGATTCCATCCAGCTTAACTACATGGAGGTTCCATTTAGGGAAGAAAATCGCAGGCAGAGATTAAAAAGTCGGCGGGCTCCGAAACGACCCTGAGCTGTCCCGTTTACATTCATGCGACTTAAATACAAAAATAAAAGTCGAATGTCCTTCGGCCCCCGGCCGGCCAGGCTGGACGCCCGCCTCTCGGGGCTGTGGGAAGGTCACCCTGTCCGGCGGCTCACTGAGGTCAGGAAGGTACAGAGATCACATCCGACCAGCACACACAGAACCGTGCACCCGTCAAGCCTTTGTTCTCCTTTTTAAATAAAACGGGTTATTTATAAATATGAAATACTGGAGATATTCGCCGTTTAATGTTGGGGTGCGGAGTGACTGTCATCTCATGGGTGGAGACTTGTCCATGTGAACAGAAATAAAAAATGCTAGAGGTGTTTGTTTGTTTCTTGTTTTTTTTTTTTTTTAAGTTTTTACATCCAAAGGGTAAAGAGAAAAATGTCTAACAGAGGAATGAGAGCGTCAGTCCCTGGAGTGACATTTGAGGGAAGCAGACTGCTGGGTCTGCCCTGAGAATCACCCGACGGTCAACGGCGGGAAGGATGGACAGGCTTCAAAAACGAAAAACATGTCTTACTAAAAAAACCAAAAGTCTTCATTTCTATAAGCAGACGTCACATGGAAAACAACTGGAGTGTGTCCTGTCAACTGAAACACAGCGTCCCTGTATCCCGGACCGCCTACAGCTGGGATGCGCCACCGTGTCCCGGACCACCTGTGCCCCTCGGGCAGCGCGCTGGCGGGTGGGGTCCAGGAGGTCCACGGGCTGGCGCAATCCGGGGCGGCCAGTCTCGTGTGGTGACTGTGATCTGGGGCCAGGAGAGACTCCTTTCCCAAGTAGTCTGTGTGCCCTCGCATGCGAAAACTCGGCTCAGAGGACAGGGCGGGGGGACGGGGACAAGCCAAGCCGCCATCTGACCCAGCTCCTGGAGTGGGAGACGGTGTCATGTTGATAAAACCTGTCAATGGCCACCACCGCCGTGAGGGACTTCTGACCGCGGGCCAGTGGAGGGGCCACCCGCCTCCTCCAGTCTCTGACGCGTGGAGGTCTCAGTAAGACAGAGGCCGCCAAGCAAAGACCTTTTCAATACAAGGCTGCATCGATCTGCCCTTTCCAGTGTTTCCATCTCTGTCACCATGGAAACCCCCTGGAGACCAGAGCGGGTACCACTTCCTTTTAGATGCTTTAATCCCCCGAGGGAGGGAGGACCGCCGTGAAAGGCCGGCACCACCAAAGAGCAGGTGGGCCAGACGGCCAGCATCCACTGTGGGTGGGCACCAGCTGTGTCTCAAGGAGGCTGTGGCTACAGGTGTGGCCCTGCCATGTCGTGGGACAGCGAGTTTTCCAAAGAAAACCAGTGTCCTGCACCACAGAGGACATGCCACATGGACAGCATGAGTTGGGGGGGCAGCCACACAGAACAGGGGTCGACAGAGCGTGCCGCCTGGCCAGGCACACAGAGCTTGCCAAATGCCTACCACAGGGGACACCTTTTATCTCAAAAAAGCTTTCAAGTATCCAGGGAAGGGCCAGGAGGCTCTGTTATCTGGGAGCTGAATCCCCTATGGTCACCTGCAGACGGCGGGCACCACCCCCTGCAAACACAGTCGGCCTCCCGGGTCTGCCTGTCCGGAACGGCCAGGCTTTGCACTTCGCACGCACTGACACGCTGCCTCCCTCCTGCCGTGAGCCGAATACAATACTGAGAACAAAGGAGTGCAAAAAAGTGATCAATACAAAAAAAGTAAACATATCAGTTTTAATCGTCAAGATTATTCCAGGGCAAGAGTTCAGGTCCAATCACTTGTCTCCGTGTCGCGCGCCTCCGAGGCCCGGCCACGGCGGTCGTTCCAGCTTCTTCTCGAACCTGCGCTCGCTCTCACGCCCTCCCCGGGGAGGCTGGCGCGGAGGGAGGCGACCCGGCCGGGTCTGCAGCAGCAACTCATCGCCAAGTCCAACCAGCTCGTCCACCGTGGTCGGCCGCCACCGAACGAACAGATCTGGCTCCGAGTCCCCGGAGCGCAGACAGGCGTGTGTCCGGAACAACGCGCAGACCTCTCCCGTCCAGTGTCAGCTTCCTCCCGCCTTCGGCCAAGAGGAGATCTGAGGTCATAAGGCCACTCGGATGCAGTGGTGTTTCAGCTTGCAAGGCAGGACTCCTCTGTTCAGCTGGTAAAAGTCCACGAGCTGGATCAGGTCGGAGAACCTGGTCTTCCCCTCGTCCAGGCTGAAGAATAGCTTCCCGTCCTCCTCGCACTGCGGAGACAAGAGCACCCTCCGGGTCAGAGGCCACACTGGGCACCACACGGGCCGGCGGCCGGGGTTCATGCCGCCCGCCCATGGAGGGGTTCTCAGGGACACACGTGGGATCTGCCCGCTGAGCTAGGAAACGTCAGGGCGGGAGGCCGGGGAGCCAGGGCTTTGTGCCCGGCGCGGCCAAGTGACCGAGGGTCCCAGACAGCCGGCTCCCCTGTTTCTGGGGGGAGCGTGGGCAAAAGGGTGTCAAGCTCCTCCCAGCTCACCCTACTCATGAGGATGAGGCTGACCAGTTAGTCTGTAAGGGTCCAGTGGACACAGCCCACCCCATGGAGGAGGGTGAGGTTGACCAGTTAACCATAGTGTCCAAGCACTTGGCTAAACCCCATGGGGGGTGAAGCTCACTAGTTAACCATAGTGTCCGGGCACTCGGCACACCCCGTGGACAAGGACACAGCCCTGGGCCCTCACAGCCGGCCCCCAGGCAACCTCCTTCAGCCGCCCGCCTTCACGTTGCTCCGTTAGGAAGCAAACACTGGATAATCATAACGGATTAGTGAGATCGTGTAGGAAAAGCGACTTGCCCGGGTCCTGGAATATTCGGTCGTGATTTTTATTAAGATGGACGAACTCTACAGAAACAACCATCTTCCTAACGTCAGTTTTGACGGAACACGTTTTAAGCTCAATGCCCGGAACATGGTGCGAACAGGAAAGCCGCTTTGCGCTGTTCACACGGAGGGGGTTAGTTTCGTTTGTTTATATTTAGAAACATACCTACTTGTTTATTTTTAACAGTACGTCATTTTATTTGGCAGCATTGCCTCTCTCCCTAAAAATTTGTGTATATATTTTTATTTTTCTCCCATTTTTCAAATTGAAGTAGAGTTGATTTACAATGTCGTGTTAGTTTCTGGTTTACAGCAAAGTGATTCAGTTATACTACAGGTTATTTCAAGCTATGGAACATAGTCCCCTGTGCCACATAAGAGGACCTTGTTCGCTATCTACGCTGCACATAACGGTTTTTATCTCCAATCCCAACCTCCCAATTTATCTCTCCCTTCCTCCTTCCTCCCCTGATAACCGTAAGTTCATTTTCTATGTCTGTGAGTGTCTTTCTGTTTTGTAAATAAGTTGGTTGGTGTCAAAATACTGGCTTTAGTTCCCTGTGCTGTACAATATATCCTTGTTGTTTGTTTATTTTTTGGGGGGTGCCAATTAGGTTTATTTATTCTTTAATTCTTTTTTAAATGGAGGTGCTGGGGGTTGAACCCAGGACCTCATGCATGCTGAGCACGTGCTCTACCACTGAGCTGCACCCTCCCTACAAGGAGGTTAGCTTTAAATTTGCATCGATTAATAAACTTCTTCACTCCAAAAACACTGTTTCGAGCTGCAAGCACACCCATAGCCTGTTTTTAAGCACAGGGGCTGCAGTCCTGGTGCCGTATGTCTCAAGTTCCGGTCCCTCTGATCTTTCTAGGATTTGGGGTTATTTGGGAGAACGGTAATGATCTGCTCTGCTGGCCAGCACCTTCCCCCTTTTATTTCATATTTGAGGCTAAGAGAGTAACGTCTGTGCCAGTACTACCATGCAGTGGGCAAACGAGAAGGGTTGTGCCTCGGAGAACAGCTCCCAGGTTGGCATACAGTGTTTGGTGGACCCTGAAACGTCTGGGCTCCAAGTGTGTCCCTTTCTAGTGTGGCCCAGGGCAGGCCCCCCAGAGCAGTCGGGGCTCAGTTTCCTCATTGACACAGCAGCGAGCGCTGTCCCACAAAACCCCAGCCGGTGCTTCCGCCAGGTCACGGCAGCCAACCCTCCCTTCTCCCGGCCACGCCTCCCATCACCTGTCACCGGGTGACTCTGCAGACACTTGGTATAAACTCCTGGGCTCAGAAACGCTTGAAAAATGCCAAGTTCCACGATGCAAAAGAGATGCATTCAGTTCCTGCAAGCCTCCTCAGGGCTGAACTGTGCGGAGGGACAGAGGAGCTCTCTGGGAGGGACACACAGGGCCGCCCTCTTGCAGCAGAATTTCCCTGGGTTTGGCTTCCCAGGAAACATTCCATGAAAGTTTTTACGACCTGTGGAATTTACCGATTCTGTGCCTACATCACCATTGATACCCTTGACCGACGCCAAACATCCGGGGCCCATCTTGTCCACCTCACCCGCAACGAGACCGCGCGTTCTTGGCGGTTCCTGACGGCCGTCTCCCACGGGACACCCGAGTCGTGAGCTAGAATCCGAACTTGGGCACACCATGGAGTTGAGCGACACTTGACCAACATAACAATCATTTGGGAAGACAGTGGTGCCAACTAATGTGTCCAATGACGAAGCTTTTGAAACTGTTCAAATATGGAAGATGTTTTCTGATCCATGGACCCCAGGGAAGGAGGAACAAAGGTTCTCTTTCGGGACCACGGTCACTCTTCCTAAAACCTTTGGGAGGCGCCCTGGTACCCGCCAGCAGAAATCAGACAATCGCTGAGATTTCAGTGGCCGAGAGTCGGACCTACTGAACACACCAGCCTTTCCATAAGCACAGGTGCCCCTGGCGCCAGGCTCCCGGGCAAACAGCTCTGCTCTGTCTCCCCAGATCTGACCTCGCTGCTCCCCATCGGGGCCGCTTCAGCTGCAACCAGGAGCCAGACAGGCCGCGGGTGGACTGCAGCACAACGCCACCGCCTTCTACCTGACTCTCATGGAAACATCGCTCCCGATTCCAAACGATCAAACCCCCCAAGAAACTGCTCCAAGCATCTCACCGGGGAGCCTGAAACTGTCTGACATTTCATGTTCTGGTTAGTTTATAACTTGAAAATTGCATTAACAATAAACCCGGATAAAAAAAAAAAAACAGAAGAAGAATGAGTGTGTAAACATCGATACTTACAGGCAAGATCTGGAAATTTTTGATTTTCTGATGATGACACAGTGTGAGAACAAATGCCTTTGGATTGCTCTGGCTGTCACGGAGGAGGAAAAGTCTGCGGGCGGAAATAATCAGACTGTTAATCTGAAAAATCCAGACTTATTAGTGTATACGTCTGCGCACGCACACGCGCACGAACACACAGGAACACGGGCAGGCTCGGGTGGCAGGATTACCCCCACACCCGGACTGCGGCTTTGGACTGTCACTCTCCACGGAGAGGAACCAGGACGTGGCTGACTCTAAGGCTAAGGCTGGGGAAATACGAGGGGAGGTGATCAAAGAAGAATGGCTCAGGCCAAATCTGGCCACCAAAGCAGATGGCGGAAGTGGTGCATTGCAGCCTGAGAACACACTGCTATGATAAATCAATGAGCAGATGCGTAGTAAGGGCGGAAGCAAAGCTCCTTCCAGGAGCAGAAGGCCAGCTACATCAGTGAGGGAGGAGTGATGGATTCGAGGACCACTCGTCGCAGTTGCCAGAGACGACCGCTGAGTAAGGGCACCAGCAGTGGATGCCAGAACCAGCATCAGTTTGATGAGAAAGAGAATGCTTATATCGTCTCGAAGCATCCACCCCACCAAGACTTAATGAGGATGACCAGGGACGCAGAGTAACCTTCCAGAAGAGAAACCCAGTGGGTACCGCCTTCAGCTCCTCCAGCCAGCACCCCCGGGAGTGAGAGAGCCCAGCCCAGCACCTCCTGACGGTACCACCTGCCTGAAACGCACCACCTGAACCCAGTTCTGCCGGAGCAGACTGGCCCAAACCCAAGCGCCGTCTGCGCTCACTGGACTGAAGCCCGTGCTGGCCCAGGGCGGGGCTGAGGATACACAAGCTGTCTCCTTTGGTCGTAAAGGATGCAGCTAGGACCCTCGGTACAATTTGAGTGCATACATCGGAGGGCAGGACTGAATTCATGGTGCTGTGGTTCATAAGGGAAGCCCTTCTTTTTTAGAAATTTCATACTTTCATAATAATTAGGATTAAAGGGGTATCATGCCCCAGTGTACTTCCAGAATGGTTCTGACACAAGAAGGAATATGATAAAGCAAAGATGTTACAATGTTCACAGTGGGGGTACCCGGGTACAACGCGCACAGGGGCCCACACCATCATTCTCACACCTATTCCACAATCTGAAATTACATCAAAAGGTCTACAAATAACAAATGCTGGCGAGGATGTGGAGAAAAGGGAGCCCTCCAACACTGTTGGTGGGAATGTAAATTGGTGCAGCCACTGTGGAGAACAGGATGGAGGTTCCTTATGAAACTAAAGACAGACTTGCCCTATGATCCAGCAATCCCACTCCTGGACATATATCCAGAGAGAACCTTAACGCAAAAAGACAACTGCACCCCAATGTTCACAGCAGCACTATTTACAACAGCCAAGACACAGAAACAACCTAAATGTCCATCGACAGATGACTGGATAAAGAAGCTGTGTTATGTTTATACAATGGAATACTATGCAGCCATGAAAAAGAACGAACCATTGCTATCTGCAGCAATGTGGATGGACCTAGAGAATATTATGCTTAGTGAGGTAAGTCACACAGAGAAGGACACACTGTATTATGGCACTTACATGTAGACTAAAAAATAATACAAATAAGTGTGTATGCAAAACAGAAAATGCTCACAGATACAGAAAATAAGGAATCATACTCATTATCTTGTAATAACTGATAATGGACTATAATTTACAAAAAGACTGAGTCGCTCTGCTGTACACCCAAAACTAACACAATATCGCAAATCAACTGTACTTTAATTAAAACACATTTAAAAAGTTAGACTAGCACAAAGAAGTGTGAATCACTGCCTTCCCACTAACACATCCGGAATCAGATGGCAAGACAGACACATGCTGGAAAGGAGGAGGAAAAAATCCCCGAGCCCTAACCCCAGGGACAAAGAAGAAACAGCCTGAAAGGAAACACACTTTAAAGGTTTTAGAAACCCAGCTGCAGGGGTCAGTTTCTAGGTAAGCAACGTAGTAAGACGGAGAACAATTTTAAAAGATTGGAAATCCTGGGTTAAAAATGTAAAGATGGTTTTCTTTTGCTGCGGGACTTCTCAGAGCCTTTAGGATGCTAGACTAGAAGAGAATGAATGCTATTCAATGCTCAGGGCCCCAGTGGGAGAGTTTCCCTCTCTTATCTGACTCTCTCATAGCATCTTTCATAGCATTTTGCAGGACATGTGTTCTTCAGAAAACAATTTAGAGACACCAAGCGGAGCAGAACCCCACAGCTCAGCTGGGCAAACGGGAGGGCCAGGGCTATGGATCATGGATCTGGGTTTGATGAGGGCGAGAGGGCCAGCTCCTCTCCTGAGCGGGGCTGCACGCCCGCTGCACGTCTGCCCCCCAGAAACCCAGGAGTTCGCAGGGCTGGGTCTTCCCAGAGGCAAAGCTGGGGCCTTCCCTTCTCATCTGTTTGCTTCTGAGCACCCCAAGAAGCAGGCACCACACGCGGCCTCAGTTTGGGGTGCAACCTGGGGAATCCTGAGGCTGCCTCAAGGGTTTGGGACATACAGGTGGTGCCTAATGGTTGCCTGTCTGAAATGACCACCCGCTCAGAGGAGCCGGTGAGGCTAAAAGGGGTGTGCCTTGTCGTCAAGAGAGATTCCCGGATCTCCACTCCCTGGAGACAGGGCTCAGGGAGGATGCACCCCAAGGGGTGCCAACACTTAGGAAACCAGCCCAGAACACAGAAGGGGACGCGCTGAGGACCACGGGGTGGGGGGGTCCGCTCCTCCACTAGGAACTGAAGTCAGGCACAGGGGGCTCTCCCGAGTGTGTTTATGGGTCCCTTCATGCAGGAACCCAGAGCTGCTTGCGCCCGGGGCGGCGGAGACCAGAGCCAGGACACAGCCCAGGGTCTCGCCCAGACGCTGCACACGCGGGCTCGTTTAGGACTGTCCTCATCTGACAGTGAGGGGAGCGGGGCACAGAGAAGTTAGGCGATTCCCCTGAGGTCACACAGCCGGCAGAAGAATGAGGACGGGAAGTGGAAAAAGTCAGAAGAAGGAGGAGGAAGACAGAGGAGAAGGAGCAGGGAAGACACTGATAGGATAGGACGCGTAGGACAGAAACTGCGACACCAAACGCGGAAGCCGGGCAGGGAGCAAATGGGGGCTCGTTACACTCCCCTCTCTCCTGTGCATGGTTAGATTTGCATCGTAAACCTTTTCGAAGACAAAGAACAGAAGGACCATTCTGAGCCTGGCAGCTTCCAAGGGCCTGCATTTCCAGCAGAGCCAGGGCGGGGCGCTCTGCCAAGGAAGTGAACCAGGGCATCTGAGGGACTCATCACGGCCTCCTCTTGGGGTCCAGAGACAGGGCTCAGGCTGAGCTCCGGAGTGGCCACCGCTGCGGACGACTGTCCCCACCCCACGGGTCAATCACACGTCCATTACCACACCCTTGGGCGCGCCCCTCCCATTCACAGCGATGCTGAGCGTGGCCACACGGGGGTTGCTCTGACCAACGGGACCTCAGCCCTGAGACGTGCTCGAGCCCTGCGGTGGGACCTCTGGCTCCCGACAGCCTCACGATGGCCCTGATGTGCATGGACCCAGGCTAGCCTGCTGGAAGCCTGTGCCCGTCACCCTGTATCCATGGCCACAGCCAGACACGTGAGGACAGCCATCCTGCGGCCCAGGTGACAAGAGCCACTCAGCCAGCCCCAGTGGTACAGCTTTACTGTTTTAAGCCTCTCAGGTTCGGGGTGGCTGGGGTCTGTGGATGAAAATGACGGCCAGCTGCATCAGCAAACAAAGGACGCAGACCTCAGCCATCAGGCACTCCCGTGGTCCCCAGTGGTGAGCCGGGGCGGGGAGGGGGTGCTCAGGATGCAGACAAACGGGCTGCCTGCTGCCAAGCCCTCAGCCTCTGCAGCCACCCCCAGCGGTGCCCTAGGCAGACTCAGGATGGGAGAGAACAGGACACTGGCCCTGAGCTCGGGTGCACATCAAAGGAATGATTCCAGTGAATCCAGACTCTTGCACCTTCCCATACAGAGAAAAACACTAAGTTCTTTAACTGGAGATATCTGGTTCCCTTTAATTAACAGTCATCTTTTGATGTTCCGACTACCCGGTCTTTGTTGCAAAAACTCCTACAAATCCTGGCTCCTCCCCTGCCTCTTCGGAACGACCTGAGAGGCGGCCTCCCGGCTTAAGTCCTTAGAAATGTCTGTGGAATAAAACAGAATGCTCAACTTGTGCTTTTTTTTTTGCTTTTTTTCAGTCGACAGGCAAAAGCTAACGATAAAGTGGAGGCAAAAGTACAGCTTTTTTCCCCACTGGCCCACAGCCTTCTTAATGCAAAATAAGTAGTGTGTGCTCATCGCTTCGGACTTCATCAAAGAGGCAGAGGATGGATGGAAACGGACCGCAGGGCCTCTCCGCCAGCCACTTCCCAGCTGTGCGGTCCCTGAGCACACACGGCCTGTGTTTAAAATGCGGCTCCAGCCTCTGCCCACCAGGGCCGGACGCCCAGGGGAGGCGAGCCGGCCGGATGCCCGGCGCAGCAGGACCGCAGCCCTCGCCCGAGGTGGCCCCTTACCCGTCCACGAGTCCCTGCTGTTTAATGAGCCTGTGTGACTCCTCCCTGGAGATCCTGCCGTGGAACCAGTGCTGCGTCCTGTGGATCACTGTCGGGGGAGAGGAGGGGGACCGGTCTCAGCCCCTCTGCGGGAGCCACTCCCTGAGAGCCAGGCCAGATGTACCCGGGGCCCCCCCCCCGATTCCCGCAGCTGCACCTGTGGGTGCTCCGGGCGGGACCCTTTGCGAAGCCCAGGGAGGGGCGGAAGCATGTCTGATTTCATTTGGGCACCAAAGCATCCGGCCAGCCGGCCGCCTTTACCTGTGCTGAGGGTGGAGGGGAGGAGGGGGCTCTGGCTACCGAGGGCGCCCAGCCGTGTGCTTCGCTTCTGCAAGAGAAACCGCCACGTTAGCGCTCAGATGGCACGACCGCCATGCCAGCCGGGGCACAGCCTCGCGGGGCCCTGGACTTTGGGGTGACACTCCCATCGGAGCCCGAGGACAAAGAGCTTGTGGGTCGCAGCTGTTAAAAACAGAAAGGGGAAGGGTGTAGCTCAGGGGTAGAGCACGTGCTTAGCACGCACGAGGTCCTGGGTTCAATCCCCAGCACCTTCTCTAAAACTAAATACACCTAATTACCTCCCCCCACCAAAAAAATTTTGAAAAAAATCAAAAAACAAAAAGAGAAGCATCCAGATGTATTTCTGACCACACCAGGATCCCAGCAGAGCCTTGTTTTTCACACAGGAGACACCCCAATAAGTCTTAGGGAAGAAGCACCAGGCAGGTCTGGAAACACTGGTCCAGGGGGCCCACGTGCCGGGGGGACGTCCCCCTGTCCCCGCACACTCTTCAGCCAGAGGATGGGGAAGGCTTTCTGAGCCAGAGCCCGTGTTTTGCACGTGGGTCTTTAAAACTCAGAAAAGCGTGGAAGATGGGTGAGTCTCAGGAAGTCGAGCCTCAGTGAAGACACTATACGAGGTCAGAAGACACTGGTGAACGGTCGAGCCAGGATGGGGATGCGGGCTCCGTGGAGCGCGGTGCGGTGCAGGGCCCCGCAAGCGCGAGGCGTGAGCGGGGCCACGGCCTTACCCTCCAGGCGTGGCCTTCCTCCAGGGCTGCGCTCTGGGCCTCGGCCGGGTTCTCGATCACTCTCCCCGTCTGCCCCGAAAAATCCATGGCCACGAGGGAGTTCTCCGAGACGCTGCGCTGGAAAGGAAAGGCCGCAGGTTCTTAATGTGGCGGGAAAGGAGCCGCGCAGGACGTGGGATCTCCACGGGGAGGAGGCGTGAGGACCCTGCAAGGGCGCGAGGGGACAGGCCAGCCCCCACCTCCCAACTCCCCGAGGATCTGGAGCTAAAAATGGCTTTGGTTTTTCCTAAGAAGTTCCGATCCTCTCCAGGGATTCAAACGCTGCTGGGGGGCTCTGGTGCCCCCAGGATCTGGACCGTGTACCCCTCCACATGTTCCCTAACGTGTGTTGCAAACAGAAGCATCGAAGGTGAGCCTGTTTTCAGCAGCAGCCAAGTCCCTCCCTCGGGTTAAGTCAGTTCAGGAAAGAAACATGCAGACTCTTTCTGCAGGATAACATTTTTTTTTTCTCTTTTCCCCAAGAAACCACCAAGCTATTTCTACAGTGGCTGCAGCATTTTGCATTCCTGCTGGCAATTTAGAAGACTTTTCAGTTTCTCTGCATCCTTGTCAGCATTTTGAATTACAAGGCATTTATTTTTATTTTAATTTTTAAAAATCATTCTTAAAAAATTTTTTTCCTTCCAGGTTTATTTAGGTATATTTGATACACTGCACTGTCTATGTTTTTTTGGGGGGGAGGTAATCAGGTTTTATTTATTTTTAATGGAGGTGCTGGGGATTGAGCCCAGGGTGTCGCGCATGCCAAGCATGCTCTAATTTTGTATTTTATTTGTTTCCAGGCTTCTGTGTTTTGTTTTAATGGAGGTACTGGGGATTGAGCCCAGGACCCCGTGCTTGCTTGGCACGCCCTCTACCACTGAGCTATATCCTCCCCCACCCCCACCCCCCCGGCAGAATAATTTGACATCTCCCAGGAGTGGATGCAGAATCTTTAAGATCCCATTTTGAGAGGATGGAGTGTATGTTTTTGCACTTCTGGGAAGGAAAGTGCAACCTGAGAACACAAGAAGACTGGCTATCATCTCTCAGTTCTCACAGGGAAGGACCCCAGGGGAACGGTCCACAGCACCACGGATGCCACGGCCGAAGGGGACGGAGCCACGGTGGGAGGGGCAGCCTCTCAGTACAGCTGAGACATCTCTGGGCTCTTGAATACAGCTCGTAAACGGAGCCACCTCGGGACACAAGCCCGAGGGGAGATGCAGGCAAGGGGAGAAGGGAGGCGGAGGAATTCGCTCCAGCAAGACCCACCTGCTGGGAAACGCAAGGCAGTGGGATGTGCGGGCCTCTCCGGGACGCACAGGCGCTCCTGGCGCCCCGGCTGGGAAGGACCGGGACTTGGGGGACGGCAGCTCGACTTACCACCGGCGTGGAGAACGGGGACGGCGCGGGCTTCCTCTGCTGCGGGACGCGGTAGTTCTCGTACAGGAGCACCCCGTACTGCAGGGAAGGGGAGGCCGGCGTCGGTCACGGGGCTCGCGGAGCTCTCAGAGCCCCAGAACGTGGCAGAGCCACGGCGCCCAAGAGCCACGCAGACACAGAAGACCAGGCACCCCCCTGCCAAGAGCCCCCTGAGCTCAAGGACCGTGACGGCCCATAACCACCAGCCCAGGCGCCTCGCTGAGTTCTCATCCTTCTGGTACCAACGCACTGATGAACTGGTCCTTCTGGTGAGTGACGGATGCCAAGGGTGGTCTTGGGGGCGCCCTGAGTCACCTGTGTGCTTATACACATATTTTTTCCCTTCTTTGGTCTTAATTTGACCATCTTTTCTTTTTTAAAGAATTCAACAATTCTATCTTTATTGTTTAATTTCTTAAAATTTTTTATTGAGTTATAGTCATTTTACAGTGTTGTGTGATCATCTTAAAACGTCTTGAAAGGGACACTTAGATCACTGATTTCAAGCCTGACTGTTTTTTTTCCCCAAAATATATTCAAGACTAAACATTTATCTCTTAAATTCAACTTTAGCTGCAGTTTGTCGTATTTCTACATTTAGCCAATTCAGAATATTTAAAAACTGTCTTCTGTATTTCGTCCTTGACCTATGAGCTGTTTACCTAGCTTGCCTTTTCAGTAGGTACACAATTGTGCCTTACTGCATGGTAATTTTAATTATTATGTTTACTCTTAATTACTGAAGAAGATGAACATTTTCTGCATTTACCACCTTCAGTTCCACAGCTACGAATTCACATTTTTCTTCCTATTTACAAACCCTAGAGCCGTCAGAGTGATAGTTTAATTTGTGTAAATTCTTTAGAGTGTTTAAATATTAAGCCTTTGCGTACAAGCTACAGTATAAGTTATTTATCTTGTATTTTGTTTCTTATTTCACGGGAGTGGGTTTTAAAGAAACGTTTATAGCACCACCAGTCTTTTTTATGTTTTCCTCCATTGCTTCAAAAGAAAGTCTGACCGTAGAAGCATTTCCCCTTCTTTTGTAATACGTTTCTCATTTCTTACATCTAATAAATGTGACCCTCCGAAGTGATAAAGAAAGAAGGTGACAATTGCTGTCTGGCTTCTGTGTGTAAAGACACGGCAGGGATGTTTCTACATGAAGCAGAGTGTCTACTTGGCTGTGCCGAGGTGTTGCTGCTCACGTCCAGAAACATCACAGACATAACACACGTCACATTAACGCGCTAAACAACATAGCAACACAAATAACGAAACGCCAATTCTTTCACCTTGGAATTTAAAACAAATTTTTTTTATTGAGGTATACAGTTCATTTACAACGTTGCGTTCATTTCTGGTGCACAGCACCGTGCTGTCCTGGAATTTAATTCAACATTTAATCTTTATCTGCTTACACGAGACGGAGCCTAAGTTTAGTTCTTTGCATAGAGAGTGGGAGTCATGGTCCAAAAATGCTTCCTGTTCTTGGGTTCAGCTCCACGGACACAAAATGAGTGTAAAGTGTGCTCTGTACCCCGAGGGAGCGACAATGTTGCAGTCAACACTCAGGGAGCAACAATGTTGCAGTCAACACTCAGAGACGCGGCGATGTCACACGGGTATTAGCAGAGAGGGAACTGTGTGGCGAGGGGTGAGTCTCCACGTAAGAGGTCACGTCCGACCGGGTTCCTGATGGACAGCTCAGCCCCAGAGGCGTGCGGGTGACCCAGACCTCAGCATTCGGTGTCATTGTCACTCCAGGTTCTGTGACAGTTCACACAGCACAGAGCTTGAATACTGCTGAAAACTTCGAGAAATTCATTTTTTTTTTAAATCCTTCGATTTCTCCTTCTGGGTTTCTCAGTCAATGGTAAGGTTTTTCTGCTTTTGCAAAGACTGTCCATTTCATCCTGATTTAAAATCCAACGGTAGGTAGCTCGGCACAGGCACAGTATGCCTTCACTGTTCCCACTAGAAAAATTTACTTTTGATGCAGTTTAGTCCCCCCAGTGTCCATCTATCGGTGCAGAGAAGAAAGACGTCTGTTCCTGCCGTTCAGACGGTGAGGCCGGGGCTCTGCGCACACACAGGCGGTGCAGGAAGGGATGGGGCAGGGCTGGGTCCCCAAGCCGCTTCCGAGTGGCGATGCGCTCCCGAGAACCCGCCAACGGCGGACTGAAACAGCACCCGTGTGCTAGCGACTGGCCCGTCGGCCAGGAGTTTCTGGCCGTGCTTTGCCCTGGAGCAATGGGTTTGCTCCTCCTGGGCTCCTGGGGTTGGGTGGGACCAGAGGAGCAGGCTGGACCAACGGCTGTGTCAAAGGGTGCGTGTCATTTACTGCGGACGGGAGACCCTCGGGCCCTGCCTTGCCTCCCCGGCATCATTCAAGACAGGGCTGCACCTGCCAGGCCCGAGTCAGTCTTTGCTGTCACAGACGCTGAGACCGGGATTCCCTGCCACTTACAAGTGATCTGATGTGCCGTCTAATTCATTCAATCTGTTAATCTATTTCAGAAGTTGCCTGAGTGGGGAAAAGGGTTCTGCTACATAAAAATAAAACTGGGAACCACTAGATGAGACGTATCATCTTGTAGGGAAGAGGGAGGGGGAGAAGGAAGGTCTGTAGCAGGGACTTCTGTTCTGTTAGATTTCACAGAGAAATCAAACTTGGGGGCACAACACTGTAAAATGACTATAACTCAATAGAAAATGTTCAAAAAGTATGATAAATGCAAAACAAAACAAAACAAAACTTGGGGGGAAAAATCTGCGACTGTCCTAAGGCTTGGCAACTAATTTGCCAAATAAGAGAACACACACAGAGCCACAAACCAAAAGCGAACCACTGATCTACCACCGGACTGACACTATTTTATAAAATTAAGGCAATCTGAAGATGAATTGAAAAGGACAAATCTCAGGCGGAAGAATAAAGCTTTTGCCACGAGCACAGCTGGCTTCATGGGAAGTTTACTGCAGTGTCCTTGTCTGTTCTGTTCCGCCACGGACTGACGAGAGGATGTGTCTCCTCGAACTGTCACCACTGAGAGGGCTGGCTTTAGGGGACCACGAGCCCGGATGGTGGGGTCCAGAGAGGCCGTGAAGTTGGGCGTGAGCGAGCAGGCAGGTGGCATCACCGGACGGGACGGCTGGACACGCCTGAGCCTGCGCCCACATCCCACCTGGGGGTCCCATGGGTGCCACCCGAGGGGCACGGAGTCCCAGCCGCCCCATCTTCTGTGACTCTCTCTCCACCTGCACTGGGTTGGGGGGGGGGCGCCCGGCCCTGCTCCAGGCTCCCGGGAGGATCCCACAGGGTGACACAACATGGCAGCGAGCCTCGCCAGCGCATTGCCTCGGTTCTGCACAACCTCTCAGCCCTCCCAGACGGCTCTGCCCCCCACCCCCGGGCGCTGGGAGCCGTCCGCGGTCCAGGCGCGTCCTTCCAGACTCCGAGCGCCTGTGCCCCGGAGGCGGGGGGGGGACAGGCGCCCACGTGTCCCCGGCTGCCCTCCTGCACGTTCATCAGGCCACCTTTCCAGCGTCAGGTCGCTCGAAACGAAAGCAGCTGCTCATCACAGGACCCGGTGTTGACGGGGCAAGAGCCTTCTCTCGGGGAAGAGTTTCCATGGCCATTTAAGAACCTTCCAGAAGATGGCGGGTCACTAACGAAGTGTTCATACTCCTTGCGCAGCCTCCAAATATCTATGAAGTTATTTACGCGACAATGCAATAGGGAGGTGGTGGAATAAAGCGGGGTCATATCTGCCGGCTTGATGCCCTGAGAGTCCCTGTAAGTTGAGCAGTTTTCTCCTCTGCAGGCTTAGGTTATAATTTCTTTTTCTTTTCTTTTTTTTTTTTTTTAAGGAACTATAGTTGTGTTGGTGCTTAAAGGCACAGGAAGGCACCAGGTTAATTCAAAGCAAGCCTTTCCTCTCAAAAAAGCCCTGGGATTTTCACATGATCCAAATGGCTACAGTGATATTAACCACCACGCAGACCTCATTCCTGGACGGAGCTGGGGACAGTGCAAAGGCAGAGCGTCAGGGGCCCGGGGTCCCCAGGCTGACGTCGGTTCTGAAGCTAAGAATCCGGCGTGGGTCTTCCACGTCCTCCAGGCGTGGACACGGCACATCTGACCCACTTATGGGGACCAGGGTGTCGGAGAGTCACAGCTGGGAGCGACCTCTCGTCACGTACTGTGGGCAGGAGCTTCCCATCAACCACAAAAGGATGCGACACAGCGGTGCCCGGGTCTGTGCCGGCCAGACCCCCTTGGAGGCCCAAGACCTGGACCCGTGAGGTGGCGCAGAATCCTAGCCCGGACCCCCACCGGCCGACTCTGCCAGCCCTGGCAGGGGTGCCGTCGTGGGCTGACTCCCGGGACGTCGCCAGGCAAGGCGAGAGGCAGTTTCCAAAAAGTAAAGGTCAAAGCCACAGACGGGAGTCTGGGCTGGTCCCCACTTCCGTTCAGTTCAAATTCTCTGAGCATCCACTGAGTTCTGAGCACCAGGCCACCCCAGCCCTGAGGATCTGGGGGGCAGCCAGGCTGGGTGGTGCCCGGACCCGGGAGCAGGCCCAGGGCGAGCACGGGGAGGTGGGCAGCGGGACGCCCTCCTGGTCAGGTCCTCGCAGCCTGTGGACTGACTGCTGCCCTGTCTCCCTGCCCAGGAGGCAGCTGGGGATCCTTCAAAGGGTGTCAATCCCTGGTACAAAATACACCTTGTTCCCAAGGCAACGGGCGGGTGCATCGCATGGAACCCGGTCTTCGAATCATGCTTTCCCTTCGGAACAAGGCAGTTCGAGCCGGGGCCGGGACGGAGGACACTTGCACATCTGGGAGGAGCGCTCACGCCGGGATGCTGCTGCTGGCTGCTCGGCAGGGGCGGGAGGCTCCGGGGCGTCACCAGCCGGGATGGGGAGGCGTAACCCTACTGCTGTGTCCGGTGAGACGGGCTCCAGGTCCTGCGGCGGCCACATGGCGGGCTCCAGGTCCTGCAGGAGTGGCACTTGGCGAAGTGGAGGCCATGGCGACGGGTGTCAGGTCTGCCCTCTGCACTGCGATGGTGGTCACCCGTGTGCATCACAGGGCTGCGTGAGGAGCTGATGAGTGAGACGTGATGCCCGGGCCACGGTCCACGCTCTGAAACACCCACGATGTCGCACTAGCATTTTACTGGACACGTGCTGCTGGCACCGATGATGAACCCCGTCCTCATCACCGCTAGGAGCTCGGCCGCTCCCGTCTGTGCCCAGTTACGTGATGACCACACCCAGGGAGACCCCCGCCCTCCTCATGCACAGCTTCCCTGCTGGCTTTTTCCCAGACAGATTATATACTTGCAGACGAAAAAAAAAAAATCACACAAACATATAAAACCTTACAGGTTCCCCTCCCCCGCTGCCCCGTCTACACCCCAGGGTAGCCCTTCATCTTCCCCTGAAGTCTCGTGTTTACACGCATGCCAGCAAATCAAACAGGCACTTCCACGTCTCCTTGCCCCCCCACAATAAGGGGAGCGAACGCATCCACTTTCTGCACGCTGCTTTTCGTTAATAATGTCTCCTGGAAGTTCCCCCACGAGAGAACCCAGGGGAAAGCTGACTCCCCACCCAGCGGCAGAGGACGCCCCCAAACGCCTCCCCGGTGACTCACAGGACGCCTCTCCGGCTGAAGGTCACTTGGGCTGAAACCAGCTTGTAAAGGAGCATCCTTTACATTCCTTCTTCTCTTACAAGAGTGATACTTAAATTTTGTGGACGTCGGGGCCCTAAGAGGTTCCGGACACGCGGGGTGTCTGCATGCCGAGGGACATCCTGTGGGACCTCAAGGTGAGGTGCCCCCACTGCTGCGCACTGAGCGTCTGATGAAGAGCGTACGAAGCTGCCCTGGCGTTACCGTCACACTGTAAGGTGTCCCTTCTAGAACTTACTGTCAGGAGACCTGCGCCTGGGGACACCTGGTGATGTCCAGAGGTGCTTTTGGTGGCGGGTGTTATGGGCGTCTCGTGGGAGAGCCAGGGAGCTGCCAAGTGTCCTACACGGCGCAGGACAACCCGCCGCCCCGGCCCCCGACGCCAGCAGGGCCGAAGTGGGGAGCTGGCTCCCACCCCCCTGATGTTACGCCTCTGTGAGAAGCCTCTGAGACACTGGGCAAAGTGTGTGGGGACCCTGGATGACCAGAGCATGGAGACCACACACGGGGGGGGTGGGGGACGGGCACCTTCCCGGGGAGACGCGGGCTCATGCACGTGGCCTCGGGGCACGCGCGTACCTTGAGGAGCCTGAACGCCGTCATCCAGCACGTCCTGCCCTGCTCGTCCTCGGCGCAGAGCAACCGCAGCTCCTTGGCCTCGCTCCTGACTTTGTTCGGCTGAAGGAAATAGAGCAAGACCCAGTGAACGTGACACAGGGGCGCAGAGCAGCCCCCACCCCGCCCCTGGCGCGCGACCAGCGGGGGGTCCCGGGAACATGGCAGGTGCGCGCACAGCATCAAGCGCCGCTCACCGCCCCGCCGTCCCCCTGACAGTGGATCTCCAGGGGGACAAACAGGGAAGCAAGCCATCCTGAGGAGGTGGCGGGTGTCACGGGGACAAGGGGGACTCTAAATGTGGGGAGGGGAGCCTGCTCCCCGCTCCTGGGTTCCAGAAGGACCCAGCTCCACAGCTTCCCTCCCGGGAAGACGGAGGAGGCAGCTGCATGGAGGGCCATGTGGGGTTAGCCGGTGAGGGGAGAAGCCCCAGGGGGTGCAGGGGAGCTTGAGGGGCCCCAAGGATGGACCCGCTGGAAGGGAGTGACACCACGGGAGCCCCTGGACCCAGACCCGAGGGGCAGTGCTGGGGTGGACACAGGCCCAGCTCCCCACTTCGGAATCTGGGTGGGGGGGACCCCGAGGGAGCAGAGTGACAGCCCCTGCGTGGGGTGACCCGGGGAAGCCAGCTCTGCAGTGCAGGGGCCGGTTGGAAGGGAGAGCCCCCAGCTCCCGGCTTGGCCCCCGCCGAGGCCGCTTCCCACTGGCGCCCAGTGCACCTCGGGCCATTAGCAGGTCTGCCTCCTACTCCTTGCACCCAAAGAAGCAGATGGCAGGCATTTAGCACAGAACGGGCTCCTTGTGCCCCGTCTCCTCCTCGGGACGGGGTCGAGCGCTGGCTCGGACATGGGCCACGGGGCTGGGTCAGTTCCCACCCTGGAGCTCCTGGGAAGACTCAAGAGGACGGACGTCAGAGTCCTAGCAGAGCGTCCCGTGTGCAGCAGGCATTGGGTACAGACCTGCCAACGTGATGACCAGCCTGACCACGGCCTCGCCCGGGAGAAGAGGGGGCCCTGCCCACAGAGGCAGGTGTGTATGTGTGCACAGGCATGCACACAGTCTACACGCATGCACACACACACGTGCATGCGTACACACGTGTTGTGTGTGCACGTCTGAGTGAGTCGGCGCTCTGGTCACCGATCCACTGTCCCCGTGGCTGGAAGCCCACACCGAAGGCGTCAGCCCGCTCAGCTCCCTGGGGGCCACCGGGTGACAGGCTGGGGGTCGCCGAGCCACTGGACCCCACCGTCACATCCTCTGCTCTTCCCTGAGCTTCTAAGCCACCCCAGGACCAACACATCATATGCACACGAGAAACATTTTCACAGGAATGGATAAATCCAGCAAGAGCCGGAGGTCACCGGTTCGAGCCCAGTGCCTGGGGCGTGCAGATGCTCAAGGACTCTCTCTGGAAGGGCGGCGGGCGGCGTACCTTTATGCAGAAGCCGAAGTCCGTCGGGGCGCCGTACTGCTTCCGGCCGGCAGTCAGGGAGAACACGCCACTGTCCTCCAGGTCGGCCAGCAGCTGCAGGTGCCGGGGCTCCTGCGGGAGGGGGTCAGGTTGACGCGGGGGAACGGCTCAGCGCAGCCACGGGCCGCCGCCTCCCCTCTGAGGTCCGTCCGCCGCTCAGAACCACCGTGGGGAGCAAGTGCGACATTAAAACCACATCCTCCCAGCCCCCCCTCCAGTTTGCAGACAGAAGGCTGCCCCATCCAAGCTCCAGGGGCCTGACATTAAAAGGGAAAACCAGGAGAAGGCGTGGAAGCCCAGGTCCCAGGGCACACGCTCGAATGTGGGAGCCGCACGGCGCTGCGATGCGGGGCGCTCTGAATCCAACTGTCCCGTCACCGCTCGCCGCGCGCCCTCCTCCCCGACCCCCCAGCCCACCCCTGGGTTCAGCCCGGTGGAGGACGGAGCCTCCGGTGCTCATCCGAACTCGGCCATTAGGAGGTTGCCCTTCCTCCCTGCGCAGGTGAAGACCCCACCAGCAGAGGGACACGCTCAGCGAACTCGGACGTGACAGGGAGGAACAGGTCAGAGGGGCCAAGACCCCAAAGAAGACCCCAGCAAGGCAAGCCTGCGATGCCCCAACTGTCTTCACAGGCATGCAGCTGCCTTCCACCCCTCCCTTCCTCTCCCCACCAGGGATACACGCAAAACCGCAGTTTTTTTCTGCAAAGCGTCTGCAGTCCCGTGCATCAGATCGCCACGAGGGTGGCAGTGATCTATTTATTCCATGTTCTTCGGGCCAGCGAGGATGCCAGCTTCCAAAGGTTGGAAATGAAGTCCGCACCTTCCAAGGGACTCAAGGCAGCCGGGAGGCTCTGCTCCCCAGCCCCCCGAGGGGCCCGGGCTGGCCAGCATCGTGGTGACAGTGGGATGACGCAGCCTGGGGATTCCCAGGGCTGTGTCATCACCCGGTTTCCCCCATAGAGAGGCAGACCAGCCATCTGAGCTGTCACACCACCGTCACCGAGCCGTGAGCCTGGAGGAGCCTCAGATGCATCCGGAGCGGAGCCCGCGCCTCCCCTGACGCCTCCCGGCCTCCCAGACTCCCCGCTCTAATTAGGGCTCACCTTCGACGCTCCCTTCGTGGAATGGTAGAGGCCGGACCTCCGCAAACAAACGTACAGCTTCTTCCAGGACCTGCGCCCCAGCTCCCTCACGTGCAAAAACCCCTGGATTTCAGGGCAGCTGCTGGCATTCAGAAAAGTCTGTCGAAGGGCAAACGTTACGGATCAGATGGCGCCGACGGCAGAGGACTAACATCGATACGTTCCAGGCGTGACTCACACTGAAATATCCGACCAATGACTAAGATGCTCCTATTTTGGGTCAAACTGAGTGTTTTCAAAGGACCGCTTTCCCTTCAGAAGTCTTAAAAATCCCGTCAAAACTGGCGTCGCCTAGAACGTAATTAGGGTTTAAACACCTTCAAGCAAGCGGACCTGACACTGACGAGAACTGCAGTGTCCTAACTCCCCGAACGAGACGGTACGTGTTAAGGATCCTGCTGTTCATTTTGGGTCTCTGTGAAATACGAAGTCTGACCACCAGAGCTGGGGCAGACAGAGGGCTGGGAGAGGCCCCCGGCCCCGTCACTGTCGCCACGTCCCCGCCAGCGGAAGCTGTGTGACCGTGTTTGTCTGCACGAGACCCCTCCGGGAACGCCCCCCCCCCGTCCCAGCTAACTCTTTCCACAGCCAGCACTTCCTTCTCCGGGCAGGAGAGGTCGGGGGGCCAGGTCTGGGAGCCGGAAGGCCACGGGTGACCTTGGTGGGTCCCCTCCACTGACTCAGAGGGAGTCAGTTCACTGTCTCACGTGCTCTGTTCGGAGACACGTTCCTAGGGGCGCAGGGCAATACCCCCGACTTCCCTGGGAGAGGCTGCAAGTGTGGGGACGCACCTGCTGGCCCGTCTGCTGGAGGGTGCGGGAGGGGAAGGGCCAGGTTTTCTTGGAACAGACTTTAGAACGCCAGGAGACCATTCAGACAGGGGTCCTTATCTTTAAAGCACAATAAATTACTTTCAAAAGGATTTTACGGCCACCCAATCTTTTTTTTTTTTTGCTATAAAGTGGACCAAGTACTTTCGTAGGGGTTTCCAGGGATGTGTGCTTGGAGGAGGGAGGGTAGCTGGGGGCCTCGCAGGGAACACAGGAGCCGGGAGCTTCTCCTGGGAACGCCCAGCCCTACTGCCTCTAAGTCAGTTTATTTGGTTTATAAATTCTTGCTTCGCTTTGAAGGCGCCCGGCTACACAGAGCTTTCCCGGGTTAACGTTTGCATCTGGTTACTCTAAAGCCCCCTGGGACCCCAGGCGCACAGGTGAGGAAGAACGCGGTTGCTCCCACGTTTGACAAGGCCACCGAGCACTGCTCGAGGGATTTGCAGTGCAGAGGCCCCCCCGTACCTGCAGGAGCTGGCTCTGACTGCCGTTTGACTGCTGGCACCAGGTCACCATCTGCTCTGGGAAGAAATTCTAGGACGTGGGAAAACAAACAGGTTCCAGGTCAGTTTCAATGCCGGGATTAAAAACATCACGATGAGCAGTGTTTGTGTTTAAAATGACGGTCTGTTTTATGGCTTTGTCACACACGGGAAACAGAAGCGGAAACAAATCAGTGAGCCTCAACGCAGAGGCGAAAGGATGCATCTGTCCTTAAAGGCGGGATCAAGCCTGGAGCGTCTATTACGTGCACTGACTCACACAGGGCGGGCCAGCGCAGAGGGCTGCCGAGCGCACGGACTCAAGAGACACAGGTGCACGGCACGGGAGGAGGGCCTGTCAGAACTAGGAGATGATCCCACGGACAGAAAGAGGCCTTTTCTGGTGCGCTGCCCAAAAGAACTCATCACATTTCTTTCTTTCAATAAAAGCAGCAGCTGGACCATCAGAACCAGGTCTTGCTCCCCAGTCGCCACCGCTGGGTCTCAGGATGAGGATGGGGTGCGTGCAGGTACCCACGAGGGTCCCCGCCCTGCTATCCCACAACGCAGGCATCCCGCCCTCGGAAACATAGAAAAACCAGAGAGACCAGCTCAACACGCCTCGTGTTCATTTCCCGATTTACTCCTCCGCAGATCACCCCAAAACGGTATTTGCTATTTGCAGAGAAGAGCGAGTTTTTATTTGGCCGAGTATCTGACCAAGTGGCTCCAATCTAACAAAGACCTTCCAGTATAACTGAAACAGCCTGCCCTCCTCCTGTCTCTCTGTTTGGAGACCAACCCCTCATCCCACCGTGGCTGATGGTTATTCTCGGCCAGTGCAAACATGCTGAACTAAGTTTCAGAGACGGGGTTTCGAGCAAGTTAAAAAGCAGCTCAGGTTCTCAAACGCCACCCGCCACCCGCCAGTCAGTCATCGTGTGATCGGCTACGAAGGAACTCAGGTTCCAAACCCCACATCCCAAGCCGCGAGACTCACCGTGGGGTTCTTGAAGAATTCATATTTTGCGTAATTCTTCCGGAATAAAAATTTACTTTCGCTTGCCATGGTGCCCTCCACCTGCACCACCAGCTCATGGTCTTCCAAGCACCGCTCTGCGGAGGAAAAGTGCCACGTGGTGAGAGAGCCCTCAGGACATCTTCACAGCCAGCTGCAAACCTGGGTGACTTTCTGTGCTTTAAACATCGCAAGGGAGGGTGGGGTCAACAGCTCAGGTGAACTGAAATCCCCCTTTAACGCGTCACCAAAGGCATAAGAGGTCTTGGAGGAGGAATTCAGGTCAGCCCTTAATTTTACATTATTTCTCAATTTGGCAGCAACGAAGCATCAAGAAAGACTCTGAGTGAGTGATTCTGCCTTTAAATGAAGGACTTTCAGCTCTTGGAAAGAACACAGACGGTAAAATTTGGGAAAACACCCAAAGACAGAGAATGGTGGGAGGGCTCTGAGCAAAGAGGGTGTCCAGGCAGGTGGGGAAGGGCTTTTCCACTGAAGTCAGTTGCCTAAAAGGGCGTCAGGGAGCAGAGAAGGGGAGGCGGCCGGGCGACAACGGCGCACATCCGCCTGGAAGCCGGATACACCCCAGGGCTGTCCTCACAGCCCGGTTGTGTTGTTGGGACGGAAACACATACTGGACAGCACTCGTGCAAACGTGCTCACACGCACGCACACGCTTCAGTGCGTCACCGCGGGAAGGCATTTCCCGCACATTCTGAACAGCCTGGTTCCACGTGGAGCACGAGGTCCTGGACTCGGCTCTGCTCTGCTTTGATGGTGTGACACCCCCCCCGCCCCCCGCCCCCCGCCCCTCGCCACCACCGTGTCTCCTCAAAGCTGCTGTCCCGGGGCCACGGGGAACCAGGCTGGTCACACAGCGGGGTGAACCACAGCAGCAAACCCATGGCAGCCTCGACGTGCGAGCTGACGCCGAAGGGTAGGGGAGGAGATGCTATGGAAGGGACCCACCAGGGCCCCGTCGGCCCTTCGCAGCCCCCGCCCCCCTGCGCGCAGCCCCGCCCCCTGCGCGCAGCCCCCGCCTTCCTCCGCACAGCCCCCGCCCCCCTGCGCGTAGCCCCCGCCTCCCTGCGCGCAGACTCGCCCCCCTGCGCGTAGCCCCCGCCTCCCTCCGCGCAGACCCCGCCCCCCTCCGCGCAGACCCCGCCCCCCTCCGCGCAGACCCCGCCTCCCTCCGCACAGCCCCCGCCCCCCTGCGCGCAGACCCGCCCCCCTACGCGCAGACCCGCCCCCCTGCGCGCAGACCCCGCCTCCCTCCGCGCAGCCCCCGCCTCCCTGCGCGCAGCCCCGCCCCCCTGCGCGCAGCCCCCGCCTCCCTCCGCGCAGCCCCGCCCCCTGCGCGCAGCCCCCGCCTCCCTCCGCGCAGCCCCGCCCCCCTGCGCGCAGCCCCCGCCTCCCTCCGCACAGCCCCCGCCCCCCTGAGCACAGACCCGCCTCCCTACGCGCAGACCCGCCCCCCTGCGCGCAGACCCCGCCTCCCTCCCTCCGCGCAGCCCCCCGCCTCCCTCCGCGCAGCCCCCGCCTCCCTGCGCGCAGCCCCGCCCCCCTGCGCGCAGCCCCCGCCTCCCTCCGCGCAGCCCCGCCCCCTGCGCGCAGCCCCCGCCTCCCTCCGCGCAGCCCCGCCCCCCTGCGCGCAGACCCCGCCCCCCTACGCGCAGACCCGCCCCCCTGCGCGCAGACCCCGCCTCCCTCCCTCCGCGCAGCCCCCGCCTCCCTGCGCGCAGCCGGCGCCGGATCCCTAGAAAGTCTCCCCTCCAAGGAGGGACGAAGCGTGGAGCGACAGTTTCCAAGTCAAAGCCATCTCAGGACGCGGGAGAATCCGGGTCCACAAAGGTCCCCGCCCCCGGGCCACGGCCGTGCACAGCGCACACCCAGCCTAGGTTTTGATGCAACAAGGATGGTTCCTCGGTGCAGACGTATTTAAAGCCCGGATTTGCCAAGGAGAGGAAGTTCCTTCCCGTGATGGGCGGCAAACTCCCGCACCCGAGGGAGGGCCAGACTTGGCAGCCCCAGTGAACCCCGCCCAGGCCCACTGGTCCCCGGCTGCAGAGAAGAACCTGCGGCAGGTCCGGGGGCTGCGCCGGCTTCCAGCACTGGGGCCGGCCCAGGCCCAGCGCCACTCACTGCAAACCAACCCCCGGCTTCTCCCGGGACTTTCGATCAGAGAAAGCATGTCTGTACTTACAGGGAAGAAACCAAATGCAACCTGGTAACCTGCTGATGTTCGGCTTCGAGAAGGAACATTTTTTTTGCAGGTAAAATGAGGAGAAATAAAAGGGGGGGACGGCCTGCATCTTGGAAATCATTGCTCGTCTCCGCGTGTGACAAGGTTTGATACTGTTAAGGACATTGTATCTGAGCTGCAAGGAAATGCTCAATTTCTGAGGCTAAACACGGACTCTGACGCGGTCGGATGGGGCCCACTCATCCTCCCGCTGGCGGGGGGCCAAGGGAACCGCCTGCCTTACAGCTACGTGAGCGTCGACCCCCTCTGGCCGGAGCCACCGGCCTGGGGAAGGTGCAGGTGTCCAGCAGCATCCGCGACATGCAACCTACAACTTGAAAGCGGCTTTCCACGGGGAGAGTCAGTGACAGGGTCCTGGGTCCTGCTTCCCCCAGGACTGGGCGTCTCTGACCACCGGATGCTGGGTGATAACTGAGGAATACGGTTTCCCCCTGAGTGACAGCTTAACTGATTTTTAAGAAGCCCTAAATGATGCGTCTGGATCCCAAACAAACAAACAAAAAAACAGGCAGGGAAGGTCCAGGGATGGATGCTGCGGCGAGCGCTCTGGGCGCGGAGGGAGGTCTCCGCGGGCGTGGACCCCACAGGAGGGCGTGACTCGGTGGGTCTAAACCCTGCAGAGTCGGGGGGGAGGCTTTGAGAAGCCAGGCGCCGGGGAAGCGTGCACCCCACCTGCTCACAAGAAAGGACTGAGGGTGGAACGTGAGCAAGGATCTCCGAAGGGGGTCTCGTGCACGTGGTTCAGCTTTCTGTCAAACTTTGATCCCAAAGTTCTTTTTTATTTTTTTCATCATTTGAATTCTCCCTTTTCCACTTGGTTTTATATTAAAAAAAAATGTACTAGAGGGAAGTACATTAACCCATCTGTGAATAAGAGAAAGAATAAAGAATCAAACACAGGAATGTCGTATCGCTAGGGGCACCGTGTGTGCACTACCTTTTTTTTTTCTTCCTCCTCCCTCAGAATAATTTGTTCTTCCCGTGGTGGGTCATTTCCCAAGTTTTAACGAACATAAAATCTCTTTCTCTACTAGATAATGCTCCAGGAATCAAAGGTCTGCCACGAGAAATACGCAAACCAAAATTTCTCAAGCGGTGTGCATGTGAAAATTTCCTGTGCATTCGCACCCGTTTCCAACGCTAAGGGCATAAGAGTAACTTCATGCGTTAAAATCTCCGCACACGTTTTCTTTCATGGTCCCTCTCAGCCTAAAAGGGCTGTCAGGTGTCTGAATGGGATTCCAATAAGATTCATTATATTTGGGTCCCACTACGCAGCTGTGCTCTTAGGATTACGTCTGTATATATGTCTGAGTGTGTGTGCATGGGTGTGCACGTGTGTGCATGTGTAAACTGCAGGGTTCCAACTACTGTTTAATTTCCAAGTGACTCGTGTGTCAGCAGACGCTTTTGGTGGCTCTGCCGGACCACTGGGGTCCATCCCTTCATGCACGTCCCCAGCTGGAGCCTGCCCGCCGGTGTCCACAGAACAGTGATGCTACCAGCCGCTCTGCGACTGGACAGCAAGAGTGCTACTGAGTGCAATGACTTTTCCAGACCCGGAGGCTCCACCTGAACAGAGTAATTTTTCTAAAAAGGCTATGAGGGAAACTGTAAACTATGGGAACAAGTTTGCAGCCTCGCTCCTCCGTGCTTGGGGACACAGAAGAAAACACAGCTGTCGATTCGGAGGAAGTTCTGGTTTTAAATGTGTGCCTGTGATTTTTGTGAGCACCTGCACGTCCTCCAAGAGGAATTTAAATGAGAGTCTGAAAAGCTTCTCTACCTGAAGCAGACCATGCGAGCAAAATGATGAAACCAAAAAAAAGTGAGTTCTGCAAATAGTACGTTATTAATGCAAAATATCCTCTCGCTTTCTCCCCACACACACGCAGACACGCTGTATCTGTTTCTCCCTCTCTCTGTGAAAACATTAGGAACCACTCAGAGACATCGAGTAAAACTCAAGGGTCCGTGAGCTTGCTTCCACGGCAGGCGTGGATTCCCGGGGCCCGCCCTGCGCCCTCCTGCAGACTGTCACCGCGACCCCCCAGCACTGATGCCACAGTGGGGCCCCGGGGCCCCTCCAGGCTGCCCTCCCCAGACCAGAGATGTGCAGCAAGCCGGCTTCTGCAAAATCAGAGGGACCCTTCCTCCTGCATCTGACCCTTTGGGAATTACCGCTCCAGCCATCCAACAGAAGATTCTGGAAGCAGCAGAGGGGAGAGCGCAGGAGGGGGCAGGCGGGGTTTTAGGAGAGAGGGAACAGGCAGAGGCGTGGAGGACGACACGGGGACCGCTGCCACACGGGCTGGCACCCCGGGCGGCTCCCTACCTAACCCCAGGTGCGGGTGGCACTCCACCAGAGCCCAGCTGTTGTCGTCCACGCAGTGGCTTCGGTACACCAGCCACTGGCACAGGTCCCGGGCCGTCGTGTCCGCGAGAATCTCCACCACCCTGCTCGTGCCGTCCTCGCTGAAGACTCTGACATCCTGCAACACAAGGAGGGCACCTGCAGGTGAATGGAAACCAAGTCGGACAGGACACGCAGGGACGGCGGTGCTCCAACCCACGGACGGCTGTCCCTCCAGGCAGGCGGTGCCCGCCGGCGTCAGGGCTGCAGGGCCAGCCCGCGTCCACTCTGCCCCTGGCTCCGGTCCCCTCGGATGGTGCAGAGCACGGACAGTGACAGCTCGATGTTCTTAACACGCCCGGGACATCCTGGGGACCTCGTGGCCCGAGTAGAGCGTGCGACCGCTTCCCCATGGGATGTCTGAGGAGGCAGCAGAATTCAAGTGATGCTGGTGGCCTTGGGAACCAGTTGAACCGATGGTAAAAACAAAGCCACAGAGGAAGGTGGGATTTTAGGACAAAGGGAGAAGGCAGAAGTGTGGAAGACAACACAGAGACCGTGGCTACCCTGGCAGGGACACTGCAGGGACATAACTGTCACTGACTGCGCCTGGCCTCCCTTCCCCGGGTCTGGGGTGCAGCGGTCAGCACCCACTGCCCCCTCCTGGCCCCCGCCACCTGTGTCTTCCTCACTGAGGCTCAGGAAGAAGATGAGGGAAATTAACTTGAATACATGGAAATAAAAAATACTAAAAAGATGGGCGTTGTAAAAACAGTCCCAACATTTTTGGGCTCTTCTCCCTGCAAAATCACGTGCAAGCTTCACTTCCCAGGGCTGTGCAAAGCTACTGCATGTGAGCGGCTCCCAGGCAAGCCAGGCAGAAACCCAGAGGGTCAGAAAGAAATTGCCCAGCTACCGCAGCGACCAGGGTGTGACCTTTAAGGGAAAACGAGATGCTTAAAAAAAAAAATCTTACCTCCACGGCATGGAAAAAGCAGTCAGAGGAACAAGACGGCGTTTTAAGTGGAGATGGCCTCTGGGAAGGGAGTTTGTCCCCAGCCTTTCCCACCGTCCCTGGCAGGCAGGCCCCGCTCCGGGCGCTGACCCACTGGGGGCTGGCTGTGGGGACGGAGCCTGGAGACAGGCCGTCTCCCGGCAGCAGGGAAGTGGCTGCCAGTCTGTCCTGGGCTCGGTCCCCTAGGTAGTAAATCAAGCCACGCCAGGCGGATCAGTTAGGTCCCTCCTGAGATGCAACTGCCCCCCACGCCGGTGCCCCCTGCCCGACAGCACAGCGCTCGGACGGACACCCTCCAGAAAAACCCCTGCCCGTTCCCCCCACGGCAGCCAACTGCCAGGCAGGAGGCTCAGAGCCTGAGCACGTGTGCTCTCTGAATCCAGGGCCGTCTGCCAAACCGCTCGGAAATCTTTCTCCCTGCAAGTCATGCCGTCAGGTGCAAGCGTGGAGCTGGGGCTGTCTGTGGCCCGGGTGTCAGCCGGTCCTGAAGCACTGGCTCCAGCTCCCTCACTCTCTGTCCCTTTTCTCTGAACGTTTATCTCCAGGACAGACTCTGAGTGTTTATTTCCACTGCAAGGAGTCCAGGAGTGAAGTCCTCTGGGAAAGGCATCTTCCCACAAGGGCCGTCTCCACCGTCCCCCAGCTCCTGGCCCCGAGGAGTTCGAGCTCACTCGGCTGGAGGGGAGGCAGGGGCAGCCTGGGGGACAGCGCCGTCCAGCTGGGCAGGGCCACCGTCCCCACCTGCCACCTCTCAGCCAGCCTGCGACCCCAGAGGGATACCCGGGCGGCTGGATCAGGACCGAGGGACCCGCTTACAACTCACATTCATTTTTAAAGAAATCCACTCCTGTCTTTTCCGGAACTTACATCTCACTCACTCAAAGTCACCCTACTTCCAAACAAGTCAAATATTCAAACACAGCTGATGTGTTTGGGTCTACGAAAATAACGTTTAATTTCAACAGAGGAACTACGTCTCGTCTACAGGTTAAAAGCTTTTTCAAGGCACACGCATGAACGTAAAAGAAGAACGAATTTAGAAATTACGAATGAGTTCATACAATTGCTAGTTGCATTTTCACATTTCCCACCCCGTCTTCTGCGCCTGTGTCAGATGCAGCCACGCAGACCAGCGTATTCCTAACTGTCCTCTTTCCCCAAGTTTCCCAGCGAGCCGACATGGGATGACAATGAATGATCTGGTCTCCAGAAAATTTAAACGATGGTGAAATGCTATTCCCACCCCCACCCTGTCTTTTCCAGCCCCCGGGCAGCTGTGGCACCAGCTTTTAAATCTCCTTTCCAGCCGGGCTGCACCTGATTCTTTAAACACACTCCTCGCGTGTCTGAGGCTCCCAGGCCGGGCTCCCCAAAGGGCTATAGTCGGAGCATTAAAATCGACGCTGTGCTTTGTCCTAAGGCCACGTCTGTGGCGTTCAGATTCCTGGAGCCGGCAGCTGGGAACTCCAGATGAGTGCATCCATGGTGAACACTTATGCACAAAGGATGATGTTGGAACAGCCAGCGCCGTTTAACCCAGCAGCTCTCCAATTTTTTTTTTAATTGACGTATGTATAGTCAGTTACAATGTGTCAGTTACAATGTGTCAATGTCTGGTGCACAGCATCGTGTCTCCGTCATACACACACATACATAGATTCCGTGTCTCCGTCACACACACATACATAGATTGCTTTTCACATTCTTCTTCCATCATAGGTGACTGCAAGAAATTGAACATAGTTCCCTGTGCTGTACAGAAGGATCTCGTGGTTTATCTGTTTTATATATAGCGGTTAGTATCTGCAGATCTCCATCTCGAATCTTCTAGAACGCCAGCAGTTCTGCAAGGAGCATTTTGCACTGTGCCCCCTGCCCCTTCAGTCAGCACCTGGGCAGTGCTGGGGTCCACCCTGGAAGCAGGTACAGGGTTTGTATCTTCAGTGCATCCGGTCTCGGCCATCTAGCGAGGGCGGGATGCAGAACCAAGAGGGCCTGGGGGATCCAAGTGCGGGTCTGCTCTGACTTAGGTCTTCATTGCCGTCCAATCTACATCTTAGGTCCCAAGCTCTCTCGGTCGTGTTTCAATGCGTTTCTCAAAGTGAGGATGGAGGCTGCACTTTTCAGGAACTCCCTCCCAATGCTCCTGTAAGCAGTGCAGGTCAACCCTGCCAACTGGACACAGATACAGTGGATTTTTATTATCGGTTTTCGGTGTAACGTATCTGGACAATACATTAAGGACAAAGGAAGAAACGTGACAATCAGGGACAGTTCCCAGCTTCGCTGTCACAAGTCCAGAGTGTGCCCTTCCAGGCTTCTCCGCACACGTCTTTATAAACAGACACACTGACGTGACCAGGGTCAGAGCGCAGACACAGTTCTGCAATCGGGCTGCGGGGCTTCACGTTACACCGTAGACGTTTAGTGGGTCATGACGTTTGACGCTTTAGGGCCTGTGAAATGCGCCTTCGCACGGCTGCCTTGAACGTGACATTGTCCGACGCCGTCCGGTGAATGGCTTCTAGGCGTCCATGCTTATCAGTGGCGCTCCCAGTCCCACCTCTGTGCCTGAGTCTCAGTGTGTGGGTCTAATGACATCCTTGGGACAAACTGCTCGATGTCAAGCTTTCTTAAAGTACGTCTCTAGTAAGGGGAACATTTCCAAGAACCTCCGTGTGTTGACGACCGGCTGTTTGGAAGAAAACATACTATTCCTTAAAAGGGCATTTGTTAAGACAGTGGACGGGTGGGCCAGGCCAATGAGCACCCCCAAACAGCAGCTCCCCACTTAGCAAGCAGCCCCCTCTCCCTGGGTGTCCCCGTGTCCCCCACTGCGCACTCCCCACCCCCAAACTGTCTAAAGGCGTCAATTATGGAGAGAATTTCTGGATCGAGTCAGAGAACGGACCGCAGAAACTACCGGTCCGGGATTCAAACTCCCGCTCGCCACTGACATTGTCAGTCACAAAACAGAGGGACTGTCACACAGGCTGATGGCGAGGGTGACCCAGAGAAACGCACCGAAGTGCCCGTCACAGAGTGCACGCTCAGTAAGGGGTCATTCCACACAGACTGGCTTGTGTCCTCCTCCTGGGGGGACACTTCACACCTAAAAGATGACCTTCCCCGTGAGCTCCAGGGCCGAGACAGCCCCCACGCCGACACCGCATCAACCAGAAAGCGTGCGTGCGGGCACAGAGCTCCACCCCGGACTTTACAGTTTCCCGTCCAGTCGTTGAAAATCCTGGAATTAGACGAGTTTGCTTTGTCTTGAAAGATGCTGACGGCCACAGCGAGAGGCAGGGATGGTCCAGGAGACCAGGAAGACGCCCCGTGATGCCCCGTCTGTCCACCCTGGGAGGGGCAGGGGCTGTGGGGCGCCCTCTGCCCACAGCAGGGTTGACCAGATAATCTCTCAGAGGCCTGGTAACTTGGGTCCACCTCCAGATCTGCTGGGGGCAGGCGGCAGCTTTTGGTGGCAGGTCCCCCTGCAGCGTGAACACGGGGGCCGGGTCTTTCCGGCGCGATCACAGCCTTCGTGGGGAGCGAACTCCAGGAGCCAAGCCCCCTTCCTGGGGCAGCCGTGTCTCTCAGGGGAACTCACCGCCAGAGGCTTGCAAACTTGCTGTGTAAACGCGATTCCTAGTTGATTTTTTTTTTTAACGCGATGAAGGAATTAGATGTAATCATATTAGCAGGCCTGGTGCAAAAAAACAATCACAATCGTTTACGGAAACATACTAAAATATTTACAGATGAATTATCTGACGGCTGGGATTTGGGTCAAAGCAACACACGAGGGAACTGACGAGGGTGTGACATGGTGGGGGGCCGCGGGGAGGCACACGGGGTTCAGCACCCTCTCTGTCTAGTTTTGTGTAGGTTCCGAAGTCTTCAGGATAAAGCCTTGTCAGCTTTGTGCTGCCGGGAGAAATAAAGCAGATTTTAAGACTTTTCCTGCTCATTTGGTTGAAGAATGGAACCCACCTTTCTCTCCTTCACCGTGAAATTCACTGGCGAGAGCAGGTCTCCTGCACGTCCTCCCTGGTTCCTAGTGGGAACCGGGGCGGGGGTGGATTCTGACCCCGAGGGACGCGTGGCAATGTTCGAGACGTCGCTGCACGTCACAGCCGGTGCATATGTGGCGGGCACCACCGTGTTCCAGTGGGCAGAGGCCACAGGCGCCCCCACGGTGCACAGGCCGGCCCCCGCGGAGGAGCACTCACTCCCAGGTGTCACTGACGCCGACTGCAGGGCAAGGGGCCCTTGTGCTAAGGAGCAAGCAAGTCCCTGGTGAGGACGTGCCACCGTGACACGGGAACCGGCCTGAAAGTGGCTTCCTTCCACCAGCCCCACCGGGACAGGTGAGCATCCGAACCATTAATGGCAGTGCTGATGGTAAGCCAAGGGGTAACGCAATCACCAGGGTGCCCTTGCTGACAAATGCACAGACGCAGGCGTGAGTCCCTGGGAGAGACGGGGCACTCCTCCTCACGGCCACAGGCCACCAGGGCGGAGGGCACAGCTCAGCGGTGAAGTGTGTGCCTAGCATGAACAGGGTCCCGGGTTCAGTCCCCAGCACCTCCGTCAGAAGTGAAGACATAAAGGAATAAATACCGAATTACCTCCCCCCACTATATATATATACACACAGAAATTTTTTTTAAAATAAGAAATAAAGAAATAAATACCGAATTACCTCCCTCCACTATAGTGGAGGGAGGTAATTCGGTATTATGTATATATATGTATATATATATATACATATATATACATAAATTTTTAAAAAATAAATAATTAATACCAAATTACCTTCCCCCACTATATATATACAAATTTTTTAAAAATAAAGAAATAAAGAAATACCGAATTACCTCCCCCCACTATATATATATACACAGAAATTTTTCAAAAATAAGAAATAAAGAAATAAAAACCGAATTACTGCCCTCCACTATATATATATGTATATATATATACACACACACACAGATTTTTTACAAATAAAGAAATAAATACAGAATTACTTCCCCTCAGTATATATGTATATATATATACAAATTAAAAAAAAATACCAAATTACCTCCCCCCACTATATATATACAAATTTTTTAAAAATAAAGAAACAAAGAAATACCGAATTACCTCCCCCCACTATATATATATATATATATATATATATATACAGAAATTGTTCAAAAATAAGAAATAAAGAAATAAAAACCAAATTACTGCCCTCCACTATATATATATGTATATATATATATACACACACACAGATTTTTTACAAATAAAGAAATAAGGAAATAAATACAGAATTACTTCCCCTCACTATATATATATATATATATATATACACTTTTTTAAAAAATAAAGAAATAAACAAATAAATATGGAGTTACCTCCCCCCACTATATATATACAAATTTTTTAAAAATAAAGAAATACCGAATTACCTCCCTCCATTATATACAAATTTTTTAAAAAGAAAGAAATAAAGAAATACCGAATTACCTCCCCCCACTATATATATATATATATACAAATTAAAAAGAAAGAAATAAATACTGAATTACCTCCCCCCACTATATATATATACAAATTTTTAAAGCATAAATAAACAAAGAAATACCAAATTACCTCCCCCACTATATATATGTATATATATATAATATACAAATTTTTAAAAAATAAAAAAAAATACCTAAGTACCTTCTCTCCTGTATATACATAAATTTTTAAAACGTGAACTCGAAGGCAGCCAGTCAGTGCAGAATGACACAGTCTGGCTCAGTGACAAACACCAGACAGGAGCCATCCGCACGGGACAAAGCCAGTCAATGGAAGCCGGAGGGAGGGAAACCCACTCACGTGGTTTCAAGTTATCTTCCCTTAAATTGCTTCTGACAGTTTAAGTCCAAGAGGGGACGTATGTACACCTACATATATCTCCCCTCTTTTTTAAAAATTATAAAAAAAATTTTTTTTAATGGAGGGGCTGGGGATGGAACCTAGGACCTCACGCATGCTGAGCACACGCTCCACGCCTGAGCTGCACCCTCCCCCGACTCCCTTAAATTACCACCCTTTCCTCTGTAACTCTATAGCGGAGAAACAGCAGACAGGAGGAATTAATACCAAGGTCAGTGCAACCGGACAAACCAGCGTCACAGGTGTCCCGAGCTCCTGCTCGGAGAACGGCACCGCCTGGCTGGGGTCTCCGCACCACATCCGAACTGCGGGAGTCCCCAGGAACCCTCCCACCCCACCAACCAGAGAGGATGCTCCGGGAACCAGGAGAGCCCCACGGGAAGGGCGTTAGACACCCTAAAACCAGAGCGAAGGGTGGTCCTGCGTTGGTTCATGAATCAGGAACCAGAAGCCCCAGAGGACACGAGCAGGTTGCCTGGGGGGTCTGAACAAGGTGTGCAGGCTGGGTCCTTGCGTTAACTGATGCCAACCCCTCCCTGTCACACACACGGGCGCCGGCGTGCCTGTCTGCACGCGTGCATTCGGGAGCAGGGAAGGTGCTTCAAAATGGGACCGCCTGCCTTACTGGGAATCAGGCTAAAGGCTCCCTGAGAGGTCTCTGTCTTACTGTCACCGCAACTTCCCTACGGGTTTGAAGTTATTTCTCAGTAAAAGGTTAAAACACATGTCGTGTGAAAATAATGAAATGTAGCCCGCCCCTTCCACCCACCAGGGTCTCGTCCCCCACAGGCGGACGGCGGAGTCACAGAGGTGGTGGGAGGGCAGGGAGGGAGCCACTGTCGGGCTGTTTCCGTCACCAGGGGGCCCCCATCCCTTCTGCACCAAGTCCCCATCTTCACCATCTGGGATATTTAGGACCCAAAATGCGCAGGCACCCGGTGGTGCTGTCGCAGCTGGGGTGAATGAAAGATCTTAGATGCAAAAGAAGGCGCTTACGTGGGCAGTCCCTTCATGGTTCCTGGGGACAGGGGGCCTCCAGCTGTGCCCCGGAGCAGCCAGGACGGAACATTAGCCTCCGTGCAAACCCCCGGGCCTGCGCCACGCAGCCCGCACGGGGGTCCCCTCCGCGAACGCCCCACCGTTACGTTGGTGTTGGGGTGAGGGTGGGGGAGGAGACACAGCTGGATGGAAAGACCAAAAACATCCAGAAAGGGGACAGCTGGGGAAGACGGGCAGATTTACTGCGAGTTTACAAAACGGTGACATTTGAGGTGCTGAGAGAGTCTGAAAATGGCTAAGAGATTGCAAAGAAGATAGAATTTTCACTCTCAAAATCCCGATTCATCTCCAAACTGCATCTGCTAAGAATGCAGTTTGTATCAATAAACTTTCTACTCCCCATGACACCGTCTTTTTTTGGAAAGTAAGCTTACCTGCCGTCACAGAGAGATTCTGTATTTACAAAAATATTGATCACCGCCAGGCGTTACGAACAGCGATGACTGCGAATTCCCTTAAAAAGCCGAACGTAGTCCCTGACTGGCATCACCGCGTGTTCTGATCTAAACCCCAGGCAACACGCGTGAAACCCGTCGCTTGACAGGGAGATGCCTGGATTTCCAGCCCGCGGTGTGGGCCGTCTGTCTGTCTGTCTGACAAGGCAGGCCTTCCCAGGTCTGCTCACGTTAGACCACAGATCGGCTGGAAAGAAACGTGAAGTGCAGAGACCAGAGTCGGGCACAAGTCCGCCAAAATCAGGCAAGCGGAAGGCTGTACCCAACACGAGCTCAGGAGGTCCGACATCGAAGGGTTAAGCACCTCAAAGGGACAGTGGACACCTCACCCCCCACCTCCGGCTGCTGGGGTGTCAGACGGGAACCGTTTCCAGGGCAATACGCAAGCTAAGGCCCTCCTGCAAACCTCCCTCCCGTCTGTCCCCTTCTTTGCTCACAGGCAGGCTCAGTAAGTACCTTCTAGAGCTTCTGGAAGCTACAGAAACAGCCAATGAAATGACGGATCGCCTGGGCGCCTGCTCCATCACAGGGGAGGGTCAAGATCGCAGCCTCTCCAGGGCCAGCGGCACAAGACACAAGAGATCCACCCCGCCGGGTCCCTCTGCTCCTTGGACAGGGGACTGGCCGGGCCCCGGGGCACTCACGTCCTGCTGGAATGGGGTACCCAGCCCTTACGTGCACACACACACAGTCCTGAACACAGAAATCCCTTAATCAGCAGTTCCAGTGCTGGGACTCCGTCCATCTGTCTGTCTGTCATGTTCCTCTCCCCTCCTCCATCCCCCTGCTCGGCACCGTTAAGTGACCAAGGACTTAGTGTCCAAGGATGCTCATTTCATCTCTGTTTACAGTAAGAAAGAGCCACAAACTGCCATGATTCTGCAGATTTTCCTATCAAAATAGTTTTTCTTACCCATCCCTGACGTCTTCTGTGATTTTTTTACCCCAAATTCAATGTATTTTATCCCACAAACTTCAAATCTTACTTTAAAACTATACTTTTGACGTGAACAATATAAATTCAGATGAAGGATTTAACAGACAAAATTACGGATTTTCTCTAGCTTCTTAAAAAGTATTTTTGAACACTTTTGTATCTTTTCTATCCAAAAGAGAAAATATAATTTTCTACTGATATAAGTTACAAATTTTTTTTTTTTGAGGTCTAGTCAGTCTACAATGTTGTGTCGGTTTCCAGCACCATGCTTCAGTCACACATGCATCTTATCTTGGCTTGCTTCAGTGGACTGGGTTTAGGACCGAATTCTCTGGATCCCTTCACTCCCACGGTTCACGGTTTCACAATCTCACACGTCACATCCAATAGTTATGTTCTTAGTATGTACCGGAGTGATTTAACAGGGTAACATTAAAATTAAGATTTTTTTTTCCCTTCCTTGGAAACTGGTTTTTAAGGAGGTGAGCATTTGACGTGCACAATCTCCCCAGGGCCACACTTCAAACTTGGCCCCAGCAGCCCCCCGAGAGCTCCTCCCAGGACAGGTGCCCGGCAGCATCCTTTGGGGGCAGTGGCGGCCCTCCAGCCTCGCCAGCCCGGGGTCCAGGCACCGTGTGTGCGCCCAGGTTAGACTCCAGGCAGGACAGGAGAGGGTGCCTGGAGAGGCAGCCCCAGTAGCGGGACAGAGCTGGGTCCCCCCCAGCCCATCGGCCCCATCCGGGAGAGCCAAGACGTACCCGGGGCTCAAGAGAGATGTCACATGCTGTATTTGCCCTTCATCCAAAATAGGCACATCCTCTCCGGCACAGCTCAGCTCTGCAGCTACAAAACCCCTGAGCAGGAAGGATGCCGTCCCACACTCTGAAGTCCATACCCCGCCCCAAAATTTAAAAAACAAACAAACACCCAGAGACCACAGCTGGGGGCTGACCCACCAGCTGGGGAAGTGACGTGTGGGGAAGACTTCACCGCTGTTCACAGGGCGCACTTAACAAACCCCCCAGGTAGCTGCGCAAAAAGCTCTACCCAAACCAATTAGACAGACCGAATGGGGGCGCGGAAACACGAGGCTGCGAGGGGTGCAGATTCAATTACGAGACCTTCCTGCCGTGGGGTCTTGAGCCGTCAGCAGTACAGACGCTCACGGGAACCCAGCCCTGTGGGGTCGTTGGGGAAACACTGCATCGCTCCCTTCCTGTTTGATCCACTCAGGAGCCCTTCGCAGCCTGAGGTCTCCCAGCCGCAGGGACCCCCCCCCTTCCCCCGGAGGAAGCTGCCGAGCATCACAGCAGAACATCCATCAGGCCGACGGAGAATCTGCAGAAACTGGTACAGTGAGGTCTCCCCGTATGTCTCCTCGAGGTTCCCCTCTCCATCTGCCCCAGCTGCTCCGTCCCATCCTCATCCTCTGTCCCTGTCTGTCTACGGGTCAGTGGGCCCCTGACCCCTCGCTGCGTGGTTCCTGAAGACAGGAACAGTCTCTTTCCTCAGCACAGCCGAGGGTCAAGATCGGGAAATCCCGTGGACACACCACCACCGGCGGATTTACAGGTCCCATCCCATCCAGCCCCTGTCCAACTAGGGTCCTTCTAAGAGCAGGCGGCAGAGGCCCTTCTGGGTTCAGGATCCCTTCGGGGACCCCTTCAGCTATCTCACCTGCTTGGCCTCTGTCAGCTGGACAGCATCTCCGATTTGGCTGTCCTGTGGTTTTGTTTTCTGGGTGTGGGATGTGGAGACGCATGCCCGGGACCCTGCCGGCCACTGTGACTGGGACACTCCCTCGGGGGTCACCCTTCCGGAGCGGGGACCATGGGAAGGTGGAGCTGTGCTGCAGAGCTGACGGGCGCACCCCGGGTCTGCGGCCCGACGCCACTCTCATGCCGAGGTCCGCACCGCAATCCATCCCCATAGCCCCACTTCGATCCCTGAGCTGCACGTGGAACAGCATGGGGAACCTGACATGCAGGTGGTCCAGAGTCTCCTCCTTCTCCTCTGTGGGCACCACAAGGGACACATCTGGAAACAGTCCTGGGACAGCCAGAGACTGCCAAGGCCACTGCAAGGCGTCCAGATCCAAGAGGCTGCATGTTCAACCACTGAGACAGGACAGGGCCAGGAGGGCTCTCCCGTGTCCCCCCCCACAGCCCCTGTCCCTTGCTGTCCCTGCAGCTGAGCGCCTGGGCAGGGAGGGCCACCCCCGCTGGGGGACAGCAGGCTTCCAAAGCCACTGTGTGCTGCCTTCACAGACGGAGACACATGACGTTGCATCTACTTGGACTGGAAGCGGATGATAAGATACAGAGGGGACTGGAGTAAACTAGGGGTGCGTGGAGACAGCGCCAGTGTCTCTGACTCGGGCCTGTGTGAAGTTGGCGCTCAGGGCCACCCCTGCCCTCCCCGGCTCCGGCTGCAGGGCAAGAGATGCTTTCTGCAAAGGTGCCGCCCGTGACCGACATGCTCTCCCATCTGTACCCGAGAAGGGTTTTCTCGACACAACCGAACCCCAAGAATCCCAGGGTCTACAAATGGGGTGCCAGGAAACGGTTGCTCTGATTCACAAGAGTCCCTGTGCTGAGATCACAAGGCGGGAGCCATTTGGGGCGAGGAAAAAAAAAAGCCATATTAGTCATTAGGGTTTGGTTCTCCATCGAGGGCCAAAAATAAATTTACCAGCAGAGGCTGTCCACTTAGAGCTGTTCCAAACGGGGCCACGTCTGTGTTCTTTTTTTCCTAGAAATGCCAAACTTGGCTGCAAGGCATCTGGCGGGGTGGGGGGAGGATGTTTACTGAACTCTCTCTGAAGACACCCAAGACGCAACATGCTGCACTTGGTTTCCTCCACTGAGTCTTACTCTTCTGTTTTTAAAAACACTCAAATTGCTTTTTCTTCTTGCTTATTAGGAGACTGAGGTGAGAACCCAAGAAAAGAACAGAAACGCTATGGAGAGATCCAAAATAGATAGACAGCAAGGTCCTGCTGTGGGGGAGCTTGGGGACCCACATTCAGTTCCTCGTAACAGCCCATAATGAAAAAGATTATGAAAAGGAACGTATACAAGTATATACGTGTAACTGATTCACTGTGCCGGACCCCAGAAATTAACACAACAGGGAAAACGGACGATCCTTCAGTTAAAAACAAAAAATCGATAACCGAGGCCCTGCCGTATAGTACAGAGAATTATATTCAATATCCTGTAATAAGCCACGGGAAAAAGTGTATGCCTACATAAAAGTGAATCACTCTGCTGTACATCGGGAATTGACCCAACATCGTAAATTAACTACCTCAATAAATTTTTTTTTTTTAATAAAAGAAAAGCTACGGATGGAGGGAGAAGCAGACTCCAGGCAGGCAGGTGCCATGCGGGACAGGAAGGGGAGGCCGGGGCTGCAGGCCTGGACTGGGGCATGGGGGGCCGGCCGGAGCGGGTGTAGACACCGCAGAAAGGCCACGGCCGGCCGCGGGGACGCTGTATGGGAGCTTCTGGTTAGCGTCCTTCATGACTGTGGGAAAGCTTAGACCCAGCTGGGAGCCGGCAGGGTGGCCACAGCACGAAACCCCTTCCACCAAGACTGAAAGGTCTGGCAGATCCTTTCCAACCTCTTAATTTCGTAACACTTTGTCTTAAATTGCAGGGACATGACACACAGAGAGACCACAGAATGGAACCAAAGTCCCCTCGTGACTGTGCACCGGCTTTGGCAAAAGCACAGACATGCAGGTCCGGGCATGGGATGAGCTGTGGTCTGAACCACGGACACGGGCAGAAATGCGGGTGTGCCGTCTCATGCATTTAAGACACTGCCAGGAACGGTAATCCGGCCAGAAGTTCACCTGCTGGTTCTTCACCTTTTCCTAAAGAAACGTCAAGTCGGGGCACCTGTAAGAATGAGCAGGTTAGGCGCTGGGCGAGGTGGGAGGTTTCCTCTAATGAGGCCACATGTCACCGCGGCCTCGGTCCCTCCCCGAGTGGCCAGGTCTCTGCGCTCTCTCGCTTTATGGGCAAAGCCAGAGCTAAATGCCAACCAGCAGGCTTGGGTTTGCAAATATTAAGAAATAAACGAACCGCGGTTGTTTTAGCATTTATATAATGCAATGAGAGACACAGAAAAGCCAGGAAGACAGACGACCCTGAAACATGATGTGTGAGCTGGGGCCGGGCAGGGTGGGGCCAAGGTGGGGACGTGGGGACAGCATCGCAGGGGACAGGGCGGAGCCAGGACGCCAGATCCAGGGCTGGGCCGTGTTTGAGGGCCCCCCCACCGTGTCCAGTGTCCACTTTTCCACCACTTTGGAGCTCCTGACGTGACACTGACGACAGCTGCCCCCATCACGGTCTGCCCCCGAGACTGGACGGGCAGTTCGAGGCTGCCCAGCTCTGGTACCCGCGGCACAAAGGGAACGCACAGTCGGGGAGGTGAGAAGTCCGATGGACCAAGATCCATCGCTCTGAGTCAGGCAGGAAACCATGAGGGACACCAGTTTCCCCAGCAGCGCCGAGGGCACGCACCCTCCTGGGCGCCGGTCCCAGCGGGCTGGGGGAATCCGAGCGACAGAAGGCAGACGCCGATTTGATGTTCTTGTGGGAAGCGAACGCCCATCCCAAGAAAAACATCAGGCAGGATTCCTGGGTTCCCTGATTCTGTTCACAGTGTCCGACAGCCCAAGGGGGAGGAGGCCGGGCTTCGTGCCAACGGCTGTGAGAGCCAGGGAATATTTCCACGGTCTTATTTTAGGATGGGTAACGCTGTAAACAACCCCGGTGCCCAGGCCGCAGACGGCTCGTCTAGACCCTGATGTGAAGCAGAAGGTCACCAGGGAGGCAGACAGCCCAGATGTGCTCGGCCCATGTGACCAGGGCTGAGGCCCGGCCAGCGCTGGCTCCCGGACAGGGACACTCGCCTCACCTCCCGGGTGCTGAAGCTGGGACACCGCCGCCTGCGCCGGGGCATGAGGTCAGGGCGCCAGCAGCTGCTGGGGAGCTGGCGAGCGGGAGGAGACACGTGTCCCCGCCAAGGGCGCCCACCCCGTGGGGTTACCAGAGAAAGAGGGTTTGCGGCTGATCGAGCCTCAAGGACATCAAAGGCAGAAAAGTCAAGGGAGTGGAGGGGAGTGATTCTGGCAGAGGTGCTTGCTGGAGACAAAGAATGCAAGGTCCCAGGAAGGGCCAAGTTTTGTGGCTAAAATCACAGGTGCCAGATCTGGATGTCAGGTCCCCCCTTCCCCTCGGTCCCCAGCCCCTGGCTCACATCTCAGCTCCACTGCTCATACCGGGTTCCCTCCTCCCAGCTCCACCACCTACACTGGGCCCCCCAGCCTCACACACACACTGGGTTACCTCCTCCCAGCTCCACCATCTACACTGCATTCCCCCGCAACCCCACCACTCACACTGGGTCACGTCCCAGCTTCACCGCCTACAGCTGGGCCTCAGTTTCCCAAATGCAGAACAGACGTAACATTTGCGTCTCAGGTTTGTTTGGTGGAGTAAATGCACTCATATAAATACGACAGACACACAGACCACTCAGAACAGCATCTGGAGCACAGGTCACTCAGTGAACGTGAGACGCTCTGCCATCACCTCTGTCGGGCAGGGCATCGCTGACTCTCCCCCGAAGCCTGCAGCCCACCCGCGCCCAGGCCGTGCCAACTAGGAGTCACAGAGCCGCCAGCCCGCTCCTCTGACAAGGTGGCTCCTGGCGATCAGACCTCCGACAGCTCACTGGAACTCTGCCTCAGTGTCCCCCACCCCTCGGGGTCGGGGAGAGCAGCTGTATTATGGACACCTGGGTCTTGCTTCACAATAGAAGGTGGCTGTCACCTTCGGGGTCAAGTGAAAACTCCTCTCCCCTGAGGAGATGAGGTTCAAAGCCAGGAATGTTACAAGGACGCTCCTCCAAGCCTCCTCTGGTCCTGGCGCTCAGGGAAGCCCGGTGTTCATGGCCCCGTTTATCCAGATGAAGATACCGGGCTGACATTTTTTCAGAGAACTAAAATTCATCTTTAGGCACCAAATGATTTGCATTATTATTACTTTTTAACCATTTTTATGAGACTCTTTCTATAACATATAAACAGCCTGTAATGCCCCTGATCTAGGCGGAATTTGGGCCAATACGTTAAAAAGTCTCACAAAGCAACAAGTACAGAAGAACCAGGGAAAAAAAAACAAATCCACTGGGCCCTCCAGCCTCCCACAGGTGGAATCAACACGTCCACACCCCAGCAGCCAGGTGCTCAGACTCGGGCCCGGGGGCTCACCTGCTTGGCGACGTCCTGGCGGGGAGGTAAGGAGCCGGGCGCGAGCACAGGGGGGCTCTCCAGGCCACAGAGCTCGGGGAAGGGGTTGGGGATGGCCGGCAGGGACGAGGTCCTGAACTGCTGGTCCTCCTCCTGCAGGCGCCTGGGAGGGCAGAGACAAGGGCTCATTAAAGGCTGATGCACTCAGGGTCCGGCAGCCCCGCTTCTGGGAAAATGAATGAACATGAATGAAAAACCTGAAAGAGAGACTCCAAGAGATGTCTGCACACCCGTGTTCACCCTGCGCTGCTCCAAACACTCGGAAGGTGAAGCAGCCAAGTGACCATGGCTTCCCTCCTCCCAGCTCCACCACCTACACCAGGGCCCCAGCCTCACACACACACCAGGTTCTGTGAGCCGCCACGGAGTGATACCACATTCTCCCACATGTGGTATCAACACGCGATGGGCTACACTCAGCCTGAACGAACCCTGCAGGGGACCACTTCATTGAGGCCCCCGGATGTGTCGCATTCCTGGGGACAGGAAAGGGATGGAGGTTGCCGACTGGGGACCAGGCAGTTGGGGTTTAAGGGCTGCAGAGTTTCAATTCTGCAAGATGAGAGAGTCCGGGATTTGGTTGCATGACAATGTGAATGTTCTCAGCGCTAAGCAAGTAGACACTCAACATGGCCGAGACGGTCAATTTTATGCTGAGCGTACTTTACTACAACTAAAAAAAAAATCTTAAAAAAACCCCAAAAAACCTCTGACATTCTCAGACCCAAAGGGTATATAGATTTCCAACTTCGCGGGACACCCGGGGGACAAGTGGTGGCTCACGCCACAAGTGCCACTCCGCGCGTGACGTGGCCTCGGCACCCCCTTCCAAGAGCTTCCTCAGTTTTGTTCAGTGAACCCCTGAAGCGGTTTTGTGTGTCAAAAGCATTTTGCACAAGAACAACTATTTTTCAGTGACCCTGCAATGAACACTTGTCTCACCCAGTGAAAATGTTCGAAGAGGCTGTCCTTATCTGAATAGTGAGACGAACGCTTATGTGCACGCAAAGGACGTCGATGTGGAACTAGTCGGAGATAAACGCTTCCTGGAGCCAGTGTCTGGGCACCTCTGAAACGGCCCCCTGCACCCCGCTCACGTCCCCGAGAGCCACGTCTGAACTTGCATCAGACCGTCCCCTCTCTGGCACGTCTCCAGGGCCACCTCCTACCTCCTTCCCAGCATCAAACCTCACTGGTCACACAAGAGGCCAGACACACAGGATGACGGATCAGATAGTTATGCAAACAGCAGAAAAGCGAAGCTCAGTGTCAAAGCCAAAAACGATGCAGCGTGCTCTGTGTTTCCGCTCCCCGGAGTCCTGCCCACGTGTCCAGGCTCTCCTGGGAGGGGAGCCCCTCCGGCCACCCTGGACATCGCTGCCCAGGGCACAGACGCCCCGAGCTGCAGCAGTTTGGCCCCTGACCTCGCTCCGCATCCCCAGCCCTGCTCCTAACACACCCCTCCCGAACCCCTCATGTAGCCTGCGTCTTCACACTTTGGGGACTAAATCAGTGATCCACTGGCTTCCTTGGGAGATTTGCCCCTAGAGGCACAGCGGCTGCGATTCGCCAGACAATGTGCCGGAGAGCTTGCTTTTAATGCGAACAAATCCCACCCCTTCGGTAACAGCTTCCTGGTGGCCTCCAAGGGGGTCCCCTGTCACACTCAGAGCGCCAGGACGGGAGACACAGCCACGCTCCGTCTCGGGACCTTCCAGCCCAAAGCTGCCGCGCCCCCGGCACCCACGAAGGATGAGTTTTCCTTTGCTCCGAATCACAGCACCCGAAGCTGGCTTTCTGACATCCTGGCTGTCCATGGAAGCTTCTCTCTTTAGTACGTCGTCTTGAGCCTTTTTAAAAAAGTCCTGCGCTAAGTCACAGAGGCCAGACACAGAAGGCCACCTGTCACCCGATTCCATTTGTAGGATGCATCCAGCTTAGATACACCCACAGCTCGGAGGGCAGATGGCTGGCGGCCAGGGCTGCGGGGAGGGGGAGCCTGCTGAGTGGGCAGGGTGCCTCGGCCGTGATGGAGATGCTCTGGGCCCAGATGGAGGGCGTGTCCGGAGGGCGCCCAATGCCCCGGAACATACCCTTTACAGGGATTCAGTTTGTGCTGCAGGAATGTCACCTCAACAAGGGATTTTAAAAATGGAGGAAAAAAGTCGCATGTTCACATGTATCATCCAAAGCAAAGCTAAGGGACGTGAGACAAAGCTGAACACAGTCCCATCTGAGAGGCTGGCAGTCAAAGCTCACACCGGTCTGTCCACACTCAGAGATGTGGGGAGCGGAGCTGAGGGGCGGGGTCAGGGACAAGGTCCGTCCAGGTGACAACACGACCGCTGCCCTTCCTTTCACTGCAGCGCCCCCACCTCCTTCAGCACCGTAGCCTCCTCCAGGAAGCCCTCTCACTGCTTCCACCGTCTGCTCGGCTCTTGCCCTGTCTGAACTCCCTTCAGATGTGTGACGAGCTCCGGGGCATCCTCTCCAGGACAGCCCCTGCTCCTTGGGCCCCTGACCTGGGTCCGCATCTGGGCTCCCCACTCACCAGGTGTGGGCCAAGGCACCGCCTCCTGAGAACTGAGGGTCACCACACCACCCACCTTGTATGGCTGCAGTGACTGTCACATCGGCCAATATATGAGGACTCAACAGAGACTTATACACAGGAGGTGCTCAGCACTCGTGGGAGGTGCTCAGCACACACAGGAAGTGCCCTGCACATATGGGAGGTGATTGATGGGAGATGACTGACATACACAGGACATGCTTGGCACACATAGAAAGTGATCAGCACACACAGGAAGTGATCAGCACACATGGGAGGTGCTCAGCACACACAGGAAGTGCCCTGCACATATGGGAGGTGATTGATGGGAGGTGATTGACATACACGAGACGTGCTTGGCACACATAGAAAGTGATCAGCACACACAGAAAGTGATCAGCACACATGGGAGGTGCTCAGCACACATAGGAAGTGCCCTGCACATGTGGGAGGTGCTCAGCACACACAAGAAGTGCCCTGCACACGTGGGAGGTGCTCAGCACACACAAGAAGTGCCCTGCACACATGGGAGGTGCTCAGCACACACAGGAAGTACTCTGCACATATGGGAGGTGATTAATGGGAGGTAACTGACATACGCGGGACATGCTTGGCACACATAGAAAGTGTCAGCACACACAGGAAGTGATCAGCACACATGGGAGGTGCTCAGCACACACAAGAAGTGCCCTGCACACATGGGAGGTGGCTGACCTACATGGTACGTACTTGGCACACACAGGAAGTGATCAGCACACATGGGAGGTGCTCAGCACACACAGAAAGTAATCAGCACACACAGAAAGTGCTCAGTACACAAGGCAGTGATCAGTACACACAGGAGGTGCTCTGCACACACAGAAAGTGCTCAGCATACACAGAAAGTGCTCAGCAGACCTGACAGAGGCCCAAGACGTATTGCACCGCACATCCTCCGGCCAGAGAGCTCCGGAAGGTGGCAGGTGTCAAGCTCTCAACGATCCTCACCTGAACCCACCAGAGCCCATGCAGACCTGGGAGAGGCACGGGCAGTTTCTCAGCTGAGCTTCACAAACATCTCCACCCAAAGGTCTCTGATGCCACCATCACCCTCTTCACAAGCACTGCCAGCTAACTTCTCGCCTATCCGCCCCCCCGGGCAGAGAGGTGCCCTGGACACTGTCCCCACAATCCCCCAATCCACGTGCCAACAAATCTATCATCTCCGCTTTAAAATCCCAGGTCAGGATGCCGCTGCTCTGGGCTGGGCCCTGAAGCAGCTTCCAAATCCCACTGCCCCCGACCCCAAGATGCCAGAGCTACTCACCAAAACCCAAATCCAACCCCCCTCGCCTGTTCAAACCCCTTCCCGGTCTCTCCCCTCGGAAGGGCTCTGGGACATGGCCCCAGCCTGTCACACTATATGTTCTAACTGCCTCTGCGGAGGGATGACGGATGCACAAAAAACGTGCGTCTGTAATAAGCACCCCCTGGACCAGTTTAAAGATAAGGACACAGAGGGACCACCTCCAGTCTTGCCATAAACATGTCCACCCCTTCCACACGCCTACTCCTACCCTCTTCATGTATTATTATTATTTTTAAAATATTCTTGGTTGTTTTTTGGGGGGAGAGGTTTTCTTTAAATTTTTTTAGAGAAGGTTCTGGGGATTGAACCCAGGACCTCCTGTATGCTGAGCATGTGCTCTGCCACTTGAGTTATACCCTCCCCCCGTATTATTATTATTACTATTATTATTATTAGTGTGTGTGTGTGTGATCAGAACACTCCACATACGAGCTGGCCCCTCGGCAAACTGTTCAGCACACGACACAGCACTGGTGATGGGCCCAGGACCTGCCCACCTTGTAAAACTGAAACTCTGCACCCTCTGACCCGCCCCACCCATCCCCCTCCCCCAGGCCCTGGCAACCACGCTCCACTCTCTGTATCCATGCATTTGGCTGTTTCAGGCTCCTTGGGGACGTGGAGCCATGTGGTACTTGTCCTCCTCTGCCGGTCTGATTTACTGAGCACACTGTCCACGGGGTCCCAGGACGGATGAAGGGATGGATAAAATGTACACACATATGATGGAATATTATTCTGTCATAAAAAAGGGAAAGGGTCCTGCCCATTTTGACAACAGGGATCATGTCTTTGGCTCATGAAATCTGTTCTCCCATCCCTCAGCCCCTGCTCACCCTTCAGCACCCAATTCAGAGACCCGCCACCTCCAGGGAGCCCTCCGCCCCTTCCCAGAGGCCTCCCACAGCCCCAGGATTTCCACAGAGGCTGTGTGTCCTCCGCTTTATGCCCTGGGAATGTGACCACATGTCTGAGGCTGCCCGTTTCTGATCAGTCCCAGGTCCCCAGGCCCCACTCTGGGCAACTGCCTGCCCAGCCCTGCTCTCATTTTTTCCAGAACATTCTCCTCTGCACATCCCACCAACTTGGCCCAGAGCAAGTGCTCATAAAAGTGACCTGAATCAAACCAGGTACCAGGTCCATCCTAGGGCCGCTGTGCTGGACAGAGAAAAGGACTGGGTCTGGGGGTAGAGCATGGTACTGGGACCCTGACGTGCTCTGTGCTCCGGGAGGGGGTGCCCCGGGGCCCACCTGGCGGCGAGGATGTGCACGGGCTGGGAACGCTGCACCTTCTGCCGCGGGGACAGCTGCGGCTGGATGCACCTGGCTGCAGAGGGCGGCGGCGGACCACGGGTGTGCTGGCCGTTCTGCAGGAGGGGCGTCGTCTCCGACTGCATGCCACACGCCGAGCACAGACTCTCCAAGGACAGGCTCATGTCATTCACGAGGGCCTCCAGGTCCACGTCATCCTCTGCGCATCAGAAAGGAGAAGAAAAGAAAAAAAAGAAACCTTAGCAGCAGTGAGGTCACAGAGCTGGACCCCCACCCCAACCTCAGCTGGCGGATCACAGGTCCACAATGAGCCCTGAGTGGGGCCGATCAGGGCTGCTCCCTTCCCTGAGGTTCCAGAAGACAAGCATCCAGTGGGAACGGAACAGCATCGGACACTGACAGCAGCCTGGCCTGCTAAGGCCACCGAGTGGACGGGCTCCCTGGGCGGCCACTGATGGAACATGCAGCCCCCAGCTGCCCCTCCTCCGCCCTCGACTGGCCCGAGGCTCCGAAGGGTCATTTTACACATCAGCTTGGCCGGAACACAGTACCCAGAGTCAGTCCATCTTCATCCCAGACGTTTCTGTGAAAATGTTTTTTTTTTTCTTAAGTTAAATCGTGCCTGCTAAACTGAGCACGCGCTCTACCACTGAGCGATTTCCCTCCCGTCTTTTTTAGCTGAGGGTAACATTTAAACCAGCAGACTGTGAGCGAGGGGGGCTGAAGGCCTTGAGAGAAGACCGAGGACGCCCGAGGAAGAGGGGATTCGGCCTGCAATCTCCAACTGCGACCCTGCTGGGTCTCCAGCCGGCCACCTGTCCTGCGGACAGCGGATGTGCGAGCCAGCGCCTTAAAGTCACCACCCCCACGTACAGACACATGCACGGCCCGCCTGTTCCGTTTCTGGTGGTCGGTCACTTTTTAACAACATGGCAAATACAACCTAGGCTGCGTTGGTCACAAGTCACGCAATCACAGTCCCCAGCAGCCTAAGTGATGCGCATGGAACAAACAAGGGGCTTAGAGCTGACCCTACCCGAGGGGACCAGCCCCTACTGGGCAGGAAGGGAGAGCAGAGGACACCTGCTGCCCCGGCCAGGACCCCAGTCCCTGCCCTGTCCCAACCCTGCCCAGCCACGCCCCACACTATCCCCGCCCTATCACGCCCACGTCTCTGGCCACGCCTTTGTCCCATCCCAATCCTGCCCTGGCCACGCCCCTGCCCCGCCTCACACTATCCCCGCCCATGTCCCTGGGCACTCCCCTGTCCCACCCCAGCCCACCCTGCCCTGGCCACGCCCCTGCTCAGTCACGCCCCACTATCCCCGCCCTACCACGCCCACGTCCCTGGCCACGCCCCTGCCCCTACCCCACCCCTGCCCTGGCCACGCCTTTGTCCCATCCCAACCCTGCCCTGGCCACGCCCCTGCTCAGTCACGCCCCACTATCCCCGCCCTACCACGCCCACGTCTCTGGCCACGCCCCTGCCCCACCCCACCCCACCCCTGCCCTGGCCACGCCCCTGCCCCGCCACGCCTCACACTACCCCCGCCCATGTCCCTGGCCATGCCCCCCCCTGTCCCTCCCCACCACACCCATGACCCACCCCTGTCCCAACCCCGCCCCTGGCCACACCCCCTAAGCCGTCCCCTGTCCCTGACCAAGTCCCACCATATCCGCACCGAGCCACGCCCACATCCCAGACCACGCCCACTCCCAGGCCACACCCACCCGTCCCAGCCCATGTCCCATCCCACCCCCGCCCCGCCCCCGCCCCGCAGTCCCCGGTCCAGCGTCTCCCTCCCTCGGTGCCCGCAGCTCTCACTCGGGCTCACAGTGGTCCCCAGCCCAGTGTAGACGTTCAGTCAACGTTATTTATTAGCTCTATTTCCCTGACTCCTCAGAAGACAGCAGAGTGGTGACAATTAACCCGGTTTAACAGCTGAGGAAATCCGTCTAGGGGACCCGACTCACTCGCCCCAGATCACACAAGCGGTAAGCAGGGAACCCTGAGCCTGCAAACAGGCTTTCCTGCTACCAAGGTGGCCTCAGCAGGTGTGCACGCGATGAAGGAGCTCACGGATCTCTCCAGAGCACCCTGACCCCCCTGCCTCTCCCGCTCCCCCACAAAAACCTCTGATGCCTCTGCGTCAGCCTCCCCGCCTCCCGGGGCACAAGGAGGACGGCGGGGTGGCCGCGGCGGGGGCCTCTGGTCAGGTGGGTGGGGTGGAGTGCAGGCAGGGGAGACTGGGGGAAGCAGGGAGACCACTGACCAGCACCTCCTCCAAGCTCCTTGGCCCTCCAGGCAGCGGTGCCCAGAAGAGGGCCCTCGGGTCCGGAGGGCCTGGCCTGGGTGACGGACGCTACCAGCAGCAGGCAGGGCCCGAGGAGGGCAGACACCCGGATGGACGGGAGGCTTCTGAAAAAGCAGCGATGAGAGGCCGAGGCAGGGTGGACAGGGCTGGGGAAGGACCCGGGACAGGAGGAAGGTGCCGGCGAGTCTGGGAGGCCTGCAGACAGAGCCCGGCCCCCAGGTGAGGGCAGACCAGGAGGCAGGGCCCCGGTGGGGAGAAGGGAGAAGAAAAATGTTGCTGCAGCTCAGGATCTAAGTCATCAAATATTAATCCTGTGGCCAGATATTAAAAGGACAAAGTGCTGAATCAAGCATTAATAATTACCAAGAAATCAGTATTTAATATGTCACAAGGGAGAACGCGGGAGTCCGCGGGCCGGGCCGCGGCCCGGAGCTCAGCAGGCAGGGATCGGGGGCAGAACATCCGGACTCCCGCAGGGCCGGTCCCCTGGTCCCCGCAGGGCCGTTGGCCTCAGACAGGTCCTCCCCTGTCTAAGCCACACACGAGAAGAGTCGTGGACAGTCGCTGCCAGAAGAGAACAGGAGACTTCTGTGTACTGGCGGAGACCTAAGGCCTTCACCTAGTGAGGAGTTTAAGCTGTGCCGGCGCTCACAGCTCTGGAGCGTCAGGAAAGTTCTAGAATGTGTCCCTCATGAACAGCACTCATCTCCTTTACGTGGCTGATACAGAATGGTTGCTTAACTTAAACTCAGGGAGACATCTAAGGACATTGACATCCTTCCTCCCCTGGTAACAACTCGGTGCATTTCCATCTTAACGGACCGCGCAAGAATCAGCTGGGTGAAACGGCAAGTCCACTGGCACTACCGAGCTGGCCTTGGTGTGGACAGGTGGCCTTGGCCATGGATAGGCAGCCTTGGCCATGGGCAGGTGGCCTTGTTATAGACAAGCGACCTTGGCCGTGGACAGGTGGCCTTGGCCATGGACCGGTGGCCTCAGCCGTGGACAGGTGGCCTTGTCTCCTGCGCACTTCTTTCTGCTCCTCCTCTCTGTCACCCGGGTCCTCCCTGGGTCACCCCTCTCTGCGGTCAGGCCACGATGCTTTCAGGAACACAAGGTAATTCTGACACCACTCAAAGCAAACAGAAAGGTCAACTGGATGTGAAGTCCCAAAGGCAGAAGTCTCAGTGCGACCCACATCGTCACCGAGCGTTAACTCCCCTCGGAGGTGGGTTAGCGATTAACCTGCTTTCAACTTTAAATACGTTTAACTGTGAATCTGTTAAAAGCCAGGCACTTCTGACAGCACTCGCTTAGGGGGGCTGTAGTTTTCACGAATCAAATCCAGCCGCTGGCTCGGCATGTTCCATCCACAGCCCTTAGAGCAAAAAGAAAACAGCGTAGAAGAATTTAAAATACTCTGTTCCGGGGCAACCTGGACCATTTCCTGGGAGCAGGGAGGGGGTTCGGTGAGCACTGTAGCTGTTCAGATAATGGAATCACTCAGGGGTGTCTGATTTTACTTGAACCACGTCAAGTTCTAATAAAGACTGACATTTACATCTTCCAAACAGAGGTCTTAAAGGATTGATTCTAACCGTCCAAAAACCACTGCACGCCTTCTTGGAAACACTCCGTGAGCGAGTGCATCTCAGAGGGAGACTCCCTGTGTCCCCTGTGCACGTGTGGCGGCTGCACGGATCCCTGGGGCTGCCCCTCACCCGCGTGTGGTAGCCCTTCTGCAGGGACCAGCGAGTGGCGGAAGCCGACAGCCAGGACGTTAGCAGAGGGGACGCTTCTGGGAATGCACGTCCCGGTTAAGTGCCTCCTACACGGCCTGACCTGTTCCTAGTGAATCGCAGAGTTTCACACGTTTTTCCATTAAGTTTGGAAAAAATGACTAGAAATGATACATTGTCAGATTAATTTTAGTGCATGGTAGTATCTCATGCAGGTTTTCCCTTAAGCAGTTTGATCTGCTGTCTTTGTCAAGTGGATTTATGATTCATTCCATGTTTGTTAAAGGGTCTTTTTTCTGAATCATACTCTGCTGGGGAAGATAGTTTTAAGAATCACAAATGCCACGTTGGTTTTAAAATCTTAACATAGTTGTACACGTTGTAAAAAAGAGCAGGGCCAGCAGCCAACCCCCCCACCCCCACCCAACTACTAAATTTTCCGATTCCCGTTACATTTCTTAAATTGAGTGTGTTCAACTTGCGATGCCTTATTTTACGGAACTTTGGGAGTTCTAGAGATGATGTCATTTTAGGAAGGTACGGTTTATCGTTCTGACCTAGGTTTAAATCGGGAGGGTTTTAAAAAGTTTAATTATAAAGCTTTATGGGGGAGAATACAGATCAGGGGGAGAGCGCGTGCTTAGCAGGCGGGAGGTCCTGGGTTCCAAACCCAGTCCCGCCTCTAAAAATAAATAACCTGAGTTACCCCACCCCCACACACCAAATTAAAATAATACAATAATAAATAAAAAACATCAAGCTATGTTTAAAAAATTTTAAAAAAAGAAACATAAGTTAAAAATAAAGCTAAATATTAAAATAACCTCCAAGAACCTTACGAAGCGGTGCCACCTTGAAAGGGGTGGCGGGGTAGGGAGATTAAGTGCCTCTTCACTGCTAACTTGAGGCCAAAATATTTCCCCTGAGACTGTCTCTCTGAAAGGAGTAAGACACTGGAAGGGAAACGGGCATTGATTTTATACATAAACTTTCAGTCCACACAGATCTCTAAGGTTGTATTTACGGGACAAATATTTACGGGTCAAACGACACGGCCGTCGATCAAGTTATTAATAGCCACCTTCCTTCCTGAAATGGTCCAAACCAAAACCCGGGGCTCTGACTTTTGTCCCCAACATCCGAGTACATCCTCAGATCTCAAACTCACACCTGTATCTTGTCCCACTGCCATGAGCCAACGGCGGCAGATTCAGGGAAACACGTCCCTGTTGGGATTAATGAAGGATTCCGGTGAAGGGCTTCCAGAAACCCAGCCAGGAGGAGGCCAGGTGCTCACCAGCCAGACCACAGGTGCGGGGGAATCCGCAGGGAGCAGGTGCCTGCGGCCGACCCCGCTGATTCCCTGGTTCACAGCACCATCTAGCGTCGCCTTCCATCCGCCATTGAAGACAGCCGTCCTGCATTACTAGATCATTCCCGTACGTTGAAGGAATGCTTCTGCCCCCCGGGGGGCAGGATGCCTCAACTCTGTCCTTACTTCCCGACCCACGGAGCACCTGCTCACAGGCAGCGACTTCCCCGTTTCCTCCCACTGTCACCCTCGGGGGGGGGGTAAGGGACAAGGTGGGGCAGGGTGGCCGGCTTGCCTACTGTGCCCGACAGAACCCCAGAGGGTGGCAAAGTCCAAAGAGGAGAAAAAAACTGTGAGGCTGGGATAAAATCAGACGCATCTGTGTTCATCTTCCTCCGTGGTTCCCAGCACACAGCGCCTAAAATCATCGTAATTTCTACGTGATAAGAGTACAGAGGGCATCTCTGCTATAACATTTTCTTTCTTTCTTTCTTTCTTTCTTTGGTAGTTTTTGAAATAGCTCCAGAGCCGGGGTAAAAGCTGAAAGAAGTGTCTTTTGTTATTCATAACAAGCCCTTTCAATCCTTTGAGTTTGTGCTAATCAGGTGACTCCTGGGAGGCCCCCAGGTAAGCACCTGATGGGGGCAGGTGGCCAGGGAAAACAGCCGCGTGGTTAGAGGGGTGGGGCCGACCTGCAGGGAGGGGAGAGGGGCTCGAGCTGGCCTTAATTGCCAACAGCCAAGGATTTCCTTAACCTACGCATGCGATGAAGCCTCCAAAAAAACCCCCAAAGACGTGGCCGGAGAGCTTCCCGGCTGGTGAGCAGGTGCAGATGCGGGGAGGGTGGTGACCCCAGGGGGCAGGGAGCTTCACACACACCACCCTTTGCCCCTGTTCATCGGGCCCTGCCTGGGTGGGACCCTCCGTAGCAAACTTGTCACCTAGTCAGCAGACCATCAGCTCTGCGGATTGCTCTAAAAAAAATCATCAAACCAGTTATGTGGCGCCGGAACCGAATGGCAGGAACCCCAGCCGGTGTGGGAGAATCACCTGGAGTTGTCGGGTGGGAAGGCACCCCAGTGAGAGCAGGAAAGAAAAAGGTCGTTTTTCTTGACAGCACCATCCGTACCTGGAAGTTCCCAGGCGGGAGTGCAAAGGCCAAAACTGACACATTTCCACCTGGCCGAGCACTGTCACGGGTCCAGCCCGCAGAAGCACTTCAAACCCAAACCGAGTTCCCTGGGCAAGCTACTTTTGGTGACCCACGAGCTCACATGAATTCAATTTTTGCTGCGTAGCGTCGCTGGGACATAAGCGAGCAGAGGAAGAAACATCAGGTGTCACCCCATTGAGAGTATTCGGCCCTGTTGACTCATGATATGTAAAGATACTCAGCAAATAGAAAAGCCGATCTCTTGACCACAACTCCAAATAAAAACACGAATGCAGCTCCCAAATGCCGTCACTTAAAAACAAATTATAAAAAAAATGAACCAATGCTCCATTTCAGTGGTAAGGATGAGCAGGCAGGAATGAAACCCCGTTTAGAGTTAGTCTGGCCACCAGGTACAAGAAATACACACAGGGCATTGGAGCGATTCGCAACTCCTGGTTGTTTTTGTGTTTTTACAAGAGAAACTTGCGACATCCTCTCGTCTCTCCCGCCCCAGACAGCAGTAACCACACATTCAGTGTGTGTTCATTGAGAAACACACTGTCAACACACTGATTAATCCAATAACCTGTAAGAATCTGTGTGCGGGTTTTTTTCTTTCTACTAGGACCACATAGTTTTGAAAGAGCCCTGCCTCCCCTTTTGGGGGAAGTTGTGGGGCCCCTCCCCTCCCCACCCGCTCCCAGGACCCACTGGCCATCACCCAGCGCGCGATCGGGGTCCGCCGGCCACGTGAAACGGGCCAAAAATCCACGCGCATCCTGGGACCCGTAGAGCCGGACGAAGGGCAAGTTAACACAGTCCTCTCGGCTCTGCTGACGCCAGGACAACCTGCTCCTCGCTCTGCATCACCAATTATTTTTCTTGCAAAGCCTTTCCTTTCGCTAATCCAAACGCAGGACTGCGCACGGCGGCCTCAGTCCTGTGCCCAGTTCCTTGGGAGCTCTGGCGTTTTTTTCTATCATTTTGGAACTCCAGCCGGACCCGAGAGCACCCCACGGTCAGCGGCAGAGCCAGGATCCTGCCAGGCAGCTCTGTCGGCACAAAGCACTGGGATCCGGGATCCCCTGCTTCCATGAAGTCTGGAACCTGCTTTCCTTCAACCCTCGCTGACGTCCACAGTCTGTGGATCTAAGCGCCACCCCTTACGGTGACTTAAGTGTCTACAGCTTCTAGAACCACTTTGCTGTACGTGGGAAATTAATACAATATTGCACACCAACTCTATTTCAATTGAAAAAAAAAAAGAGTTCTGACTTCTAGAACAATTGAGAAGTGATTTAGAACCAAACCCTCGTCTACCACCATGAGAAAGGCCGCAGGTGACTGTTCACTCATTGGTGACTGTGCCAGGGGCCGGGGACAGAAGGGTGGAGAGGACTGGCCGGTCCTAGGAGCCTCTAACTCCCCTACGCCAGGGAGCCTGGGCTCCAGCCCTGCCCGGGGCTACGGATTCGGACCTCCTTTTGCTCCCGACTTCTGAGGGGTGATGCCCAGATCCCTTCAGCTTTGTTTCTCTGAATGCACGAGTGGGTGGAGACAAATCAATTACTCCAAGAACGCACGGCTAAAATCCCACCTCCTCCAGGAGAACCTGAAACCGGAAACCCCGGAGTTGCCGACTGAACCCCAGGTTTATGGTCCCCATCCTCCGCATGCACGCGGCCCGCCACGCAGCATTACAGCGCCCGTCTGCGCAGCGGAGCGGAGCCAGGTCCACGGGGCTCTCGACCTTGGACAGCACACACTGGACACACGCGGTGCGGGTCCTCTGTGCCAGAGATGCGGGTTCGTGGCACCCCGGGAAAGCATCCCGCACAGGCCTCCTGTCCCCGCACCCAGGAGAGTGCAGCGTGGTCCCGAGTGAGGCAGGAAGGCACCGAGGGTCTGCGAGCTCTCACGGTGGCCCCCAACCCCCGGACGGAGCAACACACATTTAATAATGGAAAGGACTCTCCCAGATTAGCAGGTGCAAACGCCACATCTGACCATTAGGGAAAGTGAGGTCCACAGCAGCAGAGACGCAGCGTGCCACACGGTGACCTGGTGGCCTGGCCGAGCCGAGGGCCTGACATCTGAGCTGTGTGTCCAAGGGCAAGGCGGGAGCCACCAGGAGCAGCCCTGCCTGCGCGCTCGCCACGGGCCCCTACGTTTGACATCGCTGATGCGTGTACCCCTCCAGATCAAAAGTGTAATGACAGCTCTTGATCGCTTCTCGATGCCTCAGCCCCAGGAGGGCCCGTCCTGGACGGGAAGGGGACGCCGCTCAGGGCAGGGCCGCCAGGGTGACTCCAGCTGAAGACAGCAGAGCCCCTCCCCGCCATGTGGCCCGGACGCTGCTCGGACACATTCCGGACCCACCAGCTGGGAGCCAGGGAGCTCCCCAGCCAAGCACCCGACCAGCCTGGCCATTTCGGACTCACGATCGAATACACTCGGTGGCAACATTCCGGGCAGTGGTTTTTTAATTTAATCTAATTTTTTATTGACGTGTAGCTGATCTGCAACGTTTCAGGTGCACGGCAAAGCGATTCTGTGACACGTCTACATACATATCTATTTCCTTTCCAAATTCTTTTCTATTATTTCTTATTAAGAGAAATTGACTATAGTTCCCCGCGCTGTCCAGGAGGTCCTGAGGGTGGCGGGTTTTAAACATTTGGGGGGGTCAGAGTCCCCTTTTATAACTGGTTTTCCTCCCCCCATTTCAGGTCACACTTTGAAATTTTTCAGTAGGGCACAGAACATTCCTTTAAATCAGAAATGGGGAATTAACACTTGAAAACAGATCTGAATCTGAGAGGCAGGGTGGCCCATGGAATTGGAGCAGGATTTCAGGACAGAAAACGCTTTTTGTTCATTAGCCCACGAATCGCCCAGTTTCCAGCCCGATCAGAAAGGTGTGAACACCAATCAGGTGCCACCCCGTGCTTATCGGATACCACGGCGATGAAAACTTCGGGTTTATTAATACTCAGTTGTTAGGTATCTCCAATAATCAGAGCGAAGAATTAAGACGATCTGGTTTTTCCTTTCTTTGAGACATTTTTAAAAAGAACAAGTGTATAAACCCTGCACCTGTCCCCGTCCCCCCAAAATCCCCAAAAAACTGAAAGCCAGGACTCAAGAGGTATTTTGCACACCCATGTTCATAGCAGCAGTATTCACAACAGCCAGGGGGTGACGACACGCTGGAATCCATCAGTGGGTGTGTGGATACACACAACGCTTGCTGCATGCAAGGGAACAGTCCCTGTTACTGAAGGATGAGGCAATTCGGACTCACATGAGATAAACCAACACTGCATGGTGCCATCTACCCGAGGTCCCTGGAGCAAACTCCTAGAGGCAGAGAGGCGAAGGGTGGGTGCCGGCGGCTGGGGGAGGGTGAGCTGGCGGGCTGGTTTCGCGGCTGCAGAATTTCCCTTTTGCCAATGGCAACAGCTCTGTGGGCGGGTGGGTGGTGGTGACAGGCTACAGGACGGTGTAACTTCACGCAGAGCCACTGAACGGCCCACCTGACATTGGTGAAGACGGTGCATTTTATGGCAGGCGTGTTTCACCACAATTAAAAATAATACTGCGTTAGTAAAACGCATTTAAAAGGTGGAATGTTCAGTATCTTCCAATGTGGACAATTGAAGCCTTTTTCTGGCTAATCTACTTGGGCACCTTTAAGAAGCCCTTGGGCCTAAACCCAGCGCCACTGGCTGGGGCTTCAGGGGCACAGGGTCCCGGGCAGCCCCACCCCCGCTGGTGCACCTGCCGCAAGCCCCGCCCCTCGGGGGGGCAGACGCGCCCCCCTCCCCCGACTCTGCGCAGGCGTCGTCCTCCCTCCTGCCCCGAGCGAGGCCACCCCGCCTGCTCGCCTCGTCCCCTGGGCCCGCGCACCTGCTCACGGGCGGCTTCCTCCCCCACCAGAACTGAGGGCACGGTGCGAGTCGCTCCCGATGGGCTCCTGGGGGCCAGTGCAGGTGGCCTGGGGTGACCAGCGGGGACAATGGTTTAGTGATGAAGAGTCCAGGGTCCCTCCCAGAAGAGAACCACCGCATCTCAGAGGCCCGGCCAGGAGGCCGAACAAGATGCAGGCAATGCCCAGGCCTGGGAGGCTGAGGTGGTGGGGGGACCCCTGGGGCTGGCTTCTCGGGTGACCCGCCAGGTAACCTGGGGCACACGGGCTCGTGAAGCCCCAGGTCCAAGGTGCTTGCTTCCTCAGTGACGCCAAACACGAATTCCTTTTCCCACCCAACAGTGATTTTTGCTACGAACGTGCACCAGTGCTGTGGACCGCGACAGGTGTTCATAAGGTGTTCATGTCTCCATGGCTCCTGCAAAGCCCCGCCAGACGGAGGCTGCGAGAGCAGAGCCTGGAGAGATGCAGTCTGCATCCTCGTGCACACAGCTGTGCCCTCAGCTCTTCCCCGTCTCCCCGAGCGGCCAGAAGGGGCCCGGGATGCTGGCTGCAGCTACTCTCAAGGTGGGGCCTGGGTTACGTACCCCCATCCTGACAAGCCCCTCCTTCTCACCACCGGGTCTGTGACAGCCTGGGAGGCCGCCACGCACGGAGGGGAGGATGTGTCACAACGCCCGGGAAGATCTCAGAATCAAATGTCCAGATGGTGGCAGCCCGACGGGAAAAAAGGAACTTAAAGATTAACCACTCTGGATTCTGATCCCAGGGTCACTGACGTTTTTAAGCGAAGCTTTAGAGCATTGTGGAATTATCCTATCCAAAAAGAAAGAAAAGAAAACAAAAAAGAAAAGAAAAGAAAGAAAAAGGTAGGAAGGAAGGAAGGAAAGCTACTCATTCAATGCAATGATTTGTTCCATTCATTGAAATCCGAAAGCCGGCACCTAATGGTCAGTGAATATGACCAAGAAATGAGTGGACATTTTCCATCTTTTTTGGATTTTCTCCTGTCTCATCGTCGCAAGGAAGGACCTGAGTTTTTTCAGGTCTTTGAAGACTGTGATCTGTACCATGAAGCACACGGCAACACAGGAAAGGAATTTTCCACGACCTGCCAAGCAAGGACCCAGGACCAGGGCTACAAATTGCAGAAAAAAGTACAGATTCACTTGTGAGATTAAGATCCCTACTTGTACCATTAAAGGACAGTGAGGGGTGGGGGGACAGAAACATGCTCACAAAATATCACTCAAAAGGGTCAGAGATTACTGGCATCTTTCTCGCATGTTCCTTAATGATTTAATCTGTTTCTTCTCAACCTTGGAATTTTGCTTCCTAACTCTTCGATGACATCATGCATCAGGCAGGAGCCTGGGTGCAAGAAACTGCAGATGGCTTGTCATCCTGGAAGATTCTCAACTTTCTACGAATCCTAAAAATATTAATCCGAGAACACTGGACTCGCACAGGGGAAACCCAGGGCAGCGTCCCAGAGTCTGTCATTCGCCCGCCCCGCACTTTCAAAAAGGCAGTTTTTTTAAAAGGTAAATAAATTAAGACACTGGGACGTCTCTGTTACTCCATTAACATGAAAACTCCGTGATTCTGTGAATCTACCTCCATCAGTGGAAAATTCATCCCTGTTAACTCCTATTTTTTCTTCGTTCGTCAAATATTTACTGAGCACCAGCTCCATCCCTGACATCATTGCAGGGACTGGAAATACAGACGTTAAGAAAACAGAGGAGAACCCCGCCGCCTGAATGTAGTGAAGTCCTAACCGACAAGCTTTGCAAAAGGTGCGAAACACAGTCAGGAAGGAGGTGAAACTTCTTTTACTGCCTCTGAAGAACGTAATTCTCTCCGTAAAGAAGCAGAAACGTGCTCTGCTTAGCAGACACCCTGAAGACGGCAGGGGCCCCATGGAAAGGGGCCACCTCAAACCCACGGGGGGATCCCCAGGTGAGCATCGTGCAGGAGAGGCCGGGGACCTGCAGGTGGCAGAAAAGAGGGCAGTCTGTGTCCTCAGACCAGAACAGCCTCGGTAAAAGTTAACAAAGTGCTCGAAACCAGGGAAGTATCCCAGAGGCCAGGAACTCCCCCGGGACAGCCGCGCCCCCGCTGCTTGGCAGGAGGGGAGAGTTTTAACATCAGATCTGTTTACATAAGGCATTAGAGGACAGTCAAGTAGAGGGCACTGAGCTCTAGGAAGAGCCCGGTTTCTCAGGCATCAGGATGGGGAAAGATCTTCCACGAGGACGAACCAGGTGATTCCAAGAAATGGCACGTCTCCCAGAACGCGATGCCCGGGAGAGAGGAGCCGTCTTTCTGGGATGTGGGTGGAAACAGGGTTTAACTGGGAAGCTGGGACGTTCGGGACGGGGCAGGTGGGGCCAGGATGGTCTATGTTTGGGTCTCTGGAATCTGTCTGATGAGCTGGACCACCTGGAGAGCTTCTGTGTGTGTGCACAGGTTCCCGGGACGCACCTAGATCCATTCTGCATCCGAATCAGGGGTTTTTACTCTTAAGATAATAATTTGTCGCCGAGAGGAATAACAGCTCACATACAAGGGGCACCCTCTGAGCAATGGCCCAGGAGGAGGAGAACTCAAGGCGGTCCGTCTGGGAATTCGGGCTGTCACTGATAGCCAGGAATTCTGGTGGAGCCGGCACCGAGGGAGAGGCTGCACATACTGGACCCACGGGAGAGGGGAGGACGCACATTCTGATTTTTTATTATCTCTCCACGTATGTAAGATTGCATGCATTAGGGGGAGGGTGGAGCTCAGTGGTAGTGTGTGCTTAGCATGCATGAGGTCCTGGGTTCCATCCCCAGTCCCTCCATTAAATAAACTAATAAATAAAAAAGATTGCATGTATTTAATGATGATGATAAACACTACCACCAGTTTTCTAAGCTCCTACAAACTGCCAGCTTTTATGCCAGGCGCATCTTCCAACCAAAGCAGCCAAGGAGGCATCTTTAAGACTTCAGATAAAGACACGGAGGCGCAGGGTCACTCAGCCGCCAAGACCATGACAGAGCGTCAAATACAGCTCCCAGGTGAACACACTGCTTCCCTGGTACGTTGTCATTTTAATTTTCTTCCTTTTTTTTCTTGCTAAGCTTCGAGTTTTAGTTTAACTCTTTAGTTCTCCGTCACTAACCTTGAGTTTCTCCAGGCTGGATGGACTCTTTGGTCCTTGCGTCCCTACCTAATTTCCCACCTGGCACGCAGCCCGTGTCAGGAAATGAGCAGTGAATGCGTGGGAAATGGAGTCACCAGCCTCCATCAATCAAGCCGTAGAATTTTCCAGAAGGTCAGACTGCCAGGCAGGGTTCCCAAACTCTTCTGAGTCCCCAGCCCTTTAGCTCCTGGGGGAAAAGGCCCAGTGGGGCGGTCACACACAGGCCACCAGGTGAGTAAGTGCCGGGCGGGGGTGGGGGGCTGGGGGACGAGGCCCGGGGACCTCTTTGCAGGAAGCATCACCCAGCTGGCGGGACCTGCGCCCACGGGAACCTGCCTGACCACGTCGGGTCTACCTGGCGGTCCCCAAGGTCGCAGGAGTGACAGAAGGCTCCGATTCTGTCCGTTTTCAGGACACAGAGCCAAGAGCACGCGCCCTGATGGGAAACCTCCCTCCCTCGGTGCACACGCACTTCCCTGCACGGCCACACCGCCCCGGAGAGAGGACCGTCTTCCCACCCATCGCTGCCTCCTCCTCCCCTCCGGCTCCGCGCCCGCGCAATGAAACGCCTGCGTCCTGCTAGGTGACAGCTGCTTCGCGCCATGTGGAGTCAACCTCTCTCCACACCAGTGCCTTTAATCACCAGCTCTGCCAGCAGAGACCGCGCAGGGACACGAGGAGCTGTGATGGTGGGATGCTGGGCGCTGCACCCAGAAAGTTCCAGAGTGCAGCTGGGCAGAAGGGCATCCTGTATTCGCTGCCCCCGGCTCCAAGGTCACCCTCGGCGAAGCCTCGATCAGGATTTCACAGCACAAGGACCCCCTGACTGCTCTGCCCAAAGCCCCATGCGCTGGTCAAACACAGAAGTCCAGAAAGGGGGGCGGCAAGGCAGGGGGCAGCCCTGGAACTTTCCCACGTGGCATCTTCCGTAATCCCTGCGTCCACACCCATGAGCCAAGAGCCATCAGGCTCACCTCCCAGCTTAGGCAGCCAAGGCTCAGAGAGGTTAACAGCCACAGCCAACGCCACACAGCTGTTAGTGGGGTCTCGATCCTCACCCTGGTTTGGCTAAAAAACCCAGCAGCCTTTTGGTTTCCCCCAAAGATTGAAAACCAAAACAAGATTCCCTGGTCTCAAGGAAACGAGAAATGAAATAGGAAGCCAGGCGCACATGTGGCATAATATAGTAAGACAAGGCAAAGTGTGGGGAGTTTGGGGGAGACGTCAGAAGTCACAGGAGAAGACCCTCGAGGAAGCAGCCGATTTAAAGGGCGGGGGACAGAGAGGCGGGGATCCAGGAAGGCGGCCGCGGCAGCCGGGTCAGGACCGAAGGAAGCAGGAGGTTGTAAAGCTGGAGAGGAGTGATCGGAGTTACCAGCTGCCCCCCGACTGAGGCAGGGGAGGACAGAATTGGACAGCAGGTCCCATGAGAGCAGTCTATGCAGCTGGTGCCCAGGGGACACGTGCAGAGGGAGCTGTCACCACCCGGGTCCCTGAATCCTGCAGCATCTCCTCTGCGCCCTGACCCCCCAGGAGAAGGTCAGGACTGTCATTAAAGTCTCTCTTGGTCAGAATTAAGCCCAGAGTCGAGCAGGTGTCTGTTACAAGTCCTTGGCGCCTCCTAAGGGAGGAGCGGAGGGCGCTCGGGGCCACCCGGGAGGTCCTGGCTCCCACACCGGCACCGAGGTATCTAATTCCACTGAGACACCCGCTCCTCCGAGGGTCCCTGAAAGGATGCGCTAGACACGTGACGACAGGGTCTGCCCACAGGCCGGGGGCTGAGGTCTCCGGGAAGCTTCTTGGCGGTGGGGCTAATTCACTGACGACCAGAGGGTGACTTTTCCTTACTGAAAATCTCCAGCTCAAGACCTTCCTCGGGGGGTCGAGTTTAAAATTACATAAGGAAACTAACTCGCTCCGAAAATTATTTAGCCGGCATGGCTGGTTAACTGTGGTTAAAAAAAAAAAATTAGTTTAGGTATAGTATAATGGAAAAAATATATTAGATTTCAGGAGATAGGAGAGTCTTGTTCTAAAAGCAGCTGAAAGGTGTTCATGCATCACAGATTTTAATAATGAAGGAATCGTATCTAAGTTGTGCCCGGCTGCTTCTAAAAGGGATTTATACTTTTTGTGGTGAAGAAGTCCGTATTTTGGGGGTGGAGGATGTAGCTCAGTGGTGCTCGGTGTGCACGAGGACCTGGGTTCAATCCCCAGTCCCTCCATGAAAGAAAGAAGAGAAAGAGAGAAAGAGGAACAAAGGAAGAAAAGGGGAGGGAGTGAAGGAAAGAAGGAAGGAAGGGAGGGAGGAAGGAAGGGAGGGAGGAAGGGAGGGAGGGAGGGAGGGAGGAAGGGAGGGAGGAATCTCATGAGAAAGGGGAAAAACACGGCACACAAAGTCACACTGACAAGCCAGCTCACGCACGTAGGTGCGTGCAGGCGTTTTCCCTAAATTATCCAAAAATGTGAAGCTGGACAGACTTGGCTTTGACCCCCTGACCCCCATCTCACCACTGCGTGACCTCCCTCTGATTCCTGAGCAAGTACTGAACCTCCGCCTCGGTCCCCCTTTCTGCAGCTTTGGTGACTGAATGAATGAAAGCACGACATACGGGAGGCTGTTTAGAACGGGGACTCCAAGTTACCACCACCGCCATCACGACTATTAATTTTCACGTAATTGTGTGAGCTGAGTGTCCAGAAAGGAATAAACCAAACTGCAAAGGGGACAGACAAAGAAAAAGACTCACAGATCTAGGAAACCAACTACGGTTACCAGGGGAAAAGGGGTGGGAAGAGATAAATTGGGAGTTTGAGATTTGCAAATATTAATTAATATATATAAAACAGATTTCTTCTGTACAGCACAGGGAACTATATTCACTATTTCGTAGTGACCTATAATGAAAAAGAGTATGAAAAGAAATACATGTATGTACATGCATGACTGGGACACTGTGCTGTGCACCGAAAAGTGACACATTGTAACTGACTCTAGTTCAATTAAAACCTGCAAAGTGGTTACGGACTTGCCCACAGGGCAAGATGGCACAGGACGCAGAACAGACAGCCCCGAACCTGGGCGCCCCAACCCCTGATGGCGTTCAGAAAGGGTCCCTGAAGGGGAGGGACCAGAGCAAGCTTATCTTCTGGGATCGATTTTACGGCCTCTAGTAAATGACGTTCTTTTCTACTTCGCGGGCTTTTCTGTTTGCAAGCAGACGGTCCTCAGAGGCCAGGGCTGGAAGGAACCCCTTGGCTCAAGAAGTCTCCATCTGAGCTAGTGGACGGACCACGTGTCCGGGATTCACAACTCCAGGGACCATGGGCGGTAACACTTTGAAGGCATCTCAGGAGGCCTCCTCCCCCGCGGTCCCCACGCAGGCGCCGTGACCTTCCCGCCTGGGTTTTAAGCCTCTCAGCTCCCGAGGCATCTCTGCTCAATGATGCTCAGGGGGGAGGCAGGGCTGGACAGCCCAGCCTCAGGGGTGAGCACGGAAAACAATCAGACACGACTGCTTTAAAACGAGAGGACGCCCGGCGTGCAAAACCCCCAATTCGCTGAAGCCTCGCATTGGAAACATCTCATCAAGAAAGAGCCAAATACAGAATCCTCACATGGCGAAGCAATTCCACTCCCGAGTACCGACCCAAAGGGACTGGAATTGGGGACTCCCACAGATCTCTGCGGCCCCTCGTCCCCTGCAGCGCAAGTCCCAAGGGCCAAAGGGTGGACGCGACCCGAGGGTGTGCTGACGGATGGGGTGATACCCAGATGTAGTCTCTGCAGCAAAAGCATCACTCAGCTATGTAAGGAGTGAGATTCCGACACACGCCACGACGAAGACGAACCTTGAAAACGTGATGCTACGTGAAACAAGCCGGAGGCGAAAGGACAAGTGTTGTGTGAGTCCGCTTGCCTGAGGTGCCCTGAAAATGCAAGCTCCCAGAGACATAGAGAAGAAGAGAGGTTACCAGGAGCCGGGGGGCCATTATTGCTGAACAGGTGCAGAGTTTCCCTTCAGGATGATGCAATTTTTTTTTTTAAATAGACAGTGGTGAGAATTGCACAACACGGTGGATGCAGTGAACGCCACTGAAACGTACACTCAAAACCGGGTGGGATGGTAAGTTTCACGTTACGTCTATTTAAAATTATATATTAAAAAATATGTATTTTTAAATGCCATCAAGCGTAATTCCAGCTGTTACAAAACCACCCACTTTCCAAGGAAAACGCACCCCTCCCGCAGCGGGCTGCTAAGAAATGCGGGAGGCATTTTTCAGCCACCGTCACACAGAAATAAGCGGCTTACGTCTGGAATGAGCTCATGAAAACAAGAGCGTTAAATCCTCTTTGCCCGGGAGAAGGAACAGGTCGAGGAAGGTCGCAGCAAAGTTTTTATTCCGAGCATCAGGGCCCTTGCGAGGAAGCAGCCGATTCCAGATCAAAGACATTCACAGGTCTGGATTCGGAGCCCCTGAAGGTCTGTCACCGAGCAGGACCCTGTTGTCACTGTTGACATACGGTATTTGCAAGTGCTTAACTGAGTAATCGTTTAAAGGGTTTTTTGCACGCTTTTGCTGCCCAGGATTGGGCTGGAGAGCAGGGGGAGAACGCGGGGGATCAGCCCATCTCCCTGGTTTTGCTCCCGACACCCCGGAGAAGCAGCTGGGGAGTTTTGTGAATCTCGTTCATAGCTCACCCCAGACGCGCACGTCTGCAGTAAGTTTCAGCCCCTTGGGGTTTCTTTGTATCCTGTTGTCCCCACCTGTGCAGACCCTGCCTCAGCCCGTCTAAAAGGGCTGAAGCATGTACCGGCCTGACTTTCAACGGCACACGTTTTTCTCTAGCGCACTTGTCCCCAGACCCCCTTCCTAATCACCTGTGTTTCAGACACAAGAACATTAGAAGGGTCCCAAAGCCGGAGGCCAACATCGTACCTGGCGGAAGCAAGGGGACCATTGCATCTGCAAAATTAAGAACAATCTTGCAATAATTTGTTACCCTGCATGTGATCTCTACGGAAACCAGCTCCGCCCCTTGAACTCTCACTGCAAAACCCCCACCTTCTCTCCCCGGCAGGCTCACAGTCTAGGAGGCATCGGCCCACTGTGACCTCCTTTGCCTGCAAAGAAACACAGCTGCCTTTTCTGCTTCATCCAAAACCCTGCCCTCGAGTCTCAGTTCGGTAAGTGGGGTGCAGAGGCTGAGTTTTGGCAACAGGTGAAGGAAAGAGGAAAGAACTTGGGTCTTTGTCAGATGCTGTGTTCCGAGGAGGCTGCGTGTGGAGCCTCCGGGGCGGGGATGGGAAGGACGGGCAGGGTGAGCCGTGCACACCCCAGCCCCGGAGAGGGCAAGCACCCCTACCCAGGAGGGCACAGGCCTTTGTGCGGCACTGCCGGACACAGACACGGGGGCCGCGAGGACACCAAAGGGGAGCTGACCCCCTTGAAAGAGACCCGTCCTTTCTGGCCCACGTCCCAGATCCCCGGTCTCCAGCTCAGGTGGCCTCCCGGTTTTTCATGGGAAGCGAGTGTCCGGCATCAGACACAAACCCGCGTGCCAACTGCCTGATGCTTTTTGCCCACTTTTCTCTTGATTGTTTCTCTTACCCAGAGAATTTTGAAAAAATAAACTAATACTTCACATGTTACGTGCCCTGCAAACATTTTCCCCAGGCTGAGGTGCACCTTTGAGCACTTTGTATGCTGTTACGTTTGCATGGCAATTTTTACGTAAGGCGCTCAAACATCGTTCTTCCTTGAGGGTTGGGCAAAGTCTTCTTTAGGAAATCCTTTCTCAGCCTGAAGGTACAGAGATTCTCACTATTCATTAATTCTTATTAGCAGAAAAATTTTTTTAAAAAAATGTTATGTTTCACGTTTAGCGAGTAACTGACCTGCAACTGATGAGGGTGGGCCGTAGGCAGTGGGGCTGCAGTCACGGGCCCTCTGCCCTCGGTGCTCAGCCAGGACGTCTCTGCAAACGTGAGCGTCTCCTTATTCGATGTCTATTTGTCTGTCCTTGAACCAGTACCACGCTTCCCCAGCTGTGATGCCTCGCCAGAAGCCCTGCTGTTCGACAGTGCGATTCACCCCCACCCTCTCCGTGCCCCTCATTCATCTCCCAGTTTGTCTTGGCTGTTGGTGAGGCTTGCTCATCCTTGGAAGACTTAACAGCCAAATTTTCAACCCATTTGAGCAAATACCAAGAAGCGTGACTGTCTCACATAGTAAGAGGACGTTTAGTTTGTTTTAAGAACCTATCAAACCATCTCCCGAAGCGGCTGCACCGTTCTGCATTTCCCACCAGCAGCCAGCGAGAGTTCCTGCTGCTCCGTGCGCCCTCCAGCATTTAGTGGTGCAAATCTGCCTCTATATTTTTGCAATACAGTAATGATCCATTTCCCCTCACATCTTTACATTCACTGGCATGACGCTGTTTGTCCTTTTTGCATTTTATTTTTTTAATTCTCCGAACACGGACTTGACGTGGTTCTCCCGCACATCTTCCCTCCTCCTGGGAGTCTGTGATTTGGGTAGATTTTAGAAGACACCTGGCTTTTGATTCTGTTCCCGTTTATCGATACGTCATCATTTCAGTAATTTCTGATCTTAACTTTTGTAGTGACTTCCTTCCAGATTCCTTACTCAATTTTCATCCTTCCCATCTGAATGCTTCCTCCTTTGAAAGATTAGAAATTGAGGCTTGAAAACCATTTCAGCAGCTTTATATAACTTCCCAGGTGTAGTTCGCGCCTTTTTCAATCCGTCCCGAACAACCAATACTCCCCAGTGATTTAACCAGGAGTGAGTAAGGTTACTCATGTGATTACACGTTTCGCTTTGAGTTTGCCGTTGACCTCTGACTTTATGACACTGGGTCAAAGACCACGGCATGTATGCCACAGATTACTTAAAATTTAGCTCAACTTTCCATACATGGTCACCTTTAAAAAAACTTACATAGATTCCAGAGAAGAAGCAAGAGTCTCTCTGCTGGGTGGAGGATTCTGTGTTTCTACTAATTTGAACCTGTTAAAACTATTTCGAATGTCCTTGCAATCACTCCTGGTATATCATATTTTCTCTGACATCCTTATTTTTTTTTCTTTGTTTATTGTCTCCTTGCTTTTGAGGTGGACGTGGGCTGTTTTTATGAAACACAGATTCCTTTGCATTTTGTTTCGGCTAGGTTGGAGCCGTCAATTACACACACAGTCTTTTAGCAATTACGGTCAATTTCTTAGTTGCACCTAATATTTCGAAACGCATATATTTAGATATTTAAAATACGTAACTAAGTACGCTTTTTCCTAATGTATTTCACGTTAGTTTACACTCCTCTCATTCTAAGGTCTTATTATGATTTAATGACACATTTAATGCACATTCTCAATGTCTCATTATCCAAAGTCTGGGTTTTAACCTTGTTGTAACAATACTGTGTTGTAACACAGTATCCTTTCTCCGCCCGTTAACGTGTCTCAGTCCTCGTGCCTCCCCCGCCACTCCCGTGTCTTCTTCTGGAAATGCAGTGTCTAGTAATTCTCTTAGTGAGAATTGCCAGTAACGAACTGTCTCAGTCTCCATCTGAAAGCTTTATTTTGCTTTCATGAGATGCTGGTGAAAATTTTTATTCATTGTATTTGTTTTTCATTGCTTTTTTTAATTGCCATTCTTTTTCTTAATGGTTTTTTATTGGGGGGAGGCATTTGGTTTATTTATTGTTTTAATGGCGGTACTGGGGCTTGAACCCAGGACCTCGTGCATGCTAAGCACGTACTGTACCCCTGAGCTACAACCTCCCCCTAGGGTTTATTCTGGGCTCGGCTGTCTCTTTCGGAACCGCGCCCCAACTCCACAGGAGATGAGTTTTAAAATTAAAAGCTTGCTTTCCTTCTTTTTCTTTCCTTTCTTCCTTCATCCCTCCCTCCCTTCCTTTCTTAAAGCTCTTACAGTGTAACTTTTTTCTAACTTTCTGGTTCATTTTTGTATGAACACTAATCCCCAGACTTCAATGCTTTCAGTTAGAAGGACACCACTGTTTAAGCTGTGAAATATAATAAATTAAAACGTCCGAAGTTTCAAAGCCAAGATGATGAAACTGGTACCCCTCGTGTTGAAGGCGTTCTAAAAGATGACCCCAATATTACGCTCGACCCAGAAATCCTGGCTGCTTTTATAAATCCTCTAATGCTTGAGGAAACAGCCCTTCGACTTCATGGTCTGAGCCCAGACTTTATTTTTTCACATCCTTTCATCCTTTTTCTCCTGAGGCAATTAAGAAAATCTGATTATGCTAATTCCCACGGGCTCTCCACCCTGCAATTTCTGATACGTAAACTCTCCAATAATCCCAACCACCAGCCATGCATTAATCCTCTCGTAGGAGACCAGCTGTCTTCGGGGGCCCCCATCCTCCAGCAGAGAAAGCTTGTGTTTGTCACGTGAGTCACCCTCCCTTGTCCCCACGTCCCGCACTCCCTTCCCTCCCATGCTGACCCCTCTGAAGTTCACCAGGAGGAGCAGGAGCCATTGCGGGAAGGTCAACGCGCTTAAGTGCAAATATGAACACGCCCGAACCAAAAGGCTGCCACGAGGGGAGGGCACAGCTCAAGCGGTAGGGTGCGTGAGGTCCTGGGTTCCATCCCCAGCACCTCCTCTAAAAATAAATAAATAGGCCTAGTTACTTCCCTCCCCCACCAAAAAAATTAAATTAAATAAGTAAAAATTTAATAAGAGGCTCCCAGCGTGGAGGAGGTCTCAAGACGCCCTCAAGTTGACTCCTGGGTAATTCACACGAATCCCGTTTGAAGCTTTGCTTACAGAAGCTGGGTCACGGACAGAAAACACATGAAGATGTCATAACCAAGTGTTTCTCTTTCATCCCATCTGTAAAGGGGAAAAGAGGCGCCGAGGTCAGAATCTTCTCTCCTTAGTGCCCTCGTGACTCCGTCCTTACCTTGGTGGTTGGCGAGCCGCTCGGACTGCGCCGGGAAGGCCGGTCCTGCCAGACTCTGCGGCCGGTGAGGCGATGTCTGCTCCACCTGGTCCTGGAAAAGGGCAGGAGCAGACGGGCTCTGTTCAGAAGCAGCAGTTCACACCTGTCCCAGCCACCAGCCCCCGGCCTCCTTTCTTCCCCGATGTCCTAACTTCTTCTCGTTTATTTAACTTTTCAGTTTCAGATGATAGTTGTTTAAAATATGCTATAAAAGGGAAGTTAATCTTGAAAAGGTATAACCTTTGTTGTTTATCTGTCTTATATACATATGTTAGTTAGTATCTGCAAATCCCGAACTCCTAATTTATCCCTTCTCACTCTCTATCTCCCCTGGTACCTGTAATTTTGTTTTCTACATCTATGTTTACTGTACAGCACAGGGAACTATATTCAATACCTCGTGACAGCCTATAATCAAAAAGAATATGAAAAGAAAAAAAAAAAAATATATATATATATATGTATAACTGAATCACAATGCTGTATACCAGAAACTAACACAACACTGTAAATCAATTACACTTCAATAAAAAAAGAAAAAACAGGGACCTTGAAGAAAAGTTACTCCTGTTTTGTTTTTGGTTTTTTTTTTAGCTTAAGTTGCTTCCCCTGAATGGCAATTCAAAATGAGTCATCGTCAAGTGCAGGATTTAAGCAATGAGTACAAGTAATGAGCCTTTGCGGGAGCACCTGCCTTTTCTGTGACGATGACTGGGAATCATGCCCTAGGCGGTCTGCTATCTGGTAGGAAACACCTAGAGAATATTTCATAATCGGGTCCCCCCACAAAGCGTCGGGAGCTTAGTGATATTTTTTTAGACCTCAGGGTGAGGACAAAAATTTGAGGCAGAAGTTAAAACAGTAATATTGCAGCCAAGCGCACAACTCCAGAAAACCACCTTCATGGGTTTATAGTTGAGCCCGTGAAAGATGTATTAAAATGTGGGAGAAGACGGACATGACAAGCCGACAGCTAACATCGCACTCAATGGTGAAAAGCTGAAAGAAAGCCTTTCCTCTTAGATCAGGAACAAGACAAGGGTGCCCTCTCTCGCTTTTGTTCAACACAGTATTGGAAGCACTAGCCAGAGCAATTAGGCAAGAAAAAGAAATAAAAGGCATCCACACTGGAAAGCAAAATGTAAAACTGTCTGCAGATGATGTGGAATTATATACAGAAAACCCTGCAGACGCCATCAAAAAACTGTCAGAACTAAACAATGAATTCAGTAAGTTGCAGGGACAAAATCAGTGGTATTTCCATACACTAAAAATGAACTATCAGAAAGAGAAATAAAGAACATAATCTCATTTACAATTGCATCAAAAAGAATAAAATACTGAGGGATAAATGTAACCAAGGAGATGGAAGGCCAGTGTACCAAGAACAATAAGACATCACTGAAAGAAATGGAAGATGCAAATAAACGGAAGATATCTCATGCTCATGGATTAGAAGAATCAATATTGTTAGAGTGTCCGTATTACCCAAAGCAATCTACAGGCTCAACGCAATCCCTATCAAAGTTCCCATGCCATTTTTCAAAAGAATTGAGCAAATAATCCTAAAATTTGTGCATGGAACCATGAAAACCCTGAAGAGCCAAAGCAACCTTGAGAAGGAAGAACCAAGCTAGAGGCATCACATTTCCTGGTTTCCAACCGCAGTGGCTTCCATATCTGTGGGTTCCACGTCCAATCATTCAACAACTCTGGATCGAAAATATTTGAAAAAAAAAAATTCCAAAAAGCAAAGGAACTGCCACACACCACCAGGGTAGCACATTTCTGCTGTATTTCCAACTGCTTGGATACTGTTTATATTATAGTACGTATTGCAAGTAATCTAGAGATGATTCAAAGTATATGGAAGGATGCATGTAGATTATATGCATGCTCCACTGCTTTACATAAGGGACTTGAGCATGTGCAGATTTTGGTATCTAATGGGGGTTCTGAACCTGTTTCTCCCTGGATGCCGACGGATAACGGTATATTACAAAGCCACAGAAATTAAAATAGCGTGGTATTCTGGGTCGGGGTTTCGTACGTAGCAGAGCAGCTCCCTCGCTGCGATCTATTGAAAGTCAGCCCTCGACACAAGGGTTTGTAAAAAAAACAAAAGAAACAAATATTAATTTTAAAACAAAAATGAAAAAAAATAAGAAAAAAGAAAATAGCGTGGTATTGGTATAAAAACAGACACACAGATTACTGGAGCAAAACAAAGAAACCCATATGCATTTGGTCAATTATTTACAACAAAGGAGCCAAGAATATGTGATGGGGAAGACGGTCTCTTCGATAAATGATATTGGGGGAAACCAGACAGCTACGTGCACAGGAACGAAACTCAACCACCGCTTACATCACATGCAAAAAAATGAACTCAACATGGATTAAGGACTTGAACATAAGACCTGAAATCATAAAACTCCTCGAGGAAACCACAGATGGTACGCTTCTCAACACAGGTCTCGGGGATGCTTTTTGGAATCTGAAGTCGAAAGCAAAAATCAACAAGTTGGAATACGTTATCCTAAAAAGCTCTGCACAGCAAAGGAAACTGTCAACAAAGTGAAAAGGTACTTACTGAATGGAATAAAATAAAATACCTGAAAATTGTGTATCTGATAAGGGGCCAATACCCGAACTTATATATAAAGAACTTACTGCAACTCAAAAAAAAAAAATCCTGTAAAAACTGAGCAGGCACACTGAATAGACATTTTTCCTAAGAAAACATACAGATGGCCACCAGGTACACGGAAGGATATTCAACATCACTAACAAGCAGAGAAATAAATGCAAATCAGGACAATGAGGTGTCACCTCACACCTATGAGGATGACCTGTCATAAGGACAGGAAGTGAACAAGGGTTGGCTAGGCCGTGGAGAATGGAAGCCGTTGTGCACCGTGCGTTGGTGGGAATGCAAGCTGGCACTGCCACTGTGGGAAACAGGATGGAGGTGCCTCAGAAAGTTAAAAACAAGAGTTACCCTATGACCCAGCAATCCCACTCCTGGGCATCTCAAAAAAATGAGAATACTAATTTGAAATGATCCACCCACCCCCATGTTCATTGCAGCATTATTCACAAAAGCCAGGATATGGGAGCAACCTATGGGGTCCCTCTGCCACCAGTCCTGCAAAGTCCTCAAACATCAGAGACCCTGATAAATTTTGCAAGCCCAGGACTCCACAGTTCGCCTGCTGCAAGGGCTGCAAAATGCGCCCCCGGCCCCAAATGGAAATACACCCACTGCAAATGACCTAGATCCACTATGTGCCCCCAATATGACAGTCTACTAGTTTATTCTATTCAAGGACGCAGAGAACAAGGGGTAAGCATCAAACTGACCCCAAAAGCAAACCACTAACCAGGCTTCCCCTGGGTCCAGGAACCTCCCCCTGAGCGTGTCGATGAAAAAATTAATCAGTAGTCGATCTGAGAGAGAAATGGACATTTTTATTCGAGCCAACGTGAGTATGATAAGAACCCCGGAGACGGTCTTTCAGAAAGTCCAGAGGACGGTTCCACCGGTCAGAGACCCTGGCATGGTTATATGAGGCTGTGAGACGAAAGAGTTGTACGTCCGGTGATGGATTCCTGACAGTCACGCGGTCCAGGTCTACACGTACAAACTGAGCGGTGGGTCACGCTCATCACGGCCCCTCCCGAGATCAAGAAGGAAGGTTATCTCCTAAGAAGGTCTGGTTGGAGCAGAAACAAGACACACAGGACAGGGGAGCGAGGGGGCCCCAAAGGGGCAAAGAAAATTATGTTCAAGCATGTCTTGCCCTCAAATATGAATTTTATTTCATCCAGAGGAAGGAAAAACTCACCATGCCCGCCCCCCACTGAACCAAAGGCTGAGAGCAACACCTTCTATTTCCAGGCTCCTGAGAGCCCACACGGGAACATCTGGGCCATCTGGTCAGAGGAAGTACCAAAGAATCTTTCCTCCAAAATAGCCAGATGCCGCCCAGCCACGTCCTTCCTCCTCGTCCGCACAGGGGTTCTGCGTGCCTGACTCGACCCTGCCCCAGACCTGCCCATCTCTCCAGCCCCAGAAGGGAAACATCAACTCTTTCTGTGTTTGAGGGCGTCTATCCAGCCCCTGGTCCTTAACTACAGGTGTACATCAGAACTAAATAAACCCGGGAGAGGGCACACCCTGACCAGGTCTCCCAGCCAGGTCTGGACGAGGGACCGCAGAGACCAGGTTTTGCCGTCGGTCAGAGGGACAGTGAGTGGGAACCGCCCCCCTCCACCGGTCTGTGTCTCAGCAGCCGGGGGAAGGTGGGGGAATTCCTGCCAAAGATGATTTCCGTGTCTGAGAAAAGGAACGGAATCGCTCAAGTCGGTGCAGTCATAACTGACACGACACGTGACGCCACGAGCATCCTTCTTCGTGGGCACAGGGTTCCCCGTGCCCTGGACTTGACCGTCCGTTCCTGCCTCCCGAGGAGGTGGAAGGAGTCCCAGAGTCATTACCTTGTCGACTTTAAGCCCAACGGGTGGTAAAAAGCAGTCATCAAGTCGGTGTGTGTCCCGGTAGCCCTCTGGGGGCCACGGAGCTGTCTGGACGTGGCCGGGGAGCCCCAGGTCACCGGTCTGCACCGAAGCCCAGGGGTTGGCCCGGATCGGGGCAGACTTGCGGGGGCGGCCAGGGTGCCAGGGACTCCTCCCTCCCCTCCTGGGAGACACCCGGTGACTCAGAGCCAGGCAGCCCCTTCTCAAGGGCCGGGTCACACGGCTGTGGATGTGGGTGTGCGACACCAGGCACCCTGCCCCTGCCCGGGGGACGCACGACATCACGGCCCGTTTAAACGATTACTGGCCGGGAGGGGCTGCTGGGAGCTTGACCGAGCAGCAGAAGCAGGATGGGAGGGCCCACGAGTCCCACCACCCACCCGGCTGGCCCTCCCTTGTGAAAAGGAGACGAACAGAGACCCTACAGCCACGTGTGCTAACGCCGATACGCGGCAGGACCCTGCGGGGTGCTCCCTGGTGCAAACCTTTCTGTTCTTCCCCCCATTTCCCATTTGTAGGAAACAGGCTTCATGCAGCCGCCCGGAGTCCCAAAGGGCAGATTCAAACAGCTGTTCACCAGGGAAGGGAGGGGGTGCAGAGACAAGGGGGGAGCAGTCAGCGCAGACTCGGGGGGGGCCCTGGTTACCAAGGCTGTCACTGCCCCCAGGACCATACGTGCCCCCGCGCCTCCCTCAAACAGAAATTGAATATTACTCTGATCTGAGCCTCAGGAGGCAGCTGCAGAGAAGAAACAAGAGCTGGTTAGAACCAGCGGAGCCCAAGATGGTGCTCAAGCCTCATTATCCGCTCACTGTAACGTGTTAGCTGCTAAGTGGCATGCCCCCCCCACCCCAGCGCCGTGAAAGCCACCTACGAGGATGGAGACAAGGGTGGCTGGCCCCAGCACCGCCCAGAGCAAGGACTTGACGGCAGGAGCTACCCATCAAAGTCCACGTGGCGAGAGCCGCGGCCGGCGCTGTCCCCACCGGCCACCTCGGCCAGCGGCTCCCCGCTCGGGCATCCTGCCTCCCTTCTCCCCGCTGCAGGGCTGTCTTCCCGCTCCCTCCTCTGAACAATAAAGTGGCTGTTCACTTGGTCCCTCTGCCTCCGCTGGGAACGCATTCTTCCACAGTCGATGGCAAGGACCTGCACATGGGTGGCTTCCTAATTTAGAGGGTCCCCCATCTATCAATGATACGACATCCATTTGTGAGAGCGGCCAGCAGGTAGGACCTGAATCCACCTTGGGCTCCCCAGCAACTCCGTCCGGGATGCGAGCCCACAGGACTCCCTGTTCCCATCCTGGTCCCTTGTCCCTCCTCCATCACAGAAGCTGACCATCCCCCCCACACACACACACTGAGCTTCAGGGAGCCTCAGAGGACCAGGGCCAAATGCCACCCACAGGCTGAATTCCTCCAGGGGGCAGAGGGAACCGGGCCACAGCCACACAAGGGTCTGGAATTCACGGGGGGAGTCACTAAGTGCTGAGCGACAAGGAGGCTGATGAGAGCCCAGCCTTGAAGTTGGGGAGATCTGGGTCAAAATCCCCGGGACTGAGCCGGGCCACAGCCCCTCACACCTCCAAGCTTCAGCTCCTCGTCTGTGGAGGGGATCCAATCCTGAGAGCCCCCTCGGGGGGCGCGCAGAGCACCAGACACCCGGCTTCCTCCGCCCGAAGCTCCCCACCTTCTCTCTCGGCACGCCTTGCTCTGCCACACCGTCTACACTCAAACCCGGGCCCCCCACACCTGCCCTCGATCAGCAGAACCAGGAGACGCATCTCTGCCTGGAACTTCTCCGACAACAATCCTAGAATCTGGGAAGGGTTCTCACTGCCCTGGTTAACCAGGAAAAGGCCCCAGGGGTTCATATGATGTAACCCTCAGTGGTGACCCTTCCCCATCTCTGTGTCCCTCTGGCACATGCAGGGCAGAAGGCCGGTGTGACTGCAGCCCCGGGCAAGAATGTGGAGGCGGACTGAGAGCACTGGGTCCGCACTGCATCCCACGTGGGTTCCCACACCACACCTGGACCAGGTGTGACGGCTCCCCTGACAGCAGGTGTGAGGCAGAGCTGGGTGGGGCAGAGAGAAGCTTCCAGAAGCAAGGTGAAGGGCACCGCGGACAGGTCAGGCCATGCTCCCTTGAGGTGAATCTTCCAGGGGGCTTTGTGCAAAGCAAGTGGTCAAGACAAACGTGAGGGAGCAACACTGTTGGTTGGGATGTAAACGGTGCGGCCACCATGGAGAACAGCACAGAGGTTCCTCAAAAAACTAAAAATAGAACCACCATATGATCCAGCAGTCCCACTCCTGGGCATATATCCAGAGGGAACCCTAATTCAAAAAGACCCTGCACCCCAGTGTTCACAGCAGCACTATTTACAACATTCAAGACGTGGAAATAGCTTAAATGTCCATCAACAGATGACTGGATAAAGAAGATGTGGTATATTTGTACAATGGAATAGTACTCAGCTGTCAAAAAGGACTAAATAATGCCATTTGCAGCATTTCAGAACGGCAGGGCCAGCATGGACACGTGGACACTTGCAGAAGGTGATGCGGGGTCCTGGGGGGCCCAGGACCTCACCCACCACGTGCCCGGGGGACACAGCTCTGATGGGGTGGGGCGGGCCCTGCTGTGACGTGAGAAACGAGGGAACTTCTTGGTTCAGAGCTCTGGGGGTTTTACAGCTGCAGACAGTGGGTTGTAGGCCTCAATTTATAAGACCCCAAAGACCTCTCATTCTTGGATGACTTAAACCCACACCCCCCCCCCTGCGGCTCTTTGGGCCAGACACTCTGGCCTCTGGTCCCCAAAAGAGCACCATTCCCAGGCCTGCCTGGGCACCACCCTCAGCTCTGGGCACTTCCCTGGGGAGGTCCCTGGCCCCCGGCTCCTCTCCCGCTGTCTTATTTGCTTCAGAATCATTGTTATTATTCACGACTCTTTTATTCACCACTTTTGCCACGTCCACCTGGCCCACTGTCAGCACTGACACCGCACATGGCATCCGGATGGTGTTCCGTCAGCATCCAAGGAATTAAAGCTCACGGCCCTGGACCGGACTTCCTCTAGCCCCCACACGCCGGACACCACAAACCCCCTTCCAGCAGGGAAACTGAAACACTGTGTGACTTCCCGCAGGGCCGCAGGGCGACAACTGCACAGTTTAAAGGAGGAACCTCAAACAGCGACGCCGCCCATCCCTGCCCCCCAGCCCGCCCCCACGCCAATCTGCTGCTCGGACGTCATCACTGAAGCCGAAAGCCGGGGATGCAGAAGCCCCCGGGCTCTCAGGTGCCTGTGCGTGCAGGAAAAACCCCGAGTTTGCAGCGACTCACGCGCTGAACCCCACACCTAATCCAAGCCACAGCCTTCAGCGAGCGGCTAGAAGGGGAAAATGATCCGTTCGTGGAAGATCTTAAGAAGAAATTCTCCCCCTATAAAAAGTGGGGAGGTTTATCTAATTGGCTGTAACCGCCGGTTACTCAAGAGTGAACTCATTGTAAATCATCGGCTCTTCTGAGAAATTCTGGAACGCGCGTCTGATTTTCCAGGAACAGAGGATGAGCGCTGCCAAGTCAAGTGCTGGATTCTTCCGAGAGCACGACACGGCCCTCGGAAGCCACTGAAGATGACACAGCGCTTCCTCCCGGGGTGATGGGAACAGTGGCGGCCGTGCCCAGGCCGGGCCGCCGCTCCCTGGCTCCGGCAGAGGGGCCTCGGGCCGCGGGCCCGCACGCAGCTAACGTGGCCTGGAAGCCAGGTGCCGCCAGCAGCTGGCTCTTCTGCCATCTGTCTGGCCCAGAGGAAGTCGGGGATGCCGGTGGGATGAGCTCAAAGGGCCACTTTAGCGCTGGGACCTGCCCGACATCCCGTGGCCCTTCAGCTCTGCTCTGTACCAGGGAAGCAGACACTGCCCAGCTACCCTGCAGACACGCGTCCCCGGGGCGCGTCTCCCTGGCAGGTCACTGAAGCCATCCCCTTGGGGCTAACGGTGCGAAGTGCGAGGAGGCGGGGGGCTGGGGTGAGGGGTGCGTTCTGGGCCCAGAGAACCGGCCAAAGCTAACTGGCCACATGGGAGTTGAGCCCACAACCCGTGGACACAACACGGAGCTTTAACCCACAAGATGAGGCAACCACGGCCTCTTTGAGAAGCAGAGAACGGTCACGCGAGAGGCAGAGGGCAAGGCCTGGAGCAGAGCCCACCCACTAAACAGGCCAGTGGTCACCCCGGCTCCGCTAAGGTTGTGACCCTCTTTTCTCACCACAAAGTGATTCTGGCTTTGTCTCAAACCCCGTAATCACGGGGAACAGTGTTCCTAACCTTCACTCTCTCCCCGACAGTGTGTTTCTCTCTGACACCCCCCAAACAACGACAAAGACATCTGTCAGCAGCCATGACGCTACGGGCCAATTATCATCCTTGGAGCTAACAAGAGACTCCACAGGCGAAGGGAGAGAAAGAAGGTCAGAGACAATGAAACTCGGATGGAGGGTGGACAGCACACAAAACGTCGGGTTCCCACTGGGAGAACGGAGAGCGACATGGGTACCAGTCTTTGCAAGGCTGAAGGATGGGTCGGGATCAACCCAGACTCCCTCGCCAAATCCAGAGAGCTGAGGATGAACGGCTCCCTCTACGTCCTAAAGTGCAAGTTCAAATGCAAGTCGGCTTCAGCGGAGGAAGGAAACTGACAGGTGGAACCTGCCCAGCAGCCCGTGCCGAGGTCTGGGGGAGCCCGGTCCCCCACAAAGCCCCGCCTGACACCACGGCGGGGAAGGACGCCATCAGGGAAGGGTCCCCGGCCGCGCCCTGTGAACTCACTCATCCCAACATCCGCCACCGTCCCCACCCGCCTTCTGGAGATGTTGGGGGGCCCAGCAGGGGACGACCAAGTGCCCGCGTCATCGCAGACAAGTCTGCGCTGCAATGAACACCTTTTAGAAAAGGATGCCATGGTCAAAGGGGACCCAGTGACAAGCTCTCCCAGGGCAAAGCAAAGAAGACCACGCAATGGTGCCTGGTGGACCGCCCCCCGGCTTGGGCATCTCTTTGTCGGCCCGGCAGCGACGGAGTGGGACAGGTTAGCAAATGCACCTGTGCTGGGGCCCTCGGCCAACACCAGCGCGGGGACCTGACAGCCACGCTCAGCCGTACCTGGTAGTAAGGATGGTGCAAGAAGGAGTCTGGACAGCCAGCTACAGCCATAGGATCTTCCTCGTCTCCAAATGACACGGACCGCGTCACAGCACCTGGAATAAGGACAGACCGTGAGACACCAAGGCGGAAAAGTCCACAACTCACCCCCGGGTCACGAGCACTTGTGAAAATGATGTGTTTCACACGGGTAACTGAGAAACAGTTTCCTAACCAGGAAGGCATTGCAACTTTGTATCTGTGATGACAAAAGGCATTCTCATTCATCGTTTGTAGAACGACTGAAAAATTGTACCAATAATTTGTCTTTTTTTATTCCTTTGGTTAAAGGGGGTTTACTGGCGAATTCAGCCTGCTGCCTTCGTCCCGGGGGGTAATTCTGAAGGTTAAATCTTCCTTGGCAAGAATTCCACTGTAAATAATGGACTGGAGTCTGTCCATTTTCACTGAGTTTTGAACCTGGGATAAAAATTTAAATGATCTTCCTCGTAAAAGTTCACACTCTCTTCCTCCTTGGACTGCAGTTCAGGAAAACAGTCCGGGCAAAGTCAAAAGTTTGCCGATTCGAGAGTCAACAGTTTTCTTCGCACTGTCAATATTGACACTTCTGGACCCAGCTGCTGAATACGGACTTGGCTTTTTTCTTTTCAATTCTTTTTTTTTTTTTCTTTCCCCATCTTCGGGGCGACTTGTACCAGACGAAAATGATGCAACTGTCAGGAACTTGAAAACTGGGGCACTCAGTAGCACTTTTTGGGAAAAGCGTGCTGGGTTCCTACCCGAAGTCCCAGGGACTTTGGCCGACCGCGACCTGTCTTCCATCATAACCGATGACAGATGACATCTGAGGTGGATTTAGTCTCTGCAGTGTTCCCTATGCCACCACGATGGCTCTGACATTCGAAAGACAGCCAGGATGCAGGGAGAACACTGAAGGATCCTTGTCCCCTCCCCTGCCCCCCGCCCCGCCCGGGCTCAGCGAGCACAAAGGCTCCACGCAGCCCCCTCTGGTCCTCCCTCTTCTGCTCCGTCTTCCTCATTACAGATGCTGCTCACAACTGATTTGATTTCAAGGCACAGCGATGCGCTGAAACCCACAATTTGAAAATAGGGTCAGGGCTGGGTCTGTGGTCACCGTCCCGCCTCCAAGCTCACCCACCGGCTGTCCTCTGCGCACACGCCCACCTGCAGCGCGGAGGCCCCTGCCCAGGGGCCGGCCGCCCCTTCACCCCGCACCTGTCCACACACCTTCCCTCCGGGCTCAGGGTCAGCAATCCACCCACTCCACACTGTTCCCCAGTGCCCACCTGAAACTCTGGCCCACTCCTGGGGAAACATGCTCCCAGGACCCCTGAATCACAGACTGGGTGATTGCACCCTTTCTAATTTTATGTAACCACAGATTCAAAAGGTGCATTTAAGACTGCTGGGAAAGTCTGCCACTGCTGCTCGGGAAGTCGGCTTTGTACTCTTGACAGCGTCCCCTCCTTTCTCTTCTCTCCCCCGTCACCAAGGCTGTCCCCTCACCCCCCCCCCACAGGACCCTCAGGGGACAGCCAGCATGCCAGCCTCTGCCGACCCGACAAGCTCATCACCCGGTCACCCCCACTTCACGGCCACAGCCAGCACCCGGCATCAGTCCTCATCCACTTGCGGGCAGTTAGCAAATCCCTCCTTGTTCAAACATTCAGCCTTGCTCCCTGCGACACCTGGACAGCAGGCAGGAGGGACACCCAGGGAGGAGGACTGGATAGACTCATAGTATGATGTATAATTTATAAAACTAAGTAGCATAATTGTGTCTGGACAGGTTAAATAATAAAATTTGGTTTATAAATTCAATGTTCTGGTAATCGTTTCAGAACAAATTTAAGTCAAACCATTCTGCTGTACACCGTAAACTGATACAGGGCTGAATGTCAACTCTATCTCAGTAAGACTAGGAAAAGTATTTATCATTTTTTTAAAAAGAAAAAAAAAAGACATATCATATAATTCATCAATCCCACTCCTGGGCATGTATCTAGAGGGAATTCTAATTTGAAAAGACACCTGCACCCCAGTGTTCATAGCAGCACTATTTTCAATAGCCAAGACATGGAAGCAGCCTAAATGTCCACAGACGGATGACTGGATAAAGGAGCTGTGGTATATTTATACAATGGAATACTACGCAGCCATGAAAAAGGATAAAATGATGCCATTTGCAGCAACAAATGGATGGACCTGGAGATTGTCATACTAAGTGAACTAAGTCAGACAGAGAAAGACAAATACCATATGAGATCACCTATCTGTGGAATCTTAAAAAAAATGGCACAAATGAATTTATTTACGAAACAGAAAGAGACTCACAGACATAGAAAACAAACTTACAGTTACCAGGGGGGAAACGGTGGGGGGCAAGGACAAATTAGGGAGTCCAGGATTTGCAGATACAAACTACTATTTTTAAAACAAACAACAAGGCCGTGCTGTACAGCACAGGGAACTGTATTCAATATCTTGTAATAACATATAATGATAAAGAATCTGAAAAAGAATATATATGTGTGTAATTGAATCACTATGCTTTACAGCAGAAACTAACACACTGCAAATTAATCGTACTTCAATTTTAAAAAAAGAAAAGAAAAACACAGAAAATTACAATCAAAAAAGAGAAGTTTCAAATCTTAAAATAAATCACTGCAGGACTTTTTCAAAGGAAAGCTGCACCCTTCATAAAGGCCAGAAGACCCTGCCCTTTACGAGGAGAAGTATAATTGAGCAATGTTCGTGATACATTAAAGCAGTCACTTGTAGCACTGAAAGCAGAATATTCGCATTTCAAATCATCATAAGAGGATAAAAAGAAACGAGGAATACTTTAAACATCAAAGGGAGATGAAGAAGCATTCAAAGCAGAAAAAATTGATTCAGAAGACGGATGACCGGGACCAGGAATGTCAACCATCCCATTCCTTTCTTTTCAAAATAATACTCAAAAATATTCTGACGTTAAAAAAAAAGCCAAATTGAAATAGACAAGCTTTAAAAGGCAAGCTAGAAAAGGGAGCGACACAGAGCAAGCAAACAGATCCATGACCAAAAGCCAAACTGAAACACACAACAGCCAGGGCTGCAGTGAGACGCGTGTGTGTGCAAACACAACATGCACACACCTACAGAGAGCACCCTTGGAGGATTCCCACTGTTTACAAGAGGAAAATGAAGTGTGAGGGTCAAGGTCGTAGTGATGGGAAGGCCTGAAGGAGGTCAGAGAGCTCAGGCCAGAAGTCCACGCTCTTAACCAGATGCCTACTGTCCTGGGGTTTTCAATAAATTGCAGGCGGACAGCCCAGGCATCACTTGGAAACGTGTAAACGTGCAAATTCTGCAGCCCAGATGCAAACCGACTAAATCAGAAAGTCTGGGGCTGGGCCCTGCAAGGCACTGCGTGCTCACTGCACACTGGCTGAGCTCGCCCCCATTGCTGGTCCCCACCCACATCCAATCCATTTCCGGCAGTTTTTAAAAACCCCAGGTAACCCGTGAAAATAAAATCTTGAAGCCTTGCATTGCTTTAAGTGCTGTGGGTGTTTCTGCCTGTAAGGACCACCCTTCTCATCTCTTTCCTTTACAATTATTAGTCCTTTTTTTTATGATGTTTGCAAAGGAAAAAAAAAAATCGGGAGAAAATTGCAAGAAAGCTTTGAAGAGTCACACCTCACTTTGTGGGGGCTGGGGAGCGGGACCTCCCGCCACGGAGCTGTTTGAACTGAATACACCATCATTTACTCAAAATGCTGTAACGGAATCCCAACTGGAAGCTTGTGCTTCGTACGTTTTTGCCTTTTTAAAAATCCATTATTTTTTTCCCGTGCAATTTTTTTTTTAAGATTTTTAACTTTTTTTTGTAAAAACATGTATTTGTGTGTGGGGGGTGGGATAATTAGGTTTATTTGTTTGTTTCTTTTTTTTCAGAGGAGATGCTGGGGCTGGAACCCAGGACCTCTTGCATGCTAAGCATGCACTCCAGCCCTTCGAGCTATACCCTCCCCCTCCTATGCAAATAGAAAGAATCCTTAAGTTCAGTCTTTTCTCCTGCAGGCATCCGTGGGAGGGGGCTGAATGACCATCACGATTACCTGCTGCAAAGAATGACCCCATCGTTTCAAACGGTGTGTCATTAAGCACGAGGGTGTAAATCTGCCCACGTGTGTGACAATGACCCACGATTTCCCGTTCTCCATCCTTTGAAAGGGAGTCCTGTGAAATGGGCTCTGCGAGTTTCAACAGGACATCACCCCAGCCGGGCAGCCCGTCCTCCAGCTGTCCTCTGCCCAAATCCAGGGCCCGGGGCTAGGACGCAGACTCCCCAGAACAGGGACTCCTCTCGGTCATTCCCCTCTCGGCTTTGCCGTCTGTCTGCATCCGTCTGCACAAACCTTGATAAAGGATCTTCTAAACTCACTGCCTCCACCCCTCAAAGCTGTGCACTGACTGTCTGAGAGGCCCCACGCTCTCCAGGGAGACTGTCTCAGCTGCCCGAACCCCACTCCTCTCGGGGCTCCTCCTGGGCTCCACGGAAAGTCCTCCTGCCCGTCACACGGAGGTGCTCCCGGAGGCCCTCTGGTCCCCACGCCAGTCTGCACACAGCTCCGTCTTCCAAGTGACCTCACTCACCCCCGCGGCGTCCACCTCCGTCTCAGCAGGGACGTGGTCCCATCCTGCCCTCTGGTCACCACGCTGCCTGTAGTCCCCACACCCCAGCGCCACCCCCGCCTGGTAAAGGACACCTGGTCCCACCCGTGGGCAACCCACCCTGGTTAATGGGGCACAGCCCACAGACCTGCACGCCCCCCACCCCATCTGGGAGCATTTAGGGACCAGGCCAGGACTCAGGGTGCAGCCACGCGAGAGGACAAACTGGCTTTAGAAAGCCGAAGACTTTCCACCTTGGCTCCTCCCCGGAGAACCGCATCACTGAGAGCTGTGACACAGGGAGCAAACAGGTGCCCGCGCCCCCTGCCCTGCCCCTCGAGGGCCTCGGGAGCTCCAGGCCCCAGCCCAGCTGTGGGAGCCCTCCTCGGGCTGGAGGAGAGGGCATCGGAGCGAGCAACCGCGGTCAAGGGAGGGGTGTGCAGCTTGGAACTTTTGGGGGATTCCCCCCCAGAGCAATCTTGGGGTCACACTCTGTGGTCCCTCTGAGAGTCCAGCTCAATCCAAGCAGGGCAGGACCCCCACGGACAGATGCAGCTCCCCACGCCGTGCTTCCCACGTCGGGGGACCCCACTGCGAAAGCCGCCGTTGATAATTCGATTTCAAACCCCAAACGGGGGGATTAGCTGTGAAGCGAGGCTGCGCTTCCACACTGTGTCCCCGCCCAGAGGTGCCTGATCGGGCTCCCGCCTTGGGAGGGGGCTGCGTTCGCCTAGGACCACCAGGAGGAGCGACACAAGGTGTAGGCTGGTCAGATGGCCCAAGAAGACGGGGCTCGGGGCGCTCAGGGGTATCTCCTACCTTTTTCAGGTGGGTCTCTTCAACACCGTGAAGGCTGGTCAGAACCCAGGCCCTGGCCTCCAGGCATGTCAGCGCCACTCGTAAGGGCTCTGGTGTCACAGGTGAAGGACCAGCGTGGGTGCATCACCCAGACCCCGGATGGCCAGGATCCTCCGTGTGCCCACGCCGCCCGCAGAGTGAAGACAAGGTCCCAGACGCCCGGCCCCGTGCCCTGAGCCTCGGACACCGGAGAGGGCATGCTGAAATCAGCCACGGAGCACACGTACGGGGGCTGCGAAAGTTCGAGAAGTTCGCAGTCCATGGGAGTGAGGGTGGGGGCTGGAGATAATATGGCTCCTCTAACCCCGTAGGGGGACTCGTCCCTGTCTTCATGGACCCCCTCTATTTCTTCATCCTTGCCGACTCACCACCCCAGGAAAAATCGGCTGTCATGTCCGCTTCCAGAGAAACACGAAAACTTCACACGTGTTCTTCTGGAACTTGGAACAGGACATGCGAAATGGCACTTGGCACCTGGGGTAAGGCTGAGCCTTGGGAAGAACCTGCTGAGTGAGCCTGAAGCGTTAAACATCCTTCCGTTCTGCGCTGTGGGCAGTAAATGCCACGGGGAGCAAGAGGTCGGGAAGGCAGGTGATGAAAAGGAGAAATGAGGTGGGAAAGGGAGGAGGGCAAGATGGAGACACCCCACAACCCCCGTACCAAGGACTGTGGACCCCAACTCCCCAGCCCCTCTTCAGCCCGTTGGCCCGGGGGTCCCTCTGTTAGGGGCTAGTTCAAACATCGCCACATTGAAGACTTCAACCCCAGGGCCTCAGAATGTGACTGTATTTGGTGACACCACTTTGAAAGATGTAATGAAGGTAAAATGAGGTCTTTACAGGGACCCTAATCCCATATACGACTGGTGTCCTTCTAAGAGGAGACAGAAACAGATCACGAGACGAGATGGAGACACATCCTGAGAGGACACAGGGAGGAGACGGCCCTCTACGCACCAAGAGACGCCGCCGAAGAAACCAGCCCTGCCGACAGCTTGATCTCAGACTTCTGCCCCCCCCCCAGAATTGGGAGGAAATCCACATCTGTTGTCAAGCTGCCCAGAAGGTGCTATTTGTTACATGGCAGCACTGACTGATACACTCTCCAGTACCCGCCATCCACCCTGGGGTGAAGGTTCCAGCAGGCGCGTTGGCTGGAAGACGACTCCAGCCTCAACCCTCTAAGGAAGACCTGGGACCCGCTGACAGCATGGTAAGGACCCCACAGCCGGGCTGGTGCATTTCCACAATGCCCGCTGCAGGTGAAGCCCTGCCCTGGACAACATGAGACGTGTGTCCTCATCGCCGAGCTACGGGGGCAGCCCCTGGGGATCCCCCAGCCCCACCCAGCTCAGCTCAGAGAGCAAAGACGGGGAGGGGAGGGGAGGCCACAGAGCAGGAGGGGGCTCCCTGCAGAAACCCTGGAAGAAACGGCCTATTGTGACCCGACGCCCTTACTGACCTCCCCTGAATCAGTACTTAACAGACCAGATGGGTCTCCTGCAAAGAAAAGCCCCGGCCACCGGTGGAGGTCACCCAAGGCTTACCTGCTGGAGGCTCGCCCAGGCCCTGCGTGTCTGGCGGCCGCCCGGCTGGACTGGGAGGACCCAGGTGAGGAGCAGCGGCTGGTCACGGTCAAGGTCACGGGCCCGCTGCTCCCCGCAGCCCCGTCCTCGGGTTCAGCATGGCGTGCAAATCCAAGGCTGGAAAGGCAAAGAAAGAGGCTGTCACTGAACGCACTGAACTCGCACCGACGTGGACTTCACGCTCTGCACCCCGGGATAACGTTTTTTAAAAGAGACACACAGAATATTGTTTTTCAAGGAGATCCTTTCAAAGATGGACTCTGGAAGAAGTCCACAAGAGGCACGTCTGGAGTCACCACGTCACCTGACCGCAGGGACAAACAGAGGAGCCCTGGGAAGTCACTGGGCTCCCAGGTCACTGCCCGTCGGCTTCCCGCACGCGGCGGGTAAGGAACAGGCCTCTTCAAGGCCAAGGTCACCCACAAGGCAGGCTGCGAGCGCTGATCAGCGCGCACGTTCCTCGCCGGGCCCTGCCAGGCCGCCGCCCTCAGCCCTGCCCACGGGGACCGCCACCATCCCGCATCCCAGACCGGGTTCCGGTGTCCGGTGCCCCGTGCCGCGAGCTCCTCCACGTGGCCCCTGAGTGTCCCCCGGGAGGGAGGGAGGGAGAGCAGGCGACCTGCACGTTGAATCCCGGCCACTGCCTTTGGCTCATTTATCCAGCTCCCATTCCTGCGGGCCGAGGCGCTGTGCGAGGCGTGGAGGACAGGGTGGGGACCGAGACAAACGCCGGCCCTGCCGGAGTGAGTGTTGAGCCCCCCGGACAACGGTGTCCCTCACCCTGGCCCCTCCGCAACGCAGGGGACAGAAAGGCCGCCTCCCTGAGGATTTTAACACACGGCACTGGAACGCCACGGAATCTTCCTCCGCCTAAATGAGACGCACTCGGGCCAGGACGCGGCGGGGAGGTCAGCCCACACCGGCGATGAGCATCTTTAGCAGCCTGTGTCCCCAGCTCCGAAATCGGCACGAGGCTGTACCTCCCCCCAGGGCGTCTGTGAGGATGCAGTGAGCTAATGCAGGGACAGACTCAGCATCGCACCCAGAAAATGATCGACAAGAATACAGTTATCTCCAACTACGGCACGTCCAACAGCTCTCCGACCGTCGGACGCTGAACGCGTCGGCCGCCTGCAAGCTGTGAAGCCTGCGACACATGCAGGGCACGCTGGTCTTCTGGGATCAAAAGGGAAACTCCTGGCGTGTGATCAGCTGTCTGCTCAAAGCTGGGCATGAGCTGCACGCACGGAGGCGTTTTATTAAAGGTGCCTGCTCTCACCCTCAAAGATTTGTAAGTCTGGGAAGCATGATAAGGTGTATTCTGAGTGGAACATCTCTGAATTCTGGTTAAAAAAAGAGTTAAAAAACTCAAGGTAAAAAAAAAAAAGGTGACTCAAATAATGGGCTGGAATGTCACGTTGGGAAGTGAACCTGGGGTGACGGGATGGCAGCTGAAGCCTCTGGGTCACCTGTAACCCTCAGACGCTAAGACGTGTCCCCTCTTCCCCGGAGAACTTCATCTTCTCCTGGATTCCAATCCAAACGCCCCAGGACCACTTCCAAACACATTGTTCACGCAGCTGCCTTCAAATTTCCAACACGTGCCTGGCAGATTGGCTTTTTTTTTTTTTTTTTTGCAATAGGCAAAATAAATTTATCTATAATGAAGCAAAGACGACCTAAGAATTACCTGTCAGACTGCTCACCGCTTCAACCATTCTGGGCTATTGGATGTTGAATTTCACATCGACATTACACTGATAAAACAGAGACCATAAGATTTTTGAACTTGAACTGATAAACTGAAATGTTCCCAAGACCCAGGATCTCCAGGACCGACCAACAGACACGAGGCAGACAAACCTCTAGGCTCTGTTTCCAGAGGCCCCACCCAGAGCCCCCACATCCCCACCTCCCTGGACCCCGGCGACGCCCTACAAGCTCCCCGCGCCGACCTGGCCGGCTGCGCGCCCACCCACAGGGGAAATGGCGCCCTCTCGTCCCCAGTCGCCCATCAGGCAAAGTCACACTCCCCACCCAGCTTCACGGCCAGACACGACACACACGTCAAATCTTAAAGAATATACGAACTTGGGCAAAAAAAAATAAATAAATAAATGCCTTAACTTACTTCCAAAGGGTTCCAGAAACAAAGGACCTCTTGGTTGCCCTTTCGTGTCTTTGGTATCTTCCAGAAATTCCTGAGTTAACGTCAAGTTTTCCTTCGGTCCAACTTTCTCCCACTGAATATTTAGAGTCATAACAGTGACTATTTAGACACTCAACAACCCGGAGCGCTCGTGAGGGGAATGTCCAGCCCGTTTGGAATGAGGTCTGGGGCTTCTTAAAAGAGGACAGAATATCCTTAATCAAAAAAAAATTTTTTTAAATTAAGTTTTGTGAGAAGGTGCTTGTGAAGACAAAGTGAGAAATACACGAATGAAACGGGATGGAAGACGAGGCCAAGCTTTTTAAGCAATTTTAACACTTCTGAATGCTGCTGCTGGCGCCGGCCGACAGCTTAAAGAAGAAGGGACAGTTGACACCATAGTGTCACCCGCCCCTCGCTGCCCTCGCGTGCACCCGCACGGGACCACGGAGGCTTGCGTCGTCGAGACAGCAGAACTGAGAACCAAGGATGCTGGAACAGGAGGAAGTTACAACGGGGACATTCCCACCCAAACGCCAACACCAGGAAGGGCCCTCCCATGGGAGCCTGTCCACCAGGCGACACTCGGCGCTCCACCCACAGGGATGGAGGGCGTGGCCCAGGACAGGGTGCTCACATCTCAGGAAGAGCGTCCCACCTGTCCGCTGTCACGGAAACCGATAAAACGTAACCAGACCTAAAAGATCCACGATTTGAGAGAGAGAAATTATTTGGGAGAGATTAAACACCTGGATGGATGGAAATATGCTAAGTTCCTGGGCGGGGGAGGGTGTAGCTCAGGAGCGCATGCCTAGGGCGCACAAGGTCCTGGGTTCAATCCCCAGCCCCTCCATCAAATAAAAAAAAAATTATTATAAATAAGTAAATAAACCCAATGACCGCCCCCCGACCAAAAAAAAAAAAAAAGGAATATGCCAAGTTCCTAAATAGGAAGATCAACCAGCACAAAGATGTCGAGTCTCTCATACAAGCAATTCATTTACAAATTAAAATTGGTTTTGCAAACGAGATGCACGACCGACCTGGATTCTTTAAAACTGACAGAAAAAGCGGGAAGACTGTCGATCCGTGAGCGTCACGGGAGAACTACTCACTTCACGTTGTAAGACATCATAGAGCAAAAGCGATTCAGACAGTGCGGTAATGGCCGGGGACACACGCTAGTGTCCAGCAGGAAGAGTGGGGTCTGCAAATGTGAATGTGAGTGTCTCATGGTAGCACCATGTGTTACACGAACTATCCTAGCAGGAGTGTGTCTGCATCTTCAAACGCCTGCAACCTGGCACACCCAGGGTCCGTGGGACTGGAATCCCTGGGCACCCCCCTTTCTTGGCTCTCCCAACAAGATGAAGGTGACAACTGCGGCAAAGACCGGACGGCAAAGACTGTCACCCTTCCCTCACCTCTTAGACGTCAGACATCCCACCAAATGCTCTCTGCCGGAGGCTGTCGGAGGTTGAAAGCAGTAAAGGCACGTGAGAGACAAAACAAGACACAAACATTAGTGGTTCTTGATGAAAAATAACTAAATACAGTCAATTCTTGAGGGAGAAGCATGGTCCCATTTTACAGATGGAAAAACCAAGGCTGGAAGCCGGAAAAGCACCTGCTTCGGTCACTCAGCTTTTCTGTTTTTTTCAGTCACACTGTTTGCAACACGGTTTATCTTTCTCTTTGAGAGAGAAAAATAGCCGAAAGAAAGAGCATGAAATTCAAAGCAAAAAAAGATCGAGGGAGCATTCCCGCTTGCAGAAATTCAGATTTCAGCGTGGGGTCTTAAATAAGGAGCCGTCTTCACCTGGCAACTGGCACCTGTCAGACACCTCCCACAGGAGGAAGACGCACCAGAAACCTCCCCATTAAATGAGGGCCAGGCAGCGTGCGATTACACTGTTAGCCACAACTGTTTTAAGATCCTAGACAACACGGTGAGACAAGGAACAGAACCGAAGTGTAAATGTTGACCAGGAAAAGATCAGCCGGCGTTATGCGCAGACGAAATGCGGGGCTATCAGCGAAAAGAGTTGGTGCTAATGCCAGCATCTAACAGGATGGAGCTCCCAGAGTCCGCACATCTCAGCCCTCGGGTATGTGGGCACCGAGCCTGCAGAACAAAACGGCCTCCACGCTGGGTCTGTTTCTTTTACTTTAACCTTTGTACCTACTGTTTTCCCTACAAGTTAAGAATGTTGCCTCGAGCCTGAAATAGACGGGAGAGCCCATTCTCCAGGCTCTGACCTTTAAGGGTGTAACACTTTCCCATTCATTTAAAGATAACAAGTTGCAGAATAGAAAATAACATTTGTTTTGTTGGAGGTTTGCAGGGGCACCATGACCTGACCCCCGGGGACAGCTGCAAGAACAAAGAATTCCCACACCAAGAGGTTTGCACCAGCCAACCACATCCCATCTCCTTTTAATATAAAAGGAGCCTGAATTCTAACCTGGGGAAGAGGGTTCTTTGGGACACGGGTCCACCATCTTCTTGGTCTGCTGGCTTTCTGAATAAAGTTACTATTCTCTGTCCCAACACCCTGTCTCTCGATTAATTGGGGAAAACAAAACTTTTAGTGAGGAACCTGAAAGAAACTGGCAGGAGGACGTGGAGGGGAGCCAAGCCCTTCCCTCCCGTCAGTGAGCGGTGAGGCCGGTACCACCCCAATGAAGAGCCCAGTCTTCCAGGGTCTCCGTCTGCAGGTCCCCAGACAGCGAGCAGACACGGAGGCCTGGAGAGCCCACCTGGACGAAGCAAATGGCAATGCAGGGATGAGAAGTAAGACCAAGGATTCCTGGCTATCGCTGCTCAGCTAGACTCAGGCAAGTCCTGCTCCTGATGGACATAAACACACCATGAACATGACGAAATGCCCTAAGATGAACTATGGAAAAAGAGGATGGTGTTCCTAAGCAAGATTCTTAACCCGGAGGCCAGGGAGGAAAAATCAACTCCTTTACAGCGGAAGGCCCTCTGAATAAAATCAAAAGACACGCCGACAGCCTTGGGAGCAACTGCTCTCAGCACAGGCAGCAAAATGCATTCAGTAAACCTCTTGTTTATTAAAACAAGAAAGCATGAGTGGCCCGGCGTAAAAACAGCGAAAAGACGGAAGCAAACAATTGGCCAAACACACGTGGAAACCCACTCAACTCCACAGGTAACCACGGGAACACAAACTAGGACGGCCACAAGTGAGCTATACATTTTGACTCATCAGGCTGCCGACAGTTTTAAAACCAGGGTGGGCCCCGGGGGCTCGGCACGGCCTGGGAGGCAGGGCTCCCCTAAGCTGGCGGCGGGGTACCCTGAACACACTCTGGGCGGCCATCTGGACAAGCACGTCCCACACTTCAGCCTTCGGGGCAGGAATCCCACTTCTCGTAACTCATGCTCGTGCACCAGGCGACTATTGCCACGGTCTGCAGCCCAGGAATGCTGGAGGTGACCCAAATCCACCTGCCTGGCACCATCGGCTCACAGCAGCGGCCCCCGGCAGGTACACACGGGAGAACCCAGGGGTCCGGCTCCAGCCCCCGCTTCTCTCACCCCTCCCTCCCATGCAACCCACCAGGCCAGTCAAGTTTGGCTGCAGAAGTATCTGCAACCATCCACTATTTCCATCTCAGCTGCCAACACCAGGCCACCACTCTCATCTGCCCCGGGACCATCTCCCACCATCTGTGCCCTCTCCCCTTCTGAGGCCAGCAGTGGGCTTCCGATGCACCCCAGTGCCCACCCACAGCCACCAGTCCAGATCCAGGGGATCCTGTCCCCACCTCGGGCTCCCAGGGAGCGGCTGACCCAAGACCGATCCCGCCCGCTGGCCGCCTCCAAGTCCTGACGCTCCCCACCCTGGTGGCCTTTGCATGTTCCATGTCCTCTCGCAGGGACGTCCCCACCTTTCTTCCTGCTCCCCTTGCAACCGAGTCACCCTAAAGCCGAGTTCCCCAGCCGAGTTTATCATTAACCTCTCCATCCAAAACCTTATTTCCTTTCTTGCCCTGAACCTGTTCCCCTCAAAATTGAGGAATATCGAAGAAAAAGGGGGGAATGAAACCGAGCAGGACCCTCTGGGGCCTTCCCGGGTACAAAAGCCCCTCTGTGTCCCCGTCTCTTGTTTGTAGAGAAAGGCTTTAGTCTCCTAGGCCTTTTCTGAGTCCCCAAGGGCAGGCTCACGCTCGTGCTAATTGGGGAAGTGAGGGAACACAGAGACAGAGCAGAAGCAGTAGAGCAAGAAAAGCAATGAAAGCTCCAACGACAGTCGACAGTAAGACAGAGTCCCAGTTCCTCCAGGGACAAGGGACGTACATGGCAATCAGATGCGTATCCCTGAGTGGTTCTGCAGGAACTGAGACCCCCCCCCCAGGTGAAGGAGGCTGACCATAATAAGCACATGGACCCCAGACTGATTGGAACCCAAAGGCTGATGATGAAAATCCCTGTTACCTCACCACCAGCCAATCAGAAGAATGTCCATGAGCGGCAACCCTCCCCCCAGATGCTGCCTTTAAATCCCCTTCCCTGAGGCCATCTGGGAGCTCCAGTCTTTTGAGCCTGAGCTGCCCGCTCTCCTTGCCGGGCGCCTGCAATAAACACTGTGCTCTACTTCACCACAACCCGGAGTCAGCAAATCAGCTCTGCTGTGCACGGGCACGAGTTCAGTTCAGCAACAGCCTCCCGGCATTCCATCCACCCTGTCCGGGCCCCGACCAGTGGCCCCTCCAGCCTGCACTCCCCCCATAAGCCTGGTCTTACAGTGCAAGGATTCTCTGGGCTGGTAGGCGGCCGGCCTGGCTCAGCCCCAGGGAGCTGCCGGCCTCCACTTCTCAACTGTGAACCAGAATGAAACAGTCCCGGCCTCACGCAAGGACTGTGCAGTGCAAGTCCCACAAAGGGCCTCCCCCAGAACTGGTGGGAGGCGGCACCTGACCAGCGCGGGCAACTAAGATAAGAGAGCTGAGGACCAAGGCCACGCTCGTGTGAAAGAGGGTGCGTGAGAAACGTGCACTGTGTGCACCTCCGTGATGGGGCAGGACCCTTCTAAGAGGCCACGTGTAATGCACAATGTGATTAATGCATGCAAAATTGCTTATGTTATATATGAAAGTTGCTGAGAGTAAATCCTGAGTTCTCATCGCAAGGAAAAAATATTTTTCTTTTGCCTTTAAAATTCTGCATCTACAGGACATGTGGATGTTCATTAAACACACTGTAGGCATCATTTCACGATGGACGTAAGTCAAATTATTATGCTGAACACCTTAAACAGACACAGAGCTGTATGTCTGTTTTATCTCAATAAAACTGGAAGGGGGGAAAATAAATAAATAAAAGACCAGAGAGCTCTCGTGTACTCCGTATCCAACACGGGTGGACACAGGGAGAAGGTGGTGTGTGCAAAGCAAGAGGTGCCCTCGCCAGACACCGAATTTGCCAGGACTTGACCTTGGGCGTCCTGGATCCGGCAGCGTGGGAAGTGAGTCAGAGCAGCCCCAGCAGATTCGACCAGGGTGGACGCCCTGACCGTGCCCCGCAGCGGGAGCCGCTCAGGAAGGGAGAGGAAGACCTGTGTGCTGGTCCCCACCCTGCAGATGTGAACGACCCGCACCCTGGCACCGGCCCCCCGGTCCCTGCTCCTCGGCGGACAGGCTCTCCTCGGGGCTCCGGGTCACTCAGGAGGGACGTCCGGGCTCTGGGGCCTCTTCCCAGAAAGCAGAATGTTCTGGGCTGGCACACGAGCTGGTCTTTGGTCCTCGTGGCCCATGTCCACTCGTCCCACCGAGAGACACAGGGTTTCCCTCACGCTGACCCTGCCAGTCAGCGCACGCCCTGAAGTGTCCCCTGGGGCTGAGGAATGCTTCTTCCACGGTCCTATCAAGGTACATCTCAATCCCGCCCACCAGCGAGCCCCCCACGATGGGGCCTGACCCCCCCGGCTCCGGACCCCTCATCTCCGTGGTCATGACGTGAGGCTGGGCAGGGCTGAACCCCGACACCCACTGCGCCTCTCTGCCCTCCCGCAGCCACCGTTCAGCTCCCCAGTCCCACCCCACCCGATGTCCCGGACCACCTGCCCGGGACTCGGGACATGGGCCAAGTGAGCGGCAGAAACCCCGGGACGCCGTCTGAGCCTCGGGTTCCTCCTCTGTGCAAGGAGAGCCCCAGCCTTCCTGCTTCCCAGGTCAGGGTGCGGAGTGGGAGCTCATTTGGGTAAAAAAATTTCACACCCAGCATCTCATTCTCCATCTCCCTGTGATGCACGCGATTAAAGCTATCACCACGGGCTAACTTCACAGTCTCTGGGAAAGGTTCCTAAAGTTCATCTCCATCTTTTTAGAATCCTATTGTAATGCACAGCCGTGATGCAAAGAGCTCAGGAAAGGTCAGAGCCATCACTCCGCAAGGGAGCCTTCACGGTGGGGGAAGGCGGTGTCCAGATCCGAGCGGGAGTCTCCTTTCAACCCAAACCGCCTGCTTGAGCAACCGGAACAGTTCTCTCTACAGATGGACACCATGTAGTCCTCACGCCCTCGCCCTCCCCTCCACACCTCCCTCGCTCACTGGTTCTCGACACCCCCTGGGTCTACCCTAAGGCTTGCGTGCTTCACCTGGATGGGATAATGATTAAAAATAAAGATCTGGTCCTGTCCCAGGTCCTGGGGCACAGCTCCTAAACCTCTCAGGTTCTCCAGACGATGGAGTACCTTTTGTATGTTAATGAGGTGACGGGGGGGGGGGGGGGGGGGGCAGGGAGCAGGTCACCAGAAAGGCTAAGACCGAATTACAGGGCTGGAACTTGCAGCCTCATCCATCACCTCCAGGGAGGGGACGGGGGCTGGAGACTGAGTTAAGCACCAATGGCCAGTAATTCATCCATCATACCTGCCTGATGGGACCACCACAAAACCCCCTAAAGGGCAGGGCTCAGAGAGCATCCAGGTCGGTGCACACTGTGGGGTGCTGCGAGGGGGCGCACCCACAGGGGACACGGAGGCTCCGGGCACCCCCACCCCAGCCGCTCCCCTGCACATCTCTAATCTGGCTGTTCCTGAGTTGGGTCCCTTATGATCCCTTCTGGCCATCTCAGGTCCTTTAACCAGACAGAGAGTGTCACGACTGAGCTGAATTGTAGACACCCAGCTGGCGTCCCAGTTGGAGAATTGGGGTCAGGAGGCAAAAAAAAACCCCTCATTCCTTTGGTGTCAGAAGTATGGTGGGTAAAAATGGCTTAACACAGGGCCATCTCACCCTCCAGCGCTAGTCCGTCCTCCCCCAAGGTGAGGTCCTGGCCAGCAGCACCCAGCGCCCACCCCCACCCTCCGCTGGTTCTGTGGTCACACGGAGGCCCTTCATGCCCTCGGGGGGCTGCAGGTGTCCTGGGCCTTCTGATCTGCCGGCAGGGGCAGGAGGGAGAGGACACAGGACCCCTTGCTCACCCATCACAGCACACCTTTCCCGCATCAGATCAAAAGCGCCACCTCGTCTGCCTTTCTGTCTCTGCCGCTTAATTCTCCCTGGTTCCAACGCACTACTCGTCACATCCCCCACCAGTTAACGATGACTTGAGGGCCAGGCAGCCCACACTGGGCAGGACGCGTAGCACACGCTCAGGGGACGCGCTGGACCAGCGGCTGGAAACGGCCCTCACATCACAGCCCCGCACTAGTGCCCGGCTTCCCACCGCCCGGTGGAGGCCGCAGCCCCCCGCCGGCGCCCCAGACTCCCAGCTGACCGGCACCTGTCACCCCAGCCCATCACGTCAAGGTGGCATGAGCATTTCCACTTCGCACCCACATTTTAACCCCCCAAAATGCCTGAATATGCCGTCAAACCCAAGATCTAGGCTCCCCCTCTATTTGGCCGCAGTGACTCTGGACCTGGAGTCTTCAGGGCCTCTCTGAGCCCTGGGTGAGGGGACAGAAGCAAGGGACTAACCAAAGGGACGGCTGGTGCCCCCGCCCAGTGCTCCCCTCCCTACCTTCCCCGGGGGGAGCGGGGATAGGGACCCCAGCATTCCCAGCCCCTGCTCCAAAACCACCCCCAGACACCAAGGTGTGACCTGCCCTGTCCCCTCCATCTCTCCCGACTGCATCCTGCAGGTTCCTAGAGGCCGGGTGGCCTGTGACTGACGTGGCACAGATCCCAGGACCCCGGCAACTTCCCTTAAGCCATATGCTACAGGGATTTACAAAAGGTGAAATGCTGTGGCTCTCTCTCATTCAGCGTCTTTTATTTGAAAAATACGGGCTTTTTTTTTTTCCCATTAAAGATGTTGCTTCAGTTTACAAATGACGGGTTTATTATTATTCTATTAATATTTGTCTTCATTTCTAAAATGACAAAGTCACAGGGCCACTTGGCCACAAGCTCTCCAGGGGCTTCTGGCACTTGTAACAGCATCCTTCGTAAAGGCGAAGGTGGGAGAAGGGGGACACCAGGAGCTAGGCACCTCTGGACAGAAAGCCTCGGGTCTTGGGAAAGGAACCAGAGGCTTCTTCCAGAGATTTTCTCAGAAATGATACTGAATTTCAGAACTCCTCAGAGAGGTGACCCTCTGCACAGTGTCCCTGGCCAGAGCCCACGTGGAGGGCGCTCCCCTCAGAGGACAGGAGGGGACCCACGCTGGGCGGACCCCTTTGACCATGGCTCAGCTGAGCTCCCTAAAGGCTGGTCCCGGGCTCATCCGGGCCAGACGCACACTCTGAGTCACTGCCAACCGTCTTTCCTGCCCCCGTCCCACATGAGCCACCAAACAGGCAGCATCAGAGGGAAAATGTCACATGTCCAGTATTTCCAGTTTTCAAGCAGAGTTCCGGGACAGCCGCAGGGCGGGCGGGCGGGCTCCCCCTCTTCCTCGGGGAGCGGACGCAGACCCACCGGGCAAGGTAGCCTTCAGGGCGATGCGCGCATGATGCGCGCATGATGTGCGCGGGGTGCGCAGGTTGCGCACATGTTCCCATCACTGCCGGAGCCAGGATCGGCTCTGACCCTGATCCGGATCTGCATCCCGATTCCGGAGGCACTGTCCCTCCGTGGACTTGGGAGCCCCAAGCGCGCAGCCCTCGGGCACCGCGGTGTCTCCCCGCCTCCTCCGGGCTCGGACCTCCCCGCACCCAGCGCGGCGGGATTACCACGCCAGGGCCTCCGAGCACGCTTAAGTAAGGGAAAGAGGATCTATTTCTGACCTGCGGACGCGGGATTGACTCTTCTAAATAGGGCAAGGGCCTGGTAATGCCTGTTATCTCTACCCCGAGGAGCCGGCCCTGCAAGGAGGGCGGAGAGAAGCAGTGCCGGAGCGCACGTCCTCATCGGCCGGCAGCCCAGGGTCACCCTGAGAGGCTTTTCAAAAGTCAGATGAACTCAGATGGCACACAGATGCCCTGAAACCCGGCACTGACCTACCAGAGCCTACGTGACTCGCCTCGGGGATGGAGGTCAATTCAGGTGGCCCCTCCCTGCATCTCTGGAACCACCCGCAACGATCTCAATAAATAAAAGGACAAAACTGCAAAGAGTTCCTCGTGCAGGAGCAGGTCCCTGCCTCCAAAAGGCAAGTCAAAACCCAGGCCCTTCTGGGCAACACGCAGAACTACAGAGTGGCCACTTCTGTCTGATGGTGCATCCCCAGGCAGGGCAAAATATACCTCTGTTTCCGAACTTACCAGCTTCCAGAACATTCTGAACCCCGGAGTCCCAGGACTTTGGAGAACGTAGCATTCTGCCTGCAAAACTCCCCCAGGGAGCAGGAAACGTATGTTTGTTGAAGCCCTACTGTGTGCCGGGCACTGTGCAATGTATTGACTGACACTTCCCTTTGATATTTACAATCCCTGAAAGAATCAGCACTGTGGGCGGGGTCTGTGCTCTCCTGACACACGCCCCCCGGGCATTCGAGTCGCTGGAAACACATCACCCCTCTTTCCCCCTTCCTCCTTCCACGGTGGCATTCAGAGGGGTCCGAAGACCTGGAAGTGCGATTCCAGCTCTTCCACTAACACCCGCTGGACCCCGAACCAGGCACCTATCTGACTGTGAGGGGCGCCCATTTCCACACCTGTGTAGAAGGAAGTCTCTCCCTCTCCCCCTTGCAGGTTTGTCCTGAGGACCCAATGCAACCCACAGCCTTGCAGAGTAAGGAATTCACCACCCCCGGGTCATGTTGTTCTGGTCCTTCCCAAACAGCAGCACAGCACCCTGTCCCAGAAGGGCTGGAGCTCCCTGGGAAAACACACACCTCGCCGTGATCCCATCCCAGCAATGGCAAGGATGTGGTACCAAAGGCCCACAGCAGCCGATTCAGGTTTCGGCGTTTTATAAAATGTTCTTCTGAACGTAATTTACTCAGTAACTGCTCACATCTTAGCAGCCTTTCTTCCAGCATAAGGATAGTTCTAAGAAGAAAGGAATGTAGAGAAATGAAGAATAAAAAGCTATAAGATACGCACACGCCAAAAATGAGCAAAAATGTCAGACGTTCCTAGTTATCCGCTATCACTTTAAATGTAAATAGATTAAATCCTTCAATCAAAAGCAGATACTGGCAGAATGGAGGACACACACACACACACACACACACACGCACGCGCACGAAACCCAACCATCGCTGTCTATAGAAGGCTCCCTTGAGGTCCAAAGACACAATCAGGTTGAAAGGGAAAAGATGGGAAAAGATATTTCATGTTAAGATTAACAAAAGGGGACCTGAAGTCACTATAGCAACGTCAGCCAAAATATACTTTAAGTCACGACTGTTACAAAAGACAAAGAAGGACATCAGATATTGAGAAAGAGACCCCCCCCCAAATATATGAAGTCAACGCTGACACGACTGAAGGGAGAAAGAGACAGACATACACGAGTTGGAGATTTTAACACCCCCCTGTCAGTAATGGGTGGAGCCACCAGGCAGAAGATGAGTGAGGAACAGAGGACCTGAACGCACCATAAACCAACTGGATGTCACAGATGTGACATGCGTTGGACACTCCCCTCAACCACAGGAGGACAGTCTTCTTAATGGCATGCGGGACTTTCTCAAGGATGACAGGACACAAAAAAAGTTTTCCATATATGAACAAAACCTACAGCTATCATCATGCTCAGTGGTGGGAGTCTCCCTTTAAGATCTGGAACAAGTCAACGACACCCACTTCCAACTCTTCTATTTAACACAGTATCGGAAGTTGCAGCCAAAGCAATCAGGCAAGAAAAAGAAATCAAAGGTATGCAAATTGGAAAGGAAGAACTAAAATCACCTTTGTTTGCAGATGGCATAATCTTATATGCAGAAAATCTTAAAAATTACACACACACACACACACACAAGAAATTATCAGAGTTACTCAATGTACCAAAGTTACAGGATATGTCAACATGCAAAAATCAGTTGTGTGTCGACACACTAACAATGGCCAATCTGAAAAGGAAACTGAGAAAACAAGTTCATTTAAAATAACACCAAGAATAATAAAATAATTAAGAATAAATTCAAACCAAGAGGCCAAGAATTGTACCCTGAAAATGACAAAATGTTCCCATATGAATATGAATAAGACATAAATGAGAAGAGACATCTTGTGGTCACGTATCGGAAAACTTATTGTTAAATCAAAATAATCTTCAGATTCAATGCCCTCCTATCAAAATCTCACTGGCATCTTTACAGAAATAGAATTCGTATGGATTCCCAAGGGACCCCGAATAGCTCAAACCATCTTGAAAAAGAAGAATAAAGTTCGGAAAGTCACATTTCCTGATTTCAACACTCACTACAAAGCTACAAGTAGGCAAAACTGCAGCCTTGGCCTGAGAACAGACGCAGACTTAACAGAACAGCACCGAGAGCCCAGAAGTGAGCCCTCACGTACGTGGTGGGTTAAACTTTCAACAAGGATGCCAAACCATTCAATGGGGGGAAGAGACAGTCGTTTCAACAAATGACACAGGGGAAACTGGACTTCCACACGCAACAGAATGACGTGAACGCTTACCTTACCCCAGAAACAAAAATTAGCTCAACGTGGATCAATGATCTAAACACAGGAGCTGAAACTAGCTCTTAGCACCCACAGGGGAGTATCTTCGTGACAGTGGATTGAGAAACGACTTCGTGCGGACGGCACCCGAAGAATGAAACAGATCCACTGAACTTTATCAAAATTTAAGACTTTCATGTATCACAGGACAAGAGCATGGAAAAGACCGGCCAGAGAAAGGGACCAAATAGTTACCAATCACGCAAATGCTAAGGGATTAATATTCAAAATATATAAAGATCTCCGGCAAATCAACAACAAAATGCAGATCAAGATCACAATGAGGTACCACCTGCTGCCTATGAGGATGGCTGTTATTTTAAAAAAACAGGGATAAAAGAGATAAATGACAAGGTCCTACTATATGGCACTGGGAACTGTGTTCAATACCGTGTAACAGTCTATCATGAAAAAAAAATCTGAAAAGGAATATACGTATGTGTGTGAGTAACCGAATCTCTACTCTGTTCTCCGGAAATCAACACGGCATTGTAAACCGACTATGCTTGAATTAAACATAAGTAAATAAATAAAAATAAATTTTAAAAAAATTTTAAAGGGAGGGGGGGAGGGAGGGAGGACGAGGAAGGAAGGAAAAATTGGAAAATACTGAACTAGTGAGGATGTGGAGAAATTTAAACAGTTGCGCACGGCTAATGGGAATGCAAAACAGTGCAGCCACTGTGTTAACTGTCTGGGGGGTGTGGCCCTGAATATTAGTCCCTGTGACATCGCTGAACCTTCGAGAAGCACCGAGTTGTGCACTAGCAGCACATGTCTAGGGAGATGTTTGATAAAAGATGACAAAGGAATGGAGTCCAAAGCCCCTCGCGCTCTGTCCATGCACGTGTTGGACATCTAGGGTGGGCAAGAACCCCCAAATTCCCCAGGGGTGGAGACTGCTTCCAGCAAACACCGCTGAGGGCGCAGGAGCAGAGATGCCAGCAGACTGAAGGTGGTGCTTGGAACCCAGGGTCACTTCTAACGGCACCTGAAGCCCCGCATCCTGGGGCATCACCACCATGCCTGCCCCTGGTCACCGGTCCCTTCATCCTCACAGAGCCCAGACGGGGAGGGCGCCCACCTCCTCCTCCCTCAGCTGGCAGTGAGACAGCAGCCTCCAGGGACAACAGCTCCCTCGGAGTGGCGCTTCCAACAGGTCCTCTGTCAACACCCTGAGGGGGGACTCCGGCTGCCAGTGACAAATGTCAGTTGATCAAAGGGATGATCGGTGTGTGAACAGGTGATCCTGTTTTTCTGAAGACGGCGGCTCCTGTGTGCAGAGCAGTCAGTCCAGCCCCATCCAGAGGGCGAGCGCTCCCCGGCTTCAGCATCTCTGCCCCGGAGCCGTCCGACAGGCTCCCCCCAGGAAGGCGCAGGCTCGGGACAAAGATGCAGGGGGACGAGATGTGTGTATCCGAGGCTCTGACACCAGACTAGACATGTCAGCGAGGCTTCAGAGTCCACCAGGCCTTGGTCTTCTGTTTTCAGCAGAGAAAAAGGTCCAGTTCCCGCAGGAGCCCCGATCTCCCCATGTCCACAGCCAGCTCCCGCACCCTCTGCCCATCACTGGGCTAAGAGCGATTGGACGCATTTATCTGGGTACCGTTGTTACTTGTTACATATTAAACAATTATGATTAGAAACGGTGACACACCACCATCCCACGGCCAACACCCACAGAGGCTGCGGGATCCTGGACTCCGGATGGATGGCCTGAGAGCGGTCAGGGAGCCTGTCTCCAAGAACACGCGCATCTCAGAGCCCCTGGTCACCAAAAGCCACGGTGAGAACAGTGTCCTACTGACCGCCACAGCCCTTCCAGGTGGCCCAGGGCGGCCCTTCCGGGCCAGCGCGCGTGGATCAGAACCGAGCCATACTGTGAGCTGGACCCCGGCGCATCCTGGTGCCAGCTGGCCGCACGGGATCGCTGGGCACTCGGCCACCAGGGCTCAGGCACCGGGGCGCGGGGCGCAGGGCGCAGTGCAGGAGACAGAGGCTGGTTCCCAGGCCTTGAACCTGAAAGAGGAGGGCCAAGCAGAGTGGGTCAGACACCACCTTGTCAGCCTGACCAGTCTGGCCGCTGCTGGGACGAGCACAGGGGCACGGGCCCGACAAGGCCCAAGGCCAACAATGGCCTGCCCAGGGGTCCAGACGGTGGGATGGCCACGGCACCAGCTAAAAGCTAACCCTCTGCCCCCTGTCCCTCCCCCAGGACCATCGGGAGACACACACGATGGAACCATGAGCTTCTCTCAGTTGCTCGGGCCTGGGCACCAGCCTCCTGGCCCTCCCTCCCAGAACATCCAAATAAAACATGCGCGTAAGTTCGAGCCCGCCACTGGCTCGGCTCTGGGCAGGCCAGAACCAAACGTGGAAAAAAAGGAATAAGGCAAAAATTGGAGAGAAGAAACCACGTAAGGAACAAGGGGGGAAAAATTTAACTAATATGGATACATTATATATACACGATTTTTAAAAATAATATTATCTATGAAACAAGAATATTATGACAGTAAAATAAGAGTAATAATTTGGGGGTAGTGATGGCGTGCTGTAGGTTCCTCGATTGTAATAAATGTCCCATTTTGGGGGAGATGTTGGGGGCGGTGGTAGATAGGAAATCTCTGTATTTTCTGCTGAATTTTGCAGTAAATCTAAAACTGCTCCAAAAAATAAAGTCTACTTACATAATAACCAAAAAAGACAGATAGAGGTCCTTAGAAAATAAAATCAAAAAACGGAAGTTTAAAATCCAGTAGAAAGGTTGAAACGTCATGTTGATGCACTCACTCCACCACCTAGAGGAACTCAGCCGATTCAGATGGGAGCTAAAAAAAGTAATGGGAGAACCAGCCCAGGCAGCTAACTGCCAAATAAAAGCTATTCTGTGGGTGGGAGGAGGTAATTAGGTTTATTTATTTTTTAGGGGAGGGGCTGGGGATTGAACCCAGGACCTCGTGCATGCTAAGCATGCGCTCCACCACTTGCACTACACCCTCCCCCAATAAAAGCTGTTCTGGAAAGAAAGAGGAGGAAGGTGGGAAAAAAAAAAAAGAAAAAAAGAAATTGGGGAACTAATTCAAAAACATTTACCAGCCCCAAGGATCTGAGTTTCCAGCTTGAAGGTGCCCTTGACGTAACCCACACTGTCGATGTAGAACCACGAGGCGCACCTTCAAGGGATTTCTGAATAAAGGCGCAAAGAGAAAATCCTGCAAGCTTCCGGACATGGAAAAACAAAAACAAAGGGAAAAAAAAAAACAGTGAAACGTGGAGAGAACCGTTAACAATGTCTTTATACCTGCACAGTCCCCCCAAAATGTGCAGGCACGTCTTCTGGGGGGGAAGCGAGCGTGAAACGTTCTCCATCAAACTGTGGGAAGAAGCCAGGAAAGAGGAGTCGTGGAACCGAAGAGAAAAACTGAGGGCAACCCCAGGATGGTGGAGGAGGAAGCGGAGGCAGGGAGGCTGCCGAAAGGCACAGAGTCACTGCTTCCAGAAAGATAAGGCTGGCTGGACACCGGGGGCGTCTGCGAGAATATCTGCACACCTGTGGCGGTTTCCGGCGGGGGTGGGGGAGGGAGAGGCGGGTAAACTCCAAAGCGAACGCAAACACAACTGCAGAAGGAAACAAGATGCCCCACGAGGCAGAGGAAGTCATCAATCGCAGGACAGAGAGTGCGCGGCTCGACCCTGAGCGCCAGCGCCAGTCGGTGCGCGCGGGTCCAGCCCCGGCGTCACCATGGAGACGGGGAGGCGGAGACAGGTGCGGGATGCGGATGGGACAGCGGTCCAGCGCCTCGCCGGCCACGCAGGGAGGGCACAGGATCCTGTGTGACGCTGCGGCCTGCGGGGATGGAGGGGAGGCAGGCAGGGGCGAGGAACCGTAATACATTAGGCGGATGCCTGCTTACAGATGCAGCGGGAAACACACAAGAGGTCGGCTGCGGACTGTTGTGGCATCGACTCTTCCAACTGTGTCCAGCTCTAAAAACCAAGTTTCAAAGTCTGCCCTGGGTGTTGAGGGGTTAAAAAGCCCACTCGAAGGGACAGAGCTTGGTCAGGCCAGGCCGGGAGAGCATAGCCAGGGGACAGCAGGACACGGCGGGGGCTGCCGGCGTCCCACGCTGTGACAAGGTGACACCGCTCCCAGGGTGGGGAGACGGGCCAGGCGGGCCTGCGGTTAAGCGGTGACCCAGCTGAGCAAGGGACCCGTCCGGACTCACCCCTCCCCACCAGGGAGATGTCGCAGACATCATCAACATTCCAGAAAAAGCAACCTGGAGGCCCCCGGGGAACCCCCCACACACCCCGTTCAGGACACCTGGAGGGCCGTGGACAGCCCTCAGCTCCACCGCCCGGCCCACGGGAAGATCTCCAAGCCGGGTCCCAGATTTGGAGCAAGGCGCCGTCCTTAGGCCGGGGGCGACCTCCTGCCTGCACGATGCTTCTGCACAGACGTCCGAATTTAAGAAAACGTCCCCTCAGATCAGAGTGGCTTTTTGGTCGTTACGAGTTTCTTGGAGCAGGGAATCCTAAAATTATCACTGCCATTACACACAGGGTATGAGAAAAGCTTTTATATTACAGGCAGTTCTCAACTCATCTAAGGCTGGAAGCAGACACTCCCAAGGGATGCAAGTTTAAAAAAAGTATTAAATAAGTAAGTGCACCAAAGAGGAGTGAGTATGTGCCACGTGGATTTCAAGAAGCATCTCAAGTGGGATCCAGGCAGCTGGAGGTTCCTTCGTGTTGGCACCCATGTGACAGGATGAGACAGAAGGTCCCCAGGGGGTCACCATTTCCCCCTCACGGTTCTCTCTTGCAGAGGGCCCCCCGGGAGACACCGGATGGCTCGCAGGCAGGGCCAGACAGACGGGCCCCCTGGGCAGTCCCCCGTGCAGTGAAACACCACCTTAGGACCCCAGCTGCCAACCCTGCTTTCAGTCATGGTGACAATGACACAGTGAAAAGGGCCAAAACACAGCAACGACTTTCCACGCCAAGTGCACAATGAGCCGATGTCCCCAGGCGGGATTCCCAGTGCTGGTCCCCAGGCCCGCTGTCCTGGCTCAAAAACACAGCCAGGACTCGAGGGGATTCTGCCCACGGGCACAGCCCTCGGAAGGCGTGCGACAGCCACTCCCCAGGGGCCCAGCAAGCCCGTCGGGACCAGCCGTCCACACTCATTGAGGTCCCAGCTGGGACAAGTGTCTCTGCAGACTCGAGACACCAACCAACCCGGGGATCCTGAAGACAGATGCCCCCTGGTCCCGCATGCCTGCACCCGGAGGTCTCTCTGCACCCACCTCTGCCCTTAGCATCCTACCCGCGGGGAGTTCAAACTGCTGCTCATAGGCCAGAAAAGGGTCCTTACTCGAAGGGACTGGTGCTCAAAACAGGTTACGGTCAATTCAACAGGGTTTTGTCCAGGAGAGAGCACTGGGAGACAGAAATGCAATACGCAGAGCCTCCTTTGCGGTGAACTGAAGGACCCTGCAAATTAAGAGCAAGGGGCATTGCCAAGCTCTGACATGTGCCAAGGTTTACGCACCCCGGACGGCACCCTACCTTCCCCACTGCCCTCCGAGGTGAGCAACCCTGTGACTCTCACTTTACTGATGACCTTAGTCCACCTGCCCACCTGCCTAGTAAAAGGAAGAACCAGGAGTCCAACTGAGGTCTCGTGGGGTCACCAGGATTGGTCCCCATCCTGGGGGAAGCCAAAGGGGGCAAGATGGCAGCACTCACGCCCCCAGGAGATGCTACGACGCACAGTCCACCGTGGCCGGTCAAGCCCAAATAAGGTCCTCAAAGTAAGGGTCTGAACAATCGAGGAAAACCCTCCCCCAATTCCATATGCAACTTCAATGGCTGAAAAATAACATTCCAGTGTCCCAGTGGCATCCAGTCATGAGCAAAGCAGCACTTGGGCGAGCCAGGCGTGGCTCACCCCATGCCCATCCCTTCCACCGCACGAACCAAAAGGGATCTCTCCTTGGAGCTGGTGTGTCCCCAAAGCAGAAAGTCGCAAGCGCTCATTTCTTCCTCTGAGATGACTTTTGTCCTCAGAGACATGGCTTTTTTTTTTTGTTGCCACCTCTCAAAGCGGTCACACCACTTTTCCTTACGCTATTAAAGGAAAGCTGTTGGTCCTCCCACGACTCAGCAAGGGAAGTCAGCGATAGAGTGGTCCCCGCTGATCGGAGAAGGTTAGGGAGACAGACACAGCCCCCCAGAAGCATGTGCCTAAAAATGCTCAGAAGGATGCCGGCCAGGGCTTGAATGGACCCGATCAGTTACACACCCATCAGCACAGAGACCCCGCGAAAGGTTCCCAGATTCCCACAGCCTTGCCTTCCAAGTGGCCTGTCTGTCCTAACATCTTCCATAATCCCCCATCCTTGAGCAAAAAGATAAATTAAGACAGGGGAAATCCCTTCTCCACTGGCAGAGTTTTATTTAAATTTTGAACGGATGGCTGATTGTTTACAGGAAAGACAAAACAGCCACGTCTTCCTTATGAGCCCCATGCGATTCCACCTTGGTTTAAGAGACTGAGAAACAGATCCGGAGATCGTGCCCCAAACTGCAAAGGCATAGTTGCTTCCCATGACACAGGACAGAAACACTCTCCGCACCCAGTCTCAGAGTCCCGACAGGTGGGCCAGCCAACCGAGCCAGCAGCTCACGTAACAACATCCTACCAGTGTGCCCGTTTCTCTCCCCCTGCAGTAAAGACTTGGACAGCATTCCAGGCAAGTTAAGTTCCTTAAATTATGCCACCTTTAGATCATTAGGTTTGATCAACTATGCCAACCTAGGATTGCCAAAGCTCTGGGAGGAAATTAATGCCCAACAGACGTCTCTGCTCAAGGAGCAGACTGGTGTCTGCAGGTTAGACCTGGTCCCCGTCCAGTGCTGTCCCCGAAGCAATGCAGACAACAGGCAACAAGCCAGAGATGACTTTCGGGACACACAGGTTTTATTAAAACCCTGTTTTAATCACAGGAAACCTGGTTACCGTATCAGACTCATGACTGCGTGAGTATTTTCTCCCAAAATAAGTATGTATTCAGGTACAACAAGTGAGTGGACGAAGGACAGCACTGATGATGGCCTGGTGACATGGCAGGCATCTGGAAGACGGGGAGCCTCAGAAATGGGAACAGAGCTTCCTGCTTCTGCAGGTGGCTGACTGGCAGTGGAGAGCTGTTAGGACCATGTCTCTGTCCGAGGCAGGTGTTCTGGGACAGAAGCACGAACCACACAGGACATTAAAAAAAAAAAAAAAACCCAAAGCTTAGGCTCTGGTGATAATGTTGTTGGCTGGCCATGAGACCCCAGGCACGGCGGTTAAGCCCCAGGCCTCAGTTTCCATACCTGTAAAATGGGGTCAGTGGGCTGTAGAGGATTAAAAGCAACTTTGAGGCTTTGAACACGTCCCCTAAACGGTGACATGCTACAGAAGCCTCGGTCGCCTCACTTCTCGGGCACGCAGGCAGCTTGCTGGGTTTGTGACTCTGCCTGTCCTCAGGTTCCCTCCCTGTAATGTGGGGATTGGCCCCCGCGGCCCTTTCCTGCCAAGCGCTCCCAGTAACACTCAGATATTGTGTGCACGCCTCCCAGGGTTCTGGTCTTGAACAGAAAAGCCTCGTCATCTCGAATCATTCCTGGAAACACTTTGTTTTCAGAGCCCTTCCCTAATAAAGTGCTACCCTAGCAGACACTTCAGCGTCGCCAAGAGCTGGAATTTCTTTTGCCAGAGAAACCTAGATCCCACCTGTTTTTGCCTCCTGGAAAGAACGCGGGGGGGGGGTGGGGGGTGGGGTGGGGGCGTGGGACTCGAGGTCACCTCTCGCGGAAAATTCGCAGCTCAGTGCTGTAAACCCCAGTCAACGCCTGCTGCTGTGCTAACAACATGTGTTCTTAGTAAAACCGAGCCAAACGTTAAATTGAGCCCCGTTTCTGGAACCCGGGACCTCCAAACGGCTGAATCAGCATTTTCGGAAACAAAGTGTTCTGGGCAGGGCCTGGTAAACAGCGGCGGAGAGAAAGTTGTGCAATAAGGCGTATTTACTCACGAGCGCTACTTCTCTGGGTCTCTGCCGTTGCATCCCCTTGAATGAAGCCGGGTGCAACCGTTTGCAAAAAAAAAAAAAGCTCGCTGGCGAACGCAGCGCAAAAGATCCAGGCCCGGGCAGGGTCACCTGTGGCTCCCCTTCGGGGACCCAGGGACCCAGGGCTTCGCCAAAGCCAACGCCAAAAAGTTGGCCTTCCTTGCAGTCCCGAGAGAAGAGGAACACAATAAAAAGTGAACACCCTCCTTTCCGCACCGCCCGGCGCACACGCTCCAGGGCCGCGGCCAGCAGGCGTTCCGAGCGGCGCTCGGCAAGGCGGGGAGTTGCATCAGAACTGCCTCCTGCGAACCGCGCGGCTCTTATCGCATTTCCACGGCTGGCGGCCGGCTGATCCGGGACCGCGGCGGCGGGGGTGGGGGTGGGGGGGTAGGCCCCGGCGGCGGCGGCGCGGAGCGGGGCACCGGCACCGGCCGAGGACGGGATCCCGAGGCCCGGCAGCGCCCCGGCTCGGGAGCGCCCGGGGCGCCCACCCTCCGGGCGGCCCTCGGCCCCCGGCGCCGCACAGGACGGTCCCCGCCCGCGCGCGCCGCAGCCCCCCGGCCCCGGGGGCGACGCCCTTCCGCCCGCCGCGCCCCCGCGGCGCCCGGCGTCCCCGGCCCCCGGGCGGCCGGCGCAGACAATGCCGGCGCGGGACCGCCGGCCCCGAAGTAACTTGGCGCCGCGCTCGCCGCCCAACTCCGTACCTGCCGCGGCGCCGCTCCCGGCCGCCTCCGCGTGGCCGCCGGCGCCCCTCGGCGCGGCCGGGGCGGGCGCGGGTCCCGCGGGGCGAGGGCGGCGCGCAGGGCGGCCCCGGTCCCCCGCGCGCCGCCGCCTCCGGGCTGCGCGGAAACTTCGGGCTCCGCGCGGACGTCCGCGGCCTCCGAGCGCCCGGCGCGGTCCCCTTCCTGCCTCCTCCCGGCCTCCCCACCCCCTCGATGGGCTTTAAACCCGCGCGGCCCCGCCCGCCCGCCGCCGCCGCCGCCGCCACCTCCGCCTCCGCCGCCTCCGCCTCCTCCCCCGGTGGCTTTTCCTGCTCCTCCTCCCGCCGCCGCCGCCGCCGCCGCCGCCGCCGCCCGGACCGCTCGGGGCCGCCAGCGCGGGCGGAGCCGCGGCCTGGGCGCAGGGCGTGGCGCGCGGGGCGCGCGGGGGGCGCGCGGGGCGCGGGGCCGGAGTCCCCGGAGGCCGCCGCCCGGGACCGGCAGGCGGGCGGGGGCGCGCGGACCCCCGGTCCCGCCCCGCCCCGGGCGCGGACTCGGGCTCCCGCCCCCCCAAGACCCCGCGGACCTCTCCCGAAGGGCGATCTGCGAGCGAATTCTTGGAAACTCCAGCAGGAGCCGCGCCGCCAGATCCTTTATCCCGGGCGCAGCGGCAGGACGGCACCGGGAGAGGGGAACCCGGGCGCGCGGCGGCCGCAGCCCGCCAGGTCTGGATCCTCGCCTCTCCCAGCCTCAGTTTCCCCGCCTGCCTTGAGCCCCGGCGTGGGCGTGCGGGTGGCGTGGGGAGGTCCTGCAGCTCTTCTTAACGCCGCCAAGCCTCGAGCCCTTATCTCTGAAATGGGCTGATAAGCCGCCTCAGCCTGGGGGTTAAATAAGGTATAACTTGTTGTGCCCTAAAGCGAAAAGCAGGAAGGAACCCTGCATGAATGGAAACTTTTCGTGAACACGATGATGAATGTCTCTATCGAATCAGAATTATAATACAAACAGGGTAATAACAATAATTATGCTTTTTTCCCCTGGGTTTTGATGTTATAAAAACAGCTGTGATAAGGTACCTTTGCTGAGCACGTGCGCTGTGCCAGTCATTAATCCTCTAATTTCACAGCCCCCTGCCCCCTCCCGGGCCCCCTGAGGTTGTCACTAGGAGAGGCCCACCGCGCACACTAGGAAACCGAATCTCCCCGAGGCTGAATACGTTGCCAGAGGTCAAGGAGCTGGTAAGCGCAGAATAAGGATTATGCCAAAACCCTTTAGGACACTTTTATAGCTCTTTTTTTACCCCCTTTGGCTGGATGCATGGATGAATGAAAGGTCATCCTTTTCTGTAACTGAATAAGCCTCCGGGAGGTACCTACCTATGGTTGAGTCCAGAAAACCTCAAGCTGAAAGGCTAAGATGCAAGAGCTTAGGTTCCCGGAAGAACGGAACAAACACAGAGACTCCGCGTGTAGACAAAGGATTCAGAGCAGAGTAAGGAAGAGAAAGCAGGTTTGGGGCCATCTTCTCGGAAGTCATGCGCGCTGAGTCTTACAGCGTGGCAGAAGGCACGGGTCAGAGCGCCAGCGCGCACTAGTCAGGAAGCCTGGTGGGCGATGTTTGAAAAGCACCCAATACGTAGATCTTTTTTTTTTTTCCTGGATCGTTTGTAGGTAAGTTCTGTACCCCATCGCCCCTTCTTTCCTAAGAGTAGAGATATTATACGTAACCACAGTGCACTCACCAAATTTGTACATTGATACAAAATATGTGTGTCTCCTCTTGGTCAGTATTCCGTCCCTGCCGGTTGATCTGGCCACGTCCTTTATTGCATTTCTTTCCCCACCATCACAAGATCCCCCCAGGGTCAGGTTAGGGCGTCTCAGAACATCCGGGTATTCAAACATTACCCTTCAGTGAGAAGGGATGAAAATAAACGTCCGCTAGTGTCATGTCGACATGGATCCGAGAATTCCTCGGCCAGGCCCTCATTCCCCACATTTCCCGGCTCTGCCGAGACACCCGTGCAGGCCTGTCTCCCTTCTGGGCAGGGGCCACCCAGCACCATGTGATCCAAGGTCACGGACGTGTCACTCTGCTGGTGGCTGTGGCTGCAGCTGTGCCCTGTGCCGTGATCCGGGCCAGACAGTCCTGTGGGCGGACTGCACCTTGGAGCCATCGCGGGCTGCAGGCTCCAAATGTCCCCTGGCCACGTGCTCCTGCCCATGGGGATGGAAGCCGCTGCGCAGGACCACCACGCGGTGTGTGGGTGGCCCTGGAGAAGCCGCCCCCTTACCAGGGACAAGGCTGTGTGTCTTGGTGCTCAAAAGCTTCACCAAGGGAAATGTACTGTTTACCCTGAGATGTCAGGACCAAAAGCAAGATTTCGTGATAGTGAGGAATTCAGGGATCCAAATACGAGCGAGAAGGCCCTTTCAGCTGACCGTAGAGAATCTGATAAACTCTCAAGATGATTAGTAACGACTGATTGTCACCACGTGCTGCTCAGGGTGTCATCGCAGCAGGGGGAGTGCCTGGCACCGAGTGAGCGGGCACTCTGTGAGATTAGTCAGGCCTGGGAATTCGTATCACGCCAATGAGTTTATCAGCAGAGCAAGTGAACAGAGGATGTGAATGACGGGCCCTGGGGCCCCGGCTCTGTCTCGGACCTTGTAACACCCTTGATGAAGGAGAAGGGAGAAGGCGAAGGGGTCCCCGGACAGCCTGAACCCGCTCCTGCGGGTGAGGCCAGACCTGCAGCCCCCGTGCACAGGAGGGCATGCCTGGAAGGCAGTGGTGAGCAGCACTGGGGGCGGGGATTGATCTGTGGTCCTAACACAATCGCAAGATGCCCTGGGCCTACCCTGCCGTCCTCCGGAGTTCATGCCTCTGGGCTCAATCTGCATTTTTTAAGATGCCCCCCCGACAATTCCCATGTGCACCGGTATTCCAAACGGGGTGATTCTTTGAGTCTTCTAAACAGGGAAGTACGGGCTGCCCCCGGCATACAAAGGTGGGGAGACTGGCGGCATTCTGGGAGGGCCTCCTGGTGGCAGCAACACCTCAGCGGAGTCCTGGAGTATCCAGGATGGTCAGTTTCACCAAGAGGGGGCCAAAGAAGGCCTTACAGATTGAGAGAGACTTCAGGGCTCACCGAAGCCAAGAAAGAATTTACCACGTGGCTATAGTTCATCGTCGCATGCTGGGGCCAGAGGACAGGGAGGGGGCTCAGCAGGCTTGATAAAAGGCCAGGATGGAACCGTAGAAGGGACTTCTCTCACGTTCAGGCATTTCTACATTATCCCAAGGGAGATGGGGAGGTCCGATCTGTCGGTCACGGGGCCTACGGACACGATTTACACCCTGCCGAGAGGCGTTGCCTGTGGTCCCCCAAGATCCCCATGTTGCCTTGGTCCCAACACAGCGATTGATTTGCTGGGGGATGACCCCTGGCCAAGGTGCGGTGCGTTTGCCAGAGGGCGGAAGGATGGGCCAGTCAGACGCCTGCACCTGGGCTGGGGACAGGGTCTGGTCGAGGAGGCCAGGCGAGGCCCAGCGTGAGAGCAAAAGTCAGCCCCAGACAGGTGCCCGTGTGTCCGTGAGCCTGGGTTACACAGTCCGTTTCCAGTTTCCACTGAAATCCATTTCTCCTACGATGTCTTCACGTCAACTCGCCTTTTCCCGAGGAAGCTGGAATCAGAAAGGCTTCACCGCCAGGAGCTCACTGGGGGACCCTTTTTCTGTCTGGCTTACGGAGGTCAGGAAAATTCACCTTGTGTGGCGGTTGGTGAAGGTGTGCAGCTGCGTTGCCATGACATCGGCGAGGATGGGGAAGACTCCCCTCTTCGGAAAGGTTCCCTCAGGCCCCCTCCCCACCCCAGCAGCCGCTGCCGGGTTTTCTGTCCCAGTGATTTGCCTTTTCGAGGTGATGGCGCGAATGGAACCGCACAACGTGGGGCACTTTCTGTCCGACCCCTTAACACTCGGCGTAACGCATTCGAGGTTCACCCGTGTTGTTCCCTGAATCAGTGGCTTGTCCCTTTTTCACGTGATGACCTCAATTTGTACATCCGTTCACTGGCTGATGGAAATTCGGGCCAGTCTCAGTTTGAGACAAGTATGAATAAAAGAGCTTCACGGGATTTTTGTTTTCTTCTGGGAACATAAGTTTTCATTCGTCCTGGGTAAGTTCACGAGGAGTGAGACGGACGGTCAGGTCGTCGCTCGAAATGCGTTTCGCTTTGTAAGAAATTCGCCAGACCTGTGCCAGTCCCATCTGCTCCCAAAACGGACGTGGGTTCCAGTTCTGCGTCTTGATCAACACTTGGTGTTGTCAGATTTACTAATTTTAGCCGACCTGGCTGGTGCGTCATGATGTCTCATTCTGATTTTAATCTGCCCTTCCGTCACGGCAAGTAACACAGAGCGCTTTTTCTCGCGTGCTCACTGGTTATATGTACACGTTCTTTTCTGAAGTCTTGATCTTTGGCCCTTTTTTTACTTTTCTTTTTACACTGTTTTCTTATCACTGACTTGTGAGAATTCTCTCTATGTACTGCATACCTGTCCTTCAGCAGACACGTGCTTTGCAAATATATCTTTTCCTTTTTTGTGTTACTTTTTTTTTTGTTCTTTTGGGCGGAGGGGAGGTAATTACGTTTATTTATTTATCTTAATGGAGGTCCTGAGGATTGAACCCAGGACCTCGTGCATGCTAAGCACATACTATACCACTGAGCTACACCCTCTCCCTCTTTCTCATTTTTTAACAGTATCTTTCAAAGAGCTGAAGTTTTTAATTTTGCATGTTAAAAATGATCCGTTTATCCTTTTGCACTTATTTTGTATCCCATCTAAGAATTTCTTGCCTCACCCAAGACTGCAACATTTTTCTTCTATGTTTTCTAGTTTTTTATTTAATTTATTTATTTATTTATTTATTTATTTTTATTTTTAATGGAGGGAGGTAATTAGGTTTGTTTATTTATTTATTTTTAGAGGAGGGACTGGGAATTGAACCCAGAACCTCATGCATGCTAGGCATGCACTCTACCACTGAGCTATACCCTCCCCCAGAAGTTTTCTAGTTTTAAGCTCCTGCGTTTAGCTCTGCAATCCAACATGAGTTAGTTTCTGTAGATGATGTGAGGTGAGGGTCAAGGGGCTGTTTCGTGTTGCACACAGGTGTCCCCTGTCCCACTGGGTGACCTGAAGGAGTTGGAACAGCCAAGGTGTGTTACAGAAAACTCGACCTGGCTTCACCGTGGAGCCAGGCGACCAGCTGGGGACTTCTGATGGGGACAATGGTGGGTTGCAATGGAGAGGATAGAAGAGGTTCTAAATTATTGGAGGCAGACATCTGCTGGCCATGGGTGGGACTGGAGATCCCTGGCAGAGCGGAAGAGAGACTGGGGGATGGAGAGGAGGGTCCCCCCAGTCCTCCCCACTGCCCCCATGGAAACACAGGAAACTCCAACAGGCAGCCGGTGTACAAGCGGACACACTTTTTTGTTAGCTTCATAGAGAACAGGGCTGGTCAATATCATGCTTGCAATTTTTAGAAAATGGTTAAAAGTCTGAATCTTTTGCATAAAAATCAGTCTTAGCTTCCATCAAAAAATTAGTGCATTTAGCACAAGGGGCCCCCGTTCTCAGGAGGCAGCAGGCCTCTGGGGCCGCACAGCTGAAGAGATTTCTTCTCATGTGGCCTGAGGATGGTCTCAGGCCCCTGCCCTCGCAGCAAAAAGGTGTGATGGTGAGCACCAGGCATCTTTAACCTCTATGTTGGGGGGCGATTTCTAACAGCAAAAAGGAAGGCCTGGGGAAGGTGGCTGCTAATTGGACAGCTGACCATCTCTGGACCAAAGGACGTGATCCTAGGAGCAGGGAAAAGCCAAGACCCCCATCTCCTGCAGGAGCAGCTTCCTGGGGATCAGGATCTGGGTGCGGAGGCACAACTCTGAATCCCTAAGTATCCAAACCTATTTACACCTCTCCATCACAAGGTCCTTTTCAACCACTTAAAAAAAAAAAAAGCCAATTCAGCCCCTTAGCTCAGTTCAATGTTAATTAAACACTAACATCGTACAAACTTTGCATAATGAAATATTCTTCCAGCCCAGGACACTTTATGGTTTTAATCCTCAAAGCTGCAGAGCTAATAGGAGAATCTAAAATAGAAACAAAATTATTTAACTGATTCACAGCCACTGAGGATTCCGTGATTGGCGCGACTTGCATGATGTGTGAGGAGCTCAGCCAGTGGAGGTTTTCAAGGCAGCCTCTCAACGTCGGTGTTTAAATGGTTAAAACCAGAACCTGCTTCAGTTCATCAGCACACGTTCCTTAAAAGGATTACTCTGCCTGCAAATGGTGTGAGACCGCGCAGAGAGCAGACCAGCTGGTCCTGGACAACTTGAGGAAGATCTCGCAGGCAGCCCTTGCGGTGACCGGAAGCCCAGTCCAGTTGAGCGGTGATCAGGGGCGTCTTGGCTTCCATCCTGGGGCCACGCTGCTGCTGGACGAGTGTGAAAGAAGTGTCTTATGATCGTGTGCAAAGCCTTTCTGGTTTGTTCCACCATTAGCGTCACCCAGGGTTTAGAACTCACAAGATTTTTTTTTTTTGGAAGGACAGTCAGTTTCCAGTGTTGCGTCAGTTTCCAGTGCACAGCGTCATGTTTTAGTCACACATTTACATTCATATATTCATTTTCATGTTCTTTTTCACCGTAAGTTACTATAAGATATTAAATAGACTTCCCTGTGCTCTACAGGAGAAACTTGTTGTTTATCTATTTTACATGTAGTAGTCAGTATCTGCAAATCTTGAACTCCCGATTTATCCCTTCCCACCCAATTTCCCCCTTGGTAACCATAAGTTTGTTCTCTATGTCTGTGAGTCTGTTTCTGTCTTGTAAATAAGTTCATTTGTGTTTTTTTTTTAGATTCCACATATGAGTGATCTCATATTGTATTTTTCTTTTTTTCTGGCTGACTTCACTTAGTATGACGATCTCTAGGTCCATCCATGTAGCTGTAAATGGCGTTTATTCTTTTTCATGGCTGCATAGTATTCCAATGTATACATACACCACAGCTTCTTTATCCACTCATCTGTTGATGGGCATTTAGGCTGGCTCCATATCTTGGATATTGTAAATAGTGCTGCTATGAACATTGGGGTGCAGGTGTCATTTTGAAGTAGGGTTCCTTCTGGATATATGCCCAGGAGCGGGAGTCCTGGGTCATACGGTAAGTCTGTTCCTAGTCTTTTGAGGAATCTCCATACTGTTTTCCACAGTGGTTGCACCAAACTGCATTCCCACCAGCAGTGTAGGAGGGTTCCCCTTTCTCCACAGCCTCTCCAGCATTTGTCATTTGTGGACTTTTGAATGACGGCCATTCTGACTGGTGTGAGGTGACACCTCACTGCACTTTTGATTTGCATTTCTCTGATAATTAGTGATATTGTGGAACCCACAAGATTGAAAGATCAAGTGACTATATGACCGATTTTTCCAGAAGAAACTCAGTATTCCCTCTTTTCCTTCTTCCCCTGAATTTTTATTTTACTTCCTCCTCTTTCATTTTCCATGAAACGAGCCCCATTTCTGAAGCAGCCCATTCACCATAGACGGGTCGTAGCTGTGTGATGCAGACCTCATGTGACAACCATGCCAGGAACTTCGTGTATAGGCACATCCTCCAGTGAACCCAAACAACACGTTTTCAGATAAATATTATCATCCCAGTCTTACAGTCCAGAGAGTGACCTCAGGGGAGCTAGGAGACTTCTCGAGGTCACTTGGCCAGTAAGTGATGGGGCTGGGGTTTGCAGCCACATCTGTCTGACCCAAGACCATTGTCTTCCACCTTTCCCGGGTGCCTCTGCCATCATTTCTTGTCATATTATGATTTCCCATGTAACCAGTGATTTAAATGTGTGACCTAGTGGGATTTCTATGTGCAAAATTCTGCAATTAGATTTCACTATGGTGAACTTCTTGCCCTTCAGGAAAGGGGCTCTCATTGGGGGGGGGGATCATAAAATGTAATCTTGTGGTGGGAATAGCTCAGTGGTAGAGCACGTGCTTAGCATGCACGAGGTCCTGGGTTCAATCCCCAGTGCCTCCAAAAAAGGAAAAGAAAAATGTGATCTCACTTGCCCGTGGCTTTGAGTCCAGTGTGAAGGACGGTATTACATCCTTTGCTTATTCAAGATAGGAATTTTGACCTGCAACCTTGCCCCCATCTCCACTGGCTTTTAGGGAGCTTGAGGACTTGGTGAGGATGCTAGGTTGGGAATCCAGACCGTCTGAGAGCAGGGACACCCACAGGATGGGAGGCCCAGAACGGGCAGTGGGAGGAGCTATTCCTAGAGAGCAAATGCAGGCGGGCAGTGTATCCACAAAGCCCACGAGCGGGGGACCCTCCTGACGGTGAGATGCCCGGTGGCATCTGAACGTCCGTTGTAGGGCAAGTGGATGGAGGTGGCTTCACGGTGCGGTCAAGGACAGACGTCCACGGCAGGTCCTCGGTGCCCAGGCAAGGACCATACCCAGCTGCTGTCCAGCAGGGAGTGCGTCAGAGGTCAAGAGCTGTGGACAGGACCATGTGGATGCCCCACGGCCAGGACGGGGACACAAGTCTATGCGGGACCTGCCCCCTGAGCACCTCTGTGAGGCCCCTTCAGGTGTCCCTTAGGACAAGCCCCACGAGGCTCAGCTTCTGCAGGGGTCTTCACAGGAGGGGACGCAGCTCTGAAAGCCTGGACTGCGAGCCTCAGGGCCAGTGGCTTTGGATTATGTTTTAAGCATCTAAACACAACGTGCACTTAACCGACGCCGATGAAGACATGACTCTCATGGGGAGGGTGTAGCTCGGTGGTAGAGCGTGTGCTTAGCATGTACGAGGTCCTGGGTTCAATCCCCAGTCCCTCCACTAAAAACATAAAAAAATAAATTAAAAAAGAGAGTTGATTTCCTGCAAGCACCATGAGAAATGCAAGGAACTGGAAAGGTGGTTCAGGTGATGATGCCATGGGCCATCTGAGAGGCTTCCTTAGCATGGGGTGTGGAACGGAGGCCGGTGGGATGCCCAGAGCAGCGATGTCCATCCCAGGAGCACCCCTCACAGCGAGGCCACGCGAGCTACCAAGCTGCCCGGGGACCCCAAGGTTCCAGGGAGACCTGAGGCTCCGTGAGTGCGTCCCCTCCCTGCCCATCACACAGACTGCTGTGGACTTGTCCGGGGAGTCATCCCATCACCCGCAGAGTCCGCTATCACAGCGCCTCGGGTGGGCGCAGCAGAGGGACAACTAACACTGAGCAGGACCCCGGGGGGCCCTCCTGGGTCAGACCCCTCCCCGTGTCCTCCCCTGCAGCTCCTCCCTGAAGGGCCCAGCTCAGAGCGTCTCACGTGTATTTCCTGAGTGTTTCAGATGCTCAAAACCACCCCCAAAGGGAAGAAATTAGCTACTTGATGATGGAGAGCGCGTGGCCCCCGGACCTTCTGGTGCCTGGGGGGCTGATGGTGTTGACCGCCCTGTTACCCCGACATCAGCCAATCAGAGGCTTGTGCATGAGCTCATCATGTACCCTGCGACCCCTGTCCCTCAGCTGACCTTTAAATATGCTTTGCTGAAACCCTTTGCGGAGTTCGGGGTTTTTTGGGGGCAGGAGCCTCCTCGCTCAGCCCTGCAATAAAACTTTCGCTGCTCCAACCTCCTACATTTCGGTTTGTTTGGCATCTCTGTGTGCGTCGGGCACACGAACTTGCCTTCGGTCACACTTGTGCTTTGGAGTCAGACAGACCTGGGTTCCGGTTTGAATTCCGCTTCCCAGTTGTGCAATTCTGGACAAAGGACACCGCCTTTCGAAGCTCAATTTCCTCAGCTGCAAAACCAGCCCCCTCCCCCCTTCCCTGATGGCTCAGTGGATTTCTATGGTTTACTGAATTTTGTGCATCACGTTTCAATACTCTGTTGCCACACGGTAAACCACTCCACACTTAGTGGGGGTCAAACCTGCTGCGTTACGTTTGAAGACATGCACGTTCATAATTCTGACCTGGTTCGGCAGGCCTGCCTCTCCCCTGCTGTGTCTTGTCCTTGGAATAACCCCCACCCCGTCCGAGTGATACTGTGATCATTTAAGGAGAGGCCATGGGAACCAGCTCAGACCAAAGATGATGGAGCAGAGGGAGGCCCACTGGAGGGTCTAGAAAAGGAGGATCCTGTCCCCGTGGGACACGCGCTGTGAACAGGAGGGCAGGGGGCCCCCGTGACGCTGGCCACCCCTGCCCCGGCTCCAGGGCGTGGGCTGAGGAGGACCCTGGCCATCCGCAGGGGACAGCAGACGGAATGAAGCCTCTGACGTCCTCTCAGACCACCCAGCCCTGGGCGTCCAGTGCCAAAGCCAGGCCATGCCCTCACTGTGGAGTCTTCTGTCTGCCATTCCTGGCAGCTTAAAGCACCACCTCTGGTGCAAATGTTCACTCACATAGAACACACCCATTAAAAGATGTGGCATCGCAGGGGCACCTTCCTGTCCTTGCAGCCCGAGTCACTCCAGATCTCCAGCATAAGGCAGAGCATCACGTAACCAACCCTCAGCCGTGCAGCGCGCTTGCGCCCAGGGAGGGTGCCGGGAGCCTGCAAAGGCTGCCCGGGCTGAAAAAGGCACCAGCCCGCTGCGAAACCCCGGAGCCACCACCGTGCCCTCCAGCCCCTGCCGAAAACTCTGGCTGGAGCAGAGCCCACGTGATTCTGGAAGATGCTCTGGCATTCCGCTGGGTTCAGCCTGCATCTGAAAAAGATCCGCAGGACGCACTATAGCCGTTTGCTTTGGGGAACTTTCTAGGGAATAATTCACGTCTACTGCTGGCACTCGAATGAGATGACTCAGAGCATCTCTCCGGCAGCGGTTGCCCGACGCCTTCAGCCAACTGCAGAGGACACCCCCTTGGGGCCCCCACCCAACCCAAGAGCTGGAGCTGACACTGAAGGCCCGGGGTAGGGTCTTTCGAGGATGCTGCGTGCCTGTTCTGGCAACGATCCTTCCAGAAAAGCCACTGAGAACTTCCGTCATTGTGAAGAGCGCAGATTTCGCTGGACTGGGGACCTTGGGCGGTTCCCCCAAACACCCCGAGCCTCAGTGTCCTCAGACACCATGCAGGAACCCCTAAGGGGGGTGAAACTGACCCGAGGAAGCACCTAGAATCCCCAGCCAGGTCCCAACCCAGGGCGCATGCCGGGCCAGTGGGTTTATTTAGACTGAACCTGCGAGGCACTGGGTCGGGATCAGACCCTAGGAATAGCCCCCATGCCATGCGGTGATGTGGGGACCACCATCAGTCAGAGTTGGGGGCTCCATCTCCAAGGGAGCCGTCGGTAAACGCTGGGCGCCCCCCAGCCCCCTTGGGGTGTTAGTCTTTCTGTTCTTGCCAGAAGGCTGGCCGGACCTGGTGAGACCCTGGGTGCGCCCCTCCTAGAGAAGGAAGACTTAAAACAACACTTAGTGCATCCGAGGACAGTGTCCAGAGAACGCACGTCTCCAGCTCCCATCCGGGGACGGGTCCTTACATTGGCGGGTCCTCCGACGCGCTGCTCAGGGCTGTCTGCACGGTGAGCTTTGAGCCGGGCCGTCTGATCCCCCTTCCCAGACAGGCTGCTCGCCCCGAGCTGCAGACGGCCAGCTGTCCAGGCAGACGGGGTGCAGGGAGTCGCTGGGAGGGAAACGCTGAAGAAAGAGAACGAGAAAGTGATGCTGGCCGCCCTGAGCTCCCCCTTTGACAGCCGCCTGTGAAAGAAGGCCTTTCCCGCTTCACTTACTTCATGTATGTTTCCCTGGCTTTCCCAGGTTTACAGGGACAGTTAAAAATACGTAAAATGTCAACTCCTTAACGTGGCCTTTTGCCTTTCCCCAGAGTCACGATGGGCGTGCTTCCATCTCCGAGTGTCCGGAGGGAGTTTCGCACTGTTTTCATCTGTGCTGCCTGCAGCCGCTCCCAGGTTCATCCTGTGGGGCAATTGTACCCTTTTTTGATTTTTTTTCCCCTGCTGCTATGAATAGCTCTGTAATAAAAACCTTCGGGCAAGCTGCTTTTAAAGAAATGTTCCTTTATGTATCTGATTAGAACGCTGCTGTTGGCTCCATTATTGTCGAGGAAGGGGATTCGCTCGGGGCCACCCTGGGGAGGGCTGCAGGGGACATGTGCCCCGGGGCAGGAGGCAGAGGCCCCTCCGGTCCTCCCGGCTTCCCCCGCCCCTCACCAGGTGACTGGCATCCTTCAGGGCGTGTGCCCCCATCAGCACCGGCCAGCCAGTCACCCTGCAGTCCCCGTTTCCACTGCCGGCGGCTCCCTCCGTGTGAGATACCCCAGTGAATGTTCCATCTCTTTAGTCCAACTTGAATTTCACAGGAGGCTGGAGGTCATAGGTCAGGCGTCTTGATAGGGCGGGTGGACCATTAAGGGCACCAAGTTTAGTTTAATTTTATCTGCAAAAAAGAATTTGACAGGCCACTCACAAAGCTTAGCGTCCGAAAAGCACCACCATATTCTTGGGTCAAGAGAGGGAAGGAAGGAGTAGGAGGGAGAGGGGAGAGAGGGAGGGAGGAGAGACAGAGGCAGGAGGAGCGGGGGGGGAACCCGAGAATGAGGCTGTCTGGTCCTCCGGGCATCCACCCTGCTTTTCGCACCAGGTCCCTCATCCAGAGCCCCCGTTTGTCTCCACTACACCCCTTTCCACGGACTCTGATGACTCACTTTCTCAACCCAACAGACATTCCCAGACAGACGTGTCTCGGCCTGTCCTGGGTGGACTCGCCGTTCCCAGTCAGGGGACCTGACCTGCTCCCCGCTTTCTTCTTGCAGCCAGGAGCGGCCTTACCGCCCACTGCGCGACGCAGGGCAGGGCTCTGACTGTGGTCCCCAGGCCAGCAGTGTCTACACCTCCTGTGAGTGCATCAGAAATGCAGATTCTGGGCCCCACCCAGGCCGCCTGGCTCAGATCAGACACTCCGGGGTGGGCGCGCCTGGCCTCCGGGCTTTGGAGAACCAGTGGCTGACAGGTGGGAAAGCTCAGTACGGACAGTCCGGGTCCGCCTGAGCCCACAGCTCTGTCATCAGACAGCGGGGCTGCCGGATTCAGTCCCACTCACCTTGCAGGCGCACACCTGCCCTCCCACCTGTTAGCATATGGCGTTAGCAAGCCCATAAAAGCCGAGAACCCTGCACCCCGTGGCTCCTCTCCCTTTGGAGTGAGACGGCCCGCACTCTCTTGATGGCCTGCGCATCTCTCTTTCCTGCACGACGCCCGGGACCCACCCTCGGTGAGGCACGCACGTCCTCAACGGGGAGCCCTCTGGCCCCACAGTTTCCTGCATCAGCTCAGTGCATAGCTCAGTGTCAAGAGATGCTCGGTGGATGAGAGACGCGGGGCGTTCCCCGGCCCCCCCCCATTTGATGGAGCTGCTGCTGAAGGAAAGAGACACACACTTGCGGGCGCCCCAGGTGCGTTTCCTGGCACAGGTTCTGTCGGATAAGTCTGCCTCTGACGCCCCCAACCTCCCCCAACACATGCCCATTTAAAGCCGTTGGGTGCGCCCTGCAGCCCGGCCCGGCCCCAGGGCACGCGAGGGGGCTCCGCGGGGCGGCGGTGACGCTGCCCCTCACTGTCCCCTGGGCAGTGTCCCCGGGGGCCCCCGCGGTGGCACACAGAAGACGGCTCAGCGGACTACGCGCGGCCGAGCTGGAACGGGACACGCTGGCCACCTCTCAGGGTTGTTCGGAGTCCGCCGGGCGCTACCCGTTTAGCGGACACTCGCTGCCCGGGTCGGGGGCGGGGCTCTCAGCCACCGATGAGGCCACGCCCCTCTCCCAGCTCCCCGGGAGCCAATCAGAGGCCAGCGTGACCGATGCGCCCCCCCCCCCCCGGACCACCCCGCGCGCGCCCCTCCCACTTGGGTTCCCGCCTTTGGGAGCCGCGGAGACACCAAGCCGGTTCGCGGTGGGTGGCCGGGAGGACAAGACCACGAGATGGCACGGGCACAAGCAGGGGACACCGAGTGATGGAGAGAAGGGAGTGGAGAATCGCTCAGAGGCCGTGGCGCCCCCGGAGAGCGGGCCCCGCGCGGAGCCCAGGGTGGGTCCGCACCCGGCTCCTCCTCCTCCCTGCAGGTGAGTGAGCCGCTGCTCTGTCCAACCAAAGGGAGTCGGGCCACCCCAGGGGCCGAGCTGACGCTTGACGTCACAAGCATCTCTGAATAACAAGTGTTGTTAACCATTACCAGTAACAGCTTGTTGTTTGGAGGAGAGGCAGCGCGGCGGCCTGGGTTTAAGTCTGCCTTTTCCTTCCGAGCTGGTCCACCTTGGGCGAGTGACTCACCGTCTCTGAGCCAGTGCTGAGCACAGTGCCCGGGGCAAACGGCTCCGGCTCTTAGCTGTGTCTCAGGACTCATGAAATGCAACCAGCTTTGACTTAACTCTTAAGTAGCTGGGGTTCCATGAGATGGAATTTGTGAGCGCTCTGTAGGCCACAAGGAACTGCCCAAGTCAGTCGTTTTCAGTGAGATTTCTCATCAGCAAATCAGCAGTGCTTGGGAGCCCAGCCCCACCGCGGACCTCCTCACACTGAACCAGGCCAGAAATCTTTTTCCAAGTCCCCGAGATTGTCACCGAGTCTCTCCCTGGATTTTAAAAGGAGCTGTGTGTTTCCTTCTGTGGGAATCAAATCTTCTACATCGCATTCCACCAGTTGGCTTGATAGCAAAAATGACGGGGGCAATTGTTAAATATGGATTCTCCTTTTTTAAAAAAAAATTAAAGTAGGTAAGATTTACAATATTGTATTAGGTTCAGATTACAGCAGAGTGATTCCGTATTTTTACAGATTATACTCCGTTAATAGTTATTACAAGATGATGGCTGTAATTCCCTGTGCTTTTTTATCTTATACATATTTGTATATTTTAATTCTTTACCCCTAACTTGCCCCTTCCCTATCCCCTCTCCCCACTAGTAACCACTGGTTTGTTTTATCTGTGAGTCTGTTTCTGTTTCACTATATACGTTCATTTGTGTTACGATTCCACATAGAGGTGATATTACATAGTATTTGTCTTTGACGTATTTCACAAAGCATAATGTTCTCTAGGTTCATTCACATTGCTGCAAATGGGAGTATCTCGTTCTTTTTGATGGCTGAATAATATTCCATTATTATTATTATTATTATTATTATTATTATTATTATTATTATTATTATTATTATTATTATTATATACACCACATCTTCCTTATCCATCCGTCTCTTGATGGGCAGTTGGGTTGTTTCCATATCTTGGCTACTGTAAATAATGCCGCTATAAACACTGGGGTGCATGTATCTTTTCAAAGTAGTGTTTTTGCTTTTGTAGTGAGACAGCGGGACAAAGGACTCCTGTTCCCATTTTAACTCAAGGACTGTGGTTTTAATGTTACCACTTAACAGCTGGGGTTGGAGGCCTCCCCTCAGCTGGTCAGTATGGTCGCAAACAGATCTGTCTGACTGATGTGGCCTCTACCTGCCCTGGCTAGCCGACACCTGCCCGTCTCCCCAAGCTTGCTGGTCATTCCTCTCCCGTCCTGCCCCTCTGGAATGGGTCTCTCCCTCTGGGCTCCCACTGCTCCTCTGATTACCATTTATTATTTAGGGCTTATGTATGTTTTGTGTCTTCATTTAATGTTTATCTGGTGGAGAGAAATAGGTTAAAGTCATGCTCGGGGTGTGTCTCTGTTCTCCTAATAGCGTCTATGGTTTACGAATTTTGCTTTATGAATTTTGAGGGATGTTATTTGGTGCATACATGTTCATCATGGCTAGATCTTACCGCATGTTGTACCCTTTATCATTCAAAAGTGGCCTTCTTGGCACACTTACTATTTCTCTGCAACTTTTCTGTACATTTAAAAAGTCTTACACTAATCACAACTCTTGAACCTAGGTGAGGAGTATTCTGGCATTGGCCATTCCATTCTTTCAACATCTCTGTAGATCTGAGAACATTGTGCATTGAAGAGCCTGGGTGTCGGAGGACAGCATTGTGAAAGCCGCTCAGAATGCCTGCTCACATGTGAATCCTGGTGGTTTTGCGGGTGTAGCCGAGGGTGCCCTTTCCCAGGAGGCCTGAATTTGAATCCTGGGTCTACTGCACACACTGGCAACTTCATTTCCATGAGCCCCAGTTCCTGCCTTGAAATGGGAGCATGATATTCAGTGAATTCATTGAGATAACATACATGAACATGGAAGGGGCATAGTAGTTGCTCAATTAAAGTTGGTACCTTTTGAATCTTATGAAAGGCAGTGTCACAATGAAAGTCTTCACAGAGGTTTGAGACTCAAAAGACCTGAATTCAAAGCCTAGATCTTTCCACCTGCTCAGTCACCTGATGCAAAGCCCTTGACCTCTTTGGGGTCTGATTCTTCATCTGTAAAGTAAAACACGCCTGAGAGAGTTGCCGTGAGGGCTAAACGTGATAAAGCACGTGAAGTGACTGTCTAACTGCAAATATTTATGAAACACAAGTCATTATTGTGGCAAGATACCAGTGTATTTATAAAATAGTTAATATAATATTTACTATATGCCAAGCACCATTCTGAGCACTTTTCAAATATTAACTCAAGTCTCATAACAATGCTGCTCATAGTACTGCAGTAATCTCGGTTTTACTCATGAGGAAATGGGCACAGAGAGATCATTACTTTGCCCAAAGTCACACAGCTGGAAAGCAGGAGACACTGGATCCAAATCCAGGTGGCCTGGCTTTTATCTGCTACCACCTCTCAATATAAATATTAGAAAAGAAACATCTTAATATCTGGGACTTATTTTGCTACGTTGAGTGTTTGAGTAGCTTTTGGGGATCATTTTGACATAGTCTGTATTTATATTTTGGATTTTATGGAATATATTGTGAGTAACGTGACTCCTCCAGCAATCTGGGCAAGGAAGTAAAATAAAGGAGGTAAGTCTGCCGCCTTACAAAAACACCCCCAAAAGACAGCCACCCCCACTGCCACCACAACAGCGAGGGCTTCCTGATCCATGAAAAATGTTCTCGCAGAGCTTCCATCCGTGTCTGATTCACGGCAGGAAGCTGCGGGCCCCTCACGCACACCTGTGCGCCCCGGTTCACCTGTCAACGCATTAGAACGGCCCTCGCACTGCAGTGGGGGGCAGCAAAGTGGGCCCCAGGCTGAAGAGGCTTCTCTGCGAGGCCCCAGCAGAGTTTCTTTCTCTGCTTCTCAAAACCCAATCGTTTCTTTTCAGAGAAAAGTTGGAAACATCTATCTTTCTCAGTTAGCGACCACGGTCGTACTGCACTCAGTTCAGAGGCTTTTGTGGGATGTCGACTCTGAGGCATGAAGGCCAGTGAGAGATTTGGCTCAATTTGGGACATTTCACATGTCGGTGACTTCACGCGCTGGACAGAAGAGAAGGATGCCATTTTCATGCCTGCGATTTCCAGCCGGTCTTCAAAGTCCAGGCCGACCGGCCAAACCAAAGCGACAACACAGCACACGTACGTGGTCATGACGTGCGGTGATGGCTGCTACCTCGCCTGACTGTGGTCCTCATTTCACGATGCGTGCCTGCATCCAGCCATCACGCAGTACGCCGTCAGGGACATGCTGCTCTCTGTTAATTATAATATCTCAACAAAGCTGGGAAAAGTTGTACAAAATTAATGCAATATTTAAAATTGTCTTAAATTTTAACGTGTTGTTTTCTCCGTGAGTCAGGCTCCCTGGGGACCCAGTAACCTGCTGGTAAAGCTCAGTGATTGTGTGACAGGTGGGCACCCCCACATCGGAGCTCTGTGAGGGGGAAGGCAGGTCACAACACACAACCACAAATGATGTGCGCATCCTTGCCCACTACGCTGCGTGTTCCAGCCAAGGCAGCCGGCGGGACCTGCCTGGGGCCTCATCCCAGGGAAGGTCCTTTCAGGCTGTAGAGGCGGAGCCATCTGGGGACACGGCCACCACGCTGTCACTTCCCGTTAGAGGAGACAGACCCTCTTTGGTTGCTTCCAGGGCACTCTGTAATGTTCAACGGTGACAAACTATTTGACCGACAAACTCCCAATGAGGATTGTGAGCTCATGGAAGGCTGGTGGGAGATCACGCCCTGTTAAGATTAAAAAAAGGGTAACTAAGATTAAGCCTCGGGGGACGGGCACACGAATGACAGCTGTCACACACTGTCTCGCTGCAGACAGGCTTGCCCTCTGTCCTGCTCAGGCTGAAGCGGAGGCTGGCATTTGGAAAAAGCTGGGCTGGGGAGAACATTCTTTGGTCAAAACTATTGAAAAGAAGACAAAGAGGCTCAGAGTGTATAATTTCCACCCACACTGAGTTATTTGGATAAGACTGTGCTGTCACAACCAGACTGAATTCACTAAAAATAAAGCATCCACAAGAACACTTCACAGGTTGAGCAGCGGTTCGTTATGAGAAGGAGCCAGGGTGTGCGGGAGACTCCGCAGAGCACAGCCCATGACCAGAAGGTGCTGGCTTTGGCTGCAATTTATTGCAGATTTATTGACTTGTGAGATAAATATTGAGCAAGTTAGAGGCAGGATTGCTACATCCTTAGGGACAATAAATCCTGGTATTTTCAGAGACACAGAGTCAATATGTACTTTGCGGCGTAAATTCCAAACGAAAATGGAACAGCTGTAAATCTCTCCAACGGGACCACAAGAGTCACTTTGCGAAAATGACTATCGAGGAAAGATGGAGATCCAGGCCCAGTGGCAACGTCCCCTGTTCCCCATCACGGACCCACCAGCAGCCCAGTTCCATTGCGATGGAATCCCTGTTCGTTCACTGGTACTTGGCTTCTGGTGTCGCTGATTCCAAGGAGGGAAAAATCAAGAATTTTCTCATCTTAAACAAGAGGCAGAATAAACCCATGTATTCCTGGCAACTGCTCTATCTTGGGGGCCAAAGAGACTTCCTTCCTTACGTACGCAGTAAATGAATTCTATCGAAGTTGAAGGGAAAAAAGAAAAATCGCAGGGTCTTGGTGGCGTGTCGCAGAGGAGTGGCCAGGGCTCTGCTCTGTGAGATCTGGTCCTCTTTTGTCTTTTTGGTTTCAGTCCATCAACAGCCTTCATCAGTCGTTGACCAGGGTGTACACAAGGACTAGAGTTTTCACCAGAGTGAGGGCTAACTATACAGCAGGCATGCAACCCTCTGTAAAAATTGATGGAGATACAGAAAAGTGGAAGCCATGGTATCTAGCCTCTTCAGACTCTTCTCCAGGGAACTTTGGGAGGGAACAGGACCTGAGTTATGTCAGGGCCAGCAGAAGCCATCTCCTCCCTTGTCTCGGTCCCTGGAGCATCTTTATAGTACCCAGAGAAAAGGCACACTTGGAAAACAAAAGAAGGATGGAACATGTCAAAAGGGTATAGGAGCCATTCTGAAAGAGCAACCCATGGCCAAAGACAAAACAATCCATGAAAAAGAAGACGTGGTATATTTATACAATGGAATACTACTCAGCCATAAAAACCGACAACATAACGCCATTTGCAGCAACATGGATGTCCCTGGAGAATGTCATTCTAAGGGAAGTAAGCCAGAAAGAGAAAGAAAAACACCATATGAGATCGCTCACATGTGGAATCTAAAAAACAAAAACAAAAACAAACAAACAAACAAAAACAAAGCGTAAATACAGGACAGAAATAGACTCATAGACAGAGAATACAGACTTGTGGTTGCCAGGGGGGTGGAGGGTGGGAAGGGATAGACTGGGATTTCAAAACTGTAGAATAGATAGACAAGATTACACTGTATAGCACAGGGAAATATACACAAAATGTTATGATAACTCACAGAGAAAAAAATGTGACAATGAGTGTGTATATGTCCATGAATGACTGAAGAATTGTGCTGAACACTGGAATTTGACACAACATTGTAAAATGATTATAAAGCAATAAAAAATGTTTTAAAAAAAACAATCCATGAGTCTCTGCTGATGTAAAAGATGACTGAAAGTAAATAAATAGGGAAGAGACAAGACTTCCCTACGGAAGCTCCAAATAATACAGGGAGTTCTATGTAGACACTTTCTCCTCCAGTGGGTGGAGCCGAATGTTCTTTCCTTTAAGTGTGGCAGACTGGGAGACTCATTCCAAAAAACATTACCCCAGTTTAATCACACACACACACAAAAATCAGACAAACTCAACTTGACGGCCATCATACAAAACCCTGATCAGCATGCTTCAACAGGTGATGGTCTTGAAAGACACAGAAAGTCAGTGGAACTCTCACAAGCCACAGGAGACCAAGGAGACATGAAAAGTGAAAACCAGGTGGAATCCTGGATGGGATTTCCTGGGACAGAAAAAGGATATTCATGGAAAAAATCAGTGAAATCCAAATGATGTCTGAATTTTCATTAATAGGTTTGTCTCAGTGCTAATGTCCTCTTTGTGATAAACACCCCGTTGCTGTAAAAGATTTTGACAACTTGGGGAAATTCAGTGAAGGGTCTACAGGAGCTCCCTGTACGATCTTTGCAACTTTTCTGTAAACCTAAAATCATTCCAAATTACTTTCCTTCATATTTGTGAATTTCTCAAATTTCCGCATCTGTTATTCATTTCTAATTGCACTCTATTTTGGTCAGAAAATGTACTTTGCATGATGTTGATGCTTTAAAATCTATTTAGATTTGTTTTATAGCCTAACATGTGGTCTACCCTGGAGGGTGTTCATGGGCATTTGAGAAGATCGTGTATGCCGTGTCTGTTGGGTGAAGCGTATACTAGGTATCTGCTGAGTTTGGTTGCTTTAGAATGTGGCTTAATTTTCTTTTTTCTTGATCCATCAGGTTGTTAATCCATTATTGAAAGTGGGCTACTGAAGTCTCCAATTACGTTTGTTCAATCATCTATTTCTCCCTTCAATCCTTCCAGTCTTTGCTTTATGTATTATGGGGCTCTATTGTCAGGTTCATATGTGTTTATATTTATTATATATTCCTGATGGATCGATCCTTGTGGTATTATAAGATGTCCTTTTTTGTGTGTCTGGTAGTAACTTTTGTCTAAATTCTATTTTTTCTAATATAGTTCTTCATGCCAGTCTTGTCATCCATTTAACTTCTACATATGTTATAAATCCCTTACTACATTATTATTATTTTAGCTTAAATAGTCAATTATCTTTTAGGGATGCTTAAGAATTAAGAAAAAAGTCATTTTAAATTTACCCACGTATTTATTATTTCTGGTGATGATCCTTATTATGTGTGGATATAGATTTTCATCTGGTATCATTTTTCTTTTGTGGGTCTTTATAACTGAAAAGTTATTTTGTTTTCTTTTTAGTAGTTATTTTTGTTGAGTGTAGAAATCTAGATTGACAGTTTTTTAAATACTTTAAAACTGTTTCTCCACTGTCTAGCTGCTTACATTTTTCTAACAAGAATTCTGCTGTCATTCTTAACTTTGTTGGTATTTATGAAGTGTTCCTCCACTTCCTTCCTCCAAATACTTTTAAGATTTTTTTTTCTATATCATTGGTTTTGATCAGTTTCAGTGTGATGTATCTTGGCTTGGTTATTTTTCACATTTTATTGTACTTGAAGTTCACAGAGCTTCTCGGATCTGTGGCTTTATAGATACATTGAATTTGGAAAACTTTCAGCTACTCTCTCCCCTCTTTTTTGAGGAGGACACATCTATCAGGCTGCTGGAATTGTCTCACATGGCCCTGAGGCTCCATTCATCTTTATAATTTTTTATTATCATTCTTTTTTCTCTATGTGTTTTATTTTGGAAAGTTTCCATGTCTGCATCTTTAAGTTCATGAATACTTTCTTCTACAATGCCTTATATGCCATTAATTCCGTCCAGTGTATTCATTTGTCTCTGCTCTTTTGGTTTTCATCTCCGGGAGCTCAATTTGTGTCTTTAGAAATGCCTGTCATGCCTCTGACTTTTTCAACATATGGAATACAATTATAATAGCTTTCAGTGTTTTCGGTAATTCCTATACGTGTGTCTTGTCTGGATTGGTTCTCATTGGTCGTGCTTTCCCCTCACTGTGGTGTATTTTCTGGCATCTTTGAATGCCTAGGAATCTTGTTGAGAATGCAGACATTCTGCTCTCTCTTCTAGTTGGAAGGAAATTAAAAGGTCAAAAAGATAGACTGTTTTGCCTAAGGTGAAAGGTCAGGAAGTTGGAGAGCCGGAATTGGAGTCTCAGCTCTTTCCACTTCAGCACTGGCTTCTACTGAGCAATGCTGCATGCACAGCTCTCTGCAAAAAGAAACATGTTCTACAGCTGAGCTCTGCAGTAAGGCTGCCCCTAGCCACATGTGGCTCGTAAGCATTTGACCGGTGTGACTGAGGAATTCACACTTAATTTTAATTTTAACTGATCGAACCTGAAATAGCGACACGGGGCCATTGGCTGCCACGTTGACAGCTGAACTCCAGCCCTCGGTGGACAGACCCACCCCGTTTCGCTTTCAGCCTCTTGCATAGACAAGCTGTTCTGAGCCTGGGTTTTTCAGTTCATTTCTAGACAAGGAAGGAATTCCAGAAGAAGTTCCAACCAATAGTTTTGTCAAAAAGAAAAATGTCTGAAATGAAAATCCAAGACTGAGCCTAGGAGGAGCAGTGGGTAAAAAGAACAGTCAAAATGGTCAAAAGAAAAGCATTTTCTCAATTAAAAAAAAAGCTTTCTTTGACCATATTTTCTATTTCATGTAATTTCTCTGGTAGATATACTTACATACATGTAATATATATACATACACACATGTAATATGTAATTATGTAATATGTAATATATATAGAAAAATATCTTTTGTGTTATATATCATGAGATCCATATATAAATATACATATGTATCTTGTACAAAATGGATTAAAGATCTAAATGTAGGACTGGGTACCATAAAAACTCCTAGGGGAAAATACAGGCAGAACACTCTTTGACATAAATCACAGCAATATTTTTTTGGATCTGACTCCCAAAGCAAGGGAAATAAGAGCAAAAATACACAATACCGACCTAACTAAACAGAAAAGCTCTTGCACGGCAAAGGAAACCGTCGACAAAAATGAAAAGACAACGTCCTGAATTGGTAGAAGTTATTTGCAAATGATCGGACCAATTAGGGATTAATACCCAGTGTATATAATCATACAACTCAAGATAAACAAATCCAGTTAAAAAATGGGCAGAAGAATTGAATAAGGACGTTTTCCCATAGAGTTAGAATTTCAATATATGAATTTTAGAGGGAATCAAAATTCAGTCCATCTGTTTGTCTATCTATCTACCTATCTATCCATCCATCCATCCATTCATCTATCCATCCATCCATTCATCCATCTATCCATCCATCCATCCATCTATCTATCATCTATCCATCTATCTGTCCATCCGTCCATCTGTCTGTCATCTATCTATCTACCTACCTATCTATCCATCCATCCATCTATCATCTATCCATCTATCTGTCCATCCATCCGTCTATCTGTTCATCTATCCGTCCATCTGTCTGTCTATCTATCTATCTATCTATCCATTTATCCATCTATCTATAATTGAACTCTTAGACTAAACCATCTTGTCCTGTCAGGAGGGAGACATCTCCAATTCAGGGACCTCTGTGTTAAAGATAAATTATGGCCTCAGTCCCAGTGACCACATCATTCCCACCCCGTTGCATGTTAAGGGCATGAGAAAGATCGCCTTTGTCCTGCCCAGCTTGCCTGGCTCTTTGTTCAGGACAGACTGAGTGGCTTAAGCAGCAAACAGTTACTGTCTCAGAGTTCCGGAGGCCAGAAATCTGGGGGCCAGGTGTTGGCAGACCGGATTCCTTCTGCGGGTGGGCCTCTGTGCTTTGCCTCTGTCCTGTGTGCTGCTGGTTGGCTGGCCATCTTGCTTCTCCTTGCCTGACGCCTGTCTTCATGTTCACATGGTGTTCTCCAAGCGCATGCCACTCTGTGTCCGCATTTCCCCTTTTGTATAAGGACACCAGCCATATCGATTAAGTCCTAACTTAAAGACCGTGTGTGAACGTGACTGCATCTGTAAAGACGTTTATTTGCATATGAGATGCTGGGAGCTAGGGCTCTGATGTCTTTTGAGGGGAGACAGTTTACCCCAAACCAGATTGCATGGCTGCTACGGAGAGCAGGTGGGTGCACAATTGTTTTCCTCGATCAACCCTGCCCATTGTTTACTCCAGAAGGTTCGGCCAAAGGGTAAGTAAGAGGGGTGGATAACCAGCACTGTTGGGGGCATATGCGCAGTCCACATCTTTTCCCCTGCAGGGACAGGCTCTCTGAATGTCCCAGCATCAGCTCCTGGGCCAGAGTTGATTCCTGGGAGAACCTGACTGTGTGCATTTTTTCACTGGGAAAACAGAAAAGGATGGAGAGGGTCTGCTTAGCTTGTGAACAGAGGTCTGTGCACCTGTGACCTCCGGGCTGGTCCTTCTTGGCCGGACTGGTGGGGAGAGAAAGCTTGCCCGCATTGCATTGCCTGCTCTCCGTTTCCTGGTTCCGCTGCGACTTCCTGCCTCTGTGTCCTGCTCTGGGTTTCTTGATACAACTCCTGCATCCTGTGAAACATTCCATTTTTCTCACCGAAAGTCTCGAAAGGTGCGTTTTCCCTTTGCACCTGGAAGTCTTGTTGGGGCTCAGCGAGAGGAAGCGTGGAGGGCGAGGAGTGATGCTGGAGGAAGTGGGCGCCCGTGCAGAGGCGGGGGGCTCGTCCCCGTCCCCAACACCCGGGCAGGCAGGGGGCGCCTTGCCCGAGGACAGGCATCCCCGCAGATTTCTCACATCAGTGCCAGCGAGTGGGACGGAGCCGTGTTTACCACCGCGTCCCCACCCAAGCCACTCAAATAAGCCCCAGAAACCTCTACACCTTAGTCATCAGGCGAGGCAAATTATAAACTCCGAAGCGTCTGGCTTCTCCCGAGATACCACAGTTCCCTCACATACCGAGCCTGCAGTTTGTGGCCAAGGATGACTTAAGAGCCAGTGAACTCACTGTCTAAAAGGAGCACCCTGATCACTATCAGTTGCGCCTTCTGACTGACAGGGCTGTTATTTATTTCAGCAGGAGAAAGGGCTAAAATACAGAGAGGAACCCTAGAAATAAACACAGCCTGCAAATGGCCAGGTTCGGTGTTGCCAGAGTCAACAGGGCAGGTTCCTGGGCCAGAAACCTCCTGCTCTCCTGCCCGCTGGACAGTGACCTTGTCATCCTCCAAGGCAAATCACAAGGGAGTCACGGCACCGTAGTGGCCGGGGCTGGGCTGGGCTGGGCTGGCCACCATGGATGAAACATTGCCCGTGCACAGGGGCGCTCAGAGTCAGACAGGAGGACCCTGCTGACAGAGCGTTAGGACTTCCCGTGACCAGTCCTTCCGTAGAGCTGGCCATACACTGCGTCCTGCACACAAAGGGAGGACCCCCGATTCTGCCTACAGGGGTCACAGAGCAGGGGGTGTTTGAGGTCAAGGCTGTACGATGTGTGCCACTTGCCACCCAGAGGAGGAGAGGAAAATGTGGGGAGGGGAGGGGCTGGCGCGGTCACTCAGTAACCAGTGAGCTGTCCTGGTTAGATGGGGGGGCTGGAAGGACCGCCTGGAGCTTGGGCACCGAGCATCCTGGCCGGCGACGCTGGGCAGAAGAAATGCAACCGAAAGTCTGTACGTAGATAGCCAGGTCTGGCACTTGGAAGATAATTCTGGCAGCAACGTTGAAGGCATTTTTCGCCAGAGGATGCCGAGAGATCCGCCAGCGGGTTGTGGCGGGGATCCAGGCTCCGTACAGACGTGATGTTAAGGGTGATCTTTCCTTCCTTCTGGTTTCGTTTGCCCTGCTGTTCATTTCACGTTGTCGCCCGTAAAACGCTCAGAGGCGGCAGCAGAAGGCACGTGGCAGACGCCAGAGAGATTTATTTTCACAGCTTTCAGGGGTGGATCACGGTAGACTTGACATCCTTTGCATTAACCGTGCGCTCGGCTGGAGGCTTAAGCAGGCTGGCTATTCGTGGTCTGAAATTACAAGTGGGGAGGTGGCAGCATGAACGTTGCAGGCAGTAAACACACAGGAGACCAGCCACGGGAAACGACACCTTCACAGGCTCTCTGCAGGGGAGGGATGGATGGACACCAGTGGCAGTTTTGGCGATGGCTTGGCCTTGCTGTCTTGAGCAGTGAGGCAGCTGCTGTCCCAGACCCGCTAATTAGCCCCCGGCAGTCCGGTCCGAGTGAGCGGTTTCCATTAGGAAATCTCAAGGCTGAGGGCCAGCCAAGCTGGGAGGGGATGGAGGTTTTATGGTGGCAGTTAGGGAATTTCCAAACCCAGGACGGGGAGAGTTTGGCTTGGCCGTCCAGACACAAGGGAGACGTGGGCGACCAGCCCAGCGGCCAGCAGGCGGTCATTTTTGCCTGTCTTTACACAAGGCTCATCAGTGTGCATGTGCCTGTACGTGTGTGTAAATGCACCCTGCTCTCCCGCCGAAGGAGGGGATGAAGGCGCAGGAGTGACAACTCTGTCCCCACCGCCGGCTCCCAGGGGACGGAGAAGAACCCTTCGCTTTTCTCGGCCCCTCTGCCTCGTTGGCGGTGGCCACCTATGGAGTATTGACTTTTCATGCCTGAATCCTCATGGCCAGGAGCGGCTGATCGATGAGTGATGTCTGCCAGGGGTGCAGAACACAGGAGTGGCACTGCCGCTGCTCCTGTGCCATTCTGACCATGTGAACAGGGACAGAAAACGTGGCAGGGCAGCGTCTCACAGATGGGAGGGGATCCAAATAGGAGGGCCAAGAAAGAGTGCAAGAATGGGTCCCAGATACAGAGATTCTGCCGAAATCATGGAATACGGACAGGCTCTTCATCACTCCGGGTGAGTCAACGTGTCCTAGAGAAGGCGTGACATGGTGTGTTTCATGGACAGTGATGATGAGGAGGCTGGGGAGGGGGGTCCAAACTCGAGTCTGGATGATGGAGGAGTGGGTATGCCATGGCGCTGGGGAAAGAAGCAGTTCTGGAGATGTGAGGCCAGAGGACCAGAGCTGCGGTGAGGATGGCCACAATCTTATTCACAAACACAAGTCTATGACTGAGTCATGTTGATGAGAGATTTCATCTCTTTGGGGGCATTAGAGCCCTAATTCTGCTTAGAAACCCAGGTGACCCAGTGTTATTGTCAACGTGGCTGGACAAGTCCACTGGGGCTGCCAGGACAAAGTACCAGAGGCGGGGTGGCTTGAACAAGATTTATCGTCTCGCCGTCTGGAGGCTGGAAGTCCGAGGTCAAGCCGTTGGCAGGGCTGGTTCCTTCCCTGGCGCGCAGACAACCGTCCTCTCTCTGTGTCTTCAAGTGGTCGTTGCTCTGTGTGTGCTTGTGTCTTCCTCTCCTCTTCTTACAAGGACACCAGTATATTCGATCAGGGCCCATCCTCGTGAACTCATTTTAATCTAATTACCTCTTCAAAGATCCTATTTCTAAATATAGGATCTGAGTTTCTGGGGGTTAGCGTCTCAACGTATTAGTTTTGAGGGACACAATTTAGCTCATAATAGTGACCTCAGGACCTTTGTCGGTGGCCTGATGCCCCATCCCCCAGGGCTTACTCAGTATGCGCAAGTCCTTATGGTCCCTGCCGGGGAGCTCAGGTCCTGGACCTGAGGTCTCTGGTCGAGTGTCTCTGTGGCTGGACGTATCCACCTGCCTGTCATCGGCCCGCGTGGCGTCTGAGATTGACCGGTAACTGGGACACATGTTGTCCTGACCTTCAGGTAATGCTTCTCATAGGAGGGCAGAAGAATGATAGGACCCCATTTTCTTCCTCATATTTGCATGACCCTTTGAGCATCTCAGAGAGAAGGGTTGGGCATGAAAGGCAACACCGGCATGTCCCCCCCAGCCTGACCAGCAGGAGGAACGTCTGCCTCCCTCTCCTCGCCTTGCGAGCGGCTCCACCTTTATCCTGTGGCGAGCTCCCCGAAGTACGGCTTAATTTAGCCTATGACCAAACGCGTAATCTTGGGTTTGGTGGCTCCTGAGGTCTTGGCTGCAGATGGAATTTGGAAGCCCCATTGCACCCTCTAATCTACCTCTCAGAGGAGCCACATACTTTCCATAATCAAATCGATAGTTTGCTACGCTTTTCTTTTTTTTCCAGATCAGTGAGACCCCAGGAAGGGAAGAGAGGTAAGGGGAGGAAATTGCTCCCCAAAATCCACCCCCGAATCTTCAGCCATTCTGTATCCTATATGGTCTGGTGGTGTTTCATTAAATTACATGTCAAATGCCTGTAATTTGCCTAAGCTGGCTTATGGTAGATGTTCCACTGTTAGAGCCTGCCCTCTCTCCCATCCCAGGAGAACTTTCCTTGCTGTTTTAAAGACCCTGCTCATTGTTGTGTTTAGGGACAGGTCTGCCCAGCATCAGGGGGTCCCAGCCTAGTGGAAGAAAAGGGACTTGACCTTGAAATCCCAGCTGTGACTGACAGGAGAGACCGCTTGGTGCTTAGGACGCCAGCATGGGCGCCACTCCCAAGATGTGTGTTGCAGAAAACACAGAGGAAGGAGCCAGCAGGTTAGTGGGCAGTGAGGGCTCACCTGTCCTCTATGTGGCATCAGAGTGGTCCTGCTGAAATGCGGGTTATGCATGTCTTCTGTCCACTGGAACTCCGATCCCGTCCCTTCACACTGAGTTAAGCCAAAGTCTTTACAATGGTCCACAGGTCCCTTTCCCACCTCTCACCCCCTTGACCTCTCTGACCTTGTCCCTCCCCATTGCTGTGTATGGACCATGCCGGGCGAGCTCCATTACTTAGTTTCGACTCTTGCTCATCCTCTGATATCCCCCACGAATGAGGGCACACTCACTCCCTAACTGCCTCTGGGTCTTCACTCATAAGGTACCTTCTCAGTGGCCTCTCTGTCCCCCTCTCCTGCTTTATATGTCACCACAGCACTTATCACCAGCTAACACACCCCATATTTTATTTCTATAGCTTTTTCATCTTGCTTTTGTCATTTCTATCTTGAAATTAAATGTCATAAGGGTAGAGTCTTTTTTTTTTTTTACGTTCTTGCCCATTTTGTATTGTTGTGTCCACAGTATTCCTGGAACATAGTTAGCAACCAAAAATATTAGAATGAATTGAATGAATCAATGTTGGGGAAGGTAGAGGCTGGTAGTCCTGCCCGGCCCTAGTCCATCCAACTGCAGCCAAGCCTATGAATTTTATCTGAGACCCATTCTTGTGTCAAGTTGTCTCTATTGTAGCAAGAAGTTGTCCCCAGGCAAAAGTAACAGGAGCGTTTACTGGGAAATGATAATGATAATCATTATATTAGTAAGGCGTCAGGAAACTATCAATTCAATGTGTACTCATGGGCCAAAGTTGGGAATTAATAAAAGGATCAAGATCTGTCAAGAGATCCCTGAGTGCACATCTATGGGAAAGAAAACTTGCAAAATTCAAAATGGTGATGCCACGAAAGCAAGCCCCCAGAGAAAAAACATAACCTTGCTGTTGAACAAGACATTCTTGGACATCATTAAAAAGAACCGTGAAAATGGAGCTACTTGAGATGAACCCACTGGAGGCAGCGTGGAAGCAGGCAGTCTCTGAACAGAGCATGTGAAGCATGTGTATGTGGGTGTGTGTGAAGGACATTTCAGAGGGACTTACCCAGTGCATGGGAAAGAAAGTTCCATAAAGACAAGATCTGAGTCTGTATTTTGTCTGCTACGTTCTCATTGTCAGCACAAAGCCTGTCATGTCACATGCAATTAATATTTATAGATGCATGTTAAAAATCAGACTTTACCGTTCATATAAAAAACTCCCAGTAAACTGGGAATAGAGGGGAAATTCCTTAACTTGACAAAGAATATCTACAAAATACCTATACTTAACGTCATACTTAATGACGAGAAACTCAGTTTTCTTACTCAGATGAAGTACAAAACAAAGGTTTTCCCCCCTCAACACTTCTTTTTGAAATGGTGCTAGAAGTCCTAGCTAATGCAATAAGATAAGGAAAAGAAATAAAACGTATACAGACTGGGAGGAAGACATACAACTTTGTTCACAGATGATGTGATAGTTTATGTAAAAATCTGAAAAAAAATCAACAACAAAAAAATTCCTGGAACAAATAAGTGATTATAGCAAGGTTGCAGGATACAAGAGTGATATACATTCATGTATAACTGAAAAATTGTGCTCTACACTGGACTTTGACACAGCATTGTAAAATGATTATAAATCAATAAAAAATGTTAAAAATAAAGATTGATATACAAAAGCCAATGGCTTTTCTACGTATCAGCAATGAGCAAGTGGAATTTAAAATTAAAAATGCAATATTATTTAGATTTGCACCCTCCAAATGAAATACTTAGGTATAAATCTAACAAAATACGTATGAGATCAATACGAGGAAGAGTATAAAATTCTGATGAAGAAAATGAAAGAACTCAATAAATCAAGAGATATTCGTGTTCACAGACAGGAAGACTCAATATTGTTAACATGTCGGTTCTTCCCAACTTGATCTATAAATTCAATACAAACCAAATCAAAATCCCAGGAAGTTATTTTGAGGATATCGACAAACTGACTGTAGAGTTTATATGAAGACGGGTACCATATGGTATGCCTTGTATGCTAGGGTTTGTAGGGAGAAGTAAAAGGCGCAGAACTGCCAACACAAGACTGAAGAAGAACAAAGTTGGAGACTTACTTACCCCACCTGACATCAGGGTTTCCTATAAAGCTATAGAAACCCAACAACGTGGTGTTGGTGAAGGAGTCGACAAACAGACCAGGGGAACAGAGCAGAGAGCCCAGAAAAAGACCCAAAGAAACAGAGTCAACTGGTCTTTGACTAAAGCGCAAAGGTAACACAATGGAGCAAAGACACTCGTTTCAATAAATGCTCCTGAAGCTAATGGACATCCACATGTTAAAAAAAAAAATCTAGACACAGACCTTATACCTTCCACAAAATCTAACTCAAAATGGGTCACCGACCTAGATGTAAAATGCAGAACCATAAAACTCCTAGAAGATAACATAGGGGAAAACCTAAATGACCTTGGGTAGGGAGATGGCTTTTAGAAACAACGCCAAAGGCACAATTCGTGAGAGACAGAATTGACAAGCTAGACTGCATTAAAGCGAAAAAAATGTCTGTTCTGTGAAAGATAAGGTCAAGAGAAAGGACGACTTGCAAACTGGGGGAAAAATTGTTTTGCAAAAAACACTGCCATCTGATGAAGATGTGTTCATCCAGAACGTACAAAGAGCTCTTGAAACTCAACAGTGAGAAAACAAACAGCTCAATTAAAAACGGGCCAAAAACCTCAACAGACATCACCTCAAAGAAGATATACAAGAAAGAAAGCATATGAAAAGATATTCCACAGCATATGCCATGAGGGAAAGTCAAGTTGAAACAACAGCGAGATGCTGAATGGCCAAAATCCAGAACTCAGACAGCACCAAGTGCTGGTCGGGATGTGGAGGTACCGGAATGCTCGTGCGCGGCTGGTGGGGATGCCATGTGGTGCAGCCATTTTGGAAGATGTCCTTGGCGTTTACCCACAGGAGCTGAAAACTTACGTCCATACAAAGACCTACTCATGGATGTTTATAGTAGCTTCATTCAGAATTAGCAAAACGTGGAAGCAACTGAGATGTCCCTTGGTAGGTCCACTGATAAATAAACATCGTCTGGCAATGCAATAATATTCAGCTCTGAGAAGCTAAGCTTCCAAGGCGTGAAGAGCCATGGGGGAACTTTAAGTGCATATTACTAAGTGGAAGGAGCCAATCTGACAAGGCTGTCTGTCTCCTGTTGTATTCTGGAAAAGACACAACTATGGAGACGGTAAAAAGATCAGGTGTTGCCGGAAGTTGGGTGTTGTGAGGAGGGGTTATAGGGGAACCATAGAAAATTTCCAGGGCAGTGAGAATGACGGACACATGTCATTACACGTCTGTGCAAACCCATAGAATGCACAACATCAGGGGTGAACCATCTTGCAAACTGAGGACTTTGCTCAGTCGGGTGTCTGTTGTCACTGTGCCCTTTAAAGAGAGTAAAGAAGAGGGATGTAGCGTGAATCCTTCACCTCCTCCTTTCAAGCAGAACGGGGAGGAAAAAGATGGGGCTTTTCTTGTGGGTGGAAGTTGGGAGTGGTTCAAGCTTATCTTCTGGAAGCAGAAGAAGGCATGACGTTCCTTTCAAAGCTGTTGGCCACTCAAGGAATGAGGCAGGACAGAGGCAATGGGAGAGCTAGACTCAGAACCTAGGAGGGCAGGACCCGGTCAATGCTTGATTCCAAGTGGACACACAGGCCAGGGCTAGGTGAGGGAGCTCGGAGATCACGCAGAAACATGGACAAAGGAAACACAGTGTAGGAACCAGGAGGAGATGGACGGCGGAGCTGGTCCTGACCTTTTGCCTGGAATGCGATCACCCACTGACACCCCACTGGTGTGAGCATAACATGGGACGCTGTGCTGAGTGAAATAAGGTGGACACGGAAGGACAAGGACCTTCATGAGCCCGGTTACACGGGGAACCTGAAGCCATCACATTCACAGAAACGGAGAGCAGAGTGGTGGTGGCCAGGGGCCGAGGGAGGGGGAACTGGGGCGTGGCTCTTCCAAGTGTCAGTTATCCAAGATGGAAAGTTCTAGAGATCCGCCGGTCACCGTCGCACCTTTTGTCAACAATACTGTGCGTGTGTGCACTTAAAAACGTGTGGAGAGGGTCGCTCTCATGTTAAGTGTTCTCAGCACGATGGAAGAACAGAACAAACCAACGGAAAGGGAATCACTTAAAAGATCAGGGGGCAGGGCTCACAAGGAAAGATGATGGCCAGGCAGCCTGGGACCCTCTGGAGAGCTGAGATTTAAATAACAGATGGATAAAAGACAGAAAAGATAGAAAAACGTCAGGGAGGCAAAGGCCTCGTGTGTGCTGCTGCAAGGGGGTGGTCCTAGGAATTCCTGAAGGAACCAGACAGCTCAGACAGAGGATCCAGGGTGAAGCCAGCCGGTGGCTGGTGGCCTGACGTGGTCGTGCTGGATGGCAGACAGGACAGACAGACGGAAACCAAGTGAGAGGATGCTGGCAGTGAAACAGCTCTCTGGCCCCATGTCAAGGGGGATGTGGTAGCAACAGCATGAAGCCGCCTGGGGGTGTGAGACGGTCCGGTGCACCTGCCTCTCATGCAGCTGCGACTACCAGATGTTCCAGTGATGGGATTTTTTTTTTTTTGGTTGTGCGTGGAATCTCCAATTAAAAGTGAGAATCAAAAAATTTGAAGTCTGCATATCTCTCCGTAAAAATCCTTGCAAGTCTGGTGTCTCTTGCAATAGCAGAAAATTTGGCCCCGGTGGACCCCAGTGGACACATGTAGGGACTGAGGACCCTGTAAATGACTGGACTTCTAAGGGGTGGATCTTGAAGGAACCCCAGGATACCTCATTGGTGCTATAGACTGGAAATGAGCGGTATTATTGCTATGCTGGGGGAAAAAAAAGACAAAAATGGTAGGGACAAGCTAGAGAGAGACTCACTGGGCGGTAAGACAGGGTCTGTCACCAGCTTTGAAGGATAATTCTGGAATTATGGTTTCTAGGACTACATGGGGACATCATCCTCAAACCTGACCTTCTCCCCTTTTTTTCTCAATTAGAGGAAAAAAAGTAAGTTAAAATGATCCCCCCACCCCAAATTCATAAAGCACAAAGCTGGGGAAGACAGTCAAGCCACTCAAAGCGAAATGCTCCAAGGGGCTGGGGTCCCATCCCCACTGCCCTGTGTGGTCCAGGGTAGCTGGAGCGATGGAGCGGCACCCGAGAAAGGAAGAAAGCGAGGGCGGAGGTCAGAGCCGGTCGTAAGGAGTAATAATGCGCATGTCGAGGATGCAGATCGATCTTTAGCGGCTTGGTTAAAATTGTCATGTCCAGAGTGAGGAAAAGAGTCCCAGGCCACTGGGGACATAGTCCAACCCCACACAGGCACCCCTTGCAAACATCAACAAACATTTTTTTAAATTGAAATATAGTTGATTTACAACGTTAGTTTCAGGTGTACAGCAAAGTGATTCGGTTGTACGTATACATACATATATATATTTTTTCAGATTCCTTTCCATTACAGGTTATTACAAGAAATTGAATATAGTTCCCTGTGCAACAGTAGGTCCTTGTTGTTTACCTCTTTTATATATAATACTGGGTAACTGTTTATCCCCAACTCCTAATTTATCCCTCCCCCACAAGCGTTTTTATTCTGCTATTTATTCCAACGTTTTATTATGAAAAGTTTCAGACATACAGAAACGTCGATCGTGTACTACGATGAGCTCATATATTCAACAATTTTTAATAAATCCCCGCATCTGCTTTCTCCATTCATGTGTGTGTGTGAGAGAGACTACAAAGGTGTGTGCGCGCCTGTGTGTACGTCTCTACACGCTGTTTCCTGAACCACGTGGAAGGAGATTTCGCAGACCTCGGGCCCCTCATCCCTAAACACCTCAGCCTACATCTTCTGAGAACAAAGACACAAAAGGACCAGCAGGACCCCCAGCAGGGCCGCTGCTCTCCTGCCGGCACCACCCGGCTCCCTGGCCCAGAGGCGCTGTCTCACTTTTTGCCTCTGAAACGGCTTACTTACCCCTGAAGTTCTATTGGTTCCCTGAGCTCACTCCTGATTGGTCCGTTTGTAGTGCTTCATTTGCATGGAACTCACTAGTGATTGGTTATTTCTCTCACTCCTGAATGGCCTGTTTCCCTCATTCCTGATTGGTCCATATAGTATTTCATTTGCATGGAGCTCACTTCTGATTGGTTATTTCTCTCCCTCCTGATTGGTCCATTTCCCTAACATCTGATTGGTCCTGTTGTAGTACTTCATTTGCATGGAGCTCACTCTTGATTGGTTATTTCCCTCACTCCTGATTGGTCCACTTCCCTAACTTCTGATTGGTCCATTTGTAGTACTTCATTTGAATGGAGCTCACTCCTGATTGGTTATTTCTCTCCCTCCTGATTGGTCCATTTCTACAAAGCTTGTTCCTCATTAGTCAACTTTCGTTAGACCTCATTTGCATATGATGTTGCAAAGTGGAAACTGGCACCTATAAAGGCCTGAGTAAACCCACAGATGGGGTCCAGAGCTCGGAGTGTTAACTCCTCTCGGCCCACTGGGGTAATAAACCTGAGTTCTCCAACCTTCCAGGTGCTGCTTGGTCTCTCGCCTGGACCCAGGTTGCTGTCACAACTGAGCTGTGGCACGTTTTTCTGCAACAAACACACACAGGACAGCTGACGGCAATTCCTACGTGTAACGTGACGTCTGGCTCATTGGGAAATGTCCCCTGGTTGTCTCTAAAATGTCTTTCGCAGCTATTTCAATCAGTTCTTCAGTAAGTGAACTAAATCTGCTTTTCTGTCTTTCTTTCTTCCTGCCCGCTCTGGCAATGAACAGGGTGGACCCCGATCTCGCTCACTGAGGACGGGGAGGCAGGAGGAAGAGCGGGTTTAGAGGAGGAAGGTGATGAGTGGTGATCGTTTTATGCAGAGGTCTGCACTCAGGATGCACCCCTGGGAGCCGTCCGGCCACGGGGGGAGCTGAGACGTTGGGAGTGCGTGAGATAGGAAGGGATGTCACCTTGTCACTGGCGGCGTCACCATTTATCTAGACACCACCGTCTGCTTGGCGCTGTCCTAGCACTTTTCATCACGAGTTCCTTTTCTTACCACTATCTTATGAGACAGGATTTTTCTGAGAAGGACACGGTCCCAGAGGGGTCCGGTAACTCGCTGAGTCTTAGCTGCTGGCACATTTGGGAGCAGAGATTTGAGCCTGACTCTCTGGTTCCGAAGTGCCTGTCCGTGAGCGCGGTGCCCACTGCTCCCTGCACGGAGGTGGGAAAGGCGGCCACGGATGGATAGAAGCTTGAGCAGACAGGAGAGGGTCTCCTGAAGGCACCTGGGAAGAAACAGCCAGAGAAAAATCCTGGAGGGATAACATTGGAGGCACCAAGGGGCCGTGGCTTGCATACCTTTATTCCTGTTTTGTTTATTCTGCAGGTGAGTCCTGCCAGCCAGTCCAGAGCTCCCCGGGGCCGCGAGCTGGAGTGCAGTGGGCTTCTGAACGGGGTGGGGGGGGAGTGAAGATGGTCCAAAATCCAGTCCTTTCTGGATGCTTGGTGGGATGGGAAGGAGGCATCCAGGGTAGCTGATAGATGGGGAAATCGGAGCCAAGGGACTGTTTGTTAAAAAGAATGGGACAGACAGTGGGCAGGAAGAGGTTAAACGCAAAAGTTCTAAGAATGGGAAAAAATATTTGCAAATGATGTGACTGACAAATGCTGGAGAAGCTGTGGAGAAAAGGGGACCCTCCTACACTGCTGGTGGGAATGCAGGTTGGAGCAGCCACTGTGGAGAGTAGTATAGAGATTCCTCAAAAAACTAAAAATAGACTTACCCTGTGACCCAGCAATGCCACTCCTGTGCACATATCTGGAGAAAAGTCTAGCTGACAGCGGTGCCCGGGTTCCCCCACTGTGATGGGGGCCGAAGCGGAGAGGAGCGAGTGAAGGCAGCCAGGATGGAGTGAGCCCGAGTTTGCAGGCAAAGCTCATGCATCTTGGGCAAGACCTGTGCCTGACGTGGCTGGCGTTTGGTGCCTTAGTTGGAGCACAGGGTTCCATGATGTGTGGGTTTAAATTCGCCTTCTCTGATGTGGGGAAAAAAAATGCTACAAAATATCTTAGATGGTCTGTTGGACCCGCATCACTTGGAAATTAATAACAAATATGTCATGGAGTCACTGTGGGTACTGCGACCTCCCTCTCGCTCCTCACAAGTGGGCAGTACGTTTTTGCCAGAATCAACTGAACCAGGGAGCTGAGGAAGGACTGAGAGGTGCAGAGAGGGAGGCAGTCCCTGCAGAGGGGACAGCGAGGCACACGGGCATGGAGCCGCCCCTTGGAATCTAGCATGTGAGGAGGGCGAAGTCCGACCGAGCCCCTCAAAGCGAGATGCAGAAGGATGCCGTAAAAGATGCGAGTGGAGAAATTGGGTCCAGCCCCCCGGATCCTTCCCCGAAGGGGTTGTGCATTTGTGTGTCTCTGGAACACCAGCTTCACTGTGGGGTCCTCGGAGTGGTAGCCAGGTGTCTCTTGTCGGGGGCTCCTGCCCCCGGGTTGGCCTTGAGCCCCAGCAGCCACCTTGTCACCAGGATAAGAGAGGCGGAGGGCAAGGTTTCCTGTGAAGCACGTGGGACCCAAGATAAAATTTCCCTAAGTCAACTCTGATCTCTCAAACAAAAAAAAAAAAAGAGCGGGGACGTATTTCTAAGTCTGGGTCAGCTGGAGACAGCTCTGGGGCAGACTGTGTAACCCATTAAACAAACAGAAGCCGTTGTAGAAACGCTTAAAGGCAACAGAATGATGCGTCATTCAGAGCAATTCTCTTTATCTCTCCAAAAGGGCTTTAAAAAAAAAAAGCCTCAAGATTATACAATAAAAATCCCAGGTCTGTTTGAGAAATTGCACCCGCCCTCGGCGGATAGACTGCTGTCCACACTTCAGCCTTTCAATTCAATTCAGTTTTGCTTCATCAGAACCAACGGCCCAGAGACGGGCCTCTGGCATCACATGTACCTGGGACCGGTCCCTGCGCCTGGCTTCGGTGGCTGGTCAAAGCCACTTTGAGTGCCCGGGGTCCCCTTGGGACACTCGGGGAACTCATGCTTGCAGGGCTACTGGGAGGGTCATGCGAGGAGATGCGTGTCACGTGCCGGCGCCCCGTCCACCTCGGCTGCCATCGTTGTTGGGAGCAAAGCACGGAAGTGAGGCTCCTCCGGTGTCAGATGCTCTGCTGGCTTCCCAGCTCTGAGGCCGCGAGCTTTTCATCGCTGCACGAATGTCCCCTGTGCCCCTTAGCAGAGAGGTGTGCAAGCTCCCGCCCCACTGTTGTGAAGACCCGGCTCACGGCGGAGTCATGTGGGCAGTGGCCAGACAACTGCGTCTTTGTTTGGTCGCTTAGTGATGTCACCCTGGAAAAATCTTCGCTCAGATCATTCTGCTGGGAACAGTTAAAGAGCCATTTCTCCAGTCTCTCCGTGTGGCCAATGCTGGGGGGACGGAGACAAAACACATGCCATTAGGGCTTGGCCTCCAATGAACGGACCCCCCCCCCAGTAGCACGCAGGGTGGGGCTGATCACGAGTTTCCTGAAACCCACCCCCCTCTCCCTGTTGCCTGGATGATGTGCACAAGTATCTTATCAGCGTGATTTGCCTGGATTTGGAACTGCAGGGAACTCCGACAGCAGCTTATAGCTGCAGGGACCTGGCTGGGGTGGGGTGGCGGGGAGGATTTTCAGAGCAAATTAATGCTCATTGACACGGAAGTTTCAGAAGATGCATTTACCCAAGGCGGGCAAACGTTTTTGAAATCTTCGTGTAAGTGGAGGTGAATTAACTACAATGAGTGACCAACCATCCTCGCGTCCTTTTGAAGCGGTTCCTCTGGGGAGAAAGCTTGAAAGGGTCATGTGAGGTTGTTATCTCCGCGGGATGGAATTTCAGAACCAGAAGGGCCAGTTAATCCAGCCTCCTTAACCCTGCAGGTGGGTTCCAGGCCTGCCTGGGGTCACCCTAGGGGGTGTTGGGGGAGGAACAAGGGGGACCGAGCAGGGTCCCCCTCTGTGGATGGGAAGAGGCGGGCCACTCCCGGCCCACTGTCTAGATCACCAGTCAGCGTTTATTATGCACCACCTGGATGCCGTCTCTCTGATTTTCAGCCGGAGCCGAGCACACAGCCCGGCAGATCCAGCGCATCTTCCCACACCTTGAGATTCGCGGCTGGCGGCTAATTTACAAAAATCCATTTTCTGTCAAAACAAATGGGCCAGAAAGCTCAACCCGCGTGAATTCCTGTGATGAAACATGAACGCGTAAAAATGTTTCGTGGCTGCGTTTTCAGACTCTTGACTCTGGGTTTCTCTGTCTGTACGTAACACACCGCGGGGTGTGGGGGGTTTGGTAGCAAAGTGTGAGAGGTACCCCGCTGGCTGGGCTGGATGCTGTTTGCGTCCTGGGACCCAGACACGGCAGAAACCTGGCTGGACTCTATGAGTTTAATCTCTGGAGTCAAATACCAATGTGATCTCCAGTGCTGCCTCCTCCGTGTCTTCCCTGAAGACAGATTTTTAGGAAACAAGGATGCCCCTTTGAGATAAAACTGAATAAGGAAAAACACACACACACACACACACACTTTGCTGTACACCTGAAGCTAACACAGCATTGTACATCTACTTCAATAAAAATAAATAAAAAATTAAAAAAAATATATTCAAGACAAATTCAGGTCCTTTTTCTCTGGCACAGAGAAACCATCACGTGATCCCCCTCTTGGCTTCCCCAGAGGTCCCCTGTGTGGCTGTCAGTGGACCCCCTTCCATGTAGGCGGCTTTAATTTTTAAAACAGTAAAAAAAAATTGTTTTTTTCCAAACACACTACAGCTTTACTATTTCAAATGCACATTTCCTAGGTTTGCAGCCTAGGCAGGCACTGGAGGCAGCGAGCCAGGGCAGCTGGGGTCCCTGCGTCCAGAGCGCAGGGAAAGTTCACAGGGGCCGCGGGGAGGCAGAGGTGACAGGTGGCAGGGGGGGCCCTGTGGGGTCTGTTTAAATGAGGGACTCTGGCGTCTCCTGGGATGAGGTCCACGGCAAGGGAAGAGGGGGTCATGAATTTGTGGCCATGTGGCCTGGCCGTCCTGCTCCACGCACAGAGCATGTTCACAGATGCCCCGAGCATGCAGGGTTTGGGACACCACGCAGCAGACAAGACAGGAGTTTGGGACGTGATGTTTGAGTAACATTTTCTGCCATGTCCTATGAGATGGTCAGATGTCTGGCTGAATCCTGGGGTACCCGAGCCTTTCTTTGGACTGCCCCACCTCTCACTTCGCGGACGTCTTGCCTTCGCCCTTGGACTGGCTTGCACATCACAATTTCCACCGCATTTGGAGACAACTGGCCAAGTTCTCATGGTCCCTGCGATCAGTGGATGGACAGCCATGAGACTCCAGGTCCTTCTGCGATGGGAATACGGGGTCCACCTCTCCCCGTGAAATTATAGGGCAGGAATTCCACAAAGAGAGATGTGTCTCTTCTTAGCTGAGCTGAGGTTTGCACATCTGGGTCCAAAGCGCGGGCTGTAACCCTGTATATCCAAGGAGAGGTGTGTAGCTAAGGGAACCTGCCAGCTGAGGGCCTGAGGCCACTGGAATAAACAGCCGAAGAGATCAGATGGGGGGACACGGGAAGAATGTGGGCAGGGGACAGAGAATCATTAGTATCAGCTCTGAATGTCTGACTGAGAAAAACGGTCCCCAGTCTTTCCTGTGCGACTGAGGGGAGGGCGTAGCTCAGTGGTAGAGTGCATGCTTAGCATGCATGAGGTCCGGGGTTCAATCCCTAGTCCCTTCATTAAAAAAAAAAAAAGACATCCTGGTTCAGGAAACTCTATTCAATTTCTTGTAATATCATAAAATGGAAAAGAATATGAAAACAAAATATATATATATATATGTCTGTGTATAATTGAGTCACTTTGCTGTACAGCTCAAACTAACATTGTAAATCAACTTCAATAAAAAATTAAAAAACAGAAGGCCCTCGAGGATTCTGAAAGAACACTTGTGTCTAGCCTCAGCCCCAAAGGTTATTATTGGATTGCGTGGGAGGAAGGTGTTTAAAAAGAGATTCATTTGTGTCCTGTTTTTTCTTGTTTTTTTTTTCTTTTTTAGATTCCACATATGAGTGATCTCATGTGGTATTTATCTTTCTCTTTCTGGCTACTTCACTTAGAATGACATTCTCCAGGAGCATCCATGTTGCTGCAAATGGCATGATTTTACTCTTTTTCATGGCTGAATAGTATTCCACTATATAAATACACCACATCTTCTTTATCCAGTCATCTGTTGATGGACATTTAGGCTGTTTCCACATCTTGACTGTTGTAAATAGTGCCGCTGTGAACATTGGGGTGCATGTGTGTTTTAGAATTAGAAACTGAACATTTATTTTAAATATCTGCATATCTTGTCATTCTACTTCTCATATTAAAAGCAATTTATGTAATGTAAAATATGATTTCATTCTTATACTTTCTTGAGCCCCAAATTGACTAGATTAAGAAAAATCACATTGCTGCTGAAGGGACCTGAGATTGAATTCATATTTAATGTTGATATGAGGTGACTTCTCAAGTTCTAGATATTTCTCCCATCTATTTTTACTTTTATTGTGTAGAAAGTTAAGGAAGGGAGTTAAGATTCATCAGTTAGTGTCTGAAAATGCTTTAGGGTCTTGATAAAAATTCTCTACTTCATACAATTTTGCCCTATCATTTACCTGATGTTAAAGTGGTAGATATAAAAACACACAGAGGGTAAGGAAATGAGAGAGAGAGAGAGAGAGAGAGCTTAAGAAACAGAGTATTTTCTTAGACACAGAAAATAAAGTCAGTGTGCTGGGCCCCATGGCAGGTGTGCGTAGAATTTCTCCCTATGCTAGGCTAGAGTCCTGGTTTGGTTTGCTGGGCTGAATGTGGATCATCTAATGAATTCTATCCATCAGCCCTGGCTTTTAAATCCTATCAAATGGACGTGTAATGGCCCAGATACGAAAACAGCAGCACAAAACAGACAATTTAGTGCAATTTACTTAAAGTGAACTTCTTCCTCCATCTCGCCATTTGGTTATGTGAATTCTGACTCACAAAAAGACTCCTGTCTGTTGCTCCGAAGTCACAAATACAGAATGTTGATACTGCAAACTGCAGAAGAAGACGAATAGAATTGAAGGTGTTTGAGTGAATCTTTGGCCAAATTCTGAGAACATTGGCATAAAATCATCCAATCTCAACACTTTTTCTCTAAAGAAATAATGGCTTTAGTTTGTGACGTGAAGCAAGAACAGACTATGAAAAGCCATGGGGGCCTCCTTGTATTCTGGAAGGTGAGAAAGTTGTTTTTTTTTTTTTTAAATCGTTTTGAAAGTCAAGAGAACACCTGCTTTGTTTACTGAAATAAGACACTGTCTTAACTAGAAATCGCAAGTTCTTGTGTTGGTTTGGTTAAGAACCAGCTTCTTTTTTTTTTTTTAACGTTTTTTATTGATTTATAATCATTTTACAATGTTGTGTCAATTTCCAGTGTACAGCACAATTTTTCAGTTATACATGAACATATATATATTCATTGTCACATTTTTTTCGCTGTGAGCCACCACAAGATCTTGTATATATTTCCCTGTGCTATGCAGTATAATCTTGTTTATCTATTCTACATTTTGAAATCCCAGTCTGTCCCTTCCCACCCCCCACCCCCTTGGCAACCACAAGTTTGTATTCTATGTCTATGAGTCTGTTTCTGTTTTGTATTTATGTTCTTTTTTTTAGATTCCACATATAAGTGATCTCATATGGTATTTGTCTTTCTCTTTCTGGTTTACTTCACTTAGAATGACATTCTCCAGGAGCATCCATGTTGTTGCAAATGGCGTTATGTTGTCAGGTTTTATGGCTGAGTATATTCCATTGTATAAATATACCACTTCTTCTTTATCCAGTCATCTGTTGATAGACTTCTAGGCTGTTTCCATGTCTTGGCTGTTGTAAATAGTGCTGCTGTGAACATTGGGGTTTGGGTGTCATCCTGAAGTAGAAAAACCAGCTTCTTCATCCCTGGGTAGAAATTCTTGAGGGCAATGGCTGGTACAAAGAACAGAGAATCACAGTGATGGGTGAAATAAAAGCAGAGAGAGTCCCCTACCTCCTTCCATGTTTCTGTTGGGGTCTCTAGATTCCATCTCTAGCATCTTGAACAGAGGAGAAGTAAAGATAGTGGCAGAATCCGGACAGCCTCTAAGTCCCTAAAAATTGGGTTTTTTCTTTGTCTGCTCTGGATGAATGGCCTTTGCCTTGGTGGCCTCAGAGAGGATGTCCAGTTACTTTAATAAGCCACAGAGAGATGGGAGCAGATGCTGTTCTTACCTAGAGCACTCGGTGGGGCGATGCTAGTCTGCCATCTGGTACAATTCCACAGCTGGGACATCTGGGGAAGCCAAGGGAAAGGTGCCTGCCTGAATGCTCATCTCTCCACACATCCTCCCTGAACAATCCAGATCAACAAGAAAGACAGATAAAATCCACACCTTCTACACTTTTATCACCAGAACGCTCTACAACTCACTAGTCCCTACGCAGAACAGAAACACCGACGTCCAACTTCCGGTGGAGCTGTTTTCTTGAGTTTGCCTCCCAAGACTTTGCAGAGAACAAGGCAGGGTCTCTGAAGGCTGCACGGAGGTTGGATGAGGGAAATCAGACTGAGCTAAAGCCAGATGGAATCCACATTAATTACAAAATTCAAAAAACATAACTAAACTAAACCTGGAAAGGAGTAACTGGCATTTCAGAGCAGTGACTTCAGGGAAGGGACCCAGAGGGCGTGGAAGATCCAAAGAGACGTCTGGAAAGGCATCACTTCCAGTGATGAGAGATTACAGAGAAAGGAAACTGAGTTTTGCAAGACAAAATAAAGAAGAGGCAGAAAGTTTGGACCCGCAAGACAAAGATGAACAAGAAAAATGAAAACAAAAATGAGACTCCAAGGTCACAACACCACTTCCATCATTGCTTCATAAAAACAGTCACCCAGGAAAGAAACCATGCGTTGATACGTCGAGAAAAGAATCTTGAACGAGGAATGTTACAAGCAATCCAGACCACCAGCCCTGTCTGCTGAATGCAGAGATGCAACTGTATCTCTACAATGTCACCCCGAGAAGAAGATGGGGCCAAAAAATTAAAAATTTGAGCTGACAAAAACGCACTTCCCTCCCAACAATTAACCCTGAAGCAAAAGAAGATACATTTTAGCAGTCTGAACTGAATTAAATATCCCCAAAGAAGTATTTGAGATGTGAAAAAAAAAATCTATCATGAATCACAAATTAAAAAAAAAAACAAAGAAACATCAATGGATAGAAAATTGAAAGAAATTAAATCACAGTTTCAGAAAAAGTTGACACATGACATATCAGTGATGACCACCTCATTAAAGTTCGCAAGGAAGAAGGAATTCAAGTAAAAACTAAATGAGGACAAATGAGAGAAGCAGTGCAAAAGGCAAAGATAATGAAAATGAGATAAAAATAGAAGAGTCAGAGAAAAGTCGTTGAAATGGCAAACAACAAAGGAGATGCAACTTATATACAAGTTGAATCTCAAAAAAATGGAAAAGAATGAATAGCTTAACTATAAGCCAATAAAACTGCCTAGAAATAAAAATACTGAAAAGACCCAACAGGTACTTGTGAACATTGATCCCAAACCATCAACACTGAGACATACTCTAATGAAATTATTAGACTTAAAAAATAAATTGAAGTGCCCAAGGCCATGAGGCAAAAAAAGATTAAATAATTTCAAGGACAATATAATTAGAGTGGTATGCTGCTCAAAAAAAAAAAATCAAAGAAAGCAGTAATAGGGCAGCATTTGAAAGAAGTCAAGGGGGGAAAAAGCAAACGAAGTGTTTTATATTGAACCAAGTTATTTTTCAGGCAGCAAAATTGTGGAAAGAGCGTAAACATGCAGGAATCAGGGGATACAATACAGAGGAAGCCTTCCTGACCAATTGATGACAAGATAAACTCGATCGAATCAAGAGAACAATGAGGAGAGACTTTGCCAGAATGTTGGGTGGTGAATTAATACGTCTTATTTGTAGACCTGAGCCTAGATCAGAGGCAGTGAGAAGGAAAAGGAAAAGAGGAAAGAGTGACAGCTGACTGGTTATTAAATACATGGGCGTTCAACGAGATGGTTGGAAACTGGATTAATTAGCTAACACAAGTTGAAGCACAAAAATAGAAATCTTCTTAAATAAAACTATTTAAAAATAAAACGACGGCGAAACGAATATCGTGTAAAGAAACAGCAAGTGCAATTACACACAATGCAATTATAAGAAAAAAAGTTATTTGGCAGAGTTGAGACCGAACATAGTTGTTGTACTAACAACAAATGCGAGTGGGCTGAACTGACATTACAAAATATTTTAAACACAGCTCACAAGACAAGACACAATTCTGGTACACAAGAACCCCTCCCTTGCCACCGAAATAGGGAGTGAGTCAGAAAGGCTAAAAATAAAGAGTTAGCAGACATTTGGTCTTGTCCAAAACCATTTGGTGTGGATCAGTTTGATGTCCACACTCATGTACGTTTTGGTAGGACCAAATTTCAAGGGCCTTTTGGCATGGACCAAGTGTCTTACGAATATTTTGGACAGGACCAAATGTCCTGCAAGGAAAATGGAGGGATTTTTCTATTGGCATGCAATTGGCGGACTTAGTAAGAACTCATGATGTCTGTCTGTCTGTCTGTCTGTCTATCTATCTATCTATCTATCTATCCATCTACCTATCCATCCATTTCTCTATCTATCTGTCTATCTGTCTGTCTGTCTACCCATCCATCCATCATCTATCTATCCATCCATCCATTCATCCATCCACTTATGCATCCATCCGTCTATCTATCTATCTATCTATCTATCTATCTATCTATCTATCTATCTATCTATCTATCTGTCTGTCTGTCTGTCTACCCATCCATCCATCCATTCATCTTATCTATCTATCTGTCTGTCTGTCTATCTATCTATCTATCCATCCATCCATCCATCTATGCATCCATCCGTCTATCTATCTATCTATCTATCTATCTATCTATCTATCTATCTATCTATCTATCTATCTATCTATCTATCCACCCATCCATCTATCTATCCATCTGTCTGTCTGTCTGTCTATCTATCTATCTATCCATCCATCCATTCATCTTATCTGTCTGTCTGTCTGTCTATCTATCCATCCATTCTGTCTATCTGTCCATCCATTCTGTCTATTTATCTATCTATCCATCCATCCATCCATCCATGTATCTGTCTGTCCATCCATCTGTCCATCCATCTGTCTGTCTATCTATCTATCTATCTATCTATCTATCTATCTATCTATCTATCTATCTATCTTATCTTTTCTAGTTCTGTCCACTAAGGGTCAAAAGCAATGACGCTTAGCAGCTGTGAGCACACCTCATGCCGAGATCTTGATTTCTGAATGTATTTTCCCTTAAAAAGAAAGAATTCCCCTTGGATAAGGAAATTCATTCCAGAGCTGGGACTTGCAAAATACAAGGCAAGTCCAGAATACCTTATTACTCCAAAAAGTAAATAATTGCTCAAAGAATGATGGAGATATTTCAAAAGGATACACAGCCAGTTTAAGGGACTCCACCGAAAAAGTCTAGAGCAATTGGAGACTCAGAGTCCGTGCTAATAATGAGTAATAATCTACAGCAGAATATCAGAATCCATAAGTTTATACCAATAAGTGGATAAGTGAATGGGAGAATGGAAAAATATTTCCTACAACAAAATACCGAGCCATAAATACAGAAGGAAAAAATCTATTTCAATTAATTCATTCAGTTAATTCCATTAATCTTTTGAAAACCACCATTGGGTGACAAGTGTAGTAATAATTGATTTAGGCAAGATTCACCAGTGGCTAAAACTAGTGAGTAAAAGTTGTTTTTTTTTTTTTTGATAAACAGAATAGTTACATAGTCTCCAAGTATCACCCCATAAAATAGTTAATTACAAAAAAGGAAACCAAAAAACCCTCAACTTTACAGTAGAGAAAACTATCAGGACACTCCATAATCTGTGTCATCAAGGTTAACGTCACCAGTTTGAAGACAACTTACCGTGTGCTTCCTGAAAAGATGCCATGAAAAAAGAATCTACTGTCTCTTCTGTGTTATTACCGCCCAAAATGGATGACTTGAATAAAATTATACGGCAACATCGGTTTAATCCACTCAAGGGACATTCTATAACTATATACTGTTAATCCCTTAAAAATTTCAATGTCATGACGTATAAAGCATGAGGAATTAAGATTAAGGGAGACTACAGATACAGTAATTAAATGTAAGGCATGATGATTCTGGATTGAAACTAGCGCCTGGGATGTTTTTTTCTCTTGCTGTGAAGAACATTATTGCAACATTTGATGAAATTTGAATAAAATCTGTAGATAATCATGCAGAATTCATGTAAGATCTCTGATTTTCATAATTGTACTGTAGTTAGATAAGAGAATGTCTTTGGTTTTCTGTTTGTTTGTTTGGTTAGGAAATACACACCAATGCATTTAGGGGCAGACTAAATGTTTACTTCCAAGTAGTACAAAAAAAAAGAAAAATGAAAGGAAAATATTGTTAAATATCAATATTTGTGTCATCTAGGTCAAGGGTATATGAGAATTCTTTGGATTACTACAACTTTTCTGCAAATCTGAAATTATTTTGAATTTAAAAGTTTTGAAAAGTGACCAGAAATGATGGAAAGATTTGAAAACAACACAGTGGGAGAAGATATTTTCAGGGCCAAGGGCTTGCTTCCAGAATGTAGAAAGACATCTTTCCGATCAAAAAGAAAAAGAAAAAGAACCTAATAGAAGGGCAAGAAATTTGGAGGCATGTCAAGGAAAAAAGATACTCAAATGGCCAATAAATGTATGAAAAAGAACTCAGCCTTATAAGTCATGAAAGAAATGGAGTGAAAACCATGAGATGGCTCTGCCCACCCACCAAAATGGCTGGTGAATCCCGTCTTGGTGAGGCTGCAGACCACTGGACCTCTCAGGTCTTGTTGGTGCGTAGAAATACTGGCAAAAACCACTTTGGGAAACTGACATTATCCACTAAAGCAAAACATATCTGCCCCTGATCACCCCAAAATGCTACTTCTAGTGACCTGCCCCATAGAAGTGCATGTGGCATTCACCAAAAATGTGGGCAGCTCTCCCACGGAAGACTGGATGTCCTGTGGGGTACTCAAACAATTCTTTCCCATGTAGTGATGCAGAGCAACACACGCACAGTGATCTGGATGAATTTCACAAACATACTGTTAAATGAAAAAAAGCCAGACATGGAAGACGCACGTTACAGGATGGCCCGTGTGTGGAGCTATACGGAGAGGCAGAATTGCACTGCAGAGACAGAGGTAAGAGTTTCAACCCTATGGGAGCATGAAGCAGCCACACGGTGGTTTCTTGGGTGGGGACGATGTTCTATTTCTAGAACCGGGAGGTGGTTGCCCAATTATGCTCCCGACATGGTAATTAGTTGAGCCACAATGTTTGCATTGTGACCTCTTTTTTGTTGTGTGTCATATTCAGTAAAAAATTAAGAACAAGGAGACACAAAAACTACAATAAAACCAGCAGAAATGATTTTAAAAGAGTGAGCTTGCATATTATGTCACGAAAAGGCAGCCACGCTCACGTGACCAACGTGGCATCAGTAACGAAGCTCACACGGCCAATGCACTAAATGTGAATTCCACCATCCAGCTGTGTATCTGATATCCAAAGGCTTCCATTAATTTAGGAGACAATTTAAGAGTCGAAGAAAAATACCATGTGACTAATGACATTTGCCTGGGACGCGTGGAGGGAGGCCCTCTCACCAAGATGGAAAAAAGCCAGGGAAACACCAAAATTCCGCAGAATTCGTATGCTTGGTCATATTTGATTTTTTTCACGTATGGAAATCTGGGCGGGGGGATGGATTACTTTTTCCTTTCGTATATACTTTTCCAGAACCTGACATCATTGTGTGTGGTGGTGTCATTCTCCTGAAGAACCGGAGAGTCTCCCACGCCCGTTCATTTCGGAAATTTTTATTTTAAAACACAGAACAGTCATTTTTCACAGTCAGGGGCTAATTAAATGGAATGACCTATTTCTGGGCTCAGCAAGGCTTCCTTATCCCAGTCTTTTCCTCTGAGTTTCCTGTTCTGCTAAAGAGGCCGTTCTTAAATTTTATTTTTTAAGTGACCTGCAGTTGGTAAACTCCTCGTCTTTGCAAATCAAAAAAGTCTGTATTTTGCCCCCTCATTAGAAGAATGATCATGTTCAAAGTTCAAAGTTGACGGCTGGTTTTCCTTGGCACTTTGAAGATAACACTTCATTATTACTGGAGGCAATAAATTCTGTAGTTTTGGGACGATCCTATATTTTTATGTGTGACATTCTACCATTTCACAGCCATGTGTGTGTGTGAGTGAGATTTTATTTTTATTTGCCCTGGTTAGAACTCAGAGTGAATTGTCTAAAAGAGCACATCTTTCCACATTTCCAGAAAATTCTCAGCAATTATCTCATAAAGCATTTATTTTTGATCATTCTCTTTCTGCTCTTTTTATGAAATTCCTTAAGAGTATATTATAGACTCTAAATGTATCCTCTAGGTTCTTAACTGAGGTTTCATTTAAAAACAAACAAACAAACAAAAACCTTTTTTTCCCTCTTTTGACTTTTGGGTAAATTCTATGTTCCAGCTCACAAATTCACCTTTTGGCATCTATTTTAGAATTCATCCAGTTTTTTGATTTATTAGATTTTATTTTAATGTTTATATATTTTATTTCTGAGAATTAATTTTTTTATGATCACCATTTTTTTCACTGTTTTCTTTCCCCAGCTTGCTGAAGTATAATTTACATCACTCACTTAAAGTTTACAGTTTTCAGTGATCATTACATTTTGTAACCACCACCAGCATGAGATACGGGAGCATTTCTATTACCCCAGAACTTCTCTCCTGCACCTTTGTTATTAATCCTGTCCCCAGGCTTCTAGCTTTGGGAAATAACCATTGTGATTTTGTCTTTTCCAGAACTTCAGCTGCAAGGAATCATACCATATGGAGTCTTCTGCTTTTAACTTCCTTCACTTGGCACAATTTTGTCATGATTGTTACACGTATGGATCATTTATTCCTTTTAGTTGCTGAGTAATATTCCAATGTACAGATAAAACTAGTCTGTTCATTCATACATTGATGGAATCTTGGGATGTTCCCCATTCTGGGCCATTATAAACAGTGCTGCTGTGAAAATTCACTGACATTTTGTGTGGACAGGTTCGCATTCCTCTTGGCTGAATGCCTAGGAGCAGAAATGTTGAATTACACAGTAAGTGTGTGTTTATAAAACTCTGCTCAACTGACTCCCAAAGCCGCTGCATTATTTTACATTCTAAACAGGATGTGAGGGTTTCATTTGCTCTGCTTCCTTGCCAACACTTACAATTGTCCGTCTTTTAAATTTCAGCCACTCTAGTGTCCGTGTATCTCAGTGGGATTTTAATTTGTGTTTTCCTGGTAACTAATGATGCCTGCTGGTCCTGCCTTAATGTATGTCTCGGTCATATACAGTCTGGAGATAAATCTTCTGTCAGATACTTGCTTTTCAAATGTTTCCCTCCACTTGGTGGCTTGTCTTTTCATTTTCTTAAGTGTTCTTTTAAAGAGCATTAAATTAAAATATGTAATTTTAAAGAGCATTAAATTAAGTATGTAATTGTGATGAAGCTCATTTCAATATTTTGCTCTGTGGGTTGCCTTTTTGGTGTCCTGTTAAAATCATCACTGTCAAACACAAAGTCACAGTGATGCTTCTCTGCTGTGTCCTTTGGAAGACTTACAAGTTAGCTGTTACATTTGGGTCTACGATAAATACTAAAATTATTTTTTTATTTAATTTCCTTTTTGGGGGTGGGTAGTTAGGTTTATTTATTTATTTAACGGAGGGTCTGGGGATTGAACCCAGGACCTCATGCATGTAGGCATGCGCTCTACCGCTGAGCCACAGCTTCCCCACCGAAATTATTTTTGATAATGGTATGAAGTGAAGACCAGGTTCATTTATTTTCATACCAATATCCAGTTGTGCCAGGAGCAACTTGGGTAAAGATTTATCCTTTTTGGTCACACATCACTCGGCCACATAAATGAGACCCTGTCTCCAGACACTTTCTATTTCGTTCTATTGGTCTCGATATATGTCAGTCTGTCAGTTCCACATTGCCTTGAATTCTAAGGTTTGAAATTACATCGTACAAATCCTCCTTTTTTTTTTCTTCTTTTTAGATGTTCATAAGCGTAGGAAAAGATGCTCAAAGTGAAAATTCCTTAGAGGATTACGGACTTAAAAAACAGTGAGATACTACCATACACATCTTGATTGGCCCAAATCTGAAACATTGACAACAGCAAATGGTGGTGAGGATGTGGGGCGACAGAAACACTCACTGCTGCCGGGAACGCAGAATGGTACAGCCACTCTGGAAGACAGTTTGGCAATTTCCGACAAAGCTAAACGTATTCCTACCATATGATCAAGCAATTGAGCCCCTTGGTGTTTACCCGAAGAAACTGAAAACATATGTCCACACAAAAACCCACCCGTGGCTGTTTATAGCAGCTTTATTCATCATTGCCAAAATGCAGGAGCACCCACGGCGTCCATTAGTAGGTGAATAATTAATCTGTGGCACCTCCAGACAACTGATGGATAACAAATGGAATATTATTCAGTGCTGAAAAAGGAATGCATTAGCCTTCATGAAAGTACAAAGCAGGCATCTTCAGGGTATAACACCGAGAGAAGGAAGCCAATCAGAAAAGGCTATGTTCTCTGGGATTCCCAGTCTATGACATTTGGAAAAGGCAAAACTACGGAGACTGTGAAATGTTCAGGGGTTGGCAGGGGAGGGGTACGGGGCAGATCAGAGATTTTTAAGGCAGTGAACTTGTTCTGAGTGCCACTCCAAGGATGGATACATGTGATTATAAATTTTTTGAAGGTATAACATTTCAAAACGTGTTACATAGCAAGGGTATAATTAGCCATTTCCAGCGATGCATAGCTCCTCTGATTCTGCTGGTTCATTCATTCTTTCCCACGCACTCAGTCACCTGAAACACGCAGCCTTGCTCACCTCCGTCCTGAATGATCGGGGAGGATTGTCATAATTTGACAGGCATGTCTGATTTCATGCACCTTGTCTGTAACACCTGCCAGAAGTTTCTAGTTCACAGCCGATCGCACGCTTCAAAGATGAATTTTGATAACACAGTCACTCAGTTACACCCACCTGGAGATGAGATGCGTGGCGTGGCGTGGCTTGGGCCATGATTGGTAGTGATTGCTAATATAAATCCACTTTGGAGCGAGTTGCAAGTGCACATTACAGAATGTCAGGGTGCAATTTGATGTTGAAGGATTTCTTTTTAAAACTGTTATAAATAATGAATGATGTTGAAGATGGGTCTGCATATTCGATTGGATGTAATTAAAATCCCCAGGGTTGTGGTTTTTGAAAGCTGTGTGTGCCTGCTGTCTGCAGAGATGTCGAGGTGAGTGGAATCCTCAAAGGAGAGGCTTTATTCCACTCTCTCTCTTCCCTGTTTCTGCCCTCTTTCCCCCTCTACTTTCATCCTGCCCACTTTGCAATCAGTTCCTCAGTCCTTAAACTCAGACATCAAACAGGGCGTCAGGTGCTCGGGGGAAGGGACCCACGAGAGAATGGGTGGAATATAACATGATAAATGACAGAGACCAGGCCAGGCTCTCACAGTGCAGACCAGGGCACCCCCCGTCCTGCGGGGAGGATTAGGGAGGATTTCTGGGGAATCCATTTGAGTCACAGGGGAGGGAGCTACACGTCCAGATAAGACATCCTTTGCCCACTTGTACCATTGCTCCGGGACCTCAAAATATTTGCAGATGGGCAATAGCCATCCTGGGGCTCGTGTGATTGAAATAAGACCAGGTCTAAGGGAAGCGAAACAGCACTCAGTCTCTTTCACTTTTGTCTCTGTCCCTCACTCCAATTTGCAAATACACAAAGTTTGTCCTGGGATTCCAGCAATGTCCCTTAATATTCTCTTTCTTCCCCTTAAGTGCCACTCTGCTTTTCTCTCTCCACACCACAAATATCCACTTACTCTTTCCCTGGTCCACTAATCAGAGCCAGGTATTATGAATCACTCCAGCCAGCTAATTCTTACTCACATGTAAATGACTGCTAAGAATCGGTCACTCCTGGGGTATTTTTTTTACAGATGTGTAGCTAAAAGTCGGTCTCCTTATGTGAGTGGTGGGCCAAAGGTTTGGAGAGTCTTTCCCGGCAAGGGGAAAGAGGGTTCAAGGCATGCCAAGGCCTGCACAGATATCAGAGGACCCCAGAGGTCTGCAGGCAGAGAAGCTGATTGGATGAAATTCTAAATCCAGAACTGGCATCAAAGGCATATTTAGCATGTTGGGGGGGCTGAAGTTGGGGTGTATCTGAAATACAGGAAGAGCCTGTTGAGTGGATGGGGAGATAGTTCCTCCCCAGGGAGGCAAGTGCAGTTACGTCCCGCCTGGAGGGGCCCAGACTTCAGAAGCCCTGGCTTCAGACAGTTCTTTTTCTACAAGATCATCCTTTCATTTACATGGCTTTTTGGTTTCTGTTTCTAACAACACAGAGCGCGTGAGTGCTTGATTACAAGTAACATCAATTTCGCTAACAACTTTTTCTTCTTTTCTTATTGGGGGTGGGGGTAGGGGTAACTTGATTCAAAAACCAAACAAACAAAAAAGAGCAAACCATGCCTCTAGGAATGAGTCCCCAAAAGCCGGCATGTTCTAAATCTGGGGATTTAAGCAAAGTCCCCTCCCAAGGCATCTTACGTTGATTTTTTTTCTTTTTCCTCCCAGCCACCCCATTTCAGATGGTAAAATATAAAAAAAGTGAGTGTGAGGGCTGCGAAGTGAGCCTGTGTTCCCACAGGTGGGGCCTGTCCCTGAGGACCAGAAAGAAAGTTGACCACCGAGTTCATCTTATGTTTCAAAACACAAAGTAGTTAAGAAGGTTTAATCTCAAGGGAAGGTTTAATTTAAAAAAAAGCCACCACTCCTTAGGGCCTCCAAGTTTGCAAAAAGAAGCCCACGATTTGACTGGGGTACAGCGCAGTGATTCGGTTACACACACATATATTCTTTCTCATATATATATATTTTTTATTATAGGCTATCACGAGGCATTGCATAGATTCCCCTGTGCTCTACAGCAGTTCATTGCTGTTTATCTAATTTTGTATACTTCAATTAAAATTTTTTAAAAATTAAGAAGAAAGGAATTAAGAGTTTTTAAGGCATCAGTGCCCGGGTGCAGTTGAAAACAGGTTCCCCGGCTGCCCGTCCCTGCGTCCTGCAGACCAGCTGTTTTCAAAGACCCCAGAAATGAAATGCGATTCTGCGTGGGCACATGCCAGCCGGTCCTAACAGCTGTGCGGGGTCCGCAGGGTGGTCGGGGCCAGGGGGAGCCTTGTTTAGAAGCCTCGGAGGGAGACAGCCTGGCTCGGGGGGCCTGCGTGGGAGTGTGTGTGCGGGCGGCCAGCATCCCTAGGGGACCGCGGCTGTGGTCCTCTCTCTGACGGAGACCCTCGGAGAGCGGGTCAGGTGTAAGATGATGGACACCAACGACATGTTTTATCCAAGCTATTTGCAGACATGACTGTTGCAGGCAAATCACACTGTGACGGAGGAAAGACGGCTAGTAACTCTTGGATGAACTTGGCATCTTTAAAGCAAGCATTTTACAAAAGGCACCCGTGGATTCGGTCACAGGGCACAGGGCAGAAGTTCAGACCTCCTGTCGGCCCGCTGCTCCCTGGGTGATCTCTGTTCCTGTGCGTGCTCTCTGCACAGGGAGGTGTCACTTTTCTACACTCTCGGAGACCCCCTCCCTCTTCCCCACTAGAGTGTAAACTGGGTCAGGGGCTGGGAACACACAAAGCTCAAGGCGGATGGCCCGGGTGAGGAGCTGGGGGGTGAGGGAGGCGTTGCTTGGACCCCGGGGAGGGGTGATGAGGGTGATGAGGGTCTCCTTTCAGGGATGAAGGATGCAGCCAGGCCGGCTCCCGCTGGGCTGTGAGACGAGGCATCTCATGTGCGGAAAACCTGCTGATGCCCACGATCCCCACCCCCCGTGCCACTCACTGCAGGATTCTCTGGCCCCTGTCCCCTTGTTGTCTCACGGACAGCACGCCTCCAGATCCCCAACTATTTCAGGCATCCCTGCGTCTGCTCTTGATGGAGAGAAGCCTTCAAGGCATTCGCAGCCTTCAGCTTAGCACAAGGCAGGCAACACCCGGCTGTCACCGTAGCCTGAGGCCAGAATGCGGCCACGCGGTCAGCAGCTGGGAAGTCTGGCCGGGGGAGGCTTGGATGGCGGGGACCCCGGCTCCCCGTGGGCAGTAAGGAGCTGCAGGGAGGCAGGTGCGTGGCCCCACCTTCCGACTCTGCTGTGCGTGGAGTCTTGGGGTCCTGAAGATGTCCCCTCTAGAGCTGGACCCTCCGCAGCCGTCTTCCCGGACTTGACAGGGGGCCACAGTCAAAACACAGGCTTGGAGCAGGTGGAGGGGTTGCCTCCATCTTTGCCTCCGACCCCGAGGGCGGGTGTGGGCAGTGGTTATGCTTCCATGTCTCCCCGTCTGTGAAATGGGGACAGCATCCACCTGCCGCTTACCTCGTAGAGAACTGAGGGTGCTCGGGTGCGGGTAGCCATCCTGTCATCAGGGGCTGAGCTGCGGGGCCGCGGCCATCACCTGTCCCAGCCTCTTGCGCCGCGGGCATCGAAGCCAGCATTGCTGTTCGTCCTTTCCGCTTCCTCCCTAACCCGCCTGCCAAGGTCTCCCCATGTGCCCGCAGCCCAGCCCGCCTGAGAAGGTTCCAGCTGAACAAAGGCCTCACCATCGCGTCCCTGTTTCCTTTTGTTTGCACTTTGATAACTGCCAAAGCCTGATGCAGACTTTCGCTATTAAAAATGGTCCTGTTGAGCAGTGAGCAGTCACGGGCACTTTCCGGAGCCGGCCGTGGGCGCTGGTGCCCAGGGTGCCGGTGCAGTCATGGGTGCCTGCCTGGGGGAGGCGGCGCTGGCACCTGCTGCGGGGTGGGAACCTTTGCGCGGCTGCCCTCTGCCCCCACCCAGGAGTCCTTTGTTGGGGGGGGGGTGTCATTTCCACTGGGTTTCCTTGGCCACACCCCCTATCTTGGCAGTGAGCGAAGAAAACGTTTTTGCAAGCCGGAAGGCCGACTGGGGGCAAGCATTGCGCAGAGATACGCGTCTCCACACCACGCAGGGCGCTTGGTGAGCGCAGAGGGTTTCTTCAGGCAGAATGAGGAAACCTTTACAAAGGAGGCGTAGCTTGGGGTTGGATCCACGAAGGAAGCGCCCTGAGAGCACCCTGGTTTCCACGGGGTCCCTTTCCCAGGCTCACTGGCTGGCGGCAGGGGCGGGGTCCCCTGGTGGCCTCCATCCTCCTGCCCAGCTCAGGGGGCCGACCTCGGGCTCCTCACCCCGCCCGGGGCTGGCTGTCTGGACTCCGGGGTGTGCGCGCGCCTCGCCACCTGCCTTGCGTGGACAACGTAAACACAGCGTTGTCCGGAGCAGGCAGGCACTTGGGCGATGCTCCGGAACACTGAGTTCGGGATGCCCCAGGGCCTCGCTGCATCCGTCGGAGGACGGATGCGCGAGGACCACGCGCGCGGCGGGGTGGCCGGGGCGTGGTCAGCCTGCGCCTGCGCGGAAGCCATCGGGAGGGGGTCGGAGGGGCCTCTGTCCTGCCCGCCACGCCCCTCAGGGACGTGGGTGAAAGCAGGATGGGGGCTGGCCGTGTCGCTGTGACGCTTGCAAGGATGCGAGCCCACTCCATGGCAGGTGGCAGCCCGCGTCCTCCAAGGGCTGGAGGGCGGGCCTGGGCACTGGGCACTGGGCACTGGGCACGGGGCTGGATGGTTTTGTGAAAGTCAGGAGCGAACTGACACCCGTGCCCTTGGGTCTTAACCAACAGGTGGTGGGGAGGGCGCTCAGCAGCAGGCGCTCTGAGGGTCCTGGGGAGTCGCCCTGCGTCACACGTTAGACCGAATTAACACCCAGCAGTAAAAGGAGTGAGGCCTGTAAGCGGGGGGCGGGCTTCAGCGGCTTTCCTGGCTTGTCCAAGGCCCTTGTCCCCGTAGCGGGGCGCCGGCCCCCCCACTGCTGAGCGCCTGGTGGACGCCACCGTCATCTGACGGTCACTTTCAGAATGTGGAGCTGTCCCGAGGCTTCGGTGGCTCTTGGTCTGCAGCCAGCGCCCGAGCATTCAGTTTTGTGTTGCTTTTTACGGAAACTATACGTTGTTTTAAAATGAAGTGTGGTTGATTTACAATGCTGTGCTCGTTTCAGGTGTGCAGCAAAGTGGTTCAGTCACACACACACACGTATTCTTTCTCAGGGTCTTCTCCGTTCTAAGTTATCTACAGGTACTGAGGATGGTTCCCTGTGCTGTACAGTAAGTCCTTAGTTATCTATTCTGGCTGCAGGGTGCTGGGTGCTGGGGTGCTGGGTGCTGGCTGCAGGGTGCTGGGTACTGGGTGCAGTGTGCTGAGTGATGGCTGCAGGGTGCTGAGTACTGGCTACTGGGTCCTGGGTGATGGCTGTAGGGTGCTGGCTGCAGGGTGCTGCGTGATGGCTGCAGGGTGCTGGGTTCTGGCTGCAGAGTGCTGGGTGCTGAATGCTGGGTGCTGGGTGCTGAGTGCTGGCTGCAGGGTGCTGGGTGCTGAATGCTGGGTACTGGGTGCTGGGTGCTGAGTTGCTGGGTGCCGGCTGCAGGGTGCTGGGTCCTGGCAGCGGCAGAAACGGTCGAAGCAGCTGCTTCCGAGGCGCCCCTCTCCTTGCCTGGAGCTGCAGGCCCTCAGAGCCGGTGGGGCTGAGGTGGGACGCGCCCACTGGGCTGAGCGTGGGTCAGGTGTGTGTCCTGGAGCAGGAGCCAGAGAAGGAGGCAAGGAGGCCCTGCCTTGGGTCAGTGGGCCCAGCACCACGGGGAACAGAAGCCTCCCCAGCGAGGAAGCTCGGAGGGAACGGAGGCTGGAGGCCGAGAGACAGCCCCTGACTTCAGCGAGAGTCCGCGCCACCGGCCTCGCGTCTGTCCCCACCAGGGCCCCGGTGCGACCTGTGGGCCTGCCTGTCTCGGTCTCGCCCAACCCTGAGCCTGCACACTGGAACTTTCCCACCCGAAGAGCGAGAGGAAACAGAAGGTCCTCGATGATTATCGCGTTATCAGCACGCCCGCCCAGGCCCTCGAGTCCCGGGCTGTTTGTTCCAGAAGCGATGCTGGAACCAGTTTGCGAGAAGTGACGTCCGAACGAGCTTGCCCAACCCTGCGTTCTGCAGATAAGGACGGGGGCTCCGAACGCGTCCTGGGTCACAGGGTCGGAACCGCCCTGCACCCCCCAATGCTACACACTTCTGTCACCTCAAAGCTTGGATCACATTTTAACTGTGTATTTCCCATCATGTTTTATGTATCTGCAAACATTTTACACTTGATTTGATCATTTCTGACTTTTTTTTTTTTTTTTTTTGCTCACAACTTCTAAGATGCTTTTTCTGTATCTTTGGCTTCCTTTGGTTTCTCTCTGATTTGTCTAAACGTGGACTTCATTTCCCTGCAGGGCCCTGCACCTTCGGTGGAAAGTGGACCTTGGCGATCAGCTTGGGTGTTTAGCCGATGAGGTGGCCCAGCCAGGGGTGGAAGGCATGGCTTGAGCAGACAGTGTTGGGGGAGAGAGGGGAAACTGAGGCAGGAACTGTTGGGGGAAAGGCGTGCCAAGGCTTCCCAGGAGGCTCCAGAAGCTGGAAGTGGCTTCAGAGGGAGCAGACCCTGCTGACCCCTTTCTTTTAGGCGTCCAGCCTCGAGCTGGTGAGAGAACAAATTTCTGTTGTTTGAAGCCACCAAGTTTGTGGCACTTTGCATAGCAGCCTCTCAGTGATTCAGGAAAAGTTACAGCCATTCTCTCTTTAAATTTTTTGCTTTTTTTCCCCTTTTGTTCTGTGAGGGAGAAGTAACTAGGTTTATTTATTTGTATTTGGAGGAGGGACTGGGGATGGAACCCAGGACCTTGTGCCTGCTAAGCGCACACTTTACCCCTGAGCTCTACCCTCCCCCTCTTAATTTTTTTAATTTTTAACTTAAAAATATTTTTTATTTTTTAATTTATTTTTAATTTTTAAATTTTTAATTGAGTTATAGAGTCAGTTGACGATGCTGTGTCAATTTCTGGTGCACAGCACAGTGCTTCGGTCATACGTGAACATCCATACATTCATTTTCATATTCTTTTCCACCGTGAGCCACCACAAGATCTTGTATATATTTCCCTGTGCTCTACAGTGTAATCTTGTTTATCTATTCTATATACACCTGTCAGTATGTACAGATCTGAACTCCCGGTTTATCGCTTCCCACCCCCGTCCCGACCCTGCCGCCTGTTTGAATGTTAATCCAGCCTCACGGTCTCTGCCTTTCCTGCTCAGCCTCTAATGAGACCCCAGTTCTTCTCAGCGACCCCAGCACCTCTCTGCTCCTCCGGCCCTCGTGCTGTTCATCTTTTATCCCCTGTGCCCCTCGAAATAACCTCTCCCTCACCAGTTTATAAACTCTGCCTTTAGCTGTGTCGAATCGGCTGTTAAAACGACCCACTGGGTTTTCCATTTTGGTTATTTTACTTTATTTTTTAAAAAATTCTCGAGTCCTTGGTGGGGACTGTTTCCTTTTCCCCGCACACATCCGTAAGTCTGTCTGGAAGCTTTCAGCACCGTCACCGGAAGCTTTGACCGTTTCTGTGTGATCATCCAGGCCCACAAGTCTTTGCCCCCTTCTCTGCCCCAGCGTGCTCCTGCCGGTTCTCCGTCCTGGGCTCCAGTCTCCACGTCTGCCGGGTTGGCTCTGTCTGCATCACTTGCAGAAATAACAGGGGGTAACGGATGATTGGCGCCTAAGGGTGTTTGGGGTCACGAGGAACCTAAAAACCACATGGCACCAAATTCAAACCTTTAAATAAGCCGGGGTCACCACCTGATGCGAATCTGCGCTCTGCTTCCCCTGGGACCCGTGCCGTGGCTCGCTGCCACTCCCAGGAGGTGGCCCTTCGGGGTTCCAACTTATTGTGGGGAGCTCCTGTAAGACCCCCCCACCCCAGCCACCACCTGCTGTGAGCCTGGGGCGCGGACTCTAGCTCCTGTGCTCCATGAAACCTTAAAAAATTAAAGCTCGAATCCCTGTGCAGGAAATGTTTCAGGTAAAGAGCAGATCTGAGGGCGGGTGACCCACCTGGGTTCCCACTTCCTCTGCCATTCAGATCTGGCGGCTTCTTGCTGTCTATCAGCTCTTTGCTGCTTCCAAGAACATTGACTCTTAACTATGCACCAGGTTTTTTAATGTTTTGTTTTGAGCAGCAGAGCGAGTCCAAATTCCCCGGAGGAGGCCCCTCGGGCAGCCCCGCTGTGGACGCGGATGCCACGTGGGTACCAAGCAAAATTGTTGCCGGAGCTGCGAAGGGTGTTTGCTCAGAACCTTCCCACCCCCACCGGCAGCAGGCGTGAACATAAATCGTTAAGTCAAAGGGTCCAGAGATAAGAAAGGGTGACACAGACAGGAGCCCAGGTGGAAACAGCTGGGAGCAAGGTGGGGGATGACGCTGACCTCCGATAGACCGAATCTCATCAGATGCTGATGTGGTTACATATTAAATGACACACCCACCACTGGCCGGACCGGACCTTAAGGACCGAGACAGGATAACCAGCAGGTGGGGTGGCCCCTCACTCCTTTGAAAAAGCCCTACCCCTCCGCATCCTCAGCCTCACTCCTCTGCCCTCGGCTTCCACTCTTTACAATTAAATCCCTCTCGCCACGTGGGCGAGAGGTTGTCCGGGAACTTGGTCCTCACTCCGGCCTTGGCCGCTGAATAAAGCTCGTGCTGTTTCCATCTCAGCTTCACTTCCGTCATTTGGCTGCTGGGGCCGGGATGGAGAAAGGACCTCCCCTGCGGAGGCAGAGAGCCTTGGCCGGGCCAGGGACCCTGGAGGGTCCATACAGGATTTAATTCATCACTCTGGGGAAAGCGAGCATCCGCTGTCCGGCCATCCGGCCCCCCTGCGCCTTCCTGCTTTGGTTGCCCTGACAGCCATGATGTCACCGAGCCGTGGGGACACTGCGGTGGGAGCTGCTTCGTCCACATCACAGCGTGGGAGCCGGCGGTCCCCAGCCGGGCGGGCTCGTTGCTGAAGGACACGCAGTGTTGGGGGCGAGAACTCCTGCCCGGTTCCCAAGCCCCCCGCCTCTCGCTCACCTGTGAGTCTCCCACGGCCCTGGGTGTCCCTGGAGGCCCCAGTGGCAGATGGTGGGGAGCATCCTGGTGTCCGGCGGCCCACGGCTGTCCCCTCACTGCCTGGCTTCTGAGCTGCTTATCCACCCCTTGTCCGAGTCCCTTCTCAGCTGACCCGATGCCACCGCCTTGCTGCCCTCCATCCTGGGCTCGGCCAGCCGTGCCCCTGGCTGCAGACCTGTCCCGGATGGCAATTCCACCCTTCCTCCCGGCCTTCCCATCACTGCAGCTCGGAGGCTCCCCAGCTGCCCCCTCTGCCCCCAGTTGCCCATCAGCCATTGACTAATCAGATCCTTCTGGAACTTTCTCCCTGGGGTGACCTGTCTCAAGGCTGAGCAGGGCAGAGGGAGGGCTACGGGTGGGCAGACCTGATCCAGAAATGCAGGCGCCATCCATCCGGATTCGGTCAGAAGGGCGAACCCACATTCCCGGGCTCACTGTCCATCCTGGGGTCCCCCCTGGGGCAGTGATGCAGCTTTTAAGAGTGGACTGCTTAGTAAATAGGGTGCTGTTGTAAAAAGCACCGTGTCCCTGCCAGCGGGTCTGCTACAGGCGTCGGGAAGTGATGTGGCCCAGGAAGACCGGGAACAGCCACCCCGGGCAGGAGACCGCAGGGCTGACCGGAGGCCGCGGGCCAGGACCGGGGGAGGCACCGCTTCACTCCCGACCCTTCTGAGCCCCCTCTCGCCTCCTGGAAGCCTGGGGGTCACTCTGCTGGTACCTCGGATGCTACGGCGGGGTTCCTGCCAACGGGAGGCAGAGAAGAGGTGGGGAACATTCCCGACTGGACACAGGAAACCCAGGCTCCCATCCTGCTTCCTGAGATGCGTTTACTGACGTCTCATCTGCCCCCAGCAACGAGGGAGAGCACGGAATTTATTTCTAAACTGGGACGCTCTGCAGGGCTGGGTTTTGCAGTGGGTGGGGCGGCGGGGTGGGTGCTGTGTGTCCCCGGCGAGGCGTAAGGGGAGTAGGACCACGGGCCCTCGGGACCCATCAGCGACTTGGTGGCAGTGGGGAGGGTCCAACGGGCGTGGGAACAGGGATTTAACTCTGTAGGGACAGGGAGCAAAGAAGGGTTGACTTAACCAAGAGAACAATGCAATCAGGCTGCTGCATCTCCATGGATCATGGTTGCCTCGCCTGGAAAACGGTGCCTCCGGCCAGCCAGGTAGCCGGAGAGCCCCCCAGAACAACGGTGAAGCTCTCTGCCGAATGATGCCAAAGTGGGTGCCACACCCCACACCACAACCCGACACCCAAGCTTCAGCCCGGCTTGGGGTGCAGCCCCTAATGTTAATTCAACAAACCACGGATTCAGTATAAAGTTGGTCCCGTCCCGTGTGAGCAGTAATGAGCTAGGATTGGGGCGTGCACTCGGTTGGACCACTTTTCTTGTCCCCAGAGCCCATGTCTGGGCCCCTCAGGTCTGCTGCTCCCCTGGCCTGCTCTCGGAAATGAGGCACCAATTATGTGTGAGGACTTGGGGGCCAGCGGTCGGGGAAACTGTATGACACCCCTCTGCCCCCCATACTTCTGCACTAGCCTCTTTCCTGTTCGTCTACCACACCAGGCAAAATCCTGCCTCAGGACCTTTGCACCTGCTCTTGCCCCTGCCAGCCAGGCGTTCACCCATGGTTTGCGCTCTCATTTCTTTCAGGTTTTTACTCAAATGTCACCGTAGCAAGGGGCTTGTCTTCGCCACCCTCTGCTGCTCCTTATGTGTTCATGATTTTCTCTGAATCACCTAACAGCATCTAAATGGGCTCAATATTTCGTGCACTTGTTTTGTTTATGGTGCAAACGCCACGGAGGCACGAATTCTCCCGTTTTGTCTGCTCTAACCTGGTGCCCCTAAGTACTGATTGGTGGAATAAATGAACTTTTCTTTCTATTCTGGGGACAGGGCATGCAGACAGGCTGCCACCAGAAGTCATGAAATTCACACAAGGGCTACAGTGTCACCTTCTTTTATTTGTGGCACGAAGAGACAAACAGCAGAGACAGTGCGGTTTGAGAGCGACTGGCTGGATGCCCTGGCCACCCCGGGGAGGGTGTGGGGCGTTCCTCGGACCACGCGGGGCCAAGTTTCCACTCTCCTTGTCATACATTCAAAAATGACCTCACCATATTCGTTGCTTCATTTAAGACAGAAACTTGATTTCTTACTTTCTCCTAATTTCTGATAATCTCTTAATGAGCTTCTTTCCAATATAATAAAACGTGAAAAGCCATGACCCTGGTTAACTTCGGTTGTAAATGATGGGGACTGAACCCGCACTGTCAAATGTGAACACGATTTTGATCTGATCCGGGCGACAGGCGGACACCCAACGTCCCCCGCTCCTGGCCCTGCATTGGGTTCCTAAGCGTCTTCGGGGAGCCCCCGGGCTCCGTGCACAGCCACCTCGGGGGCAGGCGTGCTGGACCTCACAGCCCGCGGGGAACAGCTGTCCAAGGGGGGCGCCGGCCGGCCACTCCAACACCACGCTGATCCCCGCCACCACCCCTGCCGCAGAGCTCAGCGCTGCCCTGCTCGTGCATCACACGTGACTCCTCCTCCAAGTGACCACAGGTGACTTTTAATAGCTTAGCTGGTCAGATCATGGTCTGCAACCTTCCATGAAGCCATGACCCCAAATATTTGAGGAAGAAAAACCAATAATTCCATTAACTCCTTAAAGTCACCTTGGAAAGTATCCTCCCATTTTTTTTTCTCACACGTAGCATCAAGTAGCCAATTACATTCAGATTGTTGCGATCGATTCATTGATTTTTTTTTCCCCTAGAATTCAAAAGATTTTAAGCGACTAAAGGGTTGTGATCATCTGTACGTGTAAAAGTCTCAAAGGTCCAAAATCGATCTAAGGCGTGAATGGTCCCCTCTGCTTTGTCCATCAGAGGAACTACGTACAGTGTTGGGGTCCCATTCACCGGCCAACAAGAATTGTTTCTTGGCAACTTTCAAGATTCAGAGGCAAAAATATATTTCCTTGGCACAAGCCGCGTGGCAGTCACATTCTCTGTCCCCCTCCCCCGGTGATGGGGGACTGAAAATCAGTGAGGCAGGTTTTGGCCTGGAGACGGGGCAGGCCGGTCCCGAGGCCCCTCGCCCCGCGGGGCTCCTGGGTGGTGACCCGGCGTCCCATGGGCGGGTGTCTGCCGCCACGTCGCCTTCTCGCTGGTTCACACGAGCAGGGGCACCTGCGGGGAAGAGAGAGCCACCGTCACGGGGGCGCGGGTGGGGCCGGTCCTTCCTGGGGACGTTGCTCCTCCCAGACGCTGAGGGTTTACACCGTTCGCATCCTCCTCACAGCCCCGAGGAGAAAGCGCTGAGAAACCCAGACAGGCCTGGGTGCTGGGAAAGAAAGCCTGGAACCCCCCGAGGGTCTCCGATGCCCCCAGCCCAGCCCCCTCTGAGCCTTTCTTGGACAAAAAGAGTTCCCAGCACAGCTCTCGGGGAAAGGCTGTCTGGCTCCCAGTCTTGGGGGTGGGGGTCCTCATCCAGCCTCTCCCCTCACCCCGGCCTGCCCTGGTCTCCCAGCGGCCGGAGGGGGGCTCGGCGGCACGGACCCCGACATCACTGGCCACCCCCTCCACCCCGAGCCCAGCTCTGCTCCCCCCGGGGCAGCCCTCCTTCTGTGCTTAGAGGAGAATTTTTCCTTTTTTAAATAAATCTTTAAAAATCTTTTGCTACCCAACGCCCCATCTCCCAACTGTAAAGTTATCTTTCAGGTCTGATGAGAACTGGGGGGGTGTGTTTACTTCTTGGGGTAACAGGAGCAACCTGGCAAATTGCCCCCGATTTTAAGATGGATGCGATAATGATGAAGGAATAGAGGGGTTCTGTGCACATGGACCCCGAGCTGCGCTCGCCCGGACTGGAGAGCCAGGAAATAATGGAGGCAAAGAAGGGGTGCTTTCTTCCTTCTCCCCAAAAACGGGCACTGAGCACCCGCTCTGTGCCTGGCGCTGAGCGAGGTGCTGGGACCCGCCGGAGCTCGGGGTCCCGGGCTGTGGCAGGAGAGGCACGCATCACACCGAAGTGACACCGATGTCAGAGCGGGGATGTGATTATGCAGGGAAGTGAGGTGACACTGTGACAGGGACCGGGGCTGGGGGAGAATTTCTGCGGGAGTGAGCTTAATATAGCAGCAGGCAGGGAGACTGGGAAGTAGCTGGTGAAACACAGGGAACAGCCTTCCAGGAATGTGGAACAGCATCTGTGGAGGCCCTGAGGGGTCACCGCAATGGGTGGCCTCTCGTCCCAGGTGACAGGTGACAGGTGTCCCTGGGTGCAGCTGCAGAAAAGCAGGTCCCCTGGTAGAGGGCAGGACACAGGCCAGCGAGGGCTGACCGGACCCTGTGCCCCTGACCTAGTCCAGTGTAACCGGCCCGCATCAAAGGTCCAGCCGTTCGAGCCCAGCGTGTGATGTCCAGCTGTGGACGGTTTTGACGTCCCCGCCCGCAGTCACAGAACTTGGGTTTCTCTCGCCCACAAGTGAGGGCCCTCGGGCTCCAGAGGACGGACGTTTGCCGCTGGCTCCGGGCCTCCCGGGGCCCTTGTGGTGATGGTGTCACGTGTCTGCCACCAGCAAGGGCAGGGACCCACGTGTGGCCCGAATCGGTTGGTTCCCGTGGTGGGAAAATGTGCGCCTGTGAGGGCCCCGGGGCAGCGGGGAGGCCGTGGGGATGGATGAGGCCTTTCCCAGGGCCCGGCCGCCCGTGGCGGGCCCAGCCGCCGCCCTGACCTAGTTAAGGCCTGGGACAGGTCACTGTGGACACCTGCGCCCCGCTTCCCGGTCTGCGAAATGGAAGGCGCAGCCTTCGAGTCCAGGAAGGGGATGGAGGAGATGCCCACTCATCGTTTGGGGCTTTTATCAGACATCTAGTTTTGCGAGACGTACCCAAGGCCAGCGACAAACTCCATACTCCCGTCTCCCTCCCCTGGCCGAGAGCCTCGGGGGCCACATGCAACACTCCATCCGTCTCTCCATCAGGAGCATCTCCTGCAGTCCCTGGACCCTGGTGGGTTCTCAAGAAATGCTTGCAGGCTGATGGCTGGACACGTGAATGTTCTGGATGTAAAAATGGATCAAAGGACCCCAGGTGTCCACCCCAGGCCCCCTGAAATAATGCATTTAAATCAGACCGACAGAGGCTGTCAGACGCAGGAAGTCTCAGCACTGATGTGACAGCAGAAGCGAATGCTGGGGGTGGGGGGAATCCCTCTGGGCCCCCCGTTCAGGAAGAGAGGGCTGTGTTCACTGCAGGGGGAGCAGCCGACAGAGCGGGGCGCTTAGCCGGGACTCAGGTTGCTGGGAGAGTCCGGGACCAGCGCAGAGCCAGAGGCGGAGGGATTCGGTTCGCGGAACAAGGCACATGGCCCGCCCATCGCCTTGAAGAGCGAACGGCAGACACATTTTTAAGGTGATGATTCGTCCTGCATCAAATGTACGCTTTTGGATTTTATCATAAGCAGCACTGTCGCCCGTGCAAAACTTGCGTGTTAAAGGAATGTTTCAGCCGTGAGCCCCGCACGCCCCAAAGCCCGCCTAGGATGGCCGGACGCCCTGGTTAAAAACTGGGGGCCTCACGCATCGCAGCCCCGAGAAAGGCAGCAGCCCCGCTGGGACCCAGGGTCCCCCCGGCCACACGCGTCCTGGAGCCCGTGGGCAGAGAAAGGAGGGTCCGCTCACGCCGACAGCCCAGCTCACCCTCGGTGGAGCCCGGAGCCCTACTTTCATGGTGTTTTCCTCAAGGCTTGGCAGCTTTGAAAGCCGCAAAGGCGAGAGAGCGCAAAAGAGGCAAAGCGCAAAAGATCGGAGGTGCAGATGCCACAGCGCGCAGCGGGTGCGTCTGCCCCAAAGCCACCAGGCACCTCCTGGGACGGAAGCCACGCCCAGCGGGGAAGGGCCACCCAATCAGGCTTCTCAGAGGAGGACGCAGTTGGCCCTTATTGGCGGGATGTGTCCCGGGGCCCCAGGCCGACGGCCCCACCCCGCCAGGAACGGTCACGCGCAGCCACTCATCCTCACCTTTCTCAGCCTCGCGGCCCCGGTGCCGGAGCGGATGGCGGCCAGCAGGGCCTGCCTGGCATCCCCGGGGCTGCTCGGGGGGCCCGAGCTGGCCCTGGACGCCGTCCGGGATGTGATGGGGGTCTGGGTGGCCGGAGGGGGCGGCGGCGGCGGGGCGGCCGGGAAGTGGACCCCGAGGTCTTCGGGCCCCGGGGGTCCCGACCCGTGTGCGGACAGCACGGCATCACGGAAGCTCTGGAGCTCCTCGGAGGCGGAGGAGGACACCTGGCGATGAGACGGTCACAGGGCAGCGTCCCAGAGGTCCTTCCCCAGAGGGCAGCGCGGGGTGCCAGACCCTGAGCAAGCCGAGCGCTGCCCCGGGGCTCCCCCAGGCCCTCCGCGGGGCCGGGGACGATGGCGCGGGGCAGGTCCTGCCCCGCCGGGATGCCCCTCTCCGGCCTCAGCGTGGCATGCCTGCACATCCAACACCCAACCGATGGGGACGGTCCCTACCCCCGACCCGAGGAGAGGGCGCCCACCCCGCTCTTCTTTGGAACCTGGTTGTGGAAGCTAGGTGACACCCCGGCCCTGAGCTCCAACCCGGCTGGTCCCGAGGCTGCACCCGACCAGCTGGCAGCCGCATTCGCAGAGCTGCGAGGCTGCGGACTCCCGCCGCTGGGGGATCTAAGCCCTGAAGCTGGGCTGGGCGTCCCCGGGAATCTGGGGACATGCACAGTGAGCGCTGGGTGTGCGGGCAGGAAGGGAGGGAGAGTTTCTGCAGCGTCTCGCCCATCGTGGGGTTGGCCACTCCGATGATGAGTGGGCAGCACTCAGAAAACCTGAGCGCTGCCCGGCGTGCGCAGCATCCCCCGGTCCCCGGGCCCCTCTCCCACCTTCCGCAGGCCGCAGGCGCCTCTGTGTCCTCGGATGGCCGCCAGCAGGGCCGAGCGCTCGCTGTCCGCCTCCGCGTGGGACGGGGTCTTTGGCCCCTGCTGCGGGCTGTGTTCTGCAACCTGGAGTATAAACCGGGTCATTTCAGCACATTGCGCTCGGGAGGTGGGGAGACCCTGACGGGAAGGCAGTGCTAAAGGAAACCCGCATTCACCAGTGCGACGTGATCAAATGAAGATTCTGCAGGGACCTCCCCAAAATCAAAGGTCGTGTGTCTAGGGTATCACTGGATGATCGCCTCGTAATGCCCAGCCCGCCTGTCATCGGTCCCGGCTCTCCGGAGCTGAGACGTGCATTTCAGTCCTGCAGATCCAGATCAGAGTCCTAGGTCCGCACTGACTGGCAGGGTGACCTTGCGCCAGGTCACTGGACCTCACGGTGCCTCAGTTTTCCCATCTGCAAAATGGAGGACCTACTTCCTAATCTTCGGTGTTGGTGCCGCTATGAAATGAGATATATTTGTAAGGTGATAAATGTCTCCATGAGGCCGTCATCAAATTGTCCCTAAGGCTGTTGGAGGATGACAGCCCACCAGGGCTAAAATCGCAGGGATCTCGGGTGCAGCCTGCCTGACTGTCCACTTACCATCCCCCCGCCGCCACGGGCAAGGACCAGCTATGGACAATCTTCCCCCGCCTCTCCGCTCCCCCAGGGTGCGGCATCCTTCCCCAGGGCGGTCAGGGGCCGGAAGGCAGTGTGGACCAGCCCAGACGCATCACTTGTGGTCTCCCTGGTGGCTCTAAGCGAACAACTCCGCAGGCAGTGAGACGGGGTCCGGGGTCAAATGGACCCCGTGGGCCCACCCTCACTCCCAGCCCGCCTTCCCTCCTCCGGGACCACCTAAGCGATGGCGTGGCTGGGGTGGTGGGGGGGTGTGCCCGTCCGGGAGGCAGGAGCCCACCGACCTCACCTTGCGAAGCCTGTCCTTCCCTCCTGCTGAATGGATGGCCTCCATCAGGGCGCTGTGCAGGGACGTGTCCTTCGGGGCTGGCCTCTGGACGACGGGTCTGAATCTCTTCTTGGGCCCAAAGATGCTGGCTGGCTGCGTGCCATCGGCTTCAAGTGCATCCGTGCTTAACAAATGGGGCTTCTCCTCCCGCCCCAGGGACTCCCGTCCGGCATGGCCGTTCGTGCCGGTCTCCCTCGGGGAGTGAGGCGGCTCGCCGGGGACCGGGACCCACCTGGAGCCATTCACCAGGGCCGGGCCTGGAGTCTGGTCATCTCCTGAGCAAGGGGGCGGGGGACTCGTGGTGTCCGGCGTGCACCTGGGGTCAGATGCCGAGCGGGTCCTCTCGTTCCTTGAGCTTTGTCTTTGACTGAGACCACAGCCCCGTCCCGGGGGACCCTGATCCCTCGGGGAAGCTGTGACTAGCGGGACATGGGAACTTCTGAGGACGCCAGCCGGACAGTCTTGAGTAGAGGACCTTCCGTAAGGGCTGCCGGCGTGCACCCCGGGATGGGCCCCCACTGCCGACCCTTCCCCATCGTTTCCGACGCGCGTCTCCAGGTGGACTTTCTGGGTCCCTATGCGCTTAGCAATGGCAGAGGCCATGTACTGACTGGACGTCCTTCTCTGGGGTTTGAGAAAACGGACTTCCGCGGTGTTAGTGGTGGTGACTTTCTCAGGACGAGGGGCTGCCGTGGGTGGCCCGCTTCTCCGCTCCTCCAGGGCTCCCCCATCTTCTGGGTGCAGCGGGGGCACCGTCCCCTTGGGGTCTGGGGACGTGGGCTCTGCTCGGGGTCTGCCCTCTTGCGGTTGTGGTTTTGCTGGCGTGGAGGGGGTAGGGGTCCTCTTGGCTGAGCCCCCTGCGGGCTGGCCCAAGGGTTCCTCTGTAGAGTTGGACCTCCAGAATTCTTTGACTTTTCCAATGGGTTGGGGTTCCGCTTCAAGAGTGGGTGCCCCCGGGACTATGGTCCGGCCCGCGGGCGCCTGGGGGCTCACCAAGTTCCCCAGCTCGTCAATCTTGATGGCCCCCGTCGAGAGGGATGCTCCTCTGTCATAACACCTCATCTCTGACTTCGGGGGGACAATTTTATATGTTGTGAGGCCATATTTAAGGCCATAACTCCCCCCGGGGTGCTGGCCTCGTTGGTACCAGGACGGTGGGGTTGAGACATCACTGTTGGCATCGCCTTCAGTCTCCCTGATGGTGGCGGGTGGCGTCCCTCTGGGAGCAGAACCACGTACCTCGCCCTCCTTCGCATCCAGGGCACGTGTGTGCAGCGCTGGGGCCGAGGTCGTCTGGGGCTCCGTTTTGTTCGGATTCACATCCTTCCAGGTGCTGGACGCGGCTGGCTTGGTTTCTTTCCCAGCATCCTCGGATGGAGACGGGGGGTCGGGGGTGGCCGCCCTCCCCGTCCCGGGCTGCTGGCCGGGCGCAGCCTGGCACGGCGGCAGGGGGGCCTTCGTGCTGTGCGTGCTCCCCGTATCAGAAGAGCCGGCATTGTTGTTCCTGTTGGAGAACAGCCCCGCGTCCACGGGGTCGTCTAACACCTCCCCGATGAACGTGACCGGAATTGGCTCCTCATCGCCGTCGAGGATGGCGGCGTCCCGCGGGCAGCCGTGCGCGGAGTTGGAGAGCACGCTCCCATCTTCCGTTTCTGCAAAGGAGGGCAGCACAGGTCACAGGCCGCCCGTCCGACCCCTACGCTGCTCCCTCCGTGACGCCGCACCCGGCTTTGCTGTCCCTGAGGCTACTTCGGTCTCAGTTACCTGCGCCCATTTTAAAGGGTCATTTTGGGTTGTGATGTACGCGTGCCTGGGGCCGGTCTCAACTCCCATTACCCAGCAGAGGACCCGCTTGCAGATCCGTGATGTCTCGAGATGACAACAGTTTGCCAACCTCTTTTACGTTAAAATTTGGGGTTTTGGCCTTTATCTTGCTCTTGTGCACCAGAAGCAGCACAAACTCTATGGGACAACCGGCTGTCACCTCACTTACGGGGCAGGCGACTTAGTCTCAAGCACCCCAGAATTAGCCCTAAAGGAGGCAGCGGGTCACGTGGGCAGAGCCCGAGGGACACAGAACGACCGATGCCGATTTTTCAGGTCGGTCACCCACCTCTTCAGAGGACGGACAACTCAAGAGCGGGTCAGACAAGCCTACGGGTCCCCTCCGCAGCGCGTTCCCATCTTCTCGCTCAGTTTTGCCTCCCAGGCACGGCCAGTATCAAATTTTATTTCCACTGTGTGCCTTTGTTTGGAAGATTTCTAGATGATTTAAATTTGCTTTGTCCTCACACTATTTTTTTTTTTCCCAAACAGACGCACGCAACAGCAGTGCCACGGACGCCCCTCTGTAAAAGGGGTCACTGCCAAGACGTGGTCGTTTGCAAGACAGACCACGGATTTGCAAGGAAAGGGCGGGGTGGGGGCGGAGAGGCGTCGTAAAGAAACTCATCCATCTCCTGGTGTTTCCCTCACTCATCTGAGTCCTGGGGAACTTCCCTGTTACTGCGTGAAGAACACTTTTTTCATGTGCAAAATCAGTATTGTTCAGAGCTGGTTTTAAGCAGCTGCTCGGATGTTTCCACGGGAGAGTCTGGACTCTCCAAGCTGGCTCCCCCCACCCGGACCTGCGTGCCCCCTGCAGACATTGCCCTCCCGTGGTCACACAAGGCGTGTCTGGGACCCCTGCCGGCTCTTACCTTCCAGCTCTTCCTCGGGCTCGGCCAGCGTGTCCTGGGGCCACCTGCTCACACGCAGGTCTTCGTGCTCACGGGAGGCGGCTGTCTCACTCCTGGGGATGGCCAAGGGGAGAGGGAGAGCACTCATTTACCTCCTTAGGTATCCAGTCCACGCCTCTCTGAGGAAAGCACGCTCAGGGTCAAGTTCCTGCAGTCCCAAAGTCCCCGGGCCACAGTGGTGGTTTTCCCTTGGAGCCCTGAGACACAGATGTGTGTGGTGTGCGTGTGATGTGTGTGGTGTGTCTGTGGCGTGTGGTGCACAGCGAAGCCCACCGTGACAGCAACACCACGCAGGCAATGACAGTGGTGACAGCCCTCTCGCCCCGAGCCCCCTCTGGGACGTGACTGGATGGGGGGCACCCTCTGTGCCATGGGGACCCCGCACACGCCAGGCTTCACACAAGGCGCAGATGATCTTACTTTAAGCCTCAGGAGCCATTTGTACGGCGGGTGAGGTCACTCTCGGTGACCACGTGCTGAGAGACGGATCCTGGAGCTACCAAAGCCACACGGGCTCCCAGACCCGGAGCAGGAGGACCTGCCTCTCGTGCATCCACCCTTGGAGGGCAGAGGGTGTCCCCTTATCTGTGCCGCCCGGACAGCAGCATCCATGGGACCACGGCTGCCAGAGTGATCTGCAAGCGGCCTTTGCGAGGGCCCTGGGCTCCCTTCTCTCGCCGTGCGGAGGACAGGGACACGTCGCGGGCGACAGTCCGTCTGCGGTGAAAGCTGGAGGCAGGTCCCTTCCGCTGATTGTCAAAACCGAGGACCAATTCCCACCGTTACTCATCAGGCCCAGATAACGAAATGTGCATGAAGTGTGCTTTGTGCCGTCCCCACTTACGCAGCAAAGTTTGTGTCCCTATAAATGAGTCTTTTTTAACTCGGTGCCTGTGTCCTTTTGAGAGCCAGGAAGTGGCCTCCAGATCAGTTTGGGCTAATGTCCCCTGACAAGGCAGACAAAGGGCGCCGGCGGAGATGTGTGCGCATGGGAACCAATTAACGAGGACCAAGGGAGGCAGCAGGCTCCTTTCCTGTCGCGTTTGCCTTAGACTTTAATTGAACGCATTGACTGAACGTGGTTTTTGTCTCTTTCACAGAATGCGATGGTTAAAATAAATGTAATCGAAATATTCTATAAAGTATATGGCAGAAAAACAGATGGAAAGCACTCTATAAATCAGTACTTAAAATGGGAATCTGCTCTTTTCAAATGCTGGCCCCTAGTTTATGACGCTTAAAATCTAGCCAAACAAAATCATATCTATCATTTTATTTCAAAGCATTTGCCTTTCCTTCAAAGTCTGCAAAACTACCTCGTTCCGTGAGAACAGAATGACGTGAGCCAGAATTCAGAACTAATTAAAAAGTTCCACTAATGGTGGTATTTTATAAATGCTAAACTAGAGAAAACAAAGTTTTCTTCCCAAGCTGGCGAAAACACCATGATGGACCCTCACGGTTGCTGCTACTGGTTTTAACTGGAGACCAACATGAACGTGCCCGTCAAGAAGCAGACACATGGCTTTAACTTGGTAGGATCTTTGGTTTCCTAGTCGCTCTTTTCGACAAGTGGCCTTAGGGAAATAATCCTACAGAAGGGAAAGTCTAGACACCACCATGATCATATTGATGGGACGAACTCTGCAATTTCCGGCCACGGGGCGTTCCCTCCAACAGTACGTGCTGGTTTCAGAGGGCACAGAGGCCAGCCAACGTGTTGACCACGACGTCCACGTGGAACCACAGATCAGCGCTGGAGCCTGCGTGCTATGTGAAGACATCGAGACCCCTAGGATCTGAAAGTAACTGGCGGAGCGTCTGTGGAGGAAGGCAGACAGATACCCAGACCACAGCACCAACCAGGGTGCTTCGTTGAAATGGATGGATTCCAGCAAATATTTCTCCCTTTCTCCTCTGCATTAGGCTCCTTTTGGTACAAAGCAGCTTGAGGCAACTTTTTAAAAAATGGGTAACACTGGAAGTAATCCTTTGAGCCTGTAAGGAAGTCATTCTTTTTTTTGGAAAAGTAGTTAACACGCTGGCTATGTCACGCCCAATACACATGGTAGGCGGTGTTTATAATATTTTTTTTCTTGCTGCTGAGCGCCCAGAATGTCCCGGTGACGATCTCACAGTGTGTGTGTGTGACAGTCCTGCAGGAGGCACCGCAGCCAGCCCCTCAACCTCTCCCTCCACCCGATAAAACCATCAGACGCCAGGCCCCGGGACTCAGGGCTCTGGACCTGTTCCCCGCCCGCCCATCCCACTCCAGCCGGAGCCTTCCTCCTGAAGTCTGGGGGTGCCAGGCTGAGTCCTCTGCCCTCCGCCTGGGCAGCTTCCCCACCGCCCCTTCCCTCCGTCTGCCTCTTGTGTGCTGCCCAGCGGTGGAGCGTGTGCCTAGCACGCACGAGGTCCTGGCTTCCATCCCCAGTGCCTCCCCTAAAAATACATAAATAAATAAATAATCCTATTACCCCCCCCTCCAAAAATAAATAAATTGTACAAAAAATAAGTGTTCTAAAAAAATTAAAAAAAACCAAAACAACAATGGCAATGTATACATTTTGTTTTCTGCTATGAAGCTCTAGGAGGGAGCGATGGAGCATAACTTGCTTTCCCCTCCTCCCCGATGCCATCGCCTTCTTCTCAAAGGGTTGCTAACAGATCGTAACCATTCCTCTCCCCGGAGCCCCCAGTCTGAAGCCCCGGGTCCCTGGGCCTGGAGGGCGGCGTTCCGTGGGCCTCTGCAGGAGATCCTGGTCTGCGTCCCCGAAGTCTCGGCGGGCAGGAGGCACCGCGGCCTCTTTTCAGCTCCAGAGCAGGGAGGCTGGCTGGGTCAGGGCCCAGCAGTACACTGAGATTGGGGTACCACCCTCCCTTCAAGTGGCCTCCCTTGCTGAAGGTGGTTCTGGGGCGTGCATCTCGGCGGCACAGGAGGAGAGATGCTGGCAGGCTGAGTGAGTTCACCATCGGGGCCTCTGCTGGCCCTGCCCGTCGTCTCCTGGGGGTGGGGGGAGTTGAAACTGCACCGTGTTACAATTGCTCTCAGTCACTGTTGCTTTTCTCTGAACAACTCTGCTCCCGTGCCGTGTTCCCGTATGGGGCCTCTGTCCAGGTGGCCGAGGTCAAGGCCACCCCACCGTGAACAGGGGTGGTTCTGCTCTCACAGTGTCAGCTCGACCCGGGGCTGCCATCCATCCCCCAAGTAGAGGTTCTCATCTTGCTGACCCTGCCCCCTGGTTGGTCTGGGCACCTGAAATCAGCTGCTTCATCTCGGATCACTTGAGTTCTGCAGACTTGGTCTCTGGGCGGAGACTGGTCAGTCCTGGCCGTCTGGGCCCACCTGCTCCTGCCCCCTCCAGCCTTCACTGCCTTCGGGCTGCCGAGGCTCTCAACGCCCTCGTCTGCGGACAGGATCACGGCGCACAACCCTGGGATGCACCAGTCACCAAGGACTAGCCACTATATATAAAAATGGATTAAAAAAAAGTTGCTTCTGTCTAGCACAGGAGAACTATGTTCAGTATCTTGCAATAACCGTTAATGAAAAAGAATATGAAAATGAATATATGTCTGTACCTGCATGACTGGGACATGGTGCTGGACACCAGGAACTGACACATTGTAACTGACTATATGTCAATTAAAAAAAAAAAAGAACAGTGTATTTTTGGGGTGAGTACAGCTCGGGGTAGAGCACATGCTTAGCATGAATGAGGTCCTGGGTTCCATCCCCAGTCCCTCCTCTAAAAATAAATTCAAAAAATTTAACAAAAGCATTCTATGAGAAAGAAAAATACCATATGATAGCACTTATAAGCAGAATCCAAAAGAAAGACACAGATGAACTTATTTACAAAACAGACACAGACTCATAGTCATAGAAACAAACATGGTTACCAGCAGGGAAGGGGTGGGAAGGGATAAATTGGGAGTCTGAGATTTGCAGATGCTAACTGCCAAATATAAAATAGATAAACAACACGTTTATACTCTAGAGCACAGGGAGGTATACTCAATACCTTGTAATAACCTATAATGGAAAAGAATATGAAAAAGAATTTAAATATGTAAAACCAAATCACTATGCTGTACATCTGAAACTAACACAACATTGTAAATCAACTACACTTCAGTTAAAAAAAAAAAAAGGAGCTGAAGTGCGTATCTGCAAAGGCTTTGAGGGTGGCGACAGTGTGGAACAGCGTCTCCCCAGTGGTGCTCAGAGGAAATTTCAGACAGGCTGCTTGGCTGCAGAAGTTCTCAGGGGCTTTATATCTTCCTCGGACAAGAGAAGAATAAAGAACTCCCTGAGTGCATTTGTGAAGGGGTATTTTTCATGGGCGAGATCCCGGAAGACACCCGAGGAATTGTAGGGATGCTCCGAAGCTGGCAAATGAGCTTGGAGAGGAGGATGGGCCGAGGCATCCAGCACTCACCTGGGGTGGGTTCAGTTTGGCTCCTGCAGGTGCGAATTAATGGCCAAGATTGAAAACTTGGGAAGCCTCCCAGAAAAACCTGGATTTCTGGCTTCTCTTCAAAAACCGGCCGCACAGGGTGTGCAATTCCTCAAGGTCGCAGTTGGAAGGAAGCCGCAGGGCTGTGCTCTTTAGAGAAAAGGTGTTTTCCACCACCCTCTGTGGCCTCTGAACCTCTAACCCCTGCTTCACACCATGAGCGGAATTTGTGGGAAATTACGCACTGGGACTTAAAAAAGAAGTGATACAACATGCTGCGGTCTCTGAGCGGGTCAGATCTGTCCACAGAGATAAGTCTCATTTACAAAAACAAAAGCGAACTGCAATCATTCCATGAAAAGCCACGGGCGGAGAGCTGGTCCCAGCCCTGGGCTCAGAGGTCATCGCCATCATCATTCGACGCCCGAGCTGACCGGGGCCCAGAAAGGGCGGGCAATCCGCCCTTAAAATGCACAATGCTCTGTTTCCTGAACGGACAGCGGTGGTTTTGATAATAAGTCCCACCCAGCAGCCGTGCCACAGGCCCCGAGCCACGCACACCGGGTGCTCCCGGACGCCTGCGACAGGTTAAGAGGCGTGATCTGCACTCCAATGAAAGGGTCACAGTTAGGTGGACCCTCGAAGGTGGAGCAAGTGGTCAGCAGTGGTGGGATTCCAAGTGGGTCTGGCAGGTTCCAGAGTCCCCTCCCTCCCCTCCACGCTACCCTGCAGTTCAGTGGCACCCCAGGGACGGGGGCTCAGAAGCACAGCCTGCTCCCGGTTTGCACAAAGCACCAGAGACCCCATGACCATCCTGGCTGTGGTCACAGACAAGAACGCGTCTGCTCAGAAGCCAGCACGATGGGGCCCTGCCCGGGGTCAACACCAGCGAAGCCCTTTCACAGGAGCATCGCTGGGGCCCAGAGGGGAAGATGTCCAGTTCGTTTCAGATGCAGAGTGGGGCGCGTGTGACCCCCGTGCAGACCAGCGGGGCAGCGCTGGGGATTCCTGAGAACCTGCTCATCTTGATGTTTAAATGGACTGTAAAGGAAGAACCGTGGTTTGGGTCTGCAAACAGCACAGGCCAACCCTCCCGCTCAACGCACCCCACGTCTTGCAAAGGCGAAACCGACCAATTGCCACCAACTGATAAAACATGAACTTGGCCTTGGAACTTATCTTTAAATGGAAAAGCTATTCTCTAAGATTAGAATGTGATTCACTCTACGGGTGAAAAAAAATCAGGGGGAGGGTAGAGCTCAGTGGTAGAGTGCACACCTAGCACGCACGAGGTCAAGGGTTCGAGCCCCAGTACATCCATTAAGTGAAAAAAAAAAAAACGAACAATAATAAAATAAATAAACCTAATTACCCCCCAAAACAAAAAATCAAAAAAAATCAAAATAAAATATTGACACTTCATTAACCAGAGATTTGGGTGTTCATACGCCCAAAGCTGCGACAAAACTTGAAAAATATAAAGGCATTCATCCATTTTGATGACTTTGAATATTTTTTAAAAAAAATGATTCTACCTTATAATGTTTCTAAGACATTGTGTGAATGGTTCTTAAAATTATTGAAAAAAAATGGATGGGCTGGTGAAGTAATTCTGCCTTTGGATCTAAGGATGGAGAAAGGAATTGTAATGGAGGGAGACAGATAAACCAGCTCTGTGGACAGATCTCTGGAAAGACACTGATGTGGATACAGAAAATTGACACAGGACCAACGTGGAAGCAGGAATGCGTGGGAGAAACAGACTCCTTGGTTCACATCACTCCTGAAAATAAATTTGAGGCTCGCGAGGAGCCCAGACGTGAGAAAGCCACACCACACCTGTTCCCGGAAAGTCAGACCATCTTTAGCCCTTTTGGGGGGAGGTGAAAGATTTCTTAAATATTCAGAGATCAACACACCTTCAGGAGAAAAGGGACAAACTCAACAACACGAAGATGGAAAGGAGCATTTTATGCAACAAAATAAAGCAACGGGAAATTCAAGCCACCGTCTTCGAGGCTCTTTGCGTGGAAATCACTGACAGAGGGGAGAGTAATGATTAAAAAAAGAATAACCTCTCAATTTTTCTTTTTTTAAACAAAGGCGAGGGAAAGGCAATTCATAGGAGAGCAAATGGAGTTGCTAAGACACAGAGGACAAGATGGCCGTTCCTACTAATCAGAACATTGTATCTTTTTTAAAAAACGTTTTTGCTGTTGCTTTGTTCTTGTTTTTGGAGGGAAGTCAATTAGGATTTTTTTTTTTATTTTAATGGAGGGACTGGGGATGGAACCCAGGACCTCGTGCCTGCTAAGCACGCGCTCTACCACCGAGCTACACCCTCCCCTTGCAGAGCACTGTATCTTAAAGCCAAATGACACCTGCATGACTCCAACTCTTAAGATGCCTACGAATCCCGCAGATTGGTGGTGACGTGGATTGGCAGCCCTTATAGACAGACCATCATTTTGGAGAGCGATCTGCCAATGCTCTAAGACGCTGAAGATGAGTTTTTTTTTCCTGAAGGTCTAATACTTTCTTTTCTAGAAAACTCTATGTATAAACAGAGACATATGTCTCCCTTGCTCACTGGTTCCAGGGGTGAGAAACCAGAACTCCTCAAGTGTCTGCTAATTTAAAAACAGATTAATAAATGAACGAATGGCACAGATGTTATCACGGATAAATGTTATACGTGAGATGCGCAGTGAAAAAGTCCACAGGCGTATGATACCCTTTGTGTACAGGGTGAAAAGAAACATCTCAATGTTGGGTATTCCGTATAAACACCTGCTAAGCTAGAAGGACCCTGAAGACGTGACTGTGGGTAACAAATGCCTCAGTCAGGGTGTGGGGACTTCTGTGAGGGCACCAGGCGTGTGGTTGAGCCTTATCGAGTGTTGGTGGGGTCACCGTGACAAAGACCTCCCTCCTTTGAGACTTCCCCATTTCCCAGAGGTCCCGTGACTCACCTCGGGGGCCAGCCCCCAGAGCTGCTCCTCTCCCACGAGGGGCTCTTTGGGGGCCCCAGTTCTGGGGTTCCGGCCAGGTCCTGGTCACTGCAGTCCTCCTGGTCTGTGGTCCACTTGTCTCTGGACTTCGTGCTGTCATGTTGGGAATCCAGGGAGATGCCGTCCGAGGGGGAACTCATCACTCCTGAGTCCTCGGTCGTGTCCTCAGATGCAAAACAGCTGCCCACAGACACTGTCTCCTCGGCCTCGGGGGGCACAGGCGGGACCCCGTCCACGCTGCAGGGGCTGCCGGGCCCCAGGGGCAGGCTCACTGGACGAGACACGGCAACGCCAGGTTACCCAATGCCTGGATCCCACACCACCTGACTCACCTGCCATCTGCAGTGCGGGGTGCTGGGGAGGACCCACCCGCACACAACACTGGAAACACTTCAACTGTGTGACTGGGAGCCAAACTCCCCTCTCCGCCCAGATCAGCATCTTTTGAATTAACCTTTTGAATTTTTATCTTCTGTGTGATCAAGGGCAAACATATGAAAAAATTCAGACTAATGACATGATGAATACTGTTATTTGTAGTCTGACCATAGGTTTAATAGGAGTTGATTTAGAATGAGTTCTCTAAAAAAAATTAAGAGGGCTTTAAAATATAAACAAACTTAGAAATAAATGATATTGTTTGGGAGCATCTAATAAATCTTCTCTAGGAACTTTTGTGATTTGGTTTAAAATATTAATGACAGTCTCCATCAGCAACTGGCTCTCCCGTTATTTGTTACACGTGAGACAGCAAGATCTGGTTTAAATAAGAGATGATCTTACTGGATAAAGAAACTGTGGTATATTTATACAATGGAATACTACTCAGCCATAAAAAGGAATAAAATAATGCCATTTGCTGCAACATGGATGGACCTGGAGATTGTCATTCTAAGTGAAGTCAGTCAGAAAGAGAAAGAAAAATACCATATGAGATCACTTATATGTGGAATCTAAAAAAAAAAAGACACAAATGAACTAATTTACAAAACAGAAACAGACTCACAGACATAGAAAACAAATTGATGGTTACTGGGGGGAGAGTGGATGGGAAAGGATAAACTGGGAGTTCGAGATTTGCATATATTAACTATTACATATAAAACAGATACACAGTAAGTTCATATTCAATATTCAATATCTTGTAGTCACCTATAATGAAAAAGAATCTGAAAAGGGATATTTGTATGTATATGTGTGACCGAACTATTATGCTGTACACCAGAAATGGACACAACATTGTCAATTAACGATGTTTCAATGAATCAAAAAAAGAGAGGGAGAGAGAATCTTAGAAGAGAACCCTCAAATAAAATTTAAAAGAATCAGAAGAAACGTGTCCTGGGGGTAGGTTACCTGGCCCCTGAGCCCCAGACGTGACTCAGGGCAGCAGAAGGGATAGGATGCAGAGAGGGGACACTCATGGTAGAAGCCTGAGTTCCATCTCATCTTAACAGTGGCATGCGGGGCCTCGGACACGTCTATCCCGCTGTTCGCAGGGACAGAGAGCATCCTTCTCTTACTGAGCTGCGAGGTCCTCGAAGAACTTAAGAGCACGGAGGAAAACCTCTCACTAGTTTTGAGATGGAGGGACAGGAGTACACAATTCTGGACCCGCTCTAGCCCAGAGGCTCTTTTTTTTTTTTAAATTGAATGTAGATATAGATTTCAAACGTCAAGACATCTCAAGACATAGGATCTAAGCGCTGTTTATGACGGTCCAGGAAACAAGGCCTGTGTTGCGCTGTAGTTTCAATGTGTTGTGTTTTACAATCGTTCCTTCAACGCCTCCAATGAATAAAGGCCACGGGCAAGCCGGGTGCCAGCTCCAGAGAGTCGTGCACTGACAGTCACGTGACATTGTCATCGCCCTCAACATCGCAACATTTTAACTAGACAGCAGGCTGGAGACACAGAATTAAGGAAGCCAAAAGAACCCCAAGGAGAAAAAATTCCTTCGGGTCGGTCTTGGTTTCCTTGAGATCCCAAACCACAAAAATGAACAAAACGAAACAAACAAACACAAAACCCAGACATCTCACAGAGAAGCTCACAAGTAAAGATCAGAAACAAGGGAGAGATTGTTCAGAGAAGCAGGTGCCCAAGGCAGTGTGTCTGAATGCAGCGAACGCTTTCCAACAATGGCCTCTTTCTTCTGAGCTTCCTTCCTGGCTTTTGTGGCAAGGCTCTTCATTAGAGGGCAAAGGCGGAGAAGAAACACTGAGTCCGGATTAAGACAACCCAAACCTGTTCTGCTGCCCGGTCCACACTGCTGGTGACTCCGCCCGGGATGTCATTCCGCGGGACCCCCCTGTCGACCCCTGCCCGGCATCAGAGGCAGCCCCGACGGCCCAGTGGACTCTAGCTCCCCACCTTCTCTTTTATAACCATCACTGAGCAAGTTCAAATCCCAGCAGAGCGCTTGACAGACCGCCCGGGGCAGGTGCCTGGACCCTTCTGCCTCGAGTTCGTCTGGGAGGCGGGGTAACACCTATGGACTAAATGTGAGGTCGGTCCACATCCCGATGTCCCCCAAGGGGTGTGTGCCGGGAGGGGACACAGATCTCCCATCCGAGAGTCTCAGCTCTCTGGTGACTCGCAGTTTACGAGGGGACAGACATGTACAAAGACCGATGATGCCATAGGATAATGCCAACTCCGGGTGTGTCTGCCCAGGGAGAGAGGGGTGGGCTGGGAGCTGGAGGTCTCAGCTTGGAGTTGGTACCCATAAGTGCTCAGCCCAGCCCTGCTCCCCGCACCCCCAGATGGCCCCACTTGGAGACATTAGGACCGCCTGCAGCCCTGGAAACTCAGACAGCATCATGGTGGCGGGGGGACCCCAAGCCCTCCCCTTCAGTCCAGTTATAAGATTGAGATGGCGTGGCTGGGCTTGTTTTAGGTTCCTGAGAAGTCTTGAGGTCAAAAAAAAAACAAAACCCACTTGTGAGTCACTGCTCTAAATCCAGCCAGCTGCAAACGCTTCGTCAGCAAGGTGTGAGAAGTCTGTCCCCAGTGTGAACGCACCAAAGCACTTAAAAATGCGCAGTGAAGACTGGGGGTGTCAGAGCTCCCTTCCTGCCCAGGCAAGTCCTCTGTTTCTGGTGGTACCTTCTCCGGGGCCCAGGGCTCTCCATCCTTGCCCCCCACAGACAGGTGTTCAGTGAGGGGCCAGGGCTGGTGCTCCCAGGGAGCCTGCCTGGGTGGCGTGGGGTCACAGAGGGTTGGAAGGGCAGCTGCAGACATGCCCAAGGCGGGAGGAACACGGGTGCAATGCCGCCTGCAACCGGGGTGGGTTAAGTACCAGGGAGGACCGGAGGGAGGGAGGGAGGCTGGAAGGATGCTGCTTGGCCCAGAGTACAGGGCGGGTCTGCAAGCCAGAAAGAGGGAGGGGCTTGTGCAAGAGCTTGGGACTCTTGTGAACCCCTCCTGGAAACTCCTTGAGGGGAGCGGTCAGAGACGGCTCTGATTTGAAGAGGGGGACGGACATTCCCGTGAGGCTCTGAACCTGGGTTGGTTTTAGTTTTCAGGTGGTTTCTGGTCCTGTCAGCTCTGTGAGTCTGAGAAGCTTTTGTTTGGAATTGGACATCCTCATCTAACCCCCTTAAGACGTCTTCTCCTTTCGACCGGTTCCTACGATTAACCTCGTGAGCTATAACGTGGTTTGCCCGTTTCTTCATGAGATGATGGAGCAGGATACTGTTTTGTCTTTACTGATTCCAAACAGAAGCCCCAAATACAAAAGGAAGGCTTGGAAACGCTTGGACTCAGGTCCTGTCTTGCATGTGCTTCTGTGAGAACCTCACTTCTCACTGCTCTCCTGCCGGCACCACCCGGCTCCCTGGCCCAGAGGCTCTATCTCACTTTTTGCCTCTGAAACGGCTTACTTGCCCCCAAAATTCTATACGTTCCCTGAGCTCACTTATGATTGCTTATTACTCTCACCTCTGATTGGTCCACTTCCCTAACTTCTGATTGGTCCATTTGTAGTACTTCATTTGCATGGAGCTCACTCCTGATTGGTTATTTCTCTCACTCATGATTGGTCCATTCCCCTCACTCCTGATTGGTTATTTCTCTCACTTAAGGTTCTCTCCATTAGCAACCTTTTTGAACTACAAAGTTGTTATTGCAGACTTTTTGCCAACGTGGAAAAACACACTTAACGTGGCTTCAGTGGATGCCAATTATAAATAAATTCATGATTAAATTCTCTTCTAAGTAAATGGCCACAGAGCCTAAGTCAGGAATGTTAACGTTTCCATCACCCTCCACCTGAATGACATAATCCCACAGTTCAAATGCCACTACGGCAGAATAAGAGCTTTGGAAAATTCTCTGGCTCAAGGGTAAAGCAGAAAAGGCTGACTTAAGGCTACTAATTCCTCAAGTTGACAACAACCATTTCCGTTTGGCCTCTGGTTCCATTGGGTTTTATCAGTAAACCCATAGTCAGCATCACACTTAATGGCTGAGACCATCTCCTCTAAGATAAGGAACAAGACAAAGATGCCCACTCTTGTCACTTACAATCAACATAGCATTGGAAGTTGTAGTCACAACAATTAGGCAAGAAAAAAAAAGGCATCCAATTTGGAAACAAAAGAGTAAAATTATCACTCTTTGTAGCTGACATGATACTATACATAGAAAACCCTAAAGACATCAAAAAAATCTACTAGAAATAATAAATGAATTCAATAAAGTTGCAGGATACACAGTTAATGTCTGGAAATCTGTTGTATTTCTATACACTAAAAATGAACTTTCAGAAAGAGAAATTAAGAAAACAATTCGACTTACAAATGCATGACAAAGAATAAAATACTTAGGGATAACATCTAACCAAGGTAAAAGACTTGTGCTCTGAAAACTGTAAGATATTGGGCAAAGAAACTGAAAAACACACACACAAATGGAAAGAGATACTGTGTCCATGAATTGAAAGAATCAGTATTGTTAAAATGACCAGAGGACCCTAACAATGTACAGATTCAGTGGAATCTCTATCTAATACCAATGGCATTTTCACAGAAGCAGAACAAATCATTCTGAAATTTGTGTGGAAACAGACAAAAACTCTGAATAGCCAAAGCCATCCTGAGGAAGGACAAAATTGGAGGCACCATTCTCCTTGACTTCAGACTATACTACAGAGCTACAATGATCAAAACAGACACACAGATCCATGGAACAGAACCCAGAAATAAACCCATGATTACGTGGTCAAGAATATACAATGGGGGAAAGACGTTCTCTTCAGTAAATGGTGCTGGGGAAACTGGACAGCTACATGCAGAAGCGTCAAACTGGGCCACGTCTTCAGATCATATACAAAAATAAACTCATACAACTCAAGGTTAAAAACAAATAACCCCATTAAAAAAATGGGCAGAGGGCCCAAATAGGCATTTTTTTTCCAAAGAAGACACAGAGATGGCCAACAGGCACATGAAAAGATGCTCAACATAGCAAATTATCAGGGAAATGCAAATCAAACCACAGTGAGAGAGCATCTCACACCTGTCAGAACGGCCATCATCAAAAAGACAGTAGTAAGTGTTAGCGAGAATGTGGTTGGAATGTAAATTGCTGCAGCTCCCATAGAAAAGCATGAAGTTTTCTTAAAAAATTACAAACAGAATTACAAAATGATCCAGCAATTTCATTTCTGAGCATTCACCAGAAGAAAACAAAACCACTCATTTGAAAAGATATAGGTACCCCTACATTTGCGGCAGCATCATTTACAGCAGCCAAGATCTGGAAAGCAACCCAAGTGCTCACCAATAGATGCATGGATTATGGAAACATGATATATACATATTTCTCAGACATAAACAAAAATGAAATCATGCCATTTAATAATATGGATGGATCCAGAAGGGGTGATGCTCAATGAAATAACTCAGACAGAGAAAGACAAACATCATGTGATCTTTCGTATACATGGAATCTAAAAAACAAAACAAGGAAAGCAGACTCACAGATATAGAGAACTAACGTGGTCACCAGAGGGGAGTAGGGTGGGGGCTTGGGAGAAAGAGACAATGGAGATTAAGGGGTACAAACGTTTAGTTATAAAACAGATAAGCCACGGGGATGCACTATATAATAGCACACAGGATACACTCACTAAAACTGAAATAACTCTGCGCAGGGACAAATGGTTAAGTGACTGACCAAGGTGTGCCACTTCACAATGCGTGCAAATGTCAAATTACCATGTAGTTACCTGGAACTAACATAATCTTGTACTTCAACTATATTTCAATGAAAAAATGAGATAAAAAGTCTTACTTTTTCTAGATTTTTCCAGGTTTGAGTGATACTGATGGACACAAAAAGTTGCCACGAATCCCCCTTGAAATGCACCGTGATTTAAATGACAAATGAAAGAGACCCTTCAGGGAACCACAGGAAAAGGAAAGGTGGGCGGCGATGCTCTCACTTGCCCTGATGCAGACAATGCGGCAAATTCAACAAGTCTGTGCGCAGCCTGCCTCGACCTCACGGGACACCGGGTTTGTGCACTGAGAAAGCCCGTGGCATCTGGGGTCCATCCAGGGTGTCACACCCATGAAGGACGTCCTCCTCAGGCAGGTATGCTGTGTGACTCAAATTCTGGATGCAATGATACATTTTAAGTGTTCAATGGTGGAAGACAGAATTCTCTGACAAAATTTGAGAAGATAGACATGGAAGCCTGGCATCTTTTAAGAAGAAGAGCAGATGACAGTCAGTTTCCACGTCTCAGAGAGGAGGTCACGTTGAATTGAGGCCATGAGAAATTGTCCCTCCCTCTTCTGAATGACTGGCCTATAGAGTGGCTTTCTGAATCTTTTCCTTTGGGATGTCCCTGTGCTGGGGGCTACTTTCCACTTCTCACCGAAGGGAGTCCCTCGAGGGTCCTGTTCGCCGCTGCGCTCGGGCGGCCCAGCGCCGGGTCTGCCCCCCGGCTCCATCCCCACCCCGTGCAGGACCCCGTCTCCCTAGGAGCCCGCGGCCTCTCAGCTCTCTCCTGCTCTTCTGGTCCGCGATCTCCTCCTTATTTTCAGGCCCAAGGCCACTTCATTTCCTCTCTTGTGAGCTCAGCTGTGCATCTCGGATGGTGTTGATCATATAAAACCCAGCATTTCAACATGCTTTGCTGCAGATGGAGCAACTGCTGTAAACATAAGGAATCTCAACTTTGCACTTAGAAGTCTGTTGCCCTTCTGTAGCCTTCCCCCTGTTTCAGATGTGGGAGGAGGCTGTCCGGTTACCCAGGCTCACACCTTTCCTCCCTTCAGGGCGGACGACACACAGAGGGGCAGCCCTGGAGGTCACAGGCAGATGAGAAGCAGGAGGGAGCGTCCCCTGAGAGCCCCGGGAGGCGTAGCTCAGTGATGGAGCACGTGCTTAGCGTGCACGAGGTCCTGGGTTCCATCCCCAGCCCCTCCAACAACCACCAAAAGGAAAGAGAAAAGAAAAAAAAAAAAGCAAATATCACAATAAAGCGAGTGTCACAAATTTAAGAAAGCGAGTAAGAAAACGCTCGATGACTAGTAACGTTGGTGTGTTTGTCTGCGACACGCATTTACACACGTAACAAAACTGCTGCCTCAAAGCCACTCAGACGCAGGCGACAGCAGTGAGTACAGAAATAATGACAAGTGACACCACGACCCCCCACCTCCCCGAGCCCCCCCCCACCCCGAGTCCAGCCGGCCTCGCAGCAAAGGGAAGGTGAGCATCAGAGCCTGTCATTTCGGGAAACCTGTACAGAGCTGTTCCCAGCCTCGTCCAGAGTCAACAGAATCCACAGCCAGTAAATTAAACGGTTCACACACCAACCACCTGTCTAACTCGCAATTACGGGGGCCCCCAAAATAACCTGGCTTCCTGGGCCGGAAGGCTCTGACGTCAGCAAAGCCTGTCGGTACCCAAAATAACCTCACTGGCGATGCCGGGGCTCAGTTTACCCCGTCTCCCCCGGAGAGTCCAGGAGGCTGGGTGCCTCCCCCGGGGAAGGAAAGGTTCTCCTGACCTCCAAGGCCGGCAGCCCCTCCGATCGTCCCCACCCAACATGGTCTTGCAGACCCTCATCCCAGCAGCTGCCCTCCACCTGACTTTTTCTCTTAGGCTCCTCTTGAATTTTAAAATAAAGTTTGTTTTTTTCTTCTCCAGCATAGGACGTCAGGAAGGCAACTCTTCAGGAAATAATCGCTCATCGCCAAGATCCCTTCTGTCTTTTGGAGCTTGTAGAATAAATGTATAAAAAAAAACTTCCACGCACGGGAAGAGAACCAGATGTGCACGGCGTGGTCGCATTTGTGGCCTCAGCGCACACCCAGCTGACTGGACACACCAGCTTTTCTCTTGTGACTTTGGACTAATTTAAACCACGGGGGCTGATGCAATGTGGCCTCGAGAAAATGAGTCCCTCCAGGGCTTGACTGTCCCATCTGTAAATGGGACGGAGAGTGATCACCCCTCAGGCAAGGAGCCACCAAGGAGACCGCCTGAGGGCAGGGCCTGGCGCGCACTCCAGGCGCAGCAGGTGTGGCAGTCGCAATGCGTTTGTCCTCATTCTGACCCATCATCAGCCTCCAGACAGTCGTACACATTGGCAGGCATGGTCTCTCCCAAGGTGGGTTTCAGTCTGGAGACTTTGAAGGACTTCCCCGGGGAGCCACATCTCCAGGCCTGGAAGTGTGGGGGGAGCCCTGAACAGGGGGGGCTCCCAGGAGGGCGGCCCCGGAGGAGGGGAGGTGGAAATTACTTGCAGATCAGAAAAGCTGCAGGGGGTGGAGGCTCACTGACTCCAGCCAACAGCTCACAGATGCCCGAGCACCAGGCTCAGAGGTCCCGGCCGACTGGGGCCTCCGTTTGGACCCTCCCTCTGATCTGAGTGATGCCCCCATCCTTGGGGGTCTCAGTTCCCAAGTGGAGGGCAGGACTCCGGCCCCGCCCGCTGACAGGTGATGCGGATCCGAGGCAAACGGCCTTCTCACCAGGACGTGAGCTTTGCAGACGCCCACTGGGGAAGGTCCAGAATGTTCTGCAGGAAAGAGCCCTTGACTGGGTTGCACTGCTTCTAAATGCTGCATGTCTCTTGGCCTTACCTCCCGGGTCGGCCTTGCCTCCCCTTTGGGGCTGTTCCCTCCTCGGCCGAGCCCTGCATGGAGCCCCCAGCCCCAACTCCAGCCCCGGGCGGTGCCCCTTCCGCCAGCATTCATCCTGCAGCTGTCCCCTCCACCTGGCGGTTGCTGGGACACGGCTGCATCTCAGCAGTCCGATGTGTCAATCCCAGGGAGGCAGGGAGGTACTGGTGAGAGGGTCTCAGCGTTCGTGGGCGTGTGCCTCCCCTGCCCACCCACCCCAGTGCACCCCTGCCACTTGTCAGCATGCCCTCCATCCCAGAATGCCACCCACGAGTACTGGCATTTATCTGCCATTTCTTCCAGCCCTGGTGGGATGGGCGCTCCTGTCTTCTTTGCATCACCCGGAGACCCAGCCTCAGGTCCCTGCTGGAGTTTCGGATGGACGTCCCTCCCCTCGCTCACTGCTCACGACCCCATCTCACCCCTCCAGCGCGCCCTGGTCCCCCCTGCCCGGGTCGGGGTGGAACGCAGACAGACGTCTCCTCTCAAAGTGCCCTGGACGAATCCCTCATCCAAAACGGGCACCTGCCTCAAACTCTATCAGGTCCCCCCACACGGTCAGTGCCCTGATGAACCCTCTTCAGTGCGTTTTCTGGGCCGACCCTCTTCAGGGCTGGTGAAAAGCAGAGCGTTGACTCATTTCCCTGTAAGGCACGCGTTCTTCTGGGTTCCCGTCTCTCCACGCCGGGGACTCTGTTCCGTCCACGCCTGGCACTTACTAGCTGATCAGTGCCTGTGTGTTCACTGCAATCTGTTGTCTTACACTTGGCTGAGACAGACACGCGTCCATGCTTATACATTGTAAGGATTCCACCACTGCTGAACAGTACAGAAGACTGAAAGAATCCTTATTTTTTATATATATAGATAAAAACTCTCATTACTTTTCTCACGCTTTGAAATTGTTCTGAAAAGTACAACACGCACTTGGCAATGGCTTGATTCGTTGCTCGAAGTCTATGCAAGTGGCTCGCCCAGTGGGCATGTCTTGCTGGAGAGACGTACCCGGACCGGCAGAGCGGGCGCGATGGGGAGACTGGCTCCACGCGGCTTGTCTTCCTGCCTGCTGGCCTGGGTGCCTGCGAGAGGTGGCGGGCGTCCCCTGCAGGGACCCCTGCTGGGAGGCACAGCTCTGTCTCCGATGCCCCCCGTTACGCCCTAGCTCTGGGTCACGGTGTCCCCAAGGGGCAGTGGCTTAAGTGTGACAGTCAGAGCCTTGGTGTCCAGGTGCAGAAACTGGGACAGAGGCTTCCAGCAGGCACGGTGGTTTCTTTGAAGAAGCGAATGAGCCCCATTCCAAGTATCTCAGCTAAACTGGGCCACAGTGGGAGCAGCCCCAGATGGTGCCACAGCCCAGTTACTTCTGGGTTTCACTGTCACATGGAAACACGAGCTTTCCCTTGTCAGCCGCGGGCACGGCTCACCGTGTCCTCTGAGGCAGTCTGGGCCTGGCCGCACCAGGGACTCTGTCTGGGGGAGGTGGGGGCATGTGCAGGCCTGGAGTGTCCCGGCTCAGCCGTCCCTGAGGGAGCGCTGGACGCCTGCGGGCAGCCCTGGGCGCACAGGGCATCAGCCCCAGCGCTGCCCTGGCTCTCTGCCGTCCGCTCAGGCTGCAGGTGGCCCGGCGGTGGTGTAAGGGCAGGCCACGCGGACGCGCCCACCCACAGGGCACCCTGCCTGTCACACTGCCCTTCCGTGAGTTGTCCAAAGGGCACATTATGAGAGGTCTGTTCCAAAACACTACGTGCAGTCATTTCCCATCCTAAGACGAAACACAGGAAGACTCCTGCATCACATGTGTGAGCATGGGAAGGCAGGCTGGCTAGCACTGGAAGCCGAACTGAAGCACCAACAGGGGCCGGAGACGCCTGAGAGACTGGCGTGAGGCCAGGTGTGCGGGGAGGGCACAGGGGACAGCCTGCGTCCCCGTAACCCGAGATGCCACTGCTGCGCCCAACAGCTCCCTCCACGAGGAACCCTGGTGTTGCCACTTCTATTTTGAAAAAGCCAAAATCAAGATGATTTTTTAAGGCACAACCTCCCGATTTTTTAAGGCCATTTCCATGGGAATTAAAATTTGTGGCGAGCTGGCCATTGTTCTGAAAGCTTTACGGGGACTCGCATGGATAATCCTCAGAACCACCTTTCCTATCAAAATAAAGACCAAGCACAGAGACGTGGGCACGTTGCTGAGCTCACAGGCGCTAGTTCAGTGCCAGAATTTAGCGGAGGAGGTGGGGTACCCTCAGCATCCAGGTTCCCTGGGAGACGGCCCCCGATTGTCCAATCAGAAGTGGGACTCCCATCCTCCTGGCTGCCCATTGGTCCGTGCATTCTAGCTGCAGCCAATGGGTGCGTGGCAGGCCCTGGGCCACAGTGACTGGTCCAGAGTGCTCACACAACTGAGCCTGGGTTAGGAGCTTGCTCAGTGCCTAGACTTGCCAGAACCTACACCTTTGCCTGTGGATTAAGCCAGTTTGAGTCGCTCTGTTTGCAGGCAGAAGCATACTGAGTCACCAGCCACCCCCCCCCCACCGCTGGGGTGACATCCAGAAGAATTGAAAGTAGGGTCTCAAAGTGATATGTGCACACCGGGGTTTGCAGCAGCACCACCACGCACAGCCACCCAGAGGCAGGAGCGTCCTAGATGCCCACGGACAGACGGACGGATAAACAAAAGTACATATATGTGTATAATCGAGTCACATTCAGCCTTAATAAGAGGAAGGGAGTCCTGTCTCATGCTGCACAGTGGATGGACCTTGAGGACATTCTACAGAATGAAATCAGTCACTCACAAAAAGACACACAGTGTACGATTCTGCATACATAAGGCTCCTGGAGTAGTTGAATTCAGAGGCAGAAAGCAGAATGCTGGGTGCCAGGGGCTGGGGGAGGGAACGAAGCCAGCTGACGTCTAATGAGTGTGAAGTTGTGGATTGGCACGGTGACAAAGCTCTGGAGACGGAGCTCCCAACAGTGTGATGCACTTAACGTCACCGAGCTGCACACTTAAAAATAGTTATGATGATAAAAGTTCCTGCCGTTGCCCTTTTTAAAAAAAAAAAATCACAGTTAAAAAAAGAAAAAAAAAAGCTTACTTACTGATTCAGTGGCTTATTCCTGCACGGGCTGATCACAAGCCATCAAGGCAGAGCACGGGGGCTGCCAGGCCGTAGGGCAGAGCCCCGGTGCTTCTGCCAGGAAAGCGCAGCCCATGATGTCCCTGCTTAACATGTGGGCCCTGTGTCCTCGGAAGCCGCCGACGACATGGTAACACTGTGGAGATCACACACGCTCATGCCTCTTTAGTGGGAGAAGGAGATGCAGCTGGGAAGAACCTTTCGTCTCCTCTTCAACGTCTGGACAGAGTGAGAAACTGCTCTGGCTGAAAACGCTGTGACCGCTGCCCCCCGCCCCCCGCAACGTTCAACGTGACCATTCAGGTCATCGCTTTGAACTCTTTCCCCATGAGTTACAACAGAGCTTGCCTTCTCACTTCATTTCCAATTTTGGTCATTGAAAATTATATTCTGCTAGCTTTCCCCGTTAGATTGACAGTAAGGCCGCCCAGATAGCGACCATGCATAATGTTTCCTTTGTGCAGACGCTCTCGCGGATCAAAGATGACCACGGAGGCACACAAGGGGACTTCTGAGGGTGCTGGAGATGTTCGCTGTCTTGGTGGTGGGATGGGGGTCTCATGGGTGTACACCAGTGTCGACCCCCGTCAAATGATACACTTTTTTCACGCATCCACAGGGTTTTTGTGTGCCAATTACACAATAGGAAAGCTCTTTAAAAAAAAATTTGGGGAGGGAGGTAATTAGCTTTACTAATTTATTTTTGGAGGAGGGACTGAGGATTGAACCCAGGACCTTGTGTGTGCTAAGCATGTGCTCTACCACTGAGCTATACCCTCCCCCACCCAAGTAAGGCTCTTAAAAAGAGAAAAACAAAATCAAAACACTGCTAATTGCCCTCCATTTTATTCCTGCATTTCAACTTGCAATATCCACGAAGACTTACAATTCCACCTCTATCAGGGACTAAAAATCTCAATTCAAAACCATTTGCTATTATTTTATATTCATGAAACGTCATGAACTGAGTCTTTGCCTACAATATTTCTGTCGTGAGCCCGAGAGCCCTAAGACAGGCCAGTTAGTTGTCCAGGGGGAGGCGATCCAGCCTGGGGACACGCTGCCCTCAGCGGAGTAACACTCAGTTCTTAAGGATGTGATGTGATGGGAGACAGATGTAAAAAGCAGATGTGGTCAGTGACACTTCTGCAGGTGGACGTTTGGGGTCTTCCCGCATAAGAGAGGACTGAGTTGGGGAAAGAAGTGATGGACAGAGATCTTGCACATCAAACAGAAGGGATTAGGCAGAAATGCCCACGAGAGAATCAGGCCGGAGGAACAAATACCCTTTACTTTCCCCCCAGAGCTGTGCTTTCTCTCCTGATTGTGGAAACCGCAGTTTTAAAGGTATCGGCTGCCTTTTTTTCACTTCTGTCCACTTGGAGTCAGGAGCCTGACGATTAAGAGGTAATCACTTTCCCCTTCATCATCCAATTGGAAAAACAGCCCACGAACTATGTCAGCAAACAGATTCCCCGGGGAGGTGGCGGGGGGCACAGTGAGGGGTGAGCTCCTGGTCCAAGAGCCACCCCGGAGGCTCTGACATGTCACAGAGGAGACGGGCTTCCGAGGTCGATCTGACTGAATGACCTGATCGATCACCTGCGGGCCAGACGTGGTGGTCCCACCCTCTGGTCTAGGATCTGAGCTACTAGGAGGCCTTTCTATTCCTTGTTCCCACTTCTTACTCACAGCAAACATACAAAGGTCTGTGTGCTTTTTCACCCTAGTTCCTTCCAAGCCAAAGAAAAAAGTGTATAATAAACACTGGCACTGCGTTCTGATTTAGGTTGCACGTTTGGTTAATTTTTACCCCCGTGCATTGCAGGGCAGGATAAACACTGAACGTGGTGGTCCGTTTAATCGCACGGCTTCCTGGGGAGGGTTTTTGATAGAAAAGTCACCCATTCTGTGCTGCTCTTGGTGACAAACGTGGGAACACAGCCTCATGTCCTTTCTGACTTAAACCCTCGTCTTCACCCAAGTGCTTGAAGTTTCTTGTTGCTCAATCAGGGGGACTTAGAAGGAGCAAAATTATTTTGAGTTTTTTCCACCTGCTCCACACTCCGTGGGTGTGAATGATGAGAGTTAACACACACACACAAACACACACACAAATTCAGAGGGGACAGGAGAAGTGAGGGCTGTGCGAGTGGCTTCATTTCTAGACATCTTACAAACGGTGGTGCTGGTTCAAGACTCCTGGAACACCTGTGTGGTGGGCTCCCCCCTCCTCTCACAACGTTTGGAAGATGTGACGCTAACCCTGTTGTGGAAGACGTCAGCCTGCATATGGACACGTTTGGAATCAGACTGTGCAAGTTACAAACATTGTGAACAAACAGAATCCAATCAAGGACCTAAATGAACACGGTAACTGTGGAACAGGAGCCAGTGATGAGTGCGGCAAACACAGATGTGACACGGGATGGATGATAATGGGTGTGTAGATAAAACCCCAGCCAGTCCTCTGGAGTAGGTTTCCAAGCTGTTTCATCTGTGGGACCTGGAGCATTCGTTCCCCACAAAAGAGGTTTCAGAATTTTCATACAAAAAGTTCAAGATTCCTCAGTGATCTAGTTGGGTGCAGACCCGTCAATGAGGGCTGCTTGATTTGTTAACCATCAGGAAAGGTTAATGACTACAAGTATGTTTTCTTTAAGCATAACTCTTGATAGTGTTTGTCACGTCATGGAGAAAACACACAGACAGGTCTCCTGTTGGCTTAGAAGGCGAATAAATGACCTGCAAGGAGGGACACATTCAGAGGTGAGACAGAAGTGGAAAGCTCCCTGAAATACAAGTGTCTTGAGAAAAAAAAAATTCAACCATGTTAACGTGTCTGGTTCCCGAAGTTTCTGATGCTGGGGAGCACTATGTCATGACACAGACAGATCTCCAGGACCTGGTCGTCGAATGGCCCTGAACTTTACCCAGCCGTATATGAGACCCCCTTGGTGACAAATCCCTGAGGCTGCGTCCTTGGCTAACTTCCTGATTTGGGACATGAGGGGTGCCATGGTCAAGTTCTGCCCCCTACGTAAACGCTTCTTTCTCCATTGAGTTAGTTTCTCCCCACCCCACTCCCAACATCGTCGTCCTCTGTTTTCACTAGCATTTGTTACAGACTTTGGATTCTGTCCGTCCTCTGTTTTCACTAGAGTTTGTTATAGCCTTTGGATTCTGTCTCCTGTCCCCCTCACTAATAATTCTATGAACAACATTGCTTTTCCTCTGTTCTCTGGACTTCTCGCCTTCATTGCCATCTTTCTTCAGTGTAATAGCTACTTCTCATACACATGCTTATGGCTGTAATTATACACAATCTTCCAGTCTTTAATGTCTGGGTCATAAACCCCAATGCTTTCCCCAGCATGTAGGTAAACATTACCTTTTCTTGTTTAGACTTTCCCCGCTTAATGATTTGAGGTCAAATGCTTGCTATTTATCAGACAAAAGTTCTTTATTTCAATGCAAAAAAGAAAAAAAAAAGCTCTTTCTAACTTGTTCTATGTTTGAATAGTTTGTGAGACGTTTATTGTGAGTAGTTTCTGTAACTTTCTGTTTTTTTTTCTTTTTTCACCAACACATGGCACTGAATTAACCAATTGCTCTCCATCTGTATTTCTTTGAGCCCTAGCTTAATTCCAGTATCAGCTGTGATCATTCTGACATCTGTCATTGCTAACAGCGTCCCTGTGATCAAGCAGATGACAGTCATACAAGTAAAAAACACTTAGCTGATTTCTTTTTTTTCCTACTTTGAGCAATAACATTTAAAACATCTTTGGGAGGGACACATGACAGGCCTCTCCAACTCGAATGCAGCTTTGTATGCTAGTAGAAATTTATCAAAGCAAGCAAGCATCTTTTCCGGAACCCTGAATCTTTAACTTGAGTCTTTCTCCACCTGCTCTGTCTGTCTGAGGACGGCTGAAGCACCTGGTTTTCGGCAACTAGATGGGAGAAGGACTCCCTCATTCACAAGGAGGAGCAGCCCACACTCCTGCGTGGATCGGGTTGCTACACCCCTGGGCGTGTCAACCACTGGTGCCAACCTCCAGACTAGCATCTGTCAAATGGAATCATGGCCACATCACAGTAAGTAAAAGCCACGGGCAGAAGCCACGTGCTTCTCACTCTCACAGCCCCCAAAGGCCCCTAGCATCCAGCAGGTGCTGAATGTTTGATGAATGTATGGGTGGATAACCAAATGGGTGATGAATAAAGTGAGAAGAATATTCCTCTTCCTCTGTCCCCTTTTCTTAAGCTCTCTAAATGGAGGGAGAACACAGGAAAACCTGAAAAATACTGACAAAATGGTTGGGTCCTACGGATCCCTATGGGTGGGTTATGTATCTACAGGGCTTGAGCCATGAGTTCCTACATGCTGTGTATTTATTGCTCGCGAGCTTAGGCACTTAATTGTAAAAGGTAGATGGAAAGACAGACAGATACCTAGTTATCGAGACAGATAGACCGTGTATTTCGGTTCTATCCGAACTGACCCCTGGGTCAATTTACGAACACAATCTAGTGTAACTGGAGAAGAGATTCTATACCAGAGTATCAAACAAAAAAGAAATAGGAATTCATGAACCCAAATGAAGCAAGATTCTTAATAAAAACACAGCCATGTCTCAATGAAAAGGGAATTTCAGACAAGGTCAGTATTACCGACCTAGAATTCACTTACAAACGTCTTTACCTCCTACAAGGAAATCCGAACCTCGCTCAAACACATTTATAGGAAAATTCTAAAGAAAGAAGGTCACAGGTGTACACGTGAGCCCTTCTCTGCAGACAGGTAGACGGTCGCCAGAGTCAGGACAGCAGAGGCACGGGGGACAGGCGGAGGTACGGATCCAGGGAGGGGCCGTCCGTCAGAAGCGCTTGGCATGAGAAGGGAATGACGCACAGCAATAAACTGTGGGGGGGAACCAACGAAAGAAAATGAACACAAAGTCTGGCAAAATAAACGCTGCCTCCCTCATCAGCTTCAAGACCCTGGGGATGAAGCCACACAGAGCGACGTATCAGCCAGACCACATCACAACAGTTACTTCCTCTTCCTTCTACTCGCTGTCCATGGCAGTGGTTAAAAGGGCCGATGGACCCATCACAGACAATTCTGTCCCCCCGGGAGAATCACATCATAACCATCACTCCACTCACCGCTGCCTTTCAGGTTGTCCAATAAAATTATTTGGCTCTGATACGAGACCTGAAAGTTCTTGCAGGTGGAGACACTGCCCGGCTGGTTAGGCAAAAGCCACTTCTGACCTCTTGGGGTGGGAAAAGAAAAAATCTAAGGTGCTTTCAGAGCTGCAGGGGAAAACAGACAACCTTGTTTCAGAATCCCCTCAAGCCATCAACCCAACCTTGATCATGAGGATAGTGGTTTACGGAGCTGGAAAGAGGCTCAGACGCCTCCCTCGGGTCCTTGCTCTTTGTCCCGGTGACATGGCGGAGCTTCAGGCTCTGCAAGCCTTGAATGCCAGGGATTAAACTGAAGAACGGTTGTGCCTAAAACCATTTCCTAACAACAGTTTTGAAGATTACTGTCAGGAAGGGAAGGATTGCTCTATAGCCCCTTTGCGCTTTTTAACTAATAAAATGAAATAATGCTATTCAGTAAGAATCCTGTACGGTCCTTTTAAAAATTATTTTATGCCCTTTTTTTCTTTTTTTTGGGGGGTAATAAAGTTTATTTGCTTATTTTCCTATGTTTTTGCTTGTGTGATTATTTACTTATTTATTTTTTAGCAGCGGGACCGGGGACTGAACCCTGGAACAACCTTGTATATGCTAAGCACGCACTCCTACCACGCAGGGCTGCCCTTCCCCTGAACCGTTCTTGAAAAAGCAAGCTCTCCACTTTAAATTTACACGAACCCAGAAAGAAGTTCTTGTAACTCTTGATGTTAAAAAAAAATTGTTTTTTATGCCCAGTCGGAACTTACACTGCAAATTACAGCACCAAGAGGCAGAGACACCTGTTTGATTATTTGTCTCAACTCTGGGGTTGAGCAGTGACTTATGGAAGCCAAGACTAATGTTGCCATCGGTTTTCTTAACTGAATAATTTCACTTCCTTTCAACATTCCTATTTATCTTTGTTATTCCTTTGCGGTGGTAGGCTGGTCAAGGGTTAGTAACCAGATCTTTGGTAAAAGCAAAGGAGATACATAAATAGATAAAAGTTACTGATGGAAAAGGATGGAGAGCACCAAATTTCCAAGAAATAATGAAATACACACTCGTCTTTGTTAGAAATTTTATATAAGCAATTGATTCTCACAGTTGGCTTGTATTAATTTTTTTTTTTGCTTTTATTAATTTTTGCCAAATCATTTTCTCTCTAGTCAATCTACTATTAGCGTTAACAAACACGCATAGTTTTGACGCAAATGTGGACTGATCATTTTTGAAGAAGGAAGATGAAAATGAAGCCATGAAGACATGTTGGAACTCGACCTGTTCGTCAATCACATGAATGGCTTTGCTGAATGGAATAATTGTTTCTGAAAAAAGGAAGAGCCATTCTCCAACTTTTTTTTTTGGGGGGGGGGTTCGATATGCAAGAAGATGTAATGCATTGGCTACTGGAAGGACATGTTTCATTAACTGACCTACATTATTAACATCTCCCAGTCACTCTCTTGCATCTGGACAATGAACCGACACAATCCATCCAGCCCGGCTACGTCCGGGTTGCACCTGCTCCCTATGGGGACACGGTTCATTCCCAGCCATGGATGTCAGTCACTGACCGTGGTGCTGGGAGGAGAGACGCGGTGGCGTGTGCAATATGCTGTTTTCACGGTTACAGATTATTGAACCATATTGATTCAAAATACATACCTAACCTCAAGAATGCAGAAATAGTCAAATGTGGTAAAATAATGAGGGAGTGATGTTTTCAATATCTGTTACCTTTTTAGAAACTTTTTTTTGTTTGTTTTGGGGTGGAGATAATTAGGTTTATTTATGCATCTTTAATTATCATTCTTAATTTTAGTGGAGGTGCTGGGGATTGAACCCAGGACCTTGTGCATGGTAAGCCTACACTCTACCACTGGAGCTACACCCTCCCACCCCGTTACTTTTATTTTTAATATTACTTATTTAATGGTAAGGTCACATAATTTACTCTTTTTTTCTCCTTTTTTTTCATAATTTACTTTTAAATAATGGTTCTATTTAGCAATTGGCTTGCAAAATGTCCAAAAATGTCAACCGTCTGCTCTCACCTGCTGGCGGGAGCCAGGTCCGCTGCACAGCTGCCCCTGCGAGTGTCATGAAATTTTTTTACTTCCCCGTCAAGTCAGGACACTTTATTTACGATTCCGTATCTCGTAAATAAAGAGCTAAAGCATCATTTGCAAAAAGAAATACATTCGTAGGGTTTTTAAACATACTGTGCGCAGTATGTGAGCCTCACTGCTTTATTTCTAAGTAGAATTCAGTCTTTAGTTCATATTGGGCGGATTTAGTGGTTTTCAAGGTGCCATCAAAACAGGCTACGAAGTCAGCTGCATTTGTTTCAAATGCACTTGTGAGTGGGGACAGACTCTGCTCCCACGGCCACCGGTTTCCTTCCTTTTTACGGGAGGCCCCCGCGCTCACCGCCCGCTTCCTGTTTTCCCAGCTTCTGTGTCCCTTCCCGGTTCTCTGGTCGCGGGAAGGAAGGCATCATGTAAACACAAGGCGGGGGCAGGAGAGCTTCCCTGGGCTTGCTTTGAAGGCCACACACCTGCCGGGGGTCCAGGGTGCTCCCACGACACACCAGCCTCCCGAAACTGTGCTTCAGTCCAAGCTTTAGGACTGACTACTCTGGACAACTGACAATTTTTCTTTAGCATCCTTGGTGACAAACTGACAACCAATGAGCTGGAAGCATCATCGCAGTTGTCACAGGGCTGCTTTAAGTCTGCACACTATTTAGAACAGGGGCTGACGGCCCATTTTTCCCTCCCTGTCTTTAAACCCCTCTGCTTGTCACCTTAGACACATATACGCAAGGAAAGCCGGTGTGGGAAAATGCGTAAGGAATCGCCAGCCGTCGGACAGTTTCATTTTCAAAACACAAAAGAAATTGAGAACCTGTAATTTGAGCTCTACACGCAGTGATTTCTGAATCCCCAGGGTCTTGTCTTTGAAATAAGCAGCCGATCACTCGTTCATCGCTTAATGATACGCAAGCACAGCGCATCTTGCAAGCAAACAATTCAGGGCCACCAGCGGGACAGACTCCTCTGTGGTGACCCACAGGGAAGGTTCCACTAAAACCGAAATGGGAGAGCGAGCTGGTTAGACGGTTATGGGGGCCACCCCACACGCACACGGTTCAGGCACACACTTGAAGCATCTGCGTTATGTGATCAGATATCTGGAGGTTAATGCGAAAGCTTGTTAACCAGAAATGGATTAAGCGGGGAGGGTGCAGCTCAAAGTGGCAGAGCGCGTGCTCAGCATGCATCAGGTCCTGGGTTCCACCCCCAGGACCTCCTCTAAAAAAAAAAAAGTAAATAAATAAACCTAATTACTGCCCCCACCGCAAAAAAAAAAATGAGATACAGGATTCCCAAGACTGATAGGCTGAACTCAGTTTACGCATCCTATTCTGTTATTAGCTACTAAGATTATCCAGAAATTGGACCTCCCTGGGTTCGAAATGGGCACGTTCTAATGCCAGGAGCAACGTCTGGCAGTCGCACTGAAACTGGCCCTGGGGACCACGACGCTCCGGTGATTTCTGACCCTCAGGCACATGGCCGTCCGGCTGGATCAGCCACTTGGCCTTCACCTCCGGCACGAAGTCCTCTCTACACCTGTTGGCAGAGTCGTGGGTCCGGAGGACATACCGGACGCTGCATCCCGCGTGCAGTGAACACTGTTGGCGGTTGACACCGCGTGCACCGCCCCCATTTCCCAAAGAGCAGAGTCCCAGGGCTGGCCAGCGGCGTCCACACGCCCGGGAAAGCTGGCTCATCCCAGGGGAACCCCGTTCCTCCCAGGGCCACGGTGGCCCATGAGACGTGAGAGAAACCACGGAGAGCATTTCTGCAGAAAAGACAGTCTCTCTTCTCCTCTCAAAGTCCTGGTGCCGGGATGGGATGCAGGGAACGGCGCCAGCATCCTTGATACCAGCCTGAGGGTGGCGTTAACCCCAAAGATGACACAGGGAAGGGACCCCTCGGTGGCAGCTTGGGGCATCAGTTCACTAGCACTCACGTCCGTCCCACTGGGATTCCCACTCCAGGAGATGAGAGAGTCCCTGAAAAGGTCTGAGATGGGATTTTGGCAGCCTGCATTGGTGGTCTATTGCCTCTGGTCAAATTATCTCAAAGCTCAGGCTTAAAGCAGTAAGAATGGCTGACTGAGGGCCTGGAATCCGGGCACAGCTCAGCCGGCTGCCTCTGGGCCGCGGCGCCGACCCGGGAGGGCTGTGGTCTCACCTGCAGGCCCGACTGGGGAGCTCGGCGTCCGGGGTCCGTCGGCGGCTGCGGGCAGCTCTCTGCTCCCGCAGGCAGAGGACTGAGGGCCTCAGATCCTCGCTGGCTGTTGGCTGGAGGCTCCCTCCCTCCTGGCCCCGTGGGCCTCCCCACAGAGAAGATCCCAGCCTGGCTTCTGGTGGGTGACGAGTCCAGGCGGAAGCCACAGACTTTCTCAAACCCAGTCTCAGACGTGACAAGCGATGCAGACTCTGTCTACCGAGTGGCTCAGACTGGGGACGTGGCACGTGCAGGTGTGTGTCCTACGTGTGGGAGGAAGGGATAAACACCTGGAGGGTGAGACGAAGGGGTGGGAGGCACGCCAAAGACGGGTCCCTGGGATGGGCGTGGGGGGAGCATGGAGAGCCCCATCCCTGTGCAGAACGCGCCTCCATCTGGTCCCCCAAGGTGCTGGAGGGAGGCCGTGGACTGGTGGCCTCTTCGAGCCAGGCAGACACGAGGGGACCGTCATTTGATCTCCACTAACTGCAGACTGTATTTTGGTTCAAAAAGAGTCCAGGAGTCCCAGAGAAATGTGGCAGTGGTGCAGAACACACAGTGTCCTCCGATGTCCCTCTGCCCCAGGTAAATACTGTCTTAGTGACCAGGAGTCAAGTGCTGGTAACACTTTAGGCGTAAAAATGGGACGGAGGGGCTGTCCCTGGGGAAGGACCTGAGGTCCAGCTGGCTCCCAGGTCGGCTGGCAGAGGGCTGGTTCTGGACGGGGGTGCGGGCAGCAGTGACCAGCAAAGCCACGGGGATGGGGACAGGACAAGACCCTCCAGAGGTGGGGGGCGGGGGCAGGAATGGAAAGTTCTGGGCGGGGAGGGATCGGAATTGAGGGTGTGGCATCGGGGACCAATTTCACGTCTTACCACCTCACACCTGTGTCCACATCCACCGTCTGTGGGCTGCTTGGCTCTTTTTAATCTTATCTTCGGCTATGCTTACGGGGTGTTCAAGAGAATGCATTTTACCTCCTTGTGACAACGCAAGCGGGACAAATAACAGTGAAGGCGCAAAGCGCGAGGTGGGCAACGGGGCTTGGGGCGCCGTGGGAGAGAGTGCAGGGGTGGCGCCGCAAAGGTGAGGGTCAAAGATGCCCCAGTGTGAATTCCCGCTGCCCCCTGCTCTGTACCGGGACTTGGGGGCCAGTGACATCACCGTCCTGGCTCAGTTTGCGCCCAAACCCAGCGCTGCCGGGTGGGCGGAGCCAGCTCACCCCTGGCCCTCCAGGTACCCAGGTCTGGTCTCTGTCACGAACACCCTGTGTCTTGCACAGGGAGCCCGGGTCTCACATTGCACTCGGGAGGAGACACACGCACTGCACACTGCACACACCTTCGGACACAGGGAGCCAGGTGGGAGGGCAGGTGCGATGCCCGGCGAGGGGCGGAAAGTCGCATCCAGCCACCTACCGCTCCCCTGTGACCGGTGACTTCAACCTTCTGTAAAAAAAAAAAAAAAAATCTAAAACCAAATGACCACCCAGGACTTTTCCGTCCTTAACCTTTGGAAAGACCTGAATGAAATCAAGGAAGGCAGAGTGCCTTCCGCCTGGGTGGGCAGGCAATCCCAGCCTTTCCCAGCTTTTGACGCTGCCGAGGATGTCAGGCTGGTCCTGCTAACGAGGTGGATAAAATCTCCGAGCCGGACGCATTCGTGTCTGGCGCACACGCAGCCAGGAGAGACGCAGGGAGCAGGAGGAGGGGAGACGTCTGCGGGGGTCTGACCCTCACGGGGCCTCCTCTCTGCTCCTCCTGTCTTTCCATGCTCTTTCCTGGCGTTTCTTGGTTTGTGTGAGTCGGGGAGAGACGGGGAGAGAGGAGGGAAGGTGCCTTGTGACCCGGGCAGGACAGAGGACGTCCTGATGACGTGCATCTGCCGAATGAAGGCGTGGACAGAACAGACCCGTGACCCCAGGGGCACGAGGTGGCAATAGAGCCTCCAGGTTTCATTCCGTCTATGGCTTGCTCCATTTTTCCGCTCAGCCCTCTTTTTGCAGGTCCCCAAGGGCAGGGTTGGGATCTGTTTTTGCACCACTTGCAAAGACCCAGAAGGGAGCTCTGCCTCTGCAGGCGCAGCCTTTGAATGCAGCCGATCTTGTCCAACGGTCTCTCCAGCCGACGCCGCACGCTGACACTGCCCCCCCAAACACAGGCAGGCCCGGCGGGGAGCCAGGGTCCCCGGTTTGCGTAAGGTCAGGGGTGGGAAGGTCCTCGGGCCTGGCTCTCCCATCCAAAGCTCCTGGGCTGTGGCCACTCTCCGCTGTCAAAGGCCACCTTTCCCCACTCAGCCGCTGCCCCCTCTCTGGCTCCCCGGGGAGGAGGATCCGCGGTGACAACTGTGGCCACGAAAGAGGTCGCTGAAAGCTCACGGCCTTGGCGTGAGGGGCTTAAAGAGCCTCGGCTACATCTTTCTGCCCTAATCTGTCTAAGCCCCAATTTCTGAACACCCTGTACAACTCATTTGCATCCGGACGCCTCTCCAACGTCAAGATGACCAAACATCATTTAAGGATGGAAGGGACGTCTTTGTGAAAAAAAAAAGAGAAAGAGAATGAATTGAGATGATTTTGCCCAGAGAAAGTTGACAAAGGATTCAAAGATCATCTTCTTTACCCAGAAGCTGGCAGCCAGCTGGCCGTCACTTGCAAAGAAAATTAAAAAGAAAAAAAAGAAAGATCACGTGGTCCGATGGTGGGAAAGTGTGAACTTCCCAACCAGACGGCTGCCTGTCTCGCGTGGGTGCCCGCGGCTCCCTGGGCTGAATGCGGGGGGACACAAGGCTGTCGGGAAGGCCAGCCCGGGACGGCACCCGCTTTTTCAGGAAGCGCCCCTGCAGGGCCGAGGCTCCCTGAAGGAGGTGAGGATGCGCACGGGATTGAGCACAGAGGATGCTCTCGGGCACCTGTTACACGCGCACCTGCGTGGACAACACTGAGCCGCCTGGAGGCGGGAGGCTGTGTGCACGGCTGGTTAAAGGCCACAAGAAGCAAGGAAGAAGGCCTGATCTCGGACACAGTGTGACAAGGACCGGAAACAAATGAAGCCTTTACTTCTGGCTACCGCGAGGCTCAAATCAAGCCGTTCCCCCTGCTGCTCCTCCGCCCGCCCTTCTGCAGGGCAGCGGTTCTGACGCTTGGCCACGGGCCGGATGGTTCAGATTCTGATCTGTCGGTGTCCCCAGCTCTGGGGACAGCTCGCCTTCCCATCCACAGCTGGCCCGAGGGAGCCCCCCCTGCACTCAGGTGGTTGCCGGGCAGATCGAGCTGGTGTGGCATTCTGAGGGTCCTTGTCATCTGGGGAACGTGAGCTCCACCCACACGACACGGTCCTGGCGGTGATCTAACCAGCGTCTGAATGATGGATGGCTTAAGTCAGTTTTTAACAGGTCGCTGCGTGGCATTCAGTGCAATCGGACACACTGCGTTGCGCGTGTAGGAAGAACACACACACGTACCCCACCCCCCGAGGCAAGACGGAAAGTCTGGAAACGCAGCCCCGACACCAGACACGGGAGGGAGGGGCCGTGACACACGGGGAGGGAGGGAGAGGCACGTACGTGTGGGTCTCGGGTCGGAGGCCAAGGATGCAGCGCCTGTCCCGGAGCATCCCGGCAGCCCGGCCTCGGCGGCAGGAGGAGGGTAGGGCGGGGGCGGGGGGAGCTCTAACTGGGGGGGGCCCCGGGCAGCGCCTCTGGGGGGCTTCTGTGGCACCTGCCGGCCGACACCTACGTGGAATCAACAGGGTCACTTCAGAAGGGAAGCCCGGGACTCCCCACCCCACGACCCACCGCAGGCTCGTGGCCATCCCTCACCCACGCCGCGAGCGCCGCCCGGCTTCGGACGCACACGGCCCGGCACCTGATGCAGCCACAGCGTGGACCCCATCCAGCCTCACTCAGCACCAAACCCAGCCGCACCTGGAACAACGTTCAGCCGCACCTGGAACCACATCCAGCCTCACCTGGAACCACATCCAACCTCATGGCACCAAACCCAGCCTCACCTGGAACCACATCCAGCCTCACCTGGAACCACATCCAGCCTCAGCCAGAACCAAATCCAACCTCATGGCACCAAATCCAACCTCACTCAGCACCAAACCCAGCCTCACCTGGAACCACATCCAGCCTCACCTGGAACCACATTCAACCTCACCTGGAACCACATCCAGCCTCACCTGGAACCACATTCAACCTCACCTGGAACCACATTCAACCTCACCTGGAACCACATCCAGCCTCACCTGGAACCACATTCAACCTCACCTGGAACCACATTCAACCTCACCTGGAACCACATCCAGCCTCACCTGGAACCACATTCAACCTCACCGGGAACCACATTCAACCTCACCTGGAACCACATCCAGCCTCACCTGGAACCACATTCAACCTCACCGGGAACCACATCCAGCCTCATCCAGAACCAAATCCAACCTCATGGCACCAAAACGAACCTCACCCAGAACCAAACTCACCCTCACCCAGCACCAAATCCAACCTCGGCCAGAACCAAAGGCAACCTCACTCATCAGCAAAATCAAGCACACCCGGAACCGAGCCCAACCTCACTCAGCACCATGTCCAACTTCCTTCCTGCTTTAAGGTTTTCTATACGTAGTGTCCCATCCTGGGGCCATCCTGAGAATGACTGCCCGCTTGGCGTTCGCTTCTGGGAGGCACAACTATTTTTAAACGCTGGTCCTCAAATGATTATTAAAAGCTCCCTGAACAGCTCTGTCAGTTAAAAGGAAGTCCCTTTTTTCATGTTGGTCTTTTTCATGTTCATGGGTTTCTTTTCAGATTATTCTTGCTTAGACCTATGACCTCGTGTGACCCCAATAAACACTAATTTACAGCATCAGCTTCTTTCATTGTTTTGGGTAACAGTTTTCAAACTGCTTTGAGCTGGAGAGTTAAGGGTGGTGCCCCCCAACCCCAGCCTGCCTCTCAGACCACCAGGGCGGCCCTCTGTGATCTGTTTACACGCTGGGGGTCCATTTACAATTGTATTCGCAGAGCAAATGATGTGAATTACAAGGGTGATACGCTGTGCTATTATTTCTCGTAAAAATACTTTCTTGCAGCTCTAATGTCTAGAATCTTCTAGGAACGAATGGATTCCATGTTTCATGCTTTTCATCAGGTCATTAATAAAAATACTAAGAGACATCATTTGTCCATCAAGAGATAGATCCATGCCTTCCTTCTCCTGGTCACAGTTCTTTTGACATGGAAAAATATTAATGTCTCCATCTTTACGTGTTGTTTGCTCCGTCAAGGGGAAATCAGCCAAGGATGTCTGATTGGGTGTGACTTGCTTGGCCCAGGTTAGCACCTGACACGAGAGAGCATTTCCAACAGAAGGCAGGGGAGGGAGAGGCTCTCTGCCAGAAATTTTACTTTTGTTTATCAAGACATCTGGGTCAAGACCCAAATCCAGCCAGCTCCAGTGTAATTTTAGTGCTAATTCCAAAAAAATTTTTTTATTAGTATCTCCAGGTGTCTGAATAGAAAAAGGAGCTCAGAAAATATATTTTTGTGTGTGTGTGGTTAGGAGCTACTTTTCTTTAATTATTATCTTTCGACCTAAAAGCCAAGACTTTGGTTAAAAGCTCTGCCTGTGGTTTTAAATCATGGGGATTTTTGATGGGGATGGAGGTCTGCCTTGCATGGCCACCGAGACTCCTGACCTCAAAAACGACTCAATTGAATGGTGCAATTAAAGCAATCCAATAAGGCTTCAAATACACTTTTTCTGCAATATATTAATTCCTTTAAAGTCATGTAGTGGCAAGGTGTGGTTTAAAAAAACCACTATTAGCTTTGTCCACGGATGTAAGCTGTCCAGAGTTACCCAAGGTAAGTTTGATGTTGAATGAAGTTTAAATTAAAAAAAAATTGTATTTTAAGTGTATTTCTCAAAGCACAAGGGTCTGCAACTTGAGGGAGCTCTCAAAAATTATTCAAAGTGATTTTCTGGAGGAAATCATAAATAGAAATTTATGGATTAGAGACGGACCCTTGAAGGGTCCCTCCCACCTACAGCTTCTCTCAGTCGCATGTTCCTTAGGGAGAGAATTGCCCTTACAGTTTCAATTTTTCAGGTTTAAATTGCCTCCCTCCCTTCTCCTGCGACCCCCGTGAGCACCAGCTGCCCCACACCCAGGCCAGGCCCTCCCAGCACGTCGCACACACACACTCGGTCCTTCAAGGCTGAATCGGGAGGTCCTTGCTGGGATTGAGATGGGCTGTCCGGCCCGGAGGTGGTCAGGACTCAACCACGTCCACACTTAACCGCTTAACAGGGGTGCGTCTTACAGTTTGCACGAGGAACTCGAAATCTGAGGGTCGTCAGCCGTTCACGGAAAGAGTGGGGAGACAGCTTGCAAGACAGAATGGGGGTCTCGTCGCGAAAAATGATAAAAGGACAACCAGGTTTACTTTCATGAGCTACTGGTCCCGTCTCCTTCAAATCGGATGGTTTGGGAAGGAGTTTGCAACTGACGTGAAATTTAGACCACAGCTCCTTAGAAAAAATCGGTCCCCGGACTGCGAAATGCTAAGACATTAAAAGCGAGGTCCTGACCAGTGGAAAAATGCTTCAAACAGCCCAGGGGCTCTGATGAGAGTTTTAGACCCTATTACTGCAACCAGTCATCCTTGGGGGCTGCAGCCATCAGGTCAGAGGCTGCCCGGGAGGCTGACTGGCCCTGGCCGTGGCCTTGAAGGGCTCCCGTGATGGCGACGCCTGTGCACGTACGTCAGGGGTACGTCTCAGGCAACCTCTGCTCGTCAAGGGTGGCTTCTGTCCCTACATAAGTGAACTCGTGAACACTGATTTTCCAATAAAAGCGGCCACCTCCGGCTCGGGGACCTCCAGCACTTCTGTCTCCTTCCCCCGCAGCGCGAGGGGCCGGGGTTGCGCGATCGCACAGGTCTCTGCTCACAGACACAGGCTGATGGCGCCCTCTTTAATGCGGGTTCTCTTTTTCTCAAGGAATATCTTCTATTAAAAGCTATCCAAGTGGAGATCAGTTCTGAACAGGGAGCTCAAAAAATGACAGCAGCCTTGCCACCACCTGATCCATAAATCCCTGGGGTCTGGGTGTTTTCACTCCAGTATCCACAGGCAACCTCCTGGAACCCACCTTCTCCCATTCGGGGGACACCCGCCTGCCACACATCCACGAGCACTGGCTCTCCATCACTCGCGCTCTCCGACGCCTTGACGTCCCCTCCTCGCCGTCCCCACCAGCCCGCCTTCTAAACGCCCACCTCACGCCTGGAGCGTGCGCCTGCGGGATGCTCCGGGACTCCCAACGGTTCATTTCCAGACTTTCTTTCGCCTAAATATTTCCCGGGTTAATGGCATGGCAGAGGAGGCCACCGCGGGGGTGAGTAGCCGTGCAGCGATGCCAGGCCACAGCAAGCACCCGGGGCGTGCGTGCTGCACGCTCACTCACCCGTCCTGCCCTTCCGGCCCTCCTCCCTGTCCTCCGTGCGCGCGGGCACCAGCGGGCTGGGCGGTGGGGGCTGCGGTGGAGGGGGGGCCGGCGCCCGCCTCTTCTTCTTCTGAAAGTCAGCCTGGGACCCCAGAGACACCTGCGAAGCACAAAGAAGGACCAGCAGTCAGCGTGAGGGCAGCTCTGCGCGGGGACAAGGGTAGCATGGTGGCGGGGGCGGGGAGGGGCTGGCAGGTGGCCAGTCCCCTTCTGGGGCCCCTGGGTGGGCGGTGGGGGTGGTGGAGGGCTTGTAATGTGCCCAGCAGTGCCCTGAGGTGGTCCAGGATGCTCAGAGGCACCCCCAAGCCCCCCACACGGCAGGGGCTGGGGCTCCGGGCAAATCAGAAGAGCAGGAAGTTTCCCCTCAGTGTAAGTATGAAGCAGGGGTCCCTTAGCCCTGACTTAGGTGCAGAAATCTTCCTGCTGGAAGCTTTACCTAGGGCCCAGGAATGTGTGCCCACGCAAAGGACGGACAGACAGGGCAGCTCAGCCATCACCCGTGGCCTTCCCCTTCTCTCCTGCCTCTGCACGTGCCCAGGCGGCCAGGACTGACAACCATCCACAGGCTGCAGGACATTCGTCAGCAGAAGGGACGTCGCGCTCCCACCTGGCGCAGCCACCCAGCTCAGCCACCACCAGCACAGAGCCCCTCAGGGCAGCCAGTCAGCACTGAGCAGGTCCGACGGTGGAGGCTGGAGCCCCTGACTCCAGGTCTGTGTTTCTGAAAGTCTGCCTCCCCCTCCTCTCCTCCTTCTGACCGTTTTCATCCATCCACACTCAGGGCTGAAGACGCACTCAAAGGCCACCGTGTTCCGTACAGAGTATGTGCAAGTGATGACAGGGTGCTGGGTTCCTGCCCCGGGGGTGGGGCGGGGCTCTCAGCCAGCCTTGGGCCTCCCTCTAGTCCGAGCAGGTCCCGATCCTTCAAGAGCTCAACCTGGGAGGGGTGCGGCCAACCCCACCTGCCAGGCTGTCTTAGCGCTCCTGTTGGAGCTCCTTGGTTTATTCGCTCAGGCACACAGCACGTGCCCTGGCTCTTCCCAGGGACAGTGACCTCATGGGCTGGACCTGGTGTTTCATGTAGGGGTGTGTGTGTGTGGCATCTCCTTTTCAAATGCCATCAGTAACACATATCTAATGCAAAAAATTTTTTTTAAATTATCAAAGGAAGGAAAAAAAACCCCTTAATTGACACTCAGATTACTAGTAGTTGGCATATATTTTTCTGGCTTTATGTTTTCTTTTGGGATGTCCTTTTCTGAAGGGGGGTAATTAGGTTTACTCATTTAATGGAGGGACTGGGGGCTGAACCCAAGACCTCGTGCATGCTAAGCACGCGCTCTCCCCCTGAGCTGCACCCTCCCCCCACCCAACATATGTTTCCTTTTAACTGTCATTTTTAAAAAAAATCTTTCCATCACAACATATTATCACCACCTCTGACACCATTAAAATCCTGTGTTTTACGAAAAACAGGGACATAAGAAAAAGGCAAGCAGTTCCACCAAGCTCAGAGCCAAACCACTGACTCCCAGTCCACGGCCCCGCTCCGGCAGCAACTAATTGAAACTCTTTTACTTTTGGCTTTTCCTCTATTTTTCTACGTAATTAAGCTTATTCTGTGACTTCTTGATGTTCCCTTCCTATTCCAGAAGTTCTCTGAGACACATGCACCTTCCCCCCTAAAACTTTTCCTCCCCAATTAAAAAAAGATTACAGCCCAAGATTAAATTAACCTTCCCTATTTAGTTATGCATATATAGTTGTAACAGATTTTATTAAGAATGTAAAACAAATTTCCCGCAAGAGGAATTTTCTCCAGCCGAGATGTATAATGTGCAGTTTGTTACATTTTCTTTCTAGATTGACTTTTTTTTTCCCCCAAACTTGGTAACTGATTTCTTTTCTCACTGAGTTTCCCGGAAATTCCTTTCCTCCGCCCACATTTTTTTTTCCTTTGTTTCCTGCATCCAGTGCCTTTTTTTAAAAAAAAATCACTTCTTCATTTTAGAGGCTGGCGGGGGGCACAGTCTCCATTAGGTTTCTGAGATGAGATGTGTGTGAAGTCAGTTTTTGAAGCCCTGAAAATCGAAAAATGTTTTCTCTCTTAAATGGGACAATACCCGCGCCCACCTCACGGGGCGCTGTGAGGCATCGCAGGGGGGACGGCAGCATATTAAATAGGGGGCTCAGAAGTGTCCCCAGCTGCCAGAAGTGCCTTTAGAAAGTGACATCTCGGTGTTTGCCGCATAAAGAGAAAAAAAACCCAGTGACATAAAAGGACACAAAACCTTACAGCTGGGACCCACGCTCTAAGTTTTACAGGTGAGCAAACAGAAGGCCCGAAGTTAAGTGATGCTTTCAAGGCCAACTCTGCCTTACTCACCGGGATTTGTGAAACAGAACGGTAATGAAACTGTGGTTACCAAAGGGGAAGGACGGGGAGGGATAAATTAGGAGTCGGGATAAACAGATACACAGTATTGTACATAAAGCAGATAAACAACAAGGACCTACTGTGTAGCACGGGGACCTGCATTCAATACCCTGTAATAACCTATCGTGGAAAAGAGTGGGAAAATTCACGTATATATGTACGCAAATGTATAACTGAGTACTTTGCCGTGCCCCTGAAACTAACATTGTACACTGACTGCACTTCGGTAAAAAATAAAATTAAAATAAATAAATATCAGGTCCTAAAAAAAAAAAGAACCTGAGGGACCATTTCGCTTCTTGAAAATAAAATAAAAAGATCTTGGGCTAACAATTCCTAGGCATGATCTTAGTTTGTTTAAAGCATCCAAACCAGCCCCTGGGTGGGGGTGGGGGCTTCGTTGGTTTCATCACACAAGAAAGGGAAGTGAGGCAGTGAGCCAGGGCTGGCTGCTGGCTGACACTCGGCTGCACCACCACTGCACCGCCGCTTACAAAAGGGGAGCGCGGGGGGCCGCGATCTCCCACACAGCCCTCCACCCCGAAACGAGCCCTGCTCTGCTTGCCATCTGCGAACACCTTCCGTCCCACTCAGAGTAAAATCCGTGTCCGGGCTGAAATAAACATGGGGAGGGGGCAGGTACCTCTCCAAGGTCCTGATTCCCTTTCCTACGGGAACACGCCTAGAAACGGGACGGCTGGATCCCACGGCGGTTCTAGTTTTAGATTTCTGAGGACCCTCCATACTGTCCTCTACAGTGGCTGCGCCAATTTACTTGCCACTCCCAGTGTAGGAGGGTTCCCTTTTCTCCACACCCTCTCCAGCACGTGTTACCCTGTGTCTTCTGGATGACAGTCATTCTAGCCGGCGTGAGAGACCGTGCACTGCGGTTCGATTCGCATTTCCCTGATGAATAGTGACTTTGAGCATCTTTTCACATATCTGTTGGCTATCTGGACGGCATTGATAGCAGCATGGATGGACCCTGAGAGCATTATGCTAAGTAAGGTAAGTCACAGGGTATGGGGGGTCTAAAAACGCCAAAATTGTAAAAACAGAAAAATGGTGCTTACTAGGGGCTGGGAGGTGAGGGAACAGGAGAGAGGGAGTTTAAGGGAACAAACTTGCAGAGCAGAGACGGATAAGTCCTGGAGATCAAATACACAATATAGTGACCAAAGACCGCAGTACAGAGGATCATGCTGTGTGAGGTCTGCTTACTGACCACTTTGACTCAGCAATCAACCTGTCCAGTACCTTCTGCATTCTGGATTTTAAATGTTTTTTTTTTTAAATTAGGCATGCTGTCAATTACCACGGTACGAGTGGAAATTAAAGTTTCTGTAGCATTTATATGTTTTCTTCCAATAAATCTCTCCTGTAAATCAAAAAATATATGTAAGTACAGTTATCACCATCAAACTTGCTAAGAGGCTAGATCTGGATTATTCTCAATGGAAAAATAGAAATGCTAATTATGGGATGGGACAGAGGTGTTGACTACAGCTACAAGGGCAATTGGATTACAGTGTATAAACGTATCACATCAAGGTGGGGTACATCTTAAGGTCGCACAATGTTATATATCAGATGTATTTCAAATCACAATGTATAAATGTATCAAAGCAACACATGGTACCATCTTAAATACACACAATGTTATGTCAGATGTCTTTCAAATCACAGTGTATAAACATATCAGATCAAGGCGTGGTACCATCTTAAATATGCACAATGTTACATGCCAAATATATCTCAATTAAAACAAAACCAAAATCCTCTGGCAGAAGCAGCGACCTAACAGGATGGGGGCTGAGAGTCAGCTGAGAAACTCTGCCGTGAAGCAGACCTGTGGATCTGCAGTGAGTCCGTGGGGACCAGGGTTTGCACGCTGGCCACGGCCAGCCGGTGCCTTCAGGGAGGGAAGGAGAGGAGGCAGCTGAGGAGAAAGCGGAGTTCCAGGTCCCGGGCGGTGGGTCAAAGAGCAGGCGAGGAAGGAAGTCCCTGGGGTGGGCCGTGGCTTGCCCCCAGGACGTGTTTCTTTTGGGATTTGCCTGTCTCTGTTTGTGTCCTTACTGATTCAGCCTCGCCGTGTGCAAGGATGCTTCCAGAGCACCCACGGGACACAGGCCCCCGATCTGATCCGCCCTCTGGGTGGGGGGGGGCGGATCTAGAACACCTGGTCCCCACATCCCTCCCCAGGTAAGAGAGCCCCTGGGGAAACAGTGCTCAGGGACTGCTACTAACAGGTGGCTTTCCTTCTGGGAATTTGGGGAAGGATTCAAGGAGATGGTCACACCACATCCTGATTTTACAGGAAGACTCTGGGACCCCCCAGCTCCCTGCAGGGGTCTCTGAATCCATCCACTCTGATCACCGATGACACATAAATCGCAGGGACTCTGAATTACAGCTTCTCCTGCATAATCTTAATTTCAAAAGTTAATCTCGCCGTCAGAGGACATGCCACCACTTAATTTTGATCACAATCAACAGAGTGGCATTCATCCTGTGACAGTCAACACCACACTTAGTGACAGAACTAGCCCAGCTGGGTGTCATCCGAGCAGACAGACGGAGCAAATTCTAATTTATTTCAGACGCTGTGTTTTCCCATTTAAGAATTTCCATCTGGCTCTTGTTTATAGTTTTGATTAATCTCATATTTTCCCACTTTTTTTCATTCCTTATAAGCACATTTTTCATTCTGTCATTAAGCATAATTATAAACAGCAGTAACATTTTTGGCTGTCACTTCCAACACCTGGGGCATCTCCACGTTGTCTTCTGTTGACAGCTTTTGTTTTCTTTGGGAACAGGTCACATTTTCTTGGTTCGTCACATGCTGAATAATTTTGGCTCATATCCTAGACATTGTGAATGTTATTCTTGCGAGTGCTGGATTCACTTATGTTCCTGCGAAGAGTGTTAATTTTTTTGTTTCAGGAGGCAATAAGCTGAATGGACCGACAATGCAAATTTTGACTCTTGGTTGGCAATTTATGTTCTTTTACCCTTCGCTGCTTGGCGCCCATCCCTCACGTGCATGATTCCACCAGCCAAAGACTTGGGCAGAATTTATCCACACACTTCGTGGCTCTCTGGCTCTCTCCTTTTTTTGGATTCTTCCTTTACTTTTCAGAGGCTGGTGGTTATCTCGAATTCTGGTCCTGGTTTTTCAGGCCAGGAAGACTGGGGATCGTGGATTACTTCCTTGAGTCTACATATAATCTACTGATACATATTAATTTTCTAGTGCTGCGTGACAAATTAACGTAGACTCGGAAGTGTAAAAACATGCAAGTTGTTATCTCAAAGTGTCTTTGGGTCAGGAGTCCAAACCCAGCTAAGCTGGGTCCTCTGCTCATGGTCTCACAAGACTGTCATCAAGACGTCATGAGGTTGCACTCCCACGTGGACTCTCCACGTGCACGCTCACTGAGGCTGTTTCAGGAGTTCCTTCCCTTGCAGCTCTATGACTGAGACACCTGGCCTCTTACTGTGGACCGGCGGCCATCTTCAGGCCCTTGAGGTCACCTGCAGGTCCTCTTCAAAGGCAGCTCATGTCCTGAGTATTTGCTGCTTTGGGGCAGGCAGGGGCATCTCTCTCTCCATTTTGCTAAGAGGAATCTTATGTAACAAAACGTAATCAAGGGACAGGCATTGCATCAACTTTGCCCTACAATGTCTCCTAGTCAAGGAGGTGACATCTGACCACCTTCGCCGTGTTCTAAGGGTCAGGAGCAAGTTGAAGGTCCCAGTGCGCCCAAGGAGAATCACTGGGCAACACACTAGGGCATGTTGGCCACCAGAACCAGAAGTAAATTTTATAAATTTTATAAATTTTATAAACCTGGGGGCCTTGGCAGTGAAATGGCTTCTCCAGAGTTGCAAAGGTTAGTGTCGGAGCCTCAGCTTCACAACCAGGCAAAGCCTACATCCTCCTGGTTTCCTGCGTACGCCCGAGCGAGGAACCCCACGCTCTGCTCCGTGGGAGCCGTCTGGATTCTGCCAGGGAGGTATTGATACAAGAAGCGAGCCACCTGCCAATCAGGGCTGTCCCGTCTTTCTGGAGTCACGGGAGATCGCAGAATCGTGTCTGCAACTCCGAACTCTCCAGCGTGAAATTAGTTTCCGAAGTCCCGGAGTTGCCTGAAAGCATTTATTCCCTCGTTACATCATTAGAATTACGAGGAAGTCCAACAAATGACACCGTTTGATTCAGAGAAGCCAATGGAAACATGAGTTTCATAAATGACATCCGTCTGAGAACCAACTGCTCTTGGAGAAATTGAAACTCAACAGCCGGCTGGTGGAGGAAACCCATTCTCCTTGGTCCCTTGTTCATACAGTGAAAGAAAGAGAGACGTAAGACTTGCAAGGTCCTTTTGAAATGGAGCAGAACCCTGCAGGGCAGCCCGCACCCCCCTCCAAGTACAGAGGGACCTCTGTGTCCCCTGCCTCTTGTTTGTAGAAAAGCTGAACACTCGCAGGTCCCCTCCGGTCACCGGAGAGCAGGTTCAGGCAGTTAGTGATCAAGACAACGGAGTCAGGGAACCGTTCAGGGGCAGATGCACATTCCCGCCTGGTTTTACAGACACTGTGACTGACGCCAGAGGGAAAATGCTCCCCGCATGACGACCGAGCTGTAGACGCAAGCTGCTCCGTCCTGAGCGGGACTGAATCGATGCCCAGCACAATTCCAAGGATCGGCCTCAAAAGAACACGGTGCAACACCACTGCTCATAAAAAAAAAAAAATCTACATCTTCGTGGTTATCAGAATGATCGTAGCTGGCTCTGCCCGTATATGGAAGCAGGCAACTGAAATTGCCAGCAAAGAGATGCCACAGAGCCGTGCGGACATCCTCCACTCTGAGAAAACAGCGCCCTGTGTCAGCACGAAGACATTTATCACAACAGTAATGATTATTAATAATCATTTCATTTTTTTTTGATTTGGCACCCAAAGCATGGGTGACAAAAGCAAAAATAAATTAAATAGGATCCAACTAAAAAGTTTCTGCACAACACTGGCTCCAGGTTCCAAAGGCTGAATCATGTGTCAAAGAGAGGAACTAGGATCTCCTACACTTTAAATGTACAGTAAATTTGGGGGAGGGTGTAGCTCCACGGGAGAGCGCGTGCTTAGCACGCACGAGGTCCTGGGTTCCATCCCCAGTCCCTCTATTAAAATAAATGAATAAATAAACCTGATTAATACTACCCACCTATCCAAATGAACCAAACAGTAAAAGTGAAAAAAAAAATAAAATAAATTTAAACTGTGATTTGTGTTCTAAAACCCACTTTTCTGATGCTCAGTTAGCAAAGTGATTGGGAAGAATCGTGAAAATATTTGAATACAAAGAAGCAGAATGTGAAGGTAATAAAAATAAGGAAACCACAGTTTGACCCAATTCCCTTTGCAACGGAAACACAGTGATGGCTGGAATGATTGACAGATAAAACCAAAGGGACAAAAAGGACACAGTGTGCGGACGAGACCATCATAACGTGAACAGGGGCTATTTAAACAGCGTGACCCTGTGACACAAAGCCTGGCTTTTCATTTCCTCCGTGTCCCTAAGATGTCCACACGCAGCATACCCGCCAGCTCACTTTTCCCTTTGATTTTTACCAAAGACGCCCGCACAGGATGTCACACGCTCTGATGACAGCTAAAAATATAGGACACGCTAATCTTCTGCAAACACACACTCGCTCCCCTGGCTGGAAGCGTCCGGGAGGAAATGGTCCCATCACAAGACTGAAATAGCCCCGTTTCCTTTCTCTGCAAACTCCCATTGCAGAGAAAGGGCCGTTATCTCCGCCCAAAGGAAGTTCCTCTGCGGCGGGACTGTGTTCACAGGCTCTGCGCTGGGACCCCGCCGGTTCCACCGGGATGTCTGCTTTGGCCAAGGGACCAGGCATCCTCTGAGCACAAGGCAGCCCCTCATCTCCGGGGCAGGAAGAAACAGCTCAACACCAGAGGTGATGTCCTCAGCGTTTCCACTTCCCCCCCTACATTTAAAATAAAATTGTTCTGTCCCATAATACATTTTGCATTGGCTTTTCCATATTTTAGGATATAAAGAAACCCTATATGGGGCTGTTTCTTACCAGGAGAATTAGCGCTTACCATTGCTTGGTTTTGCCCTCGTTCTGTTTATGCACTAAGCGGGCAGATACCCTTCATATTTGGAACGCTGGAAGGCGACATGATCTGGCTGGCCAGGTTTATGTCTTCCTGGCTTGGGCAGGCTCGGGTGAAGTTAACTCCGTTTTCTAGAAATCCTGCACAAAGGACAGCCCAGCCTTCCTCGTGCGACACTAGCCTGCCACCTTGGCTTAGCTTCTTTGGCAAAAGGCACGGATGGAGGCGGACTGCCTCCTCCAATGCTTCAGCCGTGGTGCCACTTCCATGAGCAGCAGGATGGGCTGCGGAGAAAGGGTCCCATGGACGCAGAGCTGTGCCCTCGCTCGCCCCGGCGAACCCCTGTGTCCTCACTGGTGCGAGGCAGCTGCCGGCGCCAAGCGCAGAGGCTATTGCAAAAACGAACTTAAACGAGCTGATACACAGAACAGCTGAGCACCACAGCTGAGGTTCAGCCAGACCCAGCCCGGCACTGGGCCATCGTAAACGTTTTCACGCTGACCTTGGGACCGGCTGACAGAGGACAGGATGAGGTGCCTTCCCTGCCCGGGAGCCACGGGAAGGCTTCTGGCTGGTGAGTGGACCTCTCCATGTCTCCATTGGTCTGGCAGCACGAACCTTCATCCTCAACTGATCTGATGTTAAAACACTCCCAGCCGCGCGGGATCACCTTTCTCCACTAGCGCTCGATCCGCGACCCGCACACCACCTACCAGGGAGGCGATCATAAGCGACTCCTCCACCCCATCTAGTTTCTGGTCCCTGATCGGATCAATACCAACGGTTTCCCTGGGAGGGGGGGGTCAGGCAGAATCATATGACATGCCGGTGCATGTGGGGTCCCTCCGGGGACTGCTTGCTGCCGCTGTGTTGCACCCACATGCCATCACCTACCCCAAAAGGGCCACCCTCCGGTCCTTGGCCGAGGCACAATGCTCCCGCACCGAGTGCAAATCGAGAGCTGAATCTTACTTGTTCTTGAATTCCTTACGGCCAAGAACACTGCTCTGCCCATAAACAGAAACTCAGTTTCCCTTTGGTTATGGACTGAGTTCTGTCCCCGCACGTTGAAGTCCCAACACTTATGCACCTCAGAACGTGACTGGATTCGGAGAAAAGATCTTCAAAGAGAAAGTCACATCAAAACGACGCTGTGAGGGTGTGGTCCCCCACCAACGTGACCGGTGTCTTCATGGAAATGGAAGAGAGGAGGGGGACACACATGGGGGACGATGGCCACCTTGATCTCAGACTGCCAGCCGCCGGGGCAGGGAGAATCCAATGGTTAAGCCGCACTGTGGCGTTTTGTTACCCGGCAGCCCGAGCAGAGTGGTGCACTGGTCACCGTTCAACTTAGCCGGTCAGCAATCTCTAGGTGAGGCAAGAATCCAGACTCCCATGGGGTCCACAAAGGCTGTTCTCTTCTGGGCATCGTTCATTTTTTTTTTCTTCCCTTAGTTTGTCCCGGTGGTGGAGCAAACGCTTGTTATGCACAAGGGCCGAGCTGCCATCTCCAGTGCCTCCATTTAAAAAATAAATGAATAAATAAAGCTAATTACCTCCCCCCAACACACACACACACACACACACACACACACAGGTACAGGAAAGACGAATGAAGGTTTCACCTCCTTCTGAAAGATGACGCGTCCCTTGCCCTCGCTGGCCTGCCTGCTGGCAAGTTTGCACAAGGATGCCGGCCACTTCAACGGCTCAAGATACCTCCGAGAAGATGCTGACAAGTCCTTTCAGGGGTAACACACACTAGTGGTCAAATTACGAGTATATAATCGGGTAATGAAGGGGGTGCGGGGTGGAGTCAGTGGCAGAGCCAAATGGTGGGTCATTTGTGCCTACATTCCTTTTATCAAAAGACAGATAAAATATGATGGAGGTCTCAAAATAAATTAAAAAAGGTTTTCCTTGGCATGCACAAGGTCCTGGGTTCAATCCCCAGTGTCTCTGTTAAGGGGGAAAAAATTAAATACATACACTCTAGGAGTTTCCAAAAAAAAAAAAAAATTGGGTAATGAATTCTGAGACAAAGATGACACTTTTTAAACGTTTCAGATGACCTGGAAGATGGCTGAAATTATCCACCTTTAAGAGTTGAGTGAGTAAACACAGTCCCCCCTCAGTATCGGTGGGGAGTTGGTGCCAGGACCCCACTCAGGTCCTGAAATCCTGGGACGCTGAATTCCTTGTCTAAGACGATGGATGGCATTTGCACGTAACCTACACACGTCCTCCTGTGAACATGAACTCATCTCCAGAGGAGTTATAACACCATGTAACAAACGCTCTGTGAATAGTTGCCTGCAGACAGCAAATTCAAGTTCTGCTTTCTGAAACATTCTGGAAGTTTTTTTTTTTTTTCCTGGATGTTTTGGATCCACGATTGGTTAAATCCGAGGATAGAGAGCCCACGGAGCTGAAGGGTTCACTATACTGAATTTTTAATACTAGTTGGTAAGAAAATAAAGTCCTTCGAAATATGAACATCTAAACATTCTCATTTTCTTATAAGCTGGCCATGTCCCATGGAAATAATCCTTTGCTCCTGAGTCAGGATTTTCGTGTTGGGAACAGTTGCACAGAAATAAGGCTTTCCAAATAAACCTCTTATCTTTACACGGAAGGAAGTTCAGGAAGAAGGAACTGACGTTCTTCCCCAGCGATGACAATACATTTTTGGGTTCCTTTCCCAGAAATTACTAAATAACAAAATGCCTTTCATTTAAAAAAAAAAAGGGAGGGAGGTGGGAAGTAGGTTCATAGTAAATGCTTAAATCAGATCCATCTGCCACTCGTATGTTTTTAAAAAGGAGATGGTTGCTGGGAGCCAATTTCTCCACTCATTCCGGGCCAAATAAAACGGATTTCAGTAAAAAAAAAAAAAAAAGGTTTTATGGACTCAAAGGGAACTCTATTCATTCTGCAGGATACAGAGTACTATTTATTTTTCACGCAGAATTCCCGATTTTCTACTTAATGTAAGTTTTCCCACTCAAGCAGACTTGATCCACTTTGGGTAAACACATTAAAATCTGGAAACCACACCTTCTCTGGATGGAAGAAAGTTTTAAAATGCTGAGGCAGTTTGGAGACTGGACTGATCCTACAGCACTAGGAAGATGCAACTCACTGGAAAAAAGCCTGAACGTTATCGATACCGGAGTTCGCAATTTTCACCACTAAAGAAATACCCCTCCCATTCAGAGGCAACATGACATCCCCAGAGGTAGATGGTTGAAAAATGATAAATCTACACAAATGCTTGTGTGTTATGAAGAAGCTCAGGATCTAACTCCCCCATCAAATTAGGGGTACATCGCAGACCCTTGGGAAGCAACTCTGTGTTCACTGTCTGCACTGTTCAGTCGTGTACGTGTACAGCAAAATGATGGGTCGTTTGTGCCTACATTTCTTTCATCAAAAGACAGCTAAAATACGGCGGTCTCAAAATAAATTACAAAATGTTTCCTTATGACTCAGCATCAAAAAACAGGCCCTGAAACAACCCAATTGAAAAATGGTCAGACCTGAACAGACATTTCTCCAAAGAAGACATCCAGATGGCCAACAGGCACACGGAAAGATGCTCAGTATTGCTAATTATCAGAGAAATGCAAATCAAAACTACCATAAGGGGTCACCTCATACCTGCCAGAATGGTCATCACTAAAATGTCTACAAATGACAAATGCTGGAGAGGCTGTGGAGAAAGGGGAGCCCTCCCACACTGCTGGTGGGAATGCAGTTTGGTGCAGCCACTGTGGAAAACAGGATGGAGATTCCTCAAAAGTCTAGGAAAAGACTTACCATATGACCCAGGAATCCCACTCCTGGGCATATATCCAGAAGGAACCCTACTTCAAAATGACACCTGCACCCAAATGTTCATAGCAGCATTATTTACAATTGCCAAGACATGGAAACAGCCTAAATGTCCATCAACAGTTGACTGGATGAAAAAGCTGTGGTATATGTGTAATGGAATATTACTCAGCCATGAAAAAGAATTAAACACTGCCATTTGCAGCAACATGGATGGACCTGGAGATTACTATGCTTAGTGAAGTACATCAGACAGAGAAAGATAAACAGTATATGATGTCATTTATATGCGGACTCTAAAAAGTGATACAAATAAAGCTATCTGCAAAACAAAAAGAGACTCACAGACATAGAGAACAAACTTATGGTTACCAAAGGGGAGAGGCAGTGGGGCGAGGGACAAATTAGGGGCATGGGATTAACAGGAATGAACTATTGGACATAAAATAGGCAAGCAACAGGGACTGTAGGGCACAGAGAACCATCTTGTAAAACCCTACAGTGGAGCATAAGCGGAAAAAAAAATTACGATGCTGCACACCTGACACTATCACAACACTGCAAATCAATCAGATTTCAGTTAAAAAAAAAGAGAAAATGTGGAAGATATGCAAAAATAAAATTTTCTTCTAAAATGGGTTGCATGACAGGATTTCGAGGGCTGTTGAGTGCAAAACCCTGCAGATGGGAAGAGGGTGTCGCTCGGAGACCCCCGACAAAAGACACCCCTGGAGGGAGTGGGAAGGATGACTGGTGGGCGGACAGACTGACACACGGGCAGACAGACACTCGCGGCCGGAAAGGAAATGCAGTCAGCTGTCCGGACGCTGCCACAGAGCAAGTGATGTGACTTTGAACCATGGCACAGGGGCCCCGCCTCCCCCTTGGAGGTGGCTTCTAACTCATTCTAAGGAAAGTTGGTTTATGAATAAGCCGGAAACGGAGGAGGGGGCCTTGGCTAGCAGGCGTGTGACGCTGCGGACCGTGGGAAGCGGAGACGGGCCAGGTGATGCCACGGTGAAAAGGGCTGGGGAGTCAGCTCCTGCCGGAGAGCCGCTGGGCTTAAAACGTGCTCCCTGCGGTGTTCCCGCAGGAAGCCGGGAGGCGAGTGTCTGGGGGGACGTCTCCGCTCAATGAGGAGTCACCCGTCCTGTCTTCTCTGCAGGTCAACCCGAATCTCAGTATCTCCTGCCCCACCCCCAGCCACACCCCACCCACATCTTAGGTTTTTTTTTGCAATGTCACATTCTAAGCTAGGAAAACTGTCAGAGTGTCCCGTCCCCTGGAAATGGAGGGTGCAGCTTCACATGCGGACATCTCAGCTTTTCCCGGGGACGCGAGTCATGCTACGTGCCACCCCCGTCTTCTGCAAACTCCAGACTCCTCACCGTGCCTGCAGCTTTCCCAGTACGCAAGCACGCCCCAAACTGCAGTGCTAAAAATAAAATCAGCGTTCATCAAGGATCATGCACCTCTCAGGACGCCCGGTGCAAAAACTGCCTCCGTCCTCCCCTAATGGAAGCAACGCGGCATCTCACCTTTACTTCTAAATAAAGTGGAGAAGATTCACCCGGGACCATCCTGTTGCCTCTAGAGGCACCAGCTGCACGGATTCCCGGGCATGTGGGTGTGTTCAGCAGGTGCACCGGCCCAGCGCCACCCCCCGCCTACCTTCTCCGACGCCTTGTCCTGCACGGGGGGCCCCGCCCGGGGCCCGGACGGAGGGGGAGGGGCTCGGCGCTTCTTCAGGTCCGACTTCACGGACACCCCGGAGATGCTGCTGAGAGAGAGGGATGGACCCAGCGTGGTGGAGCGGGAATTCACGGACGGGGAGTTCGGGGTCGTCAAGCAGCCCTGTCGGGGTGGCGGGGGGGGGGGAGACAAACACAAACTCATGTCACCCTGAGATGCCTGCTGGTGCCTGAAGACCAGGCGCCCAGCCCCCCACCCAGACTTCCAGCATCGCTCCCGCCGGCGGGCTCGACCGGCTCCAGCGAAAGGCTCATCTTCACTTTCCTGTGAAAATGGCCCCAGAACCCGCTGCATGAGGTCACTGGTGTGCAGTTTACTTTCCTCATCGTGAAGGAGACAGCAGACCCCTGAGCGATCTGAACCTCTGGGAAGACCAGCTAAAACCACAGAGTGGTCTTAACCAACCTGCAGATTGAACCAGCCTCTTGCAATTACTTTTAACTGATACCAAATCTACCCATCTTTTTTTTTAAACGTTACTTTTTACTAAAGTGTAGTTGATTTACAATGTTAGTTTCAGGTGTACGGCAGAGCGATTCACTTATACACAGACATACATATATATACATACATATATATTTTTTTCAGATTCTTTTTATTGTATATTATTCCAAGAACCTGAATAGAGGTCCCTGCACCTGTCATCAGAGCGAGCTCTCAGATGCTGAAAAGGGGCAGGAACGGATTAAGAAATGTATTTCTCCAGGGAGCTGGGAAGGGAAGCCCGGCTTTACCATCTTAAGACATCGTTCACCAGCTGCTAGGAAGGGACTTAAGTTTTCTGTAGCTCTGAGAAGTTACAATCAACAGTGCGCTGTGAAGCCTTTATGTGACCATCGAAGGCAGAGCTTCACGATGGATGCGTAATAAACCGGAAATAAATTCAATCTGACACACGAATTAATTGCTCCCACGGGGCAATGGCTATGCCCGGGGGAGCAGACTAAAGGCACGTATCTTTTTTTTTTCCAATTTTCCTCCCCGCCCAGGTTCTGCTGAATATGAATGTTAGTGCAAAAAGAACATTGGAGAAATAACCCTTTAATTCCCAGTTAAAACCGAAATGGTGCCCACCCTGCGCCCTGCTCTGTCCCCTGTCCCCCTCCCCAGCACTGGTGGTCCTGGCGTATCTCACGCTGCGGCCACGGCAGTGGGGTGTCAGCCCGCAGACGGCGGGGACACACTGCCTGGATTCCGTTCCTGGCTTTGTCACCGATAAGCTGTGTGACCTTGGGCAAGTTTCTTCACCCCTCTCTGGCTCCGTTTACCGCCTGTCAGACTGAGGTTAAGTAACAGCCCTGATGTCACGGGGCCATCCTGAGAACTGAGCGGGTTCCTGCAAACGGAAGAGCTCAGGGCGCTCCAGGCACAAAACAGGCACCCCGCTCATTCTTATGGTTATTGTGAATTCATTTATTTTTTCTCTCCCCCATTAAAATGTCAGCCCCAAGAGGACAGTGACCAGTCCCCGTTGACACTGCGTCCCCAGCTCCCGACAGCTCCTGGTGCCTGGAGGTCCCGTGGGGCCACACCTGCAGGAGCAAGTAGGTGGTGGGGCAGCTCTGCTGTCCCATCTCACGTCAGCAACTTGCAAGGAAGATTTCACAGCGGGTTCATCGTGTTTGAAATAAAGACTTAAAGGAAACTCACGGTATTCAAGGACAGCCCTGTAAAAACCTGTGCTCAGCCTCCCGTCCTGTTCTGCCAATCACATATCCTTCAGTTTCCCAAGATGTTTGCAGCTCACATTCCCTTGCACATAAATGCCGAAGTCAGCAGAAACCCCAGTCCCTCATGGTTTCTTTGGATGCCCGTTCGTGCTTCCTTGTGAGACCCCGACCGTGCAGTGCCGGCTCATCCAAGAAAGGGTCCTCCCACGGAACAGGCCGGACATGGGCAAGAAGTAGCCAGACGCCCAGAAAACTCGGCCAAGCCGACCCCGGCTCCCACAGGAAAATGGAAAGGACTGAAGGTCATTATTCCTCCCAGTCCTTGAGTTGTGCAGATCCCGGGCTCCTTGCGAAGCAAATCAGCCAGTGCGAAATGAACCCGGTTAAACGCTCTCCTCTGCTTGACAAGCCACCTGCCCAGCAACGGTGAGCAGGCCGGAGGACCAGAGAACTTGCATTTACTGCACGATGCGGGGTGCAGATGATAAATTAAGCCAACCAGGCAGAGCAGAGCAGGGGCCTGGCTGATGCAAGTCTGGAGGTGCATCACTGGACGCCTGTCTGCCTCAAACACCCCCACATTCAAGGGGCCACAAACTCGTGATGGAGAACCCTGGCCACCAATGTCTGCAGTGTGCCTGGCCCCAGCCAGCGTCCCTGGAACACATGCATTTCACATCCCTGATCCTGACCGCTTTTCTCCCCTCCACCCTGTGTAGACGCAGACCTTCGCACCCCTCCCGTCCTTCGTCCTCACAACTACGTGTGCCTGACGGAGCCCTGAGCACCGCCACGGACTCCCCTCAGGCCTACGAATGCCCCGAGCATTTTCCCCAGCTCTGTGCGGACACCCCCTTAAATGCACTGCATGGCTCAACCATTTCATATCTATTTCGGGTTCCGAAATCTGTGGTCCTCTTGCCTCTCCAGCATTCTGACAGCTCAGACCGTCACGTCTTCCTTGAGGTGCGGGGGCTGATCCAGCTCCCACCAGGCACGCACAGACAGGGACGTCCCCATCTTTAAAACGGGGGTCATGTTCCGTTTACCTCAAAGCACATATAGGGTTTCCTTCTTGCCTGGTAAGTATTTTTGGTGATATGATGTCACCACGGGCACATGGAGATGGCCTTAGGCAGCGGGAAGCCGGGAGCCCCGAGCCGCCCCCATCCTGGTCCCCGGGCAAGTCCTGGCTTCTGTTACCCGGACTTCCCACGCTCCATCATCCGCGTCTCTGGAACATAACTGAATTTTGACGCAACACTTCCTTTTTTTTTTAGCCAGATCTGGTCTATACAGTGTGGAAATATTTCTCCTCCCCACCCCACCCTCCACACCCCCAGACAGGCCAGTGCCAGGGTCCCCCGGCCCCTCTCCTAGATCCCAAAACACAAGAGTGTTTCTCAACCTTCAACCCACGGGCAGCCACAACCTTCTGGCTGCCCAGAGAATACTTGTGGTCTGACCCCTGTTTCCTCATCTCCCCACTCCTGGAATGTGTACACAAGATGCAGAAAAAAAAATCCACAGAATCATTTGGGTGGAAACCCCGTTAAGGCTCAGACACCGTTGAAGATGCTGGTTCACAGCCACATAAAACAAAAGGGCAAACCAAGAGCGCAGCGCACGTAGCCTGGGGTCAAGGCCGCCGGCCAGCGCCCTCCTGCTCCGGTTTTGGCGTTTCTCCGGCTACAAAGCGGCCGTGTTCCATGAGGCACAGACCACAGCTTGCCCGCAGGAGGGGTCTGCGCTCCTGTTTCTGTCCAAACCGGTCAATAACTTTTTTTTTTTTAAATATCAAGTCCTTTTCTGGTAGGGGCGTGAGTCATGCCTTCTTGCAAAGGTTGGTGACGAAATCCGCAGATTTTTGCTTCTCACGGTCACACCAGATTTTCTCAGGAGTTTTTCTCCAGTGAGCGAAGCCCAGGAAATCCTTTAGAAAAAGCAATGGCCCATGAAGATGAAAGGGGAAAAAGCCAAGAGGTGGTGGGACTTAAGACTGCGGGGTGCACCCCCCCCGCACCCCCAGACAGGGTGCCGTCCGCCGGAGGGCCAGTCACATGGGAACCAGCGCGACACTCGGTGTGTCCACCCCCGCTGAGCGCCCATGAATTTATTACACTCACTATCAAACGATAATTTGATGCCGTCCCACGCACACGGCTGGCAGCAGGGGACCACAACTGAGAGGAAACATGCCAGGATCTGAGCGTCAGGAAATGAGAGCAACTTCGTCCGCGACGCCTGGATTTTTCCCATAATTTCAAATTAAAAAAAATACACCACTGATGATGGTTTCTGTCTCAAAGGGATTCCTTATCTCAGCGAGTCCTCTTCTCCGTCTCTGCGGTTGTCACCGCAGCCGTGGGACGTGCGTGCTGGCCGGGATGACAGTTCTGCACACGTTCCCGCGGCCCCGAGCATCCCTGGGGGAGCCGTGCAGACCCGAGCGCGGGTCCTCGGCAGCCCCCTGCGCTCCCGGGGGCAGGTGCGTGGCGGTCCCAGCCCATCGGGAACGCGACTGCAGGCGGGGGACACTGCTGTGATGGCCCAGGGCCCCGTATCACCCTGGGGAAGGCTCTGGGGGGCTGGGTCTCCCCGGAATGGCTCTGGAAGGATTTCATGTAACCTTCTCTTTCTTTTTCTTCCTTCCTTTTCTTTCTTTCTTTTTTTCTCCCTTCCTTCCTTCCTTCCTGTCTTTCTTTCTCTCTCTTTTCTTTCTTTCTTTTCTTTTCTTTTTCTTCCTCCCTCCCTTCCTTCCCTCGCTGTGGCTTTTATCATTCTGAGCGACAGCCCTCCACACCCACTTTGCAGACAGTTTCTATTACAAACAGATCTTGGATCTAGTCTATTCTGCGTCTACAACCATGACCATAACTTTTAGCCTTCCTGTGGGTCACGTGGTGAATCCCGCTGATTGATCTGTAGATGCTAAACCATCCTGTGCCCCTGGAACGAATCGGACTTGAACGCGGCGCACAACCCTTTTCAGTGCACTTGACTGGCTGGCATTTTGCTGAGGATTTCCGCATCCGGGTCCATCAGGGACACTGGCCTGTAAATGTCCTTCCTCGGGGTGTCCTTGTCCGAATATCAGGGTAACGCTGGCCTCAGAAGATGAGTCTGGAGGAGTCCCTTCCTCTTTTATTTTTTGGAGGAGTGTTAGAAGGATTGGTACTAAACCTTCGTTGAATGTTTGATGCACGTCCCCAGTGCAGCCGCCTGCTCCTGGGTTTTTGTCTGTTGGACCCCCTACCGTTTTAAATAGAAGCCCTAGGTAGGACGCCTGAGGATGGGGATGCTGTTGGCTGCATCTACCAAGGAGAAGGCAGTTGGTTACGCCCCCCACGCTGAGACGGACCGCCCCTTTATGGGGGTGCCCACGGCCAGCCTCCCAGACCCCTTTGCGCCCACGTTCAGCTCCGAAGCGACCCCGTAGCTTTATTCTGGGATGAAACACGCTGCAAGCAGACTCAGTCCCCCTCGGCTCAGTGGACTTCTGGGCCCTGCCCCACTCCCAACAGCCGGAGTTTGACTTCCAAGTGTCCCCGGCAGCAGGGACACGCACGTGGAGCCCGTGTCTCCTCCTCCCGGCCACGGCGCCCTCACCTCCTGTCTCGGTTTCTCAAGAGTAAAGTGAACATCCTGTCCCCGTCCGTGCACATCTAACTCGCTCCTGTAGAGCAGAGCATCCCCATGACGGCAGAGTCTCCGCTCCGGGAGACGCGGGCCCCGCACAGCCGCCGAGAGCAGAGGGGAGCTCCCCGCCTCCGTGGCCCTTCCCGGGCAGGAGCCACGGGCCCCACGCGGTACGGAGGGGCTCTGAGAGCCGCAGGTGACAGGCATCTCGAGCTAACACGTGTCACAGGTCCAGCGGAGCGGCCCGTGTCCCCGCCTCCGTACAGCGTCATTTACGAAAACCATCAGCATCGCAGGCAGGACCGTGAAGCGTCTCCCACCGGCCGCAGTGGTGCCCTCTGACACTGGCCCCCATCACAGGACCGGGTGGGCACTATTAGACAGAAATCCCAGGATGCTAGAGAAAATGAATCGGCGACAAGCCAGAGGGAGAATGGCACGACATACGTATTCTTATAGCTCGACCAAGACACTCTGATCAAATACCCACATATGTCTGGAGATACAGCCTATTTTTTTCTCAAGCCACAGAGGCAAAAGCATTCCTTTCTTACCTTTAATTTTTTTGGGGGGGTTTCTCCCTTTGAAAAACAAAAAAATCTCCTCGGAATGTCTGAGCAGTAGTGGCACCCGAGTTTATCGCATGATCGCAGCCTGGAGTTCAACGCGAACATTTCTGAAACGGGGAATTTCTGAAAGCTGAGCTCAAGCGTCTCCTCCGGAAGGGGACGCCAGGCTGCCCGGGTCACCCAGCGGGGAACGTCGCAGGGTGGGTACTGGGCTGTACTGGAGGCTGCCGCTCCAAAGAGCTACGCCGACGACACCATTGTGAACCCACAGTGTATCGTCTGGGCGACCAACACGCATCGGCGGGCAAACACGGGCAGCCACTGCACACCGGGGCCGGGCGCCTCGGTTCCCAGCACGGAGCATCCCTGGGGGGCTCCCTGGAGATGGCCAATCACAGGCAGGGGAGGACGGACAGGGATCCACGTGTGGGACCCAAGCATCCTCCTCCTTTGCTCCCCGCACCGCCCCACCCCATTCTGTCCTTTCTCGTCCATTTGTTCTCAACATTAACATCTTAGTCTATGAGTCAAGATTCAAACGCTAGAAAACAAATCATTACGCACCCTGCCAGGACATAATGAGAATACCGTGCCCCGCTTATGGACACACAACCGTTTACAGAGCGGCATTTGGTCTGAACTCAACACAGGCACCTTCTTTCCACCTGGAACCTGTGGCCTCCACCCCGGCCTCTGCCTGCAGACACCCAGGAGGTCAGTCTGGGTCCCTGCGGTCACCGGGCCGCACCTGCCAGCCAGGGGGCTGAGCACAGCGCTTCCCTGTCCTTGGTGGGGACAACAGAGGTCGCACGTGGGTCCCAGCCTTACCCACCATCTCCCTGGACAGAACACCAGCCCTTTTGTACTTGGGGAGGGGGCTCCAGCTTTCCATCCGGGCTGAGTCTGTCCAGAATCCCGGAGGAGGTTCCCAGGACGGGAGGAGGAGGGGAGGGAGTGCCTGGGGGACCGTCTTAGGCTGAGCGGGGCGAGGCCACGGCCCCGGGCGAGCAGGGATGTGCCCGGCCAGGACCCCCTTTGGAGACCCTCACTCCGCCTGCTAAGCCGGAGAGGAGGCCAGAGGGGAGGCCGCGGGCGATGCTGGAGGCGGGGAGGCCGGGAGGCCTCGGGAGCGGTGCGATTCTGCACGTGCTCTGAAGGCGGCCAAAAGGATCAGAGGGGGACCGCAGATGGAGTGCGGGAAGCCGAGGAGGCCAAGGGGACCCCGAGCTGGGGCTGAGTCACCGTGGTGACGGGGCTGCATTTCCCGAGACGGGGAAGGGCGTGGAGGGATGTGGTGGGGGTGGGGGTGGAGGTCTGTTTCTCTCCGCTGCCCGGTTTCAAAAGCATCTTAAACGCCACTTACTCCACCAACCCGTGTGCAGGCAAGCGGGGTCCTACCGTCCTGAGCTGGTGCATCAAAGAGCGGGCGACGGTCACAAAGGAGATGCAGACATTAGGAAAAAACACATACTCCCCTTTTAAAGGAAATTATGAAAATCAGTACTCTGAAACGGGCTTTTCTTTTTCTTTTTTTTTTAACCACTCATCGCTACAAATGTTAAATTCTCAGCCAAGCGGTTAAAAATCTACGGTCCTCTTTTTTTTTTTTTAATATATTTATTTATTTTTATTTTATTTACTTTTTTCAAGCGGGAAGGTAATTAGGTTTATTTATTCTTCTAGTGGAGGTACTAGGAATTGGACCCAGGACCTCAAGCATGCTAAGCATGCGCTCTACCAGTTGAGCTATACCCTCCCCCTCCTTTTCCCTTTGAGAACCAAATATTCCAGCCAACTTTTCAGATTCTAGTTAAATTGTTTTGTTCCCATTCTAAGAATGCAATGTTTGGGGGGAAAAAATCATTGAAGCTTTAATAACAAAACCTGCCTCTCATAGTTTCCAGATTCGCATTGGATAGCATGTGATAGGAAAGCTTAGAAAAAAAATTACTTTTAATGGGCAAACAGGTATGCAAAGAGTTCAGGGTCATTTTTCTAAATTGCATTTGAGGGTCTGTCCCCTTTCCAGTCTTTGATACAAGTTTCACATGCAAGACACTGGTTTTGGAATGAGAAACTGACTGGCTGTGGTAAGTGTGTCATCTGTCGCTGTTGGCACAAGGCTTCAGGGAAGCAATGTGGTCACATTTATTGTCCTGAAAGGCCCTGAACTGTCTCAGACCCTCTGATTCCCGAACACCTTTGCAAATCTCTTCTAGAAGGAAAATCCTCCAAATGAAAATGGGCTTCAGTGGCAAAGATGGTCCCCACATTATTTATGATCCCAGAGAAAAGAAGCCACAGGAACAGGACTGAGCGAGGCACCCTGCGCCTGGTGGCCGTTCAATGTCCCGTAACCCCCGCGGGAGACCTGGGGGTGATGCTTACAAACCCACCTCCACGGGGTGGTACCCGCTCAGGTCAGAATCCAGTTTCAAGGAAGCAGACACAAAAGCCACACTCTTCCCTCTTCACGGACCATCACACCACCTTTTACAAAATGATGGAGGGACCGTGCTGGAGCAGAGCAAGTTGCCACTGACATGATGCTAAATGGAAAAGCCACAGGAAACGCTCAGGAGAACACAAAGGAGCAAGAACTCCGTGGTGGGCTGCGGGCACGCCACGTGGCTCTCCCACTCCACCTGGAAAACGCCCCACCTGCGTATTTACAATGTATTTTATAATTCTGACCATGACACGTGTGGAAGGTACAAGCGATGCTTTGAAAATCTCTCTCCCAAACTGACTCGTGAGCAAAGTCAGTTCCAGATCGCAACCGTCGCTCAGCCCTCGGCATGTGTTTTTTCTGCTCTCGATTTGGGAGTGCTTCAGAGACGGCGAATTTTAGCTTTTCGGGGCCAGGATGGTGGCAGTGCTTGTGGAAATACTGACCCCTTGTGGCGGGACGGACTCGACACACATTTCTGGGGCACGGGCTCTTTATAATAATGCACTGGGGACAGGGGACAATGGGCCGTGCAGGGTGCATAGAAGTGTGGGCTCTCGGGTTGTAAGCATGGGACTCGGGGCACGAAATCATGGACTTTGCTTTACAACTTAGTTTTAAATAACTTTTTCTAAAAGTGTCACAGTACTCATGGGCATCCTTCTAAACTTCTGGGCTCCTTAATCGCTGGACCTCAATACCACAGCCCTCATCTGGGCCAGGTGACTCTGCGGGGACACATCAGCCTGGACCCCAGAAGAATATTGGGGCTCTGGACAGAGACTCGCTTCTGAACACAGTGAGCACCTTTTTCTATTTGAAAGAAGCAAACATGAGGTGATGGGGTACTTCCAGGACTGCCTTAATGGGGGTGAAATGGCGCAATTTCTTAGTTAACCAATTAGTTAATTATCTAATTAATTAGTTAATTAGCTAATTAATCAGTTAATCAGTTAATTAATTAGTTGATTAATTTTAATGGTGATACTGGTGGTTGAACCCAGGACCTCGTGCATGCTAAGCACATGCTCCACCACTGAGCTACACCCTCCCCTCTAGACAATTAAAAAAAAAACTGAAGCAACGATTTTTGTTTTTCAAATCATTCACCATTCTGCCTTTACGCTAACAAGCAACACGATGGTATCCGATATGGCTGACTCTGATACATTTTTAGCATTTAAATGAAGGCAAAAAACATTCAGCCCCTTACAGTCCATGTTACAATCGGCCCAAAGTCAGATGGAGAACAGAACCAGGATTAGAACTCGGGTCCCTTTGCTCCTGCTTCACAGCATTATTTTCCACGCCAGCCAACAGCACGGGATGTGTGTGTGTGTGTGTGTGTGTGTGTTTGTGTGGCATTTGTGGGCGCTGGATTGCAAACGGGCTCAGATGCCTTGTTCCAACAATGCACACAGTTCATCCTGCTGTGTACCTGACGCAGGAAAAGAGCAGTGGGTGGGGACAGAGACCTGAGGGCCACTCCCACCACCCACTGGGATGGGGTCCCCTCCATGTGTCTCCGGGTCTGGATGTGTGCTTATGAGAAGGGACAGTTTCCTGGAAAACGCAGACTTCCCGGAAAACTGCTTGACATGATTTTTGAGGTGACTGTCTTCACTGTGACTCAAGGATCCTTCGATTAAGAAAATGAGGACATAGCAGGGAGGGTGTAGCTCAAGGGGTAGAGTGCGTGCTTAGCATGTATGAGGTCCTGGGTCCAATCCCCAGCACCTGCTCTAAAGGTAAATCAATGAATAAAGCTAAGTACCTCCCCTCACCGAAAATGAAATAGAATAAAAGAAATAAAATAAAAGAAAAAGAAAATGAAGACATATGTTGGAATAGACTGAATGTCAGTTTACATAAAAGTAATCTATCCAGGAAAGATCTGATTACTGTGGCCATTTATATTGGGAGCAGTTTTTAAAAATACAGATCTATTCTCTTCAGACTCTTCAAATTACAGATATAAGGAACTGGTTGCATTTTCTCAAGGAAAAATAAAAAATAATGCCCAGAGAGTTTCTAATAAAGCTCTGATCCAGTTTACTCACCATCTCGGGAAGCTTCTAAAGGGGTGAGTGGAGCCCTATGACGGCTCAGCCTTACAAGGATGCTGCCAGGTGGGTGGCGCTGTGCCCATTACACAGATGAGGAAAGTCGAGAGGTCCCCTGTGCCGTGCGGGACTGAAAGCTCAGCTCTCCGCCCCAAGGGCAGATGCCTTCACTTAGCCAGGCATCAGCGGCTTGGGGGAAACTTATAAAAACAGGAGAAGTGCTCTTAAGAAGCGTTACGTCAGCAACACGCTTGACAGATGAGAGGGTAATAGCGAACGTGAATAAGATGTAGTGGACATAAAGAAATAGAAACACGAACAGACAACACCTCAGGAAACAGAAATCGACATCAACAGATCTGATCAGCCACGTGGCCTCTGGAGGCGGGGACTGTCTGCATCAGGAAGGCTGCACTCGTGTCCTGGTGTTGAGAGGAGGAGGAGATGAGATCGCGGTCTTACATGACCCAGCAATCCCACTCCGGGGCATACATCCAGAGGGAACTCTGATTCAAAAAGACACCTGCACCCCAATGTTCACAGCAGCACTATTTACAATAGCCAAGACATGGAAACAGCCTAAATGTCCATTGACAGATGACTGGATAAAGAAGCCATGGTATATTTATACAATGGAATACTACTCAGCCATGAAAAAGGATAAAATAATGCCATTTGCAGCAACATAGATGGAACCGGAGATCATCATTCTAAGCGAAGTAAATCAGACAGAGAAAGAAAAACACCACAGAGTACCACTTACATATGGAATCTAAAAAGTAACGCAAATGAACTTATCTACAAAACAGAAGCAGACTCACAGAATAGAAAATAAACTTGTGGTTACCAGAGTGGGAAAGCGTGGGACAGAGGGATAAACTGGGAGTTGGGGATTTGCAGATACAAACTACTACATATAAAACAGATAAACAACAAGGTCCTACTGTACAGCACAGGGAACTATATTCAATACCTCATAATAGCCTATAATGAAAAATAATCTGAAAAATATATGTGTGTAACTGAATCACTATGCTGTACACCAGAAATTAACACAACACTGTAAACCGACTATACTTCAATAAAAATGAATGAATGAATGAACGAATGAATAAATAAAATACTCTTTCGATAGATAGTTGCAGAATTTAAGAAACACATGTGAAGCTCCAACATCATCCACTGCTCCTGAGAATGCAGCGGGGGCAGCTCCAGATTAACTGCCCCCCGGTGACCCTAACAAAGGACCCTCCTGATCATGCTGCCTGGAGAGGGGGAGCAGGGGACAGGGAGAAGGAGGAACTAAAATATTCCACATCCTTCCAAAATAACACGGGGAACTGGAAAAGAAGCCACATGAAGCTCTGTGCATCTATCTGGACTGAAAAAAAAAAACCCAAAAAACCAAGAAACCAAAACCAACTAAATCGACGGATAATTGTGTTCTCTGGAAGTCGTGCAAAGCTGGGAGACGCTGACGGGTTAGCGGAAGCCCCTGCAGATGTTAGTACTCACGTTGGAGCCCCTTCTCAGTGTGGTCTTGGCCTCCTCATCGCTGTCCGCCCCCGGCTGCCCGATCTGCGGGGCCTGGAACACAAGCACGTGCTCTGTGTCACCTCCAGGTGACTGCAGGTTCCCACAGACCATCCTCGGCAACTGCTAAGGCAAAGCCCACCAGCCCGGCCCCCCGCCAAGGCTGCAGCATCTGCACAGTGGTGGCCCCCCGGCCACGTCCCTCAGCCCCTCACCGGTGCTCACGGATCTGAAAACCCCAATTTTAAATTCATGACTTGTGAGTATGAGTTTTCGTCCTCTCTTTTTGCCCCCAAAGCATGACTGTTGCTTAGAAGCAAGATGGACCCAGAAGTGGGACTGAGCGGGTGAGTCAGCTCAGAAAACGATCAATGAAGTAGGTTTTCTGCGTTTTAAGGATTTGAGAATTTCTGTTTTAAATTCCGTTGATCACTGACTGGGTGTACATGGAAATAAGTCACTAAATATCTCACTCTCTATCCGTAAAAGGTGATCAGTAATGACACATTACTGTCCATTGCTTAAAAGAAGGCTTTTCTTGATGGTGAGGGGACCTCCAGGAAGGGGTCACTGGAAAACACAGCTCCGGGGCCCCAACCTGACCTCCCACATGACAACCTTTGGGGCCATGACCCACGAATCTAATTGTTAAATCCGGTCTTAAGGTGACTCTAACAAGCTTTCCAGAACCACTGTGTTAGGAGAATAAATAATGTCAAAATGACACAAAATTATCACATTTTAGTAAAACATTAAGATACCAAGCTTTTAAAGCAAAGAAAGACTCACAGACATAGAAAACGAACTTATGGTTAAGAGGGTAAAGGGTGATGGGGGGAGGGATAAATTAGGAGTTTAAGATTAACACGTAAACACTACTGTATATAAAAGCGAGAAACAACAAAGACGTACTGCGAAGCTCAAAGAACTATATTCGGGATTTTGTAATAACATAACGGAAAAGAATTTGAAAAAGAATATATATGGAAGTTTGTGTAACCGAGTCACTTTGCTGTATGCCTGAAACGAACACATTTTAAGTCAAATGTGCTTCCATTTAAAAAACGTAAAAAAAAAAAAAAAAAAAGAAACACCCAAAGAAAAAATATTTGCGTTCATCTACTTCAGCCAAAATGACATCCTTTTAAGTATATCCTCTACGGAGAGTTTATACACACATACCCTTTTTTTTTTTTCCTTTAAGGAGATAAGACAAGACTCACTTGAGTTTTAAATGTCACGATACTTCTCCATTCTTAATATTCTGCTTCCCTGAGACATTTGTAGTCTATCTGGCACCAGGGAATTTTAGAAATTGTTCAGAAAATACTCCTTTTTCCCTGAAGGAATTAATATTCCTAAGCATCGCCAGAAAAATGCCAAGATCGGCCGAGGACACACATCTCAAGAAACCATCTTTACATCGCGGAGACTCAATCGAGTGTTTGATCAATTACCTTACTGCTGCTTCTTTTATTAACTTTGAAAAATCCCAGAATTTTTTTCTTCTCTTTATCTGTCTCATCGCTGCCAAAGGATGATTTTCTAAAGGTTTCTAGGGGAAAAAAAAAAAAAAAAGAAAAAAGAACGAAGTTACTTTTTGGCCCAGGAAACAAGAGATTACACGCTTCCCTTTAAAACTCTCAACAAATGAATCCTCCACGCTCAAACTTGATTCTGGTGCTGAGAAGACACGAAAACCATCAGCGGGTTCTTTCAAAGCATTTCGAGCCACGTCAAAGCCTCCGACTGGGTTGATGACATCGCTGAAGGGTTTCACAACCTTTAGTGATGGTGGTGGCATTTCTTTCGGGCTGTGGTTGCAGCCCGTACGGAAACAAAAAAACCAACCAGTACATCAGAACATTCTCGGGCTGTCCTGCCCAACAGAAAAATAAAGTGACTGCATGTGTCATTTTACCTTAACAGCTGTGTCAAAAAGAACCAGAGGAGGAGAGGTTAAGGGCACCAAGGTGCGGGCATATTGCTTCTCCACTCCAAGCCTCAGTTTGCCCATCTGCAGGTTGGGGCTGAGCCACATCCCAGTGCCACCCTGGCTACTGCTGACCTGCTTTCCTGATTTCCAGACTCTCCCTCAAGGTGCACGGATTCGGCCAGAGGAGAAAGGATGCAGGGGTTTCTGAAGGCCTGAAAGATGAACTTCCCCACACCCCTGCCGTCTGCTGGTAAACCCACCGCCCCGCCGATCCACTGGGGGGAAGACATGGACTGGGACTTCACAAACGCTGCCATCAAAATGCCAACCCCCATGAGGGACCCATCAATGAACTTCTCATCCGCTACCCTAGGAGCTCACGTTCCAACGAGAGAAGGCAGACCTGGAAATCAGTGCATCTGGGACACACATTAACACAATGCTGGCCCCGCAGCCAAGCGGAAACCCGGCACGTGTATATCTTCATTCCGTCCGTGGCAGAAGCTCCGGTTTTGGTGATGAGGGCCAGGGCTCTGGCTCCGGCATGGGGGCTCCAGTCGAGCCAATCAGCAGCCTCCACATCACACAGCACCCAAGCCAGCGAGTGGACCGGCTTCGGCCCCGAGGCATGCATCCCTGTGCACACCCCTGTGCACGTGGGGTCCCTGGTTAATGGCAGCAAAGCCCCCGTGAGGCACACAGCCTGCAGTGCACCACACTGCAGAGCCAAGTGGTGCATGTGGACCACAGTGTGCGGCAAGGTGTGCATTCGCTCCTCCGATGCTTCTGGAATTGCCTGGGAGGAGACACGGAGCTGAAAATGCAGGAGATCATAGTGCCTGGGAGATGAATGGGGAGAACACCTGATGGGCAGGCAAGCTGTCTCACCGACCACAGACAGGATGTCACCGGATCAGAACTCGAGCCTCCTTCTTCTCTCCCTGAAGAGGGGCTGTGGCCGGCCACCACCCCCAGCACGGAGGCTGTGGGCCAGTCCTGGCACAGGGCTGGCCTGACAGGCTGCCTGCAGCCTGGGCCCCAAGCAGACGGCCTAATCTTAGACGTGAGGCCTTGGCGACTCTGGCCTGATGGGGCCGTCCTGCGAGGTCTCTGCGACCGGCAGGCGCTGCGGAGCGATGGCCGTGGGAGCGGAGCAAGGACATGTGGTTTTCCTCGCAGTGCCCATCAGCCAAGCCTCCCTCGGGCGGGCCCGGCTGGTGCGCAGCCAGATTGGAAAAGATACACAGTTATGGTCGAGAACCCACACTTCCACACGTCTGGCCGCTTGAGTGTGGAATTTATTGTGTTTTGATTGACTTTCATTTACTAAAACTTCAATATTAAAAAAACAGTGCAGGACAGCTGGCGCTTCACCCTTAAAGCAAATACTGTTTTGAATCCTGAAAATGATTTAGCAAATAGGACGGATGCGCTGAGGGGTGCAGGGGGGTGGCGGGAGATGCCGGCATCCTGAAGGACCCGCTCATGCAAACGGTCCACTTTTCCAGATTAGGGAAGGGAATGCGTCACTGGGGACCAGAACACGGTCACCAAGCTTGTAAACGCACGTGGAGAGCCGGGCCTGCCTCGTGGAGAAACGCGCACGTTGCAAAGCGCTGGTCCCCCACCACGGGGCCACATGTCCACGGGGCCACATGTCCATGGGGCTGGCAAAAGAATAATCTTTCCCGCTCTCTGATCCACCTTCTCCACTGTTCTCAGCCTGGCAACGTCCCCGGATCAGAGCAATCAGAACTGCTAAAGCCTTCACAATTGAGCTTTGCGCTCAAAACAGCCTATACTAATGCTCATTAGGATTTTAATGAAACCCTTGGAGAGTGTATGTGTGTGTGTGTGTGTCTGTGGAAATGCATGCAGGCATATATACATGTGTAAGTGTATAGGGATTCGCAACACGTACATGTATCAAATTTACAAGAAATAAATGCAAAATCTGGACTAATCATTTATGATGGAAAAGGTTAGATGCACAACCCACACGGACCTTGAGGACAGGTGAGCACCGGTGAGGAGGAAAGGATGCTTTTGTGCGCACGACCCCCGCTCTGCCCTGAAGTTCTCGGTGCGCAACAGAATGACAGCTACCACAGCCCCCTTCGTCCCTTATCAGTCAGAACCACACAGCAAATCCTCACACAAGGGCCATTCTGCTCGCAGCCAGCCAGGGAGGCAGGACATCAAACCACAACCTCGCTTCAGCCTGCACACCCCCTCCGGTCTCCCCGTGCACCATCCCAGCCCCGAGCCATGCAGGGAGCAGCCTGGCGGGGCGGCGCGGGGCTCACCTCGACAGCTCAGGGCGGGCTCCGACTGAGTTTTGGTCAGAAGAACTGGAAAGGCAGGCAAGGAGAGAGTGAAGGCCGTCTTCACCATCTGCGGCAGCACCAAAGCCCCGACCCCCGCGCCCCTCGCAGGAGAAGGCCCCGCACAGAGCAGGCTGGCACCCCTGGTCTTCATGCCCTGCAATCCCGCAGCTGCCCAGGCTGCTAAGTGCCACCCTGGAAGCAGGTGGCACCGAAGTCTCCCGCTTTATTAAGCTGCCACCAACAGGAATTCCAGGGGAGGGCGGGCCTCTGCCTACAACCCTCACACCCCCTCCTCTCAAAAGTCTGACCATCAGGAGGATGGGATGGAGGCGTTTGGCAGGGATATGAATCAAATATTTCACAGCTGGTTTCGGTCCAGCATGGTCCAGATGGAAGGAGTGTCCACCACGGGCTCTTGTATTTGCCTCTTAATTTTCTGGGGGGCGTTGCTGGAGTCCCAGGGGGAGGGTCCCCGGGTGGGTGCCCAAGGCAGTGAAGTGGGCGGCTCAGGGGCTGGAGGGGCGGCTATCTTCCCAAGTGCAGCGAAGGGTCCTGCCCGGCGTGGGATGAGAACAGAGAGCCCTCGGCCAGGGCGGTTTCTCCCACTCAGAGCCTCACTCGTGTTCCAAAAGGCCAGCGGCTTGAGGGGGCCAGCCCTTAGCAGAGAGCCCGCTTTTACACCTGTCAAGATGCATCCTGATTTGCACATAACAGAAAACATTTGTTTGCAGAAGAATTTTTCTTCCACATGCTTAAATGTGGAGTGATTTCTCTTTGTTTTGCCTTCCTTTTCTCTCTCTCTCTTTTTTTTTTTTTTGGCCAAATGAAAGCTTTGTTTCCAAAGAGTCCCAGAAAACCAAATTTAAACAGGATGGACAGAACCAGACAGTCATGCCCGCTACATCCAGATCCTGAGAGCAATCTTGTTGTGAGTTTTAACAAGATACTGGATAAAACACAAGACGCGTGACTCTCAAGTGTCAGAACGCTTTTTCCTTTTGGAAGGAATAAATAGTCAACGTTCTAATACACGACGGAGCTGAAACCCTTTCTTAAATGTCAAATGAGCCCTGAGGTCCAAACCCTCCAGGAGATTGAAGGAAGGTGGAGGAGGGTCTCCTACGATCATTGATTTCACAATAAATTGGGTAATAAGAAAATAGAGTTTTTTTTTAATTGGGAAATTTTTTAAAACTGTAGAAAGCCATGAAAACTTGAATTTTAAAAGCCAACCTGGTCAGTATTTGTGGAATAAATAAAAAACCAAGAGCTCTTATGTGGGCTCATTCAAATAGACACTTCTGTGAAGTCCACTTTAATAATTCTAAGGTCAAGGAATATTAAAAAGATTTCTTTTGGTCTGACAGTTGTTTAAATAGTCAGCCCTTCCGTCAGTCAGGAGAATCTGCTCACACAAGATGTCAGTCTTCCGACCAACCCCGGCCTCAAGCTGTCACTCTGGCAGCGGCCCTAACTGGGGCCTCGGGTGGGTACCAGATTCGTGGGAGGAGTAAGATGTCCCTGGCCTGGGTGGTGATGGAACATGGTGTTACCTGGAGGGGCTGAACTGCAGTTGGGGTGGTTTCAGGGAGGAGTGAAATGCATTTGTGCCGTCTCTTCTGATGACGAGCAACGGCTGAGACTTGGGAATATTAAGCGGCAGTTAAAAAGGAAATCTAGGAGAATATGGTTCACGTGTGGTTTCCAAGAAGTTCTTTTGGAGCGGAAGCCCCAGCATTCCTCTGACCTTTCCCCACTTTTACGCATGTCCTGGAAGCTCACAGGGGACAAGGGGTAGCGGGCACGCTATGGACTTGGGGGAGGAGGTATGACTACAGTGTATGTATTTTATTTTCCGTCCACCCCGGCTCGGATTTGGACCACTTCTGAGCTGCCCGCAGGCGCGCATCCCCATCTGTGCACGCGCGTGTCCCCATCGTGCGCACACGCGCGGAGAGCGAGCGTCCCAGCCGCGCGCGGGGTGGGTGGGGGACAACGACTCACCTCTCTTGTTGTCCCACGCGTACAGCTCCTTTATCCCCAGCTCGCTCAGGGACTTGGAGAGCTCCAGCTCGTCGCCGGTCACGTCGTCCCGGAGGAGCACCACGTGCTCCGGGCTGACGCCGCACTTGGCGCAGATGAGCGGCAGGATGGCGGCCAGCGGCACCTCGGGGCTCACGCGCACCACCGCCTTCTGCGTCCGCAGGTAGTTCACCACCAGGCGCACCGTCTTCTGCAAGACACCCGGGCCGCGCGTCAGCGCCTCTGCGCGCCGGGCCTGCGCCTGCGCGGGGCCTGCGCGGCCGGGCGTCGGGCGGCCCGAGGCGCGCTCCCAGGATCCAGCGGGGCGCGGGGTGGGGTGGCGCACAGAGCGGGGAACAGCACTGCGGGGAACAGCACTGCGGGGAACAGCGCATCTCCCCGGGAACCGTCTCCTCGCTAGCGAACAAACGGCCGGCAGGGGCGCTCTCAGCTTCCAGCCTCTGCGCTCCGAGGGCTGCAACAGACTTGAACACAGGACTTCCCGCATGTTCTCAAAGAACACAGTCTGGAACTACTGTGCAAATCCAATTTAACTATTTATTTAACTGTTGTGCAAATCCAATTTAACTATTAAACTATTGTGCAAATCCAATTTAACTATTTATTTAACTGTTGTGCAAATCCAATTTAACTAACTGTTGTGCAAATCCAATTTAACTATTAAACTATTGTGCAAATCCAATTTAACTATTTATTTAACTGTTGTGCAAATCCAATTTAACTATTTAACTGCTGTGCAAATCCAATTTAACTATTTAACTGTTGTGCAAATCCAATTTAACTATTTAACTATTGTGAAAATCCAATTTTAAAAAGCAACTACATAAAACAAGAAATCCCATTTTTGTCTAAGAAGCCAAAGTACACACACCTATTAACATCTATATAAATATATTTAATAAAAATAAAATTAAAATAAAAAATTTAAACAATCAAATATATACTATATTAAATATATGTAAATGTATTTAAAGTTAATTATATATTAAATAAATAATTAAAATTAATACATATATTAAATTATGAAAGTAATGTAATATGTAGTAAACATATACGTGAATATTTTAAATGTAATATAATTTCATATATATTTAAAATATATATTTAATATTTATATATTAATATCTATATAAATATATATAAAATTAAAATTTTAAATTTAAACATTAGATATACACTATATTATATTAAATATATGTAAATATATTTAAATTTAATTATATATTACATAAATAATAAATAATTAAAATTAGCAAATATATAAAATATATGTTAAATCATAAAAGTAATGTAATATATAGTAAACACATTTAAATATTTTAAATATAACTCAATATATATTTAATATTTATATATTAATATTTATATAAATATATTATATAAAATTAAAATTTAAACTTTAAATATAAACTATATTATATTAAATATATGTAAGTATATTTAAATGTCATTATATATTACATAAATAATAATTAAAATTAATAAATATAATATATATTAAATCATAAAAGTAATGTAATATATAGTAAACATATATTTGAATATTTTAAATGTAATATAATATAATTTGATATATATTTTTAAAATATATTTTATGTTTATACATTAATATCTAAATATATCTGATACATTTAATTAAAATAAAAAATTTAAACATATTAAATATATACTATATTGTTAAATATATGTATATATATATTTAAATTTAATTCTATATTAAATAAATAATTAAAATTAATAAATCTGTATTAAATATATATTAAATTACAAAAGTAACGTAATAATGTAGTAAAGATATGTTTGAATATTTTAAATAAAATTAAATATATATTTAAAATATATATTTAATGCTTATATATTAATACCATATAAATATATAGTGTATACATGTTTGTGTATACACACATGCACATATATACACTACGCACATATATATTAAACTAGAAAAACATAACATACTTTAGACATATGAATATGATAGACATATAATACTAGATACAATAATCAGAAAGGAAAACGATTTTACTAAAGCTGACTCTAAATGTCTACAGATAAAGTGGCCCAGAAAAAAACATAATATCCTGAAGTTTCAGGCCCTCAACTTTGGTTTCTGCTGACCACCCACAGTTCTCAGGTCCTGCTGAGTGAACACAGAAAAAGTGTATTGAGTAAACGTCTGACCACCGGGATGGAGCTCCCGCTCCCGTCCAGTCTGAGGGCCAGGTCTGACGAATTTTAGGAGGAAAGATGGAACCCACAACCCTTTCCCATGCTTCTCAAACCAAAGTTATGAATCATAACCCTGGACTGCCCCATCCCTGGGAGGTGCGCTTAGGGATCAGGCAGGCAAGAAAAGCCACAGAATATAAAAAAAAAAGTTTCATTCCCTTGATTTTGCTTGAAGAATTATGGAAAACTCAAAGTATAGATGGTGCCAATTAAAAGTTACTAACTATCCAAAACTGGAAGGCATGCATTGGCCAAATTCCCATTTTTAAAAGCAGAATATACTAGATGGTCCAAGAATCTAAATAAATGAAATAGCCCTGCGTTTAATCGGAGACCAAAGATCTATAGCAAAGCCGTTTTATAAAAAACTCACTGGGCCGCTGGAATTGATTGTAATTGATGCTCAAAAGCCTGAAGTGAGTGTATGCGTGAAGCATTCTCCCACTGCAGTGAGAAAGGGTTTCTGACATCAGGTTTTGAAAAGGGAAACCCACTCTGGTTTCCTCTCTCTAGGAAGACGCTCCAATCTTCCCCACATCCCAAATGCCGCCGTGGACGGGAAGGCCTCCAGGATTAGTCCAACAGGGCAGACGTTGGCTACTGTGCTTATTCACATTCAAGTTAAGTAAAGTGAAAAGCTCCGCTGTTTTGATCCCACGAACTGCATTTCATGTGTCATCAGTGGGGACCGCCTGGCGGGCTGCAGAATTATGGACCGTTTTCATCTGTGCAGAAAGCTCTGGCTGTGGTCTAGTTCCCTTTTCTTTGGTGTCTAAAGCAGCAGTGCTCCCCCACCAACATTATTAAGTGCTGTAAAGTTCGGTCTCCTAAAATAAACTCAAGTTCTTGTATTTATTTTATAGTTACATAAAATAAAGTCTATATATTTATTGTAAACTCAGTGCTAATTTAGACTAGCGTGAGAGTGGAGACCTCAAGTACAGAAGTCTGCGTGTGTCACTCAGGCAGGAGGGGCTCCACCCGCCCCCTTTCCAGCACCTCCACCGACCTCAGGTAACCGCACGCGCCCTTAGGTGACAAAGGGTCCCCGGTGCTACTGACCTCGGGCACCTTAGGTGGGCCAGCCTTCACCTTTGCTTCGGGAACTTTTTCTTTCAGAAACACAGTGTGCACATTCAGGGTCCCAACTAAAGTATTTGGCTTAAAACTCAAAGGCTGCTGGTTTTCCGAAGAGCGGATCTCCAGGGCATGGGTGGATGGGTTCAGATGGTTCTGAAGGCAGAGCTCAACCAGTAAATCCATCATTGCATGGCTGGAAGAAAGATACAAAGCATGGTCACTGGAAATGTTTGCACTCTCCCTTCTGCTAGCCCAGTGGGGCTGGAACAAACCAAGCCGTGGACGAATGAGCAAATCCTTTGTGCCAACAGCCCTCATTAATTCCTCATGCATGACTGTGCGCCAATACCTCCACGTTTTCAACGCGAATTAAAACCACCACTGAAAGAGCAGCCCAAATCATAATTGCTGGGAAAATGGTGAGATTTCCAGTTAAAGCCACGGCCGCGCTGACTTGAGTCCCGAAACTTGAGTCAGCACAAGTGACATTACGGGGACGAGGCATTGCATTTCCAATTATGCAGAAACAAGAGTGCGCCTCAGACGCTGAAACTGTACGTTGAAGATGACAGCTTGCTTTTTCAAAAGCTCAAAAGTATGCTTCTTAAAGACAAAAAAAAATGATTAAGGCATGCATCTTATTTGAACGTCAAGCATGTTTGTAAGGTTCCCCCATCAGAGATTTAAGGGGGCAGTCACAATTCAGATTGTCCCAAAGAAGCGAAAAATGTCACCTCTGTCACTTTCGTTTGCCTGGCAGGGTATTTTTCTATGTAAAGCTGACCTCTCTTTTCCTACAGATTTCCTGAGCAGTGGAGAATAAACGTTTCATGAAAGCATACGTCCTTTCTCTGGGGCTCTCGGACAGACACCGAGGCCTAACACAGACTGACCTGGGCTGCGTTGAAGAGGCGGGGGGGCGGGGTACACAGCCACGTCCAGACGTGCGGACGTGGGTCCCAGAGCCGTGGGTCCTGCAGGGCCTCCCACTTAAGCGGTTCTTCCCCCGGCCCACGTTCCCAGTGCCCACTATGTCCCATCGCCTGCTTTTCTGGACCGTTTTCTCATAAAATTTCCAGGGTCTCTCCCTCTGTGTAATCCCAAGTTCAAGTTCAATGGTGGAGTTAAAAACAGTCATAAAGTCGATTGATTACCCGAAACGACATTAGCAGGGGAGGGTGGCGGGGTAACGAGGCAGATCTTTGGAGCTTCTCCCCGACGGCTCCTGAATACAACCCTTTTCTTCCAAACTGTTAATCCGTGTTCCCCGAATTCATGTTAAGTGTTAGGATGAAATTTTCTGACATTTGTTGTGCTTTCTGTTTTCAAATTTAAAACGTGCGTAGGATTTCTCTCCTTCCTTCTTTTAAAAAACAGGACTCCCCAATGTGCAGATTTCAAAAGAAACCTTTTGCGTGAGTCGACAGTTTTCAAGAAGAAAAAAAAAAAACTGGTTTTCTCTCCTATGTGGCTCTTTTTTTAAAAGCAAAGCAAAGAATCTATTGGAAAATGTAAAGTTAAGATGTTAACAAAATGGATCTGGTGAAAGGATCCACTTCTTTAAAAACGCAATCCAGAAACTGACACAACATTGCAAACTGACTATACATCAATTAAAATATATATATATATTTATATATATATATATACACATACATACACAAATGCAATCAGAAAAATCTTGGACACATACACGAAACTTACACACATACACATGCAATGAAATTAATACACTTCAAAAAAACATATATATAAAAAATGCAATCAGATAGCAAAATCTTGGACACACACATGAAACTTACACACATGTATATGCAATGAAATTAATGAGTAGAAAATATAGGAGAAATATAGGTGGTGCTTATGCTTAATTGTAGAATAAAAATATAGATAATTTTATAAAAGCATTTTTAGTTTATATGAAATGTAAAATGTTGTGACGGGTCCGAGAGTACTAAAAATCGTTCCTCTTTTTTTTTTTTTTTCTTTTTGAAATCCCGGCAGAGAACTGGACACACCAATGGGCAGCCTGAATAAACACTCTGCTCCCCAAATGCAGAGGGGATGGTGGGGAGGGTGGCATTGCAGTGAGCAGGCTGTTTGGGGACCACAGCCCTGGGACACGGACGTCAGAGGCTGATGAGTGAAACGCGTCTCTGTGGAGGGCACCTCTGTCTGCATCACAAAGCTGGCCCTGGCTGGGCCTCTGGGACCATTCCTAAGCTGCTAACGCGAGCCTCCCTCCCACTCCCTCCTTGTGTGGTCACGCCAACGAGCCCATGGGCTCCTCCCGGGGACCGCGTGCTCACCCACGGGGTATGGGGACACCCAGCAGAGGGGTGGGCCGCCCTCATCACCGCAGGGGTTCTCAGAGTTCAATGCATGTCCCCCGGTTTCCGGTGTGTTAAAGCGCTGATCGCCGGCCCCATCCCGGGGCTTCTGACTCGCTAGGTCTCGTCTGAGAATTTGCATTTCTCACAAGTCTCTCTTGGCCTGGGGACACACTGAAGACTATACTCAAGAGCTGAGCATTGGGTACCCAGGCAATGATGGGTTAAATTGCCCCCTCAGTGCCCAGTGGACAGAACACCTTCAGGCAGCTACGTCCAGACAGAAGGTTAAAGCAAACACTTAATTTGCATGCACGGTCAGATCTCAGACTGGTCGACTGGGCCTGCTTTCTTGTGCGGGACCGAGGCCAGCAGGTGGCCCCGAGCCCCAGGTAAGGCGGACTCTGGTGTGATAGGGTCAGAGCAAGTGGATTCTGGCAGGTTCCCATCAGCCACACAGAAGCAAGATGTGGTCCGATGTGAGCGGGGCCCTCCCAGGCGGAGGTCTGTGGGCCGGGGGCCGGGCTCACAGCCCACTGCTGTGCTATTAAACAGCGGGACACAGGAATCCAATTCGCAAAGCAGGGGTCCGCCGGGTCCCAGGGAACCAAACCGACCAGCCGCCGGGGAGGCCCGCAGTCTGCCCCCAGCCTCACTGCATCCCGCAGGCATATTTACTGCTCGGAAAAGAGCGAAGTCATTTAACACATCACCCCTACAGATTAATCTCTACCTGTTGTCGCGGCTGCGGTGCAAAATGGCACAGTGATACCTTCTACTTTGTAAGGAAAAAAAAAATCCTAAGAATATCAGTGGAGGCATCTACTCAGTTTGAAAACATTTTGCAAAATGCCACCTTTAGTTTTGAAGCAGGCATCTTCCCTCCCATCACGTGTTTGTAAAGGCGGATCTGCGTGCTCCTTAGGATGTGACCTGTAAGTCCGTTTTCTTAAAATCGGTGTAACGAGGCTGACAGCACTGATGGTTTCACAGCGGTCCGCTGAGTGGCAAACCCGTCATCAAATTCGTGCAGTTTTTATCTGTTCAGTAAAGTGCTTTTTTTTTTTTTCCAATGTAACTAGAAATTGGGCCCCACTTAAGAATGGTAAGTAATACATTCACTGATAAAGGGTCGTGCATCCGTTAGAGGAATTTGTAAACCTCGGATGGTGTGGCCTCTGTCTCAAGTTCAAGTGGGAAAAAGTGTTCGGGAAAACAGAGACACACGCTCTAGAAGCCGGAATGGCTCTGGTGGGAATCCTGCCCCCGGCACTGGCCACCAGGCTGGCATTCTCCGGGCTGCGGCCAGGAGGGCCGCCCACGGAGGAGGGACACCGCTTTGGAAAGCTGTCCAGCGTCCCTTAAGACGGCTGAGGATGTCATAACCCACGGCTCGGCTACCCCCACCCCAGGTAAGTATCAAGGCCTGGAGGAACATTCTTCAGATTTTTGTTCCCACAGCCCGCAGAGCAATTTTTAAAAATGCAGGCACCCTTTGGCCCAGTAAGTTGTCACCTGGAATTTTCATCGTCAGGTTGACAGCAGTTCCAAAGGCTGTAACTTCAGGGAAAAAACAGAACACTGGGACTTGGACATCATTCTTTTTTGACGGATCCATTTGGATAAAAACACCCAGAGTGATGGAATTTCCACCACGACCTGTTTTTAAAATTCTCCAGCCACCTGCTTTTTTTTAAGATTTACATATTTGATACCCTTCCTTGTCTTTGTTTTCCTAGAGATCCTAGTCCCACTCACACCTGCCTCAGACTCATACACAAATATTTTCACGCTGGAATGTTTCTCTAATCCATCCCACTACCGTATTCTCTACAATAAAACCTCAAAAACATTTACGTTTCATTGTTTGTTTGCTGTGACTTTGTTGCAAACGTTTTTGCTGTAGATTGAGTTCGTGACAACGGTCGTACAAAACTGATCAGTGTCATTACGATGTGTTTTGATAGACGTCAAACAGAAGATTAGACGTTCTATCAGCAATAAAACTCAACACTCTGATGGGATTATGACCCACGCGTCTGCAGAGCCCTTTACGGCAGACGGGGAGGAGTCGGCTCGTGTCCTCGGCCACGGCCACTGTCACAGGCAGATCTGATCTAAGTAAGAGTTCGGGTGGGAATCGAGGTGTCTGGAAACTGACCGCCTTTAATTCTATTCTTTAATCTAAATCACCGTGTTCAGTTGGAAAACTGCTTACTGATGGCACTCATGCCCCCACCCCGGGTCAGCCTGCAGGTGGACATCAGATGGTCACCCTGGAGGCTGTCCCCTGACTGAGGAATTCCAGCAGCAAGGACGCCAGCACGGGCGCTGGCGGGTCACCTACTTGGAGTTGCATGTGGGCCTGAGGCCCCCGCTGCTTTCTGAGCCCACCTGTCACGGGAGAGAGGCGGGCAGTCCCAAGGATGTGGGTGAACCGTGGGGGGGACGTTTCAGGTTGTCACCCAGGCCCTGATGTCCACCCTGAGGCCCTGGCCCATGGACTTGCAAACTGGACCGCATCGCATCGCACCCCCCCGCCACCCGGCCGAGGTCCCGGACCCTTACCTCCCATTGACCACAGTTTCCTTCTCCAGCCCGCTGGGCAGAACCACGGTGATGTCCACCACCCTGCGCCCCAGGTCCTCCCGCATGTTGAGCACCTTCCGCTGAGGCCCGGGGGACACGTCGTGGGGAGGTTTCCATCCACCATGCACGTCCGGGGAGGCGGGCTTTCCAGGAGGCGGCGGGGCTCGAGCCTTCATCTTCCTCCTTGGGGGGGGTGACAACACGCAAGGACTGAGTAGAGGGACCATTTCCCGGCCCGAAGGATGTAAATCACCTGTTGGTATCCGATCTCCTTCTAAACCCTTCTACTCCTCCTTACAGGCATTCATCGCTCCTTCCGAGTCACGTGGACTTTTAAAAATCAACACATGGGCACTCTTGGACACCGAGAGAACACGGGTCACTAAGAAACGGTTCTGAAAGTTCAGTGTTCCTGGAAAGGAGCAGACTAAGGTGTGTTCACCACCTGGGAGTGGGCTGGGGAGCAGAATGCCACGTGGCCCCTTCCCTCAAAATATTCTGCAGCTGAGAAGCTGGTGTCAGTGAGCTCCCAGCTGCCCCAGAAGCACACGGTTCTGGGCTGCAGGGTGGGGATGGAAAGCCAGGGTGCCTGACTTCCGGGCGCCCCCTCTCCCACCCGCCCCGCCCGCCTCCAGCCGGACAGAGATGCAACAGGAACCCACGAAACGCGCACGGGGTCCGCTGGCCCAAAGCATCAGACCATCAGACCATCAGAATTCCACGTCTGGAAACACCTCCCAACCAAAAAACCCCACAAGGATGCACGGAGGGAGGGTCAAAGACGGCTCAGTGTAACGTACTTGAGAAGGCTAACAAGAGCAAGGTCATCTAACCGCAGGTACCATAAATTATGGTACCAAAACAATGTCCTACAAGTGCTGGTTCAATGTCCTTTGAAAGCATCTAATCTGGTGTTTCAAAATGCTCAACACAGGTATTTGAGAAAAATAAACTTCAAAATATTATCTCTTTCGAGAAACACCATTTATAAGAGAAGCATGTGTTATACACAGCAATGGACCGCAGAATGGTCTAGAAAACAAAGCAAAGAACTAGCTAGCAGCGATGACCTCTGGGTGACGGGGACCACGACATTTGCTATTTTTACTTCTATGCATTTCCAAATTGTTCCTGTAATATCACCTATGTATCACGTGCAAAATGAAAAGAGATCGTTTCAAAAGGAGAAAAAAATAGGAAGTGGGGTTCAAGGAGGCTTCAAGCCATCACTGCTCATGTCACTGGTTAACCCAAGACTTGGGAGTGACATCTGGGTCACATCCTCCACCACGAGCGTGGTCCATCTTTGCACGCCCCGATCGCCCGGCCACAAAGCTGCTCCCTACGGGCTGAGCCCGGGCTGCGAGCCCCCAGGCTGCACAGACACCCAGGGAAGTTTCTGTGGGTCCAGCGGTGTGTTCCGTGTGTGCATGTGTGTGTGTGTGCGGGTGTGCATGTGTGTGCACAGGTAAGTTAGCCAACGTTGAAAAAACCAGAACGTTTCACATTCACAAAATTAATTTCTGGCTCCTTTGGGGGGAAAAATCAAACAAAAAGACCTAACAGGGTGCTGAACATCGTCCCAGCAAAACCCAGCTGCGTGCGTCAGCCTGGACCCGTGGGCTCCATGCCATCACTCATCCGTCCCCTGGTGACAGCCGCATCGAGCCAGCAGAACCTGAATGTCCAAGAGCTGGTGTGCGTTAATGATCGCAGCATCTCTCTAGAGCGGAGGCTCCTGTCTGAATGTTAAATCAGCACATGGCTTGAGCTGCAACTCTGTGTCATTTGAGGAAAGCCAGTGAGACAAAAATACACAGCTAATGTGTTAATAACTTCATGGGTCCGTTTGACGTCACAGAATAACATTTGCATTATTTTCAGAAGTTGCCCGTGGAAAATGCTCACACCAGAAGTGATGCCTGGGGTGTACACGGATTCGTGGACCCACTTCAGAAGTCCTGTGTGTCCAGGCATGTGCAGCGGCTTGACGCCAGCCTGGGACCCTGGACGCAGAGGTCCCACCGCACATGTCACGTGTCTGCTCACGTGGCAAGCTGGCACCTCATTTCCTCCATGATTATTTACCGTCTCCAGAGGGCAGCAGGTGCTATGTGAAGGCTGCCTGCATTTTCACTAGTTTGCACACTTTTCTTCGTATCTGTAGGTCGTTAAAAATCCTTATTGACGATGATAATGACAATGGTACAGATCAACACAGTTGGAGCCTGCAAGGGACATGGAAGACCCACAGAACCTCGAGACAACAATGGAACTGAAGAAATCCGTGTGGATGCAGGGGTGGGGTGTTTCAGGCAGAGGGGAGACCACAGCGTTCCTGAGGGCGTGCGGATGCTGGAGGTGGGGGACAGAGGGAGGGACGGCGAAAAGAAAAAAAAATACAGTGATGCACATCGGAGAAGATGCAAAACATGCGAGCTGAGGCCATATCTGTCCAGGGGAGGGAGCCCCGCCGGCGCCTTGAACCCTCCTCTGTCCAGCGAGCACCCACAATACTTCTGGGTCCGGCTTGTGTTTTCAAGGACGGAGCCGTGTGTCAGTTTAAGAGCCGGAGCTGCCCAGGTGCATGGACACCACCCTTCCCCACAAGCTCCATCTACATGGCACAGGGTCCCCGGGTCCCTGCAGGGGCCCCAGTGATCTTCACTTGGCCCGGAGAAGCCAAGGCGCTGCCCAGCGGGTGTGGTCCCCCCTGGAGGGTCCGTGCAGGTGCCGGGCAGCTGGGTCCCCCCGAGACGAAGGCGTGCAGGGCACTGCAAGGGCCAGGCTTCTGTTTCAGCCTGGGGAAGCCACTGGGAGCTGGCACCCCGAGCCTGGCCCCTCCTGGGCACAGCCTGGGAGGCGCCCTGGCGGAGAGCAGGGTGGGTCCTGGTGCTTTTCAGGCTGAGAGTCGCTGAGCAGGCAACTTGCCCTCCCCGCCCCACCCAGGATAAGAAGCCGGGTGTGCCCTGGCAGGAAGGAATGATGTATCAAATAACAAAAACACAGAAAAAAATATTCCTGGCATCTCAAAGGTCAAGCATCGCAAAACCATCGCATGAAAACATTTCTGGCATTTCCAAGGCCGTCCGTCAGAACTCCGAAAGGTTTTATCTTAAAACCATCAGTCACCAGCCTGAATTTCAGGGCGGCGCCGGCCAGTTCTCACACCAGCCGGGCGCCGGCCGTGGGTTTCTCTCCCCAGGGCCCTTCGATGTGCGTAAGATGCAGAGATCTGCTCCCTGACAGTCAGGTCCAGGACGGTGCACCGCCTGGGCCGGCTGAGTGCAAATCCCAGGGCGGCTGATTTAAATCCTGACCCCTCAGGCCACACCGGCGTCCAGCCAGAATGCAGGAGCCGGGGCAGGGGGGGCCCGCAGCCCGAGGAGAGAAAGCCTGCATTTCCCGCCACTTCTCTGAGCACAGCCCGAAGGGTCCTCCGCTTTGCATCTTACGGTCCAGGACCAGCGGACACAGGAAACATGCTGATGCCACGCACCCGAATGCCAAGCCTGTGTGACCCCCGCCCGTTTACCGGGGAAGGAAGCAGGGAGAACCACGCTCACGGAAAGGGGATTTCAAAGAGAAGTCAGGCACATCCCGCTGCCCTGTCCTGATCCACCCGTGAACCGGGTTCTGGCTAAGCGGGTCTGTTTGCGCTGCAGGCACGAGGGAGTCACCATTCTCTCCCCAGATTCTTCCCAAGCACGAAGAGTCGGAAAGTTGGACACCAGCTGCCCTGGTTCTCAGGGTCACGTCACCGCCAGTGTCATGTTGTCCCTCCTGCCAGTGGCCGGAGGGGACCTCTGCCTCGTCCCCGGGGAGGGGGCAGCCCGGAGGCTGGCAGTGCCTCCTGGGAGAGTCAGTGCAGGCGTCCCGGACAGCCGAGTAACTGGGCTCAGTGGGACCTCCCAAACCTGACTGCGTTTAGTCATCTCATAGTGGAGCCTTGGGTGCAGATAACGGATTCAGTGATCTGGGAATCACTGGTTTGGCTGAAGCACCAAAGAAAGGGGACAGAAATACCAGGATCTTAACACTGATACCATCAACCTGCCATCTGCACACTTAAATCTAACTCCTCCTGTGGTCAGGAGCCGTGCGTGTCAACACATATTCAGTTGGCATCCTCAGGTACCAGGAGCATCTTAAAACGTGTGATCGCTCAACAGATGACTAGATAAAGAAGAGGTGGTATATTTATACAATGGAATACTACTCAGCCATGAAAATGACAACATAACGCCATTTGCAGCAACATGGATGGAACTGGAGTATGTCATTCTAAGTGAAGTAAGCCAGAAAAAGAAAGAAAAATACAATATGAGATCACTCAGATGTGGAATCTAAAAAAAAAAAGACGGATGAGTGCAGCTGTAGGCTGCCCTCCACCAGCTCACGGTCCCCCAGGGCAGCCTGAGAGCAGCACACGGAAACACAGAAAGGGGATGGCAAAACCCCGAGCACAGTGAGAAACAGGAGGGGCTCTCCAAGGACTGGAAAGGACTCTGGACTTAGGCTGAGCTCGGGAACTTTCGGGAAATGGTCAGGGAGTGGCGACATGAAGAAGCAGTTGGAGGTGCCAAGAGCCAGGGTGGGCAGGATGCTGTTCCCGGCAGGGACGGTCATTCCGAGGGCTTGGAGGTGGGAAGGGCTGGGGATGTGGGAAGCGTTTTGGGAAACTGGCGTGTGGGGAGCCCAAGGCGGGCGGCTTGAAGTGATCCAGGGGGTACCCACAGAGCCTGGGTTATGGGGACCCCGGGCATGCAGACGGTGAGGATTCTGGTGCTCAAACTGAAGGCGGCTGACCATCATATCCAAAGGAGGAATCCCACAGTCACGAGCAACACAAGGAGGAATGCCACGGGGGCTGGAAAGAACCAGGGGCAGAGAGCTCTCCAGGGGCAGGGAGGCCGGAAGGAAGGTCGGAGCCCGCTCCGAGCAGGCGGAGGTGAAGGCAGGTAAGAGAGGGCGGGCCACCGGGCAAGGACTCTGGGTCAGGACACGGTTGGGACACACGGGAACTAATTCACCTGCCCCGCCTGCACCCCAGCAGAAAACACCTCACTTCGTGACTCCGGGATCTCGGCCCCACAAGGCCTGAACGTGTCGCACATTTTGTGATCTTGTGTGAAGATGGACCCAGGGAACAGGTGTCAGAGGCCCCCATCTTCATATGCCCTCTCGACCCCAAAGAGGGTGTCGGCCTGATGAATAAAACTCAAATAGATTTACAGCAGAGGCCCGCCATGGTGGCCTGGAAACCCAGTGAGGTCAAAATGTCCCTGTTCATTATTATTTTTTTAAAATTGTAAACACAGATTTCTGAAATAATTATAGAATTCTTTTGTGTGCATGTGTGTTTTGCGGGGGGGGGGGAAGTAATTAGGTTTATTTAACGTGTTTATTTAAATGGAGGGACTGGGGATGGAAGCCAGGACCTCGTGCACGGCAAGCACATGCTCTACCACGGAGTGGCACCCTCCCCCCTCTAGAATTCTTAAGTAAAAGTTGTGCACAGGAAAATTGGTCTAACAGTTCTTTCTCACACTAAAGTTAACCAGTCCTTACAGATTTACAAACGGATTCATTGGTAGCCCAGAGGGTAAAAGATTTTCTTTTTAACGTGCAATCCTTTCAATATTTTTTTTAAAAAGTTACCAGCAGCCCACACGGGGCATCTGAATTCCACCCGCTGCCCAATCGCTCAGCGCCAGTGCCAGGTGCGGATGGGGCTGGGGCCACGCTGGGGACACAGAATGATGCCCCCTGCGCCTTGAGGGCTGAGTGATAATTCCGACACCTGCACCAGCTTTTCGTCTGGGGCCTGAGATCACGACACAAAGGTCTTGCCCTTTTCAGCGGCCGTGGACAGTGTTCAACAGGCAATGAGGAACATGTCTTCTACCTTTCAGTGTCCTGTTTGGACGCGTTATTAAATCGATCCATCAAATTAACGGGACCTTGTTAAGTTCCCTGCATTAAAGATGAAAACAGCCAAGGTGGGGAGGGTGCAGCTCAGGGATGGAGCACGTGCTCAGCACGCAGCAGGTCCCGGGTTCAATCCCCAGGACCCCCCTGCTAACAAAAGAATAATAATAAAAAAACTTTAAAGACAGTGTTTTAACAAAATAAGTAAAAGGCACCGCCATGATGATGGTGTGGATGTAGATAACGGGCCTCCTCTTAAAGCGCAGAGATGAACGTGCACAGGGAGACACCGAAATCCAGAGACAGAACGTCTGACATTCATGAGGAATGCTGGCGACTTCGGCCCCGCGTCAGCGGCCACCGAAAGGGAGCGAGGCTTGGGATTCAGAGTCGGGGCTGCCTGGCAGGCGGCCGGGGTGATTCCACCGTCTCGTGGAGCTGCCGTGCCTCAGTTTCTCGGCCTGGGAAGCAGAGACGATCTCACAGGATCGCTAGGAAGACCGGAACGCCGGGCCCTCCCGTTCGCGATGAACGTTAGCTCATCGCAGCCTGGGGCGGCCGTCAGCTCGGTGGGCCTGACCTTCGAGTTTACTTATCCCTGGCTGCCTGTTTGGAGAAAACTGTAATGCATTTAATTGAACACAGGAGGTCACAATCTTTTTTTTTTGTCTCTCTGTTAAGATGGGACCATGCAGGGTTCCACTGGGATACAGGCAAGCAGGCCGGGGTTCCACGTCTCCCCAGATGTTCACTGACGCTCATCTGAGCTATTTCAGAGCATCTCCAACCAGATGGTCTGCACGGGGGAGGGGGGCAGCCAGGGCTTCCGTCCCCCCCCCCATCCATCCATCTGTCCATTTTGACTCTCAAAAGCCAACTGTGGGCATGAAGTGGAGGGTCTGCCCCCTTCTGAGGGAAGGGGGTGCCGCCCTGCCTCCCCCGAGCCCCTCGCCGCCCCCTGGATTCTGCCCTGGGGGCCCCTCTGACCTCAGCCGGGGTGAGTCATGTCCAACGTCAAGAGGAGAGTTTTAGGTTCCAAGGGAAGAGGCCACCTGCTCCCAGGGTCGTGGTCCCAGCAGCGGCCGCGACTCTGAGAGCGCTCCTGGGACACGCCCGTGTGAGAGAAGGATGCCCGGCTCTGACCAGACCTCCTCCTGGATCTCATCTCCTGAGATGCTCGCGTGGCAGGCTCCTGGCTCCCCCCGTGTCCTGCGTGGTGGGACGCCAGCCTGTCTGGGGTGCCCCGCCTCCGGGGGACTCCGGGCCAGCCCTGCCCACCCTGGGATGTGGGACCCGGGTCTCGCCCAGCGAAGTGCCCTGAATAGCCTTGGCGCCACGGAAGAAATGGACCGCGCTTTCTTTCGCAAACGTATTTCGCCTGGAGGGTAGGGTTTCCCTCCCGCACGCTGCGTCTAGGATTTTCCCAGGAAGCTCAATGAAAGTTGCAATGATAACATCAGGGGTGGAGTCCCGGCGACTCCGGGCATCGGCGAGAGCAGGGCTCTCCGCTGCAGCCAGTGCCTCCATCCAGCCTCTCAGGGGCGATGAAATTCCAGGAGAACGTGGAGCAGAGACATCGAACCCCAAAAGCCGACACCAAAAAAAAAAAAAAAGGCGAACTGGGTTCTTAGAAAGGAAGGAAAAATTATACCATTTTCACAGCCGCCTTCAATGCCTGAAACAGGAACAAGGGACAGGGAGGGACGTGGCCTTCCAGCTGGGGCCCCGAAAGAGATGCTCCAGAAAGTTCGGGGCGGTCGAGATGGAATGTCAATTCGAAGGAGTCCCTCACACCTCCATGTCCTGCCTCTCACCGGGTCAGCCTTCTGCTAAATTCCGCACTCCAGCCCTCATTTCAAACGTAAATCATAGGATGCCCTCCCCCACCCCCCGTCCCTCCTTCCATCCCTCCATCACTTCCCCTTTGTCCTTGCCGGCACAGCCGTGAGCGCACCCACCTCGACGCCCGACCAGCCTGGCCCTGCACCCCCCCCCCGCTGTCCCTTCCACGTGCCTCCCTTGGTTCCCCGAATCGGCGAGCTCTCCCTTGTCAAGGCCTCCGCATATGCTGTTCCCCCGCCAGCAATGCTGTTCCCTCTCCTCCCGACTGCCTTCCACCCTCCATGACTCGAACTGGAGGGCGTGCGCCTCGCGGCTGGGACTCAGCCGCCCTGTCGTGTGAGGGTGAAGGTTCAGAAACCCTGCAGGACGGCAGGGCCCCACCAAGGGCAGACAGGACCGGGTGCCAAAGAGGAAATGAGCCGTCCCCACCGCCCGGGAACCGACCCCCATGTCCCCGAGCCCAGCAGTGATCGGGGTTTTAGCTCTCGGTCTCTGCAAACTGACAAGCCGGCCCAGCACCGAGCACTCTGCCTGGCTTCAGTCCTCACCACCACGGCAAACGCACGTTTACTTTCCCCATTGCACAGACGGGATGATGGAGGATCCCACGGGGAGGGACTCGCTCCGATCATCCTGCCAGGAGGTCCTCCTGAGCGCTTGCACCACCGCCCCCTCCTCGGTTATCTCCCCAGGGTACCCGGCCCGGTGACGCGCAGACGTCCAGGCTCCCTGCCGCGTGCCGGCCGGCCGGCATCCTTCGGTGGCAGCTCTGATGAGAGGAGGCAGGGCAGAAGGTGGCCTCTGGGGAAGGTTTCTGGCACAGAGTCTGCTGTGACGTGGCGTCTGGACAAGCCCTGTTCCTAACAGAGGTTGAGCTCCCCCCCGCCAAGAGCATCATTCAGTGCTCAAGTCTCCTCGGAGTTCACACGAAGCACGGGGGCTGTGTGAGCCTCACGGGGCGGAGGCGGGGGAGAGGCGGAGTTACGGGGAGACAGAGGGGCTCGGTGGGCCGACAGCGGGGAGGTGGCTGAGCCCCGACACACCCCGGGTCCGTCCTCAGGGTTCCCAAAGCCTTTGGAATCAGGCTCCTTTTAGGTTCCGATGAGGGGCAGGATGCATTGAGACCAACACGTGCACACGCTTTCTGCAAAGCACCGTGAGGGATGGGGACCCCGGGTTAGAACCCCTGAGATGCCCTCTCTCGGAGTCCAGTACCTCCCCAGAGCAGGGCACTGCTCCTTCCAAGACAGGAATCCCTTCTAACAAAGGGCAAATGAGAGCCTCCCCCTGATGCCTTCCCTGTGGTCCCTGCCTCTAAAAACTGAACTCAGGACCAAAGAACCATCCAGCGGAGAATCCAGACAAATGTGTCTGTGAAACGCTCAAACCAAGATGCCACCTGCCTGTAAGCTGCAGCTTGATGGAGAGACACACCACGGTGTCCCACGAAAACAGGGGGAGCTGGGGTCCCCGCAAACACACGGCTTTTCAGGGCAACGCAGAGACACCATTGACTGGAATTCGGCCCCAGAGCACCCTTGGGTGGCTGCAGAGCGTCCGCCAGCCGTGGGGACCCGCTCTGGAGTCAGAAGGCAGTGACGTCAAATCTAACCGCGATGTTCTAGCAGGTGACTCCATCCGGGCAGATTCTCAGCCTCAGTTTACCCAAGAGCCCAGCCAACAGTGAGTTCGTGATGGGCTTCCTGCAGGATTCAACGAGACGAGCCATGAAGTTTCTTGCAGGGCACGGGTCCCCAGGCAGTTATAACAATTTTGATCATTATTGGCAGGTTTATTTATTTTTTTTGCAGGGGGAGGTAATTCAACTTTTTTTACTTATTTATTTTTTGATGGAGGGACTGGGGTTGGAACCCAGGACCCGGTGCGTGCTAAGCACGCGCTCTACCCCTGAGCTGTGCTCTCCCTTCCCCAAGCAGGTTTATTCATGAGGACAAAGAAGCCTTCTGTCTCCACGAGGGCAGAGGAGAAGCCGGCGAAAAGCTCACCTGCGTGGCCGACGCCTCCAAAACCAACCCAGGGGGAATCTCACAGTCGCGACCTGGGGCCGGGGGACCTCGCAGCAATTCAACACGGAAAGGTCCGCGCTCGTGATGGGACTCTCCAGGACGTCATGACAGAAGCCATCCGTGACACTCACCCGACTCTAAGTGCGGGCCTGTGTGATCAGCCATCACGTACATACTCAGAGAGGGACACTTGAGAGCCGAGCCTCACGGCTACTAGCCGGCTCCCAGCAAGGTAAGACAGAGCCCGTCGGTGTGGCCCGTTCCGTCGGCAAAGCCTCCGCGCGAAAGCCGAGCAGCGCAGCTCAGGCTGCAAGGATCAGATACAATCCTGAGTCAGATCGTTAGATGGCATCGCTAGGTGACTGCGGTTTGGACATCCTCAGCAAACGAAGTGAGAGAGATCAGAGAAGACTTACAGGTTCCCAAACCAGCTGGCCACGTCTGCACACATCCCGAGCTGTCCCCGCCCTCGCCCGGAGGGACTCTGGCGGCCAGAGCGGTCTCGGGAGCTCAAGACAAGAAGTTGGTCCCCGAGTTTCTCCGGATGCGAGCGCGGAGCTGAAGCGGCGCCCGGAGAACCCGCCGAGGCCACCGATCCGACCAGCCTAGTGACTTATTCATAAACACGCCGCCCGAGCGAGCGAGGCAGGGTTTCCTCCCAGGCGAGCCCGGAGCGCTGATGCCCGCACGGGCCGGCGTGCTCCCCGCGCGGTCCACGTCTCAGACCTCGTGATCCGGAAACCGAACCACGAGGAGGAAGATGCATCAGGGACGGGGCGCAGAGCGGCATCCTGAACAAGGATGCCCGGCGACAGCCCGCCTCTGCCCCACCAAGCGTGCCCAGCGCCTTCTCTGGGGGGCCCGGGTGCGCATCGCCGGAGCGCGCTGGGCGACAGGTGTGATTAATATTCGTCGAGGCACCGCTCAGGCCTTTGATGTGGCCAGCCACCCCGTGCAGCCAAGCGCTTGCTGGATCTGCAGGGAGCAGCTCTCACCTCCTCCCAGGCGCGATTTGGCACCTTCTTCGGCAGAAGGGTTTTGCTTTTTCTTTTCTCCCCGCCTCCCCAGCTCTGCGCTCACAGACAGGTGTCTTCGGGCTTGAAGGCCATGTGCAGTTTCTACCAGTATCACCGCCCCGGGATGACAAAGCGTCCAGCCAGACAGACAAGGGGAATCGGCTCTCATCCGAGCCAAGGGCCGGGGGTGCCCAGTGAGGGCGCAGCAGGCTTGGGGATGAAGTGACCTGGCCGCCAGGACAACACCCTTCCCCTCCTGGACCCCACGATCTGCTCCGTAACGTCCCCTCAGCTACCTGCAGCCCCCCCGAGTTCTGGCGGACCTGCCTCTCCAGGTGGCGAGGTATGACGGTGGCCCCGCACAGCCCCAAGGAGGCAAGGCGTGTGCTGCCGCCCCCAGGAAGACACCAGTGGCCCCCAAGCTTCCTCACTGCGGGGAGGCCACACCCACACCTGTCACCGCCTCGCTGCTCCCACCACCTGCTGGACTCTGCTGGAGTCTTCCCTGCGCAACACGCCTCCTCCTTCCGTCAATGCTTCACCATTTCCTGCCTCCCTGTCATCTCCTCCTTCCCCTCCTCCCCCTCGTCCTCCCTTACCTCCCCCGTTACCTCCTCCTCTTACCTCCACCTCCCTCCTCCTCTTACCTCCCCCTCCTCCCCCTTACCTCCCCCTCCTCCCCCTCGTCCTCCCTTACCTCCCCCGTTACCTCCTCCTCTTACCTCCTCCTCTTACCTCCCCCTCCTCCCCCCTTACCTCCCCCTCCTCCCCCTCCAATGCCAATGTCAAGTTCCGCCCCTGCCCCGTCATTACTCAGCCCATCGTCCCCTCTCTCCTGGCTCTTGCTGGACTCAAAGGCGTCTCCTCCACCGTCTGCCCCAGCAGCACCAATTGAGTCCCATCTCCAGCGGCCGAGATAAATCTTCTTCAAGGACACTCCATCCAACGACCCCCTGGAGCAAACGCCTGAGTGGTCCCCACTGCCAGCTGGGTCACCCCCAAACGTCTCCACCTGCAGCGCCTGGATCCCAGGGCTGCCTCCAGCAGGCCCCCATATCGCCCGCACTGCGTCTACCGAGGCCCCGGTCCTCTGCATACGGGCAGGGCTCCCTCTGCAAACACAGATGTGATCTGTGAGTCCCTCACCAGTAAGCCGACCAGTGCCCGGGGGGAGGTCGTGAAGGAAAGTCACAGAACTTGACTGGGGACGTGGGTTGCAAAGGGGTGAGTGGGGAGGGCCCCCCCGAGGAGCGACAGAGAGTGATGCCGTCCAGGTTCACACGTCAGCACCACCGCGCACCAGCGAGCGACCCAGCTCGGTGCAGCCACCCAACCTCCTGCAGCCCCCAGTTCCTCATCTGCCCCGCGGGGAGACCAGGACCCCGTAAAGACGCAGAGCTCTCTTCCCAAACCCACATGAAGCACCCGACACCGGAGCCTGCAGCTGGTCACCATCCTCACGCAGCGTGGGACGGGACCGCCCGTCCCCAGACGGCCGCGCCGTCTCAGCCGTGGCCGGGACCCCATCCCCGGGGGGACGCTAGAGGGCCCTGCAAGTCCTCACACAGAGGGAATGCCGTCCCTCTCAGCTCGTTAAAGAGAAGACTCGAGGAACAGGAAGGACTGGTCGGCAGGGCCGGCATGTCAGGCTGGTCGGGGCATCATGGTGTCCGCCCTCCCCATCCGGAGGTTGGCTCTCCTCCCCAAACCAGAGGACCACACGTAGGGCCGGGCTGGGGGCAGCTGTGGGTCTGCAGGCCTGGTGATGACTGGGAGCGTCATGGCACGGGTCCCTGGGGCCGGGGGAGCCTTCAGGACACAGAGCAATGCCAGTTTGCTGGCTCGCGAGGTGGGAACGGGGCCGGCTGGGGCTGCCCACCTGCAGGCCGGCTGGTGGGCTCCAGGCCAGAATCCGACATCCGCTGATGGATGCGTATGATACCACACAAACAGAGTCCGACCCGTCCCACGAACGGGCCACACGTCCTCATCTTCACCACCCCAGCGACGGTTGTGGAAGGACCGAGGAGAAGCCACACACGGAGGGTCCGCACAGCTGAGCCCGGCAGCAACCTGGCACCGCCCAGTACGTCCCCAAACCCAGGTTTCACAGCACAGCTACACTGATTTCCTCTGGGAAAAACAAAACAAAACAAAACAAAAAACAAGAAACAAAACCCACAGATTTTTATGACTTTCTCCTAAATGTGTGTGGAATTTCTTCCTGGGCTGTTTGGCCGTGAGCGGCCACAGCCCAGGAAACTCGCAGCGAAGCTGTGCGCCAGGCCACTGATGAAAGCGACAAATGACAGACAATTAACGGAGGTGACCAGGAGGCCGTTACAGCGCACGTCACCATGGAAACGGCCAACGGTCCGTCACACGAGCACCTTCCGAGAAAGTAAGACACAAAAACGGCCGTTGAGCGACTGAACGTGGGAGCGTGAAAGTTTATAAACATTAATCAAAACAAAAATTTTTTAATGGTTTAACCGCATCTTAGGGGAGGATGTGAGACGTCTCATTACGGGTGGTAACAGAAATCTCCTTGGTTTTGCATCAAGGCTTCAAGGAGACACGCTGGGCAAATGAGCACTGATTTTAGCTCAAAAGACCTACGGCAAAAAGCCTGGAGTTTTCCTCCAGGAAAACTGGAGCTGGCAAGGGGCGCGAAATATCCACACACCTCCCGCCACGGGCAGAGCGTGAGGCTTTCAACGAGCCACACCATCTGGTGTTTTTGTGTTTTTCTTTTTCTCCCTTCAGTGGGAGAAAAAGGGAGCAGGCGGGTATTAAAGTTCCTTCTAGCAAAGTGTGAAAAAAAGAAAACAGAAGAGCGAGACCGGGCGGGAATCCTGAGATTTTAAAAAAAGGCAGGGCAAGCAAGCCAGCGAGGAGGCGGCCCCGCCCCCTCTGAAATGCACCGGGTTGTAAATAACTGAAAAGCACTGAAATCTGACCAGCCGGCTCCCAGCGCAGCAGCCGGCAGCCGACCAGGTCGGAGCAGGGCTCGGAGCATTTCTCAGGGAAGCGAACCCAGCGGCCTTCACTGGGGGCCACTAAGTCCCCGAAGCAAGGTCCCCGTGCCTGGCGTGGCCCGCGGGGTGTCCGATGTCCGGGCCTGAGTATTCCTTCCCCTCCGTTTCAGTCGGGAAGACCCCCAACCCCACGACAAACTGCAGACTGGCTCTGGAAACAGCTAAAGCGCGCACGGGCCACCTCCAACACAGCCACCTTGCGGTCTGATTTCTGCCTCTGTTAACAGGCAGAATTCCCACGGCCTGCAGGTCAAAAGAAGTGGCACTTTGCTAAGGCTGATGTTTTATTTTCAGAGACACCTTCAGTAAAAACCAGCAGGGGATGAAGACGGGAAGACACGGGCAGAAGCAGGGGCCGAGGGTCGGCCTGTTTCCATGTGGACCTTTTCTGGGCTGAGAGCTGAGCGCTGGGTGCCTTTAATTCTCCTTGGAAAATATGACACTTGAGAACCGTCCTTTGAACTGTTTCTCAAAATAGGGCCTGGGCCTCCCAGCGGATCCCCAGGCTGCAGAAACCCGAGCCGGGAGCTTGCGGGCTCTGCTGGGAACGCCCATCCGGCCTTCAGACCTGCACACCCGGGGGCCACGGAGCTGTGGGCGAGGCCAGCCTGCTTCCCAGGCACCTCCGATCTGAAAGTCCAAAACAGAGAACGCAGGAGAACACCACGCCGATTAAACAGGCTCCCTGGGCGTCAGGTCATCTGATGTCCTGACCCGTCCACCCGGCACTGGGCAGGGTCGGGGGGAGGTCCCTTATGTCACTGAGCTAGTCCCCACCTCCCATACGCCTCCTGCTCGGAGGGTATCTGTCTCAGTCCTGCCTTTAGCCCCCGACCCCCATCCACCTGCAACACCAGATCGGAAACTGGAGTGGGCACTGGAATTCTTATTGCAAGTCTGTGATTTCCAGGAAGCAATCACGCCCCCTCAGCGCAAAGCCAGACACTTGAAAGGGAGTCTCTGAGGTCCGGCCTTGCAAGGCTGTCCCTCTGCCCATCTCCCGGGATTGCTCCCAGGCTCCCAGGGACAGAGCGTGGGTGGAGGGTCTGCAGTCTGGGAGCCCCTCTTTGAGAGACAGAGGACACCCAGGAGCACGTGACAAAAACAGGGCGTCAGTGAAATCGGCCGGAAGGAGAAAGACAGACACCATTCGATATCGCTCACATGTGGGGTCTAAAAAAATATGACACAAATGAACTTACTTACAAAGCAGGGACTCAGTCTCACAGACGCAGAAAACAAGCTTAGGGTTACCAACTCCACAGAGACCAGGTGGGACCCACTGTCCTCCGCAGAGAAGCCACTGTGGGGTTCAGAGGCGTCACCGGGAGGGCGGTGGGGGGAGTTGCAATGAGAAAACTCAGCGCCTGTTCGCATGGGGGAGTCAGACGTGGAGGAATTGCAGCATAACACACGCCAGGCAGAGAAAGGAGACTCTTTCGAGACGTGCAGAGTCATTCCTCCAGCCCCAGGGAGAGGCTGGATTGATCAGGTGGAGGAGGAGGGGGCAGCCCCCAAGGAGGGGAGCAGGGGTGCTGGTGGGGCTGGGGGGGTGCACTGCAGACACCCGGCCTGCCCTCCTGGTGAGCAGGACTTGAAAACCCCAGGGACTTGCCCCTCCTGCACAAAGCAGCTCACGATCGGCCAGCAACCCTGCTTCTTGCTCGGTGGTGTTAGCCCACTCCCGAAAAGGACTCGGGGCGCCGGGGTGGGAGCCCCCTGGGTGCACGTTCCCCGTCTCAAGAGAGGAACAGAGACGCCTCCTCCCAGGTGACTGGCCTGGCACGTAGAACAAAGTGACCCAGGCATCTGGCACTCGGACGCGCCCAGGAGACAAGCCTGCCTCGCACCTGGCTCGGCCTCCAGCCCCGTACGGGGAGCGTTCCCACCCCGAGGCGCAGGGAGGTCGTTCGGGCTTCTCCGGGAGTTAACACGCGTTTGATGCCAACCAAAGTAGCCTTGGGTTTATTCACTATTGTTGTCCACCAGCCCCACGGGTCGCCAGCCCCATCGCAGTCCTTCCCCAGCTTGGGGTCACTTCCGGACTCAGGGGGGGGCGGGAGGAGCTGGCGGGGAAGCCCCCCGTTCTGTCCTGTGCGCTGCGTGGGTACCAACCCTCTGCCGGCTCAGCCCCCCAGCTGCTCCAAGCAGGCCCGGGGAATACCCGCTTCCTCCCACTGCTAGCCACCACCACCCCTTGCTGTTCGCTTCTTGCAAAGCAAAACAGAAATGAAGATGCAAAAAAAAAAAAAAAAAAAAAGCCCAGCGCGGCGCCTGAAGTCCTTTATAACACGGTGCTCGGCGGCGTTCCCCATCCCTGCGGCCAGAATCCACCTGCCAATCCCCAGAGCCCGGCCTGCGTGTCCCCAGCCCCCAGCAAAGCCACCTGGAACCCGTTAAGGGGTCTTGAAAGTGAGAACTTCACTTTTTCTATAATGAAAAAGAATATGAAAACGAAAATATATATGTATTCACGTATGACTGAAGCACTGTGCTGTGTGCCAGAAATTGACACCGCATTGTAAACTGATTCTACTTCAATTAAAAAAAAATTCACGTGTTTTTTCAGCTTGATTCTAACCTACTGATAAGAAAAAAGATTTCTAGCAAATAAAGCCGCGCATTTGTCCACATCCTCACCACGATGTGTCAATAGACAGCGTTCCCTCCCACGTTCAACAGAAACGTTATGCGGAAAATTTACAGAAGTCGCTTAAAAACTCAACCGGCAGTAATCCTGAAAAACACCTTCAGCTAAGGGAAAAAAAAACCCCAGCTCAATTCACATTTAAACTCTGCTGAGCTGAATACACCTAAATAAAATTCAGATCAGTTAGCCCCTTTGTATTTTTTTTTTACTCATAAAGTAGAAAAAATTGTGAAATTTTATGTAAAACAAAATTGTGAAAAATTATGCCATACAGCTGCCAGATTTTCGTCACTGGCTTTCGAAATCCGAATGCGACATCGCCCAAAAATAGAGAATTATTGTTGTATTTTATCCGACACCTTGCGGGGGGGGGGGCGGAAATCAACATTCAAGGGGAATATTCCAAGAGCTACTGTTAAATCAGAAACAGGAACATGTTAGGAAAGAAAACAAAAGATGTGTTAGGGCCATATTTACATGGTGTTGTAGGTAATGACCAGGTCCCCAGGGAAAATTTAGGGTCTCGAAGCCTTGAAGGTCATCTTCTGCTGGAAAGCCACAGGTGGTCTGCTGGGACCTGGGCGTGCAGCCCCGGGAGGGGACAGCTGATGTCACAGGTGCCTCTGTTGACACCTCAGGCCGTCCAGGCTGGGCCCCACCCGGGGGGACTCCCCTCCAGGACCGCAGGGGGGTGAGGCAGGAGAAGCGGACAGCCGACAGTGGCCAGGACGGCCTCCCGGACAGCTGGACCTCTCTGTGGTCCCTCCCGGTCCCCTGCCCCTGCCTGGGTTTTTCCTAAGATGCCTTCAGCAAATGCAACTTCCAGGGAAAGCCGCTCAAAGCAGAGGGGGCGGATTTCTCGTTTTCCCCGTAAAAGCCCCTTGTCAGAGCAGCACCCCTGGGGCGGACTAGCTGTAACCCACACCACAGTCATTCTTTGTCCCCCGCCAGCTCTCACAAGGGTAGCCCTCCAGCTCAGCTTCCCAGGAGACTTCTTATCCTTGGGAAAAAATAAAAATAAAAAAAAATCTTGGTTTCTTCTCACTTTCATGGGGCGGGACAGGAGCTGGAAGGCCGACACGACGGGCGGGTGACAACCCCTCGGCCCTGCCCCCGGGGCTGCAGGTGCAGAGAGAGGGGGCCAGGAGGGGACAGCCACTCAGGGGCACACTCACACCACAGCCCTCTGCGGACTGAAATGCTGCATCTGTGCAGTTGAAGCAAAGGAGGGGGAAGCAGGTCAGCTCTGAACTGACGCCAGCCAGTCTTTTTTGTGCTTCTTACTGAAGGATCCAATTTGGGGTGCATCCCGTGGCCCCCTCCCCAGCCCCCGACCTGCCATGCCGCAGCCCAGGACCTCACACCAGCCCGATACCCACCCCTGCCTCTCCGGCTCCCCCGCATCTCTGCCTGGTGCCTACAACTCCCCGCAGGAAATCCTTCTTCCATCAAGGGTTCCCAGGCAAGAGAAGCCACACCTCTTCCCCAGTCCCCCCCCCGACTCTGGGGGCGCCCCTACCCAGGGGTGCCCTGAGGCTGCCTCCAACTGTTCATTTTTTTAAGAACATGCTTTTGATTAAAAAATGAAATCAACTTATTAAAGAAACGATCCTAGAAACTAGGGCAATAAACACTCAGCACTTATCGCCCCAGAATTACTTTACTGTTACTGATGCCCTCGAGGTTGTTTACAGGATCGAAGCGATGCTGATGGTCAGGCCCGGGTGGGGAGTTGGAAACGGCCGAGGGGGGCGACCTGTGGTCCGGTCAGATTTCCTTTGTGGACACTGAACTTCGCATCACTTTCATACGTCACAAAATACGATTCTCCTTTTGGTTTTTTTAAACTCATTAGAAAAAGTTTCAAGCTCATTAAAAATTGTTTAAAAACCAGGGGAGGAGGGTGTAGCTCAGGGGTAGAGCATGTGCTTAGCATGCACGAGGTCCTGGGTTCAATCCCCAGCATCTCCATTAAAAATAATAATAATAATGAATAAATAAATAAATAAACCGAATTATCCCCCTCCCAAAAAAGAATATAAAATTCTAAATAAAACTTCAATACGTTCCGTAAACAGGTATTGGGGGCCGCCATGTACAAGGAATTTTCCAGGCGGTCTGTGACATGAATCATCCTGTAATTTGTGGTCCCAGATCTCAAGACGCTTATGGGGTGATAAAATAGACACTTAACTATTATAAATGATAATACGTTTATGTCATTTTATAACAGTGTTACAATGTTATTTTATAACAATGTTACAATGTTATTTTATAACAATAAAAGAAAAGCATGCGATTAAGGGATGTGACACTTTGCAAAACCTTGTATGTCATAAATACGTCAACCACAGGGCACTATATATGCTGGTATTTTCAAACTACTATAGTCGACATTATTAAATTATAAAAACCAGGTTCGATTCGAGGCAAAATCCTGCCCGCGGATTATAATTCTGCAAGGAAATGACTGCAGTCTAAGTAGCCTATTGTTCAAAGGCATCGCTTTCAATCAGACGGAGGTCTCCGCCGATACAAAAATCAGACAGCTACGAATGACACCCCGTGGGCTGCACGAGTCACTTATTTTAAAGCGAAAAGGACCAAAAACACCCCGTGGCACTTAGAAAAGAGTTTGCACATCTTCTGATGACCCCCTGAATTTAAAACCACCACGAAACATGTTTGTCTTAACGCAGAAATTAAGATGCAGACTTGAGCATCTTAACTTCCTACTTTAAATCAAAGGAACAGATGGAGAAAACATTGTTTACTATATGCTTGGACCAGGATGACAAATGGCCACAGCCGTTTGGCTCCCAGCAGGGCCTCCCCCTCCTTGTCCCCGGCGGCCCTCCCCAGACTGAGGTGTCCTGGGCACCTGTTGCAGCACCGTCCATTGGCAACACTATAAATGCACCAAACCACGGCTCGCCCTGCCAGCATTTCTGTGCCCCCATCCTCTCCGTCGCAGGTCACTCCCTGCAGCTCCGCGGATGAACCTCGCCCCGGGCACGCGGTCCAGGCCAGCTGCCCAGCCGTCAGCCCCGGGAGGGACGGGACACAGCAGCCAGCCCACAGCCCGAGCCTGGCGCAGCGCTGCGCCTTCAGATCCTGGTGGTCGGACGTCCAAACCACCCGGAGGAGACGCATTCAATGCCGACGGCAGAAGCAGTCAGACATTTACGCAGGAAAAGCCAGCCTTCCTATGGTCGTAAGACAGTGATCTCTCCAACTTGAGGGCGGTCCCTACCCCTGAGAAACAGACCTCCTTACTTGCAAATGTCTTTCCAAGGTTTGTACAAATGCGGTTATTTACGCAGACGGCTCGTTTCTATTTCTAATGATCATTCTGAAATGACAAAATAGCACTGGTGAGCTGTGAAAAGGGGAATCTGAGCCTCCCCCCCGAAATAGCTGGCGGGCAGAGGAGGTGGTTTTGGGGGTTGTCAAGGCTTTCGCATCATAAGATGTGAGCCACAGGGCAGGGGAGGTCACGGTGCCCGTGCCCGGGAGGACGGCAGGGCTGGGCTGTGACTCATTCGTACTCCGCGCCGAAGCTCCCAGGCTCTCCCTTCCAGCCACCCCACCGTCCCTCCCGCCAGGACTGTGAACTCGTCCCTTGGAAATGGAGATCCAGCCAAATACGACACTAACTCAGTACATTAGGGTGACTCAACCTGCCACCCCTTCTCTGAGGCCCTTACAGCAAGGGAAGCACTCCTGAACGCCAATGAGCATCTCTGGGTCTACTAGAACAGCCCCCCCAAATCTCCTCCCATGCGAACGCTTCATCCATCCCCTCAAAGACACAGCCAAGAGCCACTGCCTGCAGACAGGCGACTTCCGCCATCGCACAAGAATTTTTCTTTATTTCAATGAAACGGCGCAGCCTTTATCCCTCTGTCCTCACCACCCGTCTCTCCTAAAAGGTGGGGGGCACATCGCACCGCGCAGCCCTCCTGGTCCAGACCGGAAACTGGCCCCGAGAAGCCCGCTGAACTCCGCTGGCCCCGTCCCTTCCGGACCTCAGCCTCCCTGCCCCCCGGACCCGGCAGGTGACCCACTCTCCGTGCCCTCCCAGCTATCAAAACTGCCCGGGGTAGCAGATCTCCCGCGCTTCCTCCTAACAAGGTATAGATGGAATTGGAATGCACTTTTTACGTTCGAAACTTTGAAAGAGAACTGGCTGGCCAGATGGAAGAGATGGTGCATTAATGATTATTATTATTTTGAGGAAAGTGTATGAAGGTGGCCAGCTGGACGGCAGGGGCAGGGGCTCTCACGGAGCATCCGTGACACGTGCCTTGGAAGAGACTTTCTCTCTTCTGCCTCCCATAAGTGAGGGCATTTCTGGGGACATGGGTGTCCTTCTCCTTGAACTTTTCAAAGTGGATCTCTGGAAATCTGCGCTGTTCAGTAGGTAACTGGCGAGGTCAGTTCTGGCCATAATGGACCCACTGAAATGATGCCCATCATTTGAATCATGTGAATTACCACTGAAAAAAGACCAAAAGTTTTTTTGTTTTTTTTTTAATGTGTGTGTGTGTGTGTTTTTTTTTTTTTGCTGGGGGAAAAAGCCACGTAGTTGAACATCAAAAGATTACCGCTCATCACAAAAGCAGACACGTCCAATTAAACATCTGAGTGCTGTGTTGTGTAGGGGAAGCTACAAGGGTAAGAATTTATGGACGTCATCCCTTTGGTATGCATCTCAGCGAGCTAAGTTTTCCTCCACCCTGAATTCGCCTCAGGGTGCCCCGAATTACCCTGCTCAACTTCTGTAATAAACTGTTTCTCTAAGCATCTACGTGGTGCAAATGCTGCAAAGGCCATCGCTGTTTTTGCAGAGTGAACGTTCCGACCGCACGTGGCCCACAGTGACAGCTCCCGCATGCAGTCACATCCACACGCTTGACTCCTTCGCACCGTCCTGTACAATCATCAGAATCACCTCGAAATCTACAAAACCATCTCAGAATTACCGAAGCAACATTGTTAACTAGGTAAAGCTCGAAGCTCTTTGCCACCTCATTCTTCTGTCCTTAAAATGCATTTCATAAAAGTCGGAAAAGTCTGTTCAAAAACGATCAGGATGAACTCTTTATTCTGGGCGGTGGTGTCAACTTCACACGGTTATTTGGGTTCAACTTGGAGATTGTTTCCCCCCCATCTTTGTTTTCTGAATACGTAAAACACTCTGTGGTTGAGACTCACAACCACGCAAAAAGGAGCATTCAGGAAGTCTCGCTCCTGCTTTCATGTTACCCTCTTCATCCCTGTGTTACCGCCATCCTTCTGTTAATTTTTTTGCAAAGAAAGCCAACACCCGTGTATTCTAATTTCCCATAGGTCTTGCACAAAAGGGGGCGGGCCATCAGTAGCTCCCGTGTGCTTTTTTCATTTCACAATGATTTCTGGAAATTGCGCCATGTCAGTTCATAACGACTTTTTTCCCCTTTCGATTTTTTACTTTTTATTTTTTTGGCTGATGCAAACTACCTTCAGTAGATGACATCAGACTGGGGATCTCTCTTTTTTTTTTTTTTTTTTTTGCAGGAAAAGGACAGGACAAGGAGACTCATGATTTTCTGGTGATTAAGCTAGCACCCTTCCTTGATTTGTGTCAAATTGGGGACTGAATGCAAAGTTGTATATAAGGGGAAATACGCTGTTAATTTATAATAAACGGAGACAGAACCAAACCAAAAAAAAAAAAAAAAAGATCTTCAACAAGCTAATGTGCAAATTGATCTCAGCCAAATCAGGATGCACGGTCCAAGCTCAAATTCAGCGCTAACATCACCCACGTGCATCTTAGGGTCTCCCGCCTTCCTCCCCACCCCGCCCCACTCCCCCTCTCCCCTCCTTTGAGAAACCACTGCCCTCCTGGGTCGGATTCGAGGAGCTCTGCCTGCCTAGAATTCTCCAGAAAGTGCCCTAGTGGGTCCTCATGAGCCTGCCAGCCAGGTGGGGTCAGCCCTGCGACCCTGTCGGTTCCACACACACCAAAGCCACCAGCTGACCTCGCAGGGGGCCGCGTAAGGTGGGGCCACTCATCCGCCCTCGGGAGGCTGACCTTGATTGGTTCTACACTTTCTCATGGTTTCCTCAGGCCCCGGTAAACGTGGCTGGTTTCACACGTCCTCTGTCCTTGGGAAACACTGAGAAGCAGCAGCCAGATTGAAAAGATCAGTACCAGTCACTGACTTCCATCTCCATATATACAGCTGCCCCCACTTAACTAAAAAGGGCTCCGTGGGAAGTTCAAGCTGTTGGCCAAATGTGTGTTTCTTCTCTTATCTTTCCTTCCTTCCTTCCTTCTTTCCTTCCTCTTTCTCTCTTTCTTTCTCTTTCTAGCAGAGAAAGGTTTATTTCAAGGCCCAAACACGCAGAACGGATGGCTTGCGCTCAAAAAGACCCTGCCTCTCAAACCCTGAATGTCTTAAAACTAAGAAGAAACTGAAGCACAGCGGCCTTGGGAAGCCTGATCCAATCTGAGTATTTTTTTCTGTTTCTGACCCTGTTATCCAGCATTTGCCTAAAAATAAGTATTTAAGATGCACCAGGGAGGGGAGGGGAAGGGTGTGGCTCAGGGGTGGAGCATGTGCTTACTTAGCGTGCACGAGGTCCTGGGTTCCATCCCCGGTACCTCCATTAAAAAGATAAATAAAAAGATGCACAAATGAAATTAAAAGACACATAATCCCAGCTACCTCATATAGCTGTTGCGAGGGCTGGGGGGAAAATAAAACATTTGTAAGACTGGCCTGGGTGTTTAATAAGCACTCAGCCAATTCGTGTGGCCTCTTATGCATCCCCCTCTGGGAAGAGAGCCGCACTGCTGTGCTGTGGGCTTTCCTGCCATCCCCTCTTTACAAGGTACCGCGGGCCTGACAGCAGAAATAGTAAGTGGCACCATCCAGACCGCGTTCACTTGTGGGTAGGCCAGCCTTCCCGCCTCCGCGCGGCGGGCTGACCAGGGACGTGGAGGGAGGGCTCCGTTTCCGAGAGGCTGGAGCAGAAGTCGGAGCCGGCAGGCACTCAGCCCGCGAAGAGAACCTTCAAGAGGGTGGAGCCTGTTCTGGGAAAGACCGTCCTGCTGGGTCCTCCTCCCTGCAGTGAGGACGAAGGACCCACAGGTCCCCGGGGGAGGGAAGGGCTGCCAGTGCGCCTGGCCGGCTGCACATCATCTCATGAAACTGCACATCATCTCGTGAAACCCACCGTACATCATGGCAGGCACAATTGTCCCCGCACTGATCTGGGGACACCACGAGTCCAGGGGGTAATGTCACTCAGCCAGGGTCACTCAGCTGACCCGCCCCAGTCTGTCCCGCGCGCTCTCGGTGCACACAGCGCGGCCCTCACACAGCCAGGGGCCCAGACCCCAGGGCCGGGGTGCGGCCATCTCTCCACCCAGGGCCTGGCGGCTGCTTCTCCTCCCTGCTCGGACGCACCTGAAGTGGAACGGACTAATGAGGTGTGTTTTGGAAAGCTGGGCGGCTCCACCGAGACCCCAGGATTCCATGTCGCGCGGAGTGGCAGCTGTCCAGCGGCTCCGAGGACAAAGACGGGAGTGTTCCCGGGGGCCCAAGACTCCAGGCATTCAAACCGACTCCCTCCCGCTGCAGATCGCCCCGGGTACCACTTGCCACTGCTCGGAACAAATGCGCATTCTCTGTCTATATATACACTTGCGTGACCCCAAGGGCTGCAACGGAGGCACAAAGAGCCAGGCTTTTCTCAGGACCTTTGGAAGGGAACACGCAGGGCCACAGGCGACGCTTTGTGTGTCAGAAAAGCCCCTGACTCAGAGGCGGCAGCCGGTTTTAGAACGTGATGGAAGGGCAGTGACCACACCGACGTGGCTGTGCGTGTTGGCGCAGACGTTGGAATCCCCTGGAAAACTTCTGATCAGCCCCGGGCCGGAACACAGCTAGTTTCCAGTGAGTTCTGCACTCATGACCATCCCGGGGCGGGGGTGGGGTGGGGCCAGTAGACCCTCCCCAGTGAGGAGCCCGGAAGTGAGATCTCAGCGGAGATGAGACCTGAGGGAGGTCCCCACCGGCAAGGGGACAGCAGGTGTTCTGATGAGCCGTGTCTGACTCAGAAACACTCCCTGTGTAAGATCGCATTTCCCTAAATGACTGTGTAAAGTGAGAGATGACTGCTTTCCATAGACCTGGGAGTCCGCACACAGGACCCAGCAGAGCTAAGGTTCCCCTTGATGGCTCTACCCTTCTCGTTACACTGCGTACATCACACACACAGGACCTTACGAGGGGATGGGACACCCAGAAGAGCACATCCTAAATGTGGGTAAGTTTGGTACCAGATGCCCTTCCTTTGCATCTCTCTACTGCTGCAGCCAGCCAAGGCTCTGAGCTTCCCAGCGGCCAGAGTAAAAAGGAAAAGCAGTATCAGATTCAAAGCGACTGAGTTCCAATTTTAGTATATGTGCTAAAGGGGGTGGGGGGAGATACATTTGGGGGTTTAAGATTTGCAAAGGTTAACCATCTGGCCGCCCTGTGCTCTGACTCCCCGTGAGACAGGCCTGTGTCACCTCCCTCTCCACCCAGAGTAGGGTCTCAAATCAGCCACGCAAACCATGCCGTCGAGACTTCTGCATGGTTACCAGCTGTCTGGAGGTGTCAGCATTAAGGGTGAAGGAAGCGGATGCCAGGAACAAGCTGGGAAAAATGGTTCACAATGGCAAGAAGAAACAGTTTCTTTTTTAAATTTTTCTTTGCTGGGTAGACTGGCCTAAACATCTTCACACAGTGGCCACCTGTGTCTAGGCCGAAACTCCGGGACCTGGGAGGGAGGGGAATCCCCAGGTGTGGCCTCCGGGTTTCAGCTCCCGGAGCCCGCCCACAGGGTGCAGGGCCAGGAGACAACCAGCCGGACTGGTTTGGTTGGGTCGTACGCACGGACGGCGGCTGGTGACACAACCCTGCTGTCACTGAACACCTTTTTGGCAACGGCTAAGCATTCTGTAATGATTCCCTTTCCGGAAGCACGTTGACACCAGCACTGTCCCCAGTGCAAACCAGGGAGGGAGACCGGCGATGTCGGGGGAGACCACCTGTGAGTAAGCCCCGTGCGTTGGGGGCGGCACTGGTACCCGGCACCTCATTTCAGCCTCATCACAGCCCACAGAGGGGGTGTGTTAATGACAACATAACAGGAGGGGCCGGAGCCAGGACTCCAGCTCGGGTCCGTCTGGCCGCCTTACGATGCTTCCCGGGTCTAAATCACAGCTTCCCCAGATTCCCGGATTCCCAGAATCAAAGTGCAGGAAAGGGGAGGACGAGGTCACAAGGCACTTCTGCGGGGACCTGCCCGTCCCAGGGGGACCCAACATCCATCCCCAGGAAGCTGCGCAAATGAAGCACGATGGGGCCGCACGGCGCAACGCCGCCGCTGCACCATGAACGAGGGCGCTCTGGGTAGAGGGAGCCGTGGGACGCCGCCGATACACGACACACGGTTTCCAGACAGCAATCCCTGGAGCCTGAAGCGAGAGGAACCATGTGCTTTGCGCTGTACGCGCAGGGGGTGACACCCAAACAGCCCAGCTGGAGTGCGTGGGGCATCAGGTGAAATAAAGTGCGCCGTGGCGAAGGGTATGCATGGGGTCCGTTACACCCTTCACCCTGACAGACATATAGACAGACAGACAGAAAGATAGACAGATAGACAGATGGCTAGATGGATGGGTAGACAGAAAGACAGGCAGACCTAGACAAAAATATAGATAGACAGACAGACAGATGGATAGATGGACGAATAGACAGGCACGTTATTTCAACCGCGGGGCTGGGAAGCTCGGAGGCGTGAGGCGTGTGTCCTCCCAGCCCCAGGCCGCACAGAGCGCTCTCAGTCCCTGGCAGGTGAGCCCCAGCTTTTGCGTCTACACTGACGTCCCCTGAAAAGGCCAGGGACGGTGGCCCTGCGCCCCATGACAAGGGGTGGCACTCCTCACGGCCGCCCAGGAAATCCAGGCACGGTTCCTCTACAGCTCGGTACCTCCTCTGACGTTTCTTTTTATTTTCCCAGCTGCGGCAGTCACAGGTCCCCGTTTCAGCGTCCTGGTGGTCCTCCGAGGCCAGCAGGGTCGGCAATTCTCAGGCCAGCTCCCAAGATCGGGCCACCAGGGGTCAAAGACTCACAGCTCTGGGAGCCCAGGGGAGACTTGACGTCTGGGGCCCAGAGAGCCCCGGAGCCGGGCGGCCCCCCAGCCCAACGGGGAAATGGCAGGACTAGGTGGCCGCAAGGTTGGGGACCACTGGGCAGTGGCTGGAGGGGGAGGCCGAGGCCAGAGCTCCCCTCTGCCCCACGCAGGCGGGGTGAGGCTTGCTGCTTTCCAGCCCTGAGACCACAGCTGATCTGGGTGCAGAAATCCAAAGTGCAGGACCGTGGTGACCCCTGGGGTGCCCCGAGGAGGAGAAGGAGTGGGGACCCCCGACAGCCCGCTGTGACCCTCTGTCCACGGCTCGGGAGCCCCCCCTTTCTATCAGGAGACAAAGTCCTCTGGGTTGTCTGGCCACATGGATTAGCAGGTGTGTGACCGTCTGAGAAACTGTCCACCAGCAGGTCCCAGGGATGCAGCCGTCCCGCGGGGTCCTCCCCACACCTCTGAGCTCTTGACAGGACTCAGGGCCACATGTGACTCAGGATGGACGTTCCCCGGACTCTCACTGGACTCACAACCCCCCTCTGACAGGAACACACCACCTGACAGGCCTCCTGTGGAGCCACTTAAACACACACTCCCTAGGCATGGACGTAAATCTTGGCTTTTTATGTGACTTGTGGTGCACACGATTCACACATTTCAAGCTCCCGGGAACCAACTCATCTGCGGGCAAATTCATCACAGACTGATCAACGATTTCCTCTCCCGTGTGGAAACCAGAAGAACAGAAAAAGGCAGACTGAAACTGAATTACAGACCGCAGGCAACGCTGCTCTTGTTTACATAAAAAAAAAACACGTATAAAATTGCACAAAAGTCGAGATTGCCATAGGGGCTCATGATAAGCCCCAAAGGTGGCCAAGACATCTTGATCTTAAAAAAAAAAATCTCCACCTGCCACTGTTTCTCCATCCCCATGAAACTGGAGGTCACACAGAGGTCCATGTTTTTAAGGAAAACCTCCCAACTCAAGCAGTTACTTTATTGACTTGAACAGGATTCTTCAGGAAATAATTTTGACACCATTGTTATTTCTACATCTTTCACGATGCCAATCCTGGTACACTTTCCGCAGCCCCGGCTGGAAATGGCTGCATGAAAGGCCTTCTCCCTCACCTGTCCGGGAGCCACCTGGCCCGGCGTGCGGCCAGGCTCACCTGAGGCTCACAGACAAGGGGAAAAGCCACCCCAGGCACGAAGCCACCAAGGCTGGGAGCAGGGGCTCCGTTTTGGTGACATGCATCTCCTTATAAACAGTTGCACCTTACGAGCATCCCGCGGGCAGTACAGAAATAAAACTCTGGAAAGGGTAAGATTAAAAAACAAAACAAAACGCAGTCTTCCCCGAACCCAGTGGATCACGGAGCAGGCATGCTGGGACGGGCACCTGCACCCTGCAGACTGCGCTTCTGAGCAATGAGGGAGTGACACGAGCCGTAGCAAGATGATGCCCTGAACAGCTTTCTTCCCGTCCCTCCCCAGAGGACAGGGTGTCCCCGTGGCATCTGGGATATCCTCCTCGCTCGCCCTCAGTAAGGAAGCTTTTGTTCATCCCTCCGGGAGGGCAAATGGCTTGCAACCAGGGATTTCTTTCCAACCGAGGTGCACGGAGCCAGGACCAACATCTCTAGCAATTTGTGGGGAAGGAGGACCAGCGAGATGCCACAGCGTAGCACAACGTCCCCTCTGCAGAAGCAGTGCCCTCTGAATTTACCAGCCAAGGCAGAGTATGCAGGTATCTTTCATTCCTCCTCAAAAACAGGCTTTGCATCACACTTGCACGTAATAAGAAATATTAGTAATGGAAGCCCCAAGTTAAGTGTTCACCCGTGGGAGGTGCTGTATCCGGTTAAGTGACAGGCACTTCACAGCCCTGCAAGCAGGTGCATTATAATCCCCTTTGTCCACATGAGGAATGAAGAACTCGGGGTGTCTTAATCAGGCTCCCCCCAAAACGGAGCTTGAGTGTACGCACTAAGCCATCAGTAGGTTGTGTAACCCCAGGGAGGCAAGGGAGGGGTGAGCGGAGCAGGGCCGGGGTGGAGGGGTGCAGACACCAGACAGCAGGTGCCCAGCCACCTATGACTTTGCAACAAGCTAGCTGTGCAGCGCCCCTTCAGGCTGGTCCTCTGAAGCTATGGTGTCTCCCAGCAACGCAGGGGGCGGGAGGAGGGAAATTGCATCCTTTAGCAAGGGGGTCCTAGGTCACACTGAGGCGGGAAGCCCCATAAAAAAGACAGGCAGGGCCCCCAGGCAGGGCCACTGCTCTCCTGCCAGCACCATCTGGTTCCCTGGCCCAGAGGCTGTCTCACTTTTTGCCTCTGAACCGGCTTACTTACCCCTAAAATTCGATTGGTTCCCTGAGCTCACTCCTGATTGGTCCATTTGTAGTGCTTCATTTGATTGGAACTCACTCCTGATTGGTTATTTCTCTCCCTCCTGATTGGTCCATTTCTACAAAGCTTGTTCCTAATTAGTCAACTTCTGTTAGACCTTATTTGCATATGATGTTGCAAAGTGGAAACTGGCACCTATAAAAGCCTGTGTAAACCCACAGCCGGGGTCCAGAGCCTGGACTGTTAACTCCTCTGGGCCCGCTGGTGTAATAAAGCTGAGTTCTCCAACCCTCTGAGTGCTGCTTGGTCTCTCGCCCGGATCCAGGTTGCTGTCACAACTGAGCTGTAACACACTTTTTCTGGAACAATATCAGATGTCAGTGATCCCAGGAAAGGAGGAAAGAGATGCATGACCCTGGAGGAACATCAGGGGGTGTCCTCTTGCGCTCCTGACATGAGACACAAGATGCAGTCACCACGTGGGGTCCTCTGTCCGGGCAGTCAGGCCAGAAAGCGAAGCAGGCGTGCAGATCCGGAGCACGTGAGGACCCGGCGGGCTGCGTGCTGGCTCCAGGCAGGACTGGGCTGCCGGCTCCCGGCTGGTCCTGCCCGGAGATCCACGGCTCCTCCGTGTCCTGGCCTCCCCCCAGGGGCACAGAGAAGCCTAGCCTGAGCGCAAGCAAATGCATCCGTGGCTCTGGCTCCCGTAACAACCCTGGGGTCTAAGAAAGCCAGAGTCAGGGAAGGGAAGGAGCATTTTCTAGTCTCTTTACAGACGCTTGTGTATTAGTTCGGCTTGAGTTTTCAGTTAGAGAAGAGATGTTCACAGACACACCAGTCCTCCCCATCAACGAATCTTTGGTCGAGACACAAGGTATGCTCTGTCGCACCCGAGAAGAAAAAAAAACGGATACAGCAGGAAAAAAGAACCAAAGAAAACCCTAAGTTGGCGGACAGCTGTCTCACACTGGACAGAAGGGGCTCTTTAGAAGCTCCCCTTTGTGTGCGACTTTTCCTCTGTCTGTCTTTTCCTCTGTCTGGCTTTAATCAAGTCTGCAGATGAGAAAAATAGAGAAGAACCAAAAACATCTCCAACATGCACACTTCCCTCCGAAGTCTATTTATACCCCCTCGAAACGGGCTTAGGTTTTAAAACACCTGTGTTGTCTTAGAAATACTTTCACCAAGTAACCTGTGGACGGCGGCCGACTCCGGGCTCAGCTGGAGCAAAATAAAATGCACCCTTTTGAGAAGAGAGGAAGAGAAAACATCTGCCCTAGAAAGGTTTCTTTATTCAGCCCAAATATTGCGAAGCCCAGCGCCAGGACCGGCCCTGAGGTGGTGAACAGAAGTCACTCATTTCCGTTCAAGAAAGATGTCAAAACAAGATCGCCTCCAAAGATGCAAATTCTTGGTCAGAGTCCTGGATTTCCTCAATACGTGCATTCATTCGTCACTTATTATGCGCCCACGAGGTGCCAGCACTGTTTTCAGGTGTCTCGTGGGGAGGAGAGGGTCGGGGAACGCAGGGCGCCCTTAGGCGGGAGACAAAGTCCACTGGCTTCATTGCACTGGGCTCGTATTGAAAAGAGATGGTGCTTTTCGTGGGATAAATACAGACAATGCAAACACGAAACCTTCCAGGGAGAAATAACATCCTGATACAGGGTTAACAGCCGTGGTCAGAGCCTACGGTGAGACTGGAGTTTGCCAGGAGAACATTTCTAGAGAACACAGGATGCTTTGAAAGGGGAAAGAAGAAACAGACAAACGAAAGATACACAAACCAAAGGTCTTCCTCAATACTGACCTGATGGCAGTATTTACTATGTGTCTGCAATGCATCGGATTGTTCGACTAAAAAAAAAAAACTTTAAAAACTTAAAAAAAAACTTTAAAAACTTAAAAAAAATTAAAATCTTAGATATGCAGAATGTCAGATTTGAGAAATCCTCAAGTGTGTATGTGCGGTGTTCCTAAGACATGGTACTTAGGTCTCATTAAATTTTGTAACGTGTAATGTTTTCAGTAGAGACACTATGAGAGCTGAATATCAATCCTACTTATCTTTTATGACTGAGGCAACGTCGTACCCCAGGAATCATCCTGGGATGAACCACCCATCAGATCTGGTTCACTTCATGCTGGGGGCTCATTTATCCCACTCGGGTCAGATCAAGGGTTTCTACTAACCCACGCTTGTGGTTTCCCACGTTCCCCATGTGGACAACTTCTTCCAACAGGGTCAATTACATCCCCCTCCGGCAGCTGGATTCCAGTCGCTGGCCCAGGTCTCCTAGCTCAGATGAGGTACGTGCAACCCCAGGCAGTGTCACCAACCTCTCTGTTACCCCAGCTTCCGAGAAGCCGGAACTAAAGAACACTTTAAAGTATAAGAATTATGAATAGCTTTGCTATTCAACACCCCACTACGGGCCATGCAAAAAAAAAAATCATTTGAATCTGGAAGTTTAAAAAGGAAAAAGCAGATTATTGAGAATTAACACACTCAGGAAAGAGACAGATCAGACCCGTACGTTGGTGGAATTGTGCTCAGACAACCGAACGTTCAAACAAGCCCAGGGCCTGAGGCATCCACTCATATGATGCTTTTGTGATATTTTCACTCCCAAAGCCTGCACTTTGGGAGTATCCACATGTCTGAACTAAGCTCAAGGTGAGCAGGTGGCAGGGAGGCGAACAGGGGTCTCAGAGGCATCAATGTCTGCAATTAGAGGAAGAAACCGCATTAGGTGGTCTGGCAGTTGGGACCCACCTCTCTGCACCTGTGTGTCCTAAATTCCCTTTTGGATGCACAGCAAACAGCACCACAAACAACGGCGCTCTCTTCTCTGGGAATAAAAATCAACCCATAAGCAACCGTAAAGCAACGTCAAAACATAAAGCCAATCTATGTTGTGCATATTTTAATGTATATTCTACCTTGTCGCAAAACCGTTTGGGGCAAAAAAACAGGCATCTCTATTTAAAATTCCTCTTTTATCCAAAAAAAAAAAAAAAAGGCCCACGTCTGCAGTGACAGTCTTGAGAAAACTGTTCTAGAGAGCAGGTCACCAGGTACTCAGGCCGACTTACCGTCCAACACTTGCTTCTGCCTTTAGAAGGGAAATTAACCCCCACAGGCAGCTCCGGCCTCCTGAGTGATGGGTAGCTACCTTCGTGACATATTTATACCGAGTGGAATTGTCTGGCATTGAAAGTCAGGATCCTAAAATGTATTATAAGATATTTACCTATCTGAAAATAGTTAACTCGACTATTTCTGTAATCAAACAGGATTCCAAAAATATTAGACACTTCAGTGGCTCTGAACACCTCATAAAACCCATTTCAGGTATTTAAAGTGTCACTGAATCGCGCTGGTCCGTGCACCCAGCACTCGAGTCTCTGGGATGCCAGCTCCACCCGTAGCAGCTGGCCTTCCATCACCATGAAGCGCCATCTTCCTCAGTCATTGGGTCTGGTCAACTTCTCTTCTGTCTCCCTCTGGGCATCATACCGCGTCCTGGCCTCGAACACCGCCCCCTTCACATTTACCCCCAGCCTGTGTCTCTCCTGTTTAGGGGATCCCCCTCTCCCCACATTCCCCACCACCAACATACACACCAGGATCTCAAACTGGCACCAAGGTCATTTCAACCCCACCCCTCCCAAACACCCCCCTCCATGTCATCATGTCCTGAACGCCTTCCAGGCAAAGGCACCCCTCAATTCCAACGGTCCCGTCTTGTCCCCACGTCCAAAAGCCGGCCCGCTGACCACATCCATGCAAGGGTCTCCAATCCACCCTTCTCGGCCGTGGTCACTGCAGCCACCCAGGTCAGGTTTCTGAGGGATTCGTGAAGTACTCATGTTGGAAGGAGCTCTTCTCCGACCCAGGCGATCTGAATGGAGTTTCAGGTCTGCCTTTTCGTGTATGTTTTGCCCGAGGTGGGAAACAATGATACTGATCCGTCAGAGCGAACATAACCTGGCCGTGCGCTTCAGCTCTTCCCGGGAGACCGAGCAGTGGGCAGTGATGCAGGCTGGGGCGACGAGGAGCAGAGAGGACCTGGGGCAGGTGAGCGGAAGCACACGGGACAGCTAAGCACTGTTCCCTCCCAGATGCATGACAGCAGGTGTCAAAGCCAGCGCTGGGCCGATGGGAAAGGTCTTCCCCGGGGGTCCGGGCCTCCCCCGGCGGCAGGAGGGGAGAAACTCACCCAAGGCTGCATTTGTGTCCAACTGTGAAGCAGAAATGCCTTTGAACCTACTGTTTGCATCACGCTGCGAGAGTGGAAGGAAGTTCCCCGTGTCTAAGTCCAGAATTCCTTTGTCCCAGGGAGAATGTTTTGGATATTTTGGGAATCCTTGCTTCCAGATCAATCCGACGGGGCCACGCCCATCAGGGCTGGGCTGCCCCCCGCCTTCTGGCCCCTGCATCCCCCACACCCACGGGTCTCTCCGCTCCAGGGCAGAGCTGGGGGACGGAGGGCTGGGGAGCGAGGCTCCACCAGAGAGAAGGAAACGGGACTCTGTTTGAGGAAATGCCTCAGAAAAACCAAGCAGCATCCCCACCGTCCAGGAGCGGACTGGCAGGTGGAGGCCTGGAAACGTGTGAGAACGGCAGGGGTCCAGGGCGCTGGGACCCCAGTCCCCGCGAGGGGGGCCCCTGGTCCAGCCCCGATGCACCCCATCAGCTGGGAGCGACGTGAATTCCCCGGGCATCTGCCCGCCCCCCGCCAGCCCGGACAAGCCGGGTTCAAAACAGTCACCCGGGGCTTGGCAACGCCAGCTGTGACCTCGCAGCGGAAAGTAAAAAGAAATGCCTCTTTTCCTTCTGCCCGGAGTGTTCCTGGAGCCTGGGGAATAGAAGTCAAGCGTCACCCCCCGCCCCCAAGTTGTGTCTGCTTCCCCTGATCCGCCCACCAGGATTGGGGGTGTTCCTCCCTTTTAACACAAAAGCCCTTATCATCTTATTTCCTCTGTGATGGCAGCGAGGGAAGTGCATTCATTTTCTCTGGTTTCTACAAATAAGACCCTGGGATCGGCACCGCAGGAAGTTCTGTCTGAGGAGCGAAATGCCCGGCAGCTGGTGAAGCTGGAAACAAGTACCTGCGCTCAGACCCCCAGGACAGCGCCTCATTCTGGCCACAGCACAGCAGGAATCCTAAAGGATCCGTGCAGTCAGGACTCGGAATCAGGGCCGGACGGCCACAGGCCGTGACCAGCACATCCACACCTCTCATCCCATGTCCCTTCACTCACTCCAAGTCGCCGCTCCGGGGAGGCTGGGGTCTCCCCGGCGGGAAGAGGCAGTGCCCGTGTGTCCCAGTCCCGTCCTTCTGTGAGGCTGGAGGGAAGGGGCGGGCTGGACCCTGTGTGAAGCAGCCCCCGGGGCGCCGGGGGCCAGAGCGGTGGGGTCCCCAGCCCTACAGAGAGGCTGGCTTTCAGCACACAGGGGACAGGGGTCATGGGAGGCGGGCCAGGTGAGAGCTGTAACGTGAGCAGGGGCCGCCGTGCAGGGTGGGCGGCCCTGAGTCACCACCTAGAAGCACTGACACCCCCAAGATGCTGAGGGGCCCCCATCCCAGCTCCAGCAGGGTCCCAACACCAAACTCTGCAGAAGAAGCAGCGGGGGCTACACGCGGGCCCGGCCAGGACGGGCATCCGTGGACCAGGTTTCTCTGCTGCCATGACAACCAGGGATGCTCGGGGTGGGGGGGCAAGCAAATGTTGCCCTGGGTCAAACCTGACCATCCTGGGCTTGCAAAGCTCTGGACCCGTCACGCGGTCCAAGGGCGGCCGTGACCCTCCCCTGCACCCTGAAGGGGGTGGCGTGGCTGCGCGGCCCCCGCACCTGGCCGGCCAGATTCACCGTCCGCGGGCCCCGACGCCGCCCCTCCCGCTGACCTGCCTGCATCAGGTCGCTCGTAAGACGCCCACGAGCAGTAACTATTAAACCGTCCTCCCCCCAGGAGGCTGCGGCTGTGTCTGGACAACACTGGGGGCTTCTTGTAGCCGAAAAGCCACACAACAGATGGGTGAGCTGTGTGGTATATAAATAAATGCACTTGTTAACAACCAGGGAATGCAAATGAGTGTTTACGGGAATTCTTTGCCGAATCGTGCAACTTTCCTGGAAACGTGACATCACTGCAAAATAACACGTCAAAAAATATATTGGTAAAAAAATAGAGAAAGGACTGTTGATCGTGGGGACAAGTTGACATTATTCCAAAGTAACACGTTAAAAAAATAACACTGATGTAATATAAAGAAAGGGCTACTGATCTTGGGGAAATTTCTGTCTGATACTTCAGCGCGCTGCGAGAGAGCCGGCACCCCGTCCCTCTCAGTCTCTGCTCCCCCTGTCTCTTGGCCGCCTGCTTTTTCTGTCTGTCTGCTCATCTGTTTTTCTCCAACTGCTTTTGGTCTTTCTTCCTACCCTCCACGGACCCTCTTTCCTTCTTTCTCTTCCCTGCCCCCGGTCCCCATCTACCCAATTAAGAACTCAATTCCAGAAGGAGCTGCAGTGTATCTTTAATCATTCAGGACGTATAAGCTACAAACACTGATGGAGCATTTGAGAAGCTTCATTTAAAATAATTTGCTATTGTTTTCCAAACAACAGTTATGGTCACTCTTCGATTTTATTAAGTATAATGAATGAACATCTTTTTTTAACATCTTTCTCTCTGGATTAAAAATATAATTGAAAAAATTCTGTATGTGGACTTTTTTTTTTCCCTACAGGTCAGTCATCCTTAATTAAAAAAATATATGTGATTCTAATGCACCTCTGTGACCTATGTGCATATAACTTGTAACAAAAAGCAGAGATGGACAGACAGACAATGGGCAGGTGGATGGATGGATGGATGGATGGATGGACTGCTGGATAAAGGCTGCAGCATGCAGTTTCTGTCCTGTCAAAGGTAGGTGACAACAGCGCCTCCCTTCCAGGTGGGTCCAAAAACTCAGTACAATAATGTCCTGTGAACGTGCCAAGCACAAAGCTGACACATAAAAGTAGTCAGGACGTAGAAAACAGACTTGTGGTTGCCAGGAGGAGGCTGGTGGGAAGGGACAGACTGGGAGCTCGAGATTTGCAGATACTGACTGGTACACATAAAATGGATAAACAAGTTTATACTGTGAAGCACAGGGAAATATATTCAACATCTTGTAGCAGCTCACGGTGAAAAAGAATATGCAAATGAATATATGTATGTTCATGTGTGGCTGAAGCGTTGTGCTGTGCCCCAGACATGGACACAACATTGTACACTGACTATAACTCAATAAAAAAAATGTAGTTGAGAAATGATCACAGATGGGCAGACAGACACCTCCCTCCTACGAGGCTCTCAGAATGCTCTCTCAACTCCTGGCCGCACCCCAGAGCTGCCTCTGGGGCTCTCGGGAGTGAGGGAGGACGGGTCTGCCCACATCTCAGGGCAGACACGTTTCATGTTATTTACTGGTCTCCTCTCTGTGCCAACACGCAGCTCAGCAGAGAGACACGCCATCCGGGCAGCACGGCCCCCGGTGGACCAGAACCACAGCGGCCGACCTGAGTGCCAGCGCCCCAAATCCTGGAACTGAGACGCCCACATCAAGTGATAAATAAATACGGACGCTCCACGTTCAGAGACTCCCACACGCACGCGCGCACCGAGCCAGGTGAACCTGATCCGGAGATGAGCCGCGCTGAGCACCCGGCCCCGGGGAGGGCACTCCCATGTATGGCCACCCGTCCCCTCCTGCAGCCCTGCCCGAGACAACGGTGCTATATTTAGCCAGATCCGTGGTCCCAGGCACCACAGCCAGAGGCTGGGGCGCAGACCGGCCTCTTCCGTGCATCCGCCTTCCAGAAGCAAAGTGGCAAGAAGAATAACAAAATCGATAGGACGGAGCGGGCCGGAGTCCCTCCACACGCCGTGTGCTTTTCGTGCGGATTTCAGCGCACTGCAGTGGGGACATGGCTGTGAATTTCAGCGGTGGCCGAGCTGCCGCTCACGCCGGCCGGGCTGAGCCTCCAAAGCCTCCCCATGACCGGGGACCAAGCCCTGCGCCCACGCACCTGGCGGCCTGCGGGGCAGGGCTCCTCTCCCGGGCACTTGGGGCCTGTGAGGGGTGGCACAGCTGTTGTCACTCTCAGGTTACCAGCAGGCCCCACCCTGCGTCCCAGCCCGGCACCCACAGCCTTGTAATCACAGGGCTTGGCTTTAAAGGAAGAGAGGAAGAGAGGAAGGAAGGGAGGGAGGAAGGAAAGAAGGAAGGAAAGAAAAGAAAGAAAGAAAAGAGAAGAGAAGAAAAGAAAGGAAGGAAAGAAAGAAAGGAAGAAGAAAAAAGAAATTACGTGGCATTGATGCATATATTTCCAAGGGTGCATTATACTCTCTTGCATAAATTTCTTTTCTCTGTTTTCAAATAAAGTGCCTGCAATTTCCAACTATACTTACCAGGCCCTCAATGATTATTTTCACTTGAGATGCTTTGACACGAGTCTTTCCACCATAGACTTAGTTTTTTTAGGGCAGTTTTAGATCCACAGCAAAACTCAGCAGAAGGCACAGAAATGTCCCATCTAACCCCTGTCCCCATGGACGCATAGCCTCCCCCACCATCAACATCCCACAGCGGAGTGGTACCTTGCTTAATAATCGATGCATCTACATTAACATCATTATCACCCAGAAACCCCGGTCTACATTAGGGCTCACTCTGGGTGTTGCAGATTCATGGGTTTAGACAGACGCATAAGGACCTGTCCACTGTCACAGCATCACAGAGTCGTTACACCGTCATAAAAACCCTCCGAGCTGCACCCAGGCACAACCGCTGATCTTTGCACTGCCCTCCACAGTTTTGCCCTTTTCCAGAGTGTCACACATTTGCAATCACAACAGCAGGTCACCGTTTCAGATCAACTTCAATCACGTGCATTTAAGGTTCCTCCGTGTCGTTTTGTGGCTTCCTTTGAGCTCATTTCTTTTTTACTTCTGAGTGACATTCTGTTGCTCTGGATGCACGAGGCATGCCCATTTTGAGAGAAAAAGAAAAGGGTTCTGAAGGAGTAAGCACACAGTGCCCGGCCTCTCACACTCACGGCTGCTGGGGAGGAAACTGTAACGGTGACCTGGGGATAAAGACCGAAATTCACAATGCCACCAAACTGCTGCCGCATTTACCAGTTTTTTCCAGCCCTGGACTCAGTGCAGCTTGAGCTCTGCAGGAGACAGAAGCACAGAGCATGCTCCAGGGGAAACTCGGTGGCGTCACCTCCATGAGAAGGTAAGGGGTCCCCGAGCGCCCAGAGAGAAGACGGGGTGCTCCCCTGCGCTCAGCTCTGTTCCTGGGAGCCCGGTCCCAAGCCGTCCTGGGGTGGCAGTGACAGTGAGCGCAGAGAGAGGAAATCCCTTGTCTCCCATCAGAGGAGCTGAGGTTCCAAGAGCGAGGAGGACACCCCACTGTCTTTCTGCCCTTTGTTTTTCTGCTCCGTTGCCACAGAAGTGGGCAGTCCCAGGACGTGCATCTCAGAGCAGGATAAACGAAGCCCCAGCTTTCTGGCTGGAGGAGCAGAAGAGGGAGCAGAGAGAGGCTGGCAGCCCTGGGGAGGCTGCAGAAGAGGAGGAGCTCGGGGACCGCCCTAAAGTCGTGTGAACTCCTGGTGGCATCTCCGAGCTGCACGTACGTGCATCAGACCCAGAGCAGCCGAGCACAGGCTCTGGGAGCTGAGCTGTGACACAGACCCCCCGCCTCCAGCCACCAACACGCAGGGTCCAGACTGGCCACTGGCAGCACAAACAGGAGACAGAGCTGAATGCTCTGCAAAGGCTGTGTAAGCAGAAACGACAGAGAAACAATGACGAAGGGCAGCCTCGCACAACGCTAAGCTGAAGCCAACCGAGCCAACTGCCTCATAAAACACCAGCATCAGCGTTCTCGTAAGACTGAGATAAAAGCTCGAATTTCATAACGTGATGCTCAAAACGTCTAGGAAACAGTCCAAACTGACTCTTCTCCATTCCCATGGGGAAAGAGGCTACAGCAATATGACCCCAACACTGGAATTGCCTGACGTAGACTTTAAAGTTAACTGTCACACCCCTGCCTTAACCAATAAAGAGTTGGGAGAATAGAAGCGACTCTTTTCAAAGTCCTCCTTATTCTGACATTCTTGGCCTCGGGGAGTGGGGCTGGAGATGATTTCTCCAGAATGAGGAGTCCTGATTTGTTTAGCAGCGTTAAACATAAAACAGAATGAAAACTTGGATGAGATTTTTGTGGACTCTCTTAAAAATGGGTCATTAATATAAAAAAAGTCATATTAGCAATATTTAATCATGGTCACCTGTAAAGGATAAGAAAAACAGAAGGTCAATATTCTTACAGAGGAAGGCAAAGATTTAAGATGAATTTTCAAAGTCCATTTTGCTTTGCCAATGTATTAATGTTTGGACGTTTTGTTATACTACTGTCATTCATTAATTTTTCTCATTTCTTTTCTTTTTACATTTTTGGGCACATATTCTTTTTTTTTTAATTGAGGTATAGTCAGTTTCCAGTGTATGGATATACATATATTCATTTCCATATTCAGTTGTTTTCATTTCTATACACAGTTAACTAAAGAGCTTTTCCAGATGCCCATGTCTGTAAAAATTTTTTTAAATAAAGTTTCTTTTGTTGTAGTGAAAGATTAAAAAAAATAAAAATAAAGTAACTATTATAAACGCACTTGAAATGAATGGAAACATAGGGAGTTTCAGCAAAGAAACGGAAGACACAAAGAAAAACCGAAAGGAAATTTAAGATGTGAAAATACAGTAAAGGAAATTGAAACTCATTAAATGGGCTTACTAGCAGGTTCACTGATTTTTGAGGACGTGCCCACATAAATGATCCAATCTGAATAATATAATGAGAAATGACTGACAAAAAGATGAACACAGATCAGGAACCTGTAAAATAACACCCAAAGGTCTAATATGCATGTCCACAGGGTAATGGGAGGATAAGAGAATGTGTTGCAGAAGAAAATATTTCAGGAAATGATGATAGAAAACTTCCCAAATCTGGTAAAAGACAGAAGCGCACGGATTCAAGAAGTTTGGTAAACCCCAAACAGGACAAATAAAAAGAAATCCACCCTCAGGAATGTTACAATCAAACTTCTTAAAACCAAGGACAAGGGAAAAAAAATCTTGAGAGCAATGAGGTAAATCTGAATTTCTTACACGAGAATGATTTGAATGACTACGGGAGCTAAAGTAGCAAGAAGGAGGTGGGAGACCAGCTTTAAGTACGGAAGGAAAAGAACGCTAAGTCCAGATTTCTATATCTGGTGAAGATATCCTTCTGTTAAGAAGGTGAGATAAAGATATTCTCCAAAGAAGACAAAGAGAATTCGCTGCCTGCAGAGCTGGTCTAAAAAACTGCTAACGTAACTTCTTTAGAGTGAATGAAAAAAAATACGGAACATCAGGAGCAACAGAAATGGTAAAAATATCCAAGCAAACACAGTAGGCTGCTCTCCTCCTGAGTTCTTTAAAATACAGATGTAACACATAACTGTGGAGAATACCTATATCCCACATGAAATGATAGAGTATTGATTTTAAGGAAATAGTGAAATGTTTGCGTATGGGGATCCAAAGAAAGCCCAGAAAAGTAAACAAAAGATATACTTGAAAACATCAGTAGAAAATTTTAAATGGGATACTAACGTTTTTCCAATAACTCAAAAGAAGTCAGGAAAAGGGAAACAGGAACACAAAACAGGTAAGAAAGAAAGAAAAAAAAATAACTGTTGACCTAAATTCAAAAGTATTCACAGAAATTACAGATCAATATTCTTCATTTCTATAAATGGTTTAATGGACTATAACGGTTTGGTATTATGATTAAATGTGAAATGTCCACACCTTCAGCTAAAAGGCAGATTAGTCAAACACATACTATCTTCAAGAATCTCACTCTAAAAATAATGAAATAGGCAGTTAAAGTAAGATTATGGGGAAAATTTACCATATAAATGTTAACCAAAGGAAAGCTGGAATGGCTATATCAGTCTCAGATAAAGAGAAGATGTCAGAACAAACCCCCAAAATTATCAGGAATAAAGAGGAATATTACCTAATAAAATTAAAGGATCAATTCTTTAAGAAGGCATAATAATCCTAAATTTCAATGCACCAAGGAAAGAAGCTCTAAAATACATGAAATAAGGCTGACAAAACTGATCAGAGAAATAGATGAATCCACAATTTTGAGACAAACAGTCCTGTCTTGGTAATCAACATAATGAATAATCAATATAACTACTCAATATTACTGATCCACAATCCATGGGATACAGAAGTTGTATCACTGTCAACCAACCAGATCTAACTGACATTTCTCCATCTCCACCCAACTGTACCAGATCTAACTGACATTTCTCCAGCTCCATCCAACTGTACCAGAAGACGTGTTGCTGTCTAGTGCACACAGAGCATTCACCAAGATAAAACATCTGCTGGGTCATAAAACAAACCTTACCAAATGCAACAAGGATTGAGGGTATATATAAAGTATGTTCCCTTATCATACTGGAAACAGACAAGACATCAACAGCAGATTGATAACCATGACATTTCTAAGCACTTGGAAAGTGTTTATATTACAAATAATATACTTCTAAATAATCCATGGGGTAAAGGGGACGTTTTAAAGATCTGAACATAAATGAATAAATAAATTAAAATTGGTGGAATGAAAATCAGGAAGTGCTTAGAAGGAAATGTTTGCCGTCAAATGCTTGTTTTAGAAAAGAAATGTCTAAAATCAATAACCTAAGTTCCAACTAATCAAATTTAAAAAAATAGAAAGTAAACTAAATCATGGAGAAGGCAGGCAATGATAAAGCTAAGAGCAGAGAACACAAAAAGCAATAGAGAAAGTGACAATAAAAGTTGTTTTTTTTGTAAATATCAATAAAAATTGATAAGCATATCACGAGAGTGACAGAAAAGAGCAAAGACACCAATTAGTATTATGAAGAATGAGAAACCACAGACATTAAAAGGACAATAAGGGAATTCTCTGCACAGATTTATGCACACAATTAAACAACTTACATGAAATGCACCAGTTCTTCAAAAATCACAAACTACCAAAACTCACTGAAGCTGAAATAGATAACCCAAATAAACTTATTTAAAAATTTGAATTTGTAGTTAAGAGCACATAAAAGGAGTTGTCCGGCATGATTATTTCACTGGCAAATTCTACTAAACATTTAAGGGGAAACATTATACCAGTTTTACCTAATCTTTTCCAGAAAGTGGAAGAGAAGGAACCACTTCTCAAATCATTATATGAGACCAATATTACCCGGATGCTAAAATTAGACAAATACATCAAAAGAAAAGAAAACCAAATACTAATATCCCTCATGAATATAGATGCAAAAATCCTCAAAAAATATTAGCAAATAGAATCCAGCAATATATAAGAAGAACACACCACAACCAAGTGCGTTTTATCTCAAGAAGGCAAGGTTGGTTCAGTATTTCAAAGTCAAGTGTGTTTTATCTCAAGAAGGCAAGGTTGATTCAATATTTCAAAGTCAATCAATGTAATTCACCACACGGACCACCTACAGAAGAAAAATCACACAAACATATCAATTAAAACAAAGAAAAATATTTAGCCTAATTCAACACCAACAGCTCTCTGCACACAAGGAACAGGAGGGAGCTTCTTCCACAGAAACAAACCTCCAGCCAGGATCATATGAAATGCTTCTGAAGGCTCAATGCTTTCTCCCCAAGATCAGGAACAAGGCAAGGATGCAGACTCTCACTCGTCCTGTTCAACCTCAGACAGAAAGTCTACATTGTTCAGTAAGAAGAGAGAAAGAAATAAAAGGCATAAAGATTGGAAAAAAGGAAATGAAAACATAGGTATTTTCTAGGCATACAGAGACAACCCAAAGAATCTGAAAAAAAAAAAACAACAACCAAAAATAAAGGCTTCATAAAATTAATAAATGAGTTTGGCAAGGTCACAGGAGACAAGCTCAACACACAAATCAATTCCATTTGTAGACAACAATGAACCACCGGAAACTGAAATTTCAAATTTCACTTACAATGTCTTCAAAATTTTAAATATTTAGGTATAAATTTAGCCAACATGGATAAGATCTATACACTGAAAATGCTTAAAAAAATTCATCAAAGAAATTTGATAAGAAAGACAAATTTAGCCAACATGGATAAGATCTATATGCTGAAAATGATAAAAAAAAAATCTCATCAAAGAAATTTAAGAAGAAAGACCCAAACAAATGAAGGATATACCATGTTCATGGATTGGAAGATTCAAAATGACTTAGAGATTTAACAAAATTTCAGGCATGATTTTTTGTTTTTGTAGATCTAGATAAACTGATTCTAAAATTTTTAGGGAAAGGCAAAGAAATGAGAAGAGCCCAAACATTTCTGAAAAAGAAGAAGAAAGTTGTAGAAATCCCACTGCCCTGTTTGAAGGCTAACTACAAAGCTACACTATTCAAGACTACAAAGCTACAATATTCAACAGTGTTGATGAAAGAACGTATATAAATTAATTTTAAAAATAAAGAGTCAAAAAATAGATCCTAACAAACATGGACAATTGATTTTTGATGAAGGAGCTGAGGCAATTCATTAGACAATGACGATGTTGTCATGAAAGGTGCTGAGACAACCGGACACCTTGCGCCAGAGAAAAACAAAACAGCATGAAGAAAGAGGGGTAGAAGTTTGATTTCAACCTCACACTTATATCAAAATTAACTCAAAATGAATCACACAGCTAAGTGGAAGTGTGAAAACACAGGAGAAAATCAACACAGCCATTAGACATGGCCCCGAAGTGTGGCGAAAGCACGCAGTGCAAAGAAATTGGGCTTCCTTGCAACTAAAAATTTCTAATCTTCTCAATAAAAAAAGAATATGAAACAAATATATGTATGTCATGCATGACCGGGACATGAGGCCATGCACTGGAAACTAACACACTGTAACTGACTATACTTCAATTAAAATAAAAAACTTGTAATCTTGTAAAAACACTATGAAAGGAACAAAAAGACACGCTCCAGACCAGGGAAGAAAAGAAATACTTGCAAATCACGTATTCGACCCAAGATCTGTACCGCCTTCAATGAAGAGTCTTCAAAATGCAACCTAAGTGGAAAAAATGATCCCACTTTTTAAAAACACAGAGAAAAGACAGGAACAGAGATCTCACCCAAGAAGATACAAGGATGGGAAATAAACTCCTGGACAAAGTGCAAGATCGTGAGCCATTGAGCAGGTGGGAGTTGAAACCACCGCACACCTGCAGGAACGGCTAAAAGAAAAATGTCTTGAAAACACCACGCGCTGGTGAGAATCCAAAGCTAATTGGAAGCCGCGTTCTTTGCTAACAGGGATGCAGAATGGTCCAGCCGCTCTGAAGACAGCGCGACAGCCTCTTGCAGAGTTAACCACATCCCCATGGGCCAGCACGCCCACTCCCGGGCATTTATCCTAGACAAATGGGAACTGACACTCACAGAAAGTGACACCAGGGCTGGGACGTTTGGCGCGGCTCACGTACCTGAGCACGAAAGAGTGGAAACAGCCCAGATGTCCTTTCGTGGGTGGACGAGTAAACACACGAGGATGGACTCATACAAGAGAACACCACTCAGCGATTAAAAAAAAAAAAAAGAGTCACTGAGACACGCAAGACACCGAATCTCAGAGGAGGCTGTGAGTGACAGATGTTAGGCTCAAAAGGACGCGGACTGCATGACGCCATTCGTACGGCGTTCTCCAAAGACCGAATGACAGTGATGGACAACAGACCTGCGGCGGCTGCCAGGAGGGCGAGGAGGGAGGAGGAAGGGACAGCATGGGGGTTCTGGGGTGACGGGGCTGTCCTGTGCACCCTGATTGCAGATCTGGTCGTGCAGAGCCACGCCTGCGTTACAATTCACAGAACTGGACCCACAAGGAGTCAAGCAGACCCTTGGGGACGTTTGCGTCTATATTCATAAATGACTTTCTCTTTTGGGGGCGGATATCTTTGGTTTTGGTATCAGAGTGATGGTGGCCTCGCAGAATGAGTTTGGAAGTGTTCCTTCCTCTGCGATTTTTTGGAATAGTTTCAGAAGGACAGGTGTCAACGCCGCTCTAAGTGTTCGGTAGAATTTGCATGGAAATCCGTCTGGTCCTGGACGTTCGTCCTTTGGGAGTTTTAAAATGCTGATTCGACTTCAGTACTGGTAAGTGGTTCATTCATAATTCATATTTTCTATGTCTTCCTGGTTCAGCCTTGGCAAATTGCATCTTTCTAAGAAATGATCATTTCTGATTTTATTAATTTCAGCTTTTTTCTCTCTTTTGTTTGATGAGTCTGGCTAAAGGTTTATCAATGTTGTTTATCTTTTCAAAGAACCAGCTTTTAGTTTCATGGATATTTTCTATTTTTTTTTTTTTAGTCTCTTAAAAAAAGAAAAAAAAAGTCAAGCTGATGCGATGTTAATAACATTTAGAAAAATACCGAGAGGAAGTGACAGCTACGTTCAAGAGCCAGTCTTCCAGATCGACGTCCGTGGAACATGCTTCCTCCCCGCCTCACTGTATGTGATGATGGATTTGTGGCACCTTTTTAAAGAACAATATAAAATGGTGATCAGAGGCCACACCTTACTGCCTTCACTTGTGAATTATGGGGGGCACAGAGACACCGCCTGGGGAAGAAACGGGGCTGGCAGCATCAGCAGCGCTCCCCGGTGGGCCCGCCACGTCTGGGGACCAGGGGGCTTCTGCCGCCACCCATCTGATCTCTTAGAGCAGAGGGCAGCAGAAGCGATGGGTTCAGGACCGCTGTCTGGCAGCTTGTCCGTGGGGCCCCGACAGTGGTCCCCAAAGCACCACCAGCCAGCCAGCCTCCATCACTCCATCTCAGCTCCAACGCACAGCACGAAGGCTCCTCTCGTGCTGATTCTGCCCAGCTGGCCCCCCCGTTCCTGGAGATCCAGCTCTCTCATCCTTCCAGACGCAGGCTGTGCCCTCGCTCCGGCAGACCCCTGACCCCTGGAACAGCCGATCGTCCATCCCCTCCCTGGTCCACAGACGCAGCGCCCCCCGCCCCCGCCCCAGCACGGGCCAGGAGGCTGACGCCCGCGACGTGGACGGGGTGCCCACACTGCTGTGCCAGCCACCAACACCACACTCCGCACACAGCAGGCGTGCAAACGATGTGTGCTGGAAAAGGAACGTTTCCTGCAAGCCACAAAATGCAGGTGGGCAGCAGGGACCAGAAGGAACCACTGTGCGTCGTTAATTGCCAGGGATAATGAGGCCTCCTGGAGGGACAGACACTGTCCTAATTTCAAGGATGAGAACGAGGAGGGTCAGCCTTCCCCCTTTCTGCCCAGCGTGGCAGAAACACGGAGACAAAGCCGATGCCCCTGCGCCGCACGCAGACCTGCTTTCACGGCTGGCGTCCCCCTCCCTCTGTCCTCTGGCCTGGTTGGCTGTTCCCACTTTTATGAGCCTTCCTGCGCACAGGCTGGACCCCGAGGGCCTCGGGAAAGCTGATGGGACCCAGAGAAGGACGCACATGGCGGGGCAGGAGGACCCGGGAGCGGCTGGGAAGCGCGTGGGAGGGGGTGTCCCCGAGCGCAGCCGTGACCTCGGACCGGCCACCTCCTCCAGCTGCATCGCAGCGGCCGTGCCAGTGCGAGGCCGACTCCTGTTCCTGAGCAAACTCGAGGGACATGCACAGGCCATCGCGGGGACGCGGAGGGACGGCCCGTCCCGGCCTGTTGTCTGGGTCATGGCTCCTTGCCACCCAAGGACCCCAAGGACCCTCAGCAGAGCTCAGAGACCGTCCTTGATGGCTCATCGTTGGGGAACGCGGGTTCTGAAGCGATGGGCCAAGGAGACAGGATTGATGTCTTCACCAGGGTCCTTCCCTGCAAAGATGCTGCTGAAACTGAGACAGCCGGGCTCGGGCATCCGGCGGGAGGAAACAGCCCGCGTGACCAGCGATCCGTGCGCGGCTCCCCGGCCTTGCCTAAGCCCAGCAGTCAGGGAACCTCGAAGACAGACACAGAAGGAAGGGCGCGGAAGGGCGGGAGCCACGTCTCCTAAAACTCAGGTGTCCCAGCTCTGGGTACCCCCCGGTTCCTACAACGTCTTCCCTCACAACCCCAGCTTCCTCCCCAGTCTCTGAGCTTTGGGCTGATGACATTATTAAGATGACAACACTGTGAATGAAAATGACTGGCAGCCGTGTCAGTAAACAAAGGATGCTGCAGAGCTCAGCCACCAGCCACTCCCGCTGCCCCCAATGGGGAGCCAGGGGGGAACTCAGGACGGGGACAAGCAGGCAGCCCAGTTTGTGCAGCCACCCCCAGCGGGGCCCCCAGCGGGGACTCAGGATGGGAGAGGACAGGACGCTGGCCCTGGAGAGCTCAGGTGCACATCAAAGGAAGGCTTTCAGTGAGCCCAGACTTTGCACCTTCCTGTACAGAGAAAAGCGCTCAGCTCCTTAACTGGAGATGTCTGGTTCCCTTTAATTAATAGCCATCTTTTGATGTTCCCACTACCCAGTCTTGGTTGCAAAAATTCCTACAAATCCTGGCTCCTCCCTTGCCTCTTGGGAACAGTCCCTTAGAGCATCTGAGACGCTGTCTCCCAGGCCTGAGGCCTCAGAAGATCTGCCAAATAAAGAAACTCTCAACTTTTAGATTGTGCTGTTTCATTTTCAGCCAACAATAATCAAACCAAAAAGAGAAAAAAAAAAAGGTTAAAGATGGTAAAGCTTGCTAACTGGGCACAAATGGGCACACGGGGGGGGTCCCCAAATTGTGTTCCCCCCCTTGAATGCATGTTTGAAATTTGCCACCGTATTTTTCAAAGGAGAAAGACTCCACTTTTTTTGTCATGGGACGCCTGCCCCTGATGGGAATTAAGTACATCTTCAAATCAATGGTAGTTTATTCCTGAATATGGAGAAGTCCCCAGAAAAATGATCCAGTCCAAAATTAGCTTTGTCTGTCTGTGAAGGGGAGTCCTGTATAAAAATGACGATACGGTGAAAAAAAATTCCTGAATCAGAAGCTCGGGAACTTCCGTCCAGCTGCTCCCTGGCACCATCCGCAGTTTACTGGACTTAAGGACCCTTCAATCAGTTGCCTACAAAACTCAGTACACCTTCTCCGTCGCACAGGAAGATGGATACGTTCCTGAGAAAGAGCGTCATCTTCAAAATGAGTGAGATCTTTTGCAGCCGAGGGCTGGAACGCCGTGACCCCCTACTGCGGTCGGGGTACCAGGTCAGGACAGTGTCCTCTGCACATAAGATGCGGCTCCTCCACCCACAGCGGTCTGCCTCCACCTCCCATCACTCAAGAACTACCCTGGTCCTAACTCTGTCTAAATACAGACCACATGCTTCGCTCTGCCCGACCTTACCAGGCCAGGATACACACATCACTCTGTGTCCCCTGGAGTCAGCTAGCGCGGCCCTTCTGCGTGAGCTGCCCTCCATTTCTCTAGAATTAATTTCACCTGTATCCCTCCTTTGATTAAAGTTGTAGAGATTGTTTCTTTAAAAAAAAAATATAGTGCCCCAGCAAAAGGAACCAGAGAAATGCTCTGAGGACTGCCCGGCCTCGCAGGCGGTGGGGACGCGGGCCGGACCGTCACAGCATCACTGACGGGGGCTCGTGTGTGCAAGTCAGGACCCCCCACCCAGCAAAGGAGATGTGCCCTCCTGGTGGCCAGGCACACTCCTGGGCTCCTGACGTCCCCCTGCTCCTCGGCTGCCACGTGCCCCTCGTTCTGCGGGGCCACTCGAATGGCAGGTCCAAGAATTGTCCCCAAAGCCGGGGAATCGGCAGGACGGGCTTTTCTGGGAAAGGGCCGGGCCCTGACAGCCTGGCAAAAGTCTGCCCTCTCCCTCCCCTCTTTCTGCTCCTGTCTGATCACCAGAGACGAGTAAGTGCCCCTTGGACCCAGCCGCAGGTGTCCGTTTCTGCAAGCTAATCCTGGTGTGGTATTTACAGCTCCTCGGCCCGGCTGCCGCGGGCATCTGCAAGGAGCCTGCTATTTAAGAGCTCCCGCGGCAGAACCCTCTTCTCAGAAGGCCTTTCATAAAAATAAACCTGACTTATCTCCGCCCCACCCTGCAGGCAGGGCGAACCGCTCCCTCTTTCCTGCTGTGCCTGCAGCCCGCCCAGGTCCTGACATTTGTCATCACCACCCTTTGAGAGATCTGCCCTTCCTTCTGTCCTGAGTCGGGGACCAACCGTCCACACCCAAGATGCCGGCACATGCATGAATTGTAATTAATTCTTACTTAAAAACACACACACACACACACACACAATGAATGCAATGAATATATTTAAAAATGGTCCTCTACCAGTAATTAAATACCATAATAATGTGTTTTATCATGATTTATTTATTTAATGGTGGTGCTGGGGATTGAACCCAGGACCCCGTGCATGCGAAGCATGCACCCCACCGCTGGGCTAGACCCTCCCCGATACATGATTTTAATTCAGAGTGCGGACAGAGTCCAATAAACTAAGAATGTTGCCCCCATTCCTGTTCTACAAGGATCAAGCCACTGCAGCAGCCCCCGCCCTCCACGGCGCCCCCTGAGGGGGATTCTGGATGGAGGAAAATAAGACACTGGCCTCCAGGTCATTAACATGCACGTCTAAGAACAAAAGGCAATGAGCCCAGACTGGAGCATCTCTCCAAACACGGAAACGCACTGAAATCATTAACTGGAGACTGTTCTTTGCGACCAGTGGTAACCTTTCCATGTCTGAGTATGTGTTTTCCCAGCCCTTCTCCAAACTCCTCTGCATCCTGGCTCCTCCCTTCCCTCCTCTGAGCAGCTCCTCAAAGCTCATCCGAGAGGCTGTTGTCGCCCAGGCTGTAGGTTCTCAGGGAGACCCTCGAATAAAACTTAACGCGTAACTTTTAGCTTGCGCTTTGTCCTTCAGTCGACAAGAAGTGTGTCATCAGATGCTGGAAAACGCCTGATGGATCTACTTATTACTTACAACTTAGGTAAACTGATTTCTTGAAAATGTGCCAGCACATCTGACCGTCTCTTATGACTGGGTGACCGCGTCCTGTTAATTCTTATTTTGCAGTTGGGTTTGTCCGTTCGATAACGATGTGAGTTTAAAAAAACTAAAGCTGTAAACTGTTCTTAGAAACAACAAGCAGTACACATACGTATATTGAAAAAAATCATGGCTCTTTTTCTTGTTAAAAGGTGCATTTTTTTTTTTTTTTAGCCAAAGAAAGAAAAAAAAAGGAAAAAGATGGCGAATAATGAATTACAATTTGCTGGCTCTGCTGGAATGCAAACCCATTTCCATCCCTCCAAACCTTTAATAAAATCTCTAGTCCACATGCCGGTGTTGGAAAAAAAGATGTTTGATTAGAAGATAAAATATTAAGATCATTTTTACTTGCTTTGTTTTTCTTTTGGTTTTTGTAGCAAAGAATCACTTTGCAGGAGTTAAATCGCTCATGTCTTTTTGGAGCCACCATTTACTGTTCAGACACGTGATTCTGCAGGAAAACAATGACACACATGGTCCCGCAAGCAGTTTAGGGCGGCCTGTTTCCTGATGGACGATGGCAAATGCTTTAATAACCATTTCAGTACTTCTGATGACTTATAGCTGGGGGCTGACTGTCATTTTCCAAAGCAGTTGGTGAAACCACAGTGAAGTGTATTAAAATGTAACCAGAGAGGCCCCTGAAGAGGAGATCTGGCAACAGAGAGGAGCTGTGCCGCGTCCATGCAGCTCAGACCACACGGAACGTCCGGACTGGCCTCCCTGAGAGCCTGGAGCACAATGCATTTAAGGACTTGAGGGAGGGGAGAGATGGATAAGGGGCTGGATGAAAGGATGGATAACCTTCAGCCCGCATCAGCCTTCAAACCAGTCCGGCTGGGCACCCCTCCCTCCACCGCCGACCTCCCGGGGAGAAGCTGGGGTGCAGTTACTCAGAAGAACCCCCAACCCCGGGAAAAGGCACAAATAAATGGAAAGATGCCCTGTGTTTCTGGATTGGAAGGCTCAACATTGTTAAAATGTCCTTACTACTCAAAGCGATCTGCAGGCTGAAGGCAAGCCCTGAGCCAAGCTCCAATGGCAGGTTTTCGCAGGAGAACGCCACGATCCTAAAATGCATATGGAACCACGAAAAACCTGGGAGAGCCAACGCCATCTCGAGAAAGAGCAAAGCTGGGGGCGTCACACTGCCTGACTTCAAACCGTACTAAACATCCTCATCACAAGAAAAAAAAAAATTGTGTGGTGACGGATGTTTTTAACCGGTGTCAGTCTGTAATATACAGACGTGTCAAATCACGCCACGGTGTATTTACAACAGACACGGTGTTTGATGTCAACTGTGTCTCAATAAAAAATAAAACCGGACACTGGCAACCTGCTAAATGCCCCTCCCACAAAAATAAAGTCGTACGCAGTGCGATGAGACTTGTTTGCTGTTCTGTTTTTAAAGGACAGGCTGCATTTTCAGCATTTGGACAATCACGCATCCTGGTTGGCCTCAGTGTGTGAAAAAGCCAACCCTCGGGGCACCTCCAGTGGCACCTGGTTATAAAAGTCTCCTTTCTGTCAGTCCCTCCATGTGGATTTTAATCCGCCTTCGCGAGCGATTTAACCAGTTTGCTTTGGGAAGACAGCAGCCTGCCCTGGGAGTTGCAAAACACAGACACACGTTCACACAAGTCCCTTCAAAAGGAGAGCCTCCTGCTCCAACGTGAGTGTGGACTGGACGTGCTGACACGCTTTGACTGAATGCGATGTGAGTGACAGAGCGTGACTTCTACAGGCAGGGCGACATCCGCCGTGACTCCTTCTTGCATCACGCACCCTGCAGAGTCGAGTCCCGCGTTGTAAGGAGACCCAAGCAGGCGTGTGGAGGGCCTGACCCACAAGCCCACAGCAACAATCACTCCCACCTACGTGCACGGAGCATCTCTGGGTACCACACGTGACCCTGACCACCGAAAGCCGCAGCCTGGTCCCACCTGCTGCAGGACAGCACGCGCCCCCCCCCCCGGGGAGCTCTCTCCTCTCACCTCCGCTCTGCCCTCCCCACCCGGCCCCCAAACCCTCTCCAACCGGCCTCTCCCCCTGCAGAGTAAAGGAAGCAGCCCCAGAACCACGACGGAGGCCAGGCAGCATGCCCGGCACACCCTCCCCCAGAAGGAGCAGAGACACCCTTCGATGTCCTTGAACACACCTGCCCGCACACCCCACCCCCAGGCACTGAGCATCCTGAAGACACTGAGGAATTTAACGAGGCTCCCGCATCCCACTGCCTGGTGGCCTGGGAGGGGCCGAGCGGGCGGTTAGCTAAGGACCCCATTTCCAAGGACTTTTGAAAATTCCTAGCCTCGATGCTGCTGTGAAACGGGAAAGAAAGAAATCTAGAGATTGTCATGCTGAGTGAAGTAAGTCAGACAAATATCATAGGACATCACTCATATGTGGAATAAAAAAAATGATAAAAATTCTATTTGCAAACCCAAAACAGACTCCTGAGCATAGAAAACAAACCGTGGTTACCAAGCGGGAGAGGGTGGGGAGGCCTAAATGAGGGGCTGGGGTTAGCAGACACACGCTGCTGCACATGAAACAGGTAAACAACAAGGCCGTCCTGGGGAGCACAGGGAACCATGGTCAATTCTGTGCAGTAACACATAATGGAAAAGCATCTGAAAAGAAAACATAACACATGTGTATGTATGTGTACGGCTGGATCGCTTTGCTGTGCACCTGAAACTTAGCATCGTAAACCCACTACGGTTCAATACAATTTTTTTAATTAAAAAACAAATTTTTTTTAAAAAAGAAGTGAATCAGTGGGGGCTCCAGAAATCCAGACGTTGCCTGCTTTCTGCCTGTTTCTCTCGCTCTGCCTGAGGTCGCAAGTTTCAAACTGGTGGCAGGAGTCACGAGACCCAAGCATGGGGCCGGGGTCCAGTGGGGACGGGCCTGCAGCCTGCCTGGAACGTCTCAGACCCCGATGGAGTGATCTCAGGGGGACCAGCACATGGGGTGACGGGTGGGGACAGCAGGAGGCTGGCAGTCCTGCTCTGAGAGTGACAGAACACCGTCACGACGGACAGTGCACAGGGAAGGTCACTGCGTGGCTCCCTGGCCAAAGGCGAGGGGTCTGTAACCCGGGGCAGGTGGGTTAACCTCTCTGGGATTTGTGCCCGCCTCCCCCAAAGGATGACAATAACCATGTCTACGTGCAGGTCTGCTGAGGGGGCTCTCAGCACAGACGCCCCCACCCCAGATCCACAGACCAGCGCTGCCAGCACGCTGCGCGGCCAGGCCCCTTCCCCGACGGGGCACACGGACAATGTCCCTGCTCCCGCTGGCCCCAGGCCCGCTGCAGACACAGGACGGGCGTCTATGACCCCAGACCCAGCTGACGGGCCTTGCTCCTTCCTTCCTGCAGGACCACAGGTGTCACGGTTGGCCTCGGATTCACACGCGAAGCCCAGGGGACTGTCACGCCCGCCCAGGGTCCCGACACCGTGTCCTGAAGCTGAGCAAGACAGAGCGAGCCGACCAAGGTGACACCCGGCAGGGCTTTAAGCGACTCTGGCCTCTCCACGGGCCGCCCTCAGTGTCCCCTGGGGCCCTCTGGGGTGTGTCCGGCCTGCGGGCCACCCCACGGTGGTGGGACAGGCCCTGGGCGTCCCCCGCCCTCCCTCCACCCCCAGTGGCCCCTCCCAGGGCGCTCTGTCTCCACCTTCCGCCCCAGACACATCCATCCACGTTTCCACCCAGCTCCAAATCTAACCATCTCTTCCTCATCTCCCGGCTCCAAAGAGATGCCCCTTTGCAGTCAGGGCTGAAGCCCTCTCTTTATGTGGGTTTCAACTGGCCTTCAACGTCTTGGCTTCACCCGGGCCCCTCTGAACGCTCACCCCTGGGCTCGGAGGTGTCTGCAAACACTGAGGGTGGTCAGCTGCTAAGGGGGGCAAGAAAGGACGCCGTCAGGGCCACCACCCGGCTCTGCTGAGAAATTCTGCTCTAAGGTGTCCCACTGCCAGGCAAGACTGCTCATTTCCCTTCTAAGGAGCCACAGAGCTTTCCAATGCGGGGACCTCACCCACGTTCACTTCCATCCCCTGGTCATGAGCCTCGACTTCCATTTTAAAAGGAGACACAGTGCAGGACACAGAGCACGGCGGCCAGCGTGTGTCACCAACGTCACAAACACTCAGGCGCGGCGGTGACTCACGGTCTGGCATGCGCGACGTCCCTGGCTCGGTTTTCCCAGTGCTAACGCCGGGACCATGACAACAATACACCCCTCGCAGGGCCGCCCTTCTTAGAAATAAGTGGCTGTTTCCACTGCCCTGATCAGGGCGCGCACTTCATGAGTCAGAGCGTTTGGAAGAACAATGATAAATGCGTGTTTTTCCCCAAGCCTCGTTCCCAAGCTGATGCGACAGACCAGAATTTGAGGAAGACACTTTCGGGTTCACATGCAGAGAGCAGAGATGGAAAAGCATTTCATGCCCTTTCATAAAAGATAAAGAGACCGGAGACACGGTTGGACGCTGGCTGGAAAGCCCATCCTCCAAAACCAAAATCAACATCAAGGGACATGTCTGCTTTTGTGCACCTTGGGGACTGGGTGGGGTGCCAGGTGGCGGGTGACACCCCCCCCACCTCAGAATGAAGGAGCAAAGGACACAGAGAACGCAGTCCAGTGGAGGCTGGTACCCACCCTCCATCCTAGTCATGAGGGGACCAAGGATGACAAGGCAGCCGGTCCAAGTGGCAGAGGGCGCACTTGAAAACCTTGTCTTCCCACCTGCCCCACTTTGCACCCACACCCCCACCCCTGGAAACGACCGGACAGCCCAGATCACCCGCTGCTCACACGAAGCTCCCAGCCCTGCAACACGGGGACCCTCCTGCAGAGCCAGGGGCGGTCTCCCCCTTGCAATGACAAATAACGTGCAACCTGGTGAAAAAAATCTTTTTATCCCCAATGACCGGCCCCTTTTGCCCGCAGAAAATCAAGGAAAACAGGTTTTAATGCTAGGACTATGTAGCATTCTTAAAACACCCCCCACCCTAGCAGCTGAAGGAAAAAAAAAAAAAACGTGATGGGTGTGACACAGGCGTGCCGGGGAAGCCAGCTCCATTGACAAACGTGTCACCCGTGACTTGCCGGTCACCTGGTCGGCTAAAGTCTAAACGCTGACATGAGAGTCCTGGGTAATTTTAAACTCAGAAAATGGAAAGTCAACATCAAGACAGCATTCCAGGGGGAGGGGACAGCTCGGGGACAGAGCGCGTGCCTTGCAGGCAGGAGGCCCTGGGCCCCATCCTCAAGTGCCTCCATTTAGATAAATAAGTATAATCAATGACCAGTAAATAAGTAAACTTAATTACCACCCCGTGGAAAAAAAAAAACAAAAAAAAGAAGGAACATTCCAGAGCTGTAATTTCCACCCCCACCCCGGGTTGCCATTCAGAGGCTTCCCCGAAGGAGCAATGTCTGCCACAGGCCAGCAGTGAAGATGGAGACAGAAGAGGCATATTTTCCCCACTTTGCACGTGACCCTTCTCAGTTATAAGGGACAGGAGATGGTTCCACACATGGCAGGGAAACTTCAGAGAGCGGGATTAAGTTATTTTTCTGAGCGTGACGAAAAACAAGCTCAAAAAAGAAGGAAACAGGTGGAGGGGTGCTCTGCTGGCACAGAGCCTGGGGGTGGGGGCTCCGGGACCCCCCAGGGCCCCCCAGGTGGGCGCCAGGTGGATGGCGGTCATTTCCAGGTCCCCTGGCATCAGCTACACGACAGACCAGCGTCATCGGAGCCCATCAGGCGGAGGGGCTGCAAGTCAGCCACGAGGACCACTCCCATCGCCGCTCGCCCTCCTCCTGGCTCTGGGAGGCAGGGCTGCGGGTGTCACCCCAAGGAGGCCTGTGCAAGGTGCCCACCCACCCGCAGGGGAGGCAGGGAGGTCCGCCCCGCTCGCTGTGGCACTCACAGCTCGGACCCCGGTCCGGCCAAGGCCGCCCACAAGAAACCAGCAACCACGGGCCTGCTTCTGCATCGAGGGAGGGGAGCCCGTCTCGGGGGCAGAGCAGAGCTCGCGCTGTCATCAAACCTCTGGGCACAGGACACGGCGAGGTGAGCCACCCCCCGGGACAAAAGGGAGGCTCTGACACGTTTATTAATTCATAAGCCAGGATCGCGCTGAACTGGGGGAGAAGGACGTCTGCATTCGAGGCCCCGCGTTCACCCACAAACACACTGTCTGTGCTCAACACGAGCTCCCATCACACCCCGCTCACCTCTTCCAAACACACCCCCACCCCAAGCATCTCAGGCTTGTGTGTCTGGAGATGCGTCAGTCACCACGGTCACCATCAGGCAGGCGACGTCACGAATCTCCCGCCCAAGCAAGAAGCCAGACACATGCCCACGAGGGGACCGTTTCTGCAGAAAAAGGCCCTTGGTTCAGAAACAGCCCAGGGTCGCCACCTGCCACCCTGCGGACACCACACGGGCGGTTTTTGCAAAGAAGACTTTGGCAGCCGTGCCCCAGGCCTCTGCTCTGGGTGGTGCATGGAGAACGCAGCACGGGCCTGGGGGCTTCAGTCATGGGACAGCCCCACCCATCAGCCATGGAGAGAATCATTGCTGCCAACACTGCGGGGCCGCTGGGGGCCGGGGTCCCACCTCCCGGAGCAGGGCAGGTGGGAACATTATCCCGTCCGCTGGAAAACATCACTGCCCCAGAAGGCCAAACCGCTGACATGAGGTGAGGCGTTGCCAAAAGCATTCCTGGTGGAAAAACTCCTTTGGGCAAAATGTACAGCCAGCAAGGTGGCATTCCGAAAATGAGAAACGTTATGGTCAGTTAAAAAAAAACAAAAACAACAAAACGACAGAGGGAGCCGAAGAAAATACTTGAAATGGAAATCTTCAGTTTCAATGAGTTAACTGTTAACCATCATCACGTAAGAAGTGGTTCAGACACGGAGTCGGAGAGAGAAGGTTTTCAATTCTCCCCAAAACCAATTTCACGCGGTAAATATACGCAGCAAGATCGACGGACGGGGGGCAGACGGATGGAGACACTCTGGGCAAGGTGCCACTCTCGGTGGCAAGTGCAACTTGGTGTCTTTCCAGCCTCATGGCTTGTTTATTCAACCTTAGTGGGTTTTGTCCCCAGTGAACTGGGCTCCAGCCAACGAAACTATATTTAAGTCTCAAAAACCAGCCAAGGACCAGAAGCACACACTTCTGGTGGTTATCGCTCCCTCCCGAGCTATTTTTAAATTCAATTCCCGAAACGTCAGGTTTGGAAAAAAAAAAACAAACTGCCAAGGTCTGATGTGGCGACCTGAGGTTTTGCCAAGTGCTGGACGGACGTGAGGCTTAAATGTCACGTCGCGCCCACACGCACACCCGCCCAGACACACTCACCCTCGTGGTCCACCTTCCATCAAGGCGCCGAAGCTCGCTTTCTGGTCAAGCCTTTTGCACATCCCTGCGGAGTTAATACGCCTGGAATGTCTCTCTTTCGCTCCCTGATCAAAGGCGGAGTGGACCAGGGTACTGACCCCAGGACAAGCATCCTGCAGGGGTCCCCCCGTCCTCTCAGGCCAGCTCTCTCCCCAGCCCGCCCAGCTCTCCAGGCAGGAACCCCGATTTTTGTGCTACAGCCACCACAGGGACCAGGCTCGGGAGTCCTCCTCTGTCCCCACGTCTCCGGGCCGGTGACCATCCTGAACAAGGGCACACAGAAGAAACCTGCGGGGCCCTGATCTGCTCCAGACAAAGGCCGGGTGGACTCCAGCCCTGGGCACGGAGCTCCCCTGGATGGCACGTGGTGGGGGGACCCCATCTTCCCCACTTTGGACACACAGGGGGCCTGCCGTCCAGAGATGCCAGCTGCCCATGGGACTCAGTGTCACAGACCCGCAGCCACACTGTGGACCCTGCACCGGCTCTGGGGAAAGTGATCATGTGTTCCTTGCAGAGGTCAAGAGGATGCCAGGAGCCCCGTTTTGAAGAAACCCGGGGTCTCCCAGGATTCTGGAGGACAAGGAGGGGCACAGCCCCGTGACTTGTCCACCCGCCTTCGCTGAAGACCCTCCAGCTCTTACAGAGAGTCAGACCCACCAGAGCACCAGCGAAAGCTGGTTCAGGATGGACGGGGGACAGGGATGAATGGAGAGGCGGCACTGCACGCCCTCTGGGGTGCCGCTGGCCACCCCTGGTTATTCACCCTTCAATTAATGAGCACGAAAGAAAGCGAGAAACTCAGCGCTCAGAGGGTCCCTTTAATGTTGCACAAGTGACACCGGGAGCCAAATCTTCTTCCTGAGTCAGTATGCTTCCCACTAAGCCAGCCCGTCTGCCTCCGATGGGAGAAAGTCAGACAGGATTAAGGGCCGAGCACCAGGCGTTCCCAATCAGGGAAGGATTCCCCCCACGTGGCCCAGTGGGGGTGTGAGCATGTCCATGTGTGTCCACAGAGAGCCGCAGCCCACTGTCCTCCATCTGGGGGGAGAGCAATGAACCAGGCCCCCCGGTTTACCTGGCTCCTTTTGGGGGATGTGTGTCTGATTTTTTGAAAAGGGTTAAGGACTCCAGTGACCTTTCTGAAGCCATCAGTGTCTCTCAAAATGCCCTCACTTGCTTTGGGGGAAGTGGGGATTGGATCCTGCAAAAATGCTTGTGCCCAAAGCCTTCGTGATCCTGGAACTGGACTCACCAAATGGACCAAAATAAAGCACATCTGAGCCGTAGCTTGAAAAGCTTTCCTGGTTTTCCTTTTTTGAAATAGAAATGTTTTCGGATGTGGAATTTATCCTAATTGGACGTGGCCGGTAGAAGACACGGTCCTGGTAAGCAACAGCTCAGCATCTAATTAGGGGGGCCAGATAAAAGGGTGTGAAAACCCTTAAGGCGGCAGCGTGCCCCCCAAGCCGGGGAAGCGAGCATCCTGCCAGAAGTGTGGGACCATCCCTGAGACTGGCAGGAGGACCCGGAGATGCGGCTGGAGATGCAGCCCAGAGTACGTAGCAAAATCTAGTTTAGAATGAACACCGTTAGGACCTGAAGGCAATTACCGTCACGAGCTTGGCAGAAGAGCAAATGGAGCCACACGAAGTACAAGAGAGAAAGAAGTTTAACCCTAAGACTGGAAGAGACAGGCGGAAAATCAGGAACCATGGGAACAGGAAGGAGAAGTGATAAAGGACGACACGGCCGTGAACTCAGGTGCAGAAAGCCACGCAGGGGCTCTGAGCAGCAAACCCTTCGGTGACAGGGGAACTGAGGAAGCAAAGGGTAGAAGATGGGGGGGATTTAAATTACTCAATGCATAAAATCCACAGACCCCAGAAGTGAATGTAAACGAGGAGGGGAGGGGGTAGCCCAGGGGTGGAGCGCGTGGTTAGCATGCATGAGGTCCTGGGTTCAATCCCCAGCTCCTCCTCTAAGAATAAATAGTAAATAAATCTAAATCAGAACCACACGTTCCTATGTTTTAAGTTCGCACAGCTTCGCTCTAAACCCTGCTTTGGTATCAAATATTCCTGCTCGCTCTTTAAAACGTACAATCAGTTACAAATTGACACGTCACGGTACATTTAATAACACGGCACAAAAGGCCTAGAAAGCTACGCTGCTCACTGGCAGGTGGGCAGAGTCTGCAATCACTGCATCCTGAAGAATCACGGAAGCCGTGCTGGGCGCTCACAAATTAGGACTTCCTTCCCAGGTCCCAGGTTAAAGAGGCCACTGGACCCAGACCTGCAGGAGGGGTGTCACTCCGCCTGGGCCCGGTCCAATAATAATGCTCTGCCCTGCCAGGCCCCCGGGAAAGTCGCGCACAGAGGGACGGAGGAGGGCTTACAGGCTGCAGCTCCTGCAGGCAGGGGAAACCCAGCATTGCACAAACCTTCGCATCAAACATAGTCACACACGCGCTCCATCGCCCTTACACGACCATCGAGAAATATTTATAATGTTCTGGTGGGGAGGGTATAGCTCGGTGGTAAATGTGTGCTTAGTAGGCACGAGGTCCTGGGTTCAGTCACCAGTCCCGCCTCTAAACATAAATAAACCTGATTACCTCTCCCCACAAAATTAAAATAATTAAATTAAATTAAGTTTTAAAAGGGGGAAGGGTAGAGCTCAGTGGTAAAGTGTGTGCCTAGAATGCACGGGGTCCTGGGTTCAATCCCCCCATACCTCCACTAAAGAAAGAAAGAAAGAAAGAAAGAAAGAAAGAAAGAAAGGAAGGAAGGAAGAAAGAAAGAAAGAAAGAAAGAAAGAAACCTAATTACCACCCCTAAAAAAGAAAAAAATAAATAAACCACCCAAAGGAAATCTCTAAAAATTAAAAAAAATAATGAAAATAAAAATAAGATACTCTAAGATTACCTGATACACTGTAACCCAGAAACGCCCCACTCCTTGAAGGTAGTAGGAACAGCTAGAATTTCAAAAGTGTCAAAGCCCTGGGCCCACTTCCCACTCGCCATCAAACAATACCTGACTTTTACTCTTTATATTTTTTAATTAATTAATTAATTAATTTATTTATTTATTTTAATTTATTTACCATGTTGTGTTTGTTTCTGGTGTACAGCACAGTGATTCAGTTATATATAATATAAAATATATATATATAAAAGATATATAATACAATATACATAGAAGATATATGTAATATTATATATAATATATGTATATAAAATATACAAGATACATATAAAATATGTATAATATATGTATATGAGATATAATACATATAATATATGTATATAAGATACATAATGTATATAAGATATATAATATAAAATATGTATATAAGATGTATGTAATATGATTTATACGTAAGGTATATATAAGATATATATAAAATACACATATATAAGATATACGATATAAGCTATGTATATAAGATACATACAAGACATATAAGATATAACAAAATATATAACGTGTATAAGATACATAATGTATATAAGATACATAATGTATGTAAGATACATAACGTATATAAGACGTGTATATAATACAATGCATGCATATTCTTTCCCATTACAGCTTACTAGGAGCCATTATAATGTTTACATCTGTAAATGAGCTGCCGACACACAGCAGAGTGTAGAAGCCACATCTTACAGATACAGCTCCAACTAAATGGGAAGACTTTAATGTAACACATGATCACCCAGGCTGCCGCTTGTCAGGGTGTAGACACGCTCTCTGATGGGTGAGCCCAAAGCCTAGAAACCTTTAAGGCAAAGGCCCGGCAGCCTCACCCTGCCGTGGGGACCCGCACCTGCTGGCAGCCCCCTGGCTCCGCGCGCCCACGCGGGGAGCGAAGGGCAAGGCCGGGCTGGGCAGGGCCGCGGGCCTCCTGAGCCCAACCCTGTACCTGGAGGCGGGGCGGGGGGGGTTGTCAGGACTGGAGCAGCTCAAGTTACCCGCTTTGAAGACTATTTCAAAAACGACTTCTTCTTCTACTAACTTGATTCAAGACATAGAAACTGACGCGGAGAAATGCCTACAGGAAGCATGCGTTCCGGTGGGGCTGATCGGCAAGTGTCCACTGGTCTTTACGTAAACAGGCAGCCTGAAGGCGGCCAGAGAGCAAATGCACCAGCTGTTCAGACATTTCATGTCACATTTATTCTACAGAAATATGTGATTCCACCCTAGGAAAAAAATTTCCCGGTATCCCGCCCAACTGGCAACCTCCTGTCTCTTATGTACGCCGTCCGGCGGGGAAGTTAAGCCCGTGTCCATAAAAAACCAACCACTAGGATGATCTCACAAACGCTCACAGAACTGAAGCAAGCCAGTGAACTCGGCCTTAAACGGACTTAAAGATATTTCAAAACTTCACCCAAAGTAATTGCCTTTACTCGCAGTCTCGAATATTCAATCAGTGACGGTACCTCCACTGAGCTCTGACATCTCCGAAAAGTCGCATCAAGTCTGCCTTGTTACTTTTTGCATATGTCGTCCTTCCTGCAAGAAGGCTTTTCCCACTTTCCCAGACACTTTTAAGTTAGGCCTAAGTGTTCATTCTCATGGAATTACCGGTAAAAACACACAATTTCGATCCAACAAAAAAATGCAGACTTGTGTTCTCGACGAAGGTGACTAACCACCACGCATGTGGTCATTTATTCTGACACACGAGCGGGGAGTTTGCATCCGCCGATGCCTCTGGCCTTTCAGGAATTCTCAAGAAGGGCTGCTGGACACCTTGTTCTGGGACGCGAAATCTCCTTCATTCATTGTCCCCATCCAGCCCATTTTCATGCGACACACGACCAAGCGTTAGTTCCAGGGAGAGGCAATAACACCAAAGCCGTCCCATCTGTTGTTTCCTAGCGCGTGAGAAAGGGAGCGCTCACTGAGTGTAAGTTGACCGCCAATCACTGCAGCATCAGAGAAAAAAACAAATTTCCCTGGAGCGCTGCCTTATCCTCAGGCAACTACAGAAACAGGTCAGAGAAGAGGAAACTGTAATTTCAGGGGCGAACCCCCAGAACCCAACGGCCACCACTAACATCCCAGAGCGCCAGGAATTTCACGTCCACACCTCTCCTTCCCGTTAGACAAAACAACACACATAAATTACATAAAATATATATATATTTTAAAAAACCAAGACCATTTCTTTCCTCTGATATTTTCCTGATGCACCGAAAGGTACTAAAACAAACGTCAAATGGTAAAATAATTGGGAACAACAGAAATAAAAGAATATATCTACATGCTTGGACGAAGACGTTCAAACAGGCAGATCAGATGCGCCGGATGTGAGTGTGGGGAGTCAAAGGCGTTAATAAAAACAGTCTCAGTTTTGCCATCACAGCCACAGCGGAGTTTCCCCGGGGGACCCAGACGTGAAGGCCGACCAGAACTCTCCAAAGCGCTGTGAGCCAGACCTCTTCTCTTTATTTCCCTCTTGCTTACCTGGTACCACACTGGGAAGAGCGTCCGGGCCTTAGGACTGAACGTTACACGTCCACAATCAGATTCTTTTAAAGGATTTTACAAATGCTTTCTGGACACGATTTTGCTGGCCTCTTAAATAATTCTCTCTTCCCATATATATATTTATAAGCCACTAGTACCCGAATGATTCAGTTTCCGTAAATGGGCGCATTAAATTGGGCTCGTAAAGCGACCGATTTAAAGGTAATTCTATTTCACGTTTCCCTACGTCATCCGGGGATGCCCGCTACCCTGAAACGGGACTTCCCACCCACACTGATTTTCCTTTTGGGAGATTTGTTTGTTCAAAGGGAATTACATAACCGCCACTAAGCACCCTGCACAAAGGACAGAAAAAAAAAAGTTCTTTTTAACAATCTTCAGCTTCATGATTATTTGATTTGCTAACCTGGCTCATTTTTTCCTGGCATTAAAGGGAGAGTTTGGGGTGGGGGGAGCCTGTTTTGAAAATCTTTTGTGGACTTGGGCGACACCGCGGCCTGTGGGCACACCCGGGCAGGGTGAGTCAGTGGGACACACTCGCAAAGAAAAGAGATTAGTTGTCCCCAAGGCTGCCTCGTTGGAGACCAGTTGCTCCAGCGGAAAAGAGGGCCCATTTGGAAAGCAGGTGCAGGGCCCACCCCAGCCCCTCATTCCATTTGCAGGACTCATCACACACTTGCTCCAGGCCGGCGACAGGGTTCACAGGTCCTCGGTGCGCCCGGCGGAGCGCGCGACCCCGGAGCGCAGCGGCCACCAGGCCCGGCTGGGTTGTGCACGGTTCAAACCCCGGCTCAGTATCCGATTAAAGGGCAGGGCTGTTTTCCTCCTGGGAGGGAAGTTACTGTTTCTGGGAGTAAAATGTGAACGCGACATGGAATCCCCACACGCGAGGTGCGGGGATGGAAAACAGACACCGTGGAGGTCCGGGCACAGGTACCTCCAGGCGGGCAGGGATGGAAGCCCTGACTTTACTCCGATGCTGGGGTCCCCACCTCGGGCCCCGGCCCGTCCCGCCTGTCCACGGTGCGCGGGAACCCCGAAAAGCAAGCAGGACAGGAGGAAGAGGGGTCATGGAAACCTCCAGGCCAGTGCGCTCTCCCCAGCCCTCCCGAGCCCGCGGGACCCACGCGCCTCCGGGGTCCCGGAACCTGCTCCCTGCTGTCAATTTGCGGGGAAGGAAGAGCGGGCGGTGCGGCGCGGGACCGTGCCCGGTGCGCGGTGACAAGGCTGGAACGCGCCACCGGGCAGCAAGTCAGCAGCCGGGCTGGGCCCGGGTCTCCCTCCGCCTCCCCACCCTCCCCGGGGACACCCTCGCGGCTCGCTGCGGGTCCCGCACGCGCAAAGGGCTCCGGCCTCGGCCCGACACTGTTACCTGGGCGACGGCCCGGGCGCACAAAGGACACGGCCCCCTCCCCCCAGCTGGGCGCCGGGGCGGGGACGCCCCCGGCCCCGGAGCGCGCGGGGCGGGCGCGGGAGTCCCAGCCCAGCGAGGCCCGGGGGCCGCTTACCCGGTGGGCGGCTTGGCGGCCGAGGCGCGCGCCGCGTCCATGGAGCCGGCGGCCGGGGTGCGGGGCGCGGGCGGGGCTCGGGCCCGGCGGGTCAGGCGCTCGCTGCCGCCGCCGCCGCCCTCATTCGCTTTTTCCGCGCTGACCCATCGTCCTCGCTCGCGCGCCGGCGGAGGACAGCGGCGGGGCTGGGAGGACGGAAGGGGCTGGAACCGGCCCGGGCGGGCGGGCGGGCGCGCGGGGAGGGGCCGGCCGGCGCGGGGCGGGGGCGCCGGGAGCAAGGTGCGCCGCGTCCCCCCCCGCCCCCGCCCCCGCCCCGGGAGCGCCGCCCCCGCCGCCGCCGCGCCCAGCCCGGCCGGGCGGCGGCGCGCGTCCCGGGGGCGGGGGTGGCCTGGTGGCGCCCGGGCCCCGGGGGCGGTCCCCCGCCCGCCGCGGCGCCGCCGCCCGGCTTCTCGGCGGCCCTCGGCTCCGGGGAGGCCGTGCGCCCCTCTGCGGGCGGGGCGGGGGGTGGGGGTCCCCGGATCGCGGCGGCGGCGAGGAGCCGCGGAGCGGGGAGCCACCTGGCCTTGGAGGGGCCGGGCGAGGGCTAGGTGGGCGGGCCCGCGCCAGGACCGAGGTCGGGGACCGAGCAGGGAGCGAGCGGGGCCGCTCTGGCAGCCCCGCAGCCCCACAGAGCCTCCACCCGTGCCGCGGATCTCCGGGGCCGTGGGTCCCAAAGTGGGTCCCGGAGCAGCAGCACCTGGGGACTTGTTAGACATGCAGATTCGGGCCCCCTCTCGAATCGGAAACGGAAACAGCGCGGACTGGAGCCGGCCCAGCGATGCTACCGGGAGAGCCTGCTGGAAGCACGCTGCAGTTCGCCCAGCTCCCCGCGCTGCATTCCCGGGGGGCAGGCGTGCCCGCAGGGGCAGCCCAAGCCGGGACCCGGAGCGAGCCAGCCCGAGGCCCCGGGACTGCCCAGCTTCATCCCCACCGACCCGCCTCCCAGAAGCAACACAAGACAGTCTGACTTAGAAAAACGACTCTTCCATGGGGTAGGATACAAGGCGAGTAAGTGCGCCTGCAGAGAGATTGGCGCCGGAGGAGGTGCGCCTCCGGGTCCTGTCCTAGCACGATGTCCTGAGGCCTGCCTGCCCCCCCTCCCCCCCACACACACTGCTTCCAGCTTTCCCATTAACAAAGCAGGGAGACCAGTACAAGGTGCGAGTCTGCCGGGACCCGATGAAACCGGTTGCTCCCTCTGCGCATGGCCTCAGGGCCATGCGGCTCAGCCCCCTGGCCCTGCCCACCTCGGGCTTCCACCGGGGATGCTGTCCTGCAAGATTTCCCTCCTGCTCCAACCCAGCCTGCGCTCCCTGCTCAGATGCCACCTCCCCCGGGAAGCCCTCTGGGCTGTCTGTATGAAAGCATACACTTCGAACTGCTATGCTTGACCTGAGTTATTTTTCTTCTGAGTATCATTCTATTTGTATATAGGAAATATTTTTAATATAGATTTCTAACAAGAAACAGTTTGCATGTATTTAAATGTTTATATTTATAAAGAAGTGCTTCTATGTTTGTATGTATAAATAACCAAAATGTTGTTTATATATATATGTATATATGGACATATATATAATTTTTGTTTATATTTATATTATTGTATAAATAATTGTTGGGGGGAGGGTATAGCTCAAGTTGCAGGCTTAGCGTTCACAGGGTCCTCGGTTCAATCCGCAGTACCTCCTCTAAAAATAAAATAAAAGAAAAACAAAAATACCTCCCTGGCCAAAAAAGTTTAAAAAAATTGTGAGTGGATACATTTTTAATCAGTGGAATATAAATATATAAATACATAAGTATTCAGTTACATTTGCCCATGTCTTGTGACCTTCCTGGAACGTGATCTGTGTGAGTGTGGGGCCGTTGTACGCGTCACTGGACTCCCCAGCTTCTGGGACAGCACCTGGCAGGTGGAGGCGGTGCTCTGCAAATGAAGCGTGCACTGAATGAATGAATCTCTATGTCTTCTTCCCCCCTCTAGGTTCCCCTCCCAGGGTCTTGGGAGGCCCTCCTTGCTCTGGACATCACATGGGAAAGGGTGGCCTGGGAGGAGCCAGAGCCCAGAAGTGGACTAGGGACTGTGGCCCAGATCCCGCTGAGGTCATCGTCCACGGGTCACTGGTGGCTGGAGGGGCCGGGGAAGGTGGCAGGGGAATGTGGTGGGAGGAGGGGACGGGGTGGGGGGGTGCATGGAATAGGCCAGTGCTCCTAATGGAAGTGAGGCTCAGTAATGGTATCCCAGCGAGACAGTCAACCGTGAGAAAAGTAATTAGAAGGAGGCAGTGTGCCTCCCCCAGGCTGAGGTGCAAGTTACTCTCCTGGGATGAAGGCCTGGGAACCTCTGATTCCAGGAGGGCCACCAGACACCCCACACCCAGAATTGAACAGCCCCTCTGTCCGGGAGTGGGGTGGAGGCCGAGGAGTGGAAAGAGATGTCGCAGTGAGGCAGAGGGCGGGGTCGGGCTTGCCACCAGCAGGGTGGACGGAGCTCCCAAGGCTGTTGGAGGGGAGAGTTCCCAAGGGCCGGGCCTGGCGTCTCCTGGCTCAGCTGTGGAGGAGAGGCCCAGAGCCTGGGAGGCAGGGAGCCAATTTCTCTGTTTGCAACCTGAACTACTGGCCAGGAACCCCGTAGACCCACCCATCCCTGTAGACCCACCCACCCGAAACTGTGCCACTTGGCAGACACATTCGAGTACCTGCCACAGGCTATTGTGTGCGGAGTGGAGGCAGCTGACAGAGCCAGACCAGGGAAGCAGAAGCAACAGGAAGGGGCTTAGCTCTTCCAGACGGCGAGGGAGGCTGAGAACCCGCAGTCGGTGTGGGCTGAAAGGAGACGCCAGCAGGACACCCTCCTGGGTTTACTTACCGACCTTCTAAGGCAAAGGGCGCGGTTGCAAGCAAGGGTCTGAATTCCAGGGGAAGATGTTCCTCCTTGCTTCTTCCCTGCACACACTTTTACGTTTCCCTGCGTCAACTCGCCCATTTTTAGATATTAACTCACATTAACTGTTCTATTTGGGGTGTTGTAAATATCCAGGCAGGGACATGCTGATAAATCTTTAAAAGTGGCTCCAAAAAAAAAAAAATCTTAGTTTGCAGCATTTGCCAATTTTTTTGTGGTGGAAATGCTCCCACCTTGGCCTGTCTCAAGCCACCATCATGAGGTCGGGGCAGGCAGGATTAGAGGCTTGTGACCCTTCCCTGCAGCTGCCCTGTCTCGGCCTCCAATGTTTTGCGTGAAAGTTGAACATTGTCCCTGTCACCCCCCACCTGGAGCTCGGGAGCTTGGCCGAGCCCCAGCTCAAAGGCCTGCAGCTCCCTCGCCTCCAGGCCGGGTGGGTGTCTGGAGTGCCCGAGCTTCCTTCTGGCCACCTGCAGGGAGGGGTAGGGGACAAGAGACACGCAGGAAGGCACCCTCCCGTGGAGACAGATCTGCTGAGAGCAGGGCTGCTCAAACTTGAATACACGCAAGACACTTCTGGGGATCTTGTGTGTGTTTTTTTGTTTTAATATTTTTTTAAATTGAAGTATAGTCAGTTACAATGTGTCGATTTCCTGTGCACCGTGTCCCAGTCATGCAGATACATACACGCATTTCTTTTCATATTCTTTTTTCATTAAAGGTTATTACAAGATACTGAATACAGTTCCCTGTGCTGCACGGAAGAAACCTGTTTTGTATCTATTTTTATATACACAGTGATTAACTGTATTTTTCAAAGGTCAGCCGTCCAAGTTTGTGTACACATTTTTATTCCTCTTTCGTATGTACCTAGGAGTGGGATTGCTGGACCATATGGTGACCTGGCGTTCAACCCGACAAGAAACTGCCAGACGGTTTTCATAAAGGGGTTGCACCGTTTTCCAACCCCGCCAGCAACGTATGAAGGTTCCAGGTTCCCCACACCCCCCACAACGTGTGTTACTGTCCGTCTTTGACGACAACCATCCTGCTCAGTGGGAAGTGGTCTCTCGTCGCGGCTTTGATTTACAATAAGGCGGGAAGCCCCATGAAAAGACCGGCAGGGCCCCCAGGCAGGGCCGCTGCTCTCCTGCCGGCGCCACCCGGCTCCCTGGCCCAGAGGCTCTGTCTCACTTTCTGCCTCTAATGCGGCTACCTTACCCCTAAAGTTCTATTGGTTCCCTGAGCTCACTTCTGATTGGTCCACTTCCCTAACTTCTGATTGGTCCATTTGTAGTACTTCATTTGCATGAGCTCACTCCTGATTGGTTATTTCTCTCACTCCTGATTGGGCTATTTCTACAAAGCTTGTTCCTGGTTGGTCAACTTGTTATACTTTATTTGCATATGATGTTGCAAAGTGTAAACTGGCAGCCTATAAAGGCCTGTGTAAAGTTGGAGTTGGGGTCCACAACTTGGAGTGTTAATTTTTGTGCGCCTGCTGGCGTATTAGCCTGAGTTCTCCAACTCTGCCAGTGCTGTTTGGTCTGTCGCCCGGATCCAGATTGCTGTCACAACTGAGCCGTAACACGCTTTTCCACAGCAACGTTTCTGTGACGTTGAAGAACGTTTCGTGAGCTTTTCGGCTATGCTGTGTGTCTTTTTCGGAGACCTGTTATTCGAGTCCTTCGCCCGTTTTGAAAATTAGATTGTGTTTGTATTTTCGAGCTGTGAGAGTTCTGTATGTGTTCTCCACACAAGTCCCTTATCTTAAAGGTATGTGTGATTTGCAGTTATTTTCTCCCAGGCAGTGGGTTATTCTTTCGCTCTTGCCGGTGTCTTTTGAAGCACAAAATGTTGCATTTTTGATTAAGTTCCATTAACTTACTTATTTTTCTTGTATTGCTTGTGCCATATCTAAGAAATTATTGCCTAATCAAAGGTCTGTTTGTAGGGAATTGCAGTCTATTGACCATCCTTTAAAAAAAAAACGATTATAGTATATTTTTTAATAATTTATGGGTAATGCCAAGGGCAGAAAAAATTGGGAAATAGCTGTCAGGTGTCTTCAGGGACTTGTGCCCCCTCCTTCTGCAGCTTATTTTTCAACTGAGAGCTCTTAAAAATAGCTCTTTGGAGACTAGTCTGTTGCTCCTTCTCTGGGCTAGTTCCATCTGAATAAGCTACCAGACATCAAATCCAAGGCATGGAACCCACAAAGTGGTGTCAGGTATTAGCCACTGAGGGGGAAGTGGCAGGGGAGGGGTTCTCATGCCCGGGAGTCCTGAAGCCTCTGTCAAGGTCATACGTTCCCCCAACCCAGAGAGTCGCTCAGCAGAACAGAAGCCAGAACAGGAACCGAGATGGCTGAAACGGATGCCTGGTTCTGGGCTGTTCCTGGGTGAAGCCTTGGGTACACCGAGTCAAAATCACAGCTCTGTAGGCTGACTCAGCCCCCGTCCCCATCCCTGCCTGGTGTCTCTTGGACCCACCGCCAGCACTTCCCCACGGACTCTCTGCTTCTGTCTCATCTAGTAACCATAGACAAATACCTATAGATTGAATTATTAACCATATTTAAAGTCCACATTTAAGGACAGTTACCAGGAGCAAAGCACTGTGGTAAATTCCTTAATGCTAATTACAGGATTTTTTTTCCGACTGCACATACACCTTATATTGCATGTAAATACATATTTACAGTCTGCTGCACAATTTTTAGTTTCCATATATGTGCTAATAATTGTTTCTAAGAACAGATTAGAGATTTAGCTTTTTAAACATACGTAGTTATCAAAGGAATAAAGCCAACTACAAAATAAGAACAAAATGTGGTTTTCCGATCGTAAAGGACACTCAGATGTGCTTACAAGTATTCAAGAAATTAATCGTCTTAGTCACAAATGATAATTAGTTCATTTGTGTCATTATTATTACTGCTATTATTTTTTCGATTCTGCATATGGCATTTTTCTTTTAAAGTGTTTTAGGGATGAAGAAAAAAATTTAAAGAATTTGGAGAGTTAGTCAAGTCACCTACGGGGACACAGAACAAGGATTTGAGCCCAGGAAAGTTTACCCGAGAACCATTTTTCTCTGCCACTTTGCAAACACAAGGGCTTGAAATCTGTGCTTCACACCCAGGTCCCCTGCGAACCATTCAACACAGAGCAGTCGCCGTGTCTTGTGTTTGTCGGCAAATGTGTGCAGGACTCACCGCCAAGCAGCCCGTGGGGAGAACGTGTGGGTCTGACCAGCCTGCTCCGTTGTCATGAAACTTGTGTTTTCGTGTCCAGCTGTCCTAATTTGTTTCCTGGTGAGATCCATACCCAGGGCTGTTTTTGTTAAAGGGAAGCATCTCTTGGGCTCTTGGCCGAGACATTCAGCCCCTGAATTTATGTAAGTGCACCTCCCTGATCAGCCCTTACAAGGATTATGCAGTGGGGTTTAAGATTCCTTGCAGTGTTTTCTAGAAATATGAGCTCTTCAGGACATGCATCCTTGGAGGTTGGGCTGGAGAGGATTTTCTGACTTCTTAACAAAGTGTGTTCTGTCTTACGCACGATTTTGCCTTCGAGAACTTGGCAGGTTTTAAGCCAGGTGAACGAGCAGAACACGCTGGTTTACCAGTAAGAGAACCGCTCTCATTTCAGTCGCATTCCGTCCTGATGGCGTTCCTCAAACCAAAGCTGGGGTCAGCCGCGTCCCGTACCGTGTCACACTTTCCTGGGTGTTAAAAACTCTGTTACCAAGCACGGTCCAGCCAATGAAATATAATGACACTTCTGAATTTCAGGTTTCTGGGTTTGAATATTAGTGGTCTGTTGTGTCCACCTATGGCCTGCTTCTCAAGATGATTTCATCTTTTTAGTGTGTCTGTGGGCTGCTTTATTAAAGAGGAGAAAGAGGAAGGAGTGGTGGGTTCTGGATTCTTGCATTCCCAAACATTTGCTCCAGAGGCGGGCTTCCTGCTGGCACCAGCGCTGTGTTTACCTCCAGCCTGAGGCCAGTCTGGGTGGACAGGGGGAGCTGCCCGGGGTCACAGCTCCCGGGGAGCCTCCTGGAAGCCACTCATCCTAAGGGTGGAGGGGAACACACACAGGAGAAGCTCACGGAAAGGAGCAGCTGTGTCATCAGCAGGGTGGGGGGTTCTGAGCCTCACACAGTGTCACGCTGCAGACAGGGACGCGGCCCAGACCTCGGGGACACTTGTGACTCTAGCAGGTCTAAGAGGCAGGAGTGTCTGAGCTGCTGCGCTTTGAGATACAGGGTGAAGGAAGGTCGGGGCTGCAAGGTGACTGTCACACCAGCACTGAGAAGGGACAGAGCTGCAGGAGGGAGCCCAGAGTGAGGGCGGGGGGGGGGGGGTGCAGCACGGGGGCAGGACCACCACCCAATGTGCACAGCACGAGAGCACTCTCGGGGGAGTCCCCGAGCTCTAGATGGCTTGGAGTCTCTTAGGGGTCGTGGGATAGAGGCAGAGGGACATTGTCTTTTGTTCCAACTTCATTGAAATACCATTGACATCCAACACTGTGTAAGTTTAAGGTGTGCATCGAAGTGACTTGATGTATGCATACGTTGCAAAATGGTTACCACAATGAGGTCGGTTAACACATCTCTCACCTCACATCGTCACCATTTTTTATCTGTGTGATGAGAATTTTCCAGATCTCCTCTCTTGGTAATTGTCAAATATTCAATAAAGCATCATTAACTGTGGTCACCAGGCGGTATGGTCCACTCTCAGAACTTCTTCAGCCCATGCCTGGAAGATGCACTCTTTGACTACTTTCCTGTTTCCCCGCCACCCCTGGTGGTCGCCGGTCGGTTCTCCGTTTCTGCGACTCCATTTATAATAAATAAGGGAGATCATTACGGCATTGATATTTCTCTGTCTGACATACGTCACTTAGAACAATGCTCTCAAGCGTCGCCCATGTTGTATGATGCAAGATAGCGATCCAGTTTCACCCTTCTGCAGGCGGCTGTCCAGTTTCCCCAGTGCCATTTACATAGGACTCTGTCCTTTTGCCTTGCATATCCTTGGCCCCTTTGTCATAAATGAATTAACCATCTCCCTGTGGGTTTACTTCTGGGCCCTCAATTCTGCCCTACGCATGGAGCTGTGTGTCTGCTCTCACGCTAATGCCATACTGTTTTAATTGTTGTAGCTTTGTGATACTGTTTGAAATCAGCGAGCATGATGTTGAGAGCTTACTTCTTCTTTCTCAAGCTTGTTTTGGCTTTTCAGGGCCTTCGGTGGCTACAGACGAACTGTAGGATGGATTGTTCCATTTCTTTGGAGAACGGCACTGGGATTTTGATGGAGATTGCATTGAATCGTAGATTGCACTGAGCTGCATGCACATTTGAACAGTATCAACTCGTCTAGTCCATGAGCAAGGAATATCTTTCCAGTGATCTGTGTCTTCTTTCATTCATTAATGTCTTGCAGTTTTCAGTATACAAGCCTTTCATTTCCTTGGTTAAATTTATGGCTAGGCATTTTATTTTCTGTAGTGCAATGTTCAGTGGGATTGTTTGCCTAACTTCTCTTTCTGATCGTTTATTATTGGGTTAAAGAAACACCACAGGTTTTGTGTACTAATTTTGTAACCTGCAACGTTTTTACTGAATCCATTTATTAGTTGTAACCGTTTTGGGATGGAGTCTTTAGGGTTTTTGCTATACCGTATTATGTCATCTGCAAATAGAGACCTTTTTGCTTCGTTTCCAATTTGAATGTTCTGTTGTTGTTTTTGTTTGTTTTGCCTAATTACTCTGACTGTGCTGAATAACAGTGAGGGCAGAGGCGACCTTGTCTTGCTCCTGATCTTAGGGAGAATCCTTTTGGCTTTTCACCGCTGAGCATCATGTCAGCTGTAGGCTTACCATAGATGGCTTTTGCTACATGAGGTATGTTCCCTTTATACCAACTTTGTTGAGAGTTTTATCGTGAATGGGTGTTGAATTCTGTGGAACACTTCTTCTGTATCTATTGAAACAATTATGTGATTTTTACTATTTATTCTGTTAATGTTCTTTTTTCTATTGCAGGATCCAATCCAGGGTCCCACACTGCATTTATTTGCTACGTCACTGTAGCCTCTTCCAATGTGGTGGTGCCTCCATATTATGATAATTTTTTTTGGTGCAACGTCCCCCAATTCAGGTGTGTCTGGTGTTTTCTGATAACTCAATAAAGGCATTTTTGGCAAGAACACCATAGACTTCTAGAATTTTTAAGCTGATTGGTTCCTATGTGACATAACATTCTGAGCATTTTTTAAAAAGACGTATTAACTTATTTAACATCCGCCAAACCCTTACCTGAAGTAATGATTTACTCCCATTTTACAGATGAGAAAACTGGTGTGTTGAGTCACGGCCAGAGCTCACACCGTTCGCAGGGATGCCGTTGGGACCCGAGCCAACTGAAAGTTGTCAGTTCTCTCCTGTCCTTGAAAGTTAATCTCACTGTATGTGTTGCAACTAACGTGGAACTGAGCCTGGGACCGTGAAAAGTGGGGACGAAAGACGGGGCTATTCAACACTCCACCTTTTGCCCAGCAATTAATGGCTTGATTTTCCCTTACGTGCAAGAGACATTTGCATGGCAAACCAGTTAACATTCTGTTAAATATTGACCTAAACCCCAACAGGGCGTGTAGCTCACTTACAAAATCCCTTGAACAAGGAGTTATTTCCACGTAGGCCTGTTGGGTTGCAAGGGGGGGTGGATACACATTCCAGGCATGTCGGTGGCACGGGCCAGAGAGTACCTGGCATGGCCATCAATGCATCAGAGATGCTTGGAGCAATGGAACAGGTGTTCTTCGGTGGTTGGGCCCAGGCCCCGTATTGTTTGACATCTTGATCAACGACCTGGGTGAGACGGGATGGAAAGCATGCTTTGTACGTGTGCAGGGGACACAGAGCTTGGGAGACAGGCAGGGCCCCGGAGTAGAGAGTCATCATTTCAGCGAGGACCTTGGCCTGCCTGCACCGATGAGATGCCACGGGTGGAGAAGAGTCTTAGAGAAGGAAGGAATTATCAAGCAGGTGGTAAATAAAAGCCGGTCAGCTGACTGGGGCAGAGGTCAGAGCAGAGCAAAGATTGGCACCCGCGGGATGATGGCGGGGTGATGGCATGAGGTGTGGGCAACCTCACAGAGACAACGTGCCTCCAACAGAGTCCAGGGAGGGAGGAGGAAAGCTTGAGCTGTCTCTCTTGTGAGGGATGCCCACGCCGTAGCTGGCAGGTGCTGAATCCGGGGCACTCCCGGGTACAAAAGCCTTTGCATGCACCGCCTCCCATTTTTTGGTTTGTGCGAAACAGGCTTCCTTCAGCTTCCTGGACCGTCCCTGAGTTCCAAAGGGCAGATCCAAAGAGCCGCTAATCAGGGGAGTGAGAGAATGCAGAGACACGGGAGGAACAGTCCAAACAAAAGGTTAACTACGCGATGACCGTGAGCACGTAGGTCGCCCTCGGACCTCCAGGGACGCGGGGGTTGGTGGTGACCCCGCCCCATCACCTCACCACCAGCCAATCAGAGAACTGCACAAGGGGGTCACTTACGCTGTGATGTTCCCCCATCCTCTGAGCTTTATAAATGCTTCCTTAAAACCCATTAGGGATTTTTTTGTTTGTTTGGTTTTTTTTTCTTTGCTTCCTTTTAATGTACACAGAATACACAAACACATTAAAAACCCCAACATGACGCAAGAGAAGACACACAGATTTATATACAGGTAATTACAGACCTTTGCAAATCCAGGAAAAAAAAATGGCACCTCTGGTCAAAGGAACCGTCTCTTCCTGCTCCAACCTTGTCCCAAACCGAAGTGCTAAGGCGGCTGCAGGAGCCTTTGCAATTGCTTCTGGATGAAACTTAGCAGAAGGCTGGAATGACATCAAACACCACCCCCCAAAGCAAAACCAAGGTTCTGACTTTCTGGCCCTGGCTCTCACCCGAAGACCTCCCCCTTGGCAAGCTGACCCGCCAGGGATTTGCGAGTCTCAGGAAGAGTCAAGGGTTTGGAGCACCCGGCTGCCCTGCACGCCTTGCCTGGTGCCTGATAAGCCCTGCACCTTCCTCCACCTGCGGTCACAGACCGCAGACAACCTGGTGTCAGTGGACTGGCTTGACTGTGCATGGGTGAGCGGACCCAAGTTCGCTTCCATAACAATAGGGTGGAACATAAACACCAGGAGCAGGCAAAATAATACATCAATGAATTCTTAAAGGGCACAGAAAGTAAATGTCAATATAGATTTAAAAAAAAAGTGAATTATCAACATAGCCCGTGCAGAACGCAGTGTAAGTCCGGCAGACAGAGCTCTAAATAGGGGGAGTGGATGGCTCAGGGGTAGAACATGTGCTCAGCATGCACGAGGTCCTGGGTTCCATCCCCAGCACCTCCATTAAAAAAATTAAAAAAAAAATTCTAATTACCTCCCCCCACAAGGAGGAAAAAAAAAAAAGGATACCAAAGTCTTGTCCGTGCCATGAGGCAATCTTTACACCATATTCATCGTCTGTCCTTTGAATGTCAAACAAACTGGAAAACAAAAAATAAATATCTATATATTTATAGAAATAAGGTGTGTATACAGTGGGGATGTCTCTCCTGTAGTTTTTTGTTTTGCTGTAAGTCCCATCGCATGAAGTTCCCCCTTCCAAAGTCCTTCTTCGCCGATGGTTAGACTGAAAGCACATCTCAGCCTACGAGTGAGGTGACAGAAAACATGAAAACTAACTAACAAACTGGATTTGAGTAGCTTGAGAGCAGAAACGTTTTGACCCAGAACCCGGTGGGGAATTATCACGGCGGAACGGCCGATTTCCTTACCGTAATGGTTGATAAAGTCAGGAATGATGCTCCCTCACCTTCCCCATAAAGACTTGAAATTAAGATCAATTCTGATCTTTCTGGAGAGGCATGAAAGGGGCCTTCCGTGGCAGGAAGATTATATCTGAAGATCTGAAGGTCTCTGTGTGTTATTTGTCGGTCCTCTGAGTGTGTCACGTTGACCCGTGTGAACTCGTAGAGAGGATGACCCACGAGTAAAAAAAAAAAAAAAAAAAAAAAAAAATGAATGCGACAATGATTCTATGTATGTTCACGTATCGCTGAAAAATCGTGCTCTACACTGGAAATTGACACCCCATTGTAAACTGACTGTAACTCAATAAAATAAAGTTAAAAAAACAACAAAAACAAAATCCAAATAGTCCTTAGCCATCTGGGCCAGCGGAAAATGGAAATATTTCCCCAGATTCGGACAAAATAGACAGATCAGGATCTGAGAGTCCCTTCTGGATGCTGGATGTTGCTGGAGGGGGAGAGGCGGAGTGTGGGCAGCAGCTGGGGAGCAGGGCATCCACGGTGTTGGAAGGTCTGCAGAAGCCGCCTGTGCTCGGGGACCTGCCGTCTGACAGGTGTTGATGGTGTGCAAGCTGCTTGCGGTCCTCTGCGACACTCAGCTGGGATCGGATGGGGACGGGGACCATCCCAGGGGAGGCAAGGCTCAATCGAGGGGCGGGGCTCCAACCAGGGGTTCAAGCAGCTCCCCCTGAGGCGATCGGAGCCCACGGTTCTCCCTCATCTGCTGCACGTGTCAAGTTCACTCCCGAAGATTCTTTTTAGATGGAAACGCGGAAAGGTGCAACTGTCCTTACGTTGACAAAGGAGCCTTCCATCACGGTGCCCCTCCCTCACTCAGGTTTGCCATTCCCTATTCCTGAACCCCTGAGTTGAAAATAATGCAAGCATCGTTCTAGCAACAAGATTTCACCCTTCATCCTTACTCATTCCTGACTTGGGCATCGCTTCTCATTGCAGATTAAGCAGTTGCACGGTGGGGTTGTTACCAACGGCGTCTTACGCTTGCCTGTTCTTTTCAGATACACGGTCTTAAGGAAATGTGTGTCACTTGCAGTCATCTCGCTGTGAAAGCATCCACTGTGAATCTCTGAAGGCAGTTTTTATTTGACATACATACTTGTGAACAGGCACATGTCATACACTGTCTCTCTTCCTTTTGGGGAAGGGACTTGGAGGAGATAAGAGGGCAGGGGACCCCTGGCTCCGCTGGTCTGAAACATGGCGATTAAACTCCATTCCTCTCATGCATGTGCAGTGCAGGCACACGTCCAAAGAAAGGACGGGCAGATTTGATTGGATGGAAGTGGTTATTAATTAACCAGTTGCTTTCCCTGGATGGTAAGAGGAAAAAGAGAAACATTCCCTGAAGTGCATCCTTCCTCGTGTGCCTGGGACCATAAACGTGGACCCTGAAACTCCACCGGCTAAGCCCTTAAGCCAGAGACTCACGTTGAGACCCCGCAGAACAGGGAGCACACAGCACCCCGAGTGTCTCTTTCCGGACCCATCCGATGTTCTCATGACACCCAATATGGTCCGTCCAGGGGCAAGGCTGTTCACGTTTCACCCGAGCTACGATAACACCTTCCAAATGAGGGGAAGCCAGCAGGTTGTGCAGGTGTTGAGTTTCAATCCACGAGGAAGAGCATATGGGATCCCCGGTGTTGGGTTCGCCCGGGCATCCTTCCCCTTCCGGAAACTCGGATGTTCAGGGACCTGGATAGTAATTCCTTCTTCCAGGAGCAAATCTATCCCCAGGACGGGGCAGCCCCTCTTCTGGGGAACACGTGCAGAATGTAAGCTAAGTCGCATCTCCTGCAGTTTGGTGTTTAAACCTTGCTGGCCGTGCACGGTGGAAATGGGATTTAAGGCAACCGATCCGTGAAGGAACCGGGCTGCAGTTGCCTGTGAATTGTGAGCAGGGAAACAGAACCCAAGGGCAGGTGCTCTGTCGGCCGGACAGAGGCGCTGGCTTTGAAGTTTGCATTCTCCGGATTTGACGCGCAGCTTGCGGTGATCAGACACAGAAACCAGGGCACCATCACCTAAACTTCTGAAGCTCCCTCCCTGCCCCCGGGTCCGTGAAATGGAAATAAATGCTAATGAACACCTGATACAGCTGTTAGGGAGCAGGGAATTCTTGCAGACTGCGACTTGTCAAACTGCTCTCAGGAACTCAGTGCCTGACGAGCTGGGGCCTTCCTTGTGCGCGATGCAGCTGACCACTGAGGCTGACGTGGGCCTAAGCGGAACACGTGGAGGGAAGTGTCCCCCAGGGGAGGACCTGCCACAGTGCCCGTGGTCTCTGTGCAGGCCAGAGCTCCCGTGGATGCACGTGGTCATTTCAGGCTCCTTCCTGCTCGAGATCTTGGATCAGTTTGGAAACCAGCTCGAGAAAGCTTGGTGTCCAAACCCCACCCCGTGTGCTAACATTTTACAGCTTCTGTAGCTCCGGTCCCCAAAAGGGGGAACCGACTTGCCCAAGGTCATACTGCAAATTAGCACCAACCTTAATCAGAAATAGCACGGTGAATAGGATGGGGCTCGTGTGAGGTGTCCCCGATGGCTGATAGCAAAGCCCACACGTAATGGTGAGTCCACATGTTTACAGAAGCCACTGGAAGGAACGGACACGTCACGTGTGCAAGACGCCAGAACCTGCTCCCCTCCGCGCAGAGAGCGTTGATGCAAACGGCCTGCACTTTGGAGAGCCTGGGGAAGAGCGAGTCACAGGTCAGATTGGGGCAGGTTTCTCCAGCCCTGTGTGGAGGCGGCGGCGCCCTGAGCAGCGGGCTCGGGGTTCCAGGAGGAGGGGTGGCCCGAGGCCAGGGCAGCTCCACGGCCTTTGCTCGCAGAACCATCAGCCGCCTCTGCTTCCATTTTTCTGGTGAAGGTTTGTTGTCTGCGTAGACTTTCCAACAGGAGCAAAGATGCCTCACTGTTTCAGGAATCATTTCTTTGAATGTCGGGCTCATGTACACATGGCCCCTTGAAGACCTCGAGCTGAGATGACCCCACAACGGCCAAGGGACCTGGGGAGGCCACACTCAGCTGCCCGTCCGCCGCGTCCATCGGAACCACGGTGCCACCCGATTGCAGTCTGGTGCTCTTTGCGCTACCAGGGGGTGCCAGAGGTGGCATCCTCACCCCCCACTGCCCTCGGGGCGGCGCCCACCCCGCATGAGCCCGCATGGGGCCGCTTCAAGCCGAAGATGCTCTCCGGTCCCTCTCAGTGCTAATCCCACGAGATGAGGCCCAGTTGCTACCCCGACTTCCCTGCAGTACATGCCAGCCTCTCTGACATGCCTGAGTGGCCTGGACACGTGTGCCTGCTGGGTTTGTTTTTTTTTTTACGATTGCAATCTGAGGCCCAAGAAAATTTAAAAAAAAAAGGAAGGAGGAGTGAGGGGGAGGGGGAAGGAGGGGGAGGAGGAGTGAGGAGGAGGAGGAGGAGGAGGGAGGAGGAGGACTGAGGGAGGAGGCGGAGGGAGGGAGTAGGAGGACCAAGGAAGGAGGGGGAGGGAGGAGGAGTGAGGGAGGAGGAGGGGGAGGAGGAGGAGGAAGGAATTTAGAAACGGCCTCTGCCTGTGGCAGACCTGTACCATGAACTGCGTGCTCATTGGCACCCTACTGAGCGCTCAGGTCGTTACCGGGCAGCGCTCCACAGCCGACTGGGTGGCACGGACCCCAGAGGAGGTGTCTCTCCCTCCCAGGAGCAGCACGTGGGAAAACTTCGGAGTGTCTTCCACCCGCACTGGGTTAAGCAGGCATTTTCGGTCCCAGCCTGGAACGGGCTGCCTGGAAGCGTCTCCCATCCAAGTTTCCACGCGTCACCTGTTCGGCAGGTTTCACTCAGGTGGGGAAGTGGGGCCAAGACAGCCTTTATCCGTCAGCTCCAGCAGTTTCAGTTGACCTGTGTTCGTTTAGAGATTGCCACCTCGGGCCAACATCCAGGATTTCCTAATCGAATTAGAACTGGGTGTACAAGCTTTCCCCAAAGTATCAGATTTATTAAAAAAACAAAAAAAGCAAATGGTATTTGATCCACAAAGAGGAGCCTTCATTCTACCGCAAAGGGTAGAGCCATTAAAAAAGTAAGAAAATGCACAAAGGGAGAAGGAGGTAGGGAGGGGTCCAGCAACGTAATATTTGGCTGTAGTTTTTGCCGTTGGTTGAGACGAATGTCTTCATCTTGAGGAGTTGCCCCTTCAAGTTCCTCCTTTATATTAGCTTCCAGATTATTAACTCTGTTTATTAATGACCAACCACGTTGACTGAGTGCCTGCTATGTTCCAGAAACCCCAGGGGACACCAGGCTACATCATCCAGGACAGAACACCCATCACATTTACCGCATAAATTCTTTGTTTCACTCTACGACATGCCTTTTTTTAAAATTTTATTTTAATTTTTATTGTGTGGCAGGCATGCTGCCCAGGGCCCAGTTCTTAAATACACAGCTTTTGCAAATGTGCACAGAGATGTTATCTGACTCTGGGCTAAGATCTGGAACAGATACACTCCGAGAATTCTGGAAGCCTCTCCCCGTTCCCTCCCTAGCAATATACCAGGGGACACGCCCTGTATTCTGTGCATGTGGCTTCTTTTTGCTGCGAGATTCAACCATGGAGTTGTGTGTGCCCTTCGTTTATTCTTTGTTCTGCTCTGTGGTTTCTGTTCTATGAATACGTCACAATTTATTTACCTAGTCTACCTTTTAATTGAAGTCTAGTTGATCTGTTGTGTTGTGCTCATTTCTGGTGTGCAGCATAGTGATTCAGTCATACACATATATCTTCTTTTTCATTATAGGTTATTACAAGATATTGAATGGAATTCCCTGTGCTGTACAGTAGGACCTTGCTGTTTATCTATTTTATATATAATAGTGTGTATCTGCAAATCCCGAACTCCCAATTTGTCCCTTCCCACCTCCTTTACCCTCCGTAACCATATGTTTGTTTTCTATGCCTGTGAGTCTGTTTTTGTTTTGTACATAAATTCATTTGTCTCTTTTTTTTCAGATTCCACATATAAGTGATATCGTATGGTATTCGTCTTTCTCTGTCTTACTTCTCTTAGTATAATTATCTCTAAGTCTATCCATGTTGCTGCAAATGGCATTATTTAATCCTTTTTCATGGCTGAGTAGTATTCCATTGTATAAAAATACCACAGCTTCTTTACCCAGTCATCTGTTGATGGGCATTTAGGTTGTTTCCATGTCTTGGCTGTTGTAAATAGTGCTGCTGTGAACATTGGGGTGCAGGTGTCATTTTGAAGTAGGGTTCCTTCTGGATATATGCCCAGGAGTGGGATTCCTGGGTCATATGGTGAGTCTATTCCTAGTCTTTTGAGGAATCTCCAAACCGTTTTCCACAGTGGCTGCACCAAACTGCATTCCCACCAGCAGCTGGGAGGGTTCCCTTTTCTCCACAGCCTCTGCAGCATTTGTCATTCGTGGACTTTTGAAGGACGGGCATTCTGGCTGGTGTAGGGTGATACCTCCTTGTAGCTTTGATTTGCACTTCTTTATCTAGAATGTTCCTGATCCACCTTTGTCGTGGCTTCCATTTTCGGCGATCGTGAAGGAAGTGCTGTGCGTCCTTGTGCATGTGTGGACAGGCGCGTCGTGGATCTGAGTGTTTCCTCTGGGAGTCAAACTGCTGGACCACAGAGTCAGCTTGGGTTTGGGTAGGACGCTGTTGACAGCTTTCCCGAGTGGCTGCACCAACGTGCATCCCGTCCAGCGGAATCTGCGAGATCCAGGTGTACCTTCTTGCCAGTACTTGGCATCGTTAGTCTGTTCAATGGTAACCGTTCCGATGTGTTTACAGAGGAATCCGGCTATGGATTTAGCTGCACTTCCCCGATGACTCACACCCCTCGCAACCGCATAAGCGGATATTCTGGTTTCTACGCCTGACTCTCGGCAATTTAATTCATCTGAAATTCTCCTCCATCAAATCAATTTTGGATCCCAGGAACAGGTCAGTTTCTTCTTGAAAAGCTGAGGATGAGACAGATCCTGGAGGAGACAGTATTCCACGGGCCAGGTAAACCGAAGAGGCTGCACACAAGGGGCTGTGCACCGACCTCACGAGTGTAACTTTCCCTTTTCCAGAACGAACTCTGCTGTTGGATGTCTAACCTCTGAGCTCCATCCTCTCTTTGCCTCAATTCTGAACCTGGTGGTCCCTGGACACTGATCGGTGACTTCTGTGCATCCTCCTCTCCTACCGGGCCTCCCGACCACGTGCCCTCCCCTGTTCTACTGAAACAGCACATGTGAAATAAAACTGGAAAGCCATGTGGCCCAGGGGAAGTTCATTTCCAATTCTCAACGACCCTCACCTCACCGGTCATCTGATGGTGAATGCACTCTTTGCCATGTGCTCCATCTCCGTGATCCGTGATGCTGAGTGTCCAGATCTCCCGGCCCCCGACTACCCATTGATTCATTTCCTACACCTGCACTTGGGTCACTGTGAGGCCAAACCCTAACCCTAACCTGAACCCTAAACCTAACCCTTCCCCTACCCCTAAACCCTAACCCCTAACCCTAACCCTACCCCTAAACCGTAACCCTAAGCCCTAACCCTACCCCTACCCTTAAACCCTAAACCTACCCCAACCCCAAACCCAAACCCAACCCTAATCCTAACCCTTTATTCCCAGGCTCTGATGGCTTGAACTATGAAATAACATGTCTAGTTTTCAAGATGAAACCTGAATTAAAAAAAAATTGAGGATTAAGCAAATTTTAGTTTTTAGCCAAAATATATATGCGTGTCTAAACAAACAAAAAAAAAGTTTGCAAGCTGGAACCTCAGTGGCAGCCTTGTGGGGTGCGGGATGGGTGCCAACCAGCTGAACGCAGGGGCCCAGGACCCTCCTTGCCCCAGTCCAGGCAGCATCGCCTTTAATGAATTCATACGTTGGCATTCCAGGCAAGATTTCATTTGAAAATACACATTCTTTTCATTTGAGAATATATATTTTTCACTTGAAAATACATATTTTCTGCTAAATAGAGTTTTAAACGATTTTTCAACAAATAAAAGTTCTCAGTAATGGGGTTCATACGTTATCACACAAGTTGTCAACTCCAGAACAATGAATATATATATTCTGCAGAGCGTGCCTGCACAGAGATGCCGCATGACTACGTTTTTGTCTGTTTGATTCTTCCAATAAAAAGCAAATGAACAAAAATTGTGTTGGTCTAATAGTCTGGCTGGGACCTTTTGAGGATTTGCGAGAAAGGAAGGTATTCTCTACATAAAAAACACACGCCTGGTGGGGAAGATTTGGTCAAGGGGTGGAGCACATGCTTAGCATGCGTGAGGTCCTGGGTTCAATCTCCGGTAACTTCTCTAAAAAAGAAAAAAAAAGATTAAAAAATAAGTAAACCTAATTATCTCCCCCCTCCACAATAATTTAAAAAAATAATACAAAAATGCATGTCTCTTCGGCCGTTAGCATCCTATGAGAAATCACAGTGTCAGCGCAGACACGGTGTCCTGAGCAGAGCCTCCGTTGGGACGGAGGACATCACCATGTGCTTTTCTGGCTCGTTCCCCAAGAAAACATCCCGTGCCTCCCGCGTCCGTCCCCAGGTCCCTGAGAGGGTGTGCTGGCATTGGACCGCGCAGCTGGGAGAACAAATTCGTCCCTTCCTTCATCCCTGGGCTGGTCCCAAGGCACCGGCGGGCATGGTGATGGCTGGATGCTGCTGGACAATCTCTTGTCCCAGGAGCGTCCCATCCCTGTCCCCTGCCCTCGATCTTGGCCAGATCAGCCTCATCCTTTTACCCCTCCCTTCCTCCTTTCCCCACTCCTGTCTAATTTTCTTATCTTTTTTTCTAATTGCAAATCTAGCTGATTCACAACATTGTGATAATTTCAGGTGTACAGCCCAGTGATTCCGTATTTTTGCAGGTTACATCCCATCCAACGTGATCACAAGGTACAGGCCCGAATTCCCTGTGAAATAAACCCTCGTGGCTCCTCTCCTATAGCTAATGGTCCGCCCCCCGTGAACCCCACGCCCCTCAGGGGTCGCCCTCCCCTCCGGTAATGTGTGGGCATCCGGTTGCTCAAGGCTCCACGTGGCATCTGAGCTGGCAGCTCTCCTGCAAAAGCTGCTCCCTGCCCTCTGCTCCTCCTGTCCCTCCCGGTGGCCTGTGACCAGGTGCGCCGAGCTCCAAGGTGCGTCAGGGCCCCAGGAACGCCGCCCTGCCCTGTGTCCAGGACCCAGGGACTGTGCGCAGTCACCTGCGCCCTCCTTGGCATCCACAGACGCGCCCTTCAACTCCCGTGGATGTTTACCATTTAGGCAAACACAGTGAGTAAACATGGGGGGTCTGACTCATGGATGCAATGGCCTTTCCTCTTTTAAACGTTATCAGTTTCCAAATCTCCCTGCTTGTGGTGACGCCGCCACATGGGACATACATGAACCCCGGGTGGAGACAGCCCACGAGGCGCCACACGGCCTCCAGCGGGAAGAGCCCTAGGACGCCTGATTTTTCTAACCTAATAATAATGCATTATTTTATCAGATTTGCTTAAAACAGGGAAGCACTACTCTGTATTGCCCCCTGGTGGTGAATGGTTGCAAACGCAGCCACCTGGCACGTCCAGATCCGAATTTGTATTTAAAGTTCAAGGGTTTTATTCTGCACCTGGTGTTGACAACGCCCATCGCGCCTAACCTCGCGGCACCAGTGCGGATGTGAAGTCAGGATGCACACGAGGGTCGGGGACCGTTTGCTAACGGGCTCTCGCTGGCCTGTCCAAGCGGCCCCCGGCATGTGACTGTCACCTGCTCTGGGAGCTCAGCCTGGCCACACCGGTCCCTCCCGCCTCCCTGATGGCGCCAGGAGTGCCCTGGCCGCCTGCCTTTGCGTCGCCGCTCACAGTGCCGCATGTGTGTTCCTTCTCTTCCTTCCAGCTGCCTTCTCAGAGGCATCTTCTCCTTCAAGCATTTAAAATTGCACTTCCTAACCTCCCTCCCCAGTGTTGCATTTAAAATTGCACTTCCCAGTGTTGCTTTTTGCTCTGGCATGTTAGTAATGCATTTACTCATGGCGATGACCTGTGTCCACCCTCCCCGCCAGATTCACACGTTGAGGTCTGAACAGGACCGGACGAGGAGACAGGGGCTCCACAGAGATGACCAGGTAAAAACCAGGGCTCGTGCGGGCCCTGAGCCACCATGACCGGTGTCCTTGTAGGAAGGGGGACGTTGACACACACGTAGGGGACATGGGAGAAGATGGCTGTCTGCAAGCCGAGGGGAGTGTCCTCAGGGGAGCCCAGCCCTGCTGACTCCTTGAATCTCAGACTTTTGGGGTCCAGAATTCTGAGACAATATGTTTTTGTTGTTTAAGCCCTGTGGCTCTTTGTTACTGCTGTCCTGGCAAACCAACAGGCTTATTCATTACTTCTGTCACCCTCATAGGGTGTCAGCTCCGAGAAGCCAAGATTGAAATGGTTCCGATCAGCGCTGTGCGCCCCCCAGGACTGGAGCCCCCTGAGGTAGCAAGACAGACTCCATCAGTCTCTGCTGAGGAAGTGATCCAGCTCAAGTGTGAAAAGTTAACACTTCTCTCAGCCATCCACGGCTTTCTTAAAAATTACTTTTTAACTTACGTTTGTTAATTATTATCAAACTGTTCCATTATTATCTTAACGCAACACATGTAACTTAAACTGTATGTATCGTCCCATGGGAAAGCTGGAATGGGCCACCTCCTCATTATGGCCTCAGAAAGCGCTGCTCTAAATGAAGCCACAGGGTCAAAGAATTTGTCCACTATGACATTTCTAATTGACTTCTAAAAATTTTGTAATTTTAAAATAATTCTGAAATTTAAAATTAAATTTTGTGAGCGAATTTAAAATACCTTGAAATTGAAAATTCCGAATGGAATTTCAATTAAATTTTAAAATTTGAATTAACTTTTAATATTTGAATTAACTTTTCAAAATGATACGTCTTTTTATTTTATAATAAAAGTAATATGTTATCATTGTCTCAAGGTTTTAAAGTACAGACCAGTGAGGAAGTAGAGAAAATGAAAAATGGAAATTAAATGTGTCTGTAAATACATTATGACATGTTTCTATTTTAAGTTTTTAGTGTATAAGAATGAATAAACAACAGAGCTCTACTTAATTATGAATAAATAGATCTGTGCAATTTTTTTTGATGGGGGAGGAGGTAATCAGGTATATTTGTTTATTTTAATGGCGGTACCGGGCATTGAACCCAGGACCTCGTGCATCTAGGCACACACTCTGCCCCTGAGCTACACCCTCCCCCTGTGCAATAACCTTGAATGTCAACTATCCTCGCAAAAGGAGAGATGGAAAGAGAGTCCCCTTTATGATTTCCTCTATTTTTGCATGTTTAGGAATGTCCATGTTGAAAGTAAGACACAAGAAGAGAAAGAAAGAGATGTCTGGAAGGAGGGCGGCTGGATTGCGTGTGGGCAGCCCTGGGTGAATGTCAAGGCCTTGGTGGATGATGACATCTGCATCTGCTTGGACCTGTGGGGAGCAGGCAACTCCAGACGCCAGCTGCTCCTCCAGAACGCAGGTCACACCAGGCACAGCCCACCGGGGTGACACCGGTGAGGCCCACCTGGTGGGATCTCAGGGAGGCAGCCGGGTGCTTAAAGCATGGGGAGCACAGCATGAGGAGCCACTGACATCTAGTGGTCACGCAGGCAAACCACAGGCCTGGGGACCACAGAGCTCTGAAAGGTGGACCAGGGCAGGTCCAGTGGGACAGGCCCGCCTGCCGGGCTCCTCCCCTGGGATCCTGGTCTTCCAGGTCGAAGGCCCACTGAGAAGCACCACCTGCATCTGCGCATGAACCCCCTGTTCGGTCAGCGATGTTGAGTAATTTGTATATCCGAGTAGAAGTAATTCCTCAGGGGGCAATTCCGAAGCACCAGCAGATTATTTCTCCCTCCACTTTCCAATTCCAGTCTCATGGTCCCAGTAGGATGGCCTCAGTGACACTCAGTGTAACTTCCCGGAGCCCCTCTGCCCACCGCAGGGCCGGGCGGTGGTCTGGAGACTTAATTTTCCTTTGCCTCTTTATCTCTCCTGAGACCATGCATTCCTGCTACCCTGTCCGCTTTCCTAACTTCCCATTTTCCAGCCTCCAAAAACTGTCCCCTCCCCAATTATCCCCCCAATGGCCATTATCCTAGAGCCGCCCGGACATCGCGTCCTTACTGTTAACAAAACAATGAATCACCTGTGCACCCCAGAAGGCACCCAACTCAGCCAATGTCTGTAGTTATTACAACATTACAAACACAATTTTTCCTAGGAAACCCATCCACTCACGCATATGAAAATGTCCCCCTTGATTAGCTCTTTTCTACCTTCAAGTGTTAGCGTGGTGAGGCCTTCGTTGACCTGTTGACCTAAATCAGAGTTCCTACTAAATGCTCTGCTTCTATTCTATTTCCACGGAGCACTTAATTGTACCCAACAGTTGATTTAGGGCTGAAGATCTGCTCAGTTCACCCTGTAATCCAGTCTCCTCTGATAAATAGAAATCTTCATGTAAACAGATTTCTTTAAAAATCTTAAAACTATGGTCATAGGCAACCCCTGAATATTTTTTTTCTTTATTCTAAATAGCTGATGTAGCTTCAGGGCCTCTTAATAATTTGCGTCTTCCTCTGCTTCCACAGACATCTGTGCAGACCTCCTCATGGAGCGGTAGAATGGAATTTTCCATTATTACGTGCGTGATGTTCCTTCTCTGTGCTCTGCTTTTCCACAGGGTGCCAGAGAATGCCTGCTTCTCACTAAATTTCCACGTGTTGCCCCACCTTCTTTCCCAGATCCCGGGCGGTCAGGCAGGGCTGTGTGAATAATTCTGGCCAGTGGGCTGTTACCGGAATGATGTGTCTTTTCCAGGTCAAATCTTTAAAAGTTGATGCCTTTCTCTCAAGATCTATCTTGCTCTGCATTGGTGATGACCTCCAGAGGCCATGTGTTGAGACGGATGGTCAGTGATGTGCTGGTCAACGCTTAACAACTGGGGGGACAAAATCAGCACGCTTGGTGACATTTGCTAATTTCATGGTATCAGCACTCCTGCCAAGGCCAATTGCATTTTATCCTTGGTCCCTCTGTTCGCCAGTGGGCAACGTGCAGACTCCAAGTTCAAAGTCTTTATTATCTGTGTTTCTCTAGCTGTAGTGACCCAAGGTCCTACTTCATTAATGCAAAATACAAGTGAGTGATGCAACAGTTGGGTGTCAGCGAGGCTGCTGGTCGGGAGGGGGTGGGTGGAGAGCATGTGGCACTTTGAGCCATAATTTTTCCACTAAAAATTAGCCCTAGAAGCTTGGGGGATCTTTGGCTCCTCCACAGGAAGGGAAGAACGACACCAGAAAAACAAACTACAATATCAAGGTTTTATGTAGCTCTTCATGCAATGGATGAAATTTCCAATTTATTCCCTTTGGAAATGACCATATTCGTTCATTCATTCATTCATTCATTCATTCATTCATTCTATAACGTTTGTTGAACAATTGCCACGTGCCGGTACTGTTTTATGCTTGGGGATCCCAGGTGGCTGAGATCTCTTGTCTCAAGGATGTGGATTAGCAGGTAAATTAGCAAATAAGATAAGTTTAGATGCTGCTGGGTGCTGAACAGAAACCAAGCAAGAGGCTGCTGGGGAGAGTGGCCGGAGGGAGTCCGTATTGCCACATGGTTCTGGAGGCTAAAGTCCATGTTCAAGTTATTGGCTGAGCTGCTTTCTTCTAAGGACTGTGAAATAGAATTAGTTTCACGCCCTTTACCTGGCTTCTGATGGCTTGCTGGCCACCTTCGGTGTTCCTTGTCTTGCTAAAGCATCACCCTGTCTCTACCTTCATCTTCACCTGGTGCTCTGTGTGTGTGTATGTGTGCGTGTGTGTCATGTGTCCAAATTTCCCCTCTGTATAAGAACACAAGTCACATTGGATTACGGCCAAATTTAATGACACCATCTTTTTTTTTTTTTTTAATTGAAGTGCAGTCAGTTACAATGTGTCACTCTCTGGTGCACAGCACAATGTCCCAGTCATGCAGATACACACATATATTCATTCTCATATTCTTTTTCATTAAAGGTTATTACAAGATATTGAATATGCTTCCCAGTGCTATACAGAAGAAATTTGTTTTTTAAATCTATTTTTATATATAGTGGCTAACATCTGCAAGTCTCAAACTCCCAAATTTATCCCTTCCCACCCCCTTTCTCCCAGTAGCCAACCATAAGATTGTTTATATGCAAGTCTGTTTCTGTTTTGTAGATGAGGTCATTAGTGTCCTTTTTTTTCTTCTAATGACTTCATCTTAATTTAATTAGTTATAACTGCAAGGACCTTTTTTCCAAGTAAGGTTGCATTCTGAAGTCCTGGGGGTTAAGGCTTCCCTGTATGAGTTTTGGAGGAACTCAGTTCAACCTATGATGGGAAGTTAATGCAAATGGGCCTCATTTTGTGGTGAATGAAATGTTATAAAACTGGATTGCGGTGATGGTTGCACATCTTGAATTTGACACTCTAAATGGGGAAGTTTATGGTCATGCGAATTAGATACCAATAAAGCTGTTAACAATTATTTTTATTAGTGCCCCAAGGTGCTTTTGCTTTCGTGGTGTAATAAAACTTAGAAAAGATTTCAAGGATTGCCAAGTTCTTTTCCAGTGGAAAGTACTGACATTTATTGCGAGGTGACCCATCTTTCCTTGTACGGAAAGTGCTACTGATGGCATGGTTGGTTTTTGTGTTTTCATTGAAGTACGGTTGGTTTAAAATGTTTAAAAAAAAAAAGTGAAAAAACAAATGTGCACACGCTGATGGCTTCTCCATCCCCGGCAGAACTCACATTCGCATCCATGTTTTGGAGGTTGAAGCCTTATGGTTTTCCACTCTAATGCCTTGCCTTTTATGGTTGGAAAATAAACCAGCCACCTTTTGAAAACTGAGGGGAAGTGTGGTTTAGCAGACGTGTCCTGGGACTGGACAGCGACTGTCCCTTAATTGTCAGAGGTCAGCATTCCGGTATTAGTTTAAAATCCTATGAGGATCAGAAGCCTGTGTTTCCTTGATCTCATACACTTCGTCATAGTCCGTCAAGTTTGCCGCCATGTGTTTTGATGTCCTGGAGAAAGACCGCTGGCTTAGGAGGTCCATGTCCCCCCGATTGGCCGCCGCCACGTGCGCATCCCATGACCTCTCGTTGCCTTGGTGACCACTGCGGTCTGGTCCAGCGTTGGCAACCGGTCACGGGCCAGTTCACAAGCATCGCCCCTGTGGGCCCATGTCCTCCGGACCTTTCTGGGGGAGCTGGCACTCTCATGTGTCACCTGGTGTCCCCAGGCGGGAGTGTCCCGACATCCCTGCCACATGGCTGCCCGTCCGCCATCTGTCACCTTCTTCTCCGTGGCGAATTGAGTCTCAGCACCGAGTCCTTTCACGGCTACGGGGTGCAGGAGCGATTCTTGTCACCTGCCAGTGCCTGTAGCCACTGGGTGTCACTGCTGGACCACAGAAAGCCTGGGATCCCTTCCCCAGACCTGCACACGGCGCAATTATGGCTTCAAACACTGTCCCACTTGTTAATGCGTAACCCCTTGTTCAACAAAAATATCCTTTTCTAAACCACCGGGACTGGACGTCTGATGGTACTAAGGATGCTCTGGTGGAGCTTGGCTCAGGCTCTGCTGGACTGTGGCTCTTCCCGCAGAGGCCATTATTCAGACAGAACCTTAAGAAGGATTAATCTTTTCTTCTCTGGAGTGGGTAAACAGATTGGGGATTACAGTGGTTCCTCATCTCTATTTTTCAGGTCTTCTAAGACATCCTGAGGGACCTACTTAACTCTGGGGGCTTAAAAATGAACGGATTTAAAGCAGCGGAAAATAAAATGATTCTTAAGTGACGTCCACTGATAATCCTTAATTAATGAATTTTTTTAATTGTTACTTCTCCTCTGTTTTCTGGAAAGCTGTTGTGAGAAACGGAACCTCATTCCAGGCATGGGTGGTGTGTGCATGCTGCAGTCTGGGGTTGGGTTACCCCCGAAGGAAGAGAGGGGACGAGAGAGGAGGAGGCAGCACTGACACCCCGGAGGTGTAGCATCCTGAAAGCATCCACTTAAATCTAGCACCAGGCGTGCAGAGACCCACCCTTAACACAGAGATTCTCAGAGCGTATGCTTTATCCCTCTGGTTCCATCACGGTCCTTTTAGATCGTGTTTTACTGAAATAAAATATGAGAAAAAATTCTCACGTGCATTAAAAACAAAAGAACATCCTACTTATCAAGCACGCATCTTGCAAACCTTCTCATCCAAAGCCAGAGGCACTGGTTTTTCTCCACTTTCAACGTGGGCACACCCTGAAGAAGACGTGGACCAGGAAACGCATGTTGAAAAATGTGCTTTCAGGTGGGAATGTGTCATTTTATAAAAAGAGGTTTGGGGACTTACGCAGAGGCCGGGGCAAAGAAAACCCACTTGCTTTTATTATTCTCATTTTAATATGTTCCGATGGGAAAATGAGGGTGTAAATTGATAACCGTGTGGTTTATGAACACACGCGGTAGGCAGGCATTGTGGACGATTTTGCAGGGCGATATTTTGTGAGAGCCCAGAGGGGAAACTCTCCTTGGTCCGAGTGTCAGCATCCGTCATCTTCCGTGTGACAGACTCTGGGCATCCTCTCCTGTGTCCCTCCTCATCCCCAAGGAGAGGCACCAAGGGCGTGCGGGAAGATGGCCACGTATCTGGCCACTTGGGGCCACAGCACCGTGGGGTGTGAAACCTCTCTTTTCTGTCTCACTTTTGGCACTGAAATTCCAACCTGCATTTTCTCATTGACTAAGGAAATCATCGCTGGCTGTGTTAGGTCCCTTCTAACCCAAGGGGTTGGAGTATAAACAGCCCAGGACACCCCAGAATGATGGTGCATGTGGAGGGCGTCATCCGCGGACACACAGCCGTTCAGGGGATGATGGCTTTGTTGTGCTTGGGTCTCCGAGGGCGAGACTGACTTCCCTGAGTGTGGAGAGGGGTGGGAGGTCCAGAAGGACTCAAACGAGGCAGGAAGAGTTAAACTGGACCCTGAGGGAAGGCTAGGACGCGCTGGATGGAAAGGAGGGCAGACAGATCAGGGCTGCAGTTTGAACCTCCAACCCCAGCAGTGACAAAAGGATTTGCTCAGCGTTTTCCTAGTAGGGTCATGTGCTAGGGCGGCTGGAAGTCCTGGGGCTCAGGAGTGCGGGGGCCACAGGCGTGAGGATGCTAGCGGGAGGAGGCCACCACTGGAGAAGTCAAAGGGGCGGGGACACCTGTCAACGTCCCACTTCACCGATGGGACGCAGCCTGGGAGAAGTTCCCAAACTTGCCCACAGCCGTTGGGCGAATAATAGGAGACTTCCTGAAAAATCTGGAGCAGTCAGGATCTTTCTGAAGAGCTCCAGGTTTTCTCCCTGGCTTTCATGACCTCTTGGTCCACTCTGAGTCTACGTTGAAATTTGGGTCTATGTGGTTACTGCCACCCACTTGACTGCATGAGGGGGACCAGCCTTGTAGTATGTGGCTTCTGTGGTCCCTGCTGGCTTTGGACACTTTTCCCTCCTGTGGGGGGTCCCTAGCTGTTTGCATTTCCGCAACTGAGGTGACAGGTGTCAGTCAGAAGATTGCAGTCAGCCTTGGAGCTGGAACCAGCTTGACCTGAACTCCAGCACTGAACCCAAGTGCCAGGAAGAGAGCGGACAGTCATCTGAGTGATGGAGGTGCCTTGTTGCGTGGTTCTGCGAGCCGGCCTGGGGCAACAATGCGGAGGGGAACCCTGGTGACACTGCAGCATGGGACGTGGCCTCCGGGGTGGAGCCAGCACTGGCTCTCTGGTCCCGCGTCACAGCACACAAGAGGGGCCCACCGCTCCCCTCACCAGCATCTGCTTCTGGAACAAATCCAGCACTATAAGAGCCAGGCATTGATCTAAGAGTCTGCCAGCCAGGCGCCCGTGACATTTGGCTGCCAGTGTGTTCGGCTTGGTCCCCAAGCAAACTTTTAGTGAACTGGAAAGAAGCTGGAGTAATTGATAATATTTAGGAATTTGGGGCTTTGATGTAGTAATTAATTCTAATCCTTCCCCCCGTTTTTTTTCTTGAAAAACTGGCTGATCTGAGCACCCTGGATGTGAAGACAGCTTCATCTTGGAGCCAGGAGCCCCGCCTGGAGACGCGAGGCTGGTCTGAGCCATGGCCGGCTGTCTCGGCTGGACCAGCGCTCCGGCTGCCGCCGCCTCCAGGCAGAAGGCCTCTGCTTCCCCCTCGGCTCCGTCCTTCCCGGGACCCTCCTTGCAGCGCAGGAGGCTGACTCCCGGCTTCCCTCCAAATAAGATGTCAATGAGAGTAATTGCTTTTTTAAATTAAGGGCTCCATTCTTTCCAGCAGGTCACAATCAATTTTTCCCTAGGCTGCTGGAATATCACGTGAAGGAGACTCCAGGCTGAACAGGAGAACCGAGATGGGTAAGGAAATAAAGCACCCTGAGCCAGCGTAGATAGAATCACTTACGCAGGTAGGAAGAAAGCAGAAAGATGTACTTCAAAGGGTGCGACCAAGATCGGTTTCCAACTGAAGACCATTTTGTGTCGTTTGTGTGTGGTTGGAAGTGCCCCCACGGCCCAGGAGGTACACGCCATCGAGGAACACTTGCCCTTCTGCGTTGCGCGTTCAGCTTCTGCAAAACAGACTTGACACGTGCAGCCTGCCTCCCTCCTACCAGATTGGGAGGAGGACCTCCTTCAGGGCACCCTCCCCCCCGGGAGACGTGGGCCGGACTCCTGGCCTCTGTGTGTCGGTCGGGAGTGTCCCCGGGTCCCTGGACCGAGCCACTGCTGTCCTGGTGCCACAGACTGGGCGTCTTAAACAGCAGACATGTATTTCCTCCCAGTCCTGAGGCTGGACGTCAGCGATCAAGGTGTGGGCAGGTCTTGTTTTCCCTGAGGCCTCGCTCCTTGGCCAGCAGGCGGCCGTCTGCTCCCTGTGTCCTCTGCGGCCACCCCTCTGCAAGTGTCTGTGTGCTCAGTTCCTCTGCTTAAAAAAAATCATCGGTCAGGTTGGACGAGGACCCACTGCGAAGACCTCAGTCTAACTTAATGACCTCTTCAAAGGTCCCAAGTCCACAATCTGAGGTACTGGGGGTAGGGCGTTGGCCTCAGCCTTTGGGGGACACAACTGGCCCGTAGCAGTGCTCAGCTGAGTGGTTCATTTCTGAAGGCAGCTCCCCACACTCTGGAGTAGGGCATGGAAAATATTACTGTGCGAGGAGTTCTACTGAAACACCCCGTGGTTCCCCTTCCAGGACAAGAAGGAAGGTGACAGAGTGGAAATCAGGTGTCTGCGGGGCTGCACCTCACTGCAAACACTGCGGACCAGCAGGTGTTATAAAAACAGCCCTGGAGAAACCGGCCCCCACGCTGCGCTCTTCGCAAGGCCCTGGATCACGCAGAGCTGAGGACAACGTGCACCCTGTTTCCATGGTGCGTTAATTGCGTAGTGCAAGATGAGAGCCTTGTTCATGACAACAAATCATAGTAGGAGTGAGCAGGAGTTAAAAAAAATCTTCTGGTGGGCTAAAAAAAAAAAAAAGAAAGAAAAAGAAAAAGAAGAAAAAGACAGAGAGAGAGAGAGAGAGAGACAAGTTCTCTTTGGCACATTAGGAGATTTTCATTGGAGAAAAAAGGAGCCTTTGTGATGAGTGCTGGGCAAGGCAAGGTGCAGTTAGCATAGGACAGGGGGTGACAGGGAGTTCTTTGAGGTGTGTCAACTGAAAAAATGCACAGCCTGCAAGCTGAGAATTATGTTTTGTTTGATGGTCTTTCTGAGGACGTAAGCCCGGGAGCCAGCCTCTCGGATGTCCACTGGGACTTCTCTGAAGAGGCAGGGGAGGAGCCAGGATATATAGGAGATGTAGTCGGACATGAAGCGATGCCTGTTAATTAATGAAAACCAGGCATCTCAAGTTAAGGAACTTACTGCTTTCCTATGTAAGGGAAGGTCAAAGGTTTGGACCCCTTGAAACCATTCCTTCGATGTGCACCTGAGCTCTCCAGGGCCGGTGTCCTGTCCCTCCACATCCTGAGTCCCCCGGGGGGCCCCGTTGGGGGTGGCTTGACGGCTGCAGTATCCTTTGTTTGCTGATACGGCAGGTGACATTTTCCATCTTCATTGCTTTTCATTCATGAGGTCCGTCCCCGTGGTGGCCTGTCTCCGCAGAGCCCTGAAATCTGCAGGCGTGTCCTTTTGGAGGGCCCCCGAAGACGGGGGGGGGCTCTCTGACCTTCTTTGTGCTTATTTTAAGCCCTGATGGGTAGGGGGCCCTCTCTGCTATGGTTTCCCTGGACCCGGCATTCACATGCACACCGCTGTCCAGGTCCATTAGCGCTCAGGCCCCAGCGCTCCGCCGAGGATTGAATCAGATCGTGGAATTTTATAGTGCCGGCCCTGAGGCTTTTAGTCAAAAGTGCTCTTGGTTAACTGGGTTTTGCTTTAAAGGTCAGTGAATAAAACTTTTCAGTTTAGTGCTCTGGCTGCAAAGTCCACCCTCCTTCCTGTGCATTCTCGCTGTGGGATGACACCCTCCCCTTCCGATGGTTCCTACAGGCAGAGGAGGCTGTCTCTGCTGGTGTCTCCAGATTCACTGCTGGTTTATTTAAGCGTCTTCTTGAAGAACTCTTAGCTTATCAAGAGAATATTTCAAAGAAAGACCTAGGGGAAAGGGGGTGGGAAGGGATAAACTGGGAGTTTGAGATTTGCAGATACTGACAGGTATATATAAATTAGATAAACAAGTTCACACTGTAGAGCACAGGGAAATACATTCAAGATCTTGTAGTAGCTCACGGTGAAAAAGAACATGAAAATGAATATATGTATGTTCCTGTATGACTGAATCACTATGCTGTGCACCAGAGATTGACACCACATTGTAAACTGACTATAACTCAATTAAAATATGTTAAGAAAGAAGACGTTTTTAAAAAAAGATGATGATTATTTATACTATACCTATTTGAACAAAAGACTTGAGGCTTACAATGGAATATTACTAAGTAGTGAAAAAGAAGGATTCTTCGCAACGTGCAACAAATTGGAGGATGTTATACTTAGTGAGATGAGTCAGACAGAGAAAGACAAATGCTGTATGTTACCAGTTACATGATGAATTTATGTAACAAAAAGGAAATAGACTCAGATGTAGAGAGTGGACCCCGGAGAGGGCAAGAGAGGGGTATGGGATTAAGAGATATGATCTATTATGTATAAAATAAATCAGCTACAAGGTTATATTGTGCAGCACAGAGAATATGGCCAAGATTTTATAATAACTTCAAAGTGGAGCATAACCTTTAAAAATTGTGAATTACTATGTTGTACACCTGTAACTTACATACTATTGTAGCTCAGCTATATCTTAATAAAAAGCAGAGAAAAAGAAAAGAAAAAAAGAGGAAAAAAAAAGACTTGAGGCAAATTATAAGAAAGAAATGGTTACCTTAGGAAGAAAAAAGGCAAATGTGTATTTGGAAGGAGACCCCTGGGGAGAGGCCTCGGCAGGGGAGAGAGAGGCTTGAACGCCACGGGCGCTCAGCTCTGCATTTCCTGCAATTTATGTAAAGGCGGAGGCGTAAAGGAGGTGGCGACGCTCATGTCTCATGAAGTGAAGTTATAAAGGATGTTAGAAGTGTTGCAGAATACCTCGCTTAGGCTCAGGGCAGTTTTTCTTTCTTAAAGACTTTAGTATTATTAATTACTATTATTATTAATAATAATTATTATTATTTTAAATTTAAAAGTGTTATTTAATTAATTATATAATTTAAATTTTGTTGGAGGCGGAGTTAGGTTTCTCTATTTCTTTTAATGGAGGGACTGGGGATTGAACCCCAGACCTCGTGTGTGCTGGGCGCGACCTCTACCGCTGAGCCCTCCCCTCCCCGCTTCCTTCTTAAAGACGTTAGATAAGACCGTCTGAGCCACAGAGCAATCACATTTTAAGAGAGATGTTTTAACAATACAAGAAATCTTTTCTTTTTTTTTCCCTGCTAGCATCTTTAATCTTAAAAAGAATTGGAGAGAGGACTTCCGGCCGTTGGTCTGGTACATAAGGTGCCAGAAGTCACCACTCTTTCTCAGCAACCAAATAAAAAGCTGAACAAACTGAAATACTAACTGATCTGTCGGGGAAATGGGGTCACAGGCCAGCTGCTGTCCCCCGACCTGGGGAGGCCGACGGGTGGGGACAGAGAATCCCAACGCAGCAGGGCTGACGCGTCCCCAGGAAGCAGTGCCGGGGCAGGGACACCTCACGGGTACCTGACGGACGGCTGGAGGCCCAGCGTGGACAGTCTGAGAGCTAAAAATCCCGCAGGGGGGAGACCCTGAAACTCCTCTAAGAAATAAAATTTGTCCATTAGGAAAGCACGGAGTTGAGGGCCAATGCCGAATGCGTCGTGATAGTAGCAGGAGAGTCACGCGGGCCTGTGTGAGTGTGTTTGCACTTGGAGGAGGATCAGCCAGCACACGTGGGACGTGTGGCTTTCCGTGGCCCCCAGGAATTCAGGGACAAAAAAAGAGGATTTTCAGGATGCAATGGTTGGCTAGCTCAGCCTCTCCCTCCCAGAACCGTTTGTCTCTGCCAGCGTTAATTTTCTTTCCTTCCTTCCTTTCTCCCTTTCTTTTTCTTTCTTTCTCTCTTTCTTTCTTTTCTTTCTTTCTTTCTTTTCTTTCTTTCTTTCTTTTCTTTCTTTCTTTCTTTCTTTCTTTCTTTCTTTCTTTCTTTCTTTCTTTCTTTCTCTCTTTCTTTCTTTCTCTCTCTCTCTTTCTTTCTCTCTCTTTCTTTCTTTCTTTCTTTCTTTCTTTCTTTCTTTCTTTCTTTCTTTCTTTCTTTCTTTCTTTCTTTCTTTCTTTCTTTCTTTCTTTCTCTCTTTCTTTCTTTCTTAGAATTTAAGGTTTGATGTTTGAAACGGAGCCCCTTGGCTGGACTCTGAAAGGGACAAAAGACAGACAGGTCCGTGTTTGCTCTTTGCTGGGGCACAGGGCATAGACTTCCCACATAAAAATACCAGTGTGCAGTGTCTCTGCCCATCACCCTGCGTTTACACTTAGCTCCATGAGGGCTTGCTACGTCCTTACCCTGACAAGCCATTTGCGCGCACTGAAATTAAAAATTTACCCGGACGTCCCATGCTTTTTTGGCTCTGTCTGACAGTTCTACCTTGCAGCCATCTTCACTCCGATTGCTTGGAAACTTGAGGCTGTTTCCATGCCTCTTGAAGTTCAGATTTCTAGGAGTGATGGATCCTGTGCATTCTCTCTGCAGTTAAGCTGGAGGCTGCCCTGGTCTTGGCAACCACGGAAGGACCACATTCAGTGGCAGACAGGCAGTGGTCTCTGTGATCGCCTGAGACACAAGACCACACCTTTCCACAAATTAGTGTTTGCCGTGTAAGTTTATTTCCTTTTTATTTAGCGGGGCCAAGAATAAATCCACAGTGATGACCACGGCCATTCAGATGGAACCCGCACGAGGGAAAGATCTGAGTTAAGCAATCCCAGGACCCTTTGGCGTCAGTGCGCAGGTGGCCTGTAGGAAGGAACCTGCCCGGGACCAGGAGGGGGTTGACGGCCCTCGAGGGAGAAGGTGGATGCACAGGCGGTTCTGGGTCTCAATCCCAAGGGCTTTGGTGCCTGGCGACCACAGTGCACGACCCTGTCACATCACCTTGTGATCATGCTGAACACACGTCCCCCCGGGCACCCTCCGACACCCCTTGGATTTCACACCCTCAGTTCCTCGAAGCTCCATCTCCCCGCTCTTCCCTGCCCTGCATCCTCACCCAGGACTTGCGTGACACGGTCTTCACGGTGGCAGGTTCAGTTTTCATCTTTCTGGCGGGACGTTTCCAGGCACAGTCCTGCCACTCTGTCCCCCCAACTGCACACGGGATGCTGGCGGTTGGGGGGGGGTCTGGTCTGTTTCTTGACAGTTTTCTATTGGCGTCACGAACAAGGCTTTTGATGGTAATGGAGGTGTTTGTCCAGATAAGATTTTATAAACCCCAACGAACTACTCTTTGTGCAACAGACTTCACTTCCCTTTTGCCGCCCCAACTGCGTCCTTGCCTTAACCTTCACGCAGGCACAAAAAATGTGTCAGAAGTGGCAGGATCCAGGATTTTTTGTCGCAAACTCAGTCTTTCTTGACCTAACGATATTCAAAGTATCTTGATTTACACACATTGAGAAGAACCACCGACTGTCCTCTCACAGCTACAGGACGAGGTGGATATCCTCCTGCAGAACTTTTCTGTGTTCCTGGCTAAAAAGCTTGTGAAAATTCCCTTCTGTAAAATATGCAAAACGGCCAGGAGAGGCCGTGGCCTATGCGTAGATGGCAATCTATTATCTCTATGATGTGTTCCGGCCGTGAGTTAATGCGGACAAGAATGGGCCAATGCGGCGATCCTGGCCCACGTTGATTTTATGTGATGATGTGAAATTGTCTCCTGAGCAGATGACCAGCTGTTTCAGATTATTCTGTGAATTACAGTCATTTTGGTAATTAGGGGAAAAAATACTCCGTTTTTTTTTTTTTCTCTTGGCAAAACCTCTAAGCGTCTGATGCTCTGTGATCGGGGAGGGAGGCCCGTTTCTCCCAGCTGCAGATAACCCAGGGGAGGATTAATTAAACCCAAACAGGACGGTCATTTCTGAAGTAGCTACCTGCATAGCTCAGCACGGATATTGTTAAAAGGAAGGCAGTGTTTTCTGTCCTGTTTCTCCATCACAAGGAGAGAGTTGCTGGAGAATGTGTTCTCCCAGGGGCTTCGGGAGGTGGTGCTGTGGGCTTGCTGTTGGATTCATTTCGGGTCCCAGAATGGAGGCCCATCTGGGGCATTTCCCCACCTCAGCTGCCATTGCAAAGGGCTCTGTCACTGCCTTGAGCCTTTCACTCTCGTGTCATCATTCCTCCTTCTTTGAAAGAGCAGATTTCATCTTGGCACAGGTGTGTGCACCTTTGCATGCTGCTTCTAGTGGCCTTGGACAAGCCGTTTGCCTTCCTGGAGGCACAGTTTTCCCATCTGTGCAATGGGACAAAACCACCACGAACTGCACACACTAAGACAGGCACGTGCTTGATGGCGTTTAAACCCCCCGCCCCACTGTGCTGTGGGAGGCTCTTCCCCTGGATGGTAGACAGACAAGATAAACAGTTCCAGTGGCAAGAAAAGGGGAAATTTGAATGATGTGTACACCAGGGAAGAATGCAGTTCCATGTTTCTAAATTCAGGTTTCTCAAGAGGAGTTAACAGACATGCAGCCACAGTAAACAATCTTACTGTTACTGGGGGAACGGGGTGGAATGGAAACATTTGGGAGTTTGCGATTTGCAAATGTTAGCCACTATATATAAAAGTAGATGGGAAAAAAACAAGTTTCTTCTGTAGAGCACAGGAAATTATGTTCAATATTTTGTAATAACCTTTAATGGAAAAGAATATGAAAATGAACATACGTATGTACATGCATGGCTGGGACAGCGCGCTGTGCACCAGAAATGGGCATATTGTAACTGACTGTACTTCAGTTAAAAAAAACATAGGAATTGAAGCTTACAGATGCGATCCTTGTATCTCAAGGTTATGCATCACTATACTATAGATTATACATCTATATGTGAAGGTTTTATATAAATTGAGGTAAGCTATATCTCAATTGAAATTCAGCCATCAAGCACCTAGTTAATAAAAGTTTATTTGCATATTTCCAATACAATGCTATTTGGGACGGCAGGAGGCTGGAGTGAATATGTTTCCTTTGGGGTTTTAGGCAGACCCATTTTTTATGCCAATGGCTGACCATCCCTCATGTGCTGAGGGCACAGCAAGTCCAGTAAATTTACCCCACAGACTTTGATTTATCATTTCCTTTTTTTTCGCCCCGACTTGGGGAAGCCATACATATAGGTATTCAGACCAACACTCAGTAGCAATGCTAACATGGTCATCCAGAGTGTTTACGGCACCAGGCATCATGAAGGGCACAGTGCCCACCCTGTTGCCAGACACACTGGTCCATTTAATTTTGATTTGTACCATGTGTCTGCCAGAAAATCAATGAGTCCTTTTGGTGGGGCGATGACCACGGAGTGGTCTGCCAAAAGACCCTTTTCATATGTTGAAATTAAGTGCATGGTTTTCGAGAGTGTCTGATGGAGAGTTATAAAGAAATTTTTTTCAAGTCTTTTTTTGTAGGTGGAGGGTGGAGCTCAGCGGTAGAGCGCGTGCTTAGCAGGCATGAGGTACTGGGTTCAATCCCCAGTCCCTCCATTAAAAAAATAATAAATGAATGATTAAATAAATGAATAAACCTAATTATCTCCCCTACTGCCCCACAAAAAAAGAAATTAAAAAAGAGTATAAAAATTAAAACAATTAAAAAATTTTATGAAACAAAATATCTCAGTTCCAAATGAATTGATTTCTCCAGATTGTTCAGTGACTTTCTCTGGCCTATAAATTAATATAATAAATAATCATTCTTACTATTTTTGAGGTACTTGACCTGCATTATAGTAACTTCCATAAGTATTATTATTCCCATTTTATAGGTGGGCAAACTGAGGTCGACATGTATTAAATCAAATACCCAAGGTTAGAGTTAGTTTATCTCTCAGGAAGAATTCAAATCAAGGCCTGTCTAAACCCAAGGGCAGACACCGGTCCCAGAACCATGCAGCAGCTCCCCTAGGAGCCTGGTGGGCCCCAGGTCTCAGATAATGCCCCGAAGCTGGACAGCTGGAGAACACGTTGACCTGGCAATGCCCAGAAGTAGCAGAGGAAGGCCGTGAGCACCACAAGGCCGGCCTTGGGGTGCTAACATCGCACACCAGTTTACAGAGCTGACCTCCCACCCCATTATTTTGAGTCTCAGTTATAGAGCGGCAAGTCCCCCTCTTAAGAGCCCTTAGCCCATCGCGAGCAGCAGGCTGCTTGTACAAGAACGGGAAATGCTACGGCTGAAAAGGTCCCTTGCTTTCTCTGGGAATGTTCACGCCCTGGGGGATCTTAGTGGGTTACCTTTGGGTCCTTGGCATCTTTGGTACCCAGGACTGCCTGTCAGCATCGGGAACATCTCATGTATCCGGGCATCCTGGAAGCCTCTGGGCAAAGACTCTCAACCGGATTTCTAATCTAGCACGCATTCAAGTCGCTTGAGCTTTCTGAAGAGATGCATCCACATGTGTGTCTTCCTGAACGTCCAGCGTGTTTCCAGGATGGCCCCAGACTCGAGCATCCACTGCAAATAGCACATGGAAAGAGCGTACAGCACATTCAGGAGCGAAATCAAAAGAGCCCGGAGATGCAAAAGCAAGCATGTAGGTCAGCGAGGGAGGACCGAAGCCTCTCTGCCTCGGGTCTGCTGCCCAGACCAGCTTCTCTGAATCATATCTGAGTCTCTTGCTTCAGATTTCCCGGGGCTTCCCACCACCTCGTACCCTCCTGGTGCGAGTCTGGATATGTCCTCTGGTTGTTGCAAGATGCCATCTTTTTTTTTTTTTTTATTATTGAAGTCCAGTCAGTTTACAATGTTGTGTCAATTTTGGGTGTTCAGGTCATGTTTCAGTCATACATACAAATACATACATTTCTTTCCGTATTCTTTTTCATTATAGGTTATTGCAAGATATTGAATATAGTTCCCTGTGTTGTACAGTATAAATTTGTTTATCTATTTTATATATATATTAGTCAGTATCTGCAAATTTCAAACTCCTAGTTTATCCCTTCCCACCTCCTGCCCCTCTGGTGACCATAAATTTTTTTCTATGTCTGTGAGTCTGTTTCTGTTTTGTAAATAAATTCGACTTTTTTTTTTTAGATTCCACATATGAGTGATCTCATATGGCATTTTTCTTTCTCTTTCTGGCTTACTTCACTTAGAAGGACATTCTCCAGGTCCAACCAGGTTGCAGCAAATGGCTTTATTTTATCCTTTTCATGGCTCAGTAGTATTCCATTGTATAAATATACCACAGCTTCTTTATCCAGTTACCTGTTGATGGACATTTAGGCTGTTTCCATGTCTTGGCTGTTGTAAATAGTGCTGCTGTGAACATTGGGGTGCAGGTGTCTTTCTGAATTAAGGTTCCCTCTGGATATATGTGCAGGAGTGGGACTGCTGGGTCATAGGGTAAGTCTGTTTTCAGTCTGGAAGATGCCGTCTTGAATATGGGGTTCAGAACAAAAGAGCCTAACCCTGTTCTGGGTCTAAAACCTCAAAGACCGCCAAGTAAAAAAGGGTTTCTGCTTATTATCAAGACAAGAGTCCACTCTTGAAACATTGCTACCCAAAGCCACGCTGACCTCAACAGTGACGGAGTGAGTGATTTTGTCAGGAGCAGCAAACAATTCATTAGGTCCCTGAGGGAAAAAAGCAAATTGTATAAAGGCAAAAAAAAAAAAAATCTGTTTTGAGTCTTAATTTTCTCATTTACCATGCAGAAGGGTATTTTGAAAAAGCCAGTGTTTACCCGGCTTCTGAGTCCGAAACTGACATTTAACATACTCTTCACGTGGTGTTAGCAAAATGCAGCCAGACCACTGAGGCTTGGGGGGGTGAGGTGTCCCCTCGTCCTCTGGTGTCCACTACAGGTCCCTTTCAGCTGGTTCCCTTATTTGTGGAGTGTCTGGGCTCTCTGGCCAATTACAATTTTTCTGTCCCCTGCTTCAATCAATCCTCCATCAAGGTGCCAGATAGATGTGAACAGAATCCAGATCAAATCTGGATTTAAAAGTCGTCCCTATTTCCCATCTGCTTAAGGAGCAAATTCCTCAGACGGAATAGAAGTCCCTCAAAGATGTGGCCCGCGCTCACCTCTCCGCCCCACCTTGCTCTGCTCCTCGTCGCCTGTTTCATATGCTCCCGTGTTCCTGGAATCCATCATTTCTGGGGACGACTTGCATATGCGGCTTGCAAAACGACCTTCCCTCCCATCTTCATCTGGAAAAATCCATCATCTTTTATGACCCAGTCTGCATGTGATCGGAGTCAGTGCGGGCTGCTATAACGGAACACCAGACACGGGGTGATTGAAAGAGCAGAAATTTATCTCTCGTGATTCTGAAGGCTGGACGTCCAGATCCAGGTTGACTTGGTTGTTACTGAGAGCATCCCATGTGCTGAGCTCCAAGGACCTTGCAGACTCTCTTCTGTCACCCCCTGATGGCCTCTGAAGCAGGGCTGTGGGGCCGTCCATTTCCCACGTGATGAAGTGGAGGTGTGGACAGGCGGGTAGCTCACCAGAATTCATGCAACTCGTAAATGGCTGAGCCAAGGGTTGAACCAGGGTTGTGAGCCCTTCCCTGGAAATTTATATTATTTTCTTGCCAAGAGAGAGCCCAGTGGCGACATAAAATGTGTGCTAAATTAGACGTATGGGGTGTGGCACCGTTAACTTTCATTTACTAACTCTTCATTACTAGACGGATCAGAATTCTTAGTCACACTGAAAATAAGATATTTGTAGTTGCTCTTAGGTGGTAGGCAATAGCATATTCAGTGAGACATTTTTCTGTATTTATTTCTCTATTTAAATGCACCTGCCTCTGAATTTCCATTAATTTAAAAAAAAGTGTTGACACTTCCTCCTCCTTTGTATTGAAAGGAACATGCCTCGAGCCATCTTTTAACCACTGAGAAAGGCTCAGATTTGCCCCACACTTCTGCCCTGGGCACCTGGACCATATAATTTCCTGTTTAAGCCCTTTCTAGCTATTATTCACCTCATCCTTAAAACAATTAGACACAATTGAATACTATTTTAGAAATAAGGAAATTGAGTCATAGAGAGATTGTTCTCAGAATTAAAAAAAAATCATTTCCTTTTCCTATGTCAGACAGGTCATAGTTTCCTCTTAACTCTTGGAGAATTTTATAGATTTAAAAAAAAAGTTTTCAATTTCCTACATATTTTATGTGTACTCCAAATTTGCTCATTGGTTTTTTTTAATTATTATTATTTGCCTTTTTTTTAAAAAATGTCTTTCAAGTGAGACGTTTTCTGCAGATTCACGAAGCACACAGATCACATGAGTAGTTTCTGAACAGTGAGTGAACCCGTGGGTTTATCAGTTCCGTCCTAAAATTATACCAGGGTGATGGTCAACCGATTTTCAAAAGGGCGCATGCCCACAAGGTCGAAGAGAATGAATGGAAAGACAATAGAAGTGACTTTTTAAAAGATTTACATAAAGGATAAGAGGAAATAAACTTGGCAAGACAGCAGACTTTGGACTCTGCGTCGGCAGTGCGTAAAGCCAGGCAGAGGTGAGTTCATTGTTAACAATCCCAGGAGTTTAGGACTTGCAGAAAATAAGCCAAACCGAGGACTGGAAGTGGGGGGCTAAAGCGGCAATGTTTTAAGCTGTATCGAAGGCACTGAGAGCCCCCCAGCACCATTCATCTATCTTGAGAAGCCTGTCAAATGCCTCTCTCTAACCTCAGCAGGACGTGGGGGTTCTCCATGCTGTGAAGGCTGAATCAGAGGCACGAGGGCTGGGGATCCCAGGCACCACTGAAAATTGGAAACTGGGGGAGAAGGAACTACTGATGCCTGTAGGCGGATCTGATACTGCTCGGAGGAAAACCCATTTGATGACGCTTGTTAGAACAAGGCAAGGCAGGCCTTACTCAAAGGGCTGTCATCATGATGGGCGTGGCGACCACTGCAACGGTGTCTTGCAGCAGGAGAGAGAATTTGGACTCAACCCTGAACCCAGCATGGGCAAGAGGGGATTTACGGCCAAGGAACAGAGTCGGGGTCGGGGCGGTCAGTGGATAGAAAATTACTCATAGGAAACACCGGGGTGAGATGGATTGTAGCCACACCTACCTAATGGACATCACTCGGCGTTTGATGGAGGATGTGGACCCTCATCAGATCCAGAGGCTGGTTAAATGGACTTCTCAGGACTCCTGCTAAAACTGGACAATCCACAGAGAGCATGGAAACAGGTCTAGTTGAAAAAGTCCAGGGGCCCTGTGATGAGTTTGTCAAGAAGAGACTGTTTGTCATATTATTTTTAATTCATTTTAATACATTTTTTGGGGCTCTTTTGGAGTCGATGAGAATTTGCATCCTTTTCTTGTTTATCTCCAAACAGAGTGCATCTAATGCCTGCCCATTAGTCACGGTATTTGCTCTGGGTTTCTGTGAGTGATCGTTTACCAGGCTAAGGAAATCTCTTTTATTTCCAGAGTGCTTGCTAAGTGCGGTTTTAATCATAAAAAACCATTACATTTCACCAGCTTTTGCATCATTTGAAATAATCATAGATTTTTCTTCTCGGAGCTACAAACAGGGAATATTACGAAAATCGATTTTGCGTGTTGAAGAATCTTTGTCTTCTTGAGAAACCCTACTTGGTCATTATGTTTTTTTTAAAAATACATTGCGGAAAATAATTTGCCAATATTATTTTAAGGTTTTTGTCTGTTTGTTCCTAATGAGATTGCCCTCTGACTACGCTCCTTTGCGCAATCTTTTTAAATTCTTTGTATTAAGCGCATAAGAGCTGCACAATGAGTTGGGTGTTTTTTCAGCCTTTTTCAAATTCTCACTTTAGTTTGGACAAAAAAAAAAGCGATCGGCTCTTTTCTGATTTCTCGTACGTGTTTGTACGCGTGTGTACGTAGACTGTTGAATGTCATTGCAGTTTCTCAAATAATGAACTTACGTTGTCTGTCTGCCTTTTCTTGGTCAGTTGGGTTAATGTAGATGGTAAGAAAAATGGTCCAGCAGGCTTGTAAGTTTATGGGTTAATTAGCAGAAGATTCGGTCACATACTCTCATAGAAGTGTAATCCTTCTGGCATCTCTGGTTCTTCGTCCTTTGTCCAGGCTCCATGTCCTGTGCCAAGCATGCACCTGATCCGCCATCTCTCAGTCCTACATCTCGGTGGTCAGGAATTTTACTGAGGTTTTTCAGGTGGAGAACAGAGGGAAAGAGATGCCGGTTGACCCCATCAAGGTCTCTTCACTGGTAAAAACTGAGATGTGGATTCAAACCCACATTTGCTCTCTCTAATCCAGACTTCTCCAGTCCCTTTGCGGAGAAGGGGAGGCTTCTGACTCCATCCGTCCTTTTGACAGGGACCTCCCCCTATGTGTTACCATTTCCCCCTTTCATGGTTCTTCATCTTGGCTGAAGTAGCAGCCACAGTTGAATCTTAGACATTCTGGGCCGGCTGGTCCCCAGGCCTCGCTCCTGAGCATCTCATCGGGCAGGCCTGGTGTGGAATTCAGGGAGCCGGGGGGCAATGTCAGGCAGCTGGAGAATCTGAAAGGGACTCACTCATTTTGCTCACCTCTGACCGACAGAAACATTGCAAACCAGAGGCATATCCACGGAGGATGCTGCTCTCTGATCCATCGCATGGGGACATTCAATCTGCACTCTCCTGGGAACCATCAGGTCGTGACTAGATTCTATCTGCAATCACAGAGGCTATGAAATTCAAATGTTTGGGCCGGTCCTGGGTGGGGTAAGGCGATGGATTAATCATGAGATGGATTAAGGAAAGAAACATTTATGCTGATTGGGTAAATTAATGAACTCTCCGAGACAGTGAAACTAGGGGAGGGAAATCAGGCTGCGCTGGACGAACAGGAGTCCACAGAGATGAGGATGAAGGATCTTGCACTTGCCTCCAGGTTGCGTGGTCCATCACGGCCTCCCGAGTTCACCTGTGTGGCTCCTGACATCCTCCCAGGCCACTGCTGTTGGTCAGTTCTCTCGGGAAGCCGTTCGTTTATTAAAAATAATCAGCATTTTTTTCCAGTGCATCGTCTGTGCTAGGCGCTTTGTCATGGGATTTAAGTATCATGGTTTCACGATAAAATTACGCCTAGCTGTGACCAACACTCTCTTTTAATTATTTCTTTGATTGTCTAGGCTTGAAGTCCCGGGAGGCAGAAGCAGGGACTTCCCTCCCATCACTGTGTCCCTGTTACGGGGCCATGCGTGGGACCTCGCGAGGCTCTCAGGCTCCATCCGAAGGGTGTTGAATGAATGAAGGACCCCGGCTCCCAACACCCGGTGTCCTTTCGGGGCCCATGGCTCCTCCATCACCTTTACCACTGCATTGGGAAGCGTCCCATGGACTTCGTTTTGTGCCACCACAAATTCCAGTGCCCGCAACTGTATTTCATCAGCGACACTTACTAAGTTTATAATTGCAGACTGTGGTCCCGTCTCTGATCTCTGATTTCCTGGCACACGCCTGTCGCATTACAAGAGCCACGTCTGTGCCACCGGGAGGAAACCGGGACCCAGGGGCCCAGAACTTGACACGGCCGGTGTTCTCCACTTTTCCTTAAGAACCAGTCCAGTTTCCCTTCCTGGTGCCTGCTGGCCGACTTGGGCTGCAGTTTGACTAAAATATTATTCAACTCCAGCGCTGTTTCCAGGGTCTGCATCACTTCTCTGAGCTCACGCGGCGGATCTCACTCTCTTACAAAGACACAGTCCTCTGATGCTCGAGCTCAGCTCGCTGTCCTCCAGCTCCCGTCCCCCCAGGAGGAAGGCTGCAGTCAGGTGGCGGGAGGGTCACCGCTTTCACGCCGACTCCGGCTCTGAATATCGAATCTCAGGAGTTGGTGGACGTGGCCCCTCATCACTGACCATAAAGCGCCGGCAAATCTGCAAAGCCATCCAGTGACATCAGACATCGGAGGGGCTCACCTCCTTTAGATGATAGGGCAAGGCTGGTGTCTTTTATAGTCATTCAAAGGCAAGCGTTGAACACTCGAACAATAGATCTAACCCCAAATTTGATCTTGTAGCGAAGTGTGTATTTTTTTTTAAATCACTTGAATAATGGCTCTAGCCAGAAAAACACATTTGTTCTAAATTTTATAGGTGGCCGTCGCAGCGTAGCATCTGCGGACACAATGAGAAGCGCGTTGGTGGTGACGTCAGAAAGGGTGCCACAGATTTCAGCCTCACCAACCACAGGAAAGGGGCTTAAAATGCATGCAGATCGCCCTCCGGCCCTGATGTCGGGTCTGAATGTCACCCCGGGGTGACAGACAGAGGCACTCCCTTGGAAAGCAAGCGTGGAGGGGTGTCCTCCCCCCTCGGGCGAAGTCACAGTGCAGCGCTGTCCCCGAGGGGACGGGGGCAGGGGGGTTAGGACACTGCACTGGCGTTCTCGCCCGAAAAATGCTGCCTGCCCACTGGGCCACCCCGAATAGTGAGGCAGGCTCAGCAGGGGGTACAGTATATGGGGTGACTTGTGCCCCCTCTCCCTCCCTCCTTCCTCCCTCCCTTCCTCCTTCCCTTCCTTCCTCCGTTCCTTCCTTCGGAGAGGAAGATTTACCTAATTACCATTAGATTTGCTTATTTATTTAATGGAGGGACTGGGGATTAAGCCCAGGACCTCGTGCATGCTAAGCATGTGCTTTACCGCTGAGCTAGACCCTCCCTGTCCAAAGGCCTTTAAGACGCCCTGCAGGGGTTTCCTCCACCCCCTGACTCCTCCTGGCACACCCAGGGGGCAGTTTCCAGGCACAGTCATCACTACCTTATCCACGGTGTCCGTTGTCTGGAGATTTGCAATAGATGGACCGAGGACAGCAGACACGGGCCACCTCCCAGCCCCCTCTCTGAGGACCAGGAACCCGGGAGCAACTGAGCTGTGTGGTTCTGGCGTCTCAGAGCCTGCAGTCCAGCTGAGGGTGGCCCTGCCGTCTGTGAGGACTGCTGGGGGCTGCCGGACCCACCTCCAAGCTCATGCACGTGGTGGCGGGAAGGTGGCTTCAGTTCCCCACGTGGGCATCTCCCCACGGGTCTGCCTATAATGTGACTTCCCCAGAGCAAGTGGAGAAAGAGAGACAGAGATGGAGAGACAGAGGGACAGAAAGAGAGAAGGGCAGACAGAGAGAGAGAGAGACAGAAAGACAGACAGAGACAGAGGGAGGGTGAGCTGGGCCAGGCAGGGGGTCTGGAGGCGGAAGCAATGTGACTCTCACAGCCCGCCACACACAATCTTCCCTGCCACCTGTCTGATGGGAGGGACCACGGAAGTGTGAAGCCAGCAGGTGGGTCCTGGGTCCCCTGGAGGCTGACTGCCACCCCGGGCAGGGCACATCCTCCGGGGGGCCACTCCGTCTCACGGGCACTGTGACATCTGACTTGGGACCTCACAGACCCCAGGTCAATCCTGTTTCCACTCCTAGTGAAGCAAACTTTCTCTCTTTGAATGCAACCCAGTAGAAACTTTTTTCTTTTTTTTTGCATGTTTGGCTCCATTTATTGAAGACCTCCCTGCAGGAGTTCAAAACCAAGGAAATTATGTGGTATCCCCGACAACGAAGAAAATCTAATTTTCTGATAACGTTTTAGGAGATCAGATCAAACTTAGCCTTGCTTAACTAGTGCCCAGCTTGAAAAGTTTATTTATTAAATCTATATTCGTGGACTGGATGAGAGATTAATATCTACCCTATAATTTTTCAAGCAGTATTTGCCATCTCTTTGTACGGTGTTGGTAACTGTAAGGATACTGGTACATAAGGGGTGACGTGACAATGATTAACTGTGAACGTTTTGTCTGCTTGTTCAGTACTCATTTTTAATTCATGTTTAATGAGCGTCAACTGTGTGCTGGTTTGAGATGGATCCTCAAATCAAATCACTCCCAGTGGAACCAGGATTTGGGACAGACAGTCCCGCGGTGACGCGCACCCCACGGCCGTCTGATGACTCCCTCCCTCTGCCTCTGTCCCTTCCTGCACGTGGGAGCGTCCGCTGAGGGTCTGCACCTTCAGGGCTGGAGGGAATGTTGCTCAGGGGGATGGAGTTTGAGCTACTGAACGAATTTACCTAGCCAGCCCGGGCAGTTTGAGAATCAAGATGGGATCCTGGAAAAATGGCGACAAAGGAGGGAGAAATGTGCTTTGCAAAATTTTGCAGCTGAAACCAGGCCCCACTGAGGGTCCTCCAGCCACAGAGAAGGCAGAGAAGGAAGCCAGATGTGCTTCTTTGAAGTGGTTGCCAACACTGAAGGGTGAACGCAGTTGCAGACATCCTAGCAAGGAGCCTCTTGCGTGACGGCCATCTTCATGTCTGCATTTCTGTGTTAAACGGAATGCCCTTCCCGGGTATGCCATTTGGCTCTCTTGCTGGACCTTGAGGGAAACCAGGATGCTTGTATCTGCAATGCTGTTTGCAAAAAAAGCAGATCTGCAGAAAATTGTTATCCCTTCCCCGGTGAACGTGGAGTTCTTCCAGCGGGAGGCGAGGAGAACCACTCACGCGCTCTGAAAGCATAATTCTGGGCTCACACTCGGGACAAAGACGGTGGAGGCAAGGTGCGCCTGGCTCCCAGACGGTGACTCAACAGACGAGAAATGTCAATTTTTCCCCCTACTTAGGGTTAATGTCTTTCATAACCCATTCAAGGACTCAGACAGTATTTGAAATGAAAAAGGCTTTTTTCATCTTATATCAAATTACAGCTGCAAGAGTTCCTTTGGCCACTGCATTTTAGGAAAACACAGAAAAAATAGCAGAAGAATAAGGAGTTTCAACTATACAATTGTGAACAACAGGACAGTTTTTTTTTTCACCTGGAAGATGGGGAGACCCATACCTGGCTCCTGCGGCCGTGGTGGGGTTTTCTGAGCCGTCAGGAGTCAGAACCCAATTGTGAGGTTTGGTAAATGGGGGCTGCCATTGAGCTCTTTATATAAAGGGACTGCCAATCTTGGCACTTCCGAGAGGCAGAGGGTCATAAGAAAAACATACAGAGGTGTTTGGACTCATACCCTGTGTGTAAGGTGGCTGCACGCACACCTCAATGACAAAAGGAAGCGAAAAGCTGTCGTTTTTATGGTTTGCGTCCGCGTGTAAGTTTGAACTCTGCCGAGTGTATCCGACCGTAGGTTCCATTGTGACATGAATCTTTGCATGTCAACCACTCACTGCTGCAGCGAGATGTCATATAAATACATATCTATATTCCTTTTCAGGCTCTCTTCCATTATGGGTTATTGTGAGGTATTGGATGTAGCTCCCTGTGCTGTGCAGTAGGACCATGTTGTTTATCTCATTTATATACAGTAGTGTGTTCTTGTGTTCTCTATACAGTCCTCGCTTCAGGGCTGAGAAAGCTGTCAGAGGTCATGACTCCATCAACCGAAATCATCCCTATCATTTCAACTTTGAGTGAAGTTAACATACGCACTGAGCTCCCCGCTTCCCCAAGCCAGCAGGACTCCTGGAGGAGGTGTGTGACTTACTGTCTTCCCAGAGCGCCTTGAGCTTTTGGCTTGGTGATTAAGTCACCTTATGCATATATATATATATATATATATATATATATATATATATATATATATAAAGTCATCCTTTTATATAATCCGGAGTTCGTGCCATTATCTGCTGCTGGATAACACACATTCCTCCTTGACGGCTGAGCCCGCTAAGTCCTTAAAATCTAAAGACAGACTCGAGCCATATTTTATATGGTTAGGGGGTGCTGCATTCTCCCAAGACTTGAAGATGTTTCAAACACAGTGCAGAACGCTGGGGGCTCACCTCTGAAACTGGCGTGGGGACAGACAGCCTTGGTGGCTCCAGGGCAAGAATTTCAGCTCCTGGGTCCCTGCGGACCTCCTGACGATGACCCACCATTGCATTTAAAGCCTGGCCTGCAGTGCTGGCTGGAAAACACATTACAGAGAGCCAGAACAGCTCCCACGCCAGCGGTTGAAGGCCTGTTGTCTGCTCTGAGGCTAGCCTTCACCTAATTTTTTGTCTCACCCCACAGGGGCGCCCTAAGTAGAAATGGCCTGTCTGGGGTTTTAAAAGTTTGCACCTTTTGAAAACAGCCAGAGGCCTATTACAGACATCTTTAGGGACCCAGCCCCTGCAGGCCACACCTCTCACACTCCCACGTGATGGCCGTCCTTTTGGGCCACGTCTTCTCACGTGTGCCCCCCTCCCTCATCCGCCCGGGTGACAGGACGCATCTGCATCTCAATTTCCAGTCCAAATCCCGGTGTGGAAGCTTGAATGGACCCCTAGGCTGAACCCCTCTTCTTGTCCGAGTTCAGAAACTCACAGGGAGTTGGCTGCTGTTGGAAGAGTTGGGGGCATGAGGTCCCGGGGGCAGTGCTGGGCCAACTGGACACCAGCTGGGCTCTGGACCCGGTGGGCTCTCTCCTTGTCCCGCCCAGGATGCCCCAGGTGGCGGGGATGTGCATCTGAGGGTGGGGTGACTCCTGCAGAGTGCAACATCACCTCCACTCAGACAGAGGGGAGCCGAGCGCCCTGGCAGGGGGCAGAGGAGAGGAGGCAGACTGCGGATTTTAACCCCCAGCCCCATCCGGCGTAGCAGGTGGATGCTCGGAGGGATGCTACGTTCATTCACTGGGCAGCCCCAGCCCCCTGCCTCTGGGAGAGTGAGCAGGGAACCCGAGAAAGAGGGGGGGCTGCCCGCCCGGGTTCTTCCCCACTAAGTGCGTGTGCACCACCCAGACCTACTGAATTTACACCCAGGTAGAAACTGTCCTCAGGGATGGTACAGCCCAATCCGAAGACCTGTTACTTCCTCAATCTGAATAAGTCATATTCCAAATTACGAATTTCAAACTAAAGCTCCTACTGTTCCAAGAAGGTCTCATCTGTGATCAGTGGGTGGAATTACCTCTTCATTCACGTCTTCAAAAAATGTGACCGTCTTTCTATCCCATGTCACACTTTGATGAAAAAGAAGTGGCCTAAAGGTTCTGAGCCCACATAACATGGTAGGGGGGCAGAAGTAGCCACCACTGAGGGGCCCGGGGAGTCACAGGAGAGCTGATATTTGACTCGGGCCTTCAAAGGAGATTTCCAGGAAAATGGACATGTCGGGGGAGAGACAGGCACGCGGGTCCCAGAGGGCACGGACGATCGCGTGGCGACAGCCGACGGCCCGGGTTTGTCTGCACGTGGGAAGACCCGGGACAGCCCCAGTCCTCTGTCTGCGTGGCCTTGACAGTGTACTGAGTGTCCCTGCCTGTCGAGTGGGGCAGTTTGTCTGGGAAGACACAAGGGCCTCGTGGTCAGGGCATGAATGAGCCGCAATGTCTTCATCAAGACAGCATCACCAGGGGGCCACAACAGGGGGAGCCAGGAACCAGAGCCTCCCTGGTGGTGTGAATATAATCTTGCAGATCACGGACACAGTTCCTTCTAGGCAGGTGCCTCCACACACTGTAAGGAGGCTGGGCGAGGGCCGTCGCAAGGCTGAGCTGAGCCGTGAGAGATTCAGGGGAGCAGAGCAGGCTCCCGCGATGCCTCTGAGCTGGGAATCTGGCCTCTCATTTCACACATTATGTTTCTATTTTTAGACCCTAGTATGATGCCAGCTTCTCTGCAAAAAGCACAGTTGTGTTTACTCACGGTCAGCTTCTGGTTCACTCTGTGTATTCTGAGCCTCTGAGTCAACATACGCCCTTTCGGGTAATATAATGGTCTTATTGTCTGGCCAGGAACACCTGCCAAATCGAGCCTGACATAACACGATAGGCCTGCTTCTCCTGCAGAATTCCTCTCATTAACACACACCCACATCACCGAAGCGGCCAGGGCATTAAACCTGCCAGCATTCCCGCACGTGAAAAATAGACCTGCCCGAAACACACTACTGTACTTAAAATAAATAAACAACAAGGACCTACTGCCGAGCACAGGGAGCTATATTCAATTCCTTGTAATAACATGCAATGGGAAAAAAATCTGAAAAGAATGTGTATGTGTTTGTATAACTGAATCACTTTGCTGTACACCTGAAACGAACATCGTAAACCAACCATACTTCAATTAAAAATAAAATTAAAAAAATAATAAAGGCCAAAAAAAAATACACCTGCTCATTGTTTGAATGATGACATGACCTGTCTTAAAACTCCAAATTAAAGCCCTCATGTCATGAGAGGGCCAAGGCCAAGGCTCTGACTCCAGCCCCACCTTCAAATCGCAGTTACCCACGTGTGGGTGATGGCGCAGCCCCGCCGAGGACGCCTTGGCAGCGGCTGATCACAGGCGGGAACGCCGAGGCACCCAGGATGCAGTGGGTTTCACAGATTTATGTGGAAGTGGAGGAAGAGAGGCAGAAAGAGATACCGTATGGAGAAATGGATAATCCAGGGAGAGTGCACGTGCTAAGCAGACGGGAAAGGTAGTTAGATGAAAATGTCACATGGCGGACATCTTAAATGTGCGTGAAGTTGCAGATAATGGGTGTCCTGAGAGGTGAGCCACTCTGCCTCCTTGGCTCTTGTGGCCCTGGGTGCGTCTTACTTTGCTGGCCAAATTCTGTTTTTTTTTTTATAGCAGCTTTATTGAGATAAATTTGCATGCCCCCCAAAATTCATCCCTTGGACATGCAAAAGTTACTGGCTTGGGGTATATCCCTAGGGTTGTGCAACCATTACTACCATCAAACGTTAAAAATTGCCATTCCCAAAGAAACCCAGCACCCATTGGCTCTCCCATCCCCTCCCAACCACTAATCTACGTATGTCTTTATAAATGTGTCTCTTCTGGACATTTCGCATCATGGAACCACACAGCCTGGGCTCCTGCCTGTATGGTTGAGGTCCAAGATTTCGGATTTATCCATGCTGTGATGTGAATTAGCACTTCTCTCTTCTTGACGGCTGAGTAAGTTTCCAGTACATGAATACAACACGCTGTGGTTCGCCCATTCGTAAGTTGATAGACATTTGGGTTGTTTATACTTTTTCAGGAATTGTACTGCTTTGAACATTCACACACAAGTTTTTGTGTGGACGTGTGTTTTTCTCAGAAGTGGAATTTCTGGGTCAGGTGGAGACTACGCTTAGCATGTTGAGGAACTGTCAGACGGTTTTCCAACGTGGTGCACAATCTTACAACCCCACCAGCAATGTATAAGGTCTCACTGTCTCTGTCCTCATTGACAACTGTTATCATCTCTCTTTTATCTGAGCCCTTGTCACTTCTGTGAAGTGGTATGTCACTGTGCTTTTGATTTGCATTTCCCTAATAAGGTGACACTGAGCATTTTTTCATGCACTTATTTCCCATCTGTATATTATCTTCTTTAGAGAGACGTGTATTCAAGCAGTTCATAAATATGACCTATTTTTGCCATCGTGTCTACTATCATGCAATGGAGGCTTACCAAGCCTTGAGATGCAAAGGCACTGGGTGGCATGAAGTTCTGGGGTTACTACACACTTCCTCTTCTGCTAACATGACCACCACAGCTCTCAGTTTCCTGCAGAGCATTCAGTGGGCCAACAGGCCCAACAGCGGGACCAGTGTGGGGCCCGAGCAGCCATGTGGTGAGGGCCGTGTTGTAGGACTGGCAGGCGTAGTGAGTGGTAGCAATCCTTCTCAAGAGCAGACCAGGCATTGGGCATTTTGGTCACCTGGAGTCACACCCGACTCTGCTCATAGGTGCTGGCTTCCCAAAGGTCCGACACCACGTCCTGGCAAGCAGAAGCCTCGCTCTCAGAGCAGTGGCGTTCCTCCTTTTTGAAACTTGATGCCTCGTGTTCAGTCCAAGAGCGCTTGCCATGTCTCCAGTGCCCTCGGGTGACGTGTCCTGGTCAGTGGGTGTGGTTAGATGTTTGCGGTGGACACATCTTGGTTGGGGGGAAGCCCTGTGTTTTAGGACCCACCGTGGGTGAGGACTGTATTTCCAAATCATATCCATTCTCCTCACTCCAAGCAACGCGGTAGAGGGAAAGAACATTCGACCTGGGCTGGCAGGTTGAAAACACACAGATTGTGCTTCTTTGGGCAGAAGAGCGACACTGTGAGTGGATTTGGTACCGGCTGGAACTGAAGCAGCTTCCTGGATTTTACTGAGCTGCCGACTCGGTTTTGTTTCTCTTTTTTTTTTTTCTGCTCTGCGGCCCTAGGGGTGCCCCTGTGTACCCACAGGCCCAGGATTTCCAGTCTGCCTGCTGTCTGGGGTTCAGGCTGGTTGGTGGGGACCCCTCATCTCATTGAGGCTATGACAGGAGCATTTCCCAGAACAGCCAATGACTCCCCACGACCCCAGCCTTGGGGGCTGTGCGTACTCAGGCCCCAGCCTCCTTCCTGCCACCAACCCTCCAGTGATGGCCCACTGATTGGTGAAACTGTCTTAGGAAGCGCTCCAGCCAACTCTGCCTGGTGCTCATTAAGTGAGAGATAAAACGTAACAAGATTTGAAGGATGGTGAGCAGGCAGGGTGAGGGAATTGCCTGGAAGTAAATGGCTCTTAATGGAAATGGGTGTGGAGAGGAAGCCACAAGACTGTACACACTTTTCTGTGTCCGTAAACTTGGGGATTTCTAAAAGTCTTGGGACCTAACCTTTGTGAATGTCAAAGAATTATCACAGTCATGGAAAAGTTAACGTACCCTGAACTGCCTGGTTTTCTTATTCAATTTCGTGGGTTTAGCAATTTCAACAAATCCTGCTTTCCGTTGTCATAAATCCTGACTTAAAGGGCTCTCCGAGGGCCACTTGTAAAGAGTGATGGGGTGGGCTGGCCGTGCACGGTTCTGCTCCCCAGCACCTGCTGCCAAGAGGACCCCAGCGCCTTCCCTGACGTGTGCTGTCACACAGGGGTCTTTGGGTCTGGTGTGCAGCCGGCTGCCTGGAGTCTGGAGGCAGATGTAGTGCTGCTGGAGGCCCGGCTGGGGCAGGGAGACCTGACCCCGCCTAACCTGCTTACTGCCCTGACCATTAATTTTCATAGACACTCAACGAGGTTGCCCACCTGACTCTCAGGACCCTGCTCTAACTTTCCCAAGACAATTCTTTTTATTTTAATTGAAGTGTAGTTGATTGAAATATACTTGTGTTAATTTCTGCTGTAGTGTGTAGAGCATTGTGATTCAGTCATACGTATATATATTCTTTTTCTTTATAAGTTTTTACAAGATGTTGAATACAGTTCCCTGTGCTCTACAGCAGGACCCTGTTGTTTATCTATTTTATCTCTGCTCATCCCAAACTCTTAGTTTATCTTCCCCTTACTCCACTTTCTTCTTTGACGACCACAGGTTTGTTTTCTACGTCTGAGTCTCTGTTACTGTCTTGTGAATAAGTTCCTGTGTGTCATTCATTTTCTTAGATTCCACATACAGGTGATGTCATATGGTATTTGTCTTTGCCTGACTTACTTCACTTAGTATGATCATCTCTAAGTCCATCCATCTTGCTGCAAGTGGCATTATTTTATCCTTTTTTATGGCTGAGTAGTATTCCATTACATACATCCACCACACCTTCTTTATGCAGTCATCTGTTGATGGACACTTAGGTTGTTTCCAGGTCTTGGCTATTGTAAACAGCGCTGCTGTGAACACTGGGGTAAAGGTGTCTTTTTAAATCAGTTTTCTCTGGGTACATACCCAGGAGTAAGATTGCTGGATCATTTGGAAAGTCCGTTTTTAGTTTTTTTGAGGAAACTCCATACTGTTCTCCATAGTGGCTGCACCAATGTACATTCCTAAGAACAGTGTGGAAAGGAAGGTTCCCTTTTCTCCACCCCCTCCTTGAGCATTTACCATTTGTGGACCTTTCCATGATGGCCATTCTGACTGGCATGAAGTGATACCTCATTGTAGTTCTGATTGGAATTTCTCTGATAATCAGCAATATTGAGAATTTTTTCATGTGCCTATTAGCCATCTGTATGATTCATTGGAGAAATGTCTGTTTAAGTTCTCTGCCCATTTTTGGATTTGGATGTTTATTTTATTTTTATTGAGTTGAATGAGCTCCCAAACCAATTTTTTTTTTGGTTTATACATATTTTTATTGAAGCATAGTCAGTTTACAATGTTGTGTCAACTTCTGGTCCATAGCACAACCCTTCAGCCATACATGAATATACATATATTCATTTGCATATTCTTTTTCACCATAAATTACTATAAGATATTGAATATCGTTCCCTGTGCTGTACAGTACAAGCTTATTGTTTATCTATTTTGCGTGTAGCTGTGAGTGTCTGCAAATCTCACACTCCCAATTCATCCCTTCCCACCCCCTTACCCCACTGGTAATCATGGTTATTTTCTGTGCCTATGAGTCTGTTTCTGCCAAACCAGTTCTTGACACCTTCCCCCACCCCATGCTTTTCTTTGGCGATGTCCTTAGGACCTGGCCACATCCACACATGTCTTCTGGTCATAGGGCCTCAGCCTGGTCCTGGTTCCCTTTTGTTCAATGTTCTTATGCTGGCTTCTCAACTCTCTGCTGGCTGGCTTTGCTCCCAGGACCAACAAAAACCTCAAACTAAAGCATTTTATTCTTTTGTCACTGCATTTCTCAACTTAGCGAAAATCCATTTTGAAAATAGTATAAATATCCAACAAGCCGGGTTTACGTAAGTAAATTATAGCACCTCCAAGGCACATTGCGTAGTCATTAATGTGCTAAATGCAATGACTGGGTCAGAACCTGGAAGAAAACAGAAGGAATTAAATCGAACATGCATTATGTAAAAGCTGTGTATACACGTGGGTTCACTTACAAGGGCAAGTATAAAAATTATTCCTTCTGTGAAAGCGATGGAATTATCGGTGAACTTCTGAATTTTCTTTCTTAATATTATGATTAGAAATAGTGTGGGAAAGAAAATCATTGCGGATGGTGGAGTTCTGTGTGCTCTTGTGTGGCGTCCCTGGCCCAATATTGAGACATGGGCCGAGTGTGTGGACCCGGGACCTGCAAGTCTGTCCTTTCCTGCTGGTGGGACCCCTTGGTCCAGCCTCAGAGATGCTTCATGTCTTCAGGATGTCCCAGCTGCCAAAGGACCACATCAGGTTCCCAGAATCAGTCAGAAAACTGGGGTCTGGCCCGTGATCCACTGATGTGTTTCTTAAGACTGCTTTCCTCCAAAGAAAGGTGAAGGTTGCTGGAAACCAGTGATGTGAATGGACCCCAGTCCTCCTCCACCATCGTCCTCAGTTAAACTGAAGATGAGAAGATGGACTCAGAGGATGAAGGTCATGTTGCATCCTGATGCGAGGCTCTGAAATACTCAACATCAAACCCCTCAAAGAAACATTACTTCTGATTTTCCGGGCCTGGACCATGAACTTGCCTCTGTCACTGAGTGACCCACACTGCTCCTGTCCCCTGAAGGTGCCAAGGAGAAAGCAGACGCCCTTTACCATCTTCAGACATCCCCCTCACTTCACCCGCTCCCTGAAATACGGTGCGCATTTTTCTTCATTTAACGAATGCTTATTGACTGCCTACAGTGAGATGGGCCATTATGACTTTCTGTTTAAAATCCATCAATTTTTTTAATTTTAATGTTTTCATTGAAGTATAGTCAGTTTACAATGTTGTGTCAGTTTCTGGTGCACAGCATAATGTTTCAGTCATACATACACACACGTATGTTCATTATCATATTCTTTTTCATTATAGGTTACGACAAGATATTGAATACAATTTCGTGTGCTCTACAGAAGAGACTAGTTATTTATCTATTTTATGTATAGTAGTTTGTATCCGCAAATCTTGAACTCCTAATTTATCCCTTCCCCACTTGCTAACCATAGGTTTGTTTTCTCTGTCTGTGAGTCCTATTCTGTTTTGTAAATAAGTTCATTTGTGTCTCTTTTTTTTAGATTCTACATATAAGTGATATCATATGGTATTTTTCTTTTTCCTTCTGGCTTTACTTAGAATGACAATCTCCAGGTCCATTGATGTTGCTGCAAATGGCATTATTTTATCATTTTTCATGGCTGAGTAGTATTCCATTGCATAAATATACCACAGCTTCTTTATCCAGTCGTCTGTCAATGGACATTTAGGCTGTTTCCATGTCTTGGCTATTGTAAATAGTGCTGTTATGAACATTGGGGTGCGTGTATCTTTTTGCATTAAAGTTCCCTCTGGATCTATGCCCAGGAATGGGATTGCTGGATCATATGGCAAGTCTGTTTCTATTCAATATAATATTGGAAGTCCTAGCCATAGCAATTAGACAAGAAAAAGAAATAAAAGTGATCCAGATTGGACGAGAAGAGAGGACAGTTCTCCCTGGGCTGCTCAGGAAGTCATGGTGGGTCCTAGGAATGCTCTAGGGTGCTGAGATTCTGATCTCCCCTGGACCTGGTGACAATGGGGAAGGCAGCCTCCTCCTACACATCTCCCCAGGATCTTTAAGCTTCAAAGTGTAGGAGATCCTTGCAGCGGAGGGCTCCAGCTGTCTCTCCAGTTGATGAGGTTGTTAGCATCCTCTCAGGAGCAGTCTGGGATGCAGGGTGAGGGTCTGTGCCTAAGTCTGCCTTCCAGAATCCACACAACATGATGTTTTGGAAGAGGACACATTTCAGGCACCAAGAACAGAAATGAAAGGTGTTGGCTGTGAGGGGTGATGTTCTTCCTGATGGACAGGCTGGCCCCGCTGTGGTCATCAGCTCCTTGCTGGGTTTCGTCACTATGGTCAGTGCCGGTCCCCCCACCTCACATGGTAGAAGGGCCCCCATCAATACCCCGGTCACCCTTGCAGGCGATGAAGTTGGGCCAGCAACCCTGTGATTATGAATCATGTCTCTATTTTCCTTATTCTTTTCCTTGGACATCTGGGGTCTTGCTGAGCCTGGAGGGACTGCCCCGTCCCTGCCAGGATCAGACAGTTCCTGGAGATGGAAACCTTTCATATGCAAACCAGGCAATCCGGAGCCCACCTTCTCCAAGGGGCTCTCACACTCTGGGCCACCATCCCTTGCCCTAATCACCCTGGGGCCAGGTCCCAGACAACTAGGGGCAGCCACTGTGCCTTAGAACCTGCTGAAATAATTTGCACTAGACAGTCCTAAGCCTGTTTACCCTGCATCTCCCTATTTATTTTTATTTTTTTGCATAGAAGCCACAGTAAAGGCTTTTGTCGCCAGCCGTGTTCACTTCATCTGTGCCCAGACTGATCCTGGTGCTTCCCCAGGTGCCCCCCCTCCCCTTTTGCAATCTGTGAGCAATAAACTATCTTTTCAATGGATGCCATCTCCTGATTTGCTGGCCTTGCCATCCCTAGATAACCATAAAACCTGTATTAAAACAAGGGAGTTTGCTTGGTAATGTACCAGCAGGAGGCTGGACTCGGGCATCTCAGATCCAGAGATGCTCAAGGATACCTTTTCCATTAACACTTGCCCGGTAGAACCAGGTGTGCAGCTTCTGTGTCCCGATTACTCTCCATCTGACAGTGATGTACAACCACCATGCCAGGCCCTTAAGTATAATCCTCTAAATCTATATTTCTTACCGAGCCAGATTATTTGTCTTGCTGACAATATTAGGCCCTGGAAATGCAATTTTTTAAATTAAAGAACTTTATAACGTGGTTCCCCGGAAGAGCTCCATCCAGCCCAGATGAGGACATTTATCTCCAGTTCTGTCCCCTCGCTGATATTTTAATATCACACAATTCACTTAACAATGTGCCTATTAATTACAGCAGACTCTCACAATCATCTTCCTGGACTGCCACAAATTACGTAGTTGGAGGAAAGTTTTCCTCTCTTAAAATTCTTGCCGGTTCTGAGAAATAATTTGCTTGGCATCATTACCACGTTAAGAAATTTTCCCAAAGATTTTCACAATTTAAACTACACACTATGAAGAAATGCGTAAACCATAGGAAGTAAATTCCATTGAGATGCTATTTGTGACTCGGGTTTGGAAAGGATGCTGGAAGAAAGAGACCAGTTGCTGAATTCCAGGTTTCAGAAGGCGTCCCCAGCCTGCAGTTTCTCAGTTTCTGTCTCCTGCCTGTCTCCCCTCTTCTTCTGTTCTCCATCAGGCTTTATCCTCATGGACACAGCACACAGCAGCAGACCTGAGTTCCACCGAAGGTCAGGTTGAAGAGTTACACTGAAGGCGTTGCTACTCCTAGTTGGTTCTGATCATCAGTGGGCCATCTTTGAACCAACCCCTGTGCCAGGTGAATGGAATTCTCTGATTGGCCTCATAGAGGAGGGGAGGCATGGATCCCAGGAGAGAAGAACAAGGGGATTAGTTCTAGAATAAAGAGAAGACATCCTGACGACCAAAATCCACATCTACCCACTGCGTGCTCTGGGAAGGATGCTAGCCCACTCGCAGAGCTGAAATCATTTCTGGTATAAATTCTAAATTTTGGAAAAGAAAGTGCTTGTAGACATTTGAAGCAATTCCTAACCTATAACCTAAGTTACTAAGAGATACTATATTATGTCCAAACAGAAAACCTCAACTAAAATATCTAGGAATAAACCTACCTATGAAGGTAAAAGACCTGTACCCTGGAAACCATTAGAAACTGATGAAAGAAATTGAAGACGACTCAAACAGATGCAAAGATGTGCTGTGTTCTTGGGTGAGATGGATTAATATAGTTAAACTGGCCATCCTACCCACAGGCAATCCTGTCAAAATACTGATGGCATTTTCCACAAAACCAGAATGAATAATTTTAAAAGTTTTGTGGAAACACAAAAGACCCTGAATAGCCAAAACCATCATGAGCAAGAAGGAAAGAGCTGGAGGAAGTGAGCTCCTGAGTTCAGACTATATGGCAAAGGCACAATAATCAAAACAGTGTGGCATTGGCCCAAAAGCAGACACGTAGATCAATGGAACAGGATAGAAAGTCCGGAAATAAACCCATGCACTCAATCTATGACCAAGGAGGCAAGAAGATATGATGGAGAAAAGACAGACTCTGTAGTAAGTGGTGCTGGGAACACTGGACAGCTCTAGCAAAAGCCTGAAATTAGAACATTCTTTCACACCATGTACAAAAATGAACTCAAAATGGATTAAAGACCTAAAGGTAAGACTGGATACTATGAAACTCCTCTAGGAAAACTTAGGCAGAACACACTTTGACATACATCACAGCAATATTTTTTTTTTGAATCGGCTTCTAGAGCAATGGGAATAAAAGCAAAAATAAGCAAATGAGACCTAATTAAACTTAAAAGCTTTTAAAGCTTCAAAAGCCTACTGGTATCAAGGGTGTAAATGTAAGAGTACAAGGCATGTGAACAAGCATGATGCTTCAAGTTAAAAAATAATAATTGTAAAAATGTCCACTGGATTTTTTTTTTTTTTACCAAGTCTAACTCCGACACGACTCAGAGCTTTCTCGGTGAGAGTACGTGGTGTTCTTCCAAAACCAATGAGAACACGCTCAACTCTACCATGAGTTGTACCACGTCTCCCCAGCCCCCGATGACCTACAACAGAATTCTTGCAGTGTTGTGACACACAAAGACAGACAGTTTTACTGTTGGTTTTGTCCTCCAAGCTGACACTGAGAAGGGATTTCATGCTGGAATGGTCGGCCTGGACCAGGGCATCCAATGGAACGTTTTATGATGATGGGCATGGTCCAGCCTGCACGGTCCCATATGGCACCCACCGGTCACTGGTGGCTCTCGGATGCTCGAAATGTGGCTGGTGCCACTGAGGACATGCGTTTTGAATTCCATCTAATATTAATCAATTCAAATTTACATTTAAATAAGCATGGGTGACAAGTGGCTGCCAATTGGGACACTGTGGGTGTCGAGTGTTGACAGCATGAATGGGTGAGATGTTTGCTGTTGGGATGTGACTCCAACAAGGGAGAAGTCTACTCTCAGGGGACTTTATGCACAACAACAACACCATGATCCAGCTGTAAAAGGGAGCCAGACAGTGAAGGAGGACCAACACCCGACCCCTGGCTTCGCGGATGCTCAGCTCAGGGAACCCCGGGCTCCAGCAGGGCTCTCTCACGTGGCTCCCAGACTTAAACTTGGGTTAAACTTGGCCATTATCCTGCTCCCATAGACCCCAACTGTCTATTGATCACACTGAGGGGCTGCCAGCTCACCCAGCGCATTTGGGGCTCATGGTGTGTTGGACGCTGTTGCTGGAGACAGAACAATAGTTACATCTCACGAGTGTGCCTTAGAAGGCTGCAGTACTGCCCCTACGTAAGTCTTAGCAAAATAGGAGAATTTTGGAACTGGAAGGGACTGCAGGGTGCACCCACCTTGTCCAACTCTTTCTACTTCGTGGATAAGAGAGCGGAGCTCAACGAAATCAACTTGCCTCCAGCCACTTAGCTCATTAGTCGCAGAGTTGAAACTAGAATTCAGGTCTTCCAGTTCCCAGTTTCTTTTCAGTACAAAATGTGGCTTATCTGTGTTTTGTCTAGAAGGCACACCACATTTTTGACAACATTTCAATGGTAAGGACGTGCTATAATATTAACATTTTTTTTCCGTCCTAAATCGTCACTCTCTTCAGATGCCTGCCGAACAGAGAAAGCCTGTGTCTGATGAAAGGATTTAACTTAAAGAATGCACTTGACTGCATTCAGATAAACCCTTCCTTTAAACAGTCTGCACTTGAAGCTTTTATCCCAGATCCCATTGTGAGGTGATAATGAGGTGCCGAAAACTAATTAGCTCATCAGACGAAACTGTCTGGTCCGCCATCTGCTGAGTCTGGAGAGTGATAGTCCCTGGTCCAACTGAGAAGGGGGCTAAAAATATTCGTATTTTCCTGTTCCGTGCTCTGCTCTTGCCCTGGTGTGCGATGCAGAAGGGGTTATGTAAGCCCCACCAGCCAGATCTGTGGTCCCACGTGACACATACCTGTAGCCTCCCAGATGCCAGAACTCAGCGTTGTTCTCAAAGACGTGGGTCCTCCGCCAACACACATACCCCATTACATCGTATATTTGAGGGGAATGAGGATGGTGTATTCGAGACTCCAAGTATGGTGCCCTCATTGGCCAATTTGCCGAGACCCCAGAGTACCCATCCATAGCGTGTCCATCCCATCTGGATTTTGGAGTGAACTCTTGGGCAGGCGGCCTCTGTTGTCATGCATTCAAGAGGCTCATGTCTCTGCAATGAGGCAACCTTTATCTTTTCCCTCAAGCGTCTTGTTCTTTTATCTTAGAATGAAGAACAAGGTTTGAGGACCAAGTTTGCTCCCCCAGAATTACTAACAAGTAAATAATGGCTTGCTTTTACAAGCTGGGTTCTCACCCACTAGGCATCGCTGGTCCAGGACAGCTGGCATTTGACTTTTTTGATCTGTGTGCCCTTGGCGCCTACTTTTTAGAGCTCTCTGGGGGAAATGTCTAAGCTTTGGGACGTCTTTACTCCGGGTGACAGAGTGAGAAGTTTATGCAAAGGCCCCATTTGTTCAATTATCTTGGCTGTCCTGTCCTTATTAAGATTCAAAACTGAAAAGTCAAATTCTTTCTGAAAATTAGTCAACCTGCATGCTCACATAGAAGCCAGACAGTGAGGGAAAGGAATTTAAAATTGGAATCCGAAATCCCAAATTCTCAGTAGGACGTCCACCAGAAACCAGTCGTGTTTGCGTAAATGCTAAATAATTAATGACATTTGGGATGCTGGGGTGAGATTGTACCTTGTAGGGTAATTTTTCTCTTATAAGCGAGGGACAGTGTGAATTCTCTATTCTGGAAAATCTTAATGACGCGTCTTTACACGTCACTTTTGCAATCAACTCTTCCACTTGAAATCGGTTTATGCTGGTGCATCCTGGGTGTGCTAACTGGTGTGTCCAGAGTCCTCTGTGATGGACAATAAACCAATGCAAACCTGCTTGGCAACAGCCGTGGAGACAGATGACCAACAGTGTGAACCAAACGGAACCCCCAGAGTCAGCGCTGGAAGCGTGTTAACGTGGCCCCGCGTATGTCGACTTTCCACTGTCTCCCTCCCCATTGTTTTGTTGGTTAATTGCTTCAAGTGTGAGCGCTGAGGGGTCCTCCACCCCATCTTTATGGTAGTTTAAACTGGCTGACCGCCCGCCTTCCAGCCCGCGGTGACTCTGTGGCATCGCAGTCCACACGCCGCGAGCGGGGCGCCCTCCTGACCCTCCCACTTCGTCCTTCTCTCTGGTCATTTGCATGGCCTGCTCCCCAACCTTGAGGGGTTTCTCCTGTTCTAGGCTCCATGTGCGCACTGTATCCCTCACTCCTTTGATCCCTGCTAGACTCTTGTGACTTAAAATGTGGTTTGGCATCACCTGTGAATTGATGAGAAATGCAGAACCTCAGGCACCATCACCAGCTCCCTAGGAAGGTCCCCAGAGGGTCTGTGCACAATCAGAGCTCTGAACGCCTGTCTGGGCCCCAGGACTGTTTCTCTCTCCTTGGATTCAGGCCCTGACCCTCTGTGGATCCCTCCCTCACCTGTAGATGCCCACCAGGGACCATCTGACCGTGGTCTTCAGCATCGGATGGGGGGCAGGGAACAACACAGCAGCAACATGTCTTGGAGAAGAATGTTCTGATGTACTGGTCTTAATTATTGTGCATGTGTTCCAATCCCTCTGATTGTTTATAAGTTCCCTTAAGAGCAGAATGCATTTCTGATTCATTCCCTAAAGGGTCCTCAGGGAGCAGATTTAATTTATTAAGTTAACGCAGGCACCGACATGACGTGGAATGACGGAGACTTGGGATCTGCATTTGAAAAAGTCACTGGAGTGGGGACTGGAGACCTGCGACAATCAGACAGTAAAGTCTGAGAGACAAAGAGGCACTAATGAGAAATGCAGTGGACATACTTATGCCAACAAGGATTCCTTGCAAACCCTCAAAGGGCTACTGACCGGTCCTCTGACCCCCATCCTCACTGAACCTCATTTCTCTCCGCGTTTGTTAAATGGGAGGTTAGTGACAAAGTTCTGATCTCATTGGGAACAGAATTTATATCATGTATGTAAAGCACATAACAGATTGCTTGACACGTGGTAAATTCTAAGTCAGTCTTTCCCTGTCCCCATTTTAATTCAGCTGAACTGAGAACCACACATCGTAGGTGCTCTGTGATGGGGGGCATACAGACCCACGACATTTGCATTGAATAATTTCTCTCCGTCTTTTCTAAAAAGAGAATCTGAGGTAATTTGAAATATAAGAGTTGGGTCCAAAAGAAAAGGAAAAGAAAACCTGTAGCCGTTCAATCATAATTGTAAACACAAAACTCTCCAGTTAGCAGACACTTGTCAAAAAAATTTCTGGAGTTCAGGGCGAATGGGGAAATGGCTAAGAAATGTCTTGAGAAATCACAGTGAGAGGGAGGAGGAAAATGCTACTTTTGTTCAGCCAAGCAAAGAGGAGATTCAGAAAGAAGTTTCACACGAGACACCTTTTGCAGGGTCGTGGAGTCACATGGTGGAGGACGTTTATTCCATAAACAGAATCGTGTCTCGCAGCAATAAACACGAATAAACATTGCAGGCATGACCACGAAATTCAATTCACTGAAGGTCATGTTCCCTGATCCTCTCTCTCATTTGAAAACGTCTCCTCCTCTAAATGAACGTCCTTTCTCCTTAATGTGCGCGTGGTCCCCTGGTGCACGGGGCTCTGTGGCAGGATGCATGCTGCGGTGATTTATTCATGACTTACTTATGCATCTTTCTCTGTAGATTATGAGGGGAGGAACTTCTCTCTAACTTCTTTTTTTTTTAACCCTTTTAAAATTGAAGTATAGTTGATTTACAATGTTGTGTTAGTTTCAGGTGTATAGCAAAGTGATTCAGTTACCTGTCTATCTCTCCATCTACCTATCCATCCATCTATCTATCCATCCATTTATCCATCTATCCATCTATCTATCTGTCTATCTATCTGTCTGTCTGTCTGTCTGTCTGTCTGTCTGTCTACCCATCCATCCATCCATCCATTCATCTTATCTATCTATCTGTCTATCTGTCTGTCTGTCTACCCATCCATCCATCATCTATCTATCCATCCATCCATCCATCCATTTATACATCCATCCGTCTATCTGTCTATCTGTCTATCTATCTATCTATCTATCTATCTATCTATCTATCTATCTATCTATCCATCCATCCATCCATCCATTCATCTTATCTGTCTGTCTGCCTGTCTGCCTGTCTGTCTATCTATCTATCTATCTATCTATCTATCTATCTATCTATCTATCTATCTATCTATCATCTATTATTTTTCAGACTCTTTTCCACTATAGGTTATTATAAGACATTGAATGTAGTTCCCTGTGCTGTACAGTAAGTCTTTGTTGTTTATCTCTTTTATGTGCAGTATTGTGCACATGTTAATCCCCAACTCCTAACTTACTCCCCCCCACCTCACCTGGCTGTATTCGGTGTCACTGTTGTTCGTAGAGGTCACAGGCACACAGGAGGCAGCTGTGAATGAGTGAACACTGCTCCCCTGATCTGGCCACACTCCAGACTCCTCTGGGGAGCTTCTATATTGTGCGGATGCCCCGAGGCTTCCCTGGAGGTTCTGATTTAATTGGCTTGGGTGGAAGAGCTGTCACATGGACTTTGACCAACTGTTCCAGTGATTTAAATGCACAGTTGGAGCTAAGGACCGATAAGATGCATTCTATAAATATACTATTCCATTGAACTACATTATTGCATCCTTTTAACCAATGACTACATTAAAGTAGGGAGTGTGCTAGGTATCAAAATGAGGAAGACATAGTCTTTGCCCTCGAAAAACTAACAATTTGGTAACAAGAGATCAGACAGTCATTCGATAACCACATTGTCCCATGATGATGGCAGAAACATGTTCTCTCACATACGTGCCATGTGCCTGCCCCCGAGCCCCTGAAAAGTGTTATCGCACTTAACCCCTATGAGCCCCCAGGAAAAAGGCATGATGATGTTTATACCCATTTACAAGATGAGGACATTGAGGCTGAGTGAATGCAAGAGTTTGGACTTAACTTAAAAATTCTCTTAACACCTGGCCTTTTAATCTGGGGGGATATAAGCTTGCAAGTCTCCTTTTTAGAGTCTAAAGTACCACAGAAAGAGAAAGCAAATTAAGACAGTGATGGGGAAAGTCCTAACTGCACTGGGTGTCTGCCCGGGACGAGGGGGAGCAGCGGTGTCTGGCTGGCAGCGCGATGGGCTGAGCGGGGCTGGAAGGGAGGAGGGGATGTGGACCCCGAGCCTGAGCTGGAACCCACCGTGTTTCACAACAGAGGGAGGTGAGGGGCCAGAGTTTAAGAGCTTTGGTCTAGGATGAACGACCGGCAGAGAGTGACCCCCACTGAGGGCTTCCTGTGTGCTGTGCCCTCTTTTAAGCACTTTATGAGTATCGACCCAGTCCTCATAAACCCCTGTGAGGATGGAACCATGACCTCCATTTTCCTGTTGACAAAACAGAAGGGGCGCCGTGGAGTAACTCGCCCAAGCCATCGTCGGTGAACCCAAGTGTGCATCCGGGCAGTGCTTTCTGGGCTGGCCTGATTGGATGTGATTCAGGCAGGTCCCAAAGGCGAGCCGGGGCTACGTTTTGATATTTGGTGAACTGATGCTACAATGAAGGTCCCTCCTCTGAACCCAGAGCCGTCCTCAGTGTGGCGTGTGGTGGGCAGCAAGGTCTTCTGGCTCCTCCTCCCTAAACACCATCCTGCAGCCTTGTCCTCAGAAACTGAGTTTCTGATTGCAAAAAATTTTGAGAGATTTTAGAGACAGACATTATGTAAAGGGCCAAAATAGCAGCGGCTTGTTTCTCTGTGCCTCCCTCCTACTCAGAACTCCTGCCGCTGGGCTGTTCCCTTCGCACACCTCTGCGTGGCAGAGTGAAAGGGTCACAGCCTTCAGACGGTTGACTTCCAGCCCCTTCCACCTGGGCAGACTTCCCTCTCACATGCACACACCACACACATGCACACACACACACCACACACATGTGCACACATGCACACACAACACAATGCACATGCATACACATATGCACACACATGCACACACCATGCAATGCACACATGTACACACCACATATGCATGCAAACACCATGCACATCACACACACGTGTGCACATGCATGCACAGACATGCACACACCACACACGTGTGTACATGCATGCACACACATGCATACCACACAACACGCAACACAACACAATACACACATGCACTTATGCACACACACCACACACATATGTGCACATGCACGCACGCACATGCACACACCACACAACACACATGTACACATCACACACATGCACACACACCACTTACATGCACACACACGCGCATGCACACAATTTTTTTCCTTCTCTTCCCCCTTCAACCACATGTAAGTGTGAACAAGGGTCCTCGTCGGGTACTCACCAGCATTCGTAGAAGAGTGGGTCTGGAAAACACTTCACCCCAAGATCCAGCAGAAGAGGGACTTGGGGCGGCTGGTTGACCCTTATCACCCAGCAGAGGGTTACAGGAGGCGTGTCATGTGTGGCCCACTGAGGGGGCAGCATTTGGACTGGTTGTCTGGTCCACCTTCTCCTCTCCAGTGCGTCTTTATAAGGGGCTGCCATCTCCCAGCCTCCCAGCACTGGTCTAGAGCCTTAGGGTAAAAAAACAAAAAACAAAAAACAAAAAAAACCCCCCAGCCATCTAAATGTTTACAGCCAAGCAGGGGAGAGGTTTTAAAAGGCAGAGATCCGTGTGTACAATTTCCTGACAGCTTTCTACACTATGATCCTGGGACCATACTAGTGGAATATTATCAAAAGAACTCTTGAAGAAGCCAAACGGAAGGCATGCGTCCCTGGAAACCCCAGACAGGGAAAGTATGAAGGGGGTGTCAGGGAGCCCCATCCTCATACAGTTTAGTTTGCTCAGCAGGTGCGGGAGGGGGGTGACCACACCCCGTCTCTGCCATGAGACTTGGCCGCATGTGAATTCCAGGAGCCCAAGTTCAAGCTGGGACCAACCTTGAACTTGGCAATGATGTGCTGTGAGCCACTAAGGAGAAGAAACTAGAGAGGCGGGCGGTGAGCTCAGAAGTCCGTCTGGGCTGGCTCTCACCTCTGTACCCTGGAGGGCTGGAGCCCTGGTCTGCGGGGCTAGATTAAATTCTGCTGCTGCCTCTGGATCTTTCCAGAGCAGCCCATCTGCAGAAAGTCTTACTGGTCTCCCTCCATCACGTAGCACTTCACACAACCAGGGTGATCGTCCCCTCTGACTCTTAGCGCAAGCTCCCAGCTCAGTGACTCCCTTCTGGAGACCCATTCTTCTTGAACTGTCCAACCGCTGATGTGGTGAGTGTTGGCTGGAGCCGTTTGCAAGGTCCACATCTCTCCCTTCTCTGGAGGACCATGTGATTTCCATGTTGTCGATGACTTACCTATTCAAGCCTCCTCCCCCGTTGGTTCCAGAATGGACTTAAGACAGTTTTCACAAAGGAGAGGAGCTAAGAGTGAAATTAGGAAATGGTACCACGGAAGCCAAGTGCAAACTAGAGGGGGAGACGTCAGGTCAGGTACTGGCCTGGAAATGCGGGCTCGTGGCTCTGTGGGTTTGCTCAGAGGAGTCCCAGAGTTGGTGCTAAGCTCCCGGGAGCAGCGTGTCTACACTGCTGTCTAGGTGGTTGGTGGAAACGGGCACTGAGCCAGCTTAGGGCCATGGTAACCACACAGGACCGTGATGGAAATGCACACAAATGCCCTTACAGCTCTTCCTCCGTCACAACATCCTCCTTTTCACGAGTCAGCATCATGCTCCGAACATCTCCGTTCATCAGCCCCTTGCTTTATTTGCAGTCCCTTCCCTCCCCACGCAGATCCCTGACGATGCATCCCCCTCCCTGGTCCTGTACGGTGGAAATGGACTCACACTGTGGATCTTTTTCTTCCCAATATTACCTTTGCTAGATTAATTCACGGGATGGCGCATTGTTCATTTGCTGTCATTGCTCTGTATTATTTCATTGTATGAACATAACACAATTTACTTCTCCACTTTCATGCCATGATAAAATAGGTGGGCAACTTTCCATTTGTGGATGCTTTGAATATTGCCTTGAATATATTTGTCCCTAACTCCCAGCAGTGATCTGGTCCCTGCACTGTATTGTATTAGATTCTGTGAGCCCCTGGGACAGGGGCAAAACTGTCTTATTATCTTTGAATTCCAGCACATAGCTCAGGGATTGACACTTCATAGACACTCAAAAACCCTTTGCTGAAATATCAAAGCTGAGAGGACAGCACGATATGGTGAGGAGTGATGTTAAATTTGGAGGCAAGAGCGTGGCGTTGAAGACCACCCTCCAGGGCTTTGCAGCCCAGAAGCCTCCGACAAGTCCTGTCCAAAGGAAAAATCAGTGGTATTCCTTCCAGATTTTCACAAAGCTCCTTTCTGGCGAGGATGGCGTGAACTTGATCTTGGGAATATTTCCTAGGAGGCTCGCAGAAACTCATCTGAAAAACCTAACAGAGAGACAGAGAGAAGGGGGTGCAGATTCTTGGAGGTGGAGCATCTTGCTTTGACAGCTGGCAAACTTGTCTTGACGTTTCCTCTTGCAAAGCTCCCGTGCTTGGTGTCATCACTCTAGTGGACTTGTGGTCAGAACAGCCACCCAGAGGCCCTTGCAGGGCGAGCAGTGGGACCCTGGCAGGGGCTGGTGGCTCAAGCTATTCCGTGAGTCTTTGTTTCATAACTGACTGTATCTGCCCTAAGGGTCTGGTGCTATGCCTGTTGAATTCTGCTGGCTATTGTGAGCGAATTGGAGGGAATCAAGATGAGTTCTTCCCCACATTTCATATTCTTCTGGCTAACCTAGTGGCCATCTCCAGAAGGAGGCTGGACGGGATGATCTGTGGGTCTCTGTGGGCATCTCATTGCTCCAGCTCAAGTCTGCATCTGCCATGACGAATTCTGAGTAAACATTTGGCCAGTGCTGGTAAACCAAGTGGCACGTAGTGATGGGTTACCATCAGAGCTGGGCACCCGAGGACCCACTCACAGAGCAGAGCTGAAGCCCAGGCGGACAGACCCTTCTCAGTTTGCTTACACGCTCCCAGGAGAGAGGAGCCAGTCCTGCCAGCTCAGGTTCCTTGGGCCAGTTGAAGTGAAACCAAGAGTGGTCCACTTACCTCAGTCATTAAGGCACACGAAGATCCACGCATTTGCCCAGGTTGGCTTCCAAATGCAAGCCATGATTGTCTCTGGTTTTTAACATCACGGGTTGTCCAGTCACCTCTGAGTCACTGTTGGACGGCTGAAGAACATTTCAGAAAACCGTTATGCTCTGAGCAGCATGGCATCCCGTGGTTTGCTAAATTCTTATTCTTAAAGCATGACTTCATTTATGAGTCAGCCAGGCTGGTGGATTCAAATACAAGCCTAGCGTGTCTGCTCTAACAGCTTAAGGGGGTGAAATGTGGAAACCCGTTTTGGCCTTTGGTCTCCATCATTTGAACAGAGCCCCTTCCTGGTGAGGCCCGATCTCTAGGGATTTTCCCAGAATGCAGTGCTACTTGGCCTTTTGGGGATGGGGCACGAAGGCTGCGGCATTCCTGGTGAACCACATGTGTGCCATGGCTCCACAGAGGCACACCAGTGAGGACAATCCTGCTGAACACACACAGAGCCCTGCTTCTTCCTGCCAAAATTCCAAGATTCATAAATGAAAAATACAGAGGGGTCCATTATCCTTGGTGTATTCACGACGTTAGAAGTGAGCTTCAGCCATCATGAGCTGTATCAGCTGGAAAAACAAACTCCAAAATGTCACGGATGGGTGGACTTTTCCAGAAAGTTTATACCTGTGTTTAAGAGCTCCTGAAATTGACCCTAACTGCCAAGCTTGGAAAGGCGCGCTTGTCGAGAGCCCTCACTGCGTTCAAACAAAGCTTTTAAAAGGCACCTTGTATGGTGCATGGAAAACTTGCAGGAGAAATGCCAACAGGCCTCCCAGAAGCCTTGGATTAAATGCCAATAATAAAGCAAAAAAAAAAAAAAAGGTGAAGCACACCTCTGTGGCCATGGGGGACTTGTAGCCAGAGGCGGAAAAGTTATGGTGCCTCATCTTTGGCTAAAAAGAGAAAACACCAGTGGACGGGAAACAGGCAGATGGAAATGTGCAAATAAATGGAAAGGGAGGCGGACGCTGGGAAGGCTGCAGGGCCAGCTGTCCCCTGAAGGGGTGAGGAGGGAGCACGTGGAAAGGGGACTGGCCTCCTTTAGCGCTAATGGGCTCCTAAGGGGCAGACGTGTGGGTAGACTGGAGGTCTCGTAATGCACAGAGCAGCTTTTTAGCCTCCTTGGTGGCTGTCACTCATTTTCAGTAATAAGCTGGTTTTCTGAGGCTCTGGGGTGACTGCCGGTGTGAAGGGGGCTTCAGAGACCCAGGGGATGGCAGAAGCATATGGTCGCCAAACACGGAAAGGTGGCTTTTCCTCCAGCTACATCCCTCACTCCTTCAACTCTTCCAGGGTATCCATGACCCAGTGGGCACAGCCCAGATCCCATAGGAATATGGGCAGAGAGGACAAGCGTGGGGACAGGGTGGCATCACGGGAGAGCCAAGGACACAGCGCGACATGGAATCTCGGGGGGGGGGGTTTCCGAGAAGAAGTGGTGTAACCTTGAAAGGCTCTATGCTGAGAAATTGGGTAGATATATTCACTGGCTTCTTGACTTCTGCTTTTGTCTGAACTCTCGGTGTTTCCTTCGGGCAAGGTCTCCAGCTCCACAATGTGGGCACATTCCTGGGGGAAAGGGCAGAGCTGTGCAGAGCTCTGGGAAGAAGCCAACAGCAAGTACAGGATGGCGCAGCCCGGCAGCAGGAAGGATGTCTTGTCACCCCCAGTGCATCCTGGGGAGGGTGGCAGGGGCCGTCCCGGGGTCTCCTCCACACCGTTGACATGAAGGGAGCTGGAGAGACAATTCCAAGACGAGGGTTAGATGCCTCGTGGTTCTTCCAAATGCTCAGAATTTGTTTCCACAAGGCTCCGGAAGGTTCTGACTCTTTGAGGGAAGACAGGCAGGCCACTGACCTGCTACAAACATGTCAAAATCATGTGACATGGTGCTAACCCTGAAACTGGAACAAAGCTTTGAATTCCTCGGTGCCTCATTTCAGTGGGTCTTTTGTGACTCGTTGCTGGTGTGTGTTGACCTGGCCCGGTGTGACGGGGGAGCTCTGGGGGCAGGTCCTGAGTCGGGATGGCTGCTCATCCTTCCCGGGAAGCGCTGGCCTTTTTCAGATCCCTCCAACCACATGGGGGAGGCTGGTGACTGTTGGGGTTGACCTGCTTTGCACAAACTCCCTTCTTGGTTGGGGTAGGGGGCGCCGTTCTGTTCGTTGGATTGTTAAACGAACCTGTGTAATTTGAGGGAGCTGCCTTTGGCTGCCTCCAGCCAGCAGTTACTCCCACAAGCTAACTGCATCCCATGTTAGCGGGGAACCAGGAGAGCATCTGAGACGACAGTTTTCCCGAACAACCCTTAATGCATGTCATTTTGCGTCAGCATCCATTCACCACGCGTTCTGGTTCCCTGGACCGAAGCCCTGCTCCCTCCTGCCTCCCTCCTGGGAACTGAAAACCCTACTTGGGAAGACAGTTTCCTTTGCTTTGGAGACTTCTGGAGAGGAGATTTCTGAAGTTCTTGTTACTTAGTACATAAGACTTTTTGCTTTTGCTTTGAGGAAAGGTAAGCATGCTTCTCTTGTGTTAGGGGATTTATAGAGCAGTGTATTTTTGTTTCTCTTTTTTTCCCCCCAAAAGAGAGGCATGAGCCCTGCTCAGCTTCCAGGTAGGCAAGCTGGTGGTAAAAAGAAAAAAACAATCCTGCAATCTGACCAGAAAAAGATTTCATTTTTAAAATCGCCAGCCCTGAGTTAAGGCTTCAGGACCAAGGACAGAGAACAACCTTCCAGGAATCCTCAGGACCAAGGACAGAGGCACAACCGCCCAGGAATCCTGGCTACTTCGTGAGCAGTAGTTTTGGGAGGCAGAGGCCAAGGTCGGCCTGTCTTCTGGCTGGGAGGTGGGTGCAGCGCCGGAGAGCTGACAGCCCACGCAGGTGGCAGACGCTTCACTGGCTCAGGTGATGCCTTGAGGTCAGTCTTGACCCCTCGGGTTTCCACAGAGAGCAAAGAGCCAACTCTTGCTCAAAGGGTCTAGCCTCATTCACTCTTAATAAATAAGTCCAAAGAGTGACTCTTCTTAAGCTTAAGGACCAGGTAGGACTAGGGTTTCCCTTTTGCAACCTCTTCCAGTAACCAGGGCCTCTCCACCATTCTGCTTTGAGTGTCAGGCATGTGTAGAACTTAAGGCCTGGAATCAAGCAGGTAGGAGAGATGGACTAGGACATACATGAGTTTATTCAACAACAGGCACTCTCTGATGGTCTCCTGCTTTACACATCATTTTTGTGAGAAGTAAAGTTTGATGATATGGGACCATACCCTTTGCAGCTGTGGTATGATCTCTTAGAAACTGTTGGGAAAAAACATGATGATAATCCACTAATTATTTCAACAACTAATAAATTAAGTTGCATGAACATTTTCACGAGGATCTTCTGGCCCTCGTTTTCCTCTATCTAGGAAGGTCTACAAAAAAGATATGGTAAAAGGTGCCAATTTTCTTCAAAATACTCCTGAACTTTCATACAAACCCTTTAAACGGTAGATTTAAGGTCTTGTGCAAATTGCAAAGATTTAGAAACACAACAGAAAGGAATGTTTTCTGGCATGGTGATGTAAACAGAAGTGCAAAGTGGAAAATTCTAGCTCACTGAGCCCATTCATTTTTCTTCTTCTCTTTCCCTAAATGAAGGCCATGAATGCCTGCACTGTATAATGCTTTATCCTTATGAAAGTGTCTCTCTACTTCTATCTTATTTCACTGATGTATTCATAAATTCCAAGAGAATGACATTAAGAGGGGTTATTAAAATCTCCACAGGACTGATGATTGAGCTGAGATCCAGAAATGTCAAGGAGATCGGCAAGGTGAAATAGTCAGTTGGTAGAAGGGCCGGGATGGCCACCTGTTGAGAAGATAGAGGTGACAAGAAGGCATGTGCTGGGAGGAGCCATGTTTTTCACTTTGGAGTCACTATGTGTCCATCTGGGGCTTCTGGTTGCAAGCTATATAAATGGGCTCTGGTTTTGTTTCTTAAACATCACTGGAAGAATTCTGAGTCACCCACAAAATTTGAGTAAAGAGCTGAATAACTTGGCAACAGGAAGGACAAATAAACAAACAAAAAAGGAGAACAATAAAAAAAAGCCTGTGTGGTCTTGGGAAAGGCAGGTTTTACAGAACCTCGAAGGCAAGGAGAGACTCTACTTAGGCTCTTAGGTAAGTGACATGATCTGGGCACCATCTCTCAGGGACATTCCTGCCTGCAGTGTGGATAACTGACTTGGAGACACACTCCTGGCACTATTTGAATAGTCTGAGTAAGAGACGTTGAGGGCTCTGGCTTCAGCAGTGGGGATGTGGAGAGGGGTGATGTCTTGGATTAAGGAGGACACTTCAGGAAGAAAATAAGTGTCTGGAAACCACGAGGCAGAATTCAAGTAGGGGTCTTGCCACCTCTATCCCCTGAGATGATGCCAAGCACAATTCCGATTTTGCACAGACACCTTCCTTGCTTGTGCATAAGGTGGGGATTTCTTTGCACAGCCATAAGGTGAGGATTTATTTGCACAGCCGCAGGACGTCCTGCTTGGTGGCTGAAGGTCTGGAGATCAAGAATTGGGTCTTCTGCCACTTTGAGCTCTGGGGGCAGAACGAGAGCAGTGTGAGGGGTTGGGAGGAGATGCCCTGACACCCTATGTCTTTCTGCTTCTGGCAGATGGGGTGGACTTGTGGCTGACCCTCGGTACAACCCTCTCGCCTCATCTGGGGCAAGGTTCTTTTTCTCCACTAGTCTAGAAGAAGCACCACAAACACTGTTAAAGTTTCAGAGAGGCTTTGAAAAGAGATCCTCCTGTGTTATGGCTTCTTTTTCCTTAGCGTAGGTCTATTTGATGGAAAAGGGACATGTGGCCCTTGATGCCACTTACTTGAACAGAATAAAGATAGTAACAGTTCTTAAAATTCAATCTACCTCCAAAGGGAAAGGAACAAAGTTATGTGGTGTTACTCAAGGTCCTCAAAAATTTCCCAAGGGTTCCCATGACAGAGAAGAGGTGGGAGAGGTGGACCAGGGAGCTGGATTCTGACAACAGAAGAACTTAGAACATATTCTCGAGGACTCAGTTATAAGTACCCAAGAGGAGGAAGTGGTCACAAGGAGATAGTCACCAGTCAGACCATAGGTTGGCTTGGAGATCCGTTGTTCTGCTGTGTTTTCTACTATTTTCACAAAGCGTGGAGGAGGACATTGGTGTTTGACTTTGGAAGTGCACGGTGACTTACTCATTTGCTCACACGGTGTGTCCAGGTCCTCCTCTGCGCTGGGCCCTGTACATGGAGCTTGGTTTGGAGCCTAAACCATGCTGGGGTCTGCTTGCATGGCACTTATGGTACATTTGCATGATGACTTATTTTTAACATATTTCTAGGGAATTTAAGTTATAAAATGTGTAACCCTTCAGTAGCGTTGTGACAAAATCAAAACCCAAGATGGCCAAGTAACTGTCTAATTTCCCCACCACACCTGGGCGTCTTGGCAGCCTTGCAAACCTCCATCTGTGATCTCTGCTCAGACTCAGCTTGTCCTTTGACTCTGCCCCAGTGGGGCAGAAGGACGCAGAATCTCCTGTTCTTCTAATTGAGGTGTCCGCTCACTCCACTGTCCACCGGGGCCTCCCACTGTGTCACACAAACTCACCCCCTGTTGTGTCTCTGAGTGGCCCTCAGGTCCAGCCTCCTGGGAGGGAGTCACCTCTTGAACAGCCGGGGCTCTTCTGCCGAGCTCCACCGGAGCTGTGCTGTGATTGGCCCATGGAAAGGGCAGGGGAGGCTGACTGGTCAGTGCGAGGATGGTGCTGTTCTTGGCCTGTAGAGAGCTATCTCCTAGCTGTGTCCTCACCTGGTGGGGACAGAGAGAGAGAGAAAGAGACAAAGCTTTCTTGTGTCTCTTCTTTAATTTTTTTTTTTTTTACAATTTTTAAAGGTTACTTTCCATTTACAGTAATAATGAAATATTGGCTTTATTACCTGTGTTGTACAATACATCCTTGAACTTATCTTATACCCAATAGTTCGTGCCTCCCACTCTTCCACCCCTGCCTTGCACCTCCCACCTTCTCCCCACTGGTAACCACTCATTTATTCTCCATATCTGCGAGTCTGCTTCTTTTCTGTTACACTCACTAGTTTGTTGTTTTTTTTAGATTCCACCTACAGTATTTGCCTTTCTCTGTCTGACTTATTTCATTTAGCAGGATGCCCTCCAGGTCCATGCATGCTTCTGCAAATGGCATGAGGTCACTCTTTTTCGTGGCTGAATAGTATTCCATTGTGAAAATATATACCACATCTTCTTTATCCAGTCATCTGGATAAATGATGGTCATGTCTCTCCTTGTAAAGGCACCAATCCCAGTGATGAGGGATCCATCCTTGTGACCCAGTTACCTTCCAAAGACCCCACCTGATACTATCACACTGGAGATGTGCGTTTCAACACATGCATTTAGGGGGAATATGAACACTCGGTCCACAGCCTCCACCAACGAATTCACTACCAGAACCACCCAGTACAAGCACTGCAAGTCAGTGCTGGGGTGATTCGGATGCATCTGGTGAAGCAGTTGAAGGCATTACCGAGCAGGTGGGGATGTATTTTGGGGACAGACGATTCTTCTGACCTGCCCCAAACCACTGAAAATGGTCGGAAGCAAAGCCTATCAAACAAGAGGTATATTTCTTGAAATTTCCTGTGAGGCCAATGTTAACCTTTGTGTTATTCCTTAATTCTTACATGGCCATCTTACTTTGGAGGAAGTTGGATAACCAGCATCCGTGCGGTGAATTTCAGAATGATGTCCCACGGGGCAAGGAGGCTCCTCTGCGGTATGTGAAGGAGTTAGGACCCCGTTACGTGTCTCCTCTCGGTCTATCTAAACCCGGATCATTACTCACGATGAAGTGACCCTCACAAAAGGTGTGCTGTCAGCTTTCCCAATTAATGTGTCCTTCTGCTTTTGTTTTTGAATTAAACTCTGCCGGTGGTGGCACACGTACAGCGGAAGGTCCCTTTCTGGACTCCTCTGTTTCCCTTGATTGACAGTTTTTTTAGTTCAGTATGTGCATAATGAAGATGAGAAACAGAGTGATGTCTGGTGTTAGCCTTAACGAGGGAGGCTTTGAGAGTTATTTTGATGGCTCCCTGAACTCTGTGAGATGTGCAGTTAAACTAGAAACAGTAATTGGTTAAAAAAAAAAAAAAGAATGAAGTGCCGGCTGCTACAGAAAATCTGGATTAGATTTCCTTCCATTATCTCACGGAAATCTCCCCTCAGCCCCACGGGGCATGTCTGGCCATTTTTATTTGTTAGAGAAGGGAGTTGATTCATTGAACCAGCCCTCAGAAATGTCGGTCTCTGTGCATGTAGGTGGTGTGTGCACGAGCCTGGGTTCACACGCACATGCATGTGTGCGTGTGTGTGTTCAAGTGCATGCATGCACGTGTGCAGTGTGCATGTAGGTAAGTGTATGTGTATATGGGTGTGCATGTATGTGCCCTCGTGTGTGTGTGTGTGCATGGGTGTATACCTATGGGAAAGAAAATTGTGCACAGGGACCTGTTGGCATTTTCCAATAAGGATATTTCCCCGCTGTGTTAAAAGAAAAAAAGAAATATCTTTGGGTGAACCCATATTGGACTCAATCTTGAACTGTAGGTCAGCATTTAAATGTCGGGACCCAGGTGGAAATCCAGCAAAGCTAAGAGGCAGCGGGTTTGGAGGGAGATTGGAGGTGGAATATTTCCTTGGGTTCAGGAGCATCTACCATGTGGCACATGTGTGAAGGGTCACTGAGGGGACCCCTGGGGAAAGGGGGGTGTGATACAGGCTTGGGAAGAGGAGGGGGCCCCTCAGAACTGGCCCTCCCGCCCCTGTTAAGTGACCCGGGAGCCCCAGGGAACTGGGCAGTGAGTGATGGAGGCAGTGATGGAGCAATGGGAACACGCTTCACACCTGCCTATCAGGTGGACAGATGCTCGTTCCAGCAAGGTCACAGGCGCTAGGGGCCTCCATCCCTACCCGCCTTCCTCAGATCACAGCAGTGTGGCTGCTGACGCCCCAGGGCTGCACTGAGATGCTTCGAGCTTCCCCTGCTCAAAAGCCATCAAGTCCTCATTTACAAAGCAAGCTCCGGCAGTATTAGGAAATTGGGTCCCTCCCAGGAATCCAGACTTCATCAGTTCTCCGCTGGGGTCCTGTGCGAAGAATCTCGCCCTGGGTTCGCTGTGTTCCCGGGGATCTGGTGTTAGCTGATGTCCGTATGAGTAGCAGTCCTGAGATCTCACAAAACCCCGTGGATCCCTGGTGCTTTCAAGCAGATAAATTTAAAAAAAAATGTTTCTGCATGGCCAGGCAGCTTGGAAAAATGTTTACCCGCCCTTCAACACTTCAGCCTCCCTGGCCTGATTCTTGCTGTCTGAGCAACCGTGTGTCAGAGGCTTTGTCTCGGAGCTGGACAGGGAACCACTCAGGGCTGATTTTTTTGGCTTTTGTATATTCCTTTACTTCTGTCTCATGTCTTCATGTCACGCTGGAAGACTAACAGTTCTCCCTGGAGATGGGGGGGACTTGGTGGGGTTTCAAGAGCGAATCCCGGATGCAAAATGTCCAGTTTGAAGCATCTGGACAGTCGCTCGGGGTGTCTTCTGTGAGGGAGGAAGATGCAGGCCGTGGTGGGCTGTCCCTGCCACTCACCAGCCTGGGGACAGGGCTCTGAATGCCAGTCGTCCTCTCAGATCTCATGAGAGCCACGTGGGTTACCTCTGTCCCACAGACCAGGGGACCGAGTGTGGTCCCCCGTCCTTCCGTAACACGCCAGGGCCACACTTTTGCGTGCAAGTCCACTGAGCCCACAGTGGAGGTCGCTGCCTGATGTGCGCTTGGCCCTGAAAACCCAGAGGAGGCGAGTCCTGTCCTAAGGGCTGACCCACATCCCAGCTGGAAGGCACCTGCAGGGATGCTGCGGGGCCGCGGACCCACGTGAGCCGGACAGGGCAAGACCTGTTCCGGGGCAAAGGTGTGTTTTAAATCCTCAACGTCACAAACTGACACTCGGGACATTCTATAAAACGTGTCAGAAAAGGAGAGAAATCTGCAGACGCTGCATGTCCCTCTGGGCCAACGGTCAAGGAGGATGACCGGGCTAGGATCATTTTGGCTATGCCTGCTTCAGCAAGATCCCGTTTGGGGCTCTTTTAGCCTGTTTCCCCGGCCTCGGTTCTGCCAGAGATCTTTCCAGCTCGGAGCCGCGAGGGCAGGTTTTCGGCATCAGAGGACAATGACCGTAAGGTTGATACACTTCTACGCCTACCTCGAACCCCGGCCGAGGCCTGGAGCCTGGCCGTGGCTCTAACCCACAGACACGGTGTGCACGTCCGGGCTGCAGGAACCCTCACACAGAGAGCCACGTCCTGCGATGGTGCTGGCGCATCCCTCCCTCCGGCCTTCCCAGTAGGAGGAAATCACGGAGGCTGCAACTGTTTGCCTACAACTCTTCCCACAGAGTGAAGGGGGAAGGATGCTCAGAGGCTCCCCCCACACCAGGCACTTGTTCACAAGGGTCTGCAGACATCACGGCGGCCCCGATGGCAGAGCCCAGGGGGCTTAACAAGACTACTCCGGGTGGGATCAGAGGGCCCTCTGAGCAGTTGATGATGAAGATGGAAGGGTTCCCTCCACCCTCTCTAGAGGAAGGATGCAGGACTTACAGGCTCCACCGAGGAGGACCCCCTTCCATGGGGGGAGGACATGCCTGATGGAACCCCCCGGACCACCTGTGCCCCACAAGGAAACAGCCAGAAGGTCCACCCACCGGAGGGACTGGCTGCGTGGTCCTCAGGGCATCCACGCCGGGGGCACCCAGCATCCGTGAACAGCAACAGGGCAGCCTTTTAGTGGCTGTCGTCTAGAGTCTCTCAGGAATGTTGTCAAAGCCATGAACCGGACGTGAGCAGGTCAGCGTGTGCAGCCTGTGCTCCGCGCTTGTCAACCATGTACACTTCCAGATAGGCACACGTGTCCCCACATGCTCCCGGTGACACCGTGGCCCCAGGAGGGCGGTGTGATGACGGGGAAGGATGCAAGGTCACATCCCACTGCTTTGCCATTTGCACAGTGTGCAGGGAGCACCTGCGGGAAGGCCCCGTCCTCGCTTTCCTTAGGCATTTTGCTCGCGGATGCCTCTCCCTGGGAACGAGGAAGATGCAGGGAGGAGGGTGAGTGGGGCGCCGCGGTTAGGGCTTCACGTCCTTGGATCGCAAGGAGGGACACCAAAACCATCTTGCCTCTCTGACTGAACCAGAGACATAATTCAGCGTCGTCTCCGTGGGCAGAATTGGTCTACCGCATTTGAAAGCGGCTGAGATGCCACCAGTGAATTCGTGAGCTCTGTATTCTTGGCATGTGCAGGAGCCCTGATTCTCAGCACAACATGGAGGAGAATTTTCCAGATCGACCAGATCACTGGACAGCGCACCACACTTACTCTAGAGTGTTGGGACAGTCTAGGGTGGCGTTTACTTAAATAGGGGCTTCTAGAAAGAGGCAGGTGGACGTGAGATGCTGCATGAGTTGAGTCCAGTGAGAGGTGCTCGGTGGGGGTAAAAGTGACTGACAATGGAATGGGGGGACTGTCTTTTTTGTTTGCTAAACAATGTTTATATATATATATATATATATATATATATATATATATATATATATATATATGATTTTTTTACATGCTCTATTTTTAACAGAGCAAATTGCCTTTTCTATCACTTTTTCATTGACTATGTCCAGGATTCACAGACCACTTAAACATTCCTTAATGTGTTAGGACATTAAAATAAATCTCGATCAGAGAGGGATAAATTAGGAGCTCAGGATTAGCAGACACACACTACTGTATATGAAGGAGATAAACAACATGGTCCTACTGTGCAGCACAGGGAACCATATTCAATATCTTGTAGTCACCTACAATGAAAAAGGAAATGAAAATGAATATAGAAGTATGATTGAATCACTGTGAGGTACAGCAGAAACGTTGTAAGTCAATTACACTTCAATTGGGAAAAAAACCCCTAGAATTTGGATTAAAATCAACACGAGATTTACCTTCCATCACTGCTCCTTACAGTCAGGTAATGGGGTAGCTTCCTTCAAGCCACGGATGATAATGATGTCAACCCATGGATTTCCAGGCCTGGCCGAGGGGAGCCATCCTGTTTCAGACCCACATCTCTGGTTCTCAGAGCCCCAGGATTTCAGGCGTCAGCGAGATGCCGCTCTTGGTCAGCTCGGTTCTGACTTGCAACTAAGCCAGTGGCTTCTGAAGCCATCGTTGTGAGTCAGTAATGCACTCAGAGAACAGACACTGTATCCTGATGGAAAGTTACTAACTAGTGAACATGGTAAAATCAGTTGCAGGTCACGGCCCTTGGAGAGCAGGACCTGACCATCTTCTGAACCTTCCATCCTCTCGGCTCCTCAGCATGATCCCCACAAACCTTCCACTCACAGCAAAACTGGGAGCTCACTTTTCCTCATTTCCTTTTGCCCTGAACTGGTCCCAGCTGGTCTAGGCGTCTCCCAAGTGTGGAATTTAGAAGGGAACAGAATGATGGTCCATGTGGAGGCTGTCGTGTCCAGAAGCGATGCGCGGGCCTTCGTTCACTGGTGTGTTATTGCCAATGCACATATTAAATCACGATATTATCACCTGGCAAGGCACTGAGCATCCGATGCAAGGAAGTTGAAATACAAAACTAGAGCGTTCATGCCAGGAAACTCCAACGTGGGAAGTGACAATGAGGAGACACTGGGGATTAGCGAGCCCAGCCCAGGTGCCACCAAGCAGGTGCCACGTGGTGCCAGTCACCCTCCGCCCTCAGTGCGTGCACGTCCACGACCACCGTGGGAGTGTGTTACTATCTCCATTTTACAAAGGAAGCAGTGGAGTTTGGAAAAGTCAGAACCTGTCCCGAAGTCACAGCCCCGATCCAAACCCAGCTGGGCTCTGCTTTGAAAGACTGCATGAACGGTGAAAGTACGTTGCATGATCTTCGATTGTGGGTCTGTGTTTTAGGGGATGGGGTGCCACCCTCAACAGCGGGCTGACGGAGACCACGTGAGGGTCCTCAGAAACTCTGCGTCCCCAAGTCCTGCACTTTCTGAGGGTTTTCAGAAATCTAAGTGCGACCCTTCTCTTATAGAGTGAGGGGCCCAGTTCTTTCCCCCAACCATTCAGGGTCCTCGAGGGCTCATGGTTTGCCCACAATTGGATTTTTTTCCACCGCACTTTCCATCTCTTCTCGGCATCGTTTCTTCTCCAAGGGTGAGGTTCTCTCCACTTGAATCCAACTAAAGAGTTGATGCCAGGGCCTCTTTGGATGGAAGGAATGAGAAAACGTCACTCAGCGGAGGCGCTGTGTGGAGAAATTTTGCTGAAGTTGGGACGAAAACAGACGTGTCTGAGGCAACTCTACCCAATGCAAATGCTAGCGTTAATTTACCAGTTGTTCCTGTGGCCACGAAGTTGTATTTCTCCTTAAGCCTCATCATCAGAGATAAAGCCTCGTCTTCCTCATCATTTTTGAAGGCACACACACACACACACACAGACATTCTTCGAAAACAAAGCTTCATGAAGAAAAAAAAAAATACAATACGTTCAATTGTTACACATCAGTGCAGTACAAATGTGGATTTCTGACACCCTGTCAGCTTCTCCACGCTTTACAGTTCTTCCCTAATGAATATTTATTGCTTCCCCTGCAAGCCAAAGGGAAGGAACAAAGGAGGCATCATTTTTAGTTTAAAAAAAGAGAGAGAACGTAAAAGGGCTCTTGTTTCAGGGACCCGAGCCAGGGGGGAGCCGTCTTTCCTTCCTCGCTGCCCGCTGCCGGCTCTTCTGACCTCAAAGCATCGCGCATCTCAGTCTTCTCTCTCTGGGAGTCTGAGGGGAGCCGTCTAGCAGGGCGTCTGATACAAAGACTTTGAAAAATGGACTTTTGGACGTGGAGCCGTGCGGACGCCTGGAGCAGAGTTCTGCCCGCTCACCGAGTCATTGCTCCAGACCTTGGAGGGGGGGCGAGACCTCCCCGACTCCAGAAGATAAAGGGCTTGCCAACCGTACAAGCCTCTTCAGTGACTGATCGGCGTTTAGAGCGGCTGAGTCTTCCCTCCTTCCCTTCAACCCACTCCTAGGACGGTTCGCATCCCCTGGGTGCTGGCTCAGCAGAAAACCCACTGGACTTTAAGAAGGATGCTGAGGGTCGCACGTGTTTGGCCGCTCAGCGTGGATTCCAAGCTGGGACCGGGGGTTCAGAATGACCCGTAGCAGCCCTAGGAGGCCCCTTCTCAGCTAATGGTCCAGAAGTTTCTTTTTAAAAATTTTTTACTTATTTGTTCATTTTTAAATTGAAGTGCCATCAATCACAAGGTGTCAGTTTGTGGTGCTCCGCGCAGCGTCCCGGTCTTGAACATGCATCCGTAGACTTGCCTTCATATTTTCAGCACTTTCTTAGGTGTTTCCTGTGAGCCTTGGTGTCCAGCCTGCACCGCACGCTTGGTTCTGCCTCTCTCTGGAATCCTTGCCTTCCGCCTCCTGCTGGGCTGTTTGTGTTTGGACCGAGGAAGGTGACACCTGCAGACTGGAAGGACACCCAGGGTGGCCGAGGGGCTGGGGTTACTCAACGCTGGCTCAGTGACCACACGGCTGGTGGGTTCTCCCCACTCGGAGCCTCAGTGTCCTCGTATTTAAAATCATTTCATGGTTATGATGAAGACAGGACAGCACTCTGGTTACACAGATGATAAAAAGAAGATGGCGTTCATTATAATTCCGTTGAGTTTCCCTCAAGGGCTTTGGTAGGAAGTCAAAGTGTCAGTTTTTTTCCCACTTTGGGCTCCGCCCTGGGATGTTATTGGAGACACACGCTTGAATCCTGACTGCTGGCATCAGGTGGATTAACCATGTGGATTATTCCTCACGTGTTGACCATGGGATGCTGAGAACCCTCAAGGAAATTTCGAAGCATACAAGGGTCTAATAATAAAAGTTTATTTTTTCCTCCTTTTTTCTTTTCAAGATTTAAATCAATAAGAAATGCCATTGGTCCTTTGGGTGGAAGTCAAAAAATAATTTTAATGATTAGAAAATGAAAAATAAAATTGCCTACCTCCTCCAGCCAATTAATTCTCTCCTTGTAGTCAAAAATGCATGGAAAGTCCTGGCAGTACCATGATGCGAATACCATTATTTCTCAATGCACTGGCCTGGGCATCAGTTAATCTTGTCAGAAAAGTCATTATTAAAAAAAAATCTCCTTTATGAAATGAGGCTGGTTTTTATACAACGTGGCCTCCTTCCTGCCTCTTCTTAATCATGCATCAATCATTTTCATTTTCTAATATAAACTGTGATCTGTGGGTTCTACCCAATATGGTAATAGGCAGTATTAATTTATTTTTTTAAATTTTAACATCTTTTCTCTGGTAGCAGCAGCATTGTTTAAAATTTGTACAACCAGCGTGGCTCCAAATACCTTCTAGGAAAGCATATTAAAAATTGAGTTTAAAAAAAACAACTTGCCTATGGCTCTGACAAGCTCTACATTCCCAAGGAAGTGATTGTGAAAAATACTTTAATTCTAGGTATTTGTACTTGTCCACCTGCAAGATTTTGGTAGAGCTCTTAATTATTGTTTGCCTTGCCACATTTTAGGCCATTACTCTTTTTCCTGGTGAACAGAATAACAGAGCAGGAGAGTAAAAGTGTGTAATGTAAATCAAAACCTCCATGAGCCATCACCTCACACCTGGCAGGACGGTGATCACTGGATAAGCCTTGGCAAGGATGTGGAGGAAAGGAACTCCCCTGCACTGTGGGTGGGAAAGCAAATTGGTGCGGCTACTGTGGAAAACTGCGTGGAAGTTTCTCAAAAACATTAAAAACAGAACTACTGTAGGATCCAGCAATCCTGCCTTTGGGTATTCGTTGGAAGAAAGGAAAAACACTAATTCAAAAAGGTATGTGCACCCCAGTGCTCACAACAGCATTATTTACAGCAGCCAGTCCCTGGGAACAATTTAAGTGTCTATCCATAGATGAATGGATGAGGAAGATGTGGTATATATGTGCAATGGAATAGTACTCAGCCATGAAAAAGAATGGGATCTTGCTGTTTGTGGCAACATGGAAGGACTTTGAGGGTATTATACTAAGTGAAAGAGGTCAGACAGAAACAAAAAACAGATTTCACTTGTATATGAAATGTAGATCACAAACAGACAAAAACAAAGCAGAAACAGATTCATACATAGAGCAAATTGGTGGTTTCCAGAGGCAGGGGTTAGGGAGTGGGTGAAGCGGTCAAAACGTACAAACTAAATAAATCATGGGGCTGAAATGCACAGCCTGGTGAAGATGGGTGTTGATACAATTGTGTGTTTGAAAGTTGCTAAGAGAATAGATATTAAAAATCTACATCACAAGAAAAGAAATTTTTTTTCTGACTATGAAAAGTGAGGGGTGTTGACTTACTGTGATCCTCTTGCGAGATACAAAATGTTGAATCTTTACGTTGCACATGTGAAACTGTTGTAATAAGATCTATCAGCGTTGCCTCAATGAGGAAGGAAAAATGCACTGGTTCAGACAGTTTCCAGCAATGATTTAGCTTGAGCTCATTCACAGAAGGAGTCACAGGTTGTTGAGTATCAGACTAGAAAGGATGCTTAGACATGTTTTAGACTTTTTCTCCCCAAATCCCACCCTAAGTCAACACACACATCCCATTTATAGAGGAGGGGCTGCGAACACTGAGGGCTGAGGGCTGAAGGGAACTTCCAAAGTCACCCAGCTCTTCACCTCCCCTCCTGCTGCCCCATCATTGGTCCACATGGTCCCCCGGTCTCCACCCTCCTCCGTTCATTTCACAGGGTTTTGGTTTAAAACTGGGGATGCTTTTCTGCAGATCTTTGTAATCAAGGATCGGTGTGAGGGTCATAGGGTTCACTGATAAGCTGTTTGTCAACAAAATTCTTTCCTTTACGTGAAAGGAAAGTAAGAATGAAGGTTTCATTGGTGTTTATCCAGCTGCCCTCAAACATTGCACAGAACCATTGGCAGTGAGCCGGTCCATGCCTCCCGGGTCCTGTTGCATCGAAGATGGTTTCCTGTTGCTGCTGGGGGTCTCCAGGGTCCAGAGATGTTTTCAGAGATACGTGCTTGATCCAGGCTGCTGTTCGGGCATTGGGGATACTGTGTTCTGGAGACTGGCAGGAGAATGAGTGTCAGTTTTGGATCCACCACCAGGGTTTGTGTGACCTGCAATATTTGCTCATTTACCCTTTTCTTAATTCAACCCGGACTGATTGCTGACCACGTGTTGACTACCAGACCGATGGCTGCGAATTCACTCAGCGCGGTAACCATGACCCATTTTTGTTTTTCCTCCCACTGGATCCCAGGCAGGGCTGGCCGTGTAGACTGGCGGGTGCTCCAGACAACTAGCCAGTCATTAGCAGTGTGGTTGAGTAGGGTCAACGGGAGATACATTGAATTTTAGGATAAAAGCAGGTAGAAACCTTTGAGCTGCTGCAAGGAACTCCCAGGATGCCTGTGATGTGCTGAGGACTAAGATGGAGAGAAAAGGAAGAAGAAGGTTCTGTGACAACTCACAAGGGACGAGGGAGAGTCTTAACACCCACACACAGACCACAAAAGGCAGACAGACAGAAAGAGAATCTCATTTTGTGACATTAAGGGACCGCGGCCGTGCAAATGGGTGCAGTGAATTTATTGACAGAGAACACGTTCTGAGCAAGAGGTAAAGTTTATGGTGCAGAGAAGAGGACCCAGAACCTGGGGCCACACAGCTCCTTCCATGGGGGCAGGAACCCTAAATATGGCCCAGAGGACAGATTTTTCCTGGTGGAGAAACAGCCTCCTTGTTCTAAGGGATCCTTCCAGAAAAAAAATCTGACTGGATGAGCCACCGTTCTTTCACATAAGGACCCTTTGCACATCAGATAGAGCCGAGCCAAGGAAATGAACTTTCTCCCCGTCGAAGTCATTGTCTGTTTGGAAAAGCCAATAAAAGCTGGCATTACTAGAACCCCATCGATGACAGTCTTTAATCTATTCTATGAAGAAGAGTGGCTTTTGAACGTGCCGTGATGGAAAACCAGAGACGTTCAAGGCGATTTTGATTCATGTTCTTTTTTACCATTTTACTTAAGAAGGAGTCTTTCTGCCTCCCTGGTTGATGCTCCCGTGCGATGGAAATACGTTTCAGAAAAAAATGTGACCACAGAGCTTCGGTCGGAAAATCCTACTCTGACATTGAAATTCTTTCTTGAAGAAGGAGGTTTCCAAAAAAAAAAAAAAAAAAAAATATAACATAACATAACATAAAATAAAAAATAAATAAAAATAAAATAAAATAAAATATAAAATAACATAAAATAAAATATAAAATAAAATAAAATAACACAACATAACATAACATAAAATAAAATAAAAAATAAATAAAATAAAATAAAATAAAATATAACATAACATAACATAACATAACATAACATAAAATAAAATATAACATAACATAACATAAAATAAAATAAAAAATAAATAAAATAAAATAAAATAAAATATAAAATAACATAAAATAAAATATAAAATAAAATAAAATAACACAACATAACATAACATAACATAAAATAAAATATAACATAACATAACATAAAATAAAATAAAATAAAAAATAACATAACATAACATAACATAAAATAAAAAATAAAAATAAAATAAAATAAAATATAAAATAACATAAAATAAAATATAAAATAAAATAAAATAACACAACATAACATAACATAAAATAAAATAACATATAAAATAAAATAAAATAAAAATAAAATAAAATAAAATAAAATATTGTTAAGTTCTATAGTGAGAAGAGAATTCTTAGTCCACCTTTAGGGCAAATGGGTGCCTGGCGGCTGAAAGATTTAGAAACCTGAGCAGAACCCCAATGGCTTCCATCAGTTATTAAAAAAATGCATCCACATTTCTGTTTGGGTTTAAATTTGTTTCCAGGAGCAAGGCCACAGCTTACGTTGGTTTTCTAAGGCACCGACTGCCCGTCGCTCCTTGCAGGTCAGACCTCAGGGGCAGACTGCTCCCCTGGACGCCGCTTACAAGGCTCCTGCCAGCCTGTGCCCAGCAGGGTCCTCGCACCTGCCCTGGTCTGGGGGCTCTTAGCAGAAGAGAGAGGTGGCTTTCCTTCTGTTGGACACATGCAACCGGGAATGCTTGCAGGAATTTGACCTCTAGCTTGTGGTCGTTTATGACATAAGCGTGGTGAGAAGTCATTTTAAGCAGCAGGCAGAGACAGCAGCCATGCAGGTGCAGCCCTGGTCACCTGCCGGCCCAATGAGGCCAGGCTGGGGAGGCTGTGGGGCCCTCAGACAGGGCATTTGAGGGGTCTCGGTCCCCAGATCTCTGGGAAAATGATCACCTGCGCACCTGATTGAAGCAAAATTTGGATTTCTAATGAAAGAATGTTGTTTAAAAAAAAACATTGTAAACATTCTAACATTTTAAATCAAAGTCTCTGCCGTGATACCGCTGTGTAACACTTTAAACAATCTTTTGAGGGGAAGTTGGCAAAGGAGGTAGCGACGTTTAATTAATTTGTTAATGAATTACTTGCTCATAATTTTTTTTATGGAAGTAGAGTCAGTTTACAATGTTGCATCCACGCCCAGTGCGCAGCACGATGCTTCAGTCATACGTGAACATGCATATATTCCTTTTCAGATTCTTTCTCATTATCGGTTACGACAAGATACTAAGTATCGCTCCCCGTGCTCTGCAGAAGAAACGTGTTATTTACTATTTTTATGTTTAGCAGTATTTTATTTTTAGTGGAGGGACCGGGGATTGAACCCAGGACCTCGTGCGTGCTAACCAGGTGCCCTGCTACTGAGCTGTAGCCGCATCCTCAATACTTAATAATACAGAGAAATAATACAGAAGCATTAGAATCACTGTGTTACAGGAACCCACAAGGGGCACCCCTCTGCTGGAGGTGGGGTCAGAATTTCTTCCATATCAAGAGCTTGATAACTCACTTTTTAAAAAAAAATATTCTACTCGACTCTTCAGTCTTTCTTTTTTAAAAAAATTGTGTTTACTTACTTATTCATTGCAGGGGTAATTAGATTTATTTACTTATTAATTTTTTTTTAAGTGGCAGTTATGGGGATCGAACCCACTCTACCACTGAGCGGTACCCTCTCCCCAGAGTTTGCTATTTCAGTGCAAACCTGGCTCTGCCCAATGGCCCCGGCCTGTGGGATTGCATCTTTACACCTTATCCTTATGGCTGGTATCGCTCCACCCCCAGCTCCGTCCTGCCAGAGCAGCAGTGGGCTTTATGAGGATTCTGATCGCGTGGAAAAGAGGTGGATGGCGTATGAACAACCTCCGAGAAGGCACAGGAGTTCAGAGCAGGCCGCCAAGAAGGATGGCAGAATGAGCGCATTGGACCAGAGACATCTCAGGATGCACAGCCTGGGGCAGCTTCCTTCCTTCCTTCCCTCCTTCCTTCCTTCCCTTCCTTCCTCCCTCCCTCCCTCCCTCCCTCCCTCCCTCCCTCCCTCCCTCCCTCCCTTCCTTCCTTCCTTCCTTCCTTCCTTCCTTCCTTCCTTCCTTCCTTTTTTCCTTCCTTCCTTCTTTTTTCTTTTAATTCCATCCCTCTCCACCCCCCTGCTTATCTCCTCTCTGACACTTACACAGTGCAGCACCACTGAGAAACATTTTGTCAATTCTGCAGTCACTTTCAATCCGGATGGCTATGTGGGGTTGCAAGGATGCTGTAACCAAGTGCCCCAAACTGGGTGGCTTTAAGCCACAGAAATTGACTGTCTCAAAGGCTGCAGGCCAGAAGTTCAAGATCGGGGCACTGGCAGGGTTGGTTCAGTCTGCAGATGGGAAGGAAGGGTGTGTTCCAGACCCCTCTCCTGGCTTCTCCTGATGTGTTGGCTGGTGGCAGTGTAACTGCGATCTCCTCCCTGTATGCCCGCCTGTCCCCCACTGTCCCCCTTGTAGGAGGACGCCTGGCACACTGGGTTATGTACTCGCCCACGGGGCTCCAGCATGATCCCCCTTCTTGACTACTTATTTCTGCAAGAGCTTCGAATAAACTCTCCTTCTTGGGTCCTGGGTCAGTGAGGGTCAGGGCTTCCTCATGTGCATTTGCAGGGACACAGGTCCCCCCTAACAGTGACTGACCAGTGTATCCCATTTGGCTGGACACTGTCCCAGTCCTGGCACTGGAAGTCCTGCATTCTGGGGAAAGTTCTCAGGGTGCGCAGAGAGTCGTGTGGTTTTGGGGGCCAAAGAGGGAGAGGAGGAGAGACTCAGGTCCTGGAACATCCCCAGCGGAGCCAGGGGAAAAAAGAATCTACCTGTAATGGAACAATACATGGAGTGATGTTGTTGGGTGGTGCTGTGAAGGCCCCCGGGGTGGAGGGCACCTGTGGTTGGGGAGTGGAAGGACATTCTCACTTGCTGGATGGTTCCTACTGCATTTTCGCCCTAGGGCTCTGTGCTATGAACCCTGGTTGCGCTCAGACTTGCTGATTCTAGCCTAGAAACATCTTGGCGAACAGCTGCTTGCCTAAGAAGCAAGAGTCATCCGTTGTGATTTTGCCCTAAAGAGGTTCATTTTGGGTACCATGTACAGGGTTCTTTATACATACTTCCCCCATTTGTCTTTTTTTTTTTTTTTTAGATTCCACATATGAGCGATCTCATATGGTATTTTTCTTTCTCTTTCTGGCTTACTTCACTTAGAATGACATTCTCCAGTTCCACCCATGTTACTGCAAATGGCATTATGTTGTTCATTTTCATGGCCGAGTAGTATTCCATTGTATAAATATACCACATCTTCTTTTTCTAGTCATCTATCGATGGACATTTAGGCTGTTTCCATGTCTTGGCTATTGTAAATAGTGCTGCTGTGAACACTGGGGTGCAGGTGTCTTTTTGAATTGGGGTTCCTTCAGGATATATACCCAGGAATGGGATGGCTGGGTCAGTCAGGGGTGGGGCTACTGGCATCAGGTGTGTGTGGACCAGATGCCGCAATGAACATGACAGACTCTACAGTAAACACTTTTTGGGCTCTGACTGTCAGTGGCATCATGATTGAGAAACCTGCATTAAACCACATCAGAATTATCCCCATTACCTTCAATCAGCAGGACACACAATAATGAGTCATATGAATTTTTTTTTCCAATGAGACTTATCTATTTTGATTAGATTGTAACATCCTGGTGATTACAACTCTATGTGATAGCTTATATCACTCTACTTAATTTTTCCAAATCAGTACAGTTTAGCATATGCCCAGAAAGTGATTTTAATTAGCTACACTGTAACACTCTGCATCTTTACTCTGCTTTCCTTTGAGCGAAGTGGAACATCACAACTGTGTGCAATTACAAGTGTATCACGCCCTTCGTAAGTGAGCAAAATCATCAGAATGTGCCTCTATCTTAGACAGAACCTTGACATTTTCAGACCTTCAAGAACAAACTTGCAAATACCACTTAGTCTGTATTCTCCACGGGTGTTGCAGTGATTAAAGGAAGATCTACAGCCAATGAAAACAGAACCACGATGAGAAGTGAGCGCTGGGCCGTCTACTAGGTTTGCTCACTGTTTCCCAGACACGGAGATTTAATTTGTGCCTTAGTAACGTCTTCTCATTGCAAATACAATGGGCGATTTGGGCGGCCACCATAGAGTTGGAATTTGGAACACCAGAAACTACTGTATCAGAGCAACCCTTTTTAGGAAAAAACAAAACAAAACAAAACAAAACAAAACAAAACAAAACAAAACAGCAGCATCTCCTGGGAAAAATCGTCTTAATGAAATAGCCAATCAAAATCACTTTCCAGGGGAAGGGTTTAGCCCAAGTGGCAGATCGCCTGCTTAACATACCAGAGGGCCTGGGTTCAATCCCCAGCACCGCCTCTAAAAATAAATAAATCTAATTACCTCCCTCCACTGCCACCAAAATAAAAAAAAATCAAATAATACAATAACAAATAAATATTAAAAAAAAAAAGAAGAAGCAAATTTTAGGAGGAAAGTAGAGCTCATGTGGTAAAGTGCATGCTTAGCATGCATGAGGTCCTGGGTTCAGTCCCCTGGTACTGCCTCCAAAAATAAATAAATAACTAAACCTAATTACCTCCCCCCCCAAAAACCCCCAAAAATTGTTTAAAAAATACAAAATCACTTTCTGGACATATGCTATTATACAATACTGTACTGATTTGGAAAAATAACCAAAGTGCATATTTCCTGCACGAGAGGCTTGGTTAATTGGGGGGAAATCCAACAAGCAGAGCGGAGGTGGGCCACCCTGAAATTCACACCTGAACCCCCCCAAATTGCACCAAGCTGTCTGGGGTCACGGGTGCTCATTTGGCGCGAGCCGGTCGGCTTGGTTTCCTGAAGCCGCGCCCTCAGCTTCGCTGGAAAGATGCTGCCTCTGATCTGCGGATCATCTGCACCCTACGATGCATGAGGGCACAGGGGTGTGACTTCCCCCGGGGAACACTAGCTGTTCCAGGCAGAAGGCCAGGCGACAAGTTGAATTTATTTTCTAAATTTGGGGGTACGTCTTACTTCCCCCAAGATGCAGTCAGAATTTCAAACTAGCATCTTTGTGCAGGGACCAGATGAAAGCTGTCGCTGGCCAGGATTCGAGTTTCCCTTCACAGCAGCCAGCCGCGAGCACGTGGCAGGGCCTTCTGTGAATGCAAAGATGTCTTTAAAATAGAACAGGGGTGTTTCCTAGAGAGAACAAAAAAAAAAAATGGAGTTAAAAGTGGCCTGAACGTCATGTGACTGATGTTCTGTGATGGGCAATTGCCACCCCTCCCATCCCCAGGAAATAAGGACCCAGCTGGGGAGGTGGGCACCAGCCTGGTCTAAGCACCGTCTCTGAGATCCTAACAATGATTTTCAAAGAATGTTGCTTTTTGTCTCCTGGGGGCTGAGAGACAGGACGGCCGAGAAGATGGAATCTGAATTTTCCTCCCTGCCTGCTGGCAAACGCAGGGATGAATGAGCTGGAACCCAGAAGCATTGATTCTTTCTCCACTTGGATCTTTATCGAAAACTCAATGAACGGTCTGGTAAATTGGAACTCGCTCCGTGGCAGTTCCGGGCCCACCGCTTAAAAACTTAAGTAGCTTTAATTAGTTTTTATTGAAAAGCGGTAAATAATGTGGGTAGTGGCTTTCTTGGATTTAAATTCGGTTGTTGGAAATAGGGAGGCATTCAGGCCCTTTTCTCATGGCCTGTGAGTGTCTGCTGATGGCTTTTTAAAGACAGCCTATAAACATTCCCCCATCTGCCCTCAAAGCCCCGCTCCCTCGTAGCTGTGAGTTTAACAGATTTAATCCTTTGCGATGTGGGCCTCGGGAGGGGAGAAGGCAATCTAGAATGCTAGACTCTCTCGTTCTTTGACCTTGAAGCCCATCGCTCCCCTTGTCTCAAAATCCCAGCTGAATTTTGCAGAGCAGCTGAAGGTGGCGAGCTGTCAAAGTGTCAGCCATCTCAGCTCTTGTGGGGGACACTGGGGACAGCAGGCCCTCCCGCTGCAGGTCCTTGTTCATCCGGGGCCCTCCGCTGGCCTCCAGTGCATGGTCTGGACCCAATCTCTAGTTAGAAGGTTAGGATTAAGCTTTCTAATTCCGAATCTGAGCAGGCTCCCTTCGGAGCTGATGAATGACCAGCCAAAGGCATTTCGGCCCTTTGCTGACCATCCACTCGCCATCCCTGACTTGCTAATTTTTCCCCCCTCTAAAACATTTCTGTAAGCTCCAGAAACGTGTCACCAATATTTCCCCACGTAGGATTCCTTTGCAAACAGCTTGTTCATTTCTCCAGGAAATAAACATATTATCAATTTGCAAGAATAATTTTAGCAAAAAAAAAAATAGAGCTAGGCAGTAAGTCTGTGTCTGCTTTCTCGGCCGTCCAGAAATGTAGTCTGTTTTGCAAAGGGAGGCAGTGGGCTGAATGGCTTGGATAAACTCATCTGGGCTCTCGCACATCAGTCTCTCAAGGCTGCACCCGCATGACTTCTCTGAAGATGGAGCCAGAGATTTTTCACAAAGACAGCAGAGCGTGGGAGAAAGGAAGGGGAGGTAAACTGCTATCTTTTCTCGAAAAGAATCGATAAACCATGTTTCTCTTGCAATTTTGGTGTCGGATATCTGTAGCTCATGAGTTACCCACTACTGTCATTCAAATCAATTCACTGAAAGAATTAAAGTCCGTCTTAAGGATAAAAATAAATTTTACTTTCTTATTTCCTCTTAAACGCACATCCTATGGGGCTGCGTTCAGCTGCAAAGTTGCATTATTTTGCTTAATGGCTTTTATCTTAATCATATCACCACATTCTTCATTTCCTGCGAGTTCCCATCTAGTCTTTAATTGCAGCTGAAAATACACAGCCTCTCCTTACTGGAATTTTCTCTCTCCCGCTTTCCCTCCCTGTCCCATGTTTCTGCACGTTTATATATTTTTTTCCTACATTACCCGCCCCATCCCTTTCATTCCTTATCTCCTGATGTAGGTAACGTTGCTCCCTTTGGTCGTAATCAGAGTTTATAGCAGAGAACAATGGAAGTGTTTATAATTTAATTTATAAACTGACTACACTCCCCAAATGGTGTATTGAAGAGGCCCTAACCTTGCCTGGTCTGTCGCTCAGAGAGAATGCAATGCACAGCCACTCCGGTTCTACACAGTTTTCTCATTTTGCTTAGCGTTTTGTTTGAAGTGGATCAAACTTCCTTCAGGGCTTTCGCTATCTGCTGGATATTAGAATCGTGTAGTTCTTTGCACAGGCTCAAATCAATAGAAGCTTTGTCTGTGGAAGAATTAAATCACAGCGCGGTAAAATCAAAGATTCCTATTTTTAGCTTCTTTTAAAATGGCATCATAGAGCCCCTGCTTCTGTCAAAAGCACTGGCTTAACTTGGAAATGGAAACAGCTATGATGTTGTAAGAATGTTTTTAAAGATAGGTACTATGTATGTGAACACACACATGCATGTTTATATATGTATATACACCATATATATTCTGTAACGTATCATTTGATACACTGGACATGTACCCTGCTTAACTCTACGACTGGAACAAATTAATTCCTTTATTCTAAGCAGAAAGCAACTTGCAGGTGGTCTGAGACTTCTCGGCAGGCTCTAAGGAAGATGAGGACAATTTTGTAAGAGGGACGACAGAGGATTTGTCCTGGTGTTCTGACAACCGAGGGGGAGGACAGTGTGGTCTCCCTGAGGATGCGGCAGAGGAAACGTACCCTTACTGTGTTTGAGAGCCTACAGCATCCTGACACCCTGGTCCCGAGAGCCTGCTGGTTGGAGTCACGCCCAACCTGCCGGTACCACCTGCTCTGTTCCTATGATGTGACAACATGCCTCGTCCTGGAGACTGAGAAATAACCATTTCATGTGGTATAAAAAGGCGGCCAGAGACCTCTGAAGTGTTTCAGGAGAGTGGAAAATAAGAAAATGAGCCTCATGACTGGGCCGCTAAGGATACTGAGAAACGCAAGACCCGTGGGGGCAGGGGAGTCAATGTGAAGTAGCAAACTGGTCGAGCATCTGAGGTGCTTTGGCATTTGGCTCATGTAAGTTCACTGAGGTTATGTTCCCTGTGTGTGTGTATGAGACAGAGAGACAAGGAGACAGACTGGAGGGGGTGATCGATGCTTCATTTGTGTTTGCCGAGAGGATCTGGGGGAGGGGGGCACCCCTGAAGAAGCCGGGCACAGGACTAGGCTGGTGAGTCCGTCTTTTCTGGAAGTGGGGAGATGAGTGTTGAAATGGAAAGAGGGAGGCCTCTGTGATCAGACCTGAGTCCGAGCCCCAGCTCTGCAGTGTACAAGCCGGGTGATGCTGGCTGGGCTGCGTGGCTTCCCTGGCCTTGAGCGTTCCTGTGGTGGATGGCGAGGACCATGTGCACGCGATGATGTCATGGTAGCAAACTCCTTCCTGCTTGAAAAGCACAGAACGTTCTAGACCTCCCTGTCCCGCCTGGTGGCCACCAGACACAATTTGCTGCCGAGCATGTGAAAAGTGGCTGGTACCACACACTGAGATGTGCTGTCCAATGTTCTGAACACACTGAATTAAATAAAATATATTATTAAAACCCATTTCTTCTCTTTACTTTTTTTTTTTGTTTTTAACGAGGTGAATAGAAAATTAAAATCGCACTTGTGGCTCTCATTGTTTGTTTATTACACTGTGCTGTTCAAGGGACCGATGACCTGGTCAACTGCTAAGATGAGAACGGTGCTCAGAACTCCCGACAAACCAGGAAACGGGCTGAGAGAAGGCTCTGGAGCAACTGAATGTGTAAAGACGCTGTCACTGGATCAGAGTGAGTTCCAGCACCCATCATGTTGGGGGATCAGAAGCGCCTGGGAGGCACCCTGAGTTGGCTGGATCTGGTTTACCGTGAAAATGGGCATGTTAGTCGTTGGCGAGAAGGTTCTTGTCTCGTCTCAGACAGAATTCGGAAATGAGACGTGGAGATCAAGAAAGCAAAGCACGGATTTATTCAGAGATAGGCAGTTCGCTCTCAAGGGGAGAGCGGGCAGACTCAGGTGGGTAGCTTCCCCGAGTTCTTCGGCAAGCTGGTTACATGGGTGTAAAAATGAACGGGCAGAATATTCATTGGTGGGGATCGGTTTGGGGGTCCTCTTTTCCTATCTTCATCCCAGCTCCACCTTCCTGGGGGAGAATGAGGGAGTTTGGGTCCTTATTTAGTCTTGATGCGGAAGTCGGGTGAGGTCATAAGGAACAAGTTTACATTCAGATGGTGGAGATTCCTGCCTTGTCCCACCCGTCTTTGTCTGCCACCGGGACACTTGTGAACCCACAGTGTATGGTTTCTTATCAGCCTGGAGGTTCCTGCTTTTCTTGGTCTGTCCAAGGACATCCATCGGTCACATGATGTACGGTTCCCCGCCATGTGGCCTGGGTCCCCCTTTCTTGGCTTGTATCTAGCTACCTGCCTGCTCCAACAGGAAGACCCACTGGAAAGGGGCAGGGAGGTGGAGGCCACACAGGGCACAGTCCCTGGGGCTTTGCAGTGCGTGCTCACGGGGAAGGTCCGTCCTCCCCATCGCTGATGCCTCTCGGTGTGTGCACTCCCCCGGGGTCCCGGTCCGCACATGGGAGAGGCAGGTATGCCCTCTACTGCATAGTGAGCTGCATTTCGCAGCTCCGAACAGCTGTGGCACAATTATATGATGGAAAAATGCCGTGAACCTATCTAATTATGGCTAAATTTTAAAAGCCCAACTGGAAAGCCAGAGGGAGAGCGAAATTGAGAAGAGACAAAAAGACGCCCTTTAGACCTAATGCAGTTTGGCTTACGAGCTCAACTGGAATGTTTACTTTGGCAGTTTTCAACATTTTATTGCTTTTTTTTTTTTTTTCTCCCTTCCTGTGGCTTGAGGTGGGTATTGCTCTGAAGGGCAGGTGGCCGGCTCTGACGGGTTTTGCTTTCGCTGCGAGCTGTGTGGGATCCACTTAGCTGCTTCCCCTGAAACCCTCCACCGCCCCAGCCTCCTCTTGGCTCACCCCATGAGTTGGGTCCTTAATTGCACATCTATTTTGACCTCCCTGGGACCTTCGATGCGGAGACTCTTACACGTGCATTTTTTTGGCTTCGACTTGGGTTTCAAGCTTGGGTCTGCATCAACACCCTGTAGTCTATAAAAAAGCAGCAGCATGGATAGAACTGAGAGGGAGATTTAAATGCAGCTCAGAAGTCATCAAAAGTTAAGGCCGGTTGGGCACCGAGAGGAAAGGCAGGAGGCAGGAGGAAAGGAGATGTGTGAGCCATTCCTGGGACAATGGAATCGCACCTGTCCGCTCAAGCTGGCTGGCTCCAATGTACCTGCTCTCTGCCTTTTCACTGACTTTTTTTGGGGGGGGACCCTCTGGGTTAAGCATTGTGACTCAGTGATGAATGCACCAGCTTCTGGCTGGGCAGAAGAAATTAAAACAGTAAATGAGGATGCTCACTGATTGGAAGAATCACTTGCGTCTCAGGTTTGGTCTAACGTCACAAGGCAGGCATGGAAGCAGACTTGATGAGAACTGCTCCCAGGACTCCAGGTCCCAGTGTCCCCCTGATACTCCGGGCCTTGAAGGCAGTGGTGAAATGCAAAAAAAAATAATGGTGGCCAGTTGATCCCTTGGCTCATCCCATTGAGAGAAACGGAGTCACCGTCGGTGACAACGGTGGCTCTCCGGTGAGACTTTCCGACATTTACAAGCTGTTGAATTTTGGTAGGAAGCCTCTTATGCCTTGGTTTTGTCATCTGAAGGTGGGAAAATGCTCTCTCGTAGAGGGGTAGTGAGAATTAAGTGACTTCACGCACACAGACCGCTTAGCATAATGCCTCTTACATTGTAATTTCTCAATAGATCAAAGCTACTATAATAATAATAATCATTAACTATTATTAATATTATATTAATTATTAACATAATATTAATTATTAATTATCAATAATAATAATTAGTTGATATTTATATTATTATAATATTATAAATAATAATTACATTTTCTCAACAGATCAAACCTACTATAATAATAATAACCATTATTATTATTTTTATTATCAACATTAATTATTATTAATATTATATTAACATAATATCAATTATTAATTATCAATAATAATTAGTTGATATTTATATATTATAAATAATAAGTATTATTATATTTTATCAATAGATCAAAGCTACTATAATAATTATTACTTTAATTAGTAATTATTATTAATATTATATTAATTATTAATGTAATATTAATTATTAATTATCAACAATATTAATAATTAGTTGATATGTATAATATTATTATAATATTATAAATAATAATTACTATATTTTCTCAACAGAACAAAGCTACTACAAATATTATTATTATTATTAAATTCCTACCCTCCAGACTCTGGAAATGTCCACGATTTCAGCTGCTTTGTGATCCTGGCTTTCCCGTCTTCTTCATTCTGTTTGTATCTTGGCATCCCTTCAAAGATTCCTTTTCTAACTACGTTACCCAGAATTTTTTTTTCCTCCCAGTTACTCTAACAAGATATGGGGCAGGTTGATCAAGGGAGCGAATCCTAATATTAAAATGCATTCCTACTAAGCCTCAAATGCTCTTCACCATCTTTGACTCACACTTTTCGTCATTTGAGGAAAATCTTTAAATCTACTAGATTTTAAAAAATTGAAATTGGGTTTTCTTGAATCACTTTGGTTGTGATTTTTTTTTTTCCACTTCAGGCTTCCTTTCCTGGACTCTGACACGGGAAGAGGAGGAGTATTGGAACCTGGGAGCAGGGCTGGGGAAGCAGAATCATTACACATTCTCGGGGATTCACCGTCAGCATCACTTTCCAATCTAGAAAAATCCATTCTGGCAAACCGACTCCTAAGATGTGTGAGCACTGTCTACTTTCTCCTGTCTCTTATTCAAACTCTTCTTTCATAAAATAACTCTGCTTCCACTAAGCCGGAGCTTGCTTTAAAATAAGCTGTGGGTTTAATAAGAATTATTGAGCTGTTTCCCCGTAGATTGATTTCAAGTCCTGTGCAGACTCTTACCGGAGTTTCGCTTGAATTAACTTGGACGTTTTAATGTTGCTGTTTTCAGTTTCAGAAGGAGAAGGGCTGTCCATGAAGACCTCAGAGATTGTCAATGCTTTGGAGAACACCAGGTATAAAATTGTCTTGTTTTTTCCCTGCCTTTTTTTTTCTGTTTCACCCTCTTTTCTTGGCCTCTGAAATATTACATCGTGGAATATTTATGTAGGTGAGGCATTTTATCTTTTAGTTAGCTGAAAAGATGTTGGCATTGTTAGTCCATTGAATTTTTTATTGGACGTGTCCAGCGCACACGATCTGCTGCCAACTTTCCACGGCGCTTGGATGCAAAGGTAGAGGAAGCTGTCTCCTTGGAGACGAAGCATCTCTTGTACCTAATTTCTATGCCTGAGCTGACTTCTCAGGACATGGCGCGTGCACACGAGTGATCATGTTCCTTCGCGCGCCTTCCTGACTGTAACGTTGAAACCCTGGAGCCCAGACTTCATCCCGACCTAATGGATGAAGTGTGTTCCTGTCGTGTTCAATGATTTAATTACACAGACTTTCCTGGGAGCTGTGACCTGGGCGCAGTTGCTATGCTAAAAATCATCACTGAACACATCTCTTAAGCTTGGCTTTTTTTTTTTTAAACTAATAACGTGTTTTAATTCTGAAAACCGTGGGATTGTTTCTCAGCTAGAGGGACACAGCTTGGTAAATTAACCAAAGGAGGGAGAAACAACCAGGCATCCCTGTGTATATTCCTGTAACAGAAACTCCCCCGGCTTATGAACTGAGCGCCTTTCAACTTTTTTTCGGTGCCTCCTTGTGCCTAATTTTTACATAACGTTACTCATCATGACAATCCCTTCTATATTTTCAGGATTTTTCACATTTTCTGGTAAACCAACACTTCCCAAATGGTACGGTTTTCACAAGCATCGTTTTTTTATTCCTTATGAGTGAATATTTTTGACCTATTTAACCATTTCTTTGTTTTTGGTCTTTTATGTCTTCTTTCCAGCGTTCCATTACGATGCATGGTACTGAAAGGAGGCTGCTGCGTAATTAACTCCCATAATTGCGACTTATCTTTGGGAGATGGAATTATTTCCTCAAAGGTGTGAGTAGATCCATTTTTGTAGATGCATGCTGTCAATGCATTATAATATATACATATGTAGGTACCAATTCAGCAGTTTTGAATGGTGCCTGACCTTCCATCTCGTCACTAAAACAGGTGGCTTCCATATAGACAGAGGAAAACATGCAGAAAGAAGGCAAAAAAATGTGACTTCTTTGTGGGCGGGTGAGGGCGTAAAAGGGAGGGAAAGCCACATGGCCTTTTCCCCATCCAATGAAATTCACAGTATTTTGAGTTCAACGACACTGCCATCTTTCCATTTATTGCCCTAATTTTACCTGAACATGTGTGTACCTGGATTTCCTCCTGTCTCAGTGACCCATTCCTCCAGGATCAAGGGAGCTGGTCCCTGTTCATCTCCTGGCTTCTAAGGGCTGGGTTCCCGGGGGCTCCCAGCGTGGGCTCTCTCTATCCTTAATTGAATTTACTCTTCAGTTCTCTCGCAGGGCCTCGTGGCTTTAAGCACCATCGCTAAGTACCATTAAACTATGTACCCATGGCATTTCCAGTTTATGCAGAATTCTAGACTCATCAGCCAAGTCACATCTCCACTTGGATGAGCAACAGGCATTTAACCCAAGTCTGGCTGGTGCCACATCCATATGACATAAAAAAATTTGGGGAGGTTCTGGCTTTTCGAGTCTCTGAATTTATCTTTTTTTTTTTTTTTTTTTTTTGCAGCTTTGGTTAAATTGCTTGTAAAATCATCTGGGCTAGTGTTGGATTTGTTGCAATATTTACAGATTCCGTGTTTTAAAATCATTATAGGACTTCTGGCTTTTTCCATTTTTTTTTTTGAGTCCGTTTTTCTAAGCTCTAATGTCTAAGAATTTATTTCGGGGAGGTTTTCATGTTGATGGTCATAAAGTGGTTGGTCATTGTTTCAGGGGCCCCGGACCATCTGCTGGTTCCGTGATCCACTGGAAGGAATACACACTTCAACATAAAATCATACTCACAATTAAGATTTATGACAGCGAAGGACACCCACAAATGCCCGGGCAGGCGTTGGGGCCCAGAGTTTTGATAAAGTCTCAAAGGAGCCATCCGATCAGGCATGGTGTTGGGCCCAAACCAGGTGCTCTCTGTGCATCTTTCTGACGCTGGCAGCCTCAGACATCCTGACCCACTGCCTTGGCATCTGGAATCACCGGCTGCTGGAACCTTCCAGAAGTTACATTCCCAGAGTTTGACCGAGGAACAGTGCCAGGGCTGCAGGTGTCCCAGACGAAAAGCAGGAATTGAGAAATCAGATCTGTTGCACTCCCTGTTTCCTTACAATAAGACCTTATCACCATAGACAGATTTATAGATTTTTTAGATTTATAGATTTTTGTAGATTTTTAGATTTATATTTATACATTTATAGATTATATATATACATTTATAGATTTTTAAAACATTTTTTATTGATTTGTAATCATTTTACAATGTTGTGTCAAATTCCAGTGTAGAGCACAATTTTTCAGTTATACATGAACATATATATATTCATTGTCACATTTTTTTCTCTGTGAGCTACCACCAGATCTTGTATATTATTTCCTTGTGCTATACAGTATAATCTTGTTTATCTATTCTACAATTTTGAAATCCCAGTCTATATATTTTATATATTTTATATATTATATATATACATTTATAGATTTTTATATATACATTTATAGATTTTTCCCATAATATTCTTTATTTGTTCTGACATCTTTTGCTTAACCATTCTTGCTAGAATTTTATAAGCCTTATTTCAAAAACAAATTCTCTCTTTATCAACCCTGTAATCTACTCTATAATACTGGATATTCTATAGCGTTCTATACAATGTCATAAAAACCTAAATTTTATCGTGTTTGATATGACTATGTCATATATTCAATATATATTCTATACTAAACATTATAAAGGATATCTAATCTATCATATATTATTAAGTTTTGTCTCTCATTTTTATCCTGTTTTTCCCTTCTATTTTTCTTTGGAGTTGTTCCCTTGAGGTTTGACTTATGCCCTGGGATTGGTCTTATTTTTGGTAAATGTTGTGTGTGTGCCTGGAAGAAATGTGTGTTCTTTACCTGCTGGGTGCTATGCTGTAAATGTGTCCATTAGATCAGATTTGTTAGTGTTCTAACCTTCTGCGGCTCCCTGCTGTTTTTGTTTGTTTGTTTGTATGTTTGCTTGATTTATAAAATGCTAAAGGGGTGTGAAAAATCTTTCCTGATAGGTTCATTTGTCAATTCCTCCTTGCAGGTCTGCAATCTTTTGTTGTATATGCTGGAGGTTTATAGCTACATGCATCTGTTTGCAATGGTTCATCTAACCATTCCATGAAACTTTCACCGTTATACACTGATACTTTGTGTCTAGAAACGCATTTCGTCTTCAATTCTTTTGTCTGTTATAAACATTGGCAGAGGAGCTTTCTTTGGATTGCAACTGTGTATTTCTCCATTAATTCAACGTGATATTTTGTATAATTGTGTAATTATACTTGGCACGTTGGCAAAGCCCCTCCCAACTTTATTTGTGTATTTTCTCCCCTATTTTTTTTTTTTTGTGTGTGAGAATATCTTTGGGAATTATACACAGCGGTAAACATTCTGTAGATTATGTTATAAATATTTTCAACTTGATTCAGTGTAGCCAAAGAATTTTCTAGAAGTTCGCCAGCCCTCCACTTTCTCCCAGCAGTGAACGTTGGTTTCTTCTATATACACAATTCCTTTCCTCCCGCCACTGACCCTTTCCAGCTTTCTAAATTTTCCAGATCTACTTTGTGCAGAGTGATACGTTGATTCTGGTGCAATGTTTATTTCTTTGATTGCTCTTCGATTTGAACATCTTTTCATATTTTTATAGACGCTGACATTTTACGCAGGCAATTGGGAACTATCTTTGCAGTTTTCACCCTTCCTAAAATTAGAGTAATTGTTTTCTTTATTATTTGCAAGATTTTATTGCCTATTCAAGACATCAACTCCTTTCATTTGGACAGGACACATCATGGCTGCTCCCAATTTGACTTTTTCTTTTTCCTTTTTTTCAGTTTTATTAGGTAGAATTATTATAGTTTGACCACACATGCACATTATGTTGTGTGTAAATATGTATCTACAGTCTACTGCACATTTTTTAAAAATGTATATATATGTACTGATCTTTGTTTCTAAGAACAGATTAGAGCTTTGGCTTTTTAGACTTACATGGTTATCAAAGAATAAAGTCAACCACAAAATAAGAATCAACAGGATGCAGTAACTCAGTCAAATGTGCTAAGTTTTCAACATAAATATGTTGAATCCATACAAAGTTTCAATTGTGCCAGACAAGCCAGTTTTAGAGATTTGTTCTGGGTCGACTAACCATACGGCACTGTGCACTTCAGATCTAGTTACGAAGGTGGAATTCATATCAAGTGTTCTTACCGCAAAACCCAACCAAGCATACAGACACAAAAGGACACCAGGAAACTCCAGGGGATGTTGGATGTCTGTTACCCTGATGGTGGTGATGGTTGGACAGACACCTGCATGAGTCCAAACCCATCAAATCGCACACATTAACTATGCATGATTCTTTGCGTATTAATTACTCCTCAACAAAGCTGTTAAAAAGAAAGAGGACTCATTAAATTTTAGAGTTCAACCCACCATCTTCCCTGTTGTGGTGTATATGTTTGAAGTTTTCCTTAATAAGCCTTCCTCCTCGCTAATTCAGAGAAGTGTTCTCCTACAAAATTTCCTATTAACTTTGAAATTTTACTTTTGCATTGAAGTCTTTAACACAGCCAGTCTCCTCATGTACAATTGACATTAGGTAGGAAACCCTCTTTATTTTTCTTCATGCAATGGACCAGTTTCCTTAAACCACCCATCCTCTTTCTGTTTGATTCTGGTGACATCTTTATCAGATGTTAAATTTTTCTATGCAGATCAGTCTCTCTGACATCTCCACCAGATTCCATTGTCTGCAGAATGTTCTTTTTATTTACTTACTTACTATTTACTTATTTAAATTCTAAAATTATTTTTATTTTTTACTTAATTATTATTTTTTTCTGCAGAGCCTTCTTGAGGGCCAAAAAAATACATGAATTTTACCAAGACTTCAAATGGATCGTAATATTTGGCAGAGGAAGCCCTTACCCTTCACTCTTCTTTTGCAAAGTTGACTTAGAAAGTCTTCAATAACATACGGTTACATTTAATTTTAGTCCTTTTCCTTGCATAGATGTTAGGCATATAAAAACTAGCATTGCATTTGCACATACTTTAACCACATCGAGGTCCCACTGTACATTATTTTCAGCCTGTCCCTCCGGCTTGTCATCTCCCTATTCCATTTGGCATTCTTGTCCACGACTGCTAATCCTCCTCTTGCATTTCATCATCATTTATAGGTTCCATATTTTAAAAACCAATTTCTTATTGGCAGCCATTTAGATGGTTTCCAATTTTTCACAACTGTAAGTTATGCTGCGAAGAACAGCGTCGGACATGCAACTTTTGAAACATCTGTGATTGATTCCTTAGGACAAATTGCTAGAAATAAAACTCCTTCATCAAAGTGGGTGCTGTGTTTTGACGCTCTCTCCTCATGCTGCCTAATTGCCCTCCCGGCAGTTTGCCCTAAACTATACCTTTATTGGGTGAGCAGGGCAGTGCCCATTTCCCTGTACTGGGAATAATTCTTACTGCAATTGTTATAAAAGTTTCCACTTATGTAGGAAAAATCGTATGGGAAATAATGTGATTATTGAACATTTTAAGAATATTTATTGGCCGTTTGAATTTATGCATGCATTTATTTCCTCTGCCCAGCTTTCTTCTGCAATGCTTATGTCTGTCTTATTTATTTTAAAGTGTGCTTAGCTGTGCAGTGCTCTACGTTAAGTGTCGGTGCTCTGGGAACATCTTCTGCACCAGTGCCTCCCAACCTTATCGTGTCTGACTCATTTCTCATTTAACCCGAGCACATCTCAGGAATTACTCTCTTGGAAAGGTAAAGCACTGTATCCCTGCCAGCATGGCCACACAGGGTACCACTTCACTGGGAGTAAAAGGCATCGCTCCAGGTGACGTCCCACCACACCTGTAGGCACCTGTGACTTGTTTCTTGCCAGTTGTATGATGGAGTAAACGGAGATTCATTTATTTATTTCTTTTTATTTGTCTGTTTATCTGCTGCTAACTCTTTTCCCTCCCTCAATGTCTGTAATTATTTCAAAAATTGGAATTTTAAAGTTGCAAGGTATCTATGGGTATGCATTTGTTTCTCTCATACTTTCAATTAGTAGACCCTTATTTCTTTGGTCTCTTTTTCAATCTGAATGGGCCATATTCAGTTTAGGAAATTTACTTTCCATTCCTTCTTCCTTCTGTCCATCCACCTGCCCATCCATCCATTCATTCATCCACCCACCCGCCCATTAACACAACCACATTTACTGTGCGCCTGTCATGTTGTAGGTGCTGGAGAGGTCCTAGGAACGGGGTCTGGATGGGCTCCCAGGACCCTCACGTCCAGCTCCAGACTTTCCTTCATTTCCCACCTGGAGAGCTGTCTGCGCCTTTCTTCACTTTAACTCCGTGTGCACCACATGCGGCAGGAGCGTCTCATGCTCCCTTGGGGTTCTGCCTCGCCTCCCTGGTTTCCAGCCTCCCATAACAGCCTTACACTGTCATTTCAGTGGTTACCCACAAGAGCGCGAGTTCGATACCTGCTTCCTCTGCTTCCTTACCTGGAAGTTCCTTTGTCACGTCCCTTCTGTTTCTTTCAGGGGATGCAACTTCCGATGCGGAGACATTGGAGCATCAGGTGTCTGATGCAGACACCTGGGCTGGAACACGTGACTGGGCAGCGTGGCTGCCAAGCTGCCAACCTCAGAACAAATATTTGACGACCACACACTCTGGGAGCTCGCTGACGTTCGGCACTGACTGTGACTCAGCCGGGCGATGGTCATGACGATTTGCCCAAGGCTGGAGGGCTTTGCACACTGCGGGCTGTCCACACGTGGACGGCGTTTCAAGTCTCTGGCCGCCTTTTATCTTCCATTATTTTGCTATCGTGAGCTCTGTATACTTCTTAAAGGCTTCCCTCCAAGATTTATTGTTTTACTCATGATCATAAATACAATTCAAAAGCAGGCACTATTAAAAGGAAGTTAAAAGAATCTTTATCCAGAGAAAGACATTTAAATAAAGGTCTTTTCAGATAATCTCTGTCTTGACATATATCGCACTATTTTATTACACGGGATGATTTTTTTTTTTTATCTCAAATAAATCTTCTGGCTGTCTCGTTCATGAGTAAGTCTGCATTGACGTGATGGACAAAGATTTTTCTTTTGGATGGCTATGCTTTGATATATTTATTTCCATGATTTATTTCTACTGATGGAGAGTGGTTTCCAATGATTCGCAGTGATAACATAGCCTCAGAAAACTTTTTCTTATATCTGCTTTGCCTGTTTGTCTAATTCCCATTATAGGAAAAATTCATAAAAGTGGCTTCACTAGGTCAAAACATACATCCTCACATATGTATGTCTGCATACTATATATGTATATATGTATGCATATATGTGTTTTGTAGAATTTTGATATTTGCTTTTATTTGTATTCCAGAAAGACATGTCCATTTATGCTTCTTAGAACACTTTCAAGAGTGTACATCTGCAAATTTCTGTGTAATTAGCCCTTGCAAAAAAAAATTTTTCCTCCCAGGGTTACCTTAAGATGGTTCTGCATAGCAACTCAACTCTAAATCATTCAGATGAAGGTTTCAAGCCCCATGAACCATCAGCCATCTCTCGTGTCTGAGACACCACCAGCAGGATAATATGATACAGAGAAAGAGATTAGGTCTGGATGGGTTTTTTTTGGGCAATTTGTTAGATCCCTAATGAGCTTTTAGCTTCTTTAGATGCTCTAGGTAAGGGAATTTGTCTGTACATTAATTTTCTCCAGAACATCTTTTCTGGTGATACTCAGTTGTGACGCTCTCTCCGAGTGCTCCCAGTCATGCTGGAGGGAAACATTTGTCACCTGCACGTCATTCCTTCCACTCACGTGCCGTATCTCACTAGGGGCAACACTGCTGTTGGTGGACGTGAGAATCAGAGCGAGGGGAAAGGATGTGGGTCCTTGTGCCTTCAGTCACGTGCACAGGAGGACCAGGATCGTGGTGAACGTGAGCTTCATAGCATGCATCACACTGTTCGTTTTAAAATATTACGTTTTAAAATATATATATATATATATATAATGCTTAATAATATCTGATATGCAAGGCATATTGCATCTTAATTTCCCAAGAAATTGTAGCATAATCGACGACCATGGGGGCTGAGGCTTCCCGATGAGCTCTGAGGTTCCCCCCTCCCTCTCTGGAGCAGACCCTGGCTTCCCCTGGCAAATTCTCATAGGCATGGGTGGAGCAGCTGTCCCAGCAAAAGACTGCAAATTTCAGAGAGTCAGAGCGACAGAAAAGGAAAAAAAAAAAAAAAGGCAAGCCATAGACACTGCTTTTTCCTGCATGAATCCCAAGCTTTTCTCCCCAATGAATAGGGCTCTCTTCTCACCAGTCAAATACACAGAGCACTCGTCCCCGGTCAGGACAGAAGACATCCTGCAGATAAGCTGGATGCAGGACATCGGGGGCAATCAATTAGCTCTAATTAGCAGAATCTTCTGGCTCTTAAGCCACCTGCCAGGTGAGGTGCTGAAAGGTCGGAGGAAGCTGGACAAGCGACCCTTGTCACGGTTCTGGGAGGTGAATGGTCCAACTAGTGAGCCTGCATTTGGCTGCCACGGTGAAGGATGCTGCCGACCTTTCCGGCATGGTGATTTCCCACCTCCTCCTAACTTTGCAAAAACACCTTCTTTCCTGCCCCGGAGGGTAAAGGCGAAGGAAGAGGGAGCGTGAGACATTGTGGGGGGAGGAGGCGGCCCCCTTGACGTGTTGCTAAGCACGCCATGGACCTGGCACCCACAGGAGAGCCTCTGAGTCAGCTACGGGGCGATGCAAATACTACGAACCTTGAATTTTTCTCTCTCTATTATTTCTGGGATGCAGCTGTTGGATGATAATGACTACTCATTAGTCGATGACAATTTCATGCATTCAGTGGGTACTTTGCATCAAAATAAAGGCACGATTGATCACTGGTTACGTAAATGAATGCAAATGATACATGTCAGAAAGACTTAAACCTGAACACTTCCACCTGCTAACTATTGGGTCTGTTCAGCCTCCTCCCCAGGGGCCAGGTTGTGGAGGTGGAGGGGTGGGGCCACTTGGTGCTTAACATGAGTCTGTCTGTCTGTCTGTCTGTCTCTCTTTCCTCAGAATATACTCCACTATCCAATACCTACTCCCTGGAAGACGGGGAACTTAGGAAGGTGGGAGCAAGTTCTTGGGTGTGTCTCTGCTTCCTTTACTGTTATGTTCCTCTAGGTCATTATAATCATCTGAGCATCTAATGGAAGTCATGGTTCCTCTCCCATAAATACACGTGCACACCAAGCATTTGCGCAACATCTCTGAAGGTCCCAGGACCACTGACGCGCGTCCGTAGACCACAGCATAGGACACTCGGTCGTGGAGTGAGATTCCTGAGATTGAATTGTGGACAGTGCATGTGCCTGTTTCAGCTCAGTTTGGACTGACAGGGATATGTTAGCTTTGAGATTGATACGTTCCATCTTTTCTTAACTCCCCACATTGATACAGCTAACAGTACCTTCTCGACGCCACTAAAATCTGCCCCGATCTCCAGGGTACAGAGCGGTTCCAAATAATGACAATTTATTGTATCAGTTGACCCCACCCTAAACATCCCCGTCCAAATGAAGTTGCTGCAGACACACAGGCACTGAAATCTGGTGGCAATTTCTGGAATTATAAGGCTCTGCCATCAAGCTTAATTTTCATAGGATTCTGGTTAGATGCAAAATTTCTCAATTTATTTAATTCACAGGGAGCTATGAGCAGCTGTTCTATGCCATTCTGACACTAAGTACAGGGCACAGAAGAGCAACCATGAGAGACGTGGCCCTCGCCATCAGGAAAACTGCCATCAGTAATGACCACCGACTTGAGATTTGTAGAATCAGGAAGCCCCATTTCATTCTGGGCTTATCGACCAATGGTCCATCCTAATGGTAGGAAGTTCTTTCCTTTATCATGATAGGATGCAAGCATCATTCTAATCTCACTGTATCAGACATTTTACCAGATCCTATGTAAGTCTGTGCCTTGCGCATATGGCACCCTGGTGATACGTATTGACTGATCAGAAATCAACCTCTTATTCCACTGGCACATCTCAGCATGATGATTAATTTCTAAGAGTTAATTCTGTATGCTCAGCAAGTCTCATATGTGAAGAGAAGAAAACAGACCTAATCTTGGAATCAGCAGAGAGTGATGCAGAACTCCTAACCTCAGAGCAGTCAATTTATTGACTAGATGATCAGAGATACTAATTCTGGACAATATTTCTGGGTGTTACCAGGCACAGCTCCAGGTGTCTGACTGAGAGTGGAGAACTTCTGGGTTCCAGTCTGACTTGGAAGGCGTCGATCCCAACCTCACCCCAAAAGAGGAGCCAAATAAACTGAAAATCACCAACTCATTTTAGACCCATTTAGATGTCACAGGGAAAATTGATGCCCTGAACACTGGAAAGACAGTGTCAATTAAGTGAAAGCATTCAGAAATAAAGAAAAGAGTGGTTGAGTTTCAAGACACATCACCCAATTAATCTGACTTAATTATCTTTTTTTTTTTTTGCATTATACTTTGTTCAGACAATTGTTGGCGTTCTTCTAAGCACCTGGGTGAGGTTGCGTGTAAAAACGTTTTTCATTCTGAAAACCACAAAACCCACTTTTGCTTAAAAGATGGTTTCCTACTGGCTGGGAACTTCCTCTAATACTGTAAAGCTGAAATAAATGTATCCTGAGTTTTCAGCAAGTCCTTCTCAGATGGCCAGGGACCCCACTCTTTGAATGCACCCATGGAAAACATGGAGAGAAGGCTGTTGGAATGCTTTGGGTTATTGGGAAACTGAAAATAATAAATAATTAATTGAGCAGAAAATAGATTTGCAAGGTTTTATGAGCTGGAGATAAAAGTTGATTGTCTGGACTCTGGAATCATACACATGAGAATTTATATTGTGCAGACTCAACTCAATGGTCTATGACTTGCTGTGGGTCAGCTGGGAGTCTAGCTGGGGGCCTTGGGAAGGCCCGCTGAGCACAGAGTCTGGGATGACCACAGTGGACACTGCATGGACAGACCCTCTTGTGTGGACCACCACCCATTCTTTGGTGAGTGAAAAAGACGCCCACGGTGGCATAAGTACGTAGCACCATGTCAACTGTGTTGCCCTACTAGGGTGTCTGCCAATTGTGAAGAGGTCTTATTCTGGCCAACAGAGATTTCTTTCCCGGGAAGGAGTTGAATCCATCGCTGCATCTGAACAATTTGGCTTACAAAATCTGCTGGAGTTTCCTGATGAAAAATAAAACAGGAAACCACATCAAAACACTAAGCAGTAAAAAGTAGAGAAGAAAAGAAACAGAAAACCATGCTTTCAATGCCACACAACATGATACCTGTAGCTAATGATTATAAAGCAATTACAATGAGCCAGGGACCATTCTAAGCACCTTAGGTATACAAACAAATTTAATCAAAAAGCCCCTTGAGGTGGGTGCTAATATTATCTTCATTTTGCAGATGATGAAACGGCTTGGCTGAGACGGGACAAATAATTAGCAAAACCAGGAGCTGGGCATTAAGGCTTGCTCTCTTAGCAATCACTCGGTAGCAATACGAAATGCCTCGGTGGGTCCTTTAGCTGCAGTTTGATTAATGTCAGTGGCTAGACATTAACACACTGACTGAAACACACATGTGTGTGTATAACCACAGGTATGCAAATTTACACCCACAAGGTGTAGACATACATGCGTGTGCACGTAATGTCCTAAGATGCAGTTTTTTTTGTGAGGGAAATCGCATCAGATCTGAGACCAACTCTTTGCCTTGTACGGGCCAGAGGGACTACCTTTGGCACATGAGTTAAAGTCTGCACCTCAGTGGTTCCCATATGGAATTTGGGTTTAATAATGCTTTCCTTGAAGGATTAAGGAATAGTAACTGTAAGCAAAAAAGCATTAAAAAACCCAGCAAATTTTATTATTCTGTTATTCATATTTTATTAAGGATTTTTTTGGGGGGTGGCTTGGCTTTATTGGAGTTGGGGCCTCCAATCAGCTTTTCTGCCCAAATTATGCTTCTTATTATTTTTTTTTTAATCTTTTTCTCTACAAGATTACTAGACGTATTTTCAATTGTCTCTCCAAGCCCAGAATCTGGAATCCCTTTTCAGTGTCCTGTTGTTACCTCATGACTGAACTTTATTTATGAAGAATTAGGCTAGCAATGAGATTAAGTCTATACCACAATCTCTGATGCCATACCAATTTTTCTTTTCAATCTTCCCAGCATGTACTGCATTGTCTCTGAGCCAGACTGTTCAAGAGTGAGGTGAGGGGGGCCAGGGAAGAAGCAATGCCAAGAATTAGGCCAATCTCAAAATAAAAAGCTTCACAAAAAGGTTTGCCTGAGCATGGAACATTTCTAGGTTCCACACTGAATTCCAGTTTTTTTTGTGCTTGTTATGGAAGTGGGCCCTTTTTTCTTCTTGGATGTTTTAAGTTGTGGCATTGTCACTGCAGAACAATGCAGAATAAAACCACGCCACACACACACACGTGCACACACATATGCACACGTGCACACACACGCATATACCCACAGACAAAGCCCCCTTTTCAATCACCGCTCTGATCATTGCTTTCTTATTTTCAAAGTAGACACTGGCATTTGGTTCCCTGATAACTGCTTTTACGTAATGTTGTGGCATTTCCACAGCTGGAAGAAGGCTGTGGTCTGTGAGTGGGCCTAAGATACCTGACTTCTCATAAGCAGTTCAGAACACCTGAGGTAAGTCTCCTAATCACACGTGTCTTCTTTATGCTTATACTTTTTCCATGATATGGGTTTAATTAAACCGGACATAGGAAGGCCCCAGAAAACGTTAGCGTTTCTACCTTTCACAATGTCTCTTTGTTGGGTTAATCTGAGAAAGGGTTATATTTCTGTAGCTTGATTATGATCCCATATTACATTCTTTATTAAGGTCTGCTGTGTATCCGTCTATCTGTCTGTCTGTCTATCTACCTACCTATCTACCTATCTATCCATCCATCCTATCTATCTCTCTATCTACCTATCTATCCATCCATGCATCCATCCATCTAATCTATCTATCTATCTATCTATCATCTTTTTTTTTTCAACCACCCTGTGGTAGTTTTCAGGGTGGGGGGCAGAGGCCATGCTTTATTTTTTTGTTTGTTTTATTTTTAAGATCTCACATACACCAACATCTTAGTGTATAAAAAGTGAAGCTTTAAAATGCCTTTTAAAAACGTTGTTTTGCACTGGAATCAACATAGGAAAGTATCACTTAGCCCTCCTTGAATAGTTTCATGACTGCCCTTTTCACTCCTGATCTGCTACATCAAAGAACATTCATTCTGTACAACGCAGAGGGAGGATCCAAAGAAATCAGTGGCAAATGATGAACTGGGGAAATGCCAGTTGGATGATGTGAGAGACACGTAGCAATAAAATTCTGAAATAGCCTGGCAAGAATCATGAAAAAAGTTATGTCCAAGATGCTGCAGGAAAGAAGAGATGTTACGGGGAAAAAAAATAAAACAAGTCCAAGAAAAAAGTTATCTTTATGTATTTTCAATGCCTGCTGTGTTTGTTAAGTAATAAGAACACTTTTCATTTTCTGGGCTCTTGAAGGAAGCATCTTATCTGTACCAGCTGACACTGCTGCGCAAGAGAAGGCTTTCCTTTGGGAAAACACTCATTTCCCTGGAGTGGCTTGGCAGGCTGTTTAATTTCAGATTATCACTCACTGCTGCATGAGAGTCACATGCATGTGAATCCCTCGTGGGGTTGAGGAACTGGACGTGACAGCTATGAGCGTGCTGCAGCACCGTGGCATCGTGTGTGCTCACAAAATGCCATAGTGTGGCCTGTGGGTTTCATGCGTACGGTTATAACTCTAGTTATGAGGATTCCAAGTGTGATTTTCTGAGCCAAGTTTGAGGGTGTTTTCTCATTCATTCATCCGTTCATTCATTCTTGTTGACAGTTGTCAGTGGCTAGCAGAGTGCTTGTCTGCCACCTGCTTCATAATTATTTGTTAATTACAATAGAATTGAAACAATGGACATTTCCACAAATGCTGGAGAGGCTGTGTAGGAAAGGGAATCCTCCCACACTGTTGGGCGGAATGTACATTGGTGCAGCCATTATGGAAAACAGTATGGTGATTCCTCAAAAAACTAAAAATAGACTTACTGTGTGATCCAGCAATCCCATTCCTGGGCATATTATCTGGAGGGAGTCCCAATTTGAAAAGACTCCTGCAGCCCAGTGTTCACAGCAGCACTATTTACAACAGCCGAGACGTGGAAACAACCTAAATGTCCATCAACAGATGACTGGATAAAGAAGGTGTGGTAGATGTATATAATGGAATACTACTCAGCCATAAAAAAGGATAAAATAATGCCATCTCCATGGATGGACCTGGAGATCATCATTCTAGGTGAAGCAAGCCAAAAAGAGAAAGAAAGATACCATATGATATCACTTATATGTGGAATCTAAAAAAAAAAAAGACACAAATGAACTTGTTTACAGAACAGAAACAGACTCACAGACATAGAAAATGAACCAGGGGCAAAATGAGGTGGGAAGGGAAAAATTGGGACTTTGAGATTTGCAGATACTAACTACTATAAATAAAATAGATAAATAGATAAAAATATAAGTTTCTACTATTATAGAACACGGAACTATATTTAATATCTTATAGTCACCTCTAATGGAAAAGAATATGAAAAGGAATGTATGTATGTACATGTATGACTGAGACATGATGCTGGACGCCAGAAATTGACACAACATTGTAAACTGACTATATTTCAATTAAAAAAATAAAAAATAAATAAAACAACGGACATTTATGTGTGCCAAGAATACAAAGTCCTTGCTTCCAAAGAGGTTACTTAGGGAGTAGAGAGGTATGTTTTACAGTTAATTGTAAATGGAAGTGCCATCTCATGGGTACCCAAAATTGAGACAGGGGCATTCTTGCTGAATTTTACATGTTGTAGAGAGATAATCCACAGGGGATAAAAAAGGGACTTTCTATCTAATTAGAAGGTGTGAGCAGAGCCACTGCCGAAGGAAGGAGCAGGGTGTATTCAGGGACAGGAGGGCTGTCAGTCATTGGCTGCAGCATGGTCCATTGTGGGGAGAGTGTGGCCACATGGGCGGAGATGTGCAATCTGAGAAAGAGATATTGTTTCAGGTCCACGTTTGAGCCTCGTTCTGCAGGGAATGGGGCTCCTTTGAAGGATGGCAGCGTGGGTATATGTTCCAGGATGCCTTCTCTCTGGGTAGTGAACACACGACCTGGGACTGGAGCGTGCAAAAGGACGCCCACCTGGGGCACCCCGTTCTCTGCCCCTGGAACAGACGCACGTGCGATGTTGTATGGGATCTGCATCACTCTGCAACACCACAGCAGACGTCAGCAGCTCCTGCTGTGTGTCACAGTGAGCCCAGATCACCAGGAGATAATTCCAGGGTATTTATGTCCCCCCAGTGTTTATTATAAGATTTCCCCAAAATGCACAAAGAAACACCCATTTACTTGCAACTGAGATTCAACAATTGTTAATATTTTGCTTTTGTGTTTGCTTTATTCTCCTTGTGTGTGTGTATTTGGTTTTGATTTGCTGTATGGAATCAAACCTCTATTCCGTCCGTCTCAATTCTAATCTTTAGTGTTCCTTCCTCTGCTGGCATGGGGAGTAGTTGCTTTTTTTTTTTTTTCTTTTCTTCTTTTTCTAGTTCCTTCAGTTGTGAAGTGAAATTATTGACTTTAGATCTTTCTTCCCCTTTAATGTTTTATAGTTATAAATCTTCCCCTTAACACTGGTTTTGATGCTTCCTGCAAGTTTTGGTATGTTGTGTTTTTATTTTCTCCTCATTATCTGAAGAAATTTTCTAATTTCTCTTCTGATTTCATCCTTGGTTCATTGGTTGTTTTGCTCAGTTTCCCCAAGTCTGTGAATTTTCCAGTTTTTGATTTCTAGTTATTGATTCCTAGTTATTAGTTTATTTAGCTAAATGAATTTAATTTATTTAATTAAATTTAGTTATTTCTTAACTATCCAGTTAGTTATTGATTTCCAGTTATTGGATTTCCAGTTAATGATCTCTAACTACCCGATTGTGGTCAGGGAAGAAGTTTTGTGTGATATTTTTCTTTCTTAATGTATTGAGACTTGATTTGTGGCCTACAATATGGTCTATCTTGGAGAATGCCCCATGTGTCTATGGGAAGAATGTGTATTTAACTGGTTGTCATTGGATGGAGGGTTCTGTACATGTTAGATCTAGATGGTTTATTCCTTCAATGCTTTTTTCATGAACTCTAAACTCTTTAGTGTGGCATCAAATCCTTTGCCTTCAACCTCATCACTGTCTGCGGTCTCATACCCTTCTATCCCCAAGCTCCTTCTATGCGACAGCCATGAGGAATCCTTTGCCAATCTTTCATACACTCTTCTCTCTGCCTGACATAGCCTTTCTTCATTCTCTATTCCCCAATTCCAAGTCTTCTTTTAAAACACAGAATATGTATTTCTTCCTCAAGGAAACTTCTTGAACTTCTTCTGGCTAATGTAGGAGTCGCTCCCTGTTTGGCTGTTGCATTCCGTGTCTGCCTCTGCTAAGCATAGATCACACTGTATTGTAAATGGTTACAATGTCCACAGCTTTTAGGTACTTTTTAAGTTCCCAGTGCCACAACCAAGCTGGTCATGTAATTAGAAAATAGCTGCTTTCTGAATTTCCAAAGGATTTGACAGATTCTTTGATTTTTAGCTGCTTAAATGACCAGCCCCCATTGGTGACAGTTTTAAAGACAAGGCCAGTTTTCGTTCAGTTGAATTCTCATTGCCTGTGTTCACACACACAGACACACACACACAGAAAGCACAATGGGAACATGGAAAGTTTAAAGGATCAAAGACTGGTTCTCAGTCCCCTTTCCTTCACTGCCCAAAGCTGCTTTGGCATTGGGCAGATTTTCCTGGATGAAAAGGCAACCATGCTTCCTTTGGTCACTGAGTCAGCGGGGGCCAGGTTTAGTTCTGATGGACTCCGGGGCTGTTATTTTGATGGGTTCATCTGCTCGTTGCTCACTGGTTAGAAAAGATTGTCACGTTGTAGGGTGGTGGGGAGTTCAAGATGGCTGGGACTGTGGACATATCATTTTTCCCATTTAACACTGCTATGAAATGGAACATTAAGCTTCAGAGAGATCGCATTTCAGCATCACCCCGCGCTCTCTGCAACTTGCAGACACAGCCATTGCAGGATTCGGCCTGCTATTTAACCAGTGGGATGTGAAAGGACGGCGCTGAGGAAGGAAACATCATTGGGGCCATGACATACATTATACGATGGGGACAAATGTCACTGGGTGTAAGAAAGCAGAGAAGCGTGCATGACAGCCTTGCTTCATTGCTTGCTGTGACACCTGACACCCTCCCCAGCCCCATCCCTGAGAGCTGGTTAAAGGAAACTAGATGGGAGAGAGGTGCAGGGCTGGGCTCCTCCTGCAGTGAATATTGATGCATGTGCCATCAATGTCCTCATACCCCTTGGGGGATCAAACTCTGAAACATACACGTGGCGGATTTGGCAACTGTGCTGGTAACATCTTAATATGGGATGGGAAGAGACTGAAGCCCCTGGATGCATTCATCGATTTGATGACCTGTAGAATCACGGGGCTAGAATCCAGTGAGTGCCAATGACTATTTCACTAGGCTTTTCTCTTCTGTCCTCCACATCTTCCCTAAAGTATCCTTCCCCTCTCTTTGTCACGTGGGAGGAGGTCCTCATTTCTAGGAGACAGCCTTTCCTTTCTCTTCCTCAGAATGCTTACCATCCAGTTGTAAGGAGAAACCCATGTCACCATCTTTCATGTGGTGTGTCAGTTCTGAACAAGAAGCCCCAAAGTAGAAGTTACCCCCAAAATATTGCACATGTATTATGTTCTGACACTTCAGATGTTCCTTGATTCAGTTATCTCTCATTGCGTAGCAACGTCAAACTTAGTGGGTTAAAGCAACAGTAATATATCCAGAGGGAACCCTACTTCAGGATGACACCTGCACCCCAATGTTCACAGAAGCACTATTTACAACAGCCAAGACATGGAAACAGCCTAAATGTCCATCAACAGGTGACTGGATAAAGAAGCCGTGGTATATTTATACAATGGAATACTACTCAGCCATGAAAAATGATAACATAACGCCATTTGCAGCAACACGGATGTCCCTGGAGAATGTCATTCTAAGTGAAGTCAGCCAGAAAGAGAAAGAAAAATGCCACATGAGATCACTCACATGTGGAATCTAAAAAAATGGGACAAATGAACTTATTTACAAAACAGAAGGAGACTCACAGATGTAGAGAACAACCTTATGGTTACCGAGGGGAAAGGGGGAGGTGGAGGGATGAATTGGGAGTTTGGGATCAGCAGACACACAGTACTGTATATAAAAGAGATAAAACAAGGCCCTATTGTACAGCACAGGGAAATATATTCAATACCTTACAGTAATCTGTAATGAAAAAGAATATGAAAAGGAACACATATACACGTATAAAACTGAGTCATTATGCTGGGCACCAGAAATTAACACCAATTGTAAACTGACTATACTTCAATAAAAAGAATTAAAAAATTAAACAACAGCGATTTATCATTTCTCATAATCCTGTGGGTTTCCTGAGCGCAGCTAAGTGGTCCTTTTGGCTCCACCCGTTGCTGGCGGGGAAATTGCCCGCCATCACCTGGAGGCTCAGTTGGTTTGGAACTTTCCAGAAGGCCTGGATCATGCATCTAGCAGTTGGTGCTGCCTGAGGAATCTCTCTTCTTCCAACAGCCTTGACGTGCCTCCTTAGGGTATGGAAACTGGGACTCGAGAGGGTAGAAGTGGAAGACACCAGGCTTGAGCCACACTCTCTAGCTGGCAGGTGTCAAGTGCCAAGTCCACCCAGACTCAAGGGAAGGGGGCCACAGGAACATACGGGCCAGAGGCCAGTTGTTCATGACCATCTTTAAGAGCAATCTACCACAATCTGGCTCAATGCAGACACAGCTCTGCCGGGTCCCGTAAGCCCTCCATCCCGGGGTGCGGGCAGGGAGCGGGGAGTCAGAGCTGGGCGTGTAGGAAGGCACTGCCCAGATCTCACACAGAAATTGGGATGAGAACTGGGTCCCCAGCATTGTGGTCTCACCCCACTGGCTCCGTCGTTAGCTGAACACTTCTCTTGCAAGACAGGAAGTGCTAGTTGCAAATAGCTTTCTGTGATATTTTTGGAGGAGAACCTGATTTCACTTTGCAGAAATTTCCTATCCCCAGACCATTGGTTTTCCATCTACAAAGCAGCCCCGAGGTGAGCAGAGGTGGGTAATCCGTACAGGTGTGCATACTGGGCTCTCTGTTCCCCTCACCTGTCTCTTCCAAGCATCGGAGATGCGGTTGGAGCAAGTTGATCATTCTCCCCTCCTGGCCTCTTTTCTCACACGCGAAGCCAAACGCTTTGACTTAGAGTCTATAAAACTGTCAAAAATGAATTCTTTTCCCCGGATTTTACCTGGACCTTGCAGTCAACCAGCTGAGTGTGTTTGTCCCACGTTCTCATCCAGATGTACTTGGCTTTGGGTAGAGAAAACACGGGGCTGGCAGGCTAAACAGTTAGCATTTCCCCATAAACGCGTCGACATTCCATAGACACGAATGTAGCGTGAACTCAGGCATCACTGGAAAATGTCAATTTTCCTTCTGGAAAAATGAGTGAAACCTGTCTGGAGCTCAAGCTTAGATCACGTTGTTTGGCGCCACCCCTCCGTGAATAATTCAGCTCATTTGCACCGTGGTTACCCGTGCATTAGGAGCGCACATGCTTTGAAAGGATTTCTGTAACTTGGCCATAATATGCCCATTAAACGTGTTCCGAAAATGGGACACCACGTGGAAATGGGGGTCCACGTGGGGAGCATGTGTGAGTCACCACCGGGTGACCTCGTGAACCATTTTTGACACTCCTGTGGACCATTTTTACATGACCTTGGCTACCAGACTGATGTTCCCTTTTGAAGTTCTTGGGAGCAAAATCTTCTCAGCTTGAACATATACGTTTGTGAAAAAAAGTAAGTTTCCTGGTTGGGTAGCATGATTGTGCATTCTGTTTAAGCCTTTGCTATCTGTCAACTCACGTCTAAAATATTTAGGATTTAAATAACCCCCCATTTAATAATTTAAATTAAATAACCCACTTATTTATTTAAATTAAATAACCCCCCATTTAATAATTTAAATTAAATAACCCATTTAATTATTTAAATTAAACAACCCCCATTTAATTATTCAAATAACCCCATTTAATTATTTAAATTAAATAACCCCGATTCAATTATTTACACTACCTGAGAGATTCTTTTATCCAGGAGTGAGTGATAAATAAATTTAAGGTAATTGGCTTACGGAAGAGGAAAGCTGAGAAGCTGCGCAATTTGCTGTCTGCGAGCTGGAGACCCGGGAAAGCCAGTGATGCGATGTGGTCTGAGTTCAAAGGCCGAGAACCCGGGCAGCCCAGGGTCCAAATCCCAGGTAGCTGTGAGGCAGCTCTTGTCCTGGTCAGATCCTTAGAGGATTGTCATATGTTGATATGCTTATGTTTTGTTCGCATCTCACGGGAAAATGTTTACCACCATGCGGACATTCGCTATAGCTCCAGAAAGCCACGCACAATATAACTTTACTATTATTTTCAGAATTGTGTTCCATATCTGGGCATGAGCCAGCTTTCACAGATAGAACATTTAGGTGGTCATTAGTCAAACTGGAGCTTTGGAGGGTTTAATTTTATACAGAAAACACAGTGCGTTGCGACAAGCTTGCATCTTAAGGCAAAAGGCCACCGTAATTCTTTCTCACCCGTAATTTGTGCTGTTCTCAAACCCCTCCCTGCTTATTTTAGATCAGTTTCCTCTCACGATGGCTTATGTAATGAAATCTGTGGGCATCATAATTCACTTTCGCTCCTTCCAACAACCTAACATCCATCAAACTACGGGAAAGTCTCTTAGAAAAACCGAGTTCGTTTCTGGATGTTAGTCCTGCAGCCAAATCTGGGGCAAACGACATACTTCAGGCAACCCAAGAAAACGGGGGAACATACACACAGAGGTAAAAGATGCTGCATTCAGGCCAGCGTCTGTATAATCACGAAAGCGCCTCTGCTGTTTAGTGTGGGATAAGGACAGGGTAACCTGGCGAGGAGGTATGTTTTCAATCTTATAAAAAGGTGACGCTGACGTATCAAGAATTTATCCCAGGCCGGGCACCAAGTGCACCTGGCTGTCTTCACAGTGACCTGGGATGCGAACCTGCCAGGGGCATGGGTCCCTGGCCAATGGACCTCAGAGTAAGTACTTAGGCAAGTGCTGGGTTCCTAGTCAATTGTTCAGGTATTCCCTCGAGTGACAGGAGCCTACAGCCAGGGATGCTAGAGCGGCTGAGATTGGCCAGAAGGGCACCCGGTACCTGCAGGAAAGGCAAGTGGAGTTTGCTCCCCGGATCCTAGGCTGAGATCATCCCTGGATCTTCATGGGGACGGCGACAGCCTGGCAATTGCAAGGGGAGTGTGGCCACAGGGAGCTGCCACTCGTGACGGGGAAGGATAACAGCCCAGCACAGGGGTCTGGGGCTCCCTCCTGGCCCTCGCCTGTGTGGGCATCTTGAAGACCCTGCACCCATCCTTGGGACAGTCACGCGGTAAGTGTACCCAGTAGGTCACCGAGGCTCGGGGACACCAAGTGTGCTGTCCAGCCACCGGATAAGAGCCCAGGACATAATTCTGTTGGTCCTTGGGTCTCACGCTGCCTTCTCACCCCACTCCAATGCTTGCTGGGGCTTTTTGTCCAGTGTCCCCCAAAGCACCGACCGCATTGCCATTCAAATGTGAATTCCAAGTGTAAACAAGGGTTGCTTCTCTATTGCCCTCCATCTGGATTTATGCATGCCGCAGCCCGGCTCCACGAGCAGAAGTAACTTCAAGGGGACAGGCATGTGGAGCACGGCCTGATGCTGATTTTAATTTTTGGTATTCTCCTAAAACGTGGAAGATCTGCAGACTTCGGCACGGTAGTGAAAATTGCACAGCCAATTTTCCTTTTTTTTTTTTTTTGGTGCAATGGTGCCATGAGTTCACATGAATGCTCTGTTTAAAAATAGAGGCAAAGAATGAAAGAAAGAGAGAAAAAAAAACCCAGGAAGGTAACCTTTCATCTGAAATGGGATGCATTTTGACGCACGTGCTGTAAAAATCTGATGGTGTATTAATGTCCTCACATAGATTATCTCAAATTGTACCTTTCAGTTATAATGGCTGCTCTGATGCATAATAGCCACTCACCTGTAATTATAAGTTTTCAGAGCTTGAAATGATTCCAATTGTTTTTCTCTGCACTTGCTGTGAACGATGGCTTAGTGCCGCTACGACTTCCAAAAAGCTTATTCCAATTTTCTCTGTTTCCAGGTACTGCCTTGTTGCAATTTTAGTCCCGGGTGTGCACAGAACCCTGGGGAGTGGGACCCAGGGGGGTGATCAGATGACACTTCAAGCTTGAGGACCTCGGTGACTTGTGTCAGCCGCCCCCACACCCGCCTACGCAAGGCTTAGTCCCATTTTCCTTTTTTAATGGGTTTAACTCAAGTTCTGCCCACTCTCGAGTGTCCTTCTGCATCTTATCCTGAGACACATCCAGGCTGCACCTTGCTCCACCCCAGGACAAGCCCCACGGAAGGGGAAGAGGGTCCCTCCTGCAGGGAGAGCTGCCGGCTGCTCGGACAGCTTCCCGAGAATCCAGGTGCCATCCTGTGGTGCATGTCGTGGACCTGGGTCAGGTTGGAGGCAGGACCTCTTAGGTGCGATGAGCAAGATGTACGTGGATGAGATGGAGGGGGTTAACGTGTGATGAGAGCGTGAGACCCTGAGGATTGCTCCCCTATCCATGCTGGCACTGTGTGTAACACGTACGTGGGTGTGTAAGGCCACACGCGTGCAAAGATGCTCACACACATGCATGCAGAGGAATGCTGAGTACTGCACAGAGCCAGCTCCAAATGGAACCTCACTCAAGGAGCCATTCTCTCCTGATCATCGCCAGGGTGCAAAGGGCAGAACTAGTTTTGCGGTTAGGCAAGGTGGACATTGGAGAAGAGGCTTCATGACAGAGGCGCGTCTCTGTTGGAGAAGAGGCAGATGAGGGGTGATTTAAGTCTCGGGTTCTCCAGCATGGGAGAGGCAGCAACACCCTCCACGGGACTGCTGACAATGGAGTCTGCTGGGCTCACTGCCAGAGTTTCCCATTTTGTAGGGCTGGATGGGGTACAAGGTTTGCATTTCCAACAAGTGTCCAAATGATGGAGATCCTTCTGATCCTGGGAACCTCCTTGGAGGACCACTAATTTATGTCACTACTACTGACTCCCCGGTTAATTCCATCCACAGAGCTGGAAGCAAGGAGGACCCCGAGAATCTCCTTGGAGCTTTGATCTTGATTGGTGCCCAGGTCTCCTGTGGAATTTGATAAGCAGCAGGACTTGCCTGAGCATGAGGGTGAAACGGTAGAAACAGTAAAATTCTACCCCTGAGAGAGCGGCCAATAACTTCCACCTGTTTCTTGGGAGCTAATTTGGGTGCATGAGGTCCTGTGGGTTCCTTGGGGTGATGGGGTCCATGAGAAAATGGGCTCTTCTTATTGGCACCGTCCTGTTGTGGACCATGCTGTGTGAGGTGCACGGTGAAAGGACTTTCTCAGCAGAGCCTGAGGGGGGTTTGATCAAACGATTCTAGGATGACACTTATTAAAAGCACAGCTTAGCTTCTGAGACCACCCAACAGCCCGTATGATGATCGAGCCAGCATCAGAAAGGAGGGGCGTTTGTAGATACACACTACTGTATATAAAATAGATAAACAACACGGTCCTGCTCTTTAGCACAAAGAACTATATTCTGTACCTTGGCATGATCTATAATGAAAAAGAATATGAAAAGGAATATATATACACACGAATGTATAAATAAATCACTATGCTGTATGCCAGAAATTAACACAACATTGTAAATCAACTATACTTCGATTTAAAAAAAAAAGAAAAGAAAAGAAAAAAAAGAAAAGAAGAAAAGAGGAAAGGAAAAAAGAAAATAAAAGAAGGAAAAAGAAAAGGAAAGAGAAGAAAAGAAAATGGAATAAAAAAGAAATTAGTATCCAACATAAGACATAGCATCTCTCCACATCAGCTCCTGGCTGAGCTGGAGATTCAACACAGATGAGACTATTTCTTATTTCTACCAGACTGTGCCCACTCACCTAAGGGAATTCCCCCTCCATCCCCTCAGCTACCTTGTGATAAATACATGAAAACTTTGTGGAATTAGGAACAAGGAGAATGGAGGAGTCAAGAAAAGTACTTGGCATCGTAATATGTGAATTGGGCTAAAGCTGTGAGCTTTCAGCATGTCTAGGATTACCAGGAGCTTCAACATTATTTTCTGCGGCTGATGGAGGAGCAGGAACTCAGAAGGAAAATAAATATAGTTTTATGTTCATAGGCAATTGCTTTGACATTGTCAAGGGGTAGGAAAACAAAGAAGAACTTGACAATTGACCATTGATTTTGTATTTATCATTTGCTCAATAAATCTGCAGTTCGCAGCTAATCTGGGTGGTAATTACAGCAACGGGCTTTGCTTAATCTCAGCAGACGAGTCATGGATCATAAAATATTGAGCGGCTTTCCAAGAGAGCCATGTTTGAAGACCATGTCAAAACTCAAAGTCTCAAATCACATTATGAATCAAATCTCCTGAATGTTCCATTCCCTGCTTTGCGTGGCCCCAAATCCACTGGTTCCCACCAACACCCAACACACTGGGAAAGGGATATTGCCTTGAGAGACACCTCAACTGCAGAAAAGGGAGAGTGTCACCCCCACTGGTACCCCTTCCCTCCAGGCGTGCAATTTCCCTGTCTTTGGATGACTGGCTTTCTAGTCCCAACTTGGGTGGGGACAGGAGTGATGAACCCCGACCACCTGTCTCTGCCTTGGGAAAGAGATTGTCTGGCATCATGAACTTCCAAAGTGAGAGGTGGTTTCTGCTTCCGTCTAAGAGCCATGAGGTGGGACGTTGACCCATAAAAGAGCTCCCAAGTATGGCCGCCATAAAGGTCTTATGTCCACAGCCCGTCTAGTGGGCAGAGGGGTGAACAGGTGACTGCACTCCCGTACCCTGAGAGCTGAGGTCCTGTTGATGCTCCACCCTTAGAAGGGAGCCCTGGATAAGGTCTTTCTCTCCATAAAGAGCCCCCTTTGTGTGTGTGTGTGTGTGTGTGTGTGTGTGTGTGTGAGAGCGCACGCGCTCCCCTCCATGGTTGAGCTGGTGTGAGTGAGGACCACAGCATAGGATCTCAGTTCAGATTGTGCTGCTGAGTGGCTGGATGGTTCTTGGGGCTTCTCAGCTGAGTCCAAGTTTCCTCATGTGAAGGGACATGACAGTCCCCCACCCCACGCCGGGTTAGGACTGTTCTACTTGGTGTTAGCTCCTCCTTCAGGAGCACCTGTAACGTCTTCATCTCTCTCTGGTGACACCAGCATTTGCACAGAAGAGCTATAGTTTTTCTTATTAATGCCAACCCCTTGGTGGTACCTCCCATGCAGGGCAGAGCCCAATGATAATGGTTATTTATCTAAAATTATAATTACTCATTGATGGCACCAGAAGGAATCACAGGCACCCTAACTCAGGTTACATTGGAGCACAGGACGTGAGGTTCTTGGTGGCATCCCTCCATCACGTGCAAAACAAAAAGTGAAAGTTGCAATTTCTCCCTCCCCAATCCCCCAAACAAGTGTGCCTTTCACTCCAGAGGGAATCACAGATTTATTTAGGTGTTTTGCATGAGTCCTTGAAGTCCTCTGGCAGTTGAAAAACATTCAAAACTGAAATGGGGTCATATTACATCCCCTCTTATTTTTTTTTTTTGAGAATGAGCAGCTATATTTTATTATATCTTCATCACCATTGTCATTGTTGGCTTCTTCCTTTTCATCTTCCTCTTCTCCTCCTCCCTCTCCTTTGTTCTGCCCCTCTCCCCTCCTCCACCTTCTTTTTCAACAATCACCTTGTAACATCAGCAGCTTCCAAACCACTGAAGTAGTAGCACATCAAAATCATCCCAAACCAGAAATTATTAGACAGCCAGATTTGAGGCTCATATGGAATGAGAAGACCCACAGCCCATCAAATATTATTATTACTTTTTTTTATTGAAGTAAAGTCAGTTCACAATGTTGTGTCAATTTCTGGTGCAGAACAGAGTGATTCAGTAGGAATTCCCAGTGTCTGAATGTAACCTTTTGCTCACTCTGCACTCGTTTCAATAACATTAGCCTTGTAGATCAGAAGTATCCATCATGCACTGATGTCATGACACTTCTGATCCAGACTAAATAAAGGACAAAAATCCCTCCTTCCTTTGGGAAGGTGGAGCTGAAATGAAAATCAGGGAATACGACCCCAAACACTCCCCTCTGCAATGAATATGCTGCACATTCATTTTTACACCCTCTGTAACCAATTTATCAAAGGAAATCAGGGAAGCTGCTCACCTGAGTCTGCCCGCTCTCCCCTTGAGAGCGTCCTATCCATCCTTTGATAAATCTTCACTTTACTTTTTAAACCACTGAGTCTTGTCTCTGAATTCTTTCTGGGACGGGAATGCCAGTTACATCCACCAGCAACACCGTGTCAGGGCCAGATTTGACCTCATGTTTCCAAAGGGCTGCTTGACTCTCCGTTGTGTCTCTGACATCATTTATTCACCGCCCCTCCCTGACGGATGGTGAGTGCATTTCTGTTCTGTTGGAGGCTTCTAAGTTGCAGGAAAGGTAATGAGGCTCTTAAGCAGATACCAGAGCGTGTTCAGAATAAAGGGAAAGGCTTTCAAAGGCAGAAGAAAGCAGTAGCAAGCTTAGCTGGTGGGTGCCTCGCTAAGTGCCACCGACAGCTGAAATTTTGCAGAGCATCAGCTGAGTCTGAAAGTGGGGCCTGGGGTTGCCCAGGGCTGGCTGCTCTCAGGCCCACAGGCTCTCTTTTCCAGAGTGAATCAATACCCAGAGAGTGATTTTCAAAGGGCCCCTGTCATTTGCAGTCTATCTGGGTCCCAAGTGTTATCTCAGCTTCTCTCCCACAGCACAAATATCACCACAAGCGAGACCATATATTTTCCATATCTCCACAGAAAAAAAAAAATAAGGCAGTTTAGAACCCTCAGTAAAAGGCAGAAAGATTTGAGGGTTTGGGGAATTTTGATGTTTCTTCCCCTGAGAATTTAAGAAAAGTAAAACCCAGTGGAGAGAGATGCCTGGAATGGCCGTGGAAATTCTTTTCTGAGTTTAGTCCACACTCCACACGGCAGGCCCTCAGCAAGACTGAAGCCCAGCAGGGGTGCTGGACATCGTGGCTGGTTCCTCACTGTCCCAACAGGTTTCTCAAGGTCTCCATCTGTAGGATGCATTTCAGCTAAAATCCTAAAATGAGCCTCCACACACTACACACCTAGGTGAAAAAACAATCAATCAAACATTAGGGACACATTGGGAATTTGAGATTTGCAAATATTAATTACCATATATAAAGTAAGTGAAAACCAGATTTCTTCTGTCTAACACAGGGAACTATAGTCAATATCTTGTAGCAACGTATAATGAGAAAGAAGATGAAAAGGCATATATGTGTGTATGTGCGTGGCGGGGACATTGCACTGTGCACCAGAAATGGACACCTTGTAACTGACTGTACTTCAGTTAAACAAACAAACAAACATTAGGCAATTTGGTCTGTACGATGCCACGTAGACTTGTGAGTTTTTATATCTCCTACCAGATGACCAATGTTTGGGTTTTTACTGGGAGAGAAGAAAGCCAATGTTGACAGACATTCAGTGGCAATATTTTTCATTCACATTCCCATGTTATTGCACATTTTCTGTGTTCCATCTGTCTCCTTTGATCCTCTGCCTTTCCTTCCTGCCTTCAATTAATCGAGTTTTACCTATTTACCACCCCACACACATTTTTCCTTCCACTGATTTTTATTTTTATTCATACAGTGGATAACTCTTAGATAAAGTGGACAGTGAAGGAATGGCATCATAATTTTACTGTCTTCCCGTCTTTCCTGGCATTATCGTGTAGCATTTCAACACAGATTTTTTTCTAATCCTTTCTAAGTAGTAGCTCCAATTATGCTAGTGCTTAAAATCAACCCATTTGTGATGCATTTACATGTTCATCAATACTTCATTTGCTCACTATACGCTTTTATTCTTGGTACAATCTCCCCCTTGCTGAAGTGTAACCTTCAGTAATGGGGCTGGGGTTAGAGTGAGGCAAGAGGGGTGCAGAATATGAGACCCCCAAATATGCCTTTTTGGCTTAAGGATTATTTTGAGCAACTGTAGACAATAGAGAAGCCCTGAAGACAGAGTAGAAGTTACCCTTTTGCAAGAGAAATCTACACTTGCAAAGGAAATTCACATTAGAAGGGGAGCCTTTTCTCACCAAACATTTCCCCTTGCCACGTTCTCTTGAGTTTCCTTCCCTCTTTGAAACCCCTGACCCCTGTTCCCTTTCCCCAGCCCTGGGTGATATCTAAGCCTAAGTGATCTGTCTGCTTTTTGAGTCTCATATCTTTGTGGTTTCCTTTGTATACATTCATAATTCAATTTTTTTCTTCCTGTCCTGTTATTTTCCTATGTCAATTTAATTTTGGGGCCAGCTGTTAGAGCAGGCAGATGGGTAGATATGAGGAGAGAAAGGGGGATGCAGACCAAATGGCATGAAACCACACATCTTGTGATTCTTGGGCAGGCAGAGAAAAACAGGAACCTCCAGATTGATAAGAAACCACATATTCTGGGTTGACAGGTGTCCTGGAGGCAGGCAAAGGAAGGTGGGAAAAGGCAGGAATCTCCACCATCCAAATGTAACCTTTTGCTCATTATGACCTCATCTGACTTCCTGATCAAGAGTAAATAAGGACAAAATCCCTTCTCCCCATGGGACGAGGAACTGGGTGAAGATCAGGAAAGATGACCTCAAGCCCCTCCCACCAATGAATTCCACCTGCTCATTTTTACACCCATATAACCAACTTGCCAAAGAAACTTGGGGCAGCTACTCACCTGAGTCCACCTGCTCTCCCCTTGAAGGTGTACTGTCTATGGCTTAATAAATTCTTGCTTTGCTTTCTTGACCTCCATGTCCCATTTCTGAATTCTTTCTTGGACAAGACAAGAACTTGCTCTCCGACATTTCAGGAACATCTCCTCCATCCACTGTTAAGTCATTAAGTGAGACAGGAAGACAAGAGTACAGCCACTTCGGAAAAGGACCAGAAATGGCTTTGGGCAAGGCAGTCTCTTCCAGCTAAAGAACAAAGGTCCTGAGCCTCAGAGAAAAAAATCCAGGCTCTTTGTTCTGCTAAGAAGTTTGCCTGGTTGCCACAACACAAGAAGCTCAGCTATAAATTTTAACCTTTTCTATTCCTGTGTTTTGCAGAAAAATTCTCCAACACTCCTTTCCTCTGACAGAAGTACTCTTTATTCCCAGTAGCCACCACGGGGCCACCGGCTGATGATCAAAGAATTTTGAAGAATTCTGGGAATTATCCGTGATCAGGAGATAAGTCCTTCCTTTTGTTATAAAAGCAACTCCCCCCTTCTACTTGGGGAGCTGGCCCCTCTTTTTCCCCCCACCTTCTCCCTTGTGCACAAGCCATCTCTTTTAATAAAAAGCTTTCCCCTCCTAAGAGTCTTGTGGAAGCAGTTTTTATTTCTATGGTATTGCTGTCCAAGAGTCTGGAAATGGCCTAGTAACAAAAAGGCTTATTGGATTTGAGTCACATTTTGGAACTGGTATTCTTTGGGAGATTCTAAATTCCTGGTGGCCACATGACAGATCTTTGAACCGAGAGAGCTTTTATATTTAAAAGGATTTTTTTTTAGAGAGAGTTCTCACCCTAGACAAATATCCCTTTGTTATCTATGGGAGAATCAAATTAAATGAAGGAAAAAAGTTTCATGGCGCCCCTAAAGTATTCCTTTAACAAAATTAAAGATCAAATGTCAGATGGATTAAAAAAATTAAAATCCATACCCACCACAAAACCCTCCTCCACTTTTTTTTTGGTTTTCTTCCTTTGCTCTTTAAAAAATATACACAAAATGTTATGGTAGCTCACAGAGAAAAAAATGTGACAATGAGTGTGTATATGTCCATGAATGACTGAAAAATTGTGCTGAACACTGGAATTTGACACAACATTGCAAAATGATTATAAATCAATAAAAAATGTTAAAAAATTTTATTTTTATTTTTAATTTTATTTTATTGCATTATAGGCAGTTTACAATGTTGTGTCAAGTTCCAGTGTAGAGCACAATTTTTCAGTCATACATGAACATATATATATAGTCATTGTCACATTTTTTTTCACCGTGAGCTACCACAAGATCTTGTATATATTTCCCTGTGCTACACAGTATAATCTTGTTTATCTATTCTATATACACCTGCCAGTATCTACAAATTTCAAACTCCCAGCCTGTCCCTTCCCACCCCATCCCACCTGGCAACCACAAGTTTGTATTTTATGTCTGTGAGTCTGTTCCTGTTTTGTATTTATGTTCATTTGTTTTTTTCTTTCCTTTCCTTTCCTTTTTTTTTTTTTTAGATTCCACATAGGTGTGATCTCATATGGTATTTTTTTTCTCTTTCTGGCTCACTTCATTTAGAATGACATTCTCCAGGAGCATCCATGTTGCTGCAAATGGTGTTATGTTGTTGGTTTTTATGGCTGAGTAGTATTCCATTGTATAAATACACCACCTCTTCTTTATCCAGTCATCTGTTGATGGACATTTAGGCTGTTTCCATGTCTTGGCTGTTGTAAATAGTGCAGCTGTGAACATTGGGGTGCAGGTGTCATCCTGAAGTAGGGTTTCTTCTGGATTAAGCCCAGGAGTGGGATTCCTGGGTCATACGGTAGGTCTATTCCTAGTCTTTTGAGGAATCTCCATACTGTCTTCCACAGTGGCTGCACCAAACTGCATTCCCACCAGCAGTGTTGGAGAAAACCATCCCCTATTTTTTTTTTTACAATGTCTCCTTGAAAAAGCTCAGTGCTGCCTGGAGAATTTACTGCTTGTCAGAGTCAAAACATTGGAAATAGACAAATATCCCCCTAAGATTCTTCTTAGATCAGCAATTTTAGGATGCTTTTATTCTTTCTCGACTTTGACTCCCCAACTTTTATCACCCAGGACTGTCTTCTCAAGGACCCGAGAGCCATCTGTTTGAAATGTAAGGAGGAGAAGGAAGAAGGGGGGAGGGTGAGAAGAGAAGGGGGATGGGAGGGGGAGGGAAGGGGGAGGGGAGGGGAGGAGGGAAAGGAGGGGAAGGGGGAGGAGGGAAAGGAGGGGAAGGGGGAGGAGGGAAAGGAGGGGAAGGGGGAGGAGGAAGGAGGGGGAAGGGGAAGGGAGGGGAGGGGGAGGGAATAAAGGAGGGTGAAGGGATAGGAGGGAGAGGGAGGAGGGAGGAGAGGGGGAGGGGAGGTAAGAACTCTGGCTCCCAATCACAAGGGCACTTTGCTTTAACTTCTCAGTTGACTTCAAAAAACACCCCCAAAAACCCTGGGGCTGAACCACCATAAGATTATACATCAAGGAAAAAAAAATTCTTACGTCACCTCCACAATATAAGTAAAAAGTCTTAGGGCTCATACTGAGCACATAATAAACATTAAATGTTCCATCTGCCAGAAATGTAATTAAGATTAAAAAAGGGGGGCAAAGATGGGAGCTGACTGTTCCACAACTGGTGAGTCCTGTAATTATATCTGAATCATGGCTGAAATCTCAGGATCCAATCCATGAAGCCTCTGCTTGCATTTGTCTGTGTGTTTCCATACGTACGTTTTATACAGACGTGCATGTACATTAAATACGGTATTTTCTTACCTCCAGATGATATTAGTCAATGAAGGGAGTTCTGTTCTAAATTGGCTTAGAGAAAAAAAAAAGTACCTATAAGTCAAATATTTAAAAAAAAAAAAAACCTTCTGGAAATACAGGAATCAAGCAAAAATACTTTCCAAAACTCTTTGGTAAAGAAAAAAGAAAAAAAAACCAAACTAGTTTATTGTTTATTATTGTTGGCTTAATAAAAGCAAGGATGTCTCCAGAATTGTGAGCGTTAAATATAACGCAGACGTAACAATTTAAATTCTGCTTGCGTTTACTAGTCAAATAAGCTAACGGTGTATCGGCTGGGTATTTAAGGTTAGTAAATATAAATGTGATTTTAGTGAGGTTGAGTCATTGTTCTGACAAACTGTATTTCAACAATCTTTGTGTTTTAGAGTATGTCTGCATAAAAGTGGTTTCCAAAATCTTTTGGTAATTGGACATGTTAATGTCATACTAAGTTAAGATAAATGGTGGATATTCGTTGACCATCTACATCACAACCACATAAAATAAAACACTGGAACATTAGTTACTGAGCATAAGCTCAAGTTTTTACGCTTTTGGCTTTCCAAGTTTTACAGGGAGGTTAAAGATGTTTGGGTGTATTAATAAATATGTTTCTTTGCCCCATTTGTAAATTGTTCTATAAAGAATCGTAGCCATGGAGGAGGGTATAACTCGGCGGTCAGTGTCTGCTTAGCAAAAGGGTTTTCTTTACTTTTTCAAGTAATCCATCTAGGAAACAGAGATTCAGTGCTTATCAAAATAATCTCATGTTTTATGCTGTCTTTATCATGTCTTTGATTATTTAGGTTAATCTAGTCTTCTTAATAATAAAAAAATAATTTTTTTTCATCCTGTTACCCCCTATAATTATCTTTGAAATGTTTCATTGACACTTTGGTTGGATGGATAACTAAGTTTTGTTTCACGGTGACCTGTGATCATGTTTCATCAAATTTTAAAACCGTTTGACATTTTGGACAATCTCCCCAAATCAAATTCCAAGTGAAATCTTGACCTTGAACTGCCATTGGTTTCTCAAAGGGCCCTTGGAGCATCTCAAAGGATTTATTCTCTCAGCTGATCAAAAAGAAGATATTAAACTAATTAGGTCTAATTGCTATGCTAAATTCTCAAATAAGAAATACTTAACCTTTATTAGGTTCTATTTCTATGAGCATGCTATTAATAAAGTACTTCAGAAATTATATAAAGTCTCTGGAATTTTATCAGGGTCCTTGCTGTCTGTGATATGTCCTGACATAATGTTGTCAGTCATAATTTTAATTATTATGCTAAAAAGTCACACCTCACAGAGGGAACCAAATTTCCCTGTTAATTGAATCCTAATGAACTCTCATCAGATCTTGAACCATGGCCATTTTAAACTTTTTGTCATTAGCAGAGAGGTTTTTTTCTTTCTTCCTTTCTTTTCTTTTCTTTTTTTTTTTTTCTTGTTGCTTCTCTAAAAGCTCTTATAATCAGCTGCAGGGCAAACTGTTGTTTTCAGCAAAGGGAGCTGTCTCAGAGACCCACAGGAAGGACCGTGGCAGTTCTTCTGGGGTTCAGGCTTCTGACGGCGTTAATGACTCTGGGATCATACCACTGGACCGAGGAAGGATTTCCAGAACTCATAATGAACCCAGTTCCCCCCCAAACTGAGTTCCTCTGCCAAGTGTATATTTAACCTCTGTGTCTAAAACATGATTTCCTTTCTTGTCCAACACCTGCTCCCTTCATGATAGAAAAGCACGAAGAAAAGGGGGCGTTGAAACTGAGCAGAACCCTGTGGGGTTTCCTGGATCCCAAAACCTTCTGTGCCCCCTATTTCTTGTTCGTAGGAAGCCTTCATTGTCCTAAACTTTCCCCGGATTCCAAAGGGCAGATTCAAGGAGTTGCTAATCAGGGACGTGGGGAACCCCAGCAAACATGGGAGGGGCAGTCAAGAAACAAGTGTGCAGCCTTAGGGCAGGCGCGTGCCCCTCCTCAAGGAATATGCACAGCAATTATCTCTAAGTCCTTGTGTAGGGATTCTGTCCCTGTGCAAGTCAAGTGGAGGATGGCAGCTTCAGGCTGAGCACAGGATTCTTGGAACAATGCCCATTTCCTCACCACCAACCTATCAGAAAGAAAGGTCCCCTGCAGCTCTCACCCCAAATTTTGCCTTTAAAATGTCCTTCCTGAAAACCACTGGGAGGTGGGGATTTTTGACTGTATGCTGGGAACATGAAATTTGGCTCAAAAACAATTTGAAATGGATGGGTTTATGAAATGACTCACCCAAGATCAAAAAGGACAGAAATTAATAACACGGGACTGCGTAGACTGATAAAAAATGACTATGATTTTTTAAAAATGACTTTTGCTTGGCATATTGATGCCTTTTTTTGAATTTAAACAAACACTCTTTTTTTTCCTTTTCTATTAAGCCGTCTATAACGCACAGCAATTTAATAGATTGTACTTTTATCAATAGAAATGAAACATTTGTTTTTCTCCTTACTTGATCCCTGCAGAATTCAGAAACTCAAACTGAATATTCCTATTTTTTCTGGGAATACAGTTATTTGCATAGGCTCAAAAGAATCTATTCTCCTAAAAGAAACCCTTGTGCACTGTTGGTGGAAATAAATGTACCTTCGTATAGCTGTATGGAAAACAGGGTCCTCAAAACGTTTGGCTGATTTGGGGAATATGAAACCACAAAAAACCCTGACCATTCTCTCTTTTCTCTCCCTCACCTTGCGATGGACATGGCCATACCCACCCTCTTTCGGCTGGAAGCTATCTACCCAGCAGGTGCAAGGATTCAACTTGATCTGCCTATATCCAGGTTCTCATTTATAATTTATACTCTCTTAATTTTGTAAAAGTCGAGGTGAATATTGTTTTGTGCATGTGTTGCTTTGAAGGACGATGCTCTTTCCACTCACATCAATACGACCTTTTTATTCCCTGCAGTCCCAGGGTGTCTCCATCCACCCTTGGTTCCATCTTTCCTGAAACAGGAGGGGCCCATTCTGCTCCGTGCTTCCAGTCCCGCTGGAAAGGAAGGGCTCGTGACAGATTCCTGGCTGCGGTCAGATTCCTCCTTGGCCATTTGAAGTTGAAACGTGGCGGTGGGTAAGGCTTCCGGTCACATTCCTTCTGTGTCTTGAGTCATGAGACGTTCAGGGGGAGTTGGACCAAGGAGAGAGTTTCTCTGCTGCTGTAGACGAAGGTAAGAAACTCATCGCCCAGGAATCTGAAAGCATCCTTATTCCTTTCCGTATAAGAAAAGAGTCAGTAATTAACTATCGCCCTTAGATTGCAAAATTTATTAAACTGATTTACCACAGATTACCTTTTAACCCTTGAATATAAAAGCTTTTTCCTTCTATCCCTGAATACATTCAATTTGTAGAAATTCCTGGTGGCATTCCGCACTACTTTCAAGGTTGTTACAAGAAGCATTTTAGACCAATTTAAAACTTTTTTTTATAACCGGGATGAGACAGACCCGGGTTTGAATCTCAATCCTTCAGTCTTCTAGCTACACCACGTACACAATTAAAACGCCACACATAGGTGTCCTTGTCTGTAAAAGTAGAAACTATCTTGCAAGTTCAAGTTTCAATCAGAACTGATTGAAATAATGTTTGCAGATAACTTAGCAGAGTTGATACAGAGCAGGCTTGCAAAGTGTGCTGGTAATTCTTGGAGCATTATTCATGCTCATAATTGCAATTTCGGTTAAATTGGAGCAATTGACTATTAAACTCCTATCTGGATGCTGTCATACAGGGAGCACCTTCTTCATTATTGTGTTAAATGTATTTTTCCAGGAATGTTTGAAATGGACTCAGCCAGTGGGGTCACTAAAGATTTGGTGTCATTGTTGGAATATTAGCTCCAGCAATTCTGATTTCCAGTAGAAGTGTGTGGTTACCTGGGCAAGAGGAGAGGAAAGAAAAAAAAATCCTACTTGTGGAATCTTCTGTTTTATTGGAGGAAACAAAATTAAAATCAGTGTGTTTGTTCAGTCAAGAGTGAGCCAATAACTCATTGCCTGATTCAGAAATTGTGCCACATTTTTTTAAGCATAAACTATGTGCCGCCCCCAATCCATCAAATAAACATGTACTGGTTTAATTACCAAATCTATGTTAGGTTTTCTCACAAAACAAGCTGTTCAGCAAGAGATAATAACTAAACCGTCTTTTTCTATTGTTACCAAACCACGCAGAGCATCTGTGTAGCTGGTGAAAATGGTGATGGGTTTTTCGCTCAGGGGATGCGTTTAGGGTCTCATCCCAACATGAGTGAGACAAAAAAATGAAAAAGTAAAAACAGAGACACAAGAAAAATGTGCTGTCCTAGTCCGTGGGTTACACCCAAAAGCAAAGATACCAGAACTGTGATCTGTGTGACTGTTTATAGATGAACCCTCCCCAGAATTTTTCTGAGAAGCCGCTGCAGAAAAGGACTTGAGATACGAGGATGTTTGAGAAGGCAAATTTGAAACCTGGAGTGGGTGGTCCTTGGGACTTAGTTCTCTGGAAGATGAGATGGAAAAGGGACCCTGGGTGCATGAGGAGACGGGGAGGCGGGCTGGCTGGTCCCGTGGCCCTGGGGGTTGGCTGAGCATTTGCATGGTCATCATGACTCCACGAAGATGCCAAACTGGAATCCCAGGCCTCGTGGGTCTCGCTTCAGGTCGCTTATCAATATTTCCATGCACGGAATATTGGAACGTGATTAACAACTCTTTGCACTTTCGTCTCAAGATTGTTACTCTCGCTCATCTCGGGGACAAAGCCTGGGCAGTTGCAGCCCTGCTGTCTGGAGATCTGGCCGTCTTAGTCGGCTCCATTTCAGTGGAAATAATAAATGTGGAGGGGGGACACTTCACAAAGAGAGAGGAAGCGAAATTATGCTGCAGTCCAGAACCCGTGACGTGAAGTCAGTCTCTGTTTCTCAAACCTTCAATCTGCAAACAACACCAGCTGGTGAAGACAAAGGTTTTGCACACACGCATGGAGAAGCGTGCACACAGACTCACACAGACACACACATAGACACATCGGGCTGTCTGCATCCTTTGTTTCCCTTCATATAATTGTCAATTTGTGTGGTGGATGCAGGAAGGTATGCTCAGAGAGTTAAAGCTGGGATTGTGTGGGCAAATTGTCACAAACCATCTTCCTTCTGCACAGCTGGGTTAAAGGGTCCAGCAGTGAAGCCACGTGGTCCAAGAGGGTGGTCTCCAAGGCCACAGAGGCATTATGGTACTCATTTTAGTAGAAACCGTGGCCCTGTGCATGAAAACTCAAAATATGGGGAGTGTTCCCTGTTATAGTTCATTGCCTAGGAAGGAGAAAATGGAGAACCGTGGCCCAGGGAAGGGGAGACCATAAGGCAGCTGGTTAGGAAATGCCTCCATGATATTCCTGGTCCTTTAAACTGCCCCCCAAGCTCCCCTTGGGTTCACGATCTGGTTGAAGAAATACTTTCAGGGCCTTTAGTCCAACTGCTATAGAATGAAAGGAAAAGAACCAGCATAGGAAGTTTATCAAAAGTGCATTTGCTTCTCCATCCTTTTAGGATGCAGATTCCTTTACAGACATAGGAGGGAGTTTTAGTCCTTAAAATCCCTTTATTTATACTATTTGTCACCGACCTCAGTTTTGAAAAGAATTCAGGCATGTACGGATTTGAAGAAAATAGCAAAATGATAATCCACACCCATCTGGGTTCAGCAACTGTGGACATTTGGCAACAAGTTATCTGCATGTGCATCTATCAATCTAGCTCTATGTTTCTGTCTGCTCTTAGCTGAATGTTTCTAAATTAAAAAAAAAAGTTAAATTTCTAATTACATTTCTTAAACTTCATTTCTTCTAGAGTAGCCACCCTCATTTTTTTTTAATTTTAAGGTGTTGAATGGGGAGAACATTGAGTGTGTTGACTGTCCCCCATCCTGGACTTGTCTGAGTGCTCCCCGAGGTGACACCTGTTTTAGTCCCTCATGCCGTGACTTCACTGATGAACAGAGATGCAGACATCCTCGACAAAACACTAGCAAACAAAATCCAACCATCCAAAATCAAAAGGATTATTCACCATGATCAGGTGGGTTTTATCCCAGGAATGCAAGGATGGTTTAATATTCGCAAATCAATCCATGTGATAACAACACACTAACAAACTGAAGAATCAAAAACGTTTGATCTTCTGAATAGACACAGTCAAAGCTTTTGATAAAATTCAACATCCTTTTATGATAAAAGCTCTCCAGGAAGTGAGCACAGAGGAAAAAAATCTCAGTATAGTAAAGGCCTCATGTGACAAACCCACAATGAACATTATACTCCATGGTGAATTCCCGGAAGCATTCTCTTTAAGATCGGGAACAAGACGAGGATGTCCGCGCTCACCACTTTTATGAAGTCCTAGCCACAGCAATTAGAGAAGAAAAAGAAATGAAAGGAATTCAAACTGGACACAAAGAAGCCAAACTGTCAGTTTTCAGATGACTTAATACTATAAATGGCAAACCCTAAGGATGCCCCCAGGAAACTTCTAAAACTCATCAAGGAATTCAGTAAAGTTGCAGGACACAAAATTAATACGCAGAAATCAGTTGCATTTTTATACACATATTTAAAATGTCACTGTCGGGCTGGCTTCCAGGTGTTAGAGCCCCGTGGAAACAGAAAGTTAATAAAAGATAAGAGGCTGGACCCGGTGTGCTCAGACCAGACCAAGACACAAAGAAGAGACGATAATTACTTGTCTTTGGTCCTGGGAGCAAACACAGATAAAATTAGTGAGAAAAGTGAGCTGATAAGGAAGCAGAATGAAATTTTCCCTACTTCCCAACCTTCGAGGTATAAAGCGTAGATTAAAATTAGGAGGACAGGAGAAGCAAGAGGAGAAAAGATTGAAATACATCACTGCGAGTTAAGACAGATTGACATTTTTCTCAATACAAAAAATGGGTTCCCTGGATGCAAATTCAGTACCGTTGAAAAATACATGGATTCTAGGAAGTTATGCTTTCCGTATATGGCGGATCCTCCAAAAATGATGAAAAGCAGAATTGTGGCATTATGGAAGACGAGATTTTGAGCTGGGCGGACGTCCACTCACATGTCACCCCCACCAGTCCTCTGGGACATGAGGAGGGACTTAATCTATGTGGGCCTTGGTTCCCAAGACTCGAAACATTTTAGGATGCTTTCAGGGGCCAAAGGATTTTCTTGTGCAAGTACATTTCAGTGTTCTTGGCACAGAATGAGTATTCGATAGCATTCAACTGGTATGTTTTTATTCTGCAGTCTTAGAGAAATGTAGTGATACAAAACTTTTTTTTTTAGCAGAAATAAAGTTTATTATATGAAATATATCAAAAAATCAAGGGAAAATCCAGGTGCTAGTTATTGCTATAAATTTTAAAGAAATTGTTGCATTCCGTAAACATTTGGAATTATTTATCTTGACCCCTGCGAGCTCAATTTTTTTTTTCTGTTATTATGATGGATACTCTTTCTGTTTTTTTTTTTTATTAAAGGGTTTTGGGGCATCAGTCTGAACGACTCTTCCCAGACTGACTGGGCCATAAATAGAGCACACATTTTCTCCAATATATCATTTATGGTCTGAATATTCCTCATGTACCTTCCCATGATGGAGTGCTGCGGGAACAGGGAAGGCACCCAGAGGGCCTTGGCGAGGCTGAGAACCTTGGAACGTGACTCCCTCACGTGTCTTGAGTCTTACCCAGACCTGGGCACATGCTTGAGGCCGCCCAGTGACATTCGTGAAGAGGGCTGGCTTCTTCTTGTCCATCCTCGTCATCAGATAAAAGCCAGGATTTCAAGCTCCTCAAGCTTGGGATAATTGTCTCTACCTGTTTCTTTTGCCCCGAGTCTGGCAACATTTCACAGGTAAGGACATACACTCTGCACAGGTGTTGCCATGACAACCACCTTTGATGGGCGGCCCCGTCTCCACTTTGTTTCCCATCACTTGTCAGTTGCATCCTGAGACATTGTGGCTAATGGCCGCGATAAGAAACTATGGTGGTGAGAAATAAATGGGATGAAAAAAAAAATGTTAACAGGAAAAATCAGGGGCTGCAGGAAGTACAGAAATGTGTCAATAAACTCAATGTTAAAAAGCCAGTTATCACTTGAGTCAGAGTGCTTTTCCAATAGCATATGTTGGTTTCAATGTAACGTTTCCAAATTATACGTTAGAGCTTCAACATTTTCAGAAAGTCAGCATTTGCTGACGGCAGCGCTGGACTTGGCTCAGCTTTGCTCTTGGCTTCGGCATATTATGGGATGACTCAGCAAACAATTCCGTCCTGAAAAAAAGTTACTTAGGGAAGAATCAATGGACTTCATTGTCCTTTGAGCTCTGATCAGGACACCTGCAATCTGTCTCGCTTTGTGACTATCCTTTGAGAAAACGGGGAAACAAAAAGAAGCAAGAAGCTGATTTAAGCAGAGGAAGAAAGAGTGAATGATTCAGGCATTTTCTCGGACATTCATCACCGCGTGGCAGCCTGATGGGGAGTCCCGAGGGAGGAGCCACTTACACCGAGAGATTTATCGGGCCGGGAGCTGCTGCATGTGGAGGAGCTAATGAAGATGCTAAGAAGGAAAAAAATTGACTTCAGGAGCAGAGCGGAGAGCTCATTCCAGATAAGGAACCAAGTTCCATTCAATGAAGGAAAATGACAAATAGGCCATGGATGGTATTGGCGCTTCTTGAAACATTTGGGCTCATGGTATTTGGAATTTTGGTCAGGGTGGAGTCTGGCTGTAATTAACCGAAACTTTAAAAGGGTCATTTGAGGAATGTTTCAAAGGGTCCAGCCAGCAGCTTGCTCATGGGGAACTGCGAGATGCATCTCTGGTGGGAGGTCAGAAGCATCGCTGTTGGTGGCACCATCATGATCTTGACCTTTCAAACTACTCTTTTTTTTTTTTTTTTTTTAGCTTTAGTTTCTAAACTCGGTGGTTTGACCAATTATCACAGAGAACATTCCTGGGTGCCGCTGTTTCATAATGAAGGCAATTTCTCTGCGGTGAGATCTTTAATTAAAATCATGCAAGAAGGAAGTCACTGAGTGCTCACCATGCGTCCTCCCAAATTAGCTGCATTCGAGCCTGGGCTGGCGGGAGCTGAAGGCGTGTTCGGGGGTGAGACGGGCTGAGTCCCCCACCCCTTCTGGAGGCTGTTCCGACAGATCCACAAATCCACGTGCAAGGATTCAGGCGATGTGATTTTCATCAGCTAGGTTTCAATTAATGTCCATGTTGGCAAATCCCGTTGGATCATTTCTTAGGAATAAATAGGTAGGGTTTGGATTAATGGGTCAAAGATGAACAACGTCCTCTTAGCTCTTGAAACGTGTTCCCATTATGCCTCCCCAAACCATACCAACCTGCAGGGTTGTAGGGGAGGAATTAATATGATTCTGCATGTCTCATTTTGGATTAAAGCCTGACGTGCATCTGGATTTATGTTAACTTAATAAGTGTAAAATTGAATTCATTGTTGCTTCTTTTTCTATGTGCTCGATACACATGCTCTTGGTTACACTCCATGTGTATCTTTCCTGTGTCTATTTCCAAATGTTTGATGGTTCCACTCATAATAATCGCTCATCTATCTATGGGAGTGTTGCTAATTTTCTTACAACTTCAGAACCGTCATAATTCTTGGGGGAAAGAAACGTACTGATGGCAGAAATGATAAATATGCGTAGAGAAGCAAAAAGAAAAGGTGTGATGCTGTCATTCTGCAAAGGCTGATTTTTCAGCCTGACCCTCAAATTAAGACCAGTGATCTGCGATGTGCTGGTAGCATGAGTGAGAAATATACGGAATTTTAAGGACTGTTGATTACCGCTAGCCGAAGCTGTCCGGTAAAGTTGCATTCCTTCTAAAAGCATCACGTAATTCTTGTTGAATCTCTTTTTAGCTACTGTGCATCTGTGTCACTGCTGTGAACGATGCCCATTGTTTTTATCCTGTTTTGTTATCAGCACTTGCTGGTAGAATGGAGGCTAATTTGTACTTCTTCTTAGTAATTTTGTTTAAAAAAATCTTCCAACCAAACATCTGTACTCAGAATAATGTTTGTCTGCCCTTTATCTCTCCCACTGTGGCATCACCAGGTGGTGACTATTTTCAACATGCTCAAGACTTGTCAAAGCAAACCTGTTAGTCCAGACGGCCACTTTGAGCATCGTTTCTCAGCCTTGATTTCCCTAAGTTCATCAGTGAACCTAATTAAACAATTCTTAATTTTACTCACCAATAATATATTTTTTCCTTAAATACCAGCAAATGCCAGCACCCAGTCACCTAAGCCTTCAATGTGGGGGCCACGCTTTGACCCCCTCCGCTGCGTTCCTCCATGAGCCTCATTTCTTCCACCTCCTCCGAGCCTTTAAAACATGTTACCTTATTGCATTCACACTGTGTCTGCTTTATTTCAGTCTCTTCTGTAAAACATATTTTGTTTTAAAATTGAAGCATAGTCAGTTACAATGTGCTAATTTCCGGTGCGCAGCACAGTGTCCCAGTCGTGCGGATACACACATATTCATTTTCATATTCTTTTTTTCATCAAAGGTGACTGCAAGCTATTGAATCTAGTTCCTTGCGCTCTACAGAAGACACTTGTTTTTTTGTTTTTGTTTTTTAATCTAGTTTTAGTTATAGTGGTGACCCTTTGCAAATCGCGGTCACTTACACAGCTCTGACAGTCTCCGTTTCCTCTGACACGTTGTTCACGTCACTGCCAACGCTGATTTTTCTCCAACTCACTTTTGATTACTTTTAATAATTTCCCGTGGCTTTCTACTGCCTCCAGGATGAAGTCACCGAGCTGTATTTTGCAGTAGTTGACAAGAACGCCCCACCTTTGCGATCGCATCGCTCATGATTTGCGGTCCCATAGACTTGCTTTTGTGTGACAAACAGCCAAGGGGGGCAACTTGTGCTTCGGAGGGATCTGTCTCCTTGAGAGCCAGCGCTGGCGTGGAGGAAAGGAGAGAGGCTGCATTAATAACGTTACTCACCTGTAAACTTCACAATGAAGAGCATTTCCCCACATATACTGTGTGCGCTTTGTTTGATCTTGTTTTCTGCTGAAATATTTTAAAATCAATTTTACCGTCTCTCTTTGGTTGCTGGACTGTTCCTGTCCTGTTGGTGGGTGCAGGTCTTGTGTTCATCAGGGTTCTTGCCCGTTTTATGTCCAGTTATTCAGTCAATTGTTAAGAGAAGGGAGTTAAATGTCCCAATTATAGTTGTGGAGTTTTGTGCATCTCCTTTCAGTTCTGTTGGTTTTATTTCTTGCATTTTGCAGCTCTTTTGTTTGGTGCATATATATTTTGGATTGCCAACATTTCTTGGTGTATCAGCCCTTTTCCATTCTGTTGTGTCCTTCATTGTCTCTGGTAAGTGTTTTCTCTGAAAACCTCCATTGCTTCTTTCAATTTAGAAAGGAATCTTGCTGGAAAACAAGGAAGTTCTCAAAACTGAGCAGAGTTCTGACAGAAGGACCTGGGAATCGGTTCGAAGGAGATTCAAAGGGACAAATTGGGACACTTAGATCATCTTCCCCAAAATGATGACTGCAACTGATAGTTAAAAAAAAGTGTGCGTTTCTTAATTCTGTCATTATGTTCATCAAAGAAAGAGCCACACACACAAAATTAACAAAATGCATTTGGTACGACTGGATTGTTACCCTGAGTACTGTCTCTGAAAATTGATCATTTAAAAGCAGTTAACTGCCTTTTCTATACAACTGCATTTCAAGGTAACCAAAAATGTCCATTTCTCAAGCAAAAGCTCTTTATGCAAAAGAAACGATTGGATTTAATCACGGCCACTTTGCACATCCTAATGGGATAACTGATCCACATACTCATCACCCAAGGTGATAAAATCGTTATTTGGACGTTTGTCCGAAAATCAAATTCACATCGTGCAGTCACACCTCCTTCCTAGTCCTGAGGGCTGCGGTGAAACCAGTGGAGAGGTCCGTTTGTCACAGGCTTAACACAGAGATTCATCTCAGCCTCATTGTGAGTGACCCTATGTCACTAAATGTGCCTCCCGAGCGATGCAAATGAATTACAGAGCATCTCCTTTGAAGATTCTTTATGAAATATTGAAGCTGACCCAGCTGAGCCTTCAGATGTAACTTTCCATTAGCAACATTGTACGGAAGGCAGAGGAACAAGTCAAAGCACATGAGCATACAATTAAAAAAAGAGAAATCCACGGTGTGGCTGGCGGTGCTATTTATTTGCGGCTCAGTATAACACATTCAGTGACTTTTCAGTGCCTTTTGAAGATTTTTATTTTTAAAAAAATTTTTTGGGGGGTGGTAGTCAGGATTATTTATGTATTTACTTTTAGAGGAGGGGCTGGGGATGGAAGCCAGGACCTCGTGCCTGCTAAGCACGTGCTCTCCCACTGAGCTACACCCTCCTCCCGTTTCAGATCCTCAATTTGACCGCAGTAATGTGTCCCATAGGGTGCAAGAACGCATGCCAGTCAATATTCCCTAATCACCGCTGTCTATGCAGAGTGGACGTGCATCGGAAGCAAGACAAAATTGTGAAAAAGCCACACACTCATTTCAGAGTCAAAAAATAATTTTCTGAGAGATCCTTTAGTACCATTGTGTTTCCTATCCCAGAGGAGATGGTCTTGACAGACACATGCCAGGAAGATGCAGACGCTAAAGGATTTCAGAGCTGTCATTTGCTTCTCCACGGGTGGCTGGGTGTCAGGTCCAAGAGCCCGGAGGCTGGATCCAGACCCCTTCCTTCCTTTGAATCCCGGCTCTCCTGAATGTTGACTGTAACCTTTGACAATTGCCTCCATATCTCTGGGCTATACTTCGTGTGTAAAATGGAGATAATATAACAGTGCATGGATTACAGGGGAGTTTGAGGATCTGACAAATTACATACTAAAGTATGCAAAGCAGTTAGGAAAAGACCTGCCACCTCCTGTGACAGTTTCCACGTTAGTTAACTGTTGCTGGGATGAGAAATCCCGCAGCGGAGTCAACCTGGATCCGACCCGGTCTAAAAAGCATCCTGCCCTTTCACATTCAAGCCTTTCTCCCACCAAGACGTCCTGAGACTACCTCTGCGATTGACTTTCAGCCTGGTCTTTAAGGCTGAGCTCGAATGAGGAAGATGTCTCTACAACCTTCAGCTGGAAAGCAACCTCATTTGTGTCCCACTCGTGCCTTTTGCGACATTCCTGGGACTCACGCTGCACTGCAGTGGCTCATTCAGCTAGCATGACTGTAGCTCCCTTCTGTGGGCCTCCGTCTAACATTTAGTGAGCACTTACTATGTGCCGGGAGTAATTTGACTGAATGTCACACTTTAATGCATCAAATCCTTCCAACGATCCAGAGAAGCTGTTACACTTCTGATCCATCTCTTTTATAGATGGGGTGGGGGGCTGACCCCTCCTCTTTGTTGGAGAAATTGTTTTACCCAATACCCTCCATGGGCACAACACTCGGGGAGGCGTTCAGCCCTCATCAGCATCACCTCAATTCTTGTTCTCTCTCTGCCACGCTAACCTCAGCTCACCCTGTGCTAGGTTGGTACCCACCTTGCCCAGGAGGCCATTTGGACACATCCGTGGCATAACCAGGCAGCCTGTGTGAGCTTAAAGCAAAGCTCCTTATTGCTTTAGTCCAAAATGTGAAGCTGGATTCATTCATCCAAGGGCTGGCGTCAAAGTCACAGCAGAGCACAGACCCCGTGGACGTGGACCCCGGGGAACCCCACCGAATCAATCTGCTCTGTTTTTTTGACGCGTCAGTCTTGGCTGGTGCATCCTGCGCCTTCTAAGTGATGGAGTCAGCGTTTGACATGTGGCTTGTCTTGTTTGCTGAGCAACTTCATCAATTGCTTTTCATTCGGTTAGAAAGTTCAGCCATCGGAACTCAGATGACAGGTAGGTAAAATGAATTCTTCTCATGGATTTTTTTTTAAGGTCTAATTAGATGGATACTTTCAGATGTTGTTAAAATCCAAGGATGCTGACCTTTCTTATTGAGAAAGTAAATCAATCATGTTGGAAACATTTTCTGGGTCTTTGATAAATGACAAGCTATCTTCACCTGGCAACCACATGTGACAGGAATATGGATAAAAATTTAATTCACTAACAAACTGTAATTCCTATGACTGTCTCTGCATATTTTTGTGCCAAGGTGTTCAGAAATCATATCAAGACTTCGGTATAAATATACCACATCTTCTTTATCCAGCCATCTGTCGATGGACATGTAGGTTGTTTCCATGTCTTGGCTGTTGTATATAGTGCTGCTATGAACATTGGAGTGCAGGTGTCTTTTTGAAGTAGGGTTCCTTCTGGATGTATGCCCAGGAGTGGGATTCCTGGGTCATATTTATACAATGGAATACTACTCAGCCATAAAATGACAACATAATGCCATTTGCAGCAACATGGATGGACCTGGAGAATGCCATTCTAAGTGAAGTAAGCCAGAAAGAGAAAGACAAATACCATATGAGAGCACTCATATGTGGAATCTAAAAAAAAAAAAAAGACATAAATACAAAACAGAAATAGATTCATAGACATAGAATACAAACTTGTGGTTGCCAAGGGGGTGGCGGGTGGGAAGGGACAGACTGGGATTTCAAAATGTAGAAAAGATAAACAAGATTATCCTGTACAGCACAGGGAAATATATACAAGATCTTGTGGCGGCTCACGGTGAAAAAATAAGTATATGTATGTTCCTGTGTAACTGAAAAAATTGTGCTCTGCACTGGAATTTGACACAACATTGTAAAATGACTACAACTCAATAAAAAAAAGTTTAAAAAGAAGGACTTTGGTATTTGTTTACTGATGCATTTTGAGAGTGGTTTGAAATCTCGCTTTTGTGCATCATTTTGTAGGTGAGGAGTGTTTGCCAGGGACATTGCTGAGTCAGTCAAACTGGTTGGTGATTTGGGGGCCTTCAGACTACTACCTGGTACTGAGTGTGTCTGCATAACTCCAACCTCTCTTTGACTGGCTTCCCTCCTGGTACGAGTGGTTTGGTTAAGTGGATTTTTTTTTCTCATGTGTTTATACTGAAGATGTTGACACCATGCCCCATTATCTGTGATACCCTGTGCCCATATGAACTGAGCTCGGTCCTCAGAGCATCCCACACCACAGCCCATGCACACCTGGGGCGCTGTTCCTCGGACCAGTGGCATCCCCCTTACTCTCCAAGCTCCAGCCCCGCTGGTCTTCTTGGCCCCATGGCTCCTTCACTTGCTGTTTCCTCTCCCTGGACACTTCTCGCCCTTCTTATTGTGGTAAGTGCTTTATGCAACGACAAAGTGTCAGCTGAGATAAAATGCACAACGTGAAAGTTGACAGCGATGTTGCATTCGGCAGATTTCCTGAGGACTCGAGCCCGGGACATGGCATCTCAGATCGCTCTAAGAGGCTGTTCCAAAGTGGCGAGGCAGAAGCCAGGATGTATGAGTTTTTGCAACCAAGACCAGGTAGTTAAAGATGACTGTTGATTGAAGAAACCCAGACATCTCAAGTTAAGGAATTTAGCACTTTTCTCTGTATGGGACGGGGCATGAGTCCAGGCTCACTGGAATCATTCCTTTGACATGCACCTGAGCTCTCCAGGGCCAGCATCCTGTCCTCTCCCACCCTGAGTCCCCTCGGGGGCACCACTGGGGGTTGGCTGCCCAAACTGGGCTGCCTGCTTGTCCCCAACCTGCGTTCCCTCCTCTCACTGTCCAGGGTGGCCGTAGTGGCTGATGACCTGATGGCCACAGCATCCTTTCTTTGCTGATATGGCTGCCTGGCCATATTTCTTGTTCACACTCCCCTAGACACCACATACATAAAGAGGGGCTTAGCCACTGTCAGCATTATGGCCATTCCCACCTCTCCGCTTCCCATTCCTGGCAGTTCAACCTGCACTGTGTCACTCAGTCATCTCACCTGGGACGTCCTGCTCAAATGTGTCTCTGACCTGCAAGGACTTCTCCATTTTACCTTGCATTCTTTCCCTTCTCATCACTTCTGCCATCTGACATGACAGTTCCTGGCTTGCCAGTTTCTTACATCACAAAGCAGCATGGTTGAGGGCGACAGCTTTGTCACTCATGGCCTCTGTTGAATCCCAGAGCCCGTGATGAAGCCTGGCACATGACAGCTCTATGCACGTTTATTGAATCCATGAATCAACGAGCCAGTCAATCAGCCCATTAATTTTACAGGCAGTATGTGCAGTGGTTGGGGTCCAGGGCCTGGAGGCAGACTGCACTGATGTGCCATGTGGAATTCTCATTACCCGTGTGGCCTTGGACACACCAGTCAACCCACGGGGCTCGTCTGTTTAATGGGGAGAGTAATCGCCCTGTCTCATCACAGTGATGTGAACGTCAAAATAATGAACGTGGGGACAGAGTTTCAAACATTACCTGGCTCTTAGGAAATTAAGCTCACAATAAATATTAGCTATTATAATCATTTCCACAGTGCTTTATAATTTTCAGAGTATTTCTCATTTATTGTATTACTAAATCATTGTAACAATCCTATGAGGCAGAAAGACATTTCAAAACTGAAGAGGCTCAGGAAAGGGGGTTGAATCTTGTAGCTGTTAAGCAATGCACTCAGGGAACACAGGTCTCTTAACCCCCAATCTACTGGTCTTTCAATTAAAAAAAAAAATCTAGTTTCTCCAGTTAATTTCCACACCACCTCACCCCTCTGGGATCACTGCCACTTTCTTTTTGGCTGCCTTTAGGGTCCTGAATTAGTTAACCTTTCTGGATTTTAATATCCACTTTAAAAAATCTTCTTGATGTATCGTGTCCCTGCCGGTTTCCATGAGAACGAAGATGACAATGATTTTGACGACAATCTTTAGGTACCATTCCATCATGCGTCTCTTCCCCTTCTTGGTGCTTTACAACTTAGCAATTTCTCTCAACATCCCCATGAGGGAGGTGGGATATTAATCCTGATTGTGTGGATAAGCAAAGTGTGGCCACCCAGTCAATGTCCATAAGACATACCCGTGACCATCTCCTCTCAGTTGAGACCTGCTACTGTTTCCTACAGAATCAGCCCTCTTGGGGATGAACAAAACACATGCTGAGTTCCTTGACTCTCTCTTCCCAGCAGAGGGCCCTCACCTGTGTTCTTTACAGAGAGGCTCCTGTTTTAGTGATTGCTGCTTTGATAAGCTCACCTGTGTGAGACGTCAGCGGAGGAAGGATACGGGCACACTCATCTTCGCAGGAAGGGCTCTTGCATTGATCAGAAACGCAGCCAGGAGAGAGGTCTTGCCTTGGAGAGTCTTTGGCTCCATCCAAAGAGGGACATTTATCCCCCCCTGCATCCTCAAGCTGCCTTTCCTGTAAAAGAACAAGTCGAAAGAAATCAAAAGGAAGTATGACATAAGATTTGACTCACTACAAGGCTCCACTCAAGGGTCCCACGGAGACTCCTGTACATGACATTGATGCTCCGGATCACATTTCAATCTTCTCGCCCATTCTGGAACAAAAGTAGAATAAAGTTTTCCGAATAAATGGTACAAAGCACATAATCCTAAGTAACGTGTGCCACTTGCGAAACGTAAAGTTTGATCTTTTCGTCAAATTTCAAATGCGGGAACTGTTTGAACTTTAAGAAAAGACATTTGAAAAGTGTTTAAGAGGTTTCCACTGAGTGAAAAACCTTGAACTACAAGTTCAACCGTATTGATTTATTCTGCACTTTCCTTTTCAAAGGTCTTTGGGGTTTGATTTCCTTTGAGGCACCCTTGGGACGATGCAATCTACTCTCAACTAATCATCTCAGCTCTGTTTGTCCTCTGGTGAATGTTCTAGTCCATCTGGACGCCACACTCAAGAAATGGAGCCCCAAAGTGCTTTCCACCGGAGTGTCCTGGATTTGATTGCACCTTCCCTGAAGGATACGCAGGGTCTTAGGTCGTTTATGGAGGGTGGGTCCCATTCGTGAGAGTAAGGCGGTTGGAGCCGATGACTGGAAACCACAGTGGCTTCTGTGGCATTTGCACATAATGGGAAAAGACAGTCAAAGCATTTCCCATACCATTTTAAGCTAGGAGTGTATTTTTTTTCCTTTTTTCTTTTTTTTAAAAAGCAGGTGTTTGGTATTAAGCCAGCTGATGGGGGTTTATGTTCATAATCTCGCGGGTCCAGAAAGATGCTGTATTTGACTTCCTCGCCGGTCTTTGCTACAGTGTGTAAAACATGCCGTCCACCACCTGCTCCTCTGCTCATGCTCTGCCCACATGCAGAGATGCTTCCAGGCCATTCATTTTCACACCCACGTATTTCTTGGCGTATGGGACCAACTTGCCTTTTTTTTTTTTCCCCTAGAGGTTTGTGATTTTTGAGTCAAATCTTGCTCTCCATTCTCCATGTGTTGTCATTTATAAAACTTTTCCTGTTGGGCTTCTGTGTACCCTACATGGTTGAGTTACCTCTTGGTGAAGCCCTGGGGTCACTGCGTGTACTTCCATCTCCATATGGACGTCTGGGTGGGGCCCTCGGTAGAAGCTGTGTTTCCTGTCTTTGTCTGCGATGCTGAGCATCCCTCCCATCTTAATTATATACCTTGGAAGATAAAGTCTACTTCACCTGCTTTAGTTGGTTCATTGCAGCTTTTCTGCCCACCACCATCTCCAGATTCATTTTTCAAGCTCCTTGATCGAATCTCTAGGTGAACAGACCTTGGTATGTTTGTATGAGATGCCCGCCAATGAGAGGCCATTTATTCCCGCATCTGAAGCATCACCCAGGACGACAAACCTTCCAGCAACATGATCTTTACAACCCTGCTCACGTCCATTTCCGCCTTATTCATCCTGGCTGGGGGTCTTTTTTGGAAACCAGGAGAAATGGAAATGTTGCCTTTGTCCTGCTGCCCTTCCTTCTCTTGATATATTTTTCCCTTGAGATGCCTCCCAGACGTCCTCACATCCCCACATGGTCGGTAACGTCTGGTTTCAGGGTGCAGGGTGCTTTGCTAGGTGGGCTCCCGGGCACGGAGCAGGCAGAAGCCCCTGAACTTGGCTCTGGTCACACGGTCCTGCACGCACAACCTCTGGTTTCCAGCTGCAGCTTCTCCTTGGTCCAAAAAACGCTATTCTCATGCTTTATTACTAGATAGATTTGGTACCCTGTCTGCCACAAAATGGTTGAACAATGCATCTATAGTAAACTTGCCAACCTATGTTCTCAATAACCCTTATGTATAAAATAAAGAAATTTGGGGGGTCAGGAGTGGAATGTATGTTTGCACATTCACTTGTATCTCTATGAACATCAACTTTTAGAAGAAATTAAAATATGGCACTTAAATAAATGCCTGTTACTGCTATGGAACTCCAAGTGGAGGAGTTCATAGCTGACACCTACAGAATTATAATTAACAAAAAAAAAATTGAACTTTTGATTAGCAAAGTTTTGCTTGTCTGTAAAACAGGGACTATTCTGGATTTCCTGCATGTATTTTTCATGAGGATAAAATGAGGTAAATTGTGTAAGGCTCTTAGAATTGTTGTGGGCAGGGCACATAGTAAATACAAAAACATTATTGATTATTTTCAAATAAAGAAAAAGTGAGGAGGAGTTTAGAAAGTAATCAGAGTCCAACCTCAAAGATATTGTAGGTTTGGTTCCAGACCATCACTATGAAGCAAATATCACAATGACATAATTCACATGGTTTTTTTTTTGGCATTTCTCAGTGCATGTAAAAGTCACGTTTACACTATACTGTAGTCTAATTTTTCAAAATTTTATTTTATGGAGTTACAGTCAGTTTACAATGTTGTGTCAAATTCCAGTGTAGAGCACAATTTTTCAGTCATACATGAACATACGTATATTCAGTGTCGCATTCTTTTTCACCATGAGCCACCACAAGATCTTGTATACATTTCCCTGTGCTGTACAGGATAATCTTGTTTATCTATTCTATACAAACCTGTCAGCATCTACAAATTTTGAACTCCCAGTCTGCCCCTTCCCACTCTGCCTCCTCTCTGGCAACCGCAAGATTGTATTCTATGTCTATGAGTCTGCTTCTGTTTTGTATTCATGATCATTTGTCTTTTTCTTTTCTTTCTTTCTTTTCTTTCTTTCTTTTTTTTTTTTTAGATTCCACATATGAGCGATCTCATATGGTATTTTTCTTTCTCTTTCTGGCTGACTTCACTTAGTATGACACTCTCCAGGGACATCCATGTTGCTGCAAATGGCATTACATTGTCATTTTTATGGCTGAGTAGTAGTCCATTGTATAAATATACCACCACCTCTGTATCCAGTCACCTGTCGTTGGACATTTAGGCTGTTCCCATGTCTTGGCTGTTGTATATAGTGCTGCTGTGAACATTGGGGTGCAGGTGTCATCCTGAAGTAGGGTTCCTTCTGGACATAAGCCCAGGAATTGGATTCCTGGGTCACATGGTAAGTCTGTTCCTTATACTGTAGTCTATTAAGTGTGCAATAGCATTATCTAAAAAAAATGTAAGTGCCTTAAATAAAAATACTTTATAGCTAAAAGAATGCTAACCATCATCTGAGCATTCAGTGAGTCAATCATTTCGTGGGTGGAGGGTCTTGCCTCGAGGTTGAGGACTGCTGGCTGATCAGGATGGTGGCTCCTGAAGTCTGGGGGTGACTGTGGCAAATTCTTAATATAAAGATGACAGTGAAGGTTACCGCTTTCATGGTCTCCTCCTTTCACACAGGATTTCTCTGTAGCAGGCAGTGCTGTTTGAGCACATTTTATCCACTGTCATATTTCTTTCAAAATTAGAGTCAATCTTTTCCATCCCTGCCTCTACTTTATGTCATTTTCCTGAATCTTCTGGTGTCATTTGAACCATCTTCACAGCATCTTCACCAGGAGAAGAATCATCTCAGGAAACCACTTTCCTTGCTCATCCGTAAGAAGCAATGTCTCATTGGTTCCAGATGCATCATGACGTTGTAGAATTCAGTCCCATCTTCTGGCCTCACTTCTAAGCCTATTTATCTCTTGCTGTTTCCACCACATCTGCAGTGACTTCCTCCACTGGAGTCTCGGATGCCTCAAAGTCAACCATGCTGGTTGGAGTCAATTTCTTTCAAATTGCTGTTAACGGCGGCACTTTGAGCTCTTCCCGTGACTCACAAATGTCCTTCATGGCATCCAGAATGGTGGCTTCCTTCCAGAAGGGTTTCAGTTGACTTTGCCCAGACTCATTCCCAATCAGTGTAATCACCATCCATGGTAGCCTTAATACATGCGTTTCTTAAATCGTAAGACTTGACAGTCTTTATCACTCCTTGATCCACTGGCCACAAAAATGAATCTTATGTTAGCAGGAATGAAAATAACATTAATCTCATTGTATGTCCATCAAAGGTCTTAGGTGACCAGATACCTTGTCAATGAGCAGTCACATTTCGGGAGGAGTCTTTGGTTCTGGGCAGCAGGTCTCAATGGTAGACTTAAAATATTCAGTAAGTCATGCTATAAACAGAGAGAGGGGACCAAGCACCATTCTTAAGGTCCCTAGGATTTTCCAAGTGGTCCATGAGCATTGGTTTCAATTTAGTCACCAGCTGCATTCGCCCCTACTAGGAGAGTCAGCCTGACTTTGGAAGCTTGGAAGCCACGGACTGATGTTTGCACTGCAGCTATGAAAGCCCTAGGTGACGCGTTCCTTCAGTCAAAGGCTCTTTGTCTGCACTGAAAAATCTGTTGTTCAGCGTGGCCGTCTGTACATACTGTCTGAGCTACGTCTTCTGGAGGACCTGCCGTGTCTTCCGCTTGCTGCTCCGCCTGCACCTTGATGTCGTGGAGACGGCTTCTCTCCTTCATCCTCATGAGCCAACCCCTGCTGGCTTCAGACTTCCTCCCGCAGAATCCTCACCTCTCTCAGCCTTCGAAAAATTGAAAGGGGGCTGTTTTGGATTAGGTTCTGGCTGGAAGCTGGTTTGACCTTCTGTGCAGACCACTGCGCCCTTCTCCAGACCAGCAATGGGGCCGTTAACCTGTCTTATCACGTGTGGGTTCACCGGGAGCAGCACGTTTAATTTCCTTCAAGAACTTTTCCTTTGCGTTCACAGCTTGGCCAACTGTTCGGTGCGTCTTGGCTTCCGACATGCTTTCCTCACTGAGATGAATCACTTCTGGCTTTTGATTTAACACGAGAGATGGGCAGCCCATTGACTTGAACACTTGGAGGCCACTGTGGGGTTATCGACTGGCCTAATGCAATGTTGTGTCTCAAGGACTAGGGGAGCCCGAGGTGGAGGGGAGAGGGTTGGGGAAATGGCTGGTCTGCGGGGGAATCAGAACCCGCACAATATTTATCAGTTGAGTTCTCAGCCTTCTATGAGTGTGGCTCGTGACACCTAAATTATTACAACAGCGATGTCGATGATCACTCATCACAGATCATCCTAACAAATGTATTAACAATGAAAATGTTGGAAATATTGGTAGGATGACCGAATGGTGATACAGAGACACAAAGTGGGCAAATGTTGGAAAAGTAGGTGCCGACAGACTCGCTCTACAAAGGTTGAACACAACTTGAGTTTGTAAAAAAAAGGCATTATCTGTGAAGCTCAAGAAAACAAGGCAGAAGAAGATGGCATATATCTGCACAGATTTTATAATTCAGGCCACAATTCTGAGGATGGAGAAGGCTCGGTAAATCCTGGTAATGTTCGGTAAATGTTCATATTTAGCAATTTGTCAAATATGAAGAAATAACGATTAAGAAATCTGTGAATAACATTTATCTTTTCAACCTCATCAGCTGGGGGACAAGCTGAGTAGCCCCATGGGAAGTAAGGTGGTTCCGTCAGTAGAAGTATGACAACCTCGGCCACTCCCCAAAGTCTTTCCTCTGAGGATCTCCCACAAAAAAGAATCCGAGATGCAACATTCCGAGTCTGTGTTGGGTTCACTGGTGACCCCAGCAGCCAGCAGTTCATTGGCATGGCGGGGAATCCCAAAGAGAGGTCTTCATGACTGAGTCTCCATCAAAGAGATTTTTCCCAGATGGCAGGATTGCAAGACTTGAGTTGAGCTATAAGGGTGACGGTCCAGCACAGAGGAGAGCCAGCAAAATTCTAACAAGGCAGGAGGCTGCCATGGCAATCAGACTCCTTTCCAGACCTGGAGGAAGTGGGGGTACCAGGGAACGTGCGGGGACGGGGCATGGCACATTCCTATGGGATGCGTGGCCCCATCTCACATGCCGAGTGGAGCCTGCAGCTTCGGGGCAGATGGGCACCCGGACCTCACGTCCTGGGACATGGCTGGCTGGTCTACACACGGCATTGAGGCTCCCCGGTCTGATGGAATGGCTTGCTCATAGGGAACTTGAGTCTGAATCTGTCACAAAGCAGATGTGCGTGTGTGTGTTGTATGTGAGGTGTGTGTGTGTGTGTCTGTGGCAGGTGAACTTACAGATTCAGAAGGGGAAGACCTGGAGTGAAGCTGATTTGGGGTAAAAAAAATCAAAGTAAAACAGAGATGAACGCAGTCGACAGTGACAACGTCTGGCGTTGACTGGGGACGTAAACTCTGGGCACTGGTGTAAAGTTTTCACGTAGGTTTTCATCCAGAAACTCAGACATTACTTCTCACCAACTCCTTAGAGCTCTGGAAGAAATGGAAACGCAGAGAAGTGAAACCACATGGCCAAGATGATGTAGGAATAGTGGGGCCAACACTTTGTCCCCAAAGATAACGTCTTTTTGATTACGATGCACTGTCCGGAGTCAATGAGGGCATCGGCTGTTAGTCTGGGTAGCGGGACATCCCAGGGGAAGGCTGGCTTTGTCCCTGCTCATCCTGACAGCTGAGTCCTTATGTCACCCTAGCCGAGGTCCAACGTGGCTGCATGCCCCGCCCACAGCATCATGATCTTAAGTCACCAAAGGAGATTCAATGAAGAAAGAGCTACATCCATTTCCCAAAATATTCTTAAATAGAAACAAGATGAAAAAAAGTTATAAGACAAATAAGATTATCTATTCCTCCATTTGACGAATACATAAATAAATTATCTATTTCTCTGTTGGAAGGTTTACATGAATCATTATTGCATTTCATCCTCAAATTTAATTTATAAGGAAACGAAGGCTATTCTTTGATTTTTTTTTCCAAAGTGCATCTCAGAAAGGTTAAATAAATTTTCCGCAATATTACATAGCAGGGCTAGGTTGAAAATCCATTGTTTTCTGATTTTTTTTTCCCCACCACCCTACTTTGCAATAAGAACAATGGTGCCAAAAAAGAGGGGGGAAAAAAAGGACTTATCTGGAAAAATCAATGGCTTCTTTCCAAGTTCTATTTCTGCTTTATCCACAGAATAACAGTTTTAGAAGAAGAAATGGCTGCAGCGAAGTCACTTTTGACCATACTTTTTAGAAACCAGGCAGGTCGTAATGATACTAATGCTCTGATGATGGTTGCAATCAGGGTGCTGGGTGTCTTTTGGCTCAGGATGGAGGGCATCCTGAATCCCTAGGTGGACTTAAATATAATACACTTTGTGTCCAATACTTAGAAGACAGATGCCATACTCAAAAGCAGCAGCTAATTTGAAATATTTACTCAGAACGTACATTTTTAACAGACCCCAGTTCTACTGAGCTCTCCGTTGCAGAATTCCCTACCCAGCTGGTCTACGTGGAGATGCGTTCCCAGGAACCCACGCAAGGGGGGGATCACCGTCTAAACAGAGAGGCTGTGACATGACTTGGGGCTGGTGATCTTATCAGAGGAAAAAATATATAAGAACTGGAAACCGCCAAGGAAGGAAAATCTCTCCTTTCTGCTTCTCCCAGAGGGACTCCATGGAGGGAGAGAAAATCAGTGTTTGCTTAGGAAGAGAAAGGTCCCCATGCTTGCTAGCGCTTTGCTTCCAAAGGGTCTCCCTTTTGTTTTGGTCCCTGCTTTCCTGGGGGGAAAAATTCAGAATTTGCAAAGCAGTAAAAAAGCCCAGGGCTGTCTCTGTAAATTAATGTGCAAGATTAATGGCTAACGTTTCAGTGTCTTCTGCCTCAAGTGATTTCTAGACAGATACACACATGTAACAGATGGAGAATTAAAAAAAAAAGCAGGCAATTGGAATTATTAGAATTGTTAAAAGCTTGAGATTGGATGTGATCTTTCAGATGCCATAGTTATTAAATAGTTTCAATTAATGGCAGAAATATTTGTGACAAGCTTGCTGTTTTTGTCCTGATGTACTTTTTTTTTTTTTTTTGCACTTTCTTAAGAAAACAGGGGAGTAGGAATTGCCAACATGTAACATTTTTTTTCTGACATGAGCTCCCCAGGGAGATGCGATTCTCTGGCGAACCCAGATGCTAAAGGAAACGGAACATATCTGGTGTGGAGAATTGGCCCCTCTAAGGTTCCTGTGGGTAAAATGCTTGTCCCAGATTGTAAGTCTTCAGCAATTAGAATAGAATTAAAATAGAGCATGGATGTTCCCCGCCTCATTGAATGTCCAAACAAATGCTGAGGTGATGGGAACCTGGAGCAAGGTTCCAGACGAAGGTCAAGGTGACAAGGCAAAGAACACAGGGAGTAGAAAAATCAAAATGAGAAGATGTTCGACCTTCGCTGAGAAGAAGGAGAAGATGTTGATGGAAATGATGAAGTGTATGTGTGTCTGTGTATGTGGTGGCATGAGATGAGAAAAAATTAATGCCTGATGCGAAATTGCATACATCACAAAAAGTGGGATCTCCTCTGGGTGGGCCAAGGGCCAAAGAACTCCCTCTTGCATCAGACAAATGTACAAACCGTGGCAGCTCTGTGCCTCAGTCGAGACTGGGTTTTAGTTTCCGCTCTGCCCCTCAGTGGTTGCCTTTGTTCAGTGCACGACCTGCACACCTGTACGTAGCAACCCCTTGATCCTCTGTTTTATTTTTGACATTGCAAATGTGGATCTGCCTCTCAGATAAAGAGATTAATAGGCAACTGAAGGGAAATCATGTATATTTAAAGTAGCCAGTGAGTCAAATAGGGGAATGGAAGCCTCTGAGGGAGATGCAAATGAAATGATGGCTACTTTTGAGTCTGGAAGGAAACGCTCTCTTGTGACAACATTTGTGTGTAACTCTATATCATTAGGCGTCAGAGCTGCAGGGCAAACAGTGGATGATTAAATGGTGAAGGTGGAGGCATGTGGGGACAGGACAAGGGGAAATGACTTATGTGTTGGCAAAAGTGTGGTTCTCGGGATGGCCTATGAGGGTCCACTTTTATTTTTTTTAATATAAAATAGTGGGACCAGTGAGGGCTGGATGGACTGCAAACATGGAAGGGTCAAGGGCTGGAGGACTGGATGAACCCAGAGAAGCCATGGAAACATGGAGGTGAGCAGGCTGGAGATTCAGAGACTGATGGCAGCACGACCCTGGGACTTGGGACTCCAGGCGGGGCTCACCTGCAGGGGATGACAAATCACGGACCACAGGGTGACCGCTGGGCTGGGAATCTGAGGGTCACTGGCAGGGGGAGTGTCGGGGAACTGCAACCACGTGGCTGGGAAGTTAGCGTGCATTCGTATCAAAGTCTTGCTGTCTGATTGCTGGACGTGAAGGTGAAGCAGAGATGAAGGCTGAATGGGATGGTGTGGGGAGTGGCGAGGTCAGGGACTTTGCATCCAGATGCCTTTGCATCAGGATTTCAGCAAAGGAGAGAGATTTCCCAGGTGTGGAGGTAAACTGGGAAACTCACCCCTCCTCGGGTGCCTGGTTGGCTCAGCTGGAGGGGTCCATGTGATAATCTGTTATCTTTTCTTTAAACGTCTGCCTTCCTGGGGGAAAAGACAGCTTTCAGTGAAGTCCAGGAGGAGGACAGAGTGCACTTGAAGGGACTGGGGTTCCAGTGCCGGCCACCAGCCCCTGAAGCCCTGGGGACACGTGTATCTCCTGAAGGTGTCTTGCTCCCTCTGCATTTTCAGTTGCATGACATAATTGACTTTTTATTTTTTGTAATTTTTTGAATTTTTTTAATAGACTATTTTTAAGCTTATATTTTATTATCTTTTCAAGGGGGAGGTAATTAGGTATTTACTTATTTGTAATGGAACCCAGGACCTCATGCTGCCACTGAGCGACACCCTCCACCCCAAATTTTTTCCTTTTTTTAATGCTGATCTTTTCTTTGACTCTGAATTTTCTTCCAGCTTTCCAGATTTCCTGCTGCCCTCAAAATTTCTGACTCTTTCTAAGTACTGTAATGTTGTTTCCAAGATAGATTTAGCCACTGTGCTGGATCTCCGTCTGGAGCCTGCAAGTGTCACACAGGTGACTGGGATTTACATGGGGTTCCCCATAAAATACGGGGCACAGCCGGCTCAGTGTCCAGGCAGTGAGTGCTGGGCTGGGGTGGGTGTGCGTAAATGCCTGGGTGCTTCGCTTCTGCTGCGATATTAAAAGACAATCTGCAATGCATATTTTTAGTAGTTTAACACTCAATGGAAATGAGCCGAATCCTTAAAAAAAAAAAAAAGTCTACAATGGAGTAACCAGGATGGAGATTTGCATAAGTAGGTTCCAGCCACACGGATGCTGCATTTTCCGTCTCGAAAAGGAGGAAGTGAAATGCAGGTATAACTCATAAAAATCATCAGTGTGATCCGATCTGCAGAATTCTAGAATGTTCCGTATGGAAATGTGAGTGTACGTGGAAGGTAATTTTCAGCAGGAAATATTATCACGTTGCAAAAGGGGAGGAATCAGGGTTAAACTGCTGTTACTTCTCTGATGGAATTATTTAGAATGAAAAAAGCCTTTGAGAGATAATACACATTTTGTTCCTTTTTTTTTTTTTTCCCCCTGAATCTAACTTCAGAATAGGTCCACTTCAGTGCTCACTAACCCACAGGGTGTCCCTGTGTTGTCTGAAGGACAGTGGAAAACAAAGTATGGGACTGACAAAGAAAGCCAGCCCACGAGCTTCTACACATAGCACCGAACAATTCCATGTACGGCTGCTTCAACTCAGGTCAACTTGCACAGATGGACTCAGTTAGTATCTGCAGGAAGGAAAGAAAAAAAAAAAAGAAAACCCTTAGAAATTGTTTTTCTAGCAGTATTTTTTAATCATAAAATGGATTCCAGAGAAAATTCAGAAGCGATGAGACCATTACGCTGCACGCCAGAAACTGATGCGTGGTAATTGACTGCACTTCGATTTAAACCAAAAATGGAAAATGCAGCATTTACAGCATGAAGAGTATAAACCAATGTTAAAGGCGTTTAGAAGCATGAGCTCAAACTGCATTTTGGGGATGCCATTTTGGGGGGTGGGAGGGAGAGGGCTGTTCCAGACGCTGCCGCCTTTGAGTTCGTCCATCTCCCAGCATGCTAAGGGATGCTGTCTGTCCAAGAATTTAGGGACCAGTGCCCTCAATCTTTGCATCTCCTCCAGCAGTACGTTTTGAACAACTGACAGTGTAAATACACCTTACATGGTGACACAATACTCATACGTATGTGTGTATCCATGAGACGCATGCTCAATATATATATTTATGCTCAAAAATATATATATATTTTAATAAAAAGACAGCTGCTGGAGAGGCTGAGGAGAAAAGGGAACCCTCCTACACTGCTGGTGGGTGTGCAGTTTGGTGCAGCCACTGTGGAAAACAGTATGGAGATTCCTCAAAAAACTAAAAATAGACTTACCATGCGATCCAGCCATCCCACTCCTGGGCACATATCCAGAGGGAACCCTACTTCAGGATGACACCTGCACCCCAGTGTTCATAGCAGCACTGTTTACAACAGCCAAGACATGGAAACAGCCTAAATGTCCATCGACAGGTGACTGGATAAAGAAGAGGTGGTGTATTTATACAATGGAATACTACTCAGCCATGAAAACTGACAACATAATGCCATTTGGAGCTACATGGATGCTCCTGGAGAATGTCATTCTAAGTGAAGTAAGCCAGAGAGAGAAAGAAAAATACCATATGAGATCGCTCATATGTGGAATCTAAAACACAAAAACAAAAACAAACAAACAAACAAAAACAAAGCATAAATACAGGACAGAAATAGACTCACAGACAGAGAATACAGACTTGTGGTTGCCAGGATGGAGAGGTAGGAAGGGACAGACTGGGAGTTCAAGATTTGCAGATACTGACTGGTGTATGTAAAATTGATAAACAAGTTTATACTGTAGAGCACAGGGAAATATATTCAATAGCTTATAGTAGCTCACAGTGAAAAAGAATATGAAAATGAATGTATGAATATTCATGTGTGACGGAAGCACTGTGCTGTGCACCAGAAACTGACAAACATTGTAAACAGACTAAAACTCAATTTAAAAAAAAGACAGGACCCCTATTATATCTGGGGCACTTAGTATGTTGCAGATTTTCCAGTTTTGAGGTCAGTTAAGTATTTTTTTTACAAACCAAAACTCAGCAGAAATCACAGCATCTGTCACAAGCCATGGTGGGAATCCTCCCATGATGAAGAATGAGAAGGTCTGATCTTTCAGATGAAGTTTCTCCGCTGTGGGTGTGACTTTAGTGGTGGTGGCGGCTTGCAGAGTGATAAAAAACAGAAAACAAAATAAAAAACTAGGCATTACGGAAAGACTAGGGTATTTTGTAACTCTTCAAACCACTCTGATATGGATTATGCATCCTTTGGAATAACCTACTTATGGCCTTTACAAACCTATTTACATATAATTAATCCTGATAAGAAATTAGCGTATTACTGACTTGGTGGTTTTCTGCCTTTCGGCGTGAGTGGAGGAGAGAGATAATCCACAAGCTTTCTTCAAAGAAGAGGGCTAGGCAGCCCCACATGCAGAAATTTCTCCCCCCCATCTCTTCTCTTTCATTCTCTTTCATTTTTAAAATGCAGATCTTGACCCCACTCCATTGATTTCAAAATCCACTCGCACGCTGCCACCAGGGATGGGAGACTGTCCCATTGATGATAAGTTTTAATGACCACGTGCTGAGTTTTTTTTCTTTCTTCCTCTTCCTTTTTTTGGCTTAAAATATTTTTTTTTAGCTGGGTGGGGGGAGGTGATCAGGTTTATTTACTTGTTTGTTAACGGAGGGACTGGGGATGGAGCTCAGGACCTCGTGCGTGCTAAGCTCATGCTCCATCACTGAGCTCCACCCTCCCCCTGGTTTGGTTTTTTGATGTCTCCCCTTTTCCTCCCCTGCGAGCCACATGTGGACAAATCTCCCCCGGCATCTCCCAAGACCTCCCCTCTGGTGTGGGGCTGGAGGAATGAACTCTGAAAACTTCCCGCTTCATCTTTGCTTGGCCAACCCTTTCCTGGGTCCTTCACACTTTCCATCATTATGTAATTTATTCAGTGCGTCCTCCGTCTCCACCATGGAAAGCTATGTTCTGCCAGGACAAGCATTTTTTCTTTTTCTTTTTTTTTGCTCCCAGCACCTAGAACAGTGTACAGTCTTTAATAGCCACCCGGCGCTGTGTTGAATGAATGAGTTAGTGTCTTGGGTGTCTACGTATAAAAGTTTTATAAACACAATTGTGCTGTGGGCATTCTTCGGTCTTTTTCTTTTTTCTGGGCATAACCCGAGGGGTTTAAGACCAGCGATGCTGCCATATGCAGACAGAATATATTGCTTTTAATTTTTGCGTGGCCTGCTCTTCATGCCAATATCACATTTTAGGGGCCAATTTTCTTACAAATTTACATTTAAGTAGCTTCCAACTCGGGACGTTACGAATACTCAAACCAGGACCAGTGCCACGAGTGTTGCCTTATGGACCAGTGACTCTCTGGGAGGGGGACACGGATCAGAGACTATGCTCCCACATCAACTCCATCATTACTACCTGACTGCTTCTCAAAGGGGACGCATGAGGTTGCGTTCTTGCCAAAGATCTGCGGACGGTCTCATTTGCCCACATCGTCCTCCAAAGTTATGACCATCTTTCCCTTGCTTTCGTCGAGCTGATTGGTGCAGAATGTCTTTTAAAAAAGTTTTTTTTTTTTTTAATTTCCGTTCCCTTTATACGGGCCCTGCAATGCAAATTGCAGTAACTTTCACGTGTCATGAGATTTATTTTTGCTTTTGAGTTTCTGCCCAGCCACTCAAACACAAACGCTCATTCTGTGGACTTCACGAAAGCAGGCAGCGACCTGTTCTGGCCAGCAAGCCGGATCCAGGTGGCTGGCAGAATGACGTCTTTCTGCCACTTTTCTTCGAAAATGTCTACCTTCCTGTGAATGTCAGCATCTTTTTCTGAACTGGTTTGCTTTTTGGGTATCCGTTTTAGGATCTGCCTGTTTTCGATCTTTGCTGAATTGCCTTTTTATTGTTTTTCCTCTCTTTGTTTGTAACTTGAGGACTCTCCTGCATTCTCAAATATTAGTCTTTGTCAAGTTTTTACGTTTCAGTTTATGATCTCCTGGTCTGTCATTTACGAAGCAGCCTCCTGTTTTTGTCTCTCCTGTGTGTCTCTCTTGCTTGACCACATAATTAGAATTTCACTGAAGCAATTTCCAGCAAGTTTTTGATCTTCATGGTTCGTGAGGGTTTAATATGACCAAAGAGACAAGTTCCCACTTCCGGATCACAAAGATATTTGTCTCTATTTTTACCTCTTAGCTTTAAGCTGTCTTTCCCTTTCAAGTCTTGAATTCTGCATCCACCTTGTAGTTTGTGAAGGAACAGACTCAGCTTAATTTTCCTCTCATTATTGGCTCATTGGTGCCACACTTATTATAGACCGAGTTTCCCACTTCTGGATCACAAAGATATTTTTCTCTATTTTTACCTCTTAGCTTTATGCTGTCTTTCCCTTTCAAGTCTTGAATTCTGCATCCACCTTGTAGTTTGTGAAGGAACAGACTCAGCTTAATTTTCCTCTCATTATTGGCTCATTGGTGCCACACTTATTATAGACCGAGTTTCCCACTTCTGGATCACAAAGATATTTTTCTCTATTTTTACCTCTTAGCTTTATGCTGTCTTTCCCTTTCAAGTCTTGAATTCTGCATCCACCTTGTAGTTTGTGAAGGAACAGACTCAGCTTAATTTTCCTCTCATTATTGGCTCATTGGTGCCACACTTATTATAGACCGACTTTTATCTGTTTCACGAGGACTTATTTATAAGCCTGACTTTCTATTCCAAAAGAGTCTATATTTTAATTGGCACCAGGATATCATTTAAAAAAATAATAATGTGAAAATAATAACAATAATAATTGTAATATTGTTATTATTTTCACATTATTATTGTTAAAAATAATATTATTATTAATTATTATTACTACATTATATTCTATCTTAAGTTCTTGCATCACAAAAATTCTCTCTTATTTCCTCAAGACTAATTTATCTATTCATGGATCTTACTTCTTTCATACAATTAAAAAAAAAACCTTTCTGGAGCACTTGAAGGGAATCCAGCTGAGGTTTTAATTCAATTTTATTAAGTTATACACTTATAGGTTAATTTGCGGATAAAGGATATATTTTTCTTTCCTTGTACTCTAAGGTTTTAGGAATTAAGTCTTCGGAGAGCAGTGCACTTTCTCTGTGGGCTGAGTTCCTAGATACATACTTTTGATTTCTTCTTGCTGATGTAAAGGATGGTCTTGATTATTTTCAAATCCGTGTTAGCAAATCTGTTGTCGTCTTCCATGTGTACAGTACGTTAAAATTCTGCTGCATTTTCTATACTTAACTCAGAAACATCTATCAGAAGTGGACATTCTGCTTAATTTTTTAAAAACCACATGCGTTTCGTCTCTTGTGCTGGTCTGCAAGTGTCATCCAGAGCTTCCAGTGTCACAATAACAGCAGTGATGTTGAGCATCGTGTCCTAGTACGGCATTTCGAAGAAGGACACGGGGACTTCTGGTTTTTGGTCCCACGTGTAGGGAGCTTAGAAGTCATCACTCCTGTTCCACCAAAAAAAAAAAAAAAAAAAAAAAAGAGGGGAACAAACTGAAAATCAAGAACGCTTCTTAGATCCATTAGGAGCTGAGGATGCAGGGCGGGTGACTGCCCTCAGAATTGAAGAGCGAGGCAGGTGGGAGCAGAGGCTCACAGCTCACCAGCACAAATGCTCCGGAGGGGCCATCTTCCCAGGGACAGGTACCGGCTAAGACGGTGTAAATTGTGATTAAGAAATTGCTGGCGGCACGGGGTGCAAAAGTTTAAGCACAAAAGCCCTGAGGTCTGGGGTGTCCCCACCATCCTTTGAGTTTTATTATCTGGCTTCACAGCAAAGGTCAGAAAATACTCCCTTCGTGCTTTGGGCGGAGGAGGAAAAGGTAGCCATTTGGTTTCTTCTGGAGGATGGAGGGGCGGTAATGAGGTTTATTTAATGATTTAGGTATTATTTTAGTGGAAGGACTGGGGATGGATCCCAGGACCTCCTGCCTGCTAAGCACGTGCTCTGCCGCTGAGCGACACCCTCCCCAGAAAAGCAGCCATTTGGAAGCACACCCAGAACATTCTATTTTCTATTAACGGGGCCAGACCTCAGAGAAAGTATTTTACCAGAACCTTCCAACCTGGTGAAGGAAAATACAGCCTGTTCTAGACTTCCTGTCTCAACGAATAAAGAAGAAACAAAAAGACAAAACTGAGGTGGGGAGGGTGTTGCTCAGTGGCAGAGCACCTGCCTGGCGTGCACGAGGTCCTGGGTTCCATCCCCATGTCTCCATTAAAATAAATAAGTAAAGAAATAAACCTAATTACCTTCCCCCGAAAGACAAAAAATAAACAAACAATTAAAAAAAGAATAAATAAAAAAAATACAAAACTGAGAATAGACTGATACACGGTTGTAGAAATATGGCTTTCCTGTTTGCCATTTTTTAAAAATATTTTTATTGATTTATAATCATTTTACAATGTTGTGTCAAATTCCAGTGTAGAGCACAATTTTTCAGTCATACATGAACATATATATCTATATATTCATTGTCACAGTTTGCCCTTTTTTTAACCGACCAAGAAAGAAAAAAAAAATGATTTGAGGGAGCAAGTTAATGTATACAATGGTTTCATACAGGACATTCACTGTCTTGTATATTTTGAAAAAGCATCAGTACCCACTCTTTCATTCTTGAAAACAATTTTTTTTAATTGAAGTGTAGTCAGTTACAATGTAGCCAGAAAAAAAAAATACTCATAAGTGGAATCTAAAAAAAAAAAAGGACACTATGAACTTTACAAAGCAGAAAGAGACTCCCAGACGTAGTAAACAACGTTATGGCTACGCGTTCTTTCATTCTTAACAGTGTGTGGCATCAGGGGAGAAAGATGCAGGAATTGTTGAAGTGAGTTGCATTATAAATGCAAAGAGGAGATACAATATTATATTGTATTGTCTGAAAAAACCTGCCATCTGACCATGTAAGTAGAGCTCTTATGTGATCGCAGAGGAATGTCATGGAAAGACCCGTGCGCCTCAGACGCTGCTCCTGTGCCTGGATGCAGAATTTGGAGCTCAGTCTGTGACCTTGGGCTTTGCCCTCCTGCCTGGTGATCGGCAGCCAGCATGGCCACCTGGCTAAGAGAATGGGGCGCAGCCCGCTCTTCCGAAGCCACCAAGTCTGCAATGCCAGTGCTGCGCACACCACCCCTCCCCTCGGCTTTGCATCCCTGGCGGGGGTCACCGGGCGTTCAGATCCTCCCTGGGTCCTCACGGCCTCACTCACCAGGTCAGCCCTCCTCCTGCTCACGTGTCTGCTCCCTCTCTGCAGGACTGGCGATCCTTCTGTCACCTCTGTTCCCTCCTCCATCCTCCAGGGCTGGTCCCATCCCCCAGAAGCACGTCCACCTCTGGATTTCTGACTCCTGGCTTCTCCTGTGTTTCTGCTAACCCCTCTGCAGCTGGCCGATCTTACGTTTCTAATTCTTGACTGCTAGGGGGTCAATGTTACCAGCTTTTTCAAGCTAACTTAGCATCCGATGGCCATGTTGTGGTTAAGGAGCAGCTGGCTTCTTTCTAGCTCCCTTATTGCCCTGAAGATGAGAGTTTTTCGGAGCGCATCATTTCATAAATCGCATAGATTTTCTTTTTGGATGCGTTACCATAACCCTTCCTCCCAGCGGAGATCATTTGTCAGGTTTCTGCTCTCTCACTGGGCCTTGTGAGTTTCCTCTTTCCTGCAGTTTATTTTTGTCAGTTTGGCCTTTCACGACCTCTGCGATCTGCACCACAGGAGTCGGGGGTGGGGGGTGTGTGTCATGGAATATTCCATTCCTACACCATCTGCAAAGGTGTGAAAGCTGGGTCTAGCGGCGCGTTGGGAGACACCAACCTGCTCGCTTTTATGGATCCTGTTCTTCCAAGGAAAATGGTTAACGATGTGAAAAAAACAATGCATGCTGTGCTAGCGGGTAGCAGGGAGGGGATCGGGGAGGGGTCGCCAAGATGCAGAATCTGCAGTTCCTGCCTCCCACACGAGAAGCTGCAGACGCGGGAGGTGATGTCGGCGGCAGTGCTGGGCCGTGAGACTGACCAGGAGGCGGTGCATCCCAGAGGCGGCCACGTCAGTCACAACCCATGTGACTGTGAGCGAGCAAAGACGAACTAGAACATCAGCAAAGACCTCTCGGACCTAAAATGCTCTGTCTTTTGGTTGGGGGACCACGGGATCCGATGCAAAAAGAATTTTGTTTTTAATTGAAGTGTAGTCAGTTACGATGTTTCTTAAATTGAAGTACAGTCACTTACAATGTGTCCATTTCTGGTGCACAGCACCATGTCCCCATCATACATATACATACATATGTCCATTTTCATATTCTTTTCCATCAAAGGTTATTACAAGATATTGAATATGGTTCCCTGTGCTGCACAGAAGTCATTTTTTTTAATCTATTGCAAAGGGAATTCCCATAGGAGAGGTTCCTGAGCATGTTGGTCACTGTTTCAGCATCTACAACATATGGCGTTTGGAGACACAGGCTGTGCAATCAGCGAAGATGTGGAAGGAGGATAAATCAGATCAGTGGTTCCACCGGGGCTCCGTGGCCCAACGTGGTCAGCCTCCAGCCACGGGTGCCACTGGCCACTCAAAATGTGGCTGGTCCGAACGGAGATGAGCTGCAAGTGCAAAATACACATCGGATACAGAAGAGTTGGTATAAACAAGTTAAAATACATCATTTATTTTTTTATATTGCTCACATGTCAAAGCAATTATATTTTGGGTATACTGGGTTAAATAAAAGTGACAAAAATGGGTTTGATCTGTTTCTTTCCAATGCGGCTACTAGGACATTAAAAATGACAAGTGTGGGTGATATTTCTGTGGACCGTGCTGGGCTAGAGCATGAGGGGATTTTGGGGAGAGAGAATTTAGAATTAGTACATCAGGGGCATTAAATATCTGACTAAGTTAATTCGCATCATATTTGCCAGGTGGAGGGAATTTGCTGACATCTGAGCCGAGGGATCAAAACAGGACGCAGTTTTGTGAGGACACACTTCAATTTCCAGGTCCTTATTCGTCATGAAGCATCGCCCCAGACCTTAATCGATAATTTATTTTATCGCTTTCCGGTTGAAGTTTTGCCAGAAGAAAAGGATGATTTGTGTCCATGCTCACTCACTCATTTTTCAGATGGATCCAAGGGGGGTGAACGCACCATGTTTTCCCTTAAAGAAGGCTTGTTAGCGTTCTCTGAATTACGCATGTTGGCGTAACTACACGGTGAGCCCTTTTGAATTAATCTTGCCCGATTGTCCTTAAAGAGAGTGATGCTTATTTTTTTATGGTCCTGCTGTCACCACTGCACGGCAGGCACGCAAGGGACGTTTAAAGGGAAGGGCGTTGCAATCACATTCTCTGGCCTGAGTCTCCCCAAACTTTGACTTTTTTCTTTTGATTTTGAGTTTTTTCTTTTACTGGTCACTGTTACACGCCTATTTCATTGATTTGTTTGTTTTTCGTCCGGGGTGGTCATCAGGAGCTTTCTGAGGATGTGACAGCTCTGACCTTGGGACTCCTTTCTGTCTTTTACCCTCTGACTATTACTCACATCTGTCCTCTGTCTGTCTTTGGTAGAGAGACCCCCCCAGACCTGACCTCTTTAAGCTCAGTTCTTTCCACCAACTATAATTCACATCTCTTTTTATAGGCATCTTAAATTATGGTGTGACAACATTAAATTTTTTTTCCTTAAGTCAGCCTCCTTTTTATTTTTTTTTAAATCTGTCTCTTGACTTAATCTCTCTTTTATCTATTTTTACTCTCAGGAATCCATATTTCCTTTATATGCCTTGCAGAACAAGTAGATATTTTCTACCAGTTAAATCTGACAATAAACTTTTTTTTTTGTAAAGATGTCATTTCAATGTCTTTATGTCGTGGTATATTGATGGCAAAGCACAGTCTGATTTTCCATGCCCTTTGCAATGTCACCTTGTAGCTCTGACCCCTGAGAGGTGGGATCTGTTCTCCAGGCTGTGGGTCTGGGCGGGGCTTGTCCGTTGCTTTGCTGAGTCCATGTGGAAGCCACGGCCACCTGTGTTGTTCTGAGTCTGAGCCTCGGGGGCTCTGGGACTTCTGTGTCCAGGGAAAAGGTCCACTGGAGCTGGGCTGGGTGTTCAGACACACATGGCGAGCCACATCCAGCATCCCAGCTGCCAGCCAGCCAACCTGGAGACACAGGCATGTCCCCACCAGGCCTAGAAGTGATGTCTAGGATTTCCCCCCGATCTGCAGGGCTCATGAGCTGAATAAATCCTTCCTGCTTGAAGCCACGCCGTTTGGCACAGTTATTTTCCTGTTCTTGGTGGCAATCGTTAAGGGGATAATGATGATCTGCATGTTTGCTCTTTTTGATTCGCAGCTTTTCATAGATGCTCATAATGAAATACTTTCCCGAGTGAAATTCTGCAGCAAACGCATCTCTTTCGTTGTGCCCCATGTCCCGTTTGCCCCGTGGCCATACAGATGGGTTCTTCTTGCACAACATCTTTGTGTACCCATCTGCTTCTGCTCTCGCCTGTGGCCAGAGGAGTTCGGTGGGCTGTCCAGACATTATAGGAAGATACGCCTTTCAGTTGAGAAAATACACCCCAGGGTGGGGGTGAGGGTCCCCCTAGAATGCTCCCCACACTCGCACGGTTGGTCCAGCTGCATCGTGACTTTGCTTAGCCATTTCCTTCCACTGAGAGTCTCTGGAGAACACAGAGGATTCCTATGAAACAATGACTTCTGAACTCGTCTTTGGCTCCCACCCTCGGCCTTTCAAATTTGGGATTCCGCCAGGATTTCCTGTCAAAATTCACCAGGAAAATTTAGCCACGTGGTCCCCAACTGTGTCACCCTCAGACGCAAGGGGCTGATGTTTCACATTCTTTCCCGTCATTTCAGCTCTTTGCAAGCCTCCTCCTATTTCTGATTTCCTTTCTGCATTTCGATCGTTTTGTGTGAAGGGAGAAGATGAAAATTGGGCGCCGTCATACTCAGGGCACCCATCTTTTGCAGAAACAACTCATATTTGGCATTTTTGTTAAGTGAGCCCCTTTCGTGGTCACAATCCCTGCTCGTGGGACACAGGTGGGTATAAGGTGACGCTTCCAGCCTCCCCTGCCCTGTGGCATCCATGGTGGGTGGCTGACCCTAGGGCTGGGTCCCCCGACTCGAGCTACATCTGAACCCCTTCCTGGAAATGCGAGCTGGAGCCAGCAATTTGCAGTCTCAACCTGGGCTGGCATTTTTTAAAAATTGTTTGCATAGAAGATACACAAAAAGCAACCATCAAATTTTCCACCATTTAATGTGGGATAAAAAAAAAAAAACTATTCTACAGAAGGAGAGAGGAAAAAGCAGATGCAGAGAAAGAAGCAGAGGTGAGAGTAAGAGAAAGCTGTCGGGGTTCCCTGAGGTCTCTCAGCTGCCAGCGTGCTGACATGCTCATCCTTGCAATAAATCCATCTATTTGCAAGCCTGAGTTGGGTTAAGAAAGAGTCCAAATGTATGTTCCCAACATCACCACTGCTTCCTCAGGATCAGGTGTCCCCATGCCCTGACTTCCATCACAGACAGTCTGGCAGGAAGACACTGACTCTGTCTGCGCTGGAACTTTCTGGGGACGAACGGATCCACACAAATACGCATGCAGTGGAGCATCATAACTCACCATGAAATATCACACGGAAAGGCTTAAAGCACGGTGATCATTCATAAAATAATGACATCCTTAAAAAGTCAATACCTCCCTGAAGGCTTCCAGGGCGCCAAGATTTATGTGTTTCCCGCATCACGGGGTGGAAGTCGATCCACCTGCAGAGCCTGGCACGTCCAGGGGGGCCAAGGGGAGGAATGAGGTTTTGAGCACTCTCGACATTTCAATCAGCCTTTCAGCTAACCCCCTGCCAGACTGGCAGACAATACATTGGACTGGCTACACGATCGGAAGGATGCTTCGCAACCTGCAGGTCCAAGGATGCCTTGGGGTTCTTAGAGGAGCGGGTAGGAACCCCTCTGATTCCTGGACTGAAATTTTCCCTCTGAGAACAACAGGCTGAAAGCTGCATTTCCAGCCTTTCTGCCTTTCATTCCGCCATCTCACCATCCGTTTGCAAGAGGTACACTCTGTGCAATTGGTTTATTTAATTCTTAAGCCACATTTTCCCTTTCTTCTTCACCGACCATTCCCACATCCTTCGGAATTGCAGAGTCCCTGCCACGTACTTAGATAAATATTATGACTGTTCAGCTGAAACCTCTCTAAGACACCACGTCCCAATTTGGAAACTGGAGATGGTCGTGCGTCCCTTACCGGACAGCTAAGAGGATCGCGTGAGCTTTCTGTGAATATGATCGTCAAATTCGGCAAGTCAGCTCCTCTCTCCCTTCACTCATGGGAAACCTTTCCGGCCACTGGGGGTGTCCATTCCAGGTTGAGTCTCCCGGATGGTCGTATGGACCCCAAGTCACCACGGTGCGGCTGATTCCCTGCAATGTTCCCCATAATTTTGGATTCACTTAAAGGGAGATGGGCAGGTCCTTGATGAGACTGACCAGAAGCCAGACTAGTGGGCAACGCTTTGCTTCAGTGGAAAAATGGGTTGGCCGTCCTGAAGTTGGGTTTTGACCTTCAGCCGTGGGGACTTGGGAGACGAATAATCGAGGTGGGGATCTTGCTTAAAAGGAAGATTTGCCTGATGCCCAGCTGGGGAGGGGGTGAATTTGTGTTTGGGGCTTCATAAAATCTGATTTTGCTACAGGTGACCGTGATATTGTCACTGAGCAGGACCCCGTGGCCTCCCCTGCAGCTCCTCCCTGAAGGACCCAGGCCATAGCACCTCATGAGTATTTCCTGAGTGTTTCAGATGCTCAAAACCACCCCCAAAGGGAAGACATCAACTACTTGATGATGGAGGACACGTGGCCCCTGGACCTTCTGGCGCCTGGTGGGTGATGGTGTTGACCCCTTGTTTGCCATATTGACCAGTCAGAGGCTTGTGCACGAGCGGGTCACACACCCTGAGACCCCCCACCTCACCTGGCCCTTAAATATGCTTTGCTGAAACCCTTCAGTGAGTTTGGGGTTTCCTTAGACATGAGCCACCCCGTTCTTGCGATCAGCCTTTCTCTGCCCCAAACTCAGGTTTCAGCTTGCTTGGCCTCAGGGTGCGGCGGGCACGTGAACCTGCCTTCAGAAACAATGTCTGGACGTCTCTCCAGCAGTGGCTTTCTTTCCTGTCCCTTCCTCTGCCATTAGGACCTGTCTCCAGGATCACCTTCCTTTCTTGTCCTTTTCTCTGAAGGGTGAACTCCACCAGTGGCAAAGGCTTACGTGGCAGCTCACTGAAGATGCCTTTGGAGGTGGGTGTAATTTGGCCACTTTACCGCTGAACTGGAGACTCTCAGCCCCTTCTGCAAAATCCTGCTCTCAAAGCTCTCCAGGTCCGGCTCAGCACTCCAGGGAGGGAGGCGCAGAGAAAGGATGTCCAGCCCCTTGTTGGTGGCCGGCAGGTGGAAGGGCAGTCCTGCCTGTGGTCTGGCTCCCACGTGGCCACTGCTCCCTCCCTGTTCAGAGGAAGAGCAGGAGCTGGGTGTGGGGTGTGTCTGGTTTACTGAGTTACAACCAGTGTCTTTGCAAAGGGTCCCGGGGGGTCAGCCACTAAAATCCCCAATTTGAATGCTGCATTATTACAATCATTACCGATCTCTTCACTTAAAGTTTATATAACACTGGGCCAGCCTCTCGCCCCTTACAAAGCGCCGTTTGTTACTTTCTAAGTAAAGAACTACTTTCTAAATAGAAATGCAACTTCATTTCAGCCTAAAGGCCAATCCCCTGGTTGAGACAGAATTATAAACGAGGCCACCTTAACGGAGAAAATAATCAACTATTAATTATTTTAAGTGCTTAATGAGGCATGGAATTTGTCACATTTCCAAGGTCATTGCGAGCTGAAGATGCGCAGATGATAAAAGCCGTGGGATTGAAATCAGCAATTAATTTCAAATCAAAATGCATCTGTAGTGTAGCCCTCGACACTTGTGTTTTTCAAAACCTACAGATTTGGGAGAATCTAGGCTTTGCCTTCACCCATTTATTTATAGCTGAGAGTTTCAATAAAATGCACCTGTTTGTGTTAGAAAAGAAGTAACATCTTCTGGCAGAAGCTTTAGAATTTCAAAATAAATGTAAGTCAGTATCGTTTGAAAGCAACCGGGTTAGATTTGGAACATTGTGTTCAAATCTTTTCAGCAGCAAGATTAGAATAAATGCTGCTAAAATATGGAAAAGAATGAGGTCACTATGTTTAAATATTGTACTCTGGGAGTCAGGAAAAAAGTAGATATTTGAAAAACATAATTAACCTTTGAAAAGAAAAAAAAATCCCACATTCACATTAGGGAATGGGCAAACTTAACTAATGAAAATTTATAGTTCTGTAATGTTAGCAAAGAAAAAAAATCCCTCTGTTTGAAATGTCAGAATAATCTCAGATCTCCTGCTGAGTAATTTGTTAAACTTTAAATGGTAATAAATATTAGATTCAATAATTGAAAGAAAAAAAAACACTCAAGTAAAATGAGACCACAGAATTACATTTGTAAAATGTCTCTCTTTTGATTTCAAACATCTGTTTGCTGATTAAATTATTTATTCGTTCTTTTAATCGCTCCTTCAGTAAACTGAATGTCTCCTAGGTGCCAAGGCGTTGAATTAGATTCTACTGACATGTAAAGAAGGACCTCAAAATCTTGAAATAAGACTCCTGTAAGCAAATAATTTAAATGACATGCTAAGGGTATTAACAGATCAAGCGTCACTGACTCCTGGTTGCCTCCCATGTCAGTTGTCCCTTCTTTCTACCAACATGACATATTGGTTTCTGCTGGCAGGACCATGGAAGAGCTTTTGCCGGTTAAACATGTAAGAATGTTTAGAAATCACCATCAAGGAACAAGTCCAGGTCTTCCCGCTACGAGGAATGCAGTTGAGATGGCTGGGCCCCCGCAGCCATCTTGGACCATGAAGTCACCTTGAAGATTGGTGCTCTGTTCTGGGATGATGGAGCAGGAAGATGGAAGGAACCTGGATTCTGACCCGGGCACAGAATAAAGTCAGTATTCCTTGCCCCTAACACCTTGTCTCCTGGTTTATTGACCTGATGTGCGGTGAGCAGAATGAGTTTAGACTTGGTGACACTTGGTGGGACTCCTCAGACCTTTGCTGGGACTAACACGGAGGTTTTCAGTAAGGCCCATCTAAGGCCTCTTTCCCCGATGATCTTCATTCCATTGCAAAATAACTACTGCCTGTCCTATTTGAAAATAACTTATTTTAAGCTGCAAGTAGAGATTTCTAGCTGCATTTTTAAAAGCACACTGGAAAGGGAAATTGATTAATCATTTATCAGTTAGAGGCAAATCACTTAATATTTAATATTATTTAAATGAGAGTGTTTAAATGTTGTTTTTTTTTTCTCCCCCTTCCTTGATTGCTAAGCTGGTGCTGAAGCAATTCCAAAGTTTATGACAAGTTTTCGCACTAAGCTTGAGTCTGCATGAGCCTCTGGGGACCGATAGCTTCCCATCAAAGCGGTGAGCTCTGGCAGGCCATTTGGAATTAAGTACCCACAAGACGCAAGGCAGCTCATTCCGTGGAAAGAGGAGTCAGGGTGACAAGGGGGGAGGGCGGGTACAACGAATTGGAACCAGGGGATGTCAGAGCTGAATGTCAGGGGTGCCACCTGCGTGTCACCTTCTTGGCCTTTTAGAAGCTGCCTCCAGGTCCCTAATCTCCGGTGGCTGTTTAAGGACTGACTTGTTCATTCAACAGATGTTACTGAGGGCCAACGATGGGTCAGGAATGGTTCTGATCAGGGAGGACACAGTGGTACCCAAGACGGCTGAGCATCAGTCTCCATCAGCAGGGACGTGGATGCATAATTATACATGATTTTAGACAAGGAGCAGGAGGGAAGGAACACGAAATAGAGGTTGACTTGTGGCAGAAAAGACTTGGGGCAGTAGAGGGGCTTCCCAACCCCACGCCCCTGAGCAGGTGCATTCTGGGCGGAGGTGAGAGGGAAGCACGCGGACAGAATAAACCTTGAGCCTCCATTTCTGTGAAGTGAAGAGTCCTCACTTCTTTTCTGAAAGAAAAGGGGGGGGGGATCAGTTGCTTTGTTCTTGGTCGGTCAGAGTAGCTGCAATGACCTTTATATTTCCTGTCATTCTGGGCAAGGAGGCTTCAAAGACACCCATGGAATCCATCCTGCAGGTCCCAGGGAAGGGAGGCTCATTCTTGCCTCATTGCAACCCTCACTGTCATGGTCACCAGAGCTGCTTACCCCTGGCCTTTTAATAACACGTTTCTTTGCCTCCTTCACGAGTGGATCCCTGCATTGGCCCCAAGGCGACTGCTCCACTGAGCTTTCCTGGGGGTACTGCACGATTTGACAAGACCAACCACATCCCCCGGATAAAGACCACTGCATCCCAAGGCCACCTGTCTGTTACCCTTCTTTTGCCATAAAATGTGCCCCGTGGACGGTGGTGGGGGTGCCATCTTGGAATGTACATTCCATGGTCTCCACATGGTAGAGTTGACCGAGGAACTGTAGGCGAGACAGCAAATTGGATGCAAACATGAACACGGACGAAGTGTGCGTTGACTCGAATAAAGACAGCTTGTCAACCATGGCAGGATGAGGAGGGCCCATGAGCTGGCTGGTCTGGACACAAAGAGGATGCTCAGCCCCTCTCTGTGCTTGCGAGGCTGGGAGTCAAGAGCGGGAGTCACTGTCTTGGATGTGGCGAGAGAGGACACGCCTGTGACCTTGGCCCATGTGGAGTTCTGTTTCTGCCTCCGTGTCGACTCCGCGTGTGGGGACCACCGTGCAGCAATGGGGTGGGCCAGGAGAGAGGCTCGATGGCATCCACAGGGTGAGCCGTTCTGTCCAGCTGGCTGTTGGCGGCCTCGTCTGAAGATGCTCGTTGGTGGGCATTCACAGAAGACGTTAAACATGGTCTTGGTTTGTGCCTTTTCACAACGTTCCATCCACGCACCAACTGCCCCAGCTTTTCCCACCATTAATCTTTGAATTGTGCTCCTTTCTGGTCTCTCGCCAACTAGCCATGACTTTAATCTCTGCCCCGGACCCTGCAGATCCATAGCCTAACCCCATTCTCTCTCTGTGTGAAGTGGAGACCCAAGCAACCCCTCTCCAGACTCTCTCCAGGAGCATCTCCCTTTACCGCCATTCCTGAGGGCCACCACTGAGCAGGGTTATAATGCGTCAGACTCCGTTGACACCAACATGTTGTGGATGTCGAGACATCTGCGAATAGGTTGTAATTCTTTCTTTCTCTGTACTGGAAATCTCCCCCAGATAAACGTCTTTTGGAGCAGAGGTATCAGTGCGAAACAAGCAGGTGCCTGTGATGAAAGGGAAAAACTCACAACCAAGAACACTCTATCCAACAAGGCTCTTGTTCAGATTTGATGGACAATCACAGATGAACAAAATCAAACAGAATTCAGTACCACCAAACCAGCTTTACAACAAACGTTGAAGGAACTTCTCTAGTCATCAAACCACAAGAAAAAAACCGAATGAGAAAAAGAAAGAGAAGGAGACGTGAAGAGTGTATCCATTGGAAAATTTTGCACATATGAATCCATTTCTGTTTTTGATGCAATTGGATACCCAGTTGTAAAGAGAAGTTGGATGTTAACCTCATACTCAAAAATAAATTTCAGATGGAAGAGAGAGGTAAATATTTTTTTTTTAAAAAAAGAAGTAGCTCCCTGTTAATGAAATTCACTGATTATTCCTGGACCTCCATGGACCTTATTCCAAACATAACATTTTCATGAAACGGTGGATTGCTACACCCACTTGTCTGTATGTCTCACTGGCTTCTGTAACATCACATTCTCTCTCTCTCTTTTCTTCCTTCTGCCAAATTAGATGCTCCTTTTTCATAATTCTTTGCTTGTTGCTTCTCCTGGAGGTCCCAGGGGTCACTTCAGCATCTTCTCTGTTATGTCCACACTCTTTTCTGAGTGGATTTTGTCCAATCCAGTGACCCCCAGCAATGAAGGTGGGAGCTGTCTTGATTCCAAACACACATAACCACGCTCCATCAAGGAAGCCAAGGAAACCGTCTGAAGACTTGAGCCACCATCTCTGCTTCCTCGTGAGGAAACGGACCTGCCTGATTCAGAAAGCCATGTTCTCTGTAACTCAGGAGACAAAATTGCTATTTGATGACGGATCTAGATAGACCTACTTGGAGGAATAAATGGCAAGTGGTACTTGCCTCTCTTAGCTGCACCGACACAGTATAACATGTTTGTACTGGTGGGTTTCCCCAGGGTCCCCCGCCCACAGAACAGTTTGTGAGTTGCTTCTGACAACAGCCCATCTCCCTGCAGGAGCTCCATGTTTAGCACATCCTTAAAAAAAAATCTGCTTCAAGCAAATGGCTGGACTTTCTAAATCACACAAACTAAATAAAATGGTTTTTGCATTTATGACATTTTCACAGCCTCTAACTGTTATGTGGTAGCCTGTGTGGAGCTGATTGCACGTATCCTTTTCAGGGATGGGACCATCAGTTTATCTGGCCCTTGGGTTTATTAAACAGGTTAGCACTGCAATTTTAAAGCTAACTATTAGCATGTGTTTAGAAGAGATTGTTACATTTCACGATGCTAAGCCAAGGAAATGGATTCATGATTGCAAATTAAACTATACTTTAAGGAATTCTTTATGTTAATAAAAACTCAATTGCTACCTGTGGACGATGTTTTTTCTTTTTTTTTTTTTTTTTTTGAGGGACTGGCTAAAACAAAGAATAGTTTGCAGATTTTTCATTGCCAATGGAATCAATTATTGCAAACATATTCCATCTCAGAATTCTCCAACGACTTTGGCTTGTCTCATTCCCGTGGGCTAGAGAAAGAATTTAGGGCAGAGTCATGGAATGATGTCCCAAGACCCAAAGAGTAAGTGAAATAATGCCAATGGCCTTAATTTTAACAGGAAATATTTATCTGGTGTGTGTGGATATAGAGTTTGCAAATCTCGGTGCCACCTGTCACCTGGGAGCAGAGATGTTGAGGCCAGGGGGGAGGGTGGTCTCGTGTTTCACTCCTTTTATAACCTGTGGAATCCCAACTTGCAAGGAACACTTGAGTGGCGTAGCGCAAACACAGAGCTGGCCGGTTTCTGTCCATACAGACAGAATTTAGCTGTGAGGAGGACGTGGTCTGGAAGAGGCGTGAAATTTGCCATTGGATGGATTGTTTGGATTGTAGCTCCAAGTTCACATTTTAATCTTTTCCAAAATTTTGCATTTTCCCTGAGCCAGAATTTTCTCTGCTGTGAAATAGAGGTTTCATACCCCAAGTGTGCCCCTGGCACCATATAAGGTGCAGGACCAGAGCCAGAAGGGAAGGGACGGAATTCTGCAAGAGTAGTCAGAGGAAGCCTGCCAGTCAAAACCCAGCAGAGGACTGGACTCAGTCCTAAAAACACAGAAGGTACCAGCTAGTCTGCACTGCCTTGGGCATGTTTCACTCTCTGCAGAAGAGAATAGATTACTCTTTCTCCAACTCTTTCCTTCAAATACTTGAATGTCCATTGACAGATGACTGGATAAAGAAGCTGTGGTGTATTTATACAATGGAATACTACTCAGCCATAAAAAGGATAAAATCATGCCATTTGGAGCAACATGGATGGACCTGGAGATTGTCATTCTAAATGAAATAAGCCAGAAAGAGAAAGAAAAACGCCATATGAGATCACTTATATGTGGAATCTACAAAAAAAAAATTATTTACAAAACAGAAACAGAGTCACAGACATAGAAAACAAACTTAAGGTGACCAGGGGGGCAAAAGGGTGGGACATGATAAATTCGGAGCTCAAGATTTGCAGATACTAACTGCTATCTATAAAATAGATAAACACGTTTCTTCTGTAGAGCTCAGGGAGCCATATTCAATGTCTTGTGGTGACCTATAGTGGAAAATAATATGAAAAAGAATATATGTGTGTATATGTATGACTGAAACATGATGCTGTACACCAGAAATCGTAAATTGAGTAGACTTCAATTAAAAAAAGTATACCTAAGACCATAGAAGAATGAATGGATGATGGAAAATGTCCTACTAAATGAACCAATGCAAATTCAGATTTCTTTGAAATGTCCTGGTTAACTAATGTGAATTTTGCATTCTGCTCCATCATATATACATTATTTAAAAATATAAAATGATTTTTAAATGAGTTGCAAACAAAATGACTTGACTCCTTCCCTACCCCACCCCGCCCCAAGCTTTGGGGGAAAATTGATATTTCACAGAGATTTTTCGTCCAGTTTTTCAGATCTTCCCACCCTCTTGCCCCACCAGGCACACAACCACACACCCACAGGCTTTATATTTTCAAATCAAAGAAACACCACGTAAGATGATATCTAGGTTCCCTCCCAGCTCTTCATTCTGTTCAGGTCATGAATGGAGGAAATATGAAAATGAAACCCGCTAGGAGATGAATGCATTTGCAGGAAGGTGTAATTGAAAGGGTCACTTAAGCTGGAAAAGAAGGCGGACAGGGGATAATTAACGTCACCAAATTACAGCCTTCAGACGATCCATCTGAGGGCTATTCGTCCCACAAGTCTGATTGTAATTAATCTGGCCCTGATTAAGAGACGCATGACAACTTGGGTTTTTGGGTTTTTTTTTTTTTCGCCAATAAATCCTGGGAAGATAGATTATCTTGATAGAAATGTGTAAGTCACCTTCCGGCAAATTCCAACAGAAAAAGAAATAAGAATGACATAGCAGGGTACATATTTCATAATAAATAAAACGATCCTATGCCTTATCTATGAATAAAGGAAAGTGAGTTGTTGGATGAATCCGATACATTCATCAAGGGCCTCCGACCTTGGGTTCTGTGCCAATTTGCTGTTTCCCCAGCAGTGAATTAGGGAACGAACCAAGCTGCAGGTTATCTGCTCATGAAAGAGGAATGAGTGTCATGCAGTCCTTGAATATTTTTCTGGTTTGGGACATAAGGCAGGACACATGAGATTACAGTGCCAGGCTATGCAAATATAAGAGATGTTTTCTGAAAAATCTTGAAAAGTATGTTGCTCGTGGCGAAGTCTGATTATTTAAATATGCCTGGTACAAAGTGCGTGTAGGAAAACAATGCAAACTGAGCTGGAAAGGTAAGCAGGAAGGGGTTAAACCACATAGACTTTTGTAGATTATTTGATTTTATCCCTAAATCAATAATAGAGGGAGATTAAATGATTTAGGAGTAAGAAGTAACATGGTGGTGCTTACCTCTAGAAAGTTCACTCAGGAGATAGAAAATGCTCTTCTGGAAGGAATATTCATGTCAGCTTAATGTATGATAGAAAAAGAAAAAGAAAAAACAGGAACACCCCAAATGTCCACTAGTAGGAGAATAGATATAAAAATTGTGGTATATTTATAAAATTGAATGCCTCTGAGCAATGGAAACTATGAACTATAAAAACACAACAATATGGCAAGTCAGAAAGAAAAAGAAAAATGCCATACGATGTTGCTTCTATGTGGAATTCAAAAGAAAAAAACAAAAGGATGCATATGATCTATTTATTATTTACAAATTAGATGATGGATTTCTTGAATATGTGTAAGCGCATCTGACGATCCTTTATGACGAGGTTACTGCGTTCTGTCGATCCTTATTTTGTGGTTGGCTTTATTCCTTCGATAACTGTGTAAGTTTAAAAAGCTGAAGATCTGACCTTTTCTTAGAAACAATAATTACTACGTGTGTGTAAACTAAAAGAAAGTGCAGTACACTGTATATATGTATTTCCATGCAATATAATGCAATTGAATTATAATAATTCTACCTAATTAAACTGAAAAAGGAGGGAAAAAAAAAGTCCAGACTGAGAGCCAGGTTATCCAGGGAGCTAACAGGTGCCATGTGGTTTAGACAGACGGCCAAATGGGCGTACGTGTTAACCACGAGTCTTTTGCTTTTAATTATGCTACTGATCCGCATGTTCAATGATAAAGCAATTTTAGTTTGTATAAACCTGTGAATAACTTTATTATTATTATTTATTGAAGCATAGTCAGTTACAGTGTGTCAATGTCTGGTGCACATCATCATGTTTCGGTCACACATGGACACACATACATTCCTTTTCGTGTTCTTTTTCATTATAGGTGACTAAAAGATATGGACTATAGTTCCCTGTGCTACACAAAAGGAATTTTTAAAATTTCTTTTATATGTAATAGTTCATATTAGCAATTCTCAACCTCTCGATTTATCCCTTCCCACCCTCTTTCGCTCCCGTAACCATAGGTTTGTTTACTACGCCTGTGAGTCAGTTTCTGTTTCGTAGATGAGTTCGTTGGCATCTTCTTTTTTTCTTTTCTCGCTCTCTCTCCTCTCTCTTTTTTTTTTTTATTCCACATATGAGTCATATCACATGGCGTTTTCCTTTCTGTGAACAACTTTAGGAATAGCTTCTCTCCAAGCCTGGACAAGGATCAGTCAGTCCTGGTGGAGGAATGAGAAGCAGGCGCTTTGCTGCGTTAGAAGCTCTGCCTTCAGTGCCTGGTTCACGGATCAGAAGGTTGTACCAGCCCGTCCATCACATCGATGAGGAAATGGGGGGGCTTCAGCCTCACAGAGGGGACCATGAGGGGTGAGGACAGAACGTGATCTTGGCTGTGACACCAAATCCTATTCTTGATTCACGCTCTCAAGGTGAAACATATTTCTTGGTTATTTTGTTTCATTAATACTTGGACATAAACCCACATGGGTATGTTTCTCTATTACGACATTTAAAGTGTGGAATATTGAAGTAACCGTATAGTCCTTGAAGATGGGGCATTTAATTGCCATTCTTTTTAATTTTTAATGAAATCAAGATCTCTTATATTGTGAGAAACATTCAGAGGGCAGTCTGCATGTATCTGCCATCTTTCCTACATCGCCATAAAAAAAATAGAATTTTCTGATGGAATTATCTGGATGGAATATTCATTTTTAATGTTGTTCTATTCCATCTAAATAATAATTTATACCCTAATGTAAAGTTCCTTAACTACCAAAACTTACCATTCTTCTTCTATTTATGTTAGTAATTCCTGAGTTCAGCTGCATAGACAAATAACTTGAGGATCCTTAAAAATTCGTTAAAATCCTTAAAATTTGTTTCATGAAAAAGAATTTATGTGTTGTTGTTGTGCTGCACACCGGAAATCGACACATTGTAACTGACTATACTTCAATGAAAAAAAAATAACAGAAATACTGTTTCTGGAGCCCAACTTTCGATATTCTGGTTTAATTTCACGGAAAGGAGCAGGCAGCCAGGGTTGAGGACCACTGGTTTATCTGCAGATAGACTGAAACTAAACGTTTCCCCATTGTCTGCTGATTTGCAAACACTTCATCAGATTTACTCTCTAAAGAGTCACTGAGGTGGATGTTGTGTCCTCGCGTCCCCCATTTTTCTTTCCATCGTGCACACGTCCTCCCTCGCTTGCAGCTACACTGACATGCAGGTTCCCTCTCAGCCATGACACAGCGAGCGTCTTTGTGCCTCTCCATCACTGCGGTGTTGCAGGGGACTGTCACCCGTGGGCGCTGCATGTGCAGGAAAACACAAGGGGCTCTTTCCCACCCCTGCCCACACCAGGCCCTTCATCTCTCAGAGAAAGGGGTCTCTCTTCCCCTTGGAAGGCCCGCCCTGCACTTGTGTTATTCTCTTGCCTTTCCACGTCCTCCTGGACCTCAGCCTCCTCTCCCTACGTAGGGTTTGTCTCCTCTGCCAAGGATAAGGCAGACATTGAACTGTAAATGCCAACACCGGGTCCCCAAGTCCTCAACCCCCATCCTGGCTTAGTCATATCAGACAAAAGGAATCTTAAAGGAATTCCAAACTTCATTAGCATCTCTATGATTTCCATCTCTCAAAGGGAAGTCATCCCCCTTGCAACATCTCCCCCAATTCTCTCCCTCTCTTGCTCCGTTCCTCATGCTGCTCCACTTTCTGCAAAATCTAATTTTGCTATCTTTGAGCGGGGCACTCTCATTTTTTGTCTCCCTTAGTCTTGTTCTCAAGTTTTAGCCTGCTGTTTCCACCGATGAGTGGACACCTGCCTGGGGATGTGGCTCCAGCGTCAGGAAGTCACGTGCCTGCAGTCCTGTCCATCACCCTCCACCACCCTCTGGCCTTCTCTGTTCCTCCTCTTCCACATTTTATTAGACCAAGTCCATTTTCCTCCTTTTTGCTCTGAAACCCACCAGCTCTCCTGCTTTCCCTCCAAGAGAAAAAGCTTAGATGATGCCAGGGAAGATGTTAAGACCGTTTGGTAACAAGGAAGCGCGTGGAGGGGGGGATTTGGGGAAAGAATGAGCTGCAAGAGGGATGTGATCTGAGCTGACATGGGTAAGTGTGTGTCGTGCTGTGAAGCCAGGCATAGCCGGCATCACTTATGCATGGGCAGCATTATTGCCACAACCATCTCTCTCAAGTTTATAACATTGTAACATGCAATAGATAGGTTACCATTATGCAGGGCAAGATTCATTGCTTCTCAAGGTGCGCAAAGTACAAAAAAATATACTCAAAGTCTTCTTTGTCCTTATGGAATCTTCCATCATGTTTGCAAGGAAGAGAACCTGGTCACAACAGGTACTTGCATCCAGTCCTTCCTTAAAAAAGCTCTTTTCTATAATTCTAATTTGATCAAATAAAGGACTGCCCATTTTCTTAACAGAATAAAAAAAAAAATCCTACAAATGAGAGATCAGTGGAACAGCACGAATCCACCTTTATTATTTCATGAGTCATTCAAGGGGAAAAAGAAAAAAAAAAAAAACCCGAGATTTAATTTGATCCATTTCTCAGAGCATTATTTAGGATTGCCCTTCTAATTTCATGAAACTCTTCCTTTAAATTTATTTAAAAAATCACTCCATGTTGTGTTTTCGAACAGTCAAAATATCAACAATTTACCATATCCCTGGTTCTTTAACAGTGTGAGTGCTTAAAATAGCTGTAATTAATGTGATCATCAGGAAGGAGAAAAGAAAGAGAAGAAAGACTCACACAGGCCAAGTCACGGCCCCATCTAGGTGCTATGAAGCCACAAGTGATTAACACAGGGGGCTGGCGCGCTCTCAGGTCCCGAATGACAGCCACCCCGGCATCAGAGACCTGTCACCACTGGCCGGGGGAGCCATTATGGGTATCACAGTTTGGGAATTAAGAAGGGCTTACCTCCAATGCCCTCATAACAGGGCTGACCACGGCAAGTCTTGTTTCGTTGTTCAAAATTTCATGGGAGGGCAACTTTAAATGTGATCCACTGAAATACTTAGCAGGTAGAGGACTTTATGTAACACTGTTTTTTTTTTTTTCTTTTTGAGGTGAGGATGCAAACTCTTACCTTCTGTGCATTATGCAAAGTAAAAAATAATATTAGAATATATGTAGATGACTTTAAATTGGCCAAACACTAAGCATTTTGTAGGTTTGTCTTGAGGGGGGGTAAGATGAAGCTAGGTGAGACGCACACACACACTCGTATATGCATTGGTGCATGTATGTGTATTTTTATTGTAGCCTCAAAAGTCACATTACTATGAAACATATTCGCTCTACCCAACTCCTGCTGGCTTTTTAAGACAGTCTTGTCTCTCCAGCTGCACTGGCTGCAAGGACCAGGCTTCTTTTCCTCTTTCCTTCCCTTCCTCTGCCATCCATCTCCTGTAGGTTAACCATATATTTAAGCTTTAACGGGAGCGGTGCTGGGACATTCTATCTTACAGAGATATTTATGTCTCCCATGCTTTGTCTACAGATTGATTCTCAGTGGAGAAAACCAAGTCACTATTTTGCATGGACATCTCAGGTTGCTGGAATTAACAATAGGGAATTCGGAGCCACAGAGATCAGAACTGAAATCATAGTCATTGGCAACTGTGGACGGGCAGGGCGGTGCTGAGAGCAAGCTATGTACGAATCTTTAATAATATCACTGACAGGGAACCTATGAAGTTGATCAACAAGTGAAGATTCACAGACAAAAAGGAAACAAAGCTTGGTGCTGGGAAGTGGGACCAGGGATAAGGGATGGGTGGAGGGGCCACTGCTTTTCCTGATAAGCCTTCATACAATTTTGCATTTTACCATTTACCTATATTTTTTCCCGCATAAAATAACCAGCGGGAGGTTGGATGAGAGAATAGAGGGGCGACTTCATGGAGGATTGTATTTACATCTCTGAGACTTTGCGAACTCCTTTCCCCCTCCGTGACCCAGGTACTTTTGGTGGTGGCCCCATGGGACACGTGGTGGCCCTGCACCTTAGTGACACATCTCTAGGAAGGTCAGGAGAGAGGGCCAGAGACAGATTCCTTTAGTCCTTGCTACATCATGGTGATGTACTCAATTAAACATGGAAGCGTTTGGTAAAATTCATGTCCATAAAATTTGTGTGTTTTTGTTAGAATTTGCTTTTGCTGTGGTTTGTTCTTTACTGATAATTGCCTAAAATAAAAAGGGAAAGGTTACTTATAAGACAAAACGGAAGCAACTGAAAAACCACACAGATTAATCACTCCGAACCCAAATGCGATTTTTCCAATCCCATTTCCTTTAGCCAGATTGCAGAAGCACCCACTGCTACTCCACAGCCATGATGGCGCTGAGAAGTGTGGAGAAGGGTTGTCACAGTGGAAGGAGACCGGGACCTCAGTGTAGGACAGTCAGTCCGTTTTAATTCTGCAAATGTCGTGGAAACATATGGGCGGGTGAGTAAGTGGCTGGGGACGGCCCCAGGGGACCGCAGGAGACTCCCCTAGAATTTTTTTCTTTCATTGGCTTCATGGTGACTGTGCCTCTGGATCATAATTGCAAAAATTTGTGATCAGAGTGGGAAACCGAATACAAAGAGAACTCTTTGATTCAAACAGATTTCTACACCTATGAAAAGAGGGGAAAAAAAAAAAACATATTCTGAAGAATGTGTCTGGCTTTGCCCAGCAAGTAAATAATTATCGCTCAGAAAGCCAGGGTCTTCCTTCTGTTATGTGTCCAGATGCATCGCCCTGTGCAGTTGGATTTAGGGTACTGTCTTGCTTATATGCATTGCAATTCTTTACAGACTGTCCCTTAATATTCTGACTTTTGCTCACCAAATTTGGACTTTCATACATTAGGCACAAAAATCATCTCAATGTATTTGTCAGCCAACATTTTAGCTTGAGTGACACCTTCACTTTTGTTAATCAGACGGTGCAATTACATAAAAACTGGACCTCAAGGGCTTTCAGAATATGCTGCAGAAAAGAGCAGAGGTGCCCTGGGGACGTCACCCAAGCGGCGTTGGTGGCGGTGCAGGGGCTCCCTGGCACAGGCGAGCTCTGAGCTGGGAGGAATCCAGCCAACTGCTACCAGAGCCATTCAATGATCACCTGCTCTCTGGATTGGAGGCTCAGGCATAAAGTGTCAGAAGCAGGCTCGATCTTCCAAAAAAAAAAAAAAAAGACTCCCATGCTTTTTTATTTATTGTCTAATTACTCAACCCTGCTTCAGGTACTTCACACACGTGTGGCATCATCACAGACAACATGGCGGTCCTCTAGAACAGGCCAATCATTGAGCCCGGGGCCAGGATTTTCCCTGTAAGTGGCTGTGTGACTTCTAACATCTACTTTTACCTCTCTGGCCTTTCATTCTTGATCTCAAAAATTCAGCGACTGTGGATGAGTCATTTTTAAGCCCTCAAGTCTAAGTTCTGAAAGTCCAGCCTGACCGTTACCCAATCTCCTACGCTTTGGTGATGTTCATGGGAGGAGGGTAATGCTCAAGTGGTAGAGCACGTGCTTAGCACGCTTGAGGTCCTGGGTTCAATCCCCAGTGCCTCCTCTAAAAATAAATAAATTACCTCCCCCATCAAGGTAAAATAAAATAAAATAAAATGATACAATAGTAAGTACATAAAATATTTAAAAATGTTTTCTAGCAGAAGGCATTAGGACCTTCCTTCTACTAAGAGTCAAAGACGAGTAAAGGGAAGAGAGTGGCTTTTAGTTCACATCCTGAATAACTATTTGCTTCTTTGAGCAAATTTCCTGGTGCACAGAATGCTGGTGATGATACGTAATCTGTATGCACATCGGGGTGTAACGCGCCTCGTGTGACATCTTGCACCTCTGTTTAATTATTAGCTCTCGTCCTCCTCTTTCTCATCGCATGAGTCAGCGTTAAGAGTTACATCCCTTTGTTTCCGGTCCAAACACAGCTGGGAGGGAGGCAGACCCTAACGTGTCAGCAGTGGGAGACAAAGGGTTTGTCTGAACATCTGGGCAACCATAAGCCCCGCCATCTCTGCGCGCATCCCTCCAGCCATCCTTGAGGATGCAAATAAAGATGAATGAAAGCCCCTCTCTTCCTGGTCCCGTGGAGCCAGCTCGTCTGTGGAAATGAACTTCCATTCTCTCTGACAATTACTTTCACTCTAAAATATGATAATTCTTTAAAGTCGCACCAAGAGAGAAAATATGGCATGCTCCACGTGAAGCCCAGGAAATAGATGGGGGTGCCCGGGACATTAATCTTATTTGCTCTGCACCTGATTTTTTTTTTACCCTTAGAAGACTGCAGTAAAGCTCTGTGCTAAATCTCCAGCAATTTATCTCAGCAAAGTAGATTAGTTAGACCCAGTGAGAATCTCTACCTTGTAACTTTTTCTCGGTAGAATTGATATTCAGATATACGGTCTGAAGCCGGGGCTGCAAACCGAGATGTTTCTGCCTTTGCAGTTTTGACAATATTAGATGTGAATCAAGGCAAGAAAAAGACAGGTCCTTGTGGCCTGGACTCTCACTCCGAAAACATTTAAATCTTGAATAACTTTTATACAGTCAGTACATTTTCCCCAAAGAAAAATCCGCTGTGAAATGGACCCGTGAAATCAGATTTGATGAGCAGCGAGAGAGGATTGTTATGTATGGCTACTTAGATCTGAAAAAAAAAATGTCTTTTATCTTTTTCCAAGGACACAGACTTAACTGAGATATTGTTTTATCAAATGCCATGGCTTCATATTCAATCCATCCAGAACTTGGGTGAATCTATAGCCAATATATTAGATGCTAGAATATTCTCCTAACGATAACTGAGTCTTTAATTTTCCTTCACCCCTGTTCTCCATCTCAAATCTTCACAGGACTGTGCTGGGTTGAATAATGTCTCCCCCAAAGCACACGAACCATTGAACCTCAGGATATAACCTTATTTGACAGTCGAGTCTTTCCAGACATAATTATTTAAGATGAGGTCATCCCCGAGAAGCGTGGGTCTTAAATCTTGTGACTGGTGTCCTGACACGGCCAGGTGAAGACACTGATGTGCACGTGCAGAGAAAACGTGGCCACGGGAAGACAGAGGCCATGCCTGGTGCAGGGAAGTCAGCAACTGCGGGGCGTGCCTGGCTGGAGAAAGATGGTGCCAGGGTTAAATGCTCTCCGTCCTTGCCCAGGAGGACGGTTCCCCAGCCCATCTCATAAAGCTCTTGGGTGGGTTTGGAGGATGGAGGTATATAATTGCCAGTCTGGCCCATGGTGTGGTGTCTCAATGACCATGATATACCTGTGTGAGAACCACGAGGTAGAAACAGGATCGGTCTTTCTGATCAGGATCTCCAGCACTTAGAGAACTTGAATATTCCATTGCCCATAGGTCAGGCTCTGTCCTGGTCTCGAAGGGGAAATTCTTCCACCAGCATAGCCAGTGACGGTCCCACTGAACTAGACGACTTGGGTTCCTGAGGCCAGCAGGCCAGCAGACAGAGATAGAAGTTACCACATTCATGGACATGATGGACCCTGCTCACCATCAGATTTAGGATTGGCGCTACATGATGGTGCCAAGAAGGAATATGGGGCATTTATTGTGGGCTCCCTTGATGTAAGAAAAACTGAGGCAACAATGACCTTCCCCCCTGTCTTAGGAAAGCTCACAATCTAAGAAACATGGATAGAAAATGGGGGTGAATAATACACAAAGAATAATTAAGACTTAGAAAGAGACAGAGGTCAGCAGTGTGTGCTGGGAGCTCCTTTTGGTAAGAAATTCTAACTCAAAAAGACACCTGCACCCCAATGTTGTCACAGCAGCACTATTTACAATAGGCAAGACATGGGCACAACCTAAATGTCCATCGACAGATGACTGGATAAAGAAGACGTGGTCTATCTATACAATGGAATACTACTCAGCCATGAAAAAGGATAAAATAATGCTATTTGCAGCAACATAGATGGACCTGGAGATTATCATTCTAAGTGAAGTAAGACAGAAAGAGAAAGAAAAACACCACATATCACTCATATGTGGAATTTGAAAAAAAGACAAAAATGAACTTATTTAAAAAACAGAAACAGACTCACAGACATAGGAAACTAATTTACGGTTACAGGTGGGGAAGGGAGGGTGGAGGGATAAACTGGGAGTTTAGGATTGGCAGACACACCCTACTGTATACAAAATAAACAACAGGGTCCTACTGTACAGCACAAGGATACCTTGTAATTGTTCATAATGAAAAAAATATGAAAATGAATATATATGTGTGTGTGCGTGTGTGTGTGTGTATGTATGTGTACGATAAAGAAAGAGAGGGAGACAGATGGATATTTGCAGTGAGCTGCTAAAATGTTGAACAACTGGCTTTCCTGGAGAACAAGTCCTGATTTGCAGCATCTGCTGATTTCATGGCTGATTTCAAGCACCCAAAACGGCATCACTGAATGAGGACTTGGGAGGTGACAGGAGCAATTCACTCTTGGGAGCCAGGGCAAGCAGGTCCCAGCGCCTTGTCGCTCTCTGCGTATCCACAAGAATTCATCTGTGAACCAGTTGGGCGACTTTAGGTTACAAACAGATCACATCTTTCAAAAATCATTTAATTAGCTGCCGGCATCTCCATTTCCTTTCCATTTTTTTGGTTCTCATGGGGCACTTGGTCCAAAGGACCCAATCTTGCATCTGAACTCCATCTTCGAACTTGTGCGCAGAATGGAAACGTAACGATGACACGTCCAAGAGCTGGAGCGCAGAGGGGTTTACAGACCAGACCACACGCCAAGCTGAGTTAGCCAGCCAGAATGCTGGTTTGGGGTTGTAGACAAAGAGAGAAGAAAAAAAGTAGCTATCACAGTATTTAACATAATTAAAAATAAAGCCTAGTATTAAAAAAAAATCTAATGATCAGGGTCACTGATCATTGCTGGGAGACAGAGGAGGTTTTATAATCTGTCTTCCAGGTCCTGGCTCTGGGGTGGAAAGCGTTCCTTTTTTCTCTCTTCTGGTTCTTGGGTGTGGTTTTGAGTTTTGCTCGAGTTTGTTTTAAGGCTCACGATCGTGGTTGGCTTTTCCGCTCTAATGAAAAAGGGAAATCATTACGACCTGGGAGATTGTCACACTTGGCGACAACAGTATTGAGCGCAATCTTCAGTCCTCTTAGGAAACCCTGTGATCTTTCTCTCAACGTTAAAAAAAAAATGTGGTATTTTGACACACAGGCTTTTGGGGCTCCCCAAGGGGGTGAATTTATCGCTGAGAAATAGGACTGTGTGTTTGTCGCTGGAAATTACAGGAATGGCTTTCCCGGCGTTTTCAAAGATGTTGTTTCAAAGATGCGTGCGAGGTCCATTCTTCAGGTGCGACCTCCCTTCCGTCTGTCTGTCCAGCTGGCAACGCAGCATCCGTGGGTCGGACTGGCTGGGAGAAACATGCTCGCATTAGGGTGATAAGCAGATGTGGGGTTGCCAGGCAATTTGATTTTGAGACAAAGATCTGTCTCTCATTTGTCGTGTTATTCTGAGCAAGCTACTTTGCCTCAGTTTCCTCATCTATAAAATGGGCACAATAATAGGATCCATCTTACAGGTTATTTTGAAGTTGGGATGAGCAAATCCACTGCCTGGCTGATAGTAAGTGCTCGAAAAGTCACCCTTCTTTTTATTTATTTTTATTTATTTTTTTTATTGCAACTTTTAACAATTGACACAAATGCCATCAGAGCTGGCCTTCCGTCAGGTCGTGTAACATGCCAATAATAATGAAGTCCATTTTTGTGCTTACAAGTCATCCTACCTGAATGAGAGGATGTGTTTCTCCAGCAGCATCGGTCACATTTTTAACGCTGGGAGGAAGATCGCAGGGACTCTGGAGGATGTGTTGTAAGGTGTGTTGATTCCCCTTGAAGCATCCTGTCCTCATGGCCTGGCAGCTGCTGTCACATGACTTCCCTCTAACACGGGTCCTCCCGTGCCTTTGCCAGGGGCATGGCTTCCCTCCTCCACACACTCACCTGTAGCATCATTCATCGCACAATGTGCGTTCACGGCCAGCATGAGTTCTCCTGCAACACAGCTTCCCCCGCAGCACGGGTTCCCCCGCAGGACGCGTGCCTCTGATGCATGGCTTTCCTTACCCGTGGATTTTTCTCCTGCCTGGCTTTCAAAAATGTATAGATAGCACGGTGATCAGGCCAGTCCCCCTCACGCATGCTGAAATTCTGATTTGACCCTGCACATCTGTTGGCGGATCTGCCCAGAACATTGCATTATTTTTGGATGCGTCTGTGACGTTCGGAATGACTCGTTCAGATGGATGGAATTCACTCAATCAATACACAACCCGGTCATTCATTAAAATAATATTTCCCCTGACTTGTGTGGAATCCCAATGAATATATTATAGTGGAAGCCTGCCTGATTCATTTGGTAATGTCATAATAGTTGTTCATTTAATTGAAAAAGTAAATTAAGGTTTGGAGTAAAATGTTATTTGTGTAATTAAATGCTTAGTTTAACTTAAAAATGTGAGTGGACATTCGTTGTATTTGGTGAATGGATGAGATCCGTAATTTTTTTTATTACGATCTATTCTGGCTCTCAGTGCACTTTGTTACCACATCCATGAAGCGCCATTGATAACTTCCGGCTTTGGACTCTTTTAAAGTGCGTCGAGAACCAAAAATACACTCAGAAAGCAATCAACTTGCACAGAACTTCGAAATTTCTATGATTTCCGGATCCCTACATCATTCACATTTGTTTCTTTAATTTGGCAGCAAGATTTTCGTGATGAACATTTCTTGGCTGCTTTTTTTTTCCCCCAACGCATTCAACTTGGTTCTCATTGAAACAAATCTTTGGGTGCATCCATATCATCCATTGATACTAAATATCAATGATATTTAATAACATGAAACAATGGCAAACATGAGCCTAATTGCCGAAACATAATTGAGTAAAAAGTAACTGATTATTCGTATCAGTAAGACTCAACTCTGGGAAGCAGAAAAATGTGGATGTGCTGCACCCGGGATAAATCAACCTGATACTGACATCCGTCCAGATGTTTCCACCGTGGAACAGGCAGAGAATCTGGGGACCACCGAGGTCACTGTTCATTAGGAGAATTTGCACTGCTCACCCCGTGAAGGTTTTATACTCAGTTCCTCAGCAGTGTAACCTGCTGTGCACATTGGAACGATGGACAATTGCTGTGCTGTTTGATTTTTCTTCCTTACCTAAATAGCACAGTTCATTCATTTATACTGGAACAAATTATTTCACATGTATCCAAGACAGAAATTATGATGAACACTTTTAAGGTTAATTTATTATCATTATTTTAATTGCAAAGCCGTTTCTTAAAAAGTCACGCGCTGACATTTTATAGGCAAATGGATTGCTTACCCTATAAAACTCAGTTTTCATTTATTTGCATGTGGATTCCCTCATTACACTATTGGGTTTTTTTTTTCTTTTTGAGATATAGTCAGTTTACAATTTGTCAATGTCTGGTGTCCAGCACACTGCTTCTGTCCTACATGAATGTACATATATTCATTTTCATATTCTTTGTCACTGTGAGCTACCACAAGATATTGAATACATTTCCATGTGCTTTACAATATAATCTTGTTTATCTATTTTATATATACTAGTCAGTATCCGCAAATCTCAAACTCCCAGTTTATCCCTGACCTCCCCACCTCCCCTCTGGGAAGCACAAGTCTGTATTCTATGTCTGAGTCTGTTTCTGTTCTGTAAATAAGTTCACTTGTCTTTGTTTTTTTTTTTTTAGATTCCACATATAAGTGATAATCATGTGGTATTTTTCTTTCTCTTTCTGGCTTACTTCACTTAGAATGATAATCTCCAGGTCCATCCATGTTGCTGCAAATGGCATTATTTTATCATTTTTTTATGGCTGCGTAGTATTCCACCGTATAAATATACCACCACCTCTTTATCCAATTTTCTGTCAATGGACATTTAGACTGTTTCCATGTCTTGGCTACTGTAAATAGTGCTGCTATGAACATTGGGGTGCAGGTGTCTTTTTGAGTTAGGGTTCCCTCTGGACGCCATTCTTTTCCATTCTGCTTGTGTGGCTTGTTTCACAGTGAAGGTATCACTTGACGTGGCTTCACATTTTCCATCTTCATTTCCATTCTGCTGACTGTTTTTTCAAAAGTATTTGGAACTGTAAAAATGTAGTCATGTTTTCATATTAATTTCACAACTAATCAACTTTGGTAAATTGGACATCTAATGCAACACAATAGAAATAGCAACAACATGAAACTGGACAGCTAGAAATAACTTGACATGACGTGAAATTATATCAGCTAAAATGTGGTGCAATTGAAGTGCCTGTGATCAGAGGTAGATTATTGATCGGGTTAGTGTCCATAACATGAGCATGTAATGAGTTTTTAGTGAAAGTCACTCTGAGCTTACGTTCCTGATGCATGAGGTGAGTGTGTGTGTTGGGGTGTGTGTGGGGGGAGTGGGGTGTGGGGGTAGCTAATGGGGGATTGCATTCTTTCCTCTTTCAAGTGAAATTACCAACCAGACTGGGAATCACCGAGTCAACCATGGGACATCACGTCCATGGGCCATACATGGGGGACCCTCTTAGGGTCCTCGTAAGGAATTCCGTCTACCCTCTTCCATGGCGAATTCTCCTTGTGAGCCCTTGCCTGCCCGTGACCCTGGCAGGTCAAGCCCCACCCATTGGAGAAGACTCACCTTCCAAGGGACGGGTCGTTTGGGGGCCCTCTGCCAACTCAGCCTTCTTCTGCCCTTCGGAGTTCGGCTTTGCCAACAAAAAGCAGACCCAGGGCACCACGGGTTCCCATGCTTACAAAAGCAGCAGGCATATCCAAGAGGGTCTTGCTCTAATAAAGAAAATCTCCTCTTGTTTTGCTTTGTTCTCTAGACACAAGTTAGGTCTCAGCTGCCACTGCCTGGGCGTTGAGTAACGAAGGATGTTGCTTTCAGACACACACACACACACACACACACACACACACACACACACACAGAGCACGCACAGAGCCCTTCTAACCTGGGACACACGATGACATTGCAGGCTCTGTCTGGGTTTTGAACATACACCACTCACCTGCCCGGACTGAATTAGATGAGGAGGGGCTGATGCGGACTGATGGCAATTTCTCATCATTGAACAAAGTGTTCAAGTCAGGCTAAAGGTAACCACGGACTTCCATCATCACGGCAAGAGGCTGGAGAACACGCCTGTAATCCAAATACTTGCTGGCTTATCTCGTAGTTAAATGCATGGGAAGGTGGTAAAGACTGTCATTTCTAAAGGGCGTCTGACACTTGCGATATTAACATGATGCAACCAAAACGCAATTATGCGAGTTAAATAAGAAACAGGAAACTGATTTTTCTTTTTCAGCCTTTACATTCCTCATATATTTTCGGGTGGCTCAAATATCCGTGTATGGATGGGCAGAGATTAACAACTGGAGTTTAATTGTCATAATACGTTTTCTCGGACGCCGGAAATGTGCGGTGCTCAGAGGGTCGCTGCAATTTTCATCGTGAGATGAGAACACTTAGAGATGCCATGGGAAATGTTCACACGGAGACTGTCTCAGGAAAGCAGTTAAAACGGTCAGATCGCCCAGGCTGGTGCAGGCGTCTTATTAACCAGAAACAGCATGGTATTGGCGCCCTGTGGATTTCAGTGCTAATCTTTTGACCCCGTGAGTCGGGCTTGGCCCCTGCTCGTCCCTGTAATCTGTTGCATGTCTGGAGGAGGACGCTTCTGATGCATCGATAATCCCAGAAGACTGAGCTCCCTCTCCATCCCCTTTCCTCCTGGCTCCTGGTACCCAGGGGGCCGGCCACCACGGCGCACCTGAGCCAGTTCCCTCCCGCATCTCAGCAGGTGCTGCGTCTGGGGTCAAGCCTCTCTGGGCATCAGGGGTTTTGAACTGGGAGATAATTAAGGTCAGGAGCATCTTCAGCAGCAAAGACAGGGAAGGGCAGTTCCTTTCAACAGTGAGGGGAGGGGAGCAGCCTTAACCGGGGGCCCTTTGAGGGTGATTCATAAAAACAGGTGCAGGCCAGGAGCTGTTTTTATTTCAAACATTTATACCATCGCATTTCTTGTCTTTCCTCCTCTGCTTTCTTCATCTCCTGTTTCATTCTTTACCTTTTCAGAGATAAAGGGAAAGGTTTTGTTGTCAAGCTACTTCATGTATTTACCCCCCGCTGATTACGCCGTTTGTGGGACAGAAAGGCTTTAAGAAAAAAAAAATCCTTAGAATGCACAGTTTGTATGTGATTTTTAATTTCAGATGGGTGAGTTTAATTTAATTTAATTCATGTAAATTTAATATATACTAACAAAATATATTTGTGGCTTCCCGATTCCTTTCCTTGGCTAAAAACTCTTCAGTTGTGTGTTAAGACATCAGATTCATTTAAATAGGACAGTAAAGATTTTAGGATTGGAGGAACAAGGCTGAACTAGTCAAGAAGGGGACATTCATAGCTCTCATTACCTTTATCCTCTAAGCTGTGACTTCCCAGCTTCAGCCTTTAACTAGCAGTTGGGATTTTGAGAATATTTTTCTCTTTTTCTTTTCTCTTGCTTTTAATTGAAGTGCAGTCAGTTACAATGTGTCAGTTCCTGGTGCACAGCACAGTGTCCCAGCCATGCAGATACAGACATATATTCGTTTTCATATTCTTTTTCATTATAGATTACTACAAGATATTGAATATAGTTCCATGTGCTGCACAGAAGACATTTGTGGTTTTTCATCTGTTTTCATGTATAGCAGTTGAGATTTGCAAATCTCCAACTCCCAAGTTATCCCATCCCACCTCCCTTCCCTTGACAACCATAAGATTGTTTACTATGTCTGCAAGTTTGTTTTTATTTTGTAAATGAGTTCATTAGTGTCCTCTTTTTTTTCTTTTTTTAGATTCTGCATGTAAGTGAATATGGTATTTTTCTTTCTCTTTCTGGCTGACTTCACTTAGAATGATGATCTCCAAGTCCACCTATGTTGCTGCAAATGGCGTTATTTTATTATTTTTCATGGCTGAGTAGTATTCCATTGTATACTGAGACCACAGCTTCTTTATCCAGTCATCTGTCGATGGACATTTAGGTTGTGTCCATGTCTTGCCTACTGTAAATAGTGCTGCTGTGATAACATTGGGGTGCAGGTGTCTTTTTGAATTAAGATTCCCTCTGGATATATGCCCAGCAGTGGGATTGCTGGAACATAGGGTAAGTCTTATTTTTAGTCTTTTGAGGAATCTCCATACTTTTAACATATATTTCCTGTTTTACCTCATTATTTTTTCCAGCAATGCCTCTTGCCCAGACTACCAGTGGTTTCCTCCTGCAATGCTCTCTCATTTTCTGTAGGTAAACACATGGTTCAAATTCATCACAGCAAGAAGGGACTGGGTCCGGGAATGCAGTCGCAGACTGGCCCTTCCTTGATGACAGCTGTAGATCAAAGAGCTGAAGCCAAACCCAACTTGGATGCATTTTTGCGCTTCTGAAAACGCAGATGATCTAAATGGTGAATTAAGACAAGTGGCCTCCTTGATTCTGCTCTTTTACCCAGAGATAACCAGTGAGGGTGGAGAACCCTAAAAAAAATCCAATTTCAGGAGAGGCTGTAGAGCAAGCTTATCCTCACCCCCAAACTGTCTTTTTTGACTTTTTTTTCTTGTTATTTTAGAGAGGGATGAATTCTATTGAAAGATGAATATAATTAGACTGTATCTTATATATATATTGACCACTGGGTTGATTATTTAAAAGAACACATTTTGAAAAATATATTGGGATTATGTCACCTTGGAAACAAAAAGCCACACAATGGACTGAGTTTACTCAGCGTCAGATGCCCTGAATGGAACTGCCTGGCAGAGGCCTCGCAGGTAGGTCTGAGGACCCGCTGTGAGGAGGGAGGGGAGCATCCAGGGTGTGGACACATGTGGGGTCAGCATCGTGATGACAAGTTACTGCTGCTCCCGAAGGTCAGCTCCCTCAGTTAATGGTTTTAGTGCTTTTCTGAGTACGGGAAGGTGCAAGGATTTGGGTTCATCAACATTTCTCCTGAATATATCTAAGCAGCCGAGGGCCATTTCTGCCAGTTTTCCCAGAGCTCAGGGTACCTCCTTCCCGAACTTCACCCCGAATCCCTCCCCAGGATGTGCTGCCGGTCAGTGACTGCAGTGGCCCGTGGATGACTCGCCTCTTGTAGCACTGGAGGGGGGGTGCTCTTTGCTTTACTGGGTGTATGGGGAGGAAAAGGGGAGTGGGGGGGTGGGAAAAACTGGAAACATACTTGCTCAAGATAATTGAATCCTGGGTGGAGCCTCACCCGGTTCTCTGTAAGGTACAGACAGTAAACAAATGCAGACAACTCTGCAAAGTGCTACCCGGAGGCTGCCAGGAGCCTTGACTCAGTCCAGCAGCAGGTGCAGAGAACAAAAGCCAGGCTGGGCTGCCTGCCTCGAGGGGTGGAGGAGGGTAGAGCTCAGGGTAGAGCACGTGCTTAGCATGCACGAGGTCCTGGGTTCAATCCCGGTCCCTCAGTTAAAAAGTTTGTTCTTTTTTATGTCCTGCCTTCCACTTTCTTTTCCAGTGACTCACTTGGTAGACAAATACACCCGTATTTGGAAGTTTAGGCCGATGTATCCTGGACACCCAACTGTCCTGACACACAAGAATGCTTGCTTGGGGTTTGAGGGTTCACCTAAGTTGTGTTTACATCCTTCATACGAACCCAGTGTCTTCACGGGTCCTGCAAAGATTGCATTTCGAACATAAGAGGGAAGGTGATTCAAAGGACTGGAACACACATTCCAAGGAACTACAAATCACTTTCTTCTTTCTCAGAAACTGCTTTCGCCGATTACCTTTCTGGTGCATGGCTGCTTCTGGAACAATCTATCTTGTATAATAACATTGTTACAGGAGGTGATTCAAATGGCTTTTGAATAAGCAGTATTGCGTTTTCCTCGGTGCCCGGGCTTCCAAGGGAGACGTATTCAGCGCTAAGTTGGGAATAAATAAAGCATACTGTGTCGAAGAGTCTTTTTTAGGCCCATGCTTATGCTAACTTATTTAAATATATACATAAGGACAGTGTGCACCTGAAGATTCAAGGGGTCTTTGAAAGTTCTCTAGGTAGACTGTCCTTTTTATTTAAGATCCAGCATTGCTGATAAGATTTTTCTCTGTTGATGTTTCCTGTTTATGAGAACTTCTTTATCACCGCAGGACAATTAATCATCTCCATCGCATTATCCAGGTTTTTTCTTTAACGACGTTCGGTGTGCACAGACAAAGCGAGTTACAGATTAAGCTTGGACTCCAAGCCTGACGTGTACAGAGAAGTTTTAGGAAGAACTCGGGAGATTCCACATTCAGGGAATGTGCACACATGCACACACACGCTCAGGCCCTCAAAAAAGTGCTTGGTGAATTAGTATGTATATAACTGATGTTTCTTTTTTTAAATCGATGCATTCATTCATTTATTTAATAAGCAAGTTATATGCATTAAGTGGTTGGCAATTTCAGTGATGCCTCCCTATTATTTATGGGCAGTGAGGAGAGCGTGCGTGGAGGTGCACACATGATACCAAGAATGAAGTGTATTGAATGTTGCATAAAATACGTTATGAACACTAGGAATCCGGGATGACTTGGAAGGCAGGTCCGACAGAGGGATGCAGTCGTGGGCTCTGTTTCTTCCTGAGGGGAGCCTCCCCTCACACCTGTCTGTTTGGAGAGGCCAACAGGTCCAGGCTGTGTGCTGACCTGGCCTGGCTCACTCCCCCTCTGGGTCCTCCTCCCCAGCTCAGCGTGTTGCCCCCTGCATTCTTAGCTGTCAGGACACTGGTCCTGGACAAGAAGCTTGTGGAAGCGCTCGACTGTTGGCGAGGAATCCTGGGGTTGCCAGCTGGCACATGAGGTCTAGAAGATGCCCGTGGGGTCTGAGTGGGGCACGTCCCCTTGGTGAAGAGTGTCTTGAGGGAGAGCCAGTTTTCTGTAATGTAAGTTCATAGCAGGCAGGTTCTGAGCGATGGATGGGGGAACCCCTGATCCTGGAGCTGGTGCATTGGCTATTATTATTATTATTAATATTAATATTTGGCTTTCCCTTTTCGGCTGCTGCAATCCAGCCATCCCGACTGTGTTCAGAGAAGGAGGGAGAAGGTGAGAGCCAACGAGAAATTCCCTCCTTGCGGGGCAACGTCGATTTATTCAACCACAGGTCACCCTCTTTACAAACCCATTTCCAAACTCTTCGTAAACTTTGTAGTTGCTGAGAATTCACTTCATTCTTTGAAAAATATTATTGTGTCTGTTTTTAATTAAAATTTGTTCATCAAGTGCACAGCTTGGATGTAAAAATAATAGGGTCATTTTTCATCCTGGACTTCTCGGAAACGTGTGGTTGGTTTTTGGCCTTAATTGTCCGCTGGGGCTTACGGCATTCAGCTCATTATTTGTTCACATTTCACTTTTTTTTCATCCAAAATTGCCATCCAGGCACAGTAGGCAGATAAGAGAATTTTCTTCCTGTGTAATTTAAGTCATAACATTTTGATGCAAAAGCCTTCAAGGAGTGATAGTGATTATTGTGTTCTGTAAGAAACGTTACAATATTCTGGAAGCATCGTGACCTTATTTTTAAAAATTTCATGTAACTGAGAGAAATACTGCGTTAACATCAATGAGAAGAATTATCAGTGAATAATGACTTTAACCAACCAGGATCCTTCAATACATTATCTGTTGGCTGAAAGTCCAATTAAAAATATGCAATCAGACCCCTTAAAACTCTGAAAATAAAAGGCTATTAAGTCATCTTCCTCTTTGCCATAAATATTTATTGGCTGTTTCACTCAGTTGGTATCAAGTGAATGATGTCAGGTCTTAATCTTTATCATATATTTTTCTTTTGCTCATTTCCTGTTTCCATGATGGAGAACTGGACCATTAACACCTTCAACTACAGATCTCCCTCCAGGCCCACAGGGCTCAACATTTCTGCAAGTGTCCGGTGATTCTGCAGTGCGGTCATCACATTATTCTGCAGCCAGCTCTCCTCCTGCCAAGTGTCTTAGCCCTTCTTGTTTTTCTCATTGTTCCTTCCTCTGTTTTCTGAGGATCCGTTCTGTCTCTTGGTCCTTCTCCCTTCTGTGTGCGCATCCTCTCAATCTCCCCCAACGGCCGCCAGTCAACATTTGTAGAACCTCCTCTCTAATCAAGGGAAGTGCACATCGTCAGAGCCTTTATCCACAGTTGGAAACCCTGGGGCCATGCTGAGCCCTTACTGATATTCCCATCTTTCCTTTGCACAATCACCAGTACTGAGCATGCGACGTTGTAGACCATGGGCCACAAAGTCTGCTGAGCACAGGATGCAATTAGGAACTCTATTTTGAGAAGACAGCTGCACCCCAGTGTTCACAGCAGCACTGTTTACAATAGTCAAGACATGGAAACAACCTAAATGTCCATCTACAGATGACTGGATAAAGAAGTTGCGGTATGCCTATGCAATGGAATACTACTCAGCCACAAAAAGGAATGAAATAATGCCATTTGCAGCAACATGAATGGACCTCGAGATCATCATTCTAAGTGAAGTAAGCAAGAAAGAGAAAGAAAAATACCATATGATATCACTCATATGTGGAATCTAAAAAAAAAAAAAGGCAAATGAACTTAAATGTCAAAAAGAAACAGACTCATAGACATAGAATACAGACTTGTGGTTGCCAGAGGGGAGGCTGGTGGGAAGGGACAGACTGGGAGTTTGAGATTTATAGATACTGACAGGTGTATATAGAATAGATAAACAAGTTTATACTGTACAGCCCAGGGAAATATATACAAGATCTTGTGGTAGCTCACGGTGACAATGAATATATGTATGTTCGTGTATAACTGAAAAATTGTGCTCTACACTGGAAATTGCCACAACATTGTAAACTGACTATAACTCAATAAAATAAAATTAAAAAAGAAGATAACATAGATTTTTTCCTAACCAAGTTACTCTTCTGGAATTAGCACGATTCATGGTACTGATGAGAAGCTGTGTTTATCACTTCAAATCTCTAATGACAGTAACAAATGTTCCACGTATGAGCTTTTATTGAGAGATGAGATCTACCTTAACCAGCAGCTCTCTAAATACTTTAAATGTATTATCTCCTTTAAGCTTAACCTCTACCCTATGGGACGAACACTTCCATTTTATTCCCATTTTATTGGCAAGAAGATACAAGCACAAGGAATCCAAGTAACTCAACTTGGAGCAATGTCTCTGTCTGTTAGTGCAGAGGGAAATGTGATTCATGGATCCCAGTGTGGCCAGAACAAATTTATAAAAGGCAGGACCATTTCTCCCTGCAGGAGGGGATGGGGTGGCCAGCTAGTATTTCAAAGTTTAATTCAAATCCCATCTGACTTGTCTGCGCTGTTTCCCGGTTGAAGCTCAAGGGATGCGACATAACATCCAACCCTTCCCAGAAGGAAGCAATCACCGCCGTGAGTAAATTATGATCATTTATGCCAGGGAAGCACTATGTTAGGACCCAGAGGGGTGTGACTGACTCCCTGGAGGCACGATGCAATGGGAAAAAGTTTGAAGAAGAGATGTGTGAGCGCTGGGTTGGTGGAGGAGGAAACACTGATGGGGGATACAGAGGAAGGTGCAAATAAGGAATTCCAGGCAGTGAACATGGCTGCCAACAATATGGATCAAAGTCATGTACCCTCCCAGGCTCTCAGTATTCGGATGGTTCCGGACTATAAACTGTAAGGGAAGGAGGAAGAAAGATAGTATTAAATGAGGCTGGGAACCTGGGTGGGTTTAGTAAGGGTTTTGGGATTGTTTCTTGTAATGACCAGGTGTACATATGGAGGGTCTTCAAGAGATGCTCATTAAAGGAGAGATGTGTGACAATCTGTATTCATGTCGGACAAAATGATGGTGAGTTCCCCCTGGATCTTTCTGGGGAGGTCCTGGAAACGTCTTTTTCATACTCTGGAACCCCCGGAAACAGACCCTATTTGTTCGTTTCAGTTCCTGCTTTAGCAGAAAGCACGTTGGGTATTTTGAGCCCTGAGGCTTACAGACTCAGGATGGGCAAGGTCTTGTGAGTCAGGAAGTCACCACGGGGCCTCTAGTGCTGCCTCAGAGTGTGTCACGGGATCCGAGCTGAAACCTTTTTCTGGAATTTCCAAGCAGAAGCCGGAGTATCGCCAGGTGATTATCACCGTTTTGAGCAAGAGGAAGTTTAGCAAAGCTTTCGTGGGAAAATCCAGATCTGTGTTGCAGTCTCAAAAGTGCAGATTCCAGAGACGGTCCTAATTGTTTCTCGGGTGAGCCAGCCTTCAAGGGGCTCCCTCTATCTTGTACAATGAACCTTTGAAAAATGGGAGGAAAAAAATCAGTGAAAACCTACTTACCGGAATTCAATGAACATAATTAAATTAGGTTTCGGCTGTTTAGAATTCAGCTTAGGGTGGCTGGCGTAAAAGGAAAAACAAGCATTATATAAGAAAAAAAAAAGGGTTTTAAAGCTCAACGAACGACAAATCATTTCTAACCTGTAGAATGATATTTCTAAAGAACAAAATGGTTCACTCTTGAAAATTACTAATAGAGTGTCAGGAGAGAACAAAGGCTTTGCAAGAAAGACCATCATTCTTACATAATTTATATATATATTTTGTATTTGCCCAAGGAATGCCATTTGGGAAAACTGAAAATTAAGGTATCTAAATATTTCTAATTAAATAATTAAAATGCTTGTCAACTTTTCTCATTGTGTTTTGTTCTTATTTAAAGGAGTTGTGGAAGGATAAAGAGAAAGAGAAAGGCTTTTCATCTCGGAGAAAACTCTGTTCTCCAGGCACCTCCTCTGCGCTTTTCTTCTTTCTTTCTCTCTTTTTATTTTCTCGCCACCAAGAATTACTTTGTCGCCTCTCTCGGTGTCTTGAGTTCTTCTTTTTAACTTTTCTTCCTCCAATGAAGTCTTGCCTTCTGGAGGCGTTCTCCCATCTTTTTTTTAGGGGTTTCTAGGCTAAGAATTCTTTTATCTTTCTCAGTCCCCTTTCAGTTCTTGGAGACGTTGGAATATTTACTGAAGGATTAGAAACAACTCAGGTTGAGGGTTTCCCTTAAGAGACAGGCTTAGGGTGAGGGTATAGCTCAGTGGTAGGGCCCATGCTTGGCATGCATGAGGTCCTGGGTTCAATCCCCAGCATCTCCACTAAAATAAATGGAAAATAAACCCAATTACCTCCCCTCCCCCCAAAAATAAATGGGAAAAAGTTGATATAAAAAACACATGCTGTACGATTCTTATAGAGTAAAAAGAAACTTGATAAGATTAAAAATCTTTAGAAAAAGTTCCAGCCTCTCCCCTACACACCTCCTTCCAAGTGGGATTGTCATGGACAATTCTACTCCCCATGCTCTGCTGTGGGTCCTGATGCTGTTGAGATGCAGAGAGCATCCTCTGGGGTCCCGAGGCTGCTGGGATGCAGAAAGCATCCTCTGGGGTCCCGAGGTTGTTAGGATGCAGAGAGCACCCTCTGGGGTCCTGAGGCTGTCGGGGTGCAGAGAGCATCCTCTGGGGTCCCGAGGCTGTCAGAGTGCAGAGAGCATCTTCTGACCACCGCTCACTGAGAAGGTGCCCTGTTTTGCACTGGAAGCAGTCCTTTTGTCAGGTTGGGTGGTAGCTGGAAGATGGTTCTTTGACTTTCCGGGAGAACGCCTGGCTATTTCTCAGGCTTGGTCTGCTCAGTCTGCCCTGATCCTGGAAATCACTCCTTCCTCCACATCTTCCCAGGGCCACTTCTCACTCCTCATCCTCCACACACTCCCCGTGGTGGCTCTGGATGGAGCAGGGGTCCCGCTCATGTGACCCCCACTCAGCAGCACCCAGGCCCCTCCATGTGCTTTCCTTTGAAGACAGAGCTGGCCCTGGCACCCAAGTACAGAAGTCCACAGACATTGCATTTTTACCCCCCTAGAACCTTCTTCCTCCTCTTGCTTTCTCCTTCCTGTGACTCCTCCTTCAACATGTCCTGTGCCCTTCACTGCCTGGGGCTCCCCTCCAGGACAATCCACAGAGGGAAATACAAACCCCACAATCTTTGGCACCGGTTTATTTTCAGTTGCATAGGAAGCCAGTTCACATGGCTTAAGACATTAAAGACATTTAATTTAATAGCTCACAGCAAGCAGGAGGTGGTTGACGAAGTCAGTGGCTAGATGACCTCACAGGGAACAATGACTTTCCCGGTGGCTCTGAATGTTTAGTCTTTTGTCCTTCGTTTTCATATTTGTCTCCTTGTGATGGCAACATGGGCAGCCCTGGGCATCACCGCATCTCACACAACACGGTGCATCCTCCTTCCAAAAGAAATTCCAAAGATAATGGAAAAGAAACCTCTGCAAGGCTGGCTTTAGTGACTCACTTTCCAAGAATGTTACTGAGTCGACTCATTCTGCTCGCCCCACAAATCAGGAGACAAGCTGCTGGGTCAAGGGATGACGACTTTATTCAGAAAACCAGCAGATCAAGAAGATAGGGGACTAATGTCCTGGAGAACCATCTTCCCCAAGTCAGAATTCAGGCTCCTTTTATACTAAAAAGGGGAGGAGATGTGGTTGGTTGTTGCAAACTTCTCGGTGCAGGAATCCTTTGTTCTTGCAGCTGTGCACGTGGGTCAGGTCATGGTGCCCCTGCAAACCTCCAGCAAAACAAATGTTATTTTCTGTTCTGCAACTTTTTATCCCTCTTAACACTGGGAAAGTGTTCTATCCTTAAAGGCCAGAGCCTTGAGGATGGGCTCTCCAGTCTGTTTCAGGCTCGAGGCAGCATTCTGTTACAAAAGGTGCAGAAGCAGCATGACTCAGCACAGGAAACAGAGCCCAGGGTCAGAGCCAAAGGAACCGATCCAACATGGAGTCAAATTTGTTCTTCTCTATTACAGAAAAACATTTCAGTATCTAACATCCAAGTGCATGGTTATTCAAATCACAGAAGGATGGCCTCACATTTTGTTGCCACAGTTTACTCGGAGTCCTGGTGAGGGTTAGCTGCGTTCTTTGCTCAGGGTCTCACTGGGCGGAGACGGAGATGTCAGCCGAGGTGGGTTCTCACCCACGGCACCAGGTACCCTTCCAAGGACATTCAGGTGGTTGGGAGAATTTATTTCCTTACAGATGAACAACTGAGGTTGAAAAAGAAACATAAACAAATAAATAAAAATAGAAAGCAAAACAGGTCCCTCATCGGAATGAGTCTGAGAATGAATCACTTGAAGTTCTCTATGATTTCTCCCTTTTCTCAAATTGTATGAATCTAAGATTCTTTTTATTCATCAGATAATTCATATTTTTATATTTCTCTCTGACTCCCCTTCCTCCCACACCCAAAGAAGGGCTCTGGAAGTGGTCCACTGTACATCTTTTTACTCGTCCCATCCGTGGATGGACTTTGGTTTACATCCTCAGAGTCTGGAACCCTGGCATCTCTTGTACTTGGGGACTCAGAAATTTGTGAATTTGTACAACCTAAAAATGCCAGACTTCAGAGGAAAAGACTTACGTCCAAATGAGATACTTGAAGTTCAATGTAAAGTTGATTACAATCAATTTACTGGAAAAAAAAATCTAAGGGTACACTTCATTTGACAAAAAAAAAATAATAATTTGATGCTTCAGAACTTACTAGTCTGCATAAATGCCCCAGCAGGAAAAAGATGCATTGATGGAGCGCACGTTTGGGATTGATTTCTCCGAAAGGCATTTGTACCTCTTAAGAGATTTTCACAACCGAGCCATATGCTGTTCTTTGAAACAGGTAATTGGTCATTAGCTGATGATCACACTTGTAGTTACTTCCTGGACAATGAAGGTCTTTAACATCGTAGAAGGTCAAATTGTCAAGCAGGTCCTATAAGAAGCTGGCTTGGGTCTAGCACAGATACCCAACTGGAACAGTTCTCTACACTATCTGAGTTTTTTTTTCTTTCTTTCTTTTTTTAATCAATTTATTATTTTTTTTAAATTGAAGCACAGTCAGTTTACAATGTGTCAATTTCTGGTGCACAGCGTCATGACTCAGTCACACGTGTACATACATATATTTCTTTTCATAGTCTTTTTCATTGTAGATTATTACAAGATATTGACTCTAGTTCCCTGTGCTACACAGTATAAACTTGTTTATTTATTTTATATATAGTAGTATTTGCAAAGCTTGAACTCCCAATTCATCCCTTCCCACCTCCTACCCCTCCCATAACCATGAGTTTCTTGTCTATGTCTGTAAGTCTGTTTTTCTTTTGTAAATAAGCTCGTTTGTCTTTTTTTTTAAATTCCACATATGAGTGATCTCATATGGTATTTTTCTTTCTCTTTCTTGGAATGACATTCTCCAGGTCCATCCATGTTGCTGCAAATGGCGTTACTTTATTATTTTTTATGACTGAGTAGTATTCCATTGTGTAAATATACCACATCTTCTTTATCCAGTCAACTATTGATGGGCATTTAGGTTGTTTCCATGTCTTGGCTATTGTAAACAGTGCTACTGTGAACATTGGGGTGCAGGTGTCTTTTCAAATTAAAGTTTCCTCTGGATATATGCCCGGGAGTGGGATTGCTGGATCATAGGGTAAGCCTATTTTTAAAAACTGTCACCTAAAACTTGGACTCCTTTAGCTGCCTGTATGCCTTGTGTAGTTTTATTGATGTGGCCATAAGCCTGATAGCCGCAACACTGCCTGGGGGGAAAATCGGGTCATTCAAAGGCTAAACTAAACCTTAATGTAACTATGAAATGGGCACAGTGCTGTACATTTATTTTCAGAGTCTCTCTAAAATTAGGATAGTCATGTGCACATTTCCGTGTTACCTAACCCAGCTCTCTGGCAGGTGAAAAACCAGGGAAAAAAAAAAAAAAGAAGCCATTCCATACACATACCTATAAACATCGTTAGCAAACAGGGAAATAGCGAATTACCTTCATATTTGTTCACTTCTTTGAAATTCCGTTTAAATATTTAATCCCACATTGTTATGATATTTTCCCCATTCTTATGGAGATTAAAAAAAAAAAAACAACAGTACAGGAAGTTGAAAGAACAGGACAAAGCAGAGTGGAAGCTGCCTATGAGTTGATGTCAGCCAGCCCTTAACTGGGGACTGTAGGAGGGCGGGGGGAATGGGGACATGGTTAAGGATGCAACTGATCAGAATGTTGAGGGAGCCTTAGAAAAAGTAGCTAGTTATGGTTATAGGAAAGCAAAAAAGAGACAAATCCATCTCTTGTATTTCCCCCTATTTTTTTTTTACTAATTCATGCCAGAGGGGGAGGAGAGTCCAGGAGGAATGTGGGACCTGCATCAAGTCACCCCTCCCCACTTAGCAGGTTCCCTGTCTTAAGGAAACAGAACCTTGCAGCCAGGAGACATCCATGGATGCCATTCTGTCCAGGGGTAAGTAAATGTACCATCTGGGCTCATGTTGGCTTGGGGGTTAACTCCTCTTGGTTACGACTGACTTTCTTGAGTTCCTGTTGGCTTATAAGTTACCAATGGAGTGAAATCCTACAGGGGCTGGAGATGGTACAACTGATCGTCAGTGAGCAAATGTGGGGCAAGAGAAATCTCTTTTAAAAATAACCCATCTTCCAAACAAAACAGAAACAAAGTGGACCAACGTACAAGTTACGATCTGGCTTTGGGCTGGTCAACAGCTTCTAATTCTGATTATTAACTAGACTGAGTGTCAAAGAGCAGATATTAAAATACACGTCCAAGTGGGCGAGTCAGCTACTTCTCTGTGTTTGAAAAGCAACTCAGACAAGCCCCAAGAGCCTAGGAATAATTGAGAGATTAATTCAGCTCATCAACAGCCACGAGAAACATGGCCCTTTCTTTTCTAACAATTCAAAGGACTTTGGCACGTCAGGGGGTGTTAATTGGCCTGAATGGGCCCAGTGCGTCTGGCTGTCCAGACACCATCAAGCTGCCCTTCAGATGGATCTGTTTTAGCACGTGGACCACGCGTAAGCTCTGCTCTGGGGGCTGGGGAATCTGTGTTCCTGAAACGATACAGATCCAGTTTTTTTTTTTTTTGTCAAAATACCAACACATCCAGCTGTCTTGGGAACTCCAAAGCTGAGTGCCCGCTTTCAAAAGAAGAACAATCCGAGAAGGGAAAGAAAGGAAACACAAAAATTAAAAAAGATCTTTAGACCACTGACATGCCACATGATTGGAAGGGAAGATGCCTGATTTAAGCTGAAATCGAGAGGTTAAAATTGCAACACGTGTGTTTTACAAAACCAAATGCTCTGTCGGCACACACACAATGGGATGAATGCAAAAATGGTCCCCTTATGGCCTTAAATGTGATGCGCTGTTGTTAACAACAGCAAAAGAGATGGAAAGAGACAAAGACTGAGTGAGAACGGGAGAGGGGGACCCATGTGCCTGACACGTGTGTGCCCAGGGGATTTCTGGGATGGGACGTTTGTCACTGCACCGATGTATTCAGGTCAAGCCGTGTGGGTCCAAGGAAGCCCACCTGGGCACTGCATGGGAGGTGAGCCCTGTCCACCCCAGGGGCCGCTGGAAAGATGAGACGCATGGGGAGGGCAGGAGGGTCCTACTCCGGATGCAGGCGGAGAAGCAACCAAGAAAAAAGCCTGGGGAGGCTGACATGCAGCACCAAGGTCATGCTGTGGCCGATGGGAACCTCATGCTGGGAAAAACTAGACAGGCCAGACAACAAAGTGGATGGAGGAGAACTGGGGGAGCTGGCGGTGTGAAGAAGCAAGAGGGAGTCATTTGGAATTAAAATACACACTAGCCAGGCTTGAGGTGGACCCTGGGCAGCGATGAAGAGCTCAGACCTCATTGGTCACAAAAGGTCCTGTCTTGGGGTCAGTCCTGGCTTGAATGGATCAAGAGCTTGAGTGCTGTGATCAAAGCAGAAGAACCATCTCTTGGAGCTGCAAGGGCTCCCAGTCACCCTGAAGATGAGATAGGATGAGGTGGCATAGAGCAACAGAGGTCACTTAATGTGTCTCCAAGACAAAGGGTTGGGCTCAGGTGTGATGGCTCTGGGGCCTCAGGGACAAAATTTACAATTGCTCCACGCCAATCTGCTTAGCCCGCCTTAACTGGGCTGATGCAACGGGATATGATTCAAGACTTGAAAGGCAAGACAGTCCCGCCATATGCAATATGATAGATGGACTTTGAAGACATGATGCCAATAACATGGTGAAATAAGCCAGTCACAGAACAACGAAGACTGAATGGTTCACCTTCTGTGAAGGACCCATAATGGTCAACCACACTGAGGGAGGGAGCAGAATGGTGGTTGTCAGGGAAATGGGGAGGTGAACATTTGTTCTTCGATGGTTGCAAAGCTCAGTCGGGCAAGATATTCAGGGTCTACCACACAACGTGGTGCCCATAGTTAACAATACCACGTTGCACACCTAAACATTTGGTAAAGGGTAGATCCCGTGTGAGGTGATCTTAATACACACCCGCATGCATAGAACTGGACAGTTTAATAAGCCATATTGTGCAAAACCCAAAATCAAGGGAGGAAGAATACTAACAATTTATACCCTGGAAAGAGAGGACCAGCTCAGTTCCCAGCATCTCTTGGCCACCTGCACGCGACAATACTCCTGAGAGGCAATGCCACCCTTTGCTTCCCTGACTCAGTTTTCTCCTCTGCAGGGAAGAGATCATAGTGGCACATGTTATAATATCGTAGGGTTAAATGCAGAAGTTGGGGAAGATCTGAGTGCACTGTCTCCAGCAGATAATAAATGTTAACTCTGGGTAATGTCCTCATCATCCCAGCTTTTAAACCTCACAAGATTCCCATCAGAACTGCATTCTTCCCTATTCTGGAGAACATAAGCTCACACATCTAGAAAATATGGGAAGTTAAGACTCTAGATACAAGCTCCTTCCCATGAGATAAGCCTGCCTCAAACTCTGTAATAATCAAGTTTAGAAAATATAAATAATATCAATGATTTTTATATCCAGATCTCTTTCGTTGTCTGTCTCCTACCAACCAGGATGTCCCCAGGCTGTGTCAGTGTCTGGATATAAAGGAGGTTTTTAACCCCAAGTCTCCTGGCTTATTTGCATCTGCGACCTTCACAGCAGGACCCTGGACCTCAAAACAGAGTTTCCGCCAGACTTCTCCTCTCTTGGAACTTGTCTGTCCCCCTTTGCACTCACTCTTCCCAGTCTACTGCTGAGGACCATGCCCAGGTTCCCATCCACGGGGTCCTCCAGAGATACTTCTTTGGCTTGGAACAGAGCTGTCCACCTCCCATCCTGTACGTAGACACCCTATCTCTTGTAGGAAGTCTCTAAAGCATTTTAATAGATCTCAGAGTCTGGAGCTCAGGAAAGTCACAGAGAGAGGACAGGAGGCCACTTCTCACCTCTGGTTGATGGCCCGCCTTCCTATTCTGCATTTCCTTCTGCAAGAACTAAGTCTTCCCAGCAAGGCTTGTAGAGTGAATGCCTGTATTTTCAGAAGAGAGTACCAGTCAGAATGGCCATCATTCAAAAGTTCACAAATGGCAAATGCTGGAGAGGGTGTGGAGAAAAGGGAGTCCTCCTCCACTGCAGGTGGGGATGCAGTTTGGTGCAGCCACTTTGGAAACCAGTATGGAGATTCCTCAAAAGACTGAAAATAGACTTACCATGTGATCCAGCAATACCACTCCTGGGCATATATCCAGAGGGAATTCTAATTTGAAAAGACACATGCACCCCAATGTTCACAGCAGCACTATTTACAACAGCCAAGACATGGAAGCAACCTAAATGTCCATGGACGGATGACTGGATAAAGAAGCTGTGGTGTATTTATACAATGGAATACTACTCAGCCATAAAAAAGGATAAAGCAATGCCATTTGCAGCAACATGGATGGACGTGGAGATTGTTATTCTAAGCTAAGTAAGCCAGAAAGAGAAAGATAAATACCACATGACATCACTTGTTGCAGAATCTTTAAAAATGACACAAATGAACTTACTTACAAAACTGAAACAAACTTATGGTTACCGGGGTGGGGAAAGGAAGGGTGAAGGGAGAAGTTGGGAGTTTGGAATTTGCAGATACTAACTACAATGCATAAAATAGATAAACAACAAGGTCCTACTGTACAGCACAGGGAACTATATTCAATGTCTTGTAATAGCTTACATTGAAAAAGAATGTGAAAAGAAATATATATATATATATGTATATGTGTAACTGAAGCATTGTGCTGTACACCAGAAGTTAACACAACATTGCTAGCTGACTGTACTTCAATTAAAAAAAAGTCACCTTCTAGAAACTCAGTCTCAAGGCAATCTGTTTCTTCTTCTCAGAGCTGTCCTTCCATGGACAAAGTTTCGAAGCAGACTCTAGGAGTGGGAGCCAAGATCTGAGGGTGTCTCTCCTCTTTCCACCTGCGAGGCTGGGAAGGGAGCTGATGGAGAAACCCACTCCCCAGGGCCAGGTGGGTGCAGGTGGGGAGCAGGCATGAATGAAATGTGTGGCCACATTTCCTGCAAATTCTACAGTGAGAAAAAAAATGTCTATACCATTATGAGAAGCTGCGGGAAAAGGTGTACATGGATGCATTTATAATATAAAACATAACAAGAACCGAATCAATTTGGATCCTAAAATTGTTTTCCTTGGAGAATTTACCCAAAGGATAGCATTCAAAATTGGAAAATATATAGCAAGCTTATATATTTTACCACATTGTTTCTGTAATGGAAACAAAGAAATAAAACGTATGCAGAAAGATAGACAATTAGGCGAGTGAATTGTGGTACAGAAATATGATAAAATATTATGGACTACTTAAAATAGTGTGAAAATGTAGACACTATAATGACCACACATTAATATGAAGATGTTTCTGATATAATACCAAACGAAAAATATAATAAAACCTTCTGTCATAACTTTTATTATGTTCAAGTACCCTTGGACGAAAAATGCAAGAGCTGATATATTTGGTGGCTGTATTTCTTTCACACTGTTTCCTTTATTACTGTTGGAATATATTCCTACAACTAATAAAAGTCAGAGGAGACTTTTTGGTTAAGGATGGCGGAATATTTGCTTTCTTAAAATAATATACACAAACTTAGAAAGTGCAGGATTATATGTATGTATCCCTATATATATATATATATATATATATATATATATAGTTACATTATTCTAATATCCACAAACGTATTACATATAGAGGCTGCCTAGAAATAAAAATGTGCAATGCATTTCTTAATTCATAATAGATATTTTGTCATCATTTATTTTCTTGATAAATAGATGAAAAGCACCATTTACTGTCACCCTGGTATGCTCAGTACACGCTGTCATTGAAATGAGTCAACCTGCATAAGTTAGTTCTATGACGATGAGGACTATAATTTTGGGATATACAAGGGGGGATAAACAGATGTCTATACCCCTGCTCTTTCTTTTTTCTTTTTTTTTCTTTTTTAAATTGCAGTACAGTCAGTTACAATGTGTCAGTTCCCGGTGCACAGCACAATGTCCCAGTCATGCAGATACATACATACATTCATTTTCATATTCTTTTTCATTAAAGGTTATTACAACAACATTGTAAAATGATTATAAATCAATAAAAAGGTTAAAAAAGGTTATTATGAGATATTGAATATAGTTCCCTGTGCTAGACAGAAAAATTTTGTTTTCTGAATCTATTTTTATATATAGTGCTTAACATTTGCAAATGTCAAATTCCCAAATTTATCCCCTCCCACCCCCTTTCCCCCGGTAACCATAAGATTCCTCTGCTCTTTCTTGAATATTTGCTGGTTTTCTATTTCTTTTACTCTCACTAAATGCACTATTTTAAATCTCATTCTCACTCTCACTTTCTCATTTTTTGTGGGTATATGTATCAGTCAGGACAGCTTAGGTTATGCTGTGGTAACAAACAGCCTCAAAATGTCAGTGACTCAAAATGACAGGAGTTTTATTTACCCTTCTTACTTCTTGTCATTCTCTTGTCAACCAAAGTGATTCTGTTCGTTGGGTCTCTCAGATACGCTGGCTGATGGAATCTGGCACCATCTTGGACGTGGCCAGTCATCATATTCATGGGAAGGAGTCCCCAAGCCAGAAAAAGTTCTCAGACTTATTAGCTTGCACGTGAGGCATGGACCTGCAGGACCACCAAGAGTTTCTGAAGTGCCCAGAAGGTAGAGATCCAGGAAGGAACTCTTGCATGGCCCAGTACATTATGATGAACTCAGTATTTTGAACCATTGCTTTCATCCAAGTAAAATCCTAGAAAAAAAATGTGAACAACAGAGATCATTACAGTAAAGTTGTCCTTACCTTTGGGACGAGGAACCATATCAATGGATGTGAGTGATCTCATGACACATGGTGAGATGGCCCAGATCAGGAACTCGTGGTAAGAAGGTCCCTTTTACAGTCAAGATTGCGATGTAGTTAGAGCTTGAGCAGGTGTTGGTGGTGTCCACTCAATTTCTCCAGGATGTGGAAGAGTAGCCATGGGTTTTAAGAGGAAAAGTCATCACTGAATTGAAAGGTGAATTCTTATCTGCCTTTGACGGGTCTCTGACTGAGCAAGTGTCAATCAGAAGCAATTTCAAGATTTCAACTTTCTGCAGCATGAGGTTGGTTAATGCAGACCATGGAAGAAAGGCAACGAGACCCGAGGTGAGGGCGACTCCGGCCGTGTGGCTGAAGAAATGTGCCCAAAGTGGCACATTTGTTATTTGTTGATTTGTTATAATCAAGGTTCCCAGATTCTCAGTTTCTCCAGTTTCAAATAGACTGCACACCTATTAAAAAAAAATCAAAACATTTCCCAAACTGAAGTCACTGTATGTCAACATGGGTCTGACTTGGCAGAAGAAGATAGACCTAAACTCCTTTGTCAGATCATCTGATTTTCTAGTTTTTTGCACATATGTAAGCAGACTTTTGCCCTTTTTCTGTTTGTTCATCTGGGTTCCCCTCAGACCTTAATTATACACATGAGATCACTAGGTTACGTGTAACATAACACCTGACACCTCCTCTACCAAATGCACACAATGCTTTGACTAACCTGTTGATTCCTTTCCTGGATTAAAAGGAGTAGAAAGGAAGAATGAAGTAGTTAAACAATGATGGACGCTCTACCCACAGCTTCCCACTTAGCACATTTGCAGACGGACCACAGGGTCAAGAGACCATCCCAAGAAAGATGAGGAGGAATCAGCAAGTCTGCACACCGTGCAAAAATGACAGAGAATCCGGCCTCCTACCTTAATGACTAACGAGATACTTTCCGGTTTTCTTCAAAAAAAAAACTTTCATGGCCCAGCAGAATCTTCAAAACTGGCTCTGGGACACGAGTCTGCCACCTCCCAGGATTGCCGGCTTTTTGATTAAATCAACTTTCCTTTCCACCAACACTTGCATCTTGATTACTGGCTTTTGAGCAGTGGGTACTGTAACTTGAGTTTGGTCACATTTATAACCGGCGGTGAGTGGTCCAGGAGACTGCAGATTTGGGGAGTCGTGAATACCAAGTGGAGGCATTTATTCCTCATTTTGTCAGAAAGTTTTTTTTTTTTTTTGTAGTGTCCGGTAAAATTTAAGAAAGGGGATTATTTACTGCAATAATCAGTGACAACAAAGCTATTGGTGACTTCCCCAGCAAGAAGGGGTCTCTCCTTTCTCCTAAAACCCATAAGCTTCTTGAAAACAACAGAATTTCCAGCACCTTGAGTTGCTCACCAATGTCCGTTTAAGGAAGATAATTGAGGAATATCGTGGTGAGGTTCTAACAAAAAGTGGATTTTGAGATGCAAATGGGAGACATCCAGATCAATAACATACAGGAATTGAAGGCAGATATAACCTGGGTGTTACTATAAATTTTCTGTGGGCTGCCATAACACATTGCCATATACTTAGGCGGCTTAAAACCACACACATTTATTATCTCACGGTTTGGAGGTCAGAGGTTGCAAACGGTTCTCACTGGGCTAAACTCAAGGTGTCTACAGGGCTGCGTTCCTCTCCATGTGAGAATCTCTTTTCTTGCCTTTTCCAGTTTTCTAGAGAGTCTTGCATTCACCGTTTCCACACTGAGAGCCAGCAGACTAACACCATCAAATCTCTTTCACTCTGACTCCTATATCCATCTCTTTAACAAGAATTCTTTTTTTTATTATTATTTTTAATTGTTTTGGCCCACCTGGATCATCCAGGTTCATTTCTCCATCTCGAGATCCTTAATTTAATCACACAAGCAAAGTCCCTCTTGTCATGAAAGGTAGCCTATTCACAGGTGTCCATTTGTATTGTGTTTACTGGAGTGAGTGAATAATGGTTAGGCAAGTGCTTGGATGCAATCACTCCTCACCCCTCATTTTCCCTTATTCTCCTGCCATTTTCGCCCAAGCTGACTTCGTTTACCTGGAACTTTGTCATTTCTGATTGTTCCACACTAAACGCAGGCAAGCAACACAGAATGGACTCAGCCTCCTTCAGTGGCTCGATAAAAACATTATGCTAATCCGAGATGAAGCTTGACAAATGGGGCATTATGCAAAAAACACCTCTGGGCACTGTGATGGCATATTATGCAAATATATTCTATTCCTGACCATTGTTGAAGACGTTGTTCTGTAGGTGATCACGGACAGCTACCTCACTGATTTTTCCTACTAGGGTTCAATGTTTTCAGTGCATGATCTTCAAGAGTGATAGTTTATCTGAGAATAAAATCCCTCACTTCCACTTGAAGCCCTAATTAGCAGACTTTTTCAGTGGTTGCGTTGTCTGCAGCCTGATTACTCCAGCTGAACTTTGATTAATGTTGCTCATTACTTAGATGAAGCTTCAGCTTGGTGAGGATGACCCCACTAATAATGGGGAATATTTTATATTTGTGAATGAAAAATACTGCAAACAAGATCAGTAAACAAAGAAGGCTGAAGCCATCAAGCCATCAGCGGCTGCCCCACCCCCCAGTGAGGACCAGCCTGCAGCCACTCACAAGGATGCACCCTGAGGGGACTCAGAATAAGAAAGGGCAGGGCACTGGCCCTGGGTAGCCAGGTGCTTGTCAAAGGAATGAATTCAATGAGCCCAAATGTTTGCTCCCTCCCATACATGGAAAAACACTGAATTCTTTAACTTGAGATGCCTGGTTATCTTTGGTTAACAAGTAATCTTTTATTGTTCCAAGTACCTGGTCTTTGTTGTAAAGCTCCTGTACATCCTGGCTCCCCAACTACCTCTTGGGAGCAGCCCCTCAGAGCATCTGAGAGGCTGTCATCCTGGCTCGAGTCCTCCTGCCAAATAAAAGATAACTCTTAACTTTTCGGCTGTGCGTTTATTTCAGTCGATACATTGAAAGAGACCCGTGTAGACAACTGATAGCATTTTCATCCATTGATTAGCGGTGCCATCAAAACCCTCACGAGAGGTCCAGGCACCCTGGAAAATGGCACACTTTTAATAGTTTATCATTAGCACTGGGCGGAGAATGGGGTTCACATCGGCTGAGAAGACCTCGCTTTGGGGTTCCTTCCTTTATGCTTCTGATGAGAACTACACTCTGAATATTTTGCTGCCTAAAAACACTATATTTGGCATTACTAGCAGTGGACTCACAGGTTTAAATCTAGTCTCCCCAGTGACCTCAATGCCATGAGTCACACTAGAAACAGCATCGGATTATTGGCCGGGGGCGGGGGGGTAAATCAGACAGATCCACCGCCCGCTGTGCTCTCTTAATTGAGCTATTAATATGATGGATGAAGACTATCATTTAAAATTTTATGGGCTAAAACAACATGGCGTACGAGGTCTCCTCTGTGTTGTGTAAACAAATGAATGAAGACAACTAAACCCGGTAAAGTTTCAGACCCAAGACTGTAATTGATGGGAAATCTAATTACGTCTTTTTGAGGGGAGGGGGGCAAAACTATATAAATGATGTACTTAATCTTCATGAAAATAATATAGACTCTGATTAGCAACCCAGGGAAGAGAAATAAGAAGACATACACCTTTAAAAGGCAGAAAACCGTAAGAAATAATCAAAATGTAAAATTTCTAAGTTTCTCTCGATTTCTCCGTATATTTGATTTAAACATAAATCATAGAAACCGTTTTGATCTAAAAATAAAATCTGTAGGTGACAAGATTCCAGACCAATGTGTCATCCTCTGCTAGCTGGGGTAATTTTCAACATTGGAGTACAATATTTATAAAATTTCAAATTTCAGATTGTGCCCAGTCCTTAAACAAGTAAAAAAGTCTTCAGTTTGGAGGTTAAAAAAAAAAAAAAAGAAAAGAAATCACTGATTTCTTTTCCTCTTTTGCCTGAAAATATTAATCACACTGTAACCTCCAAAGTAGTCAGAGACTGATACGTAATGTTTTTGGGAAAAATGAAATTTCCTGCTTTGTGAAGCAGATAGTAAACAGTTGGTTGCATCATTGTCATTAAACAAGCATTAGTCCCCAGCTCATTCCTAAGACTCCTGGGAAATTGTAAGAGTATTATTAAAACAAACAAACAAAGAACAAATCAGTACAAAAGACATTATTCAGTCATAACATTTTGGCAATGAGGAAAACAGAGTTGTATACACTTGCTAGAAAATCACCATAAACCACAGAGTTATTAATATGGTTGTCTGAGAACATGTAGACATTCAAACCACCTTAAAAATTTTAGAATTGTGTCGAGAGGAATGTTTTCCATGATTTGACTGCATAATTGCAGAGACAGGGAGAATAGTAAGGTGACATGAGCTGGCTGGATGTGGGCTGGGTCTGGAAGCGGGACAGGGGTGACAGGACACACGTTGGACCAGGAGGGGCAGCATGTGGGGGTGGGGGGCTGATGGCTCTGATGCTGACAGGACCCCCAGGACCCTGCTCTGTCTGGTCCTCCTGGAGCCAAGCTCTGTGGAGGGAAGAGGGTGGGGAGGAGCCCTGGGAATCATTGCATTTAGACCCGAGATTTCCCTAACCTGAAAGGGGTGAATCTGAGTGGATGCCTCTGGGTTGCTCCATTTTGGGCAGAAGGCAAGTTATTGGAAAACGTCTGGCAATAACCTGATTATGACAGATGTCAAGTATTGGGAATGAAAAACTCTAGAATCTTGGAGAACAGATTGCCCAAAGTGGACAAGGTGTTTGCCTTTGTGGAACTTACAAACTAAGAATGTGCAAAAATTAAAAATATGATTATAGATTTTAAGTGCAAGAAATTAACCAAACAGCATACTATCATAGGTAATAAAAAGGGGTTCCCATGGATTTCGAGTGGTCCAAACCTGACATTTCACCTGAGCTGAAGGTTGGTGAAGGCAGCTAAGCACAAGGTGGTGGGATGTGGGAACATGAGAACACGTAGACTAATTGAAGATATACCTGAAACGTGTCAGTCAAATTGGTAATGAATTTATAGACATAAGGAGGAGGAAGTTGCCAAGAATAAGTCTTTGATTTCGTTGTCTGCAAGTAACAGGGTTAATAGTGTGACAATTACTGATAGATGGAAAACCACAGGAAGTGATGGCTGGAATGGCAAAATCGGGAGTTCGGCTTTGCACATTTAGTTGGAGAAATTATATGTACAGTATCATTTAGGTCCTTGGATTCATGGGTCTGGAGAATGGAAGCCATGTCTGGATGAAAACGTAATGTGGAGGTCATTAGCACTGGACGACTTGGGCCCCCAGAGAAGATGTGGCTTGAGGGGACCCATGGACCTTTTCTTTCATTCATCACTTTCCTGCCAAGCACTGATTGTTTAATCGGAGATCTATGCACCTTTAGCTGATTTCCCCTAAATCCAATCCACCCAACGATCAGCAGGCATTTTCAGAGTATCCGCTGTGTGGAGGGCATATTTGGAGGGCATTTTGGTTTTCAAAGCAAAGGGTGAACGCTGGGAACATGAAGGCAATTTCAGATTTATAGAAAATGGGGAAACTTTCGCTACCAGAATTAGCAAGTAACATTCTCAAGGAAATCTTTTTGATGTCTTGTATTAATGGCCTTTAGCAAAATTTCTTTTTAGCTTATTTAGAATTCTCCATCTGCGTTTCCAAGCTTCTGGTTTTGACCAGGAGGACAGCTTCCTGGTAAGCTTTCCTTTTCTGGTTTTTGTTTGTTTGTTTTGGGGGTTGGTATTATTTATTTACTTTTAATGGAGGCACTGGAGATTGAACCCAGGACCTCATGCATGCTAAGCATGTGCTCCACCCCTGAGCTACACCCTCCCCCTCAAACTTCCCCTTTCATTTGTTTGCTGGTTTATTTTGCTGTCCTGTAATGTGTATGGCATAACTGCATGTTTTTACAGTCTTAAAAGACGTAAAGAGAGTGATTTTGAATGCCGTTGCAATAAACAAATAAACAGAGTTTTCTGGAAAAAAAAGAAAATTTAGCGGAAAGTAGGGTTCATTACTCCTTCTCTATACCAACATATATTTTGGCCAGATCACATCCCCAGGATGAGCACTGGGGCAGAAAATGCTAGAAGACTAGATTCCTTTCTATTTACGCGTGCACTCCTTCTGGAAGGGAGAATTTGGACTCGGTTTGCTCTGAGATTTGTAAACCTATGTTCTGAAATATTAAGAAGCCATAAAGAAAACCATGCTCATGTTCGCCATGGAAACTTTCTGAAGAATGTTTGGAGGACGGAATGGAATTTCAAGTCTGGTTTTCAGTGTATCATCGACGAGTCTCTCAACTTACTTTTTCAGGTTTGCTGAAAAGTAAAAGTGCAACTAAAAATTTATTGCTTTGTCTGTTTAATGAGGCAATCTGAATAATACCAGAATACAATGGAAGCACAATTATATGCTTTTTTTCCTAAATGCAGAACTCGTCCAGTGGGCTATTTTTATCTGTATTGTTAGCTCTGAGCGCAGATAAAATTTAGCATTCAGCTGTAATCTCCTAAACACAAAGAAACCAGCCATCTGAACGTGTGAATTCTATATCTAAGGCTGGCAAAAAGGATTTGGGTGAGAATAACAAAAAAAGGTGCAGAGTGGAAATTATTTTTTAACGCAACTTCCATTAAGTTTTATCCTAGAAATACAAGTTCAATATGTGAACAGTAATAAGAGTTATGAACAAATACTTAACAGGCAGGTAATTCTTCAATCAGCCTTAAAATAAATAAGCACTTCCTTTTTTTTTTTGATTCTTTTATTCTCTTAATTCTCATTGTTCAGAAACACTTTCTTGTCATAATCACCTCTTACAATTCAGAAAATGAAAAGCAACCACCATTTCTTCTTATTTAAAAAATACCGTATCATGGTTGAGTATTTTTTTTTCATCAATTACCTATAAAAAAAAAATGAAGGTAGAATTTGTAAACTGTAAATACCAACAAACTCGAGAGACAAGAACATACTCTTGAAATATGAACACATCCATTAAAGTTCATTACCCTTAATGCCAAGTTAAATTATCAAACTGAACCAACCAAAACTGTGTCCTCTGAAAATAAAACCTGCAATTTCAATTTGGATGTCAAGTGAGATTAAAAAGAATCTGCTTATAACCCTCCATATAAGACATTTTTAAATAACGTCTCATGTGGTACTGGAAAATATGATAGAATTGCTCAGTGATAAATTGGAAATATACATATTTTATAATAATTTGTAATTGACAATGCACTTAGATTAGAAATGTTTTTTCTTTAAATATTAACTCTTCCACTTGAATATTAATTTGAAATCTGAGCATATGATATTCTTAAATATCCATGGGTTTTGGTAAACGGTAAGGAATGTTCCATTTTATATCCATTTAAATGGAAAAATCTCGCCTTGACTATTTCTCCATCGACATCCACAAGGTTGCTAATGTCCACTTAAAAACTGTTGATGAAAAAGAACTCTTTGAACAGGAAGAAATGCCTCTTTCTGGCTTATTTCATTTAGGAGAACAACCTCCAGGTCCATGCATGTTGCTGCAAATGGCATTATTTCATTCTTGTACACAAGGATAGGGTTATGTACAGTCATTGTCTGTTGAAAAATCATTAACACATAAGAATAATAAACATGCAAAAGGAATAGAGTAACACTTAGAGATGATCGAGGACACTTTGTATTCATTTTAAGCTGATGTAGTTGAGATAATGAGTCAAGACAGTAACATTCCTGGAGTGTCACCAAATGATGGACTTTAAAAACACTGCCCATTCTGTTAATTACATTTAAAAACAGCCCAATTCTGCTTCTACTTTCCTGTGCACGGTGTAAATTATTTTGTGAAAAAGGAACAGGAAATGTGATTTTTTGGGTCCTAACAGCAAACTTTTCAAATAAGTATCAATATTATCCTGTTATACAGATGAGGAAACTGAGATTTAAGAATTCCAAGACATTTGCCCCAAATCACTGGACTAGAGATAGTGGAGCTACAAGTCACATTCAGGGTTTGCTCAGCCCATAAATTATGGATTTTCTATTATGTTAACAGATCAATTAGTCAAATGAGTCAAATATAAGCAGTTTCACATGGTCCAACTTGACATGTGGATCATGGATGGTTTTTAATACTGGCATTTAAAAAAAATAAAAATAAAAACTACAGGGAGGTATCACCTCACACCAGTCAGAATGGCCATCATTCAAAAGTCCACAAATGACAAATGCGAGAGAGGCTGTGGAGAAAAGGGAGCCCTCCTGCACTGCTGGTGGGGATGCAGTTTGGTGCAGCCACCTTAGAAAACAGTGTGGAGATTCCTCAAAAGACTAGGAATAGACTTACCATATGACCCAGGAATCCCACTCCTGGGCATATATCCAGAAGGGACCCTACTTCAGGATGACACCTGCACCCCAATGTTCATAGCAGCACTATTTACAATAGCCAAGACATGGAAACAGCCTAAATGTCCATCCACAGATGACTGGATAAAGAAGATGTGGTATATTTATACAATGGAATACTACTCAGCCATAAAAAAGAATTAAATTATGCCATTTGCAGCAACATGGATGTCCCTGGAGAATGTCATTCTAAGGGAAGTCACCCAGAAAGAGAAAGAAAAATACCATATGAGATAGTTCATATGTGGAATCTAAAAAAAAAAAAAGAAAAAAAATAGGACACTAATGAACTCATCTACAAAACAGAAACAGACTTGCGAACATCGTAAACAATCTTATGGTTACCGGGGGAAAGAGGCTGGGAAGGGATAAATTCGGGAATTTGAGATTTGCAAATGGTAACCATTCTATGTAAAAATAGATAAACAGATTTCTTCTGTATAGCACAGAGAACTGTATTGAATATCTTATAATAACCTTTAATAAAAAGAATATGAAAATGAATATATATATATATTATATATCTATATATCTATGCATGACTGGGACATTGTGCTGCACACCAGATACTGACACATTGTAACTGACTGTACTTCAATTAAAAAATAATAATAAATAAATAAGATTTATTTCTTCCATATTTCTATCCATAATTATATTCTCATGATCATGTATTGTTTTAGATATCCAGTTATATATTTTTTCCTATATTAGTCTTTGAGAACAGAGTTCAGGGGCCACCCAAATTGTCTGAAGTGAAGAGAGTCAACCTGTCAGGTTACATTCCTGGAGAAAATGCACTGTGACCAGAGGAAATTCCGTATTCTTTGCACGATGTGAGTCTAAGAGTTTCAGTCAAAGCAGTGAGATTAGTGAATCCATATGAGAAAATATCTTTCTATTGCCATAAATGTGTGTGTGTGTGTTTATTTCTTCTTTTTCGGGAGTCACACAAGATAATTTCCAGATGCAGGCTGTTCTGGTTTTAAAGCTGAGAATAAGGTTGAATCATTGCTTCAAGGATTCCCCCTCTTGGCTAAGATTGCAGATCTGATCATTGTCACATAAACAGGAAAACAAATCGATGTCAGGGGGTCTGTGTGTGTGTGTGGGGGGGTCGGTTGTCATACTCTGCAGGGTTTTCTGTCTGCAGAAAGATTTTATCACTGGCGTTATTGAAACCAGTAGAATGAGGTGATTTTCAGATGCAGCAAAAAGAATTGGGAACACAGGAGTTTTTTGTTTGTTTGTTTTGTTTTTTTTTTTTTTTTTAGTGAATGGTGTAACAAAACGAATCCAGCTTTAACAGAAAGCTCAGGTGACTTTAACTTTAAAAGTGTCTTTCAAATCAGAGACTCTTTCCACCGAAATTTATGAAGATGCAACTTTTATTTCCCTGTAACTTTACAACGATTCTCGCCGGCTGGTCACATAATTTTTTTCCCACGTGGATATGGTTGTTAGGAACAGAGATATATGGATCATGGCGCATTTTAAAATCGATATGTTCTCAAGTTCAAATTCTTCACTTACCGATGCGTGCAAGTGTTTTAATACAAAAATAACTCGCGTAGTCTTCTTGTCAGCCTGATTCCAAGTGGCAAACTCAAAACCCATCATTTGAAACCATCTGCAGCCCTGGGGAAAAATCATTTTCACAACACGATTTGCAGCTCTTAAGAGATCCTTTGTGTGGAGCCATTCAGTGGCCTTTTATTGTTTCCATCAGAAAAAAAAATGCAAAAAGTAACAATCTCTCCTCCAATTAAGTCTCCTGGCAAATGCTGGGAATGCTGAAAGATACAAAGAAACGTTTACTGTTAATTGTTTGGGCGTTGTTTCCTCTAGCAGTTGCTAAATAAAGGTTAACAAATTAATGAATCAGGCTGAAGACAAGCAGACCATTCATTTCAGCACTCTTAGAAGTAGCTGTTAGCAGGGAAGAATTTGCATTTGAGGCTTTGTGATGACACTTGCATGCAGATTTTCCCCACTGAGCCAAATTCCACGAAAAGGGTCAATTTTTCAGCTTCCAGACACCCCAACTCCTTTACCCTCTGGAAAACCCAATCAGCTTGATTATAATAGAAACCTTCTTGCTGAGAAGAGTCGAAAGGTTCTGTTTCAGTGGGGTTTTAGTAGTTGCCACATTACTTTTTTTTTTTTTAATTGAAGTATAGACAATTACAATGTGTCAATTCCTGGTGCACAGCACTCTATTGTGTTACCTTTTCCTTGATGTTTCCATTTTTTTTTAACCTTCCACCTTCTTTAGCTTGTATCACATTGTGATCATTTGTGTCATGAATGCCTGTGACAGCCACTGTTTCGTTACATTTCTGAATTCCAACATTTTGATACATGGAAAGAGATACATTATTTAAAGTTTGCTGTGTACACAACACAATTCAATTAGTGTGTGTGTGTGTGTGTGCAGCACATATTGATAAATAGAAATTTCTTTTTTAAAATTTTGATTTATTTACTATTGCAGTATTTAATTATTTTATTGTGGTGTGGAGGAAGGTAATTAGGTTTATTTATTTTTAGTGGAGGGACTGGGGATTGAACCCAGGACCTCGTGCATGCTAAGCACGCACTCTACCACCCTCCCTGCCAAATGCCAATTTCTTGAATGCTCCCATGGATTGTATTTTTTATGTTTCTGACATTCATGTTTAATATTATCTAACTTTTATACCTATTAAATCATTGGAGTTTTACTTGCAGTAAGAAAGTGTTAAATTTTCCTTTCCTAGCAATAGCCTTTAAATCTGCAGGTCCACCCCAAACCATTCCTAAGAAATCTCGTCCAGCCTCAATGCACTGAATTTTCCAGATGTGGGTTTGGGGATTTCTGTGTTGCTGGACCAGGTCAGACACTTGCATTGAAAATTGAATGGCCTCCGCTCACGTTTGTGCAATTCAATTGCATCTTTTCACAAATAAGTAAAACTTGGAGAAAATAAACAAGTGCCCAGAGTGGACCCTTATAGACATCACAGGAGTCAGAGGGCAAAGAATGGGAGTAAAACAATAAATTGGACGATTAGGAAAAACCCAGGGGACCACCAGCCCCAACATCTGGTCATCACAGTGAGGTCCTGGGACCGGCAGTACATAAAGGCTTCATGATGGGAGAGAAGGATGCACATGGAAGGACCCAGCTGGTGACAGTTGGAGCCCAGACTTCACGGCTGCTCCCAGCTAACATTCCATGCCTCCCACAACATTCTCCATAATTTAATGTTTTTCTCAGCATTCTCTGTTTTGACGTTTCAGCTATTTCTTGTGGGGGTGGGGGTGGAATGGAACATGAGCAAGCCAGTCTGCTTCCTCCCTCCCTCCCTCCCATTTCTCTTCTATAGGAATTAGTGTTTTTTTTTTTTAGGGGGTGGGCAATTGGGTTGGTTGGTTTGTTTATTTTAATGAAGGTACCAGAGATGGAACCCAGGACCTCATGCATGCTAAGCACACACTCTACCACTGAGCTACACCCTCCTCCTAGCATTTGGAAACTTTTTTCCCCCAAACTATGGAAAGAGTAACTTGTGTTGACAATAACCCTTCTCGAAGTGAATCAGTTGAAATAAGCCCCATATCTTCATATAAATGTGGGTGGAGGCAGCTTGATTATGACCTGAATGTCTGTTAATGTTATAAAGCTTCCAGCCCAAATACAATAAAGCTTCTGGTAATATAACGCCACTTATTTGAAATTTATTTTTAACAGTAGGTCACGGAAAGGAATCTATTAGTTATGTGTAAATATTTGGAAATACATATTCTGGAATAAAGCTCACTATTTCCAAATGCTCTTTGGAAACTCGGAAAGAACATGCAAAAGTCATGAGTGTCTGAAACAAAGTGGATGCATCTTGCAACGTAACCTAAGATAGACAGAGGCTGAAAATGCAGGAGCCATGGAAATCTCCCTGGCTGAACGATGGAAGAGTTCCTGAAACAATTGATGAGACATGTATTTCGTTTCTTGCTAATAGTCAAAGTAAGAAAGGTCAAAGCTGGCAGAATGATTGATTTTATGCCTCTTTCAAATTAAAGAGGAGGATGTGCAGTTACAGGTATCAACAAAAATGAAAAGGCAGAGATTTTTATCACAAATGTAACAAAGTCAATACGCCTCAGTAAAAAAACCATAAAAACAATAATCCTGTGAACGCATCTGATGTTTTGATTTTTAAGTCAGCTTTCAACAACATTAGAAAGTCCATGAAGACGTTTAGCAATGCACACACCGCACAAGTGAAGAATTCTAAACGTTCTGACTTCATGACAAGAGTGGCATTAACTGGGAGTGAGGAGAGAGGTTGCGAAGAGATGGTACCACTGCTGCCTTTGCTCAGATGGGTTCATTTCTTTCCCCACACCCTATTTTTTTTTGAAATTAGGTTTGTTTATTTATTTCTTTTTAGAGGAGGAACTGGGGATTGAACCCAGGACCTCATGTCTGCTAAGCACACGCTCCAACACTGAGCTACACCCTCCCTCCTCCTCCCATGTTTTGAAGCCGTGGCACCCAGAACAAAACTTGGGAAGTGATGTCTCTACATACACCCTTTTGCTGGTCTATGAATCACTATTAATCAAAAGTATTAATAACAGTTCTGAAGTTGTCAGTCATATTAAGGCAGAGCGAGTCTTTAAAATTTTTTTAAATCGTTTTATTGAGATATAAATTCACATATGCTACAATTTGCTCTTTTTGTTTTTTCTTTTTTCTTTTTGTATATGTATTTTATTGAAGTACAGTCAGTTTCCAATGTTGTGCCAATTTCTGGTGCACAGCACGATGCTTCAGTCATACATGAATATACACATATTCATTTTCATATTCTTTTTCACCTTAAGTTACATAAGATATTGAATATAGATCCCTGTGCTGTACAGTATGAACTTGTTGTTTATCTATTTTATGTGTAGTGGTGTGTATCTGTTAATCCCATACCTCTAATTTGGCCCCTCCCTTCTTCCTACCCCAGCAGTGATCACAAGTTTGTTTTCTATATCTGCAAGTCTGTTTCTGTTTTGCATACATTTATTTGTATTATTTGTTTAGATTTCACATATAAGTGATGTCATACAGTATTTGTCTTTCTCTGTCTGACTTATTTCATTAAGGATAATATTCTCCAGGTCCATCCAGGTTTCTGCAAATGGCATTATTTCAGTCTTTTTTATGGCTGAGTAATTTATCTATCTATCTATCTATCTATCTATCCATCCATCCGCCCCTCCATCCGCCCATCCTTCCATCCATTTATCTATCAGTCGATCTATTGATCTATCGATCTATCTATCTATCTATGTATCTATCCATCCATCCATCCATCCATCCATCCATCCATCCATCCATCCATCCATCCATCCTTCTATCCTACTGGTCTGTCTGTCTATCTATCTATCTATCTATTTATCTATCTATCTATCTATCTACCTACCTATCTATCTATTTATCCATCCATCCATCCGCCCATCCATCCGCCCATCCTTCCATCCATTTATCTATCGATCGATCTATTGATCTATAGATCGATTGATCAATCTATCTATCTATCTATCTATCTATCTATCCATCCATCCATCCTTCCATCCATCCACCCATCCTTCCATCCATTTATCTATCAGTCGATCTATTGATCTATCGATCTATCTATCTATCTATGTATCTATCCATCCATCCATCCATCCATCCATCCATCCATCCATCCTTCTATCCTACTGGTCTGTCTGTCTATCTATCTATCTATCTATTTATCTATCTATCTATCTATCTACCTACCTATCTATCTATTTATCCATCCATCCATCCGCCCATCCATCCGCCCATCCTTCCATCCATTTATCTATCGATCGATCTATTGATCTATAGATCGATTGATCAATCTATCTATCTATCTATCTATCTATCTATCTATCTATCTATCTATCTATCTATCTATCCATCCATCCTTCCATCCATCCACCCATCCTTCCATCCATTTATCTATCAGTCGATCTATTGATCTATCGATCTATCTATCTATCTATGTATCTATCCATCCATCCATCCATCCATCCATCCATCCATCCTTCTATCCTACTGGTCTGTCTGTCTATCTATCTATCTATCTATTTATCTATCTATCTATCTATCTACCTACCTATCTATCTATTTATCAACTATCTACCTACCTATCTATCTATGTATCACATCTTCTTAATCCAATCTTCTGTTGATGGGCACTTGGAGTTACTTCCATGTCTTGGCTATTGTAAGTAGCGCTGCTATGAACATTGGGGTGCAGGTGTCTTTTTGACTTCGAGTTTTTGTCTTCTCTGCACATATAACCAGCAGTGGGATTGCTGGATCATATGGTAAGTCTATTTTTAGTTCTAAAAGGAACCTCCATACTGTTCTCCATGGTGGATGCACCAAATTACATTCCCACCAGCAGTGGAGGAGGGTTCCTTTTTCTCCACACCCTCCCCAGCATTTGTCATTTGTGAACTTTCTGGTGATGGCCCTTCTGACCAGTGTGAGGTGCCATCTCATTGTAGTTTTGACTTGCGTTTCTCTGATAATTAGTGATGTTGAGCATCTTTTGATGAAAAGTTAGCCATGTGTATGTCTTCTTTGGAGAAATGTCTATTCAGGTCTTCTGCTCATTTTTTTTCAGTATTGAGTTGTATGAACTGCTTGTGTAATTTGGATAGTAACCCCTTGTCAATGGCACTGTTTGCAAATATTTTCTCCCCTTCCAAAGCTTGTCTTTGTGTTTTGTTGATGGCATCCTTTGCTGTGCAAAGGTTTTAGGTTCAATTAGGTCCTGCGTGTTTATTTTTGCTTTCAATTCTTTTGCTTGGGGTAACTGATCCAAGAGAATATTGCTGTGATTTTTGTCAAAGAGTGTCCCACCTATGTTCTCCTAGAAGACAGAATATTTCTTGATTGCCGCTCTGGGTCAGCTTTCCAAAAAAGCATATCGTGTCTGCAAACAACTGACTAAGGTTGAAGATTCCTGCTTTCTTCACAGAAATGTTCTCCTGATGTATAATGTTTAAATTGCAGATAAACGTCAAGTCTGCCGTGAGGGTGGCCTTTGCACCCTGGTAGTTCCCGCCATATCTTGCTATAATGTTTGCTTAAATCCACCCTTCTAAGGCAACATTTCATGCAAAAAATAATTCTGGTAGTTGCAAAATTGCAGCTGGGAGGGTAAACAAGTTGATTATGATGAATTTGATTCTCTTTATTGTCGGAGAAAAGTAGTTCATAACTTTCTGAATTAATATATTTTCAATTTTATGAGGCCAGTGACATATTTGATATCAATGTCTTCCATCCAGGACCTCCACCAAAAACAAGTCAACAAACAAACAAATAATGAATAAATAAATACACCTAATTATATCTCCCTCCCCCAAACAAACAAACAAACAAACAAACAAAAAACTCAAGCAAATACACATTAAAAAAAAATACTGGTATGTCCCAATGCTGGGTGGACTAAAGTAAGCCTGCTTCAGACTTTTCTCTTCCACTGGAAGCAACTATAAATTCTGGAAAGAATGCATGAGAAACTGTTTGAAACCTGAAAAGGAGATGCTAATAGGCAGATTGGTTAAAAAAAAAAATCTGACTTTGAAGTCAACCAATTGGCGATGAGTTTGGCACTTCTTTTTCTCTCCTGAACTCAGCACAGCTGGAAACTGAGCAATGGGCTCTGTGGCAGAGAGAGACCGAGCCACATATGGAAGACCCCAGGTCTGTCTCAGGGCTGGGGCAGCGAATGCTTATCACTCAGAGAGGGGACAGAAAATCAATACCATCAAAGCTGGTGCCTGGGGACCATGAGGAACATTGATCTCTGAGCAAGGCAGATATATCCAAATAAAGACAAGACACGAAGGAGAGAGGGGCACATCTCTGTAGACCTAATGGACATTAGCAGTAAACAAAGCACCCCTATAAACAGAAACTTCACAACTTTGATAGAATGAGTCTGCTTCTCCAAAATGCATTCTGGTCGCCCCAGTTAACCTGAATAATCCTATAAATATGAAAGTAGTTTAATTTGGAATTAAATTTTTTTTTCTGAAAAAGAAATCAGTAGGACCAGATCATTTCCTTGGGAGATTCTATGAAACAAAGACAGAAGAAACAACATTAACTCTACATGATTTCTTCTAGGAAGGAGGAGAACACCCCCGCCCTATTTTATGAGGTCAGTGTCACCGTGAGACCAAAGGCAGACCATGAAATTTTTTACAACAGAAAATAAGAGCCATGTCCCTTATTAACAAGCATACAATAATCCTCAAGAGAATATTAGCTAACTGTGTCCAGCATTATGTGTACAAAAGAATAATGCACCATCACTGAGTGATGCCACGTGATGTTTGGATGCAGAAAACAGCCAATGAAATCCACTATAGTAATAATCTTAAAGATAAAAGTTGCATGGTGATGGCAGCTGATAAAACAGTGGCAAGCTACAGCATCCATTCACGACAAAAATGTTCAGCCAATTAATGGTAGAAGGACATGTATGAAACTTTATAAAGGGTATCAACACAAACACTACAGCTAACATGATGGCTAATGAGGCAGGCAGGTAGGTTTGCTTCCCAGAAGCTGGGAAGCGAGGTGAGAATGTTCATTCTCGTCACTCCTGTTCAGCCCTGGAGTAGGGTTCTTCCCCTAGAGCGCTAAGAAAAACAAACAATGCTATAGATGGAAAGAATAAAATAATATGCGTTATCTCTATTAGTAAATGACATGATTACCTACATAGAAAATCCAGTGAGGTCCCAGGGCAGAGTAAACAAAACAGAACGAAACAAATTTGTTTCTACTTGTACATTTCCATGTACAAGTGGTGGGGGAAAAAAAAAAGAAAGATGACTGGGTAAAGAAGAGGTGGTAGATTTATACAATGGAATACTACTCAGCCATGAAAAGCGACAACATAACGCATTTGCAGCAACATGGATGCTCCTGGAGAATGTCATTCTAAGTGAAGTAAGCCAGAAAGAGAAAGAAAAACACCATATGAGATCGCTCATATGTGGAATCTAAAAAACAAAAACAAAAACAAACAAACAAACAAAAACAAAGCATAAATACAGGACAGAAATAGACTCATAGACAGAGAATACAAACTTGTAGTTGCCAAGGGGGCGGGGAGGTGGGAAGGGACAGACTGGGATTTTAAAATGAGAATAGATAAACAAGATTATACTGTACAGCACAGGGAAATATACACAAGGTCTTGTGGTGGCTCATAGTGAAAAAAAAATGTGGCAATGAATATATATATGTTCATATATAACTGAAAAATTGTGCTGTACCCTAGAATTTGAGACAACATTGTAAAATGACTATTACTCAATAAAAAATGTTAAAAAAAATAAAAGTGTCACTTTTAATACTTACAAAAATAAAATTTTCAAGTATAAATGTAAGAAGATAGGTACACGGTTTATAGGGTAAAAACTATAAAATCTTAATGAAGGAAATCAAAGGAGAACCAAATAAATGGAGATTCGCTGTGAATTTGGATTGAAACTCTTAATGTAATTTCAGGTGTCAATTCTCCCCAAATTGGCCTGTAGATTTAATGCAATATGAAGCAAAACTCCCAGCAGGATTTTTTTTTTTTATGTATACAAGACGAGTCTAAAATGTATATAAAAGATAAAGAAACTAAAAGGGTGAAATATTTCTGTAAAAGAATAATAAATTTGAAGCAATCACCAGGGACTTGGTTTTTATGCTTTGTCTATAAATCTGCAGTGGGAAATTGGCAAAGGGTTAGTCCCATGAAAAAAGGAAAAAAAAAAAAAAAAAGCAGAGGGTCCAGGAACTGACATCCACAAATCCAGCCAGCTGGTGTTTAATAGTTGCAAAGAAAGCTGCAAAAGCGAATCAGTGGACTTCAACACACTCCATATTTAAAACGGTGAAGTTTTTGAATCAAATATAAGATAAGGGTTCTCCAGCCCTGCAGGGAAAGCCTGGTGTATGAAAGAACACATTTGTCAATTGAACTCCATCAGGATTAAGCAGAAAACGGCAGCATGGCCGTCGGGATGGGGGACCCCCCCATGTGCTTTCTCTTTCTTTGGGTTCTGGGTCACCATGTGGACTTCATCCTTCAAAAGCGTGCGGGGCTCCAGGCGGTACCTTCATCTTCAACACGGGGCTATAAAATTAATTATCTTGAACAAAACCAATCAAAACTAGTGGGGGCGTGAAACCAAAGAATCCACCATCCATTTCTGAAGGGAAATGTGAGAGAATAATGTATTTTCTTCTTACCATTGGACATACAGCCCGGTCATTCTGAATTTCTCCTAATTGTTCATTTTAACGAATCATTCCGAAATCTCTAGAAATGAGTCTTGATTATTTTTTCCCCCTATTGTGTGAAATCTATTGAATGTCTTCAAAGGGACAGACTGATAATTTCAGTCTGTCGATCTAACAACTGGTGGGGAGACGGGAACTTCACCGATGACGAAAACTGTGGTTGGCAAAGCAGGGCTCCTCGGACTGTAGTTGGAGAAAAATCTTACACTGGATGTGGATGAATAGATGGATGGATGCTCAGAATGACAGGGTCAAGCGTAGAGAATAAATGAGTCAAGCATGCAGCTAGGGTAATGTTCAAAATTATCCACGAATCTGCTTCAGAGAATGATCAGCTGTCCTCATGATGGCGAGGACATCTCAAGATTGGTGCCAACCTACTGTGTTTCCGTGTTGACTCGGCCTTTTTCCAAATGCCCGCGCTGACGTCAGCTAAATGTACTGTTTTGCAGAAGATAAATGACAGAGGGGGAAAAAATCCATGTCCACAAGAAAGACATCTGCTCCTTAATCCTAATTCTTCTTTTTTTCTTTAACATTTTTTATTGATTTATAATCATTTTACAATGTTGTGTCAAATTCCAGTGTTCAGTACAATTTTTCAGTCATTCATGGACATATACACACTCATTGTCACATTTTTTTCTCTGTGAGTTATCATAACATTTTGTGTATATTTCCCTGTGCTATAGGATAACAAGATTACACTGTAATCCTAATTCTTCTTGACATCTAAAATTTTCATTTATTTTTATGGGGTCTTGCTCCACACTCCTTGAATTAACAGGAAAAGGCTTTTAGATTCATTCATCCTGGGTGCTTTTGCGCTAATTTAATTTCCAACATGCCCTGTTCACTCTCAGAAATACCCTGTTTGGGACAATCAATGATTCCTTTACTCTAATGATGAACGTGTCCTGGTCCAGTCTTGTAAGGAATTATTTTTCCAGGATCCTTTAATATCACTGCCTCCAGACTTTAAGACCGCAAGCCACCCCACTTCTCTGACAGCATCCTTCTTAGTGATCGGGAGCTGCAAACAGTCCCTGACTCAGTGGGTCAGTCACACTGACACACAGTAATTAAGAGCCTGGCCTTTGGAGGGGAAATGTCACAGCTTAAGAGCTATTTCGTCATTTCACCTGGTGAATAACCTTGGACAAATTATTAATATCTATAGATCTCATTTCCCTGATCTGTAAAAGGGTGTAATCACAGTATTTGCCTCGTGGGCTCACTGTGAAGACTGAATTAATTAACATATGTAAATCACTTTAAAATAATTGATGCGTGTTAAACAGAAAAATGAAATGATGTTCCCTTGAATGAAATCCGCTGACCCAGCTTCCTCTTCTGGAAACAAAGTTTCAAAGTCTTTCCTTTTTCTTTACATCATCAAGAAAAAGTAACTTATTGAAGGTTTTCCATTGAAACGTAGAAATCACGACTCATTTTCCTCTCTCGTATATGCTGTACCTTCTATTCACAAACTCAGAGGCAAATTTTCTTTCTCCTTGCTTGCTTTTTTATGCATTTTTATTTAAATGCTTCTGTGGTTTTGTAGGCTTTCCAATAATAATCGAATATCTTCTGGTTGTTATGCTCTGAGGTCAAAATCCTGTGTGTGTTAAAAGAACAGTGTACAACGTGCCAGAATTCATGGAAAAGATTACGATGTTGGCCAAGCATAAAATCACAGGTGAATTTTCAAAATTTCATTTTGTGCTCATAATGGAGCAGAAAGGACGAGTAAGAGTTGAAAGTACCAAAAATGTATTGATCTTGTAAGTAACAAATTCCCCAACATGACATAATATTCAAATATGTGGATACAAGGGGAATCATTTGGCGCATCTACAGAGGGAGGGGGATGGCCAGTGACCAGATGGGTGGCTGTGTGTATCAATAATTTTTAAGTCCCTCTTTCTGTGGGATTCTTCAACCTCAAATACAAATAAATGCATTCTGGAAAAAAAATGTCTTTACTAAGGAAATCAGTGGCGAAGCATTTTGCGGAGTGAAGAACAGCCTTTCAAAGGAAACATGTGGGTATGTTTTAAATCAGTTCTGGAAAGTCAGCTTTCGGGTTTCAGTTCCCTTAGACGAGAATTTGAATTGTTTGTTTTAAGCGTAACAGTCAACTTGTGTGTCCTTCTTCCTTCCCAAGGAGAAATTTGCAATCGGAGTCACGTTGAAGCGCACAGACCTGCTTTGATGTGCAAATAACCATTGCCTTTTCAATCATCATTTAAAAGGAATAGCTAATTATTGATGCCCTAAATAGTAGATTAAGTCGTTATTTTGAACTGGGGTGGCCCAAAGACCATGTGCACCACCGTGGTGATTTTTGGGTTTTTTTTTTTTGAGCTTTTAAATTTTTTTGGTTTTTTAATTGAAGTATAGTCAGTTACAATGTTGTGTCAATTTCTTCTATACCTGAAACCAGTTTCCCCTGCCACGTTTATGATTTCCCTCCCACCCCAAACTTAATTCCCTTTCTTGTCCTGCCTTCTTCCCCTCAGGACTGAGAAGCAACAAAGAAGAAGCGGGATTGAAACTGAGCAGAACCCTGGCAGATTCCTCTTGGGTGTACCAGACCCTGTCCCCCACGTGCCTTCATCTCTTGAAGTAAAACATTTTGTTTTAGTCCTGGGGGCCTCCCCTGAGTCTCAGAAAGGCTGACAGTGACTGGACGAATGTGAAGATGTAGAAACAAAGAAGAGCAGTTGGGCCAGCAGAACGGGTAGTAAACTGAATAACAGATCAGCCATGTGGCTGACTCACAGAATCGTTAGTTCCTCCCTGAAGGACGTAAGTGACAGTGTTTGACACACATTCTTTTTTTTTAATTGAAGCATAGTTGATTCACAGTGTTAGTTATTGGTGCACAGCAAAGGGATTCAATTATACATATATATGTATATGCATATGTATATATATTCTTTTTCAAATTCTTTCCATTATAGTTTATTACAAGATATTGAATGTAGTTCCCTGTGTTCTACAGTAAATCCCTGTTGCTTATGTATTTTTTATATAGTAGTGTGTATCTGTTCATCCCATACTCCTAATTTATCTCTCTCCCACCTGCCCCCTCTGGCGACCATAAGTTTGTTCTCTATGTCTGTGAGTCTGTTTCTGTTTTGTAAATAAGTTCATTTGTCTCATTTTTTTTTAGATTCCACATATGAGTGATATCATATGGTATTTGTCTTTCTCTTTCTGGCTTACTTCGCTTAGCATGATGATCTCCAGGTCCGTCCATGTTGCTGCAAATGGTATTATTTTATGCTTTTTCATGGCTGAGTAATATTCCATGACATATCTATATATATGTTATAAAATATATATAATGGGATCTCTTCACATCCTCACAGCCCTTCTGGGACTGGACCCACACCTGTTTACTTGTCTAGTTTTGTCTTTGTCTGCAAGCTTTTGAGAGGAAGGACTGTGTCTTACTCCTGTGTTAATCCCTAGCTCCTAGCAGGGAACTTAACATGTAAGAGAACTTCCATAAATAACCAGGTGATCAAATGGATGAATCTGGGATTATCAGTTAAGCAGCTATGAGTAAAGGTTGTACGTTGCTGGCTTAGTTTTTGTGTGTGGAATAGACTCGGTAACCCCACTGAGTCCCCTCGCTCGCTCTCACTTGCTGGAGGGGAGAGTGAAAGCTCGGGACTCTCGGGGGCAAACCCACCAGGGCCCCCTGGGAACAGGCTGAGCAGGTTTACATGCAACTCAGGGGCGACAGTGGGGAGAAGCAGTGTTGCTGTTCCTAATTAGCCGACTCCTGGCAAGGTGCCCAAAATGCCTTCACCCACGCGGTTAAGTTGTTCTTTGAAATGTTCCTTGCAGGATTATCAGATGGGGGGAGATGCCAGCCCTCAGGCGACCTGAGATCAGGAGACCTGGCCAGGGAGAAGGGGATGCTCAGGTGAGGAGCTGGTACTGTCCGAACGATTCACTTCCCAGGGCCGGCCGGCAGGAAGAGGGGACCTGTTATGGCCTGGAGTGGCGGTGTTCCTGTGCTAGCTGCGTATCCACCAGAAACAGACGTCTCAAAAGATATTGAGTATATATATATGCATATATATATATATATATATATATATATATAAAATATATAAAATTTTATATAAAAAAATCTTAAAAATTGTGTATACATATGCACAAATTTTTTGATATTGGGTATATATATTTTTAAGACATATCTTTCATGTATTTGAAACTGGATTATAAAACTTTAATCTATTTTTAAGCATAAGTGCCTTCTATATTTTTATATAAATATATATCAATATTACATGTGAAATTTGGATATAAATATTACAATACATTTTATATATAAATATATAATATAAACATAATATATGAATATTGCATATAAATATAAATAGAAATGTTATATATAAATGTATGAATATTATATAAATATATAAATGTGTATGTGTATGAAGTATAAACATTCTATATACATATACAAATATTCTATATATAGTATAAATATAATATATACATACATAAATATTACCTACAGATATAATATAAATATATATAAATATATACACATATTATATACACATTATATATACATATAAATATTATATACCTAGATAAATACATATGCAAACATTGTATAAATGTTACATAAATATTACATACACATATGCAAATATTATATATACATATATAAATATTATATACACAAATGTATAAATATTATATATACACATAGAAATATTATATATACAAATATTGTATAAATATATACACATATATAATATAAATATAATATGTTCATATACAAATATTATATAAACAAATATTGTATAAATATTATATAAACAGAAATATTATATGCACAAATATTGTATAAATATTATATAAACAGAAATATCATATATACAAATACTGTATAAATATATACACATATATAATATAAATATTATATATACATACACAAATATTATATAAACAAATATTGTGTAAATATTACATATACATATATATACACAAATATTGTATAAATATTATATAAACAGAAATATTATATATACAAATATTGTATATCATATATACATGTATAATATAAATATTATATACACATATATAAATATTATATATAAATATATAAATATATATATACATAGAAATATATACAAATGCTGAATATCATATATACATGTATAATATATTGTACACATATATAAATATTATATATACAAATATTATATAAATATATATATACATAGAAATATTATATATACAAACACTGTATATCATATACACATGTATAATATAAATATTATACACATATATAAATATATATACAAATATTGTATAAGTATTGTATATACAAATATTATAAAATATACACATATATAATATAAAAATGCATTCATCTATAATATAAATAAATATGAACGAATATAAATATGACAAATATTAGAATTATGCACATATAAGTGGCTATAAATACCAAGGTGTTTGTAAAGGTGTAGAAATCAGACGCCTGATTTCAGTTCTCCGCACAATATTGCATCACCAGCTGGCACGTCAGAACTGAGCCCGTGTGACCCGCCCGTGTGTCTGCGATGGTGGCGGGGCGTGAACACGCCGGAGGGCCCCGGCGTGGCTTGGCCTTCTCTCTGACGCTTGCTAGTCCTCTGGTCATGGACATTTCTTACGGTCTCAGCGTCCTTACTCGGGACAGGTCTGGAGGAAACTGGCATATGACCCTGTCCCGGGATTATGACAGGGAGCCAGCGGGAGGGAGTGCTTGCTTTTGGCATTCTCATTCCCCCCCCCCATTCATTTAAAAGCATGACTGAGCGACTCTCTAAGAACCACCGGCTGCGCTAGGTCAAGGGGTTTAAAGACAACCCAGCTGTCCCCTGTCGGGCAGGGCCTGGCCGCCTGATGGTGACCCCAGACGTGACATGAAGGGTGGGCTGTGGTGGTGGAAACTCTCCAGGGTAGACTGAAGGCAGGAGGGCAGCATGTGGGGTCATCCGCATGGACTGTCTTTCTAAAGTAAGGTGTGCTTGATTCATGGAGAAGGAAGGCGGGGAGCCACGGCAGAAGACCAGGTGGAACCGAGGTCTCCATCCTGCTGCGCTTGACATCAAGGGAGTCCTGATGCCCAGGACAGACGGGGACGGGGAGGCAGCAGCAGGTGCCTGGCCGAGGCCCCACGTCAGGTGGAGGGGAGTGGACCCCTGACCTCGGGACATTTTACTAGAGAATCCCTTTTGGTAAAAAAATCTTTCCCCAACGTATTATGTCTATTTATTCATGCATTTAAAAATTTATATATATCTTGTTAAGTGATTAATTTCAAATAATCCATGTGTACAATGGTAATTTATTGTGCAATTTATAGAAATAAAAAAAAGGCGCTTTTAAAAAAATAGTGAAATGAACATTTCAATATACTCAACTCTATTCTACTTGCTAATTGTACAAAATCCTTTATTTCTCATGTGAGCATTATTATTATTTTATTCTAGCACAGCGTGATTGGATATACCTCATTATGGTTTAGTATTTTTCTTTAACACTATGTGAGGCAGCAAATTGAAGGTTTGGTTCTAAGTTTGCTTTGTTCCATTGATTAAAATTAGTGGCTGTCATATCTGAAGAGAAAAAAAACCTCACAATGATATGCAGCTATTAACGGATTGCATGCTTGGTAGATTTGCTGTCAAATTTATACTTTAAGGTGCATGTCATTATTTGCTTTGGCGTTTCAACATTTGCAAAGCTGTCGCGTTATCTTTATCTTACCGTTTCTTAATTCAGTGAAATGTGGTCCTTCCAAAGACATTTTAAATCTCATTCACCAATTATGCAAACTTTTAACAAAATTTAATTTCGTTAAAATATTATTTAATGGCAAATATTATTGTGATGTTGTTTTTTCATTGCAAACTAATCAAAAAGGTTTTTTTTTTTTAAGCTTTAAAGAAAGAAGTTAAATCTAAATCAAATAGTTTTTTGTTGGGAGCATTTTAAACAAGTTAGAAAAACTGTTTCCAATTTATTGCTTGTGAAAATCTTAGGATTTTTGTGGTTTTCACATGTCACTTTTGGCAACAAACTCACACACAATGAGAACATTGTCAAATAACTATTTTCAAAATGGAGTTTGTTTCCCACATGTTTCATAACTTGGAGATATGTTTTCAAACTAATTTTAAATTTAAATATATCCACTAGATAGCATGTGACAGACTGGATGCATATCGTGGCAGAGAAAGTGAGTTAATTCAGAAAAAAAAAACAGGGTTTTATGAAAGGGAAATTATAAATTCATCTTAATGTTCAATAACTCTCATAAACACTTTGTCTGAAGAAAGCTGTGAACCTTTGCAGAGTTAAAATAAAAAATTCTCCATGAACTTCTCCAGTCACATTACAATGTAATGTAATTTTTTCCCGGTTCACCCACGTTGTTGCAAATATCAAGATGGCTTTTCTTTTTTAAGGAGGATAAAATATATACATACACACACAAATTTATATGTGTATGCATATACAAGACATTTTCTTTTTTAATTTTTACACTTTTTTCTTTTTATTGCAGTATAGTTGGTTTATAATAATGTGTTAGTTTCAGGTGTCCAACACAGTGATTCAGTGTTTTTGCAGATAATTTTCCATTAACATTTTCTTCGTCCATTGATCTGTCAATGGACACATAGGTTGTTTCCAGAGCTTGGCTATTGTGAATGAAATTGGACAGGATTTGCTGATTGTTTGAATGTAGTATATAAAAAAAAAAACAAGTCAGGGAATCTGAGTTCTTTCCGATTAATAGCATGGAGCTGCCTTTTACAGAAATGGTCTTATGGTCTTCCAAGGGTTAGGTCAAAAGGGGAAAAAAAATCATGAATTTTGTTTTGGGTAAGCAGGTTTTGAGATGTGTCTTAAAACTGCAAAATATGACTTTTAAGTTGAAGGAAGACTTGGTGACAGATGGGGGACCGTCGGGGGACAGAGGGCACAGTTAATAAAGAGGTAATGAGGGACTGGATTTGGCTGACAAGAGTGGGGGACAGGAGGGCTGGGTCCCGGGAAGTGCAGGTTCTCGGACGTCCACAGATGAAGGTAGTCAAGAGGCATACCGGGAAGACAGATGTCCAGTAAAACAGGAGAAACATTTCCAAAGTGGTACCCAGGCCGGTCAAGCAGAACGAACATCTCAGGGAGGGAAGACTGGCCAGGTGTGTCAAATGCTGCTGGTTGCGGGTGATGAGATGAGGATGGAGAAATGTTCATTGTGTTTTGCAACGGGAAGGTCACAGGTCACCTTGATGGATGACTCGGATTTAGGTCGTGAGGGAAACGCAGACACACGTTCCACCACGGAGAGCACAGACAGGCCAACTGGGATGAGCAGAAAGCAAAGTGGAGGGGTGTGTAGCATGGAAGGAAGAAAGTTGAGAAGATTAACAATGTAACCATTGCGCACTTCATTGTAACCGGTGCTGAGAAAACACATTGTTGTTGAGTAGAGATTTGGACCCGGCCGGATGATTTAAGTGAATTATCCCACACACCTGCCCAGGAAGACGTTAAGATGCTATTTTAATGGAAGCCTTTGTTTGCAAGAATCATTATCTTCATCCTTTTCCCACACCCCTGATCAATGATGTTAACTATCTGTTGAATTTGGACTCTTTCAGGAAAATAAAAAAAAAAAGGGGGGGTAAGAAGCTGGAATCAAGGAAGAGAGAAATAAGACAGAGCGGGGAGATGTGCACGACAAAATAAAGACTTTCAAAGGTGATCTTGGGAGTCACCTGCCTTTATCTTCAGGGGAGACGTCCACTGGGGCAGAGCCTGGACGATTTCTCCATCCTCATGTGTTGGATGCAGTTTGACCAGGACTTAGTCTTGAAATCCAAACAAATTATCCAGGTATGGAGGGCATTCCGGCTTTGGAACTCATCATGGTGTAGAAAAGTGGAAACGAAGGTGATGGTTGGAACATTTCGACGTGGAATCCTTTCCCACTGCATCCCTGACAGTTCCTTTAGTTAACGTACTTCATACGCACAGCCTGTTAGCAACCAGCGACACTGGATTACCAGCAAATTATCAGGAGTCTCCTACGGGTCAGGGCTGGTCCTAGAATCCAGTCCAAGCAAGAAAAAGGGAACAAACAAGCCAGAGCGAAATCATCAATGATTTCAGAGAATCGCTCCAGGGATGCGTGGCTCTTGGGGTGGGGGCAGGAGGATCATTGGATGAGGCAAAACAAGCTCCGTTTGATTTTGAGAGGTTTTAAGACTTGAAATAATAATGTTGCTCATGCTCTGTGAATTCCAGACTCTTCCCAGCAAAATTGTTGATGCGACATTTTTGTTTAGGCGTCAAAGGGAGACAGCCCTGGGGTTCTGGGTCTCCTGCAATTTTGTTTGAAATTGGCACAGGGGTTGATCTTGAACCTGAGACCTGCTGGTCTCCCCACATTTTATTTCTCTGTCCGCACTGCCATCAATGACCCATCTCCATCCATTTATGCTGTGCCGTATGGAACCCCCATGTTGCTATAAATACATTGTTCTGTATCAGTGATTCTCCAGGGCAAATGCTCCAGGGAGCCATTCAGCCTGGGGAGGAAGGAGGGGTCTTTCCGGAAACCAGCCCCGACCTTGACACCATCTAGGAGATCCAGCCACCAGCCATCTCTTTAATCCACAAACTAATTGGGTTAGGAGGATCTTGGAAGCTCCTGGGGGAGGAGCCAGGACACTCGATCTAAATTCCTTCTCCTTGGACTCCCCCATCTTCCCGACTTTTCCCTTCACTCTTTCTTTCGTCAGTCAGTCCCCTTGCTTATTGAAGCTGCCACCTCCCCATCTGGAGGGTCTCCATCTTTTCTCGGCGCCTCCCTGCCCTCCGAGGATGGGGGCCAGTTTCAGGGGGAAGCTCCCGGGGAAGATTGCAAAGCAGCATCTCTGCCTTCTCTTTCCTTCTCTCTCGCTCTGTCTGTCCCATTTGCGTTCTCTCTGAATTGGAGGGCCCGGGGATTGAACCCCGGACCTCGTGCGTGCCAAGCAGGCCCTCTACGGCTGAGCTGCACCCTCCCCTCGCTGCCTCTGAATTACCTCACTGTGTTCGCTGTGGCCACCACGTCCCACCCCAGCAGACGCCTGCAGGGCAGCTGGGATCCGCTCCAGATTTCTGCCTCCCTGCACGAAATCTGCATCCTGCTTCCCTGCTTTGAGCGCATCCCTGCATGTTAAGTATGGCTTGAACTTTTCCCCCCTCCCTTTTCCAAAATGTTGTTTCTTCCAAATGCTCATAAGCACTTCTAAACACTTTTCAGTCTGTTTTGATTTGCCAGCTGTTTCTTCCTGGCACTCGTCTAAGGCTCCAGCCATCTGCTTGCCAAGTTGGAAAAAAAAAAAAGAGCATAAAAATACGTTTCCTCCGGCAGCAGGCATGCTTTGACCTCTGTTTCTAACCTTGGTCACTACGGGGTGCAGAGCGGGCCTTTCGGTGGCCTTTCCAAAACGGCAAAACATAATAGCCATCAGCTGCTGCCCACGACACACAAAATAATTGCAAAGAAGTGACCCCGTGTAGCGATGGTGGGGGGAGCAGGAGGGAACTGAACACTCATTCGCTCCATGGCAAGAACGGGGAGTCGGATGCTCGCCTCTCGACCCCCAGATCGGGGAGTTATCCCTCCATCTCTCGGGTTCTGATTTGGGCTGCGATGAAGGATTGGCGAGGGAGAAGATTTCCAGACTCCTTTCAGGACAAAGCAAAGTCCATGCGCCTTGGAAACCTAGAGTTCAATCTTACATTTTTCTATTTCTTAACATTTCTTTTTTTTTTAATATATATATAGATCAAATTTGGTTTTCTTTAAAAGAATTTTAATTTAATTTTTAATTTTATAATATGAATTTCTCACCATCATTTATTTAACCATTTCTTTATTCCTGGATATTTAAGGAGATCCTATTTTTCTCTTGTCTCTACTACAAATAATACTTTTCTAAATGCTTCCTACGTATATATTTTTCAAAATGTGCAGCGTGCCTGGCTTTCTTCCTTTATTTCTTCTTTATTTATTTTTATTGATGTAGAGTTGGCTTACAACATTGTGTTGGTTTCAGATGTACAGCAGAGCGATTCGGTTATACGTAATATGTGTATATCTGAAATTTATTGATTTTTGATTCTTTTCCACTGCAGTTTATTACAAGATATTGAACATAGTTCCCTGACTTAATCTTTCTTATGATCATTTATTTCCTTCATGTATGAGAGAGAGAGAGAGAGAGACGGCCACGTGTATGTCCAGCTCGACATGACAATCCAGGGAGGAGACACTTCTGTCCGCTTTGGCTGATGAGATGGGAGATTCTGTTAGGTCCGTGAGCTCTAGGAAAGCAAGTTTCTCAGCTCAGAATGTGCTGAGATATTTCTTTAATGTCATGAAACATTCAAGTGTCCTCAACACAGCCTGATCCGGGCCTGCCCTTCTGTTTTCACGGCATGTGGGGCCCCTGGGGACCACTGACGTTCAGAGACGCACCTGCCGAATGGGCTTCAGCTCACGTGGGCGGGTCTCCTGCCAAGAGCATCCTGGAGGTCACGGCCACCACCACCTCCGTTGTTACTACTGCAGACGGGCTCGGGGGGCAGCCAGTGGCCCTATTCTGCGCCCTGAGCTCTGGAAGGCCCAGCCCGCCCTCCCCTAGCTGTGCCTTACCACTGGCTTTCTAGAACATCCTCTGGGAACCTGAGACCCTGCCCCGTGCTCACCCCGGGGTGCGTTTGGAGCTGTTGTGTCTCAACACATGAGTGGGATGCCCTGCAGGGAGCAGCCGAGGTGAGAAAGAAGGGGGTGGGCTGGTACCTCCACTTGATCTTATTTCAAAACTCACTGATGTTGCCGGGGGCAGAGAGCACGGTCCAGGCCACCATCACCCCCAATGCACTATTTTCCTAACCAAAGCCAAGTGTTGCCATTTCCCATCAGTCCATTCTCCACATGGAAGCCGGAATGATCTCTTAAAAGGCAAATCAAATCAAATCATCTCTGCCTTGGAATCCACCAGTGATCCCGCTGCGGTGACAAGGAAATGTCCACCCTTCTCCACGTCTGCAGGGCTCGGGACCACACCTGCCCTCCTGACTCCCACCTGGCCCCTCGCCAGATTTAGGGGCACATTTGCACGTGATGGTCATCAGAGGTGGAAGGAGATGTTTGGAATATTAAATACAAATGCTTCGTATTTATAATCCTTAGCAAAGGACGCAAAGACCCAACATCCTTAATAAATACTGAATGTCTCACATCCCTCTTGGGAATTTCTCAGTGTCTGTTCAGACACTGAGCTGTTCCCTAAGGGCTGGGCATAATTCTGGGGTTCTCCAGGGGTCATACGGAGAGGCTTGGCCAAATCCCAGATTGAGTATTGTCAGCGTGTGGACACAGGTGGCCAGACTCCTCCAACCTTATCTTAATGAAGGGCCGTGTTTGGGCTGGACCATCCCTACTTCCAGCTACGATGCTAGACAACCAGCATTAGGACACATGGTCGAGGGGCAGATGGGGGTTTGGGTTCAAGTCCACAAGAAGAGACATGCGCCCTTTACAGAAGATCTGCAACCTCAACAGGGTGGAATTCAGTAAACACGTGTTTCCCGTCCCCCAAGTTCTTCCTCCCTACTTTGAGTGACAAAAAGGAAGCTGAGTGCATGCATGCAAAAAATCCCCAAACAAAAGAAATTTCTTCCCAGAGCATCTCTCTGCCCATTATGGACTGATTTATTTATTTCCTTGCAATAGAATTACTTTCCTTCCAGCCTAACCGTGAGCTACCAGAGTCGGAATATTGGCTTTGTCATCAGTAATTCATTTCATTCAACAGTTTGAGCCAGAGTGAGACAGTTGCACACGGTGAGAGCCAGGCTTTAGGAGAAGATTAATTCCACATCCTGTGAAATTCAGCGGGCGAAATCACGCACTACTTAATTCCTGTAGCACTTGAACGCTATTTAAGAGGAAAAGAGGAAAATAAATCAGACAGCATTACCCTTGATTTCAAAGACATCTGCAAAGCTCTAAGTGAGCGGCTTCCTTTAAGCCAGCAAGTGGCAGAGTTGCCGGGAGGAGCGATGGAGCTGAAAAGGCCGCTCCCAGCTTCAGACTCTGCAGACCTGCGATGTCTCCCATCTGCCTTTTCCAGGACCAACCCTGCTTCCTGGCGAAGGAAATGTTCCCAGGTGAATCCATCTTCTCCAAAAGTTAGTCTGGGGCTCATCTTGTGGCTTTATTTCCAGCTAAAGAGGTGGATGGTTTATTTGATTCCCTTTAGATCATTTTCCATCACTCTTGACTTACCCTTCTGTCATCAAACCAGATCCCCATCATCTTCGCAGAAATTTTATACTCACAGTAAGTTCTATAATGACATGCTTTTGCTTGCGGCATTAATAATCTGACAGCGAAAGACAGGATCAAATTATACCTGTAATGAAGCAGTTTACTGTGGGTGATTAATTACGGATTGAAACTCAAAGATCCAAAACATGACATTTGAAATAACATCATTTTTATCTTTGGGGGAAAAAATTAGCTGTCGTAACTTAATATGTTTATTATTAGAATAATAAGTGAATTACCTCGGTGTGTTTAAGGTCTCATTCAGTCGCCTGATACATGCGACCTACGGTGATGCGTGTTGGAAATTTGGATTAATACATCCTTAAATCTGCAAGGGACTGGGAGTGAATGGAACTTACAAAGACTTTCCAGGGTAGCTCTTTGCTGTCTTAGAAGTTTTCATTCGAACCTGTCCTGTTCCAGCTCTCAATCTCCCCTGGGGCCCTAGTGGGGAAAACATTTTCCTATTGACAGTCCTTATAGTGACAGGTGCATGGTGGCCATAAAAACAGACTGACTCGTGCTTGGTTTTGCTACTTCTGCTGGGCTTTCTGCAATCAGGGCATTTCTCATCTCCAGCATCAGGATAAATTGTTCCCACCAGCACTGCCCTCACCCACTGTCCCCACCGGGGATGCCACCCCGGTGCTCAAACCCCACCCTCCAGAGTGACTCCAGGTTTGGGGATAAGGGTGATGATCAAAGACGCTTCCGCCCTTACTTCAAACCGTAATCTGATTTTCCAGCCTCAACCAGCTTTTCCCATTCCTGCACAGGGATGAACATCGCTCCTGTATTTGAAACAACCAAAGACAGAATTAAGAAGAACATTATCTCATTCCTTTGGTGAATGGGTTTTCTAGGATCACGTCCTTGCTTGCAAGTTCAAACACAAAAGCCACCCATTCTTCTAACCATTAGCCAAAGTGGCTCTTTGCAGGGTTATATTTATCCATCGTGCGACGTGACCACTTCCGTCTTAAGATGCTGTCAAGATGTACTGACACTCCTCTGGGTAATATGGAAGTTTATGGGGACAAAGTGAATTTAAATGAGAGAATGCATTTTTGAAAGCACAGTGTAAACTTTAAAATGCAATGTTAAGGGCCATGATTAAAAAGCCAGCGTCTGATCACTTAACTTGACCCAGAGCTGGGGCATACCTGCGTAAAAGGGGGTTGCTCCTGACTGTCTGGGAGCTGGGAAACCCCGTGAGATTTACACAGGAACTCAGGGAGGAGCCGACGCGCTTTTGTGATTAAGTTCTTCCATTTTTTCCTCATTGTTTTGATGAGGGCGTTCCTTTTTTATTATTATCTTTTTCCACATCGTTCTGACCAATGGCAACAGTGGCTTCAGTTTAACTCCTCCTGTGGTTGGACCTTCCAAAATGCTGAAGCGTCTTCCTGGTGTCACATCCTTAGAGCTGTTGCCGAGCCATCTACTGTCCTTACTGCTCAAGGTTTGTTTAAGAAGATGGTCCCGCCAAGATGTGTTGCTATTTGACACAAGAGTCGGCCCTTTAACAAGACTTTAACATTGCATAATGTAATGTTTGCAGCCTTGGACGCTCACATGGGTAGAGAATTTGGCTACTGGGTGGGCAACAATTTAGAGATTAATTCAAGCGCAAAAACATAACTATGAACCATGTATATGGTAGCCGGTCACTCTCTTTCCTTTCCAGCACTCAGTCTTGTGTTGAAGCTGATTCCTCTTATGAAGGGATGGAATTTTACCTCTAAATACCTGTGCTTTGTTTGAAAATCAGAAGACTGGTCTGGTCAATGGGAACTGGACCCTTTTGAGAACTTTTTTGAGGCTAAGCTAGACAAGTCAGAGGATGCACGACATTAGCAGATTACCCACACAGCCGAGAACCAGTTAGAGACACCTGTAAGATTTGGATGGCAAGGGGCTGATAAAGACCACCAGCTTTGCCTGTCATTACCTTTTGCAGCAAGAAATCTGAAAATACTTTGGTCTTGTTGCTTTTGGGTGGTACTTATCTCTCCTTTAGAATCGCCTGTGGAATCACGTCTGCTCTGAGAGTCATGCCTGTCTTCCTGTTCTACCCTACACGTTGGATAAGAATGAGAATTAAAAACAAAGGGGGGGAGATAATGATGATAATTTATGATGGGGGTCCGGGGCAGAGCTGGCTTAGGAAGAGGAAGTCAACTGGGGTTTCACAAAGGTAGAGAGAGGATGAGGGTACAGAGGGAGGAGGGGAGCTGCAGGTGGAGCATGGTAACGGCGGGGCAGGAAGGAGGTTCACAGGGACTGGGGAGGATCGATGTGTTTGAATCATTTTATTTCTGTACTTTCCCTGATTGTTTGAATGAGGGACTCAAGTAGTAACATATGTTCATGCTTTCAGGTAGTTTTATTTTATATAAATTTGAGCTAGGGTTGCATTTTATGGCATTTTGCGTACTGGTGCTAAATAAATAAACAATGGATGCATAAAAATGAATATATATAAATAAATATATATGTGCAATAAATATAAATAATAACAAAATATATATTTACAGTAAATGTTTCCTTGATAAAATTGAATAAATAAATATGAATATATATTTACAACAAATATTTATCAATAATTATAAACAATAAGTAAATATATATTTACAGAAACACGTATCTACAATAAATTTAAATAATAAGTAAATAAATAAATTTACAATAAATATTTCCTTGATAAAATTGAATGAATAAATATTTATAAATAAATATGAATATATATATTTACAATAAATGAATATATTTATCAATAATTATAAACAATAAGTAAATATATATTTACAGAAACATGTATCTACATAAATTTAAATAATAAGTAAATAAATAAATTTACAATGAATATTTCCTTGATAAAATTGAATAAATAAATATGAATATATATTTACAATAAATATTTAGCAATAATTATAAACAATAAATAAATATATATTTACAGAAACATATATCTACAATAAATTTAAATAAGTAAATAAATAAATAAATTTACAATAAATATTTCCTTGATAAAATTGAATAAGTAAATATATTTTTATAAATAAATATACATATACAAAAAATATATATATTTATAAATAAATATATATACAATGAATATATATTTATAAATAAATATGAATAAATACATTTACAACAAATTAATAAATGTATATAAATAAATATAAATAAATAAATATCTATATATTTACAATTATTTCCTTGATAAAATTGAATAAATAAATATAAATATATATATTTACAATAAGTAAATATATTTATCAATGAATATAAGTAAATAATAAGTAAATACATACATATTTACATGAACATATATATTTACAATCAATTTAAAAAATAAATAAATTTACAATAAATATTTCCTTGATAAAATTGAATAAATAAATATATTTATAAATATACATACAATAAATAAACATATGTTTTTAAATAAATAAATATATTTACAATAAATATATATTTATAAATAAATATATTTGCCATAAATAAACAAATGTATATTTATACATAAATATAAATAAATATCTATATATTTACAATAATTATTTCCTTGATAAAATTGAATTTAGTGTGGAAAAATTAAATATGTAACAATTTCAACACTAGCAGACTAAGTAGTAAGGAATCTTTGTCAGGGAAACACATGTCATGGCCACGTACACAGTCATTTCTGTCGGTTTAGGGATCTTTGGTAAGGTAATAGTAAAAATCCTCTTATTTCTCTGTCTGTGGAAGGCTAAAGCCATTTACCAAAAGGCGTGTCCATTTACTTAGAAAACAGCTCAGAGAACAAAGGGAGCGACATTCCACCGGGTCATTAGTGATCGGTGACTAATGTTTTCAGTGTGATTTGAATCCTCTCCAAGTGCCAGTGGTGACTTCAGACGAGGCTTTAAAGATCACGACCTTTTCCTGCTGCGGCTTAACCCTCAGTGCATTTCAAATCCGCTGAGAGTGATCTATTGAAGTTAACTGTCAGCCCTTTGATCGGGCATCTTATTCGTGAATAAATTGACTTCTGAACACCAGTGCTGACTATCTGAAATTTAGAGGGTAAAGAAATATGATTTTAAATTACACGTGGATCATCATTCTATGTGAAGTGAGCCAGAAAGAGAAAGAGAAATATCATATGAGATCACTTGTATGTGGAATCTAAAAAAAATAAAAAGAGGACACTAATGAACTCATTGACAAAAATAGAAACAGACTCGCAGACATAGTAAACAATCTTATGGTTACTGGGGGAAAGGAGGTGGGAAGGGATACATTTGGAAGTCTGAGTTTGGACATGTTAGCCACTATACATAAAAATAGATAAAAATAAATTTCTTCTGTAGAGCACTATATATAGGGAACTATATTCAATATCTTGTGATAACCTTTAATGAAGAAGAATATGAAAATGAATGTACGTATGTATCCGCATGACTGGGACATGGTGCTGTGCACCAGAAACCGACACGTTGTAATTGACTGTGCATCAATTAAAAAAGTAAAATTGTATCTACCAACTTCTCTATCCATCTATATACGTGCCTATATTTTCAGGTAATGTCACTGTGAATTGATACACTAAATTTATTTGTTCCGTGTTTATTTTTACAAAGACTAGAGGCAGACTTGATGTTCAGATGCATCACGTGTGACATGAAGATGATACATGTGTTTAGCTATGTTCGTGGCTTTATCTGATACCCTAATATCCTATTTCATTGGACTAATTCTTCAATAAAGAGGAATGATTGCTTTTTATGAGCCATGTTTGAGTGCAAATTTTTGCCCTCCATCCAGTTCTTTCTCGTCTGGGTACCTGGGCCCCACCTTCTGCATTCTCACCTCCTAACTATTTGAGCCACCCACCTTCAGAGACCCACCCTTGGACAACTGGAGCTGTTCATCCCCAAACACTCAGGATGTCCCTCCTCCTGGAATCCCACACCTGCTTGGTTTCTTCCTCTTTTCCCCTTGCTTCTTCAGTGCCTTGAAAAGGATGGAGGGAGGGTCACTTCTCCGACCATTAGCTTCTTAAACTGTTGACCTTTAGAGCTATATTAATGTTTCATATTTTATGCACACACACACACACACAACATACACCACACGCAACAAGGATGGGGGGAAAAACACCTCCAGCCTGAAACAGAAAAAATAAAAATGTGCTTACTGGTTTTAAAATGAATAACGTTGCCACATGAGGTGGAGAAGCAGGAACTCACTCAAGTAATGTTTGCACACGGTACTTTGAGTCTGTTCCCGCAGGCCAACAAACAAACAGAAAAATGGTAATGACCACTGGCTACATTTTTTGTTTTTCCTTGCAGATATATAGGTTAGCGATTCTGAAGGGACTTTTTGCACTTTCTAGGACTGAACAAGCAAGTAAATGTCCTGCAGGAAATGGGAAGTCGGTTTCTCAGTGTCAGAGCTGAGAATTGTAAACATGAAATCTGTGGTATTGCCTTGAAATCATAGGCATCGATACAAAATCATAGTTTTATACAGAAAGGTAGACAAGTAGATAAGATATATATGTATATCTATTTATACCTTGAAATAGATATTCTTATAATTATAGGTTGATGTAGTCATGTAGATCAATAATTATATATGTATAAAATTGTATCTCAGTTTAACTAAATAGATGTAAAGATGGATATGTATGGGGTATATCTATATAAACGATCTATGTATCTAAATATTGATCTAGCTATTGAAATATGCTATCTACCTATCTATCTATCCATCCATCCACCCATCCACCCACACACCCACCCATCCATCTACCTATCCATCTATTTATCTAAGTATCTCTCTATCCATCTATTTATCTAAGTATCTATCTATCTATCTATCTATCTATCTATCTATCTATCTATCTATCTATCTATCTATCTATTTATCTATCTATCTATCCATCCATCTATCTATTCATCCATCCACCCATCCACCCACACACCCATCCATCCATCCATCCATCCATCCATCCATCCATCTATCCATCTATCTATTTATCTAAGTGTCTGTCTGTCTATCTATCTATCTATCTATCTATCCATCCATCTATCTATTCATCCATCCACCCATCCACCCACACACCCATCCATCCATCCATCCATCCATCCATCCATCCATCTATCCATCTATCTATTTATCTAAGTGTCTGTCTGTCTATCTATCTATCTATCTATCTATCTATCCATCCATCTATCTATTCATCCATCCACCCATCCACCCACACACCCATCCATCCATCCATCCATCCATCCATCCATCTATCCATCTATCTATTTATCTAAGTGTCTGTCTGTCTATCTATCTATCTATCTATCTATCCATCCATCTATCTATTCATCCATCCACCCATCCACCCACACACCCATCCATCCATCCATCCATCCATCCATCCATCCATCCATCCATCCATCCATCTATCCATCTATCTATTTATCTAAGTGTCTGTCTGTCTATCTATCTATCTATCTATCTATCTATCTATCTATCTATCTATCTATCTATCTATCTATCTATCTATCTATCTATCCATCTATCTATTCATCCATCCACCCATCCACCCACACACCCATCCATCCATCCATCCATCCATCCATCCATCTATCCATCTATCTATTTATCTAAGTGTCTGTCTGTCTATCTATCTATCTATCTATCTATCTATCTATCTATCTATCTATCTATCTATCTATCTATCTATCTATTTATCTATCTATCTATCCATCCATCTATCTATTCATCCATCCACCCATCCACCCACACACCCATCCATCCATCCATCCATCCATCCATCCATCCATCCATCCATCTATCCATCTATTTATCTATTTTTCTATCTGTTAGCTATCAGTTCCACTCTCTGAGAAAGTCTAGGAAAATGATACCATAGTAATTAACAAACCTAATGCCCATATTCACTGAAAAGAACCAAGGTCCCTTGGAGAAAAGTCTGGTGCCACAGCTGGGATGGAGATAGGACAAGCTGCAACATCTCTGTGCCAGAAAATAAGGGAGATGCTTGGGGAATAAAAGAACATGACAAGACACTCCCCCCTACCACACACCCCAGAGCTGGATTGCAGGGACTCCCATCAGGTAATTCTGAGACAATTTGCACACCAACATAAACAACATTAATTAATTTTTATATATGAAATAAAATAAGAATCCATATGGGTTTATGCTTATATAAGTACATGGTGTGGAGTTTCTTCTTATAGGGGAATGCCAGCTAATGTTTACAGGAAGAATGGTAGAACCTGGAAGCTACAACGTGGTGACCGTCACAGTGATAATTGTTTCAGACAAGACACATCAGGACAGGCTAAAACTAGTGGGAGAATGTTTGGCGAGGAACAGAATATTCACATGTTGTCAAAGTATCTACACACACATACTTATTTATTATAAAAGGGAAAATAGTAATTTAACAATGTGGTAATACGGCAGACAGAAATTTAATCAAGTTGTTGACATAATCTGGAGACAAATTGATACACTGTGTGTCTTGTGCAATGAGGCAGAAGATCATTGTAACACTTCTGGGGCATTTCTGATTAAAAAATGAATGAAATCTACTCAATGGCGAGGAAACAAAAGACAAATTGAAACGGACTGGCGTTTTAGAAAGTAACTTTCCTGTCCTTACCCAAAACTCAAGGTCATTGAAGATAAAGTGAAACATAACAGAATTCCAGATCAAAGAAAATGAAAGAAGCAACTCATAGTGTGGGAGTTTCTTTCTATAAAGAAAATTATTATAATAGTTATTAAAATCTCAATAATGGCTACAAATTAGTTTTCTTGTTTCTATAATAGTACTGCAATTATGTAAGAGAATGTCCACGTTTTTCAAGAAATACACAGTGAAATATTTGTTGGTTGAGAAACACTGTCTCAGTAACTTACTCTCAAAGGACATGCACATGGTTAACATGTTTCCATTGGGAGAGAAATGACTGAAGCAGACATAGGAACACATTAGGAGCTGAAAAATCAGTGTAAAGAATATACTGCAGTTCTTTCTACTAGTTTTCTAGTTTTTATGTATGAAATTATGATAGTGAAAAAAAGTTGCACAGGCACCTATATACATCACTTATATTGTGAAGTTCTCCAGTTTGTCATTTGACTTCTAACATTATTATTATGGTTCATCAATGGAGATTTTATTTTATACATTTGACTTAGCTATCATGCTTTTAGGGTAATTTCCCAACAGCTTAGGAATTCTTCTCCCACTCAAGATCAGACATAGAAAAATATAAAATAAATATATAAAAACTTTTATATATATAAATATCATTCTTCATCGAAATTAAGACATCTTGATTGCAAGATGCACAATTATTTTGTGCACCGCTAAGACATAAATCTTTGATGCGCCGTTCATTGCAATGTGCATCACTATTTTAATGACACTAAAGTGCTGAAATATACAGACATTAGATTTGACCAAGCACAATATTGCCTTAATTATTTTGCAAGCATTCAGCTCCATAAGTCCATCTAAAATTTATTTTGGCATATATGATTAGAGATTAATCTGAGTCACCTTTCTCATCCAATTATATATTTTTCTAATATCTTTTATTGCTTTTCCATTTACTGAAGCTGTCTTTGTCCTTTCTTAGAAAAATGTGAACTATTCATCTTGCTAATCAAATAATCCTCTTACCTTTGCCTATTGGTATAATGATTTATGTTTTAATATCTAAGCCTCATTTACTTTTTTGCTGTATTTGTTACTGTCTCTGTTTTGATTCTCTGTAATGTTTTAGAAGAGTCATATGCTGTTTTTAATTTCAGCTCTTCCCTTTATGTTTTATAACAGACCCAACACAATGCAAGTTTGATGCGGACTTCTGATAAATGCATATTCATCTCCCTGGCTACCCCAGGACAAGTCTACCTCGCTGTTAGTAGTCCTAATGTGGCGCCACATCCTTCCTGGAACTTGTTAAAGTGGACAGAGGCGTGATCGACCTGCCACCCAACTACTGAGTTCGTGCCATGGGACGAAACGCTGAGCCACTCAGGCAAATCCTTCCTTCACTACTTCTGCTCTCCAAGGAACTTCCGAGGAAGATGTGTCTTTCTTCTGAACACGCTGTTGAGCCCAGAAGAGAAATCTGATGTTTTGACATTGCAGGTGTATCTCACAGTCATCGTAAGCCAGCTACCTTCTGGGGGTGCCATTCAGTCTGAAGAGAAATCCCTTGTTTTTGAGATAGGGTTCCTCATTCATGGATTTCTACACACACATAAACTATTAAGAAAGAAAATTAGCAACGAGGGGATGGTATAGCTCAACGGCAGAGTGTGTGCTTGGCATGCACGAGGTCCTCGGTTCCATCTCCGCTCCCTCTGTTAAAACAAACAAGCAAACAAATGAACTAATTACCCCCCAAAATACATTTTTTAAAAAAGTTAATTATCATTAATGACAGCAGGTGGAAATGACCCTAACGTTAAATAATGCTGATGATAAAGACTGAGTCATCATCACCAAGTCCCCTATGACAAAAGACTTAAGTGTCGCTCAGTCACCAACGTCCATGTTCTTACTGAGTGAGGGGACAAGGTCGTCTGTTGATGAATCGAAGGCAAGTGTTGGGTATGGGGAGGGCAAGGGAGTCTTGCAAAGGCTGGAAAAAGACAAAATGAATTTTATCAGCGGTGGGAAAGGACCTGCAGAATGACATTAGGGTTGTAGTCTTTGATTAAGACCAGAGTTAACATTCAATTAAGAACATAGAGGAGCACAAAGCATATCAGGAAGGTGGAATTTCTTCCGTGCCCGTCAGCCCTGGCTTCGCCCCAAGGAGGACGGACTTCTGTTTCCTTGCACATCGGAAGTCCCGTCTCCGGGGTGTCCCTGCAGCCTCCTTGAATCCTTAAAAATGGACGGAAATTAACTTCATCCTTACAAAAAACCACTTCCTGGTGAAACAGTTCTTATTTCAAAACCCCGTGTATCGAGGCAAATGATTGATTTTTAAAATCTTTTGTGTGTTGCTTTTGGATCTGCTTCCTTAAATTTTATCATTTCTTTTCTTATTCTTTTTCTTTTTTTAATTGAAATACAGTCAGTTACAATGCTGTGTCATTCATCATGTTTCATTCATATGTATATATACATATATTCCTTTTCATATTCTGTCCATCACAGGTTGCTACAAGATATTGAATATAGTTCCCTGTGCAACACAGTATAAACTTGTTGTTTATCTGTATTTTATATATAGTAGTTAGTATCTGCAATTCTCGAACTCCCAATTTATCCTTTGCTACCCCCTTTCCCCTTGGCAACCATAGTATCATTATTTCATTTTTTTTTAAATGTTTTTGGGGGGAGGACAAGTAATTAGGTTTATTTATGTATTTAATTTTTTTTTAAAGGAGGAACTGGGGATTGAACCCAGGACCTCATGCATGCTAGGCATGCACTTTACCACTGAGCTACACCCTCCCCTTTATTTCTTGGTAATTTTTTACATCATCCTCTTCTGATAAGCAATCCTGTTTACCTGTGGCCCCCATCCCATCACCTCTGTCAGGTGGGCGGAGTCAGCTTCAGGGCACACGCTTTGTCCTTGAACGACCAGAAGATTCTGCATGTGGCTCTTCCTCCTTCGGAACATATCTGAGTGTAGAGTTTATTGCCCTAAGCATCCAAACACATTCATTATTCTCTTTCTCATCTCGCCCAGTCAGTGTGCTTAAAGTTGAATGATATTCTTGCTTGATACAAAGTGCACAAGCTAAGTTTCAAAAGGTAGTTTTAACGCCGAGAGAGGAAAAAGTGATTTTTGTAATAAATTTTAGGAACAAACCAAAAGAAGTAGGAATGATGGCTCTAGGCAAGCTTCGTGCCGACAGCTATTTCTTCAATCCTCAGATGGATATTTTTAAATTAACTGAATCATAAAGTGAACTGATGTCTTGAGAGGCAAAGGGAAAAAAAAAGTTTTTATTGGCCAACATCTGAAAGGGCTTTCTTCTATTTTATATGCTTGTGATAAGGGACAACGTCTAGGAAAGAGTGATAATGTGGTGGAAAGAGGAGGCACCATGTCTAAACAAAAATAACATAAATCAACTCAAGGTCTGTACGGGTTTTTTTTAAGGTCATCCTGCGACAAACCCAACAGAAAAGAAACAGTTTAAATTGATGGTACATTTTAAGGTAACATTGTTACACAGGGTCATTTAACAAAGAGTTACAGCTTCAAGGCATGGTGTTGCTCGACAGTATTTTCTTATAATTTACTTGCAAGAAATAGAAAGCGTCTGGTGTATTTGCAAATTCAAGAGGATATGCCATCCAGGGGGGTGCAGATCCAGAGAGCTATTTGTACCTGGAGCTGAGATTTAGAACAAAACCTCCATTTACAGACATTTTTACCTTTCGAATGTGGCTGAAAATACCAGAATTAATTGCACAGGACTGAAGGAAATAGAACATTGAAGGATTCACTGCAAAGAATCACCAGAGAGCAGTGGCATTGAACTTAAATAATGAAATAGTTTATTCTCTTTCTTCTTAGAATATTTTAAAATAGACTTGACTTATTCGAATCAACTCACTGCCTAAAGAAGAGATTTAGAAATATGATTCTCTTCTTTTTTTTTTTTTCTTCACTGAGTAAAATCAAAAGTCAGTTTCTGTAACCCAACATTCCTGGTCCATCACGGAAGGATGCTGACTCTCTGATGTAGCTTTCGACTTAAATTTAAACGCATAAGAGTCTCTCTTTCCTTCTCTCCCTAGACACACACACACACACACTTAAACAGAAATATCTAAGTGCCCATTATTAGAAAGTTCTTTATATTCCATATGCAAAATAAAATACTAGATAGTCATTAACCATGATAGTGAAGTAATAACTTAAAATATTATTTTTTTCTGGAGTAAGTTCACTTAAATAATGAATGAAGGCATTTCATTTTATTTGTTTTTGTTTAGGAGCGAGATAATTAGGTTTATTGATTTATTATTTTTTTAACGGAGGCACTGGGGCTTGAACCCAGGACCTCCCGCACGCTAAGCACACACTCTACCCCTGAGTTCCACCCTCCCTGCTAAGGCACTTTATTTTAGAAGTATTAACTTAAATGTCCTCTGTTCTTTATGTTGTAATTTTAAAAAGCTATAATTCATAATTACTTTTAAAGTATGTGATTTTTTAAATTATAGTTTACAACATAGAATATAGAAACACAGAAATGGATTAAATGTAAATAATTATAGTTGAGGGTTTGTAAATTTCTCCCCTCCTTTTTTTTTTTTTCTGAGTTTGTTATTTTATTGGTTCAGAGCTCTGTTTTTCCCCATTCTTCTCGGGCTACCCCTTTTTTTTTTTTAAGAAGGAAAACATTCTTTCTGATTTAAGCAAGCTGTACTCACCTCCAGTCCCCAAGGTGGGACAGTGAATCAACATTTTTGGCTACATGGGTTGCTGTAAGGCTGGGGTCCAGCTACCCTTTGCCCTTGCCATGGGGAATAAGTCTAATTATGGAATTTGTATCATTTGCAGCTGGAATTCTTTGCCCATTTCTCGTATGTAAGTCACTCAGTTTGACGTTACCTTAGCTCTGTCTCATTACCACTGAGGTGCAATTTGAGATTAAACCATCGTTCCTTATGCAATAACAGTATAGTAGTAAATGAAGATAAATATGCTTTTAATTCTATCATGTTATTTTTTATTCTGTTCTTCAAGCTTATGTCCAATTTTTAAAAGTTTTCCTTGTGTTCATTCTCAATCTTTTTTTTTTTTTTAATAAAAAGACTGGTTTGAAAGGTTCATTCATCTATCGAGCTGCTGAAATATTTCAAGTAATTTTTTCGGAAAGGATATGCGGGTGTTTTAGTTCCTTAGTCCTTGCTTTGTCTAAGCTCCTTTGTTCCCACACATAAATGATGGTCTGTCTGAGGACAGAATATTTGCTTCACAATATACCATCCTCTGAAGCAGTGGATATTAGATATTTGTAGAATTCTGGAGGCAAACATTTTTCTTTTGTAGCAACTTGTTAATTTTTTTCTTTTCAGGGCTTTTGTAATTCTTTCTTAATGACTTAATAGTCCTACATCTATTAACGGAATTGAATTTGTAGCAAAGAAGTACCTTAAAAAAATCCCAAACTTATCTGACTTCAACAGTGAATTCCATTAAGTCATTAAACAGAAATCAGTAATACGGCACAAGCTCTTCCAGAGAATTTGAGATAAAAGATCTCACCTCCATGCTTTTCTTTTATGGTCCATCATAAATAACATGGTTATTTAAAAAAAAACCTGACAAGGGCTATAGGTAATTCTGAGCACAATGAATTAGCTATTATTGGACTAGCCACTCTGCCTTTAAAAATTAGGTACCTGGGGAGGGTGTGAAACAGCTCTTTCAGATATGGGAGAATGTCATCTCTGAGTAAGGGGAACCAGGCAAGATGTCAAGGTGGCTTTCTGGCTAGAAGTAAATTCTAGACTGAATCACAGACGGACGTGGTTAAACGGAATAAAATGATCCTGCAAAGGAGAGCAGGTGGAGAAGGCAGCTCGGGGAGGCTGAGACAGCTGGCTTTGGTGCAGGGGTGGAGGAGACAGGGCTGCACAGGGTGGCATCGAGTTACCTGGGAGTCCTTGGTGGTGGGTTTATCTGTGCATGGAGAGGGGTGCTCTGCCACCTGACAGAGATCACCCGCTAGGTATCTGATGACCAGAAACGGCAGAGAAAGAGAGGTACGTGGATGGGACACTCAGAACATCTGGGTATTAGAGAAATCCCATGTCAAACTCATCTGAACTGCCCCTGCTAAGGCTTGTAAACAAACTTCAAAAGTCAGTGGAAATTAACTACCTTCCAAGAAATCAACAACAGCGTTTAAAGGCATAAAACACAAAAATAAATGCCTTAAGCCCAAATTTGGGGCTAATACATTGGACACCAGGAAAATAGCAGATAAGATAATATATCCCTGTTTATGGAAGTAAAGCAAGAAAAAAAAAACATAATAAGTGAAGAGAGCATTCTATTAGCAGAAAAATAGAAAGGGATAAAATTGAAACTCTAGGACTGGAAAATAGAATATGTGGGGAAAAGAATCACTCAGGGGACCTAACAACATACTGGAAACTGCAGATGAAAAGAGCTGAGAGCAAGAGGATGGGGGAAAATGGTGAAAAACATGAACGAAATCATGACCACCTGAGGGCAATGCCATTATCAAGCATATGTGTAATTTGAGATCCAGAAGAAGAGGAAAAAGAAAAGAAAGACGAGGGTAGGAAAAAATATTAGGATAGTAGGTGATTTTTTTTTTCCAAATAGAGAAAAAAATTCACACAGATCCAAAAGGCTCCATATATCCCAACCTAGAAAAGGCTTGCATAACCAGACGAGGGCTCACTAGGGCAAAACAGAAGACAGTTACACTCGGAGAATATAATTTAAAATCCACTAATTCTCATTGAAAACAGTGCAAATCAGAAAAAAAAAAAAAAGAACGCCATTAAAGTGAAACAAGGGGAAAAAAACTATGCAACCAGTGCAGAGAATATATTTTGCAAACTTGGAAATTCAAAAAATTTATTTTTTGTATTTTTTGATATACAAGATTCAAGAAACTATTTAAGCAGCCAATGTTCATTATGGGAAATAATAAAGGGAGTTTTTTAGGTTGAGAAAAAAATGATAACAGATGAAAATTTAGGTCTAAATAAAGGGCTTAAGAGCACTGAATATTGTAAACATACTCCTACAAAACCTTCTAATGTTCATATACCTTAATTTCTCTAAAGGAAAATTAACCGTTAAAAGGCAAATTAATAATCATGCATTAAGGAGTTTATAATATATGTAGGTATAACATGTGTGATGACATTAACACAAAAACCTAGTCAGGGGGTAAATGGGTATTTGCTTCTGGTTTTGGCATTATATGTAAAGTGCTATTAATACTAACTTGTGAAAATTGATCATAAGTTTATTAATATATATGCAATAATATGTCCAAAAATATACCTATAGCTAAAACACACTAGTGTTTAAAATAGAATACTGTGAATATTAAATTCATTAAAGAATTCAGGGAATAATTTAAAAATGTAATTTTTAATTATATAATTATATATATATATATAAAAATTTAAAAATAATATATATTAGACAAATTGAAAACAAGGAAATAGTACCTTAAAATAAAAAATGTATATGTGATTATATGTGAAGAATTAGCTACCCAAATTAAAATGCAGATAATGACATCAGACTGGATAAAAGCTATAATATTCACAAATTTATAATAATGACAGAGAGAGATAAACATCTAAAGATGGAAAAAAATTAAAAGACATACACTAATCGTAAGAAACCTGTAAGGACTGTCTTATTATCAGTCCATTTTGAGGCAAAGCTTCTATTATGCAGAAAAGACAGTCTCTGCTTTAGCAAGTGGTGCTGGGAAAACTGGACAGCTACCTGTAAAAGAGTGACTGGAAAATTCTCTAACACCGTGTAAAAATAAACTCAGGATAGATTAAAGACCTAAATGTAACACCAGATGCTATAAAACTCCCATAGGAAAACATAAGCAGAACACACTTTGACACAAATTGCAGCAATATTTTTTTGGATCCGTCTCCCACAGTAATGGAAATAAAATAAAAAATAAACAAATGGGACCTAATTAAACTTAAAAGCTTTTGCACAGCAAAGGGAACGGTAAACAAAATGAAAAGACAGCCTATGGAAGGGGAGAAGATATTTGCAAACAATGCTACTGACAAGGGGTTAATATCCAAAATGCACAAACAGCTCATACGGCTCATATCAAAACAAAACAAAATAAAATGAAACAACTCAATCATAAAATAGGAATAAAAACTAAATAGACGTTTCTCCAAAGAAGACATCCAGATGGCCAACAGGCACATGAAAAGATGCTCAACATTGCTAATTATTAGAGAGATGCCAATCAAAACTACAATGAGGTATCACCTCACACCAGTCAGAATTGCCATTGTCAACATATCTACAAATGATAAATGCTGGAGAGGGTGTGGAGAAAAGGGAGCCCTCCTACACTGCTGGTGGGAAGTAAATTGGAGCAGCCACTATGGAGAACGGTATGGAGGCTCCTTAAAAAAACTAAAGATAGAATAATCTAACAATCCCACTCCTGGGCATCTATCTAGAAAAGATAAAAAATGTATTCAAAAAGACACCTGCACCCCAATATTCATAGCAGCACTATTTACAACAGCCAAGACATGGAAGCAGCCTAAATGTCCATCAACAGATGACTGGATAAAGAAGCTGTGATATATTTGTACAATGGAATACTATTAAGCCATAAAAAAGAATAAAATAATGCCATTTGCAACAACATGGATGGACCCGGAGATTTTCGTATTAAGTGAACTAAGACAGAAAGAGAAAAACAAATGCCATATGATATCACTTATAGGCAGAATCTAAAAAAAATTATAAAAATGAACTTATTTACAAAACAGAAGTAGACTCACAGACACAGAAAACAAACTAATGGTTGCCAAGGAGGGATGTCGGGGAGGGATAAATTAGGAGTTTGGAATTAACAGTTGCACACTACTTTATAAAATAGATACTCAACAGGGACCTACTGTATAGCACAGGAAACTACCTTCAATATCTTATAATAACCTGTAATGGAAAAGAATTTGAAAAAGAATAAATATATATATGTGTGTATATGTTTATAAGTGAATCATTTTACTGTCCACTTGAAACTAACACATTACAAACTATACTTTCAGTAAGATTTTTAAAAATATGTATATATCATTTAAAAAAAGAAATCTGTAGTGACTGTTTCTATCAGTAACAAGGAACCTTACCATGGTTATGTTTTTATTACCTTAACATACAGAATATATTTGTAATATGATTTGTGTCATTGTTTGTTAGTGTCATGATCTGTTGTTTCAGAATCTATTGACTGAATCATATCTCCCTCATTCTTTGCATGCCTGATCATTTTTGCTTGGAATCCAGAACTCAGAATAACTTCCAACTTTAAAATCACTTCTAGTGACGGAAAATAAATAATCTGGAATAAAATATAAACTGGGTAGTATTAGCAGCATCCTATTAGAGACTGCAGGTAAATGGGGTCTGAAAATGATGAAGAAACTCTAACAAAATCAATTACAACAAGAAATACAATTGCAAAAATTAATCAGAGTCTCTCAACTGCCAGTGGAAAAATATGAAGCAATCTAAAAGATGAAAAAATGCAATCCAAGAAGACAAAGAGATAATAGAAAGCATATATGATAAAATGATGGTGATAGTTTTCTGAATTAATGAAAGTGTTTGGTCTGGTTTATCACATATATAAATATATGATAATCACATACAGATATGTGTGGATATATTTGTGATAACTGTAGCCTAAGGGGTAAAGAGGGAAGAGAGATGAAAGTAAACTGGTGTAATTTTCATACTGGGTTGGGATGATACAGTACCATTGATATTTGAGTGTTACAGGATAAAGGTGTATGTTGTAAATCATAGAATAATCTCTCTGTCTCTGTCTCTCTCTCTCTCTCTCTCTCACACACACACACACACACACACAAACACACATGAGCACACACTCCTGAACCAAAAGTTCCCAAATTGGCACATCCAAATGGTACTAACACCAAGAAATTATGCTCAATCATATTTCCCACCAGGGAAAGGCAAACAAAATTATAAATCTGATATCTCTGTTCAGTCACTTATATGATGATAATTTTAAAAATATTTGTCAAAATGTGGACCCACAGGAATTCTCAAAAACTGCTTGTGTGAATACTGTATAAATGCATAATGTTGGTGGTGCCACCTTAAATGTTTCACATCATCCATTAAATATGAAAATGATGTCCCTGAATTTCTCTTCCCAAGAGCACGGCAGAGTCCTGTTCACAGGAGTATGCACAGGAGTATTACATATACATTATAATTCAGAATGGAAACAGAAATATCCATCAACAAGAGCATAAAAAAAATAAATTTATTTAACAATAAATACAATAAAATACTGGAGAAGAGTAAATATTCACAAAGTACAGCTGCAGAAAACTACATAAATGGATTTCAAATGAAATTTTGACCAAGAAAAAGAGGCAAAAAATAACATGAACTTTGAGTCCATTTACACAAATTAAAAAAGAAATACTTTATATATATATATACATATATATATACACATATACACACACACACACACACACACACACACACACACACACACATATCTATATATGACCATATGAGTAAATGGTAAAAAGCAACAAGTTCTAGGTGATAAATAGAAAAACACTTTAATATATAATAAAACATAGATTCAAAAAATAACCAGTAAAACCTTTAAATTATAGAGTTGAATTTTAATTACAAATATTAAATTGACAAGGTACCATGACACAAAATATTCATATATTGGTTTTAAAACCTTAAATACACATTATTTCTAAAAATTTGAAAATATGTATCAAGATCCTAAAAGATATTCTTTTGTATTGACCTGAAAGTTTCACTTTTAAGAAATTATCTCAATAATTCAAAATGCAAACAGAATTTTATATGCAAAGACATATTTTGCCACAAGACTTTTAATAGCAAAACTAATTTCTGCCTAAATCCGCCTAGTTTGTTATTTTTGCTCAAATGTACCCTCCAAAATCCCCAGAAAATACATTATACTGTCTTCTTCATTCAATAATATACAAAATGTTGTTTTGGATAAGTAAAAATTTAAAAAATTCCCAATTATGCAACAGTACACACATACGCAGGAAAAATTTTACATTTTATTTTTCTGATCATGGGATACGAATAAACATTTTTTTTCCTGTGATTTTCTCAATTATCCTATTAAGAATTTCCATTAAACTGAAATGCAATACTTTGATATTTAATATTTAAGAAATATACAATTTAATATTTAAGAAATATAACGGATGCCCTGTAAAGATTTCTCTTTCAAATGCATCATACTTATTCTGATTGTTTATAAGACCAGTAATAACTTGATGAAAACAATGTTCCTTTGGCTCCACCATTGCCTACCGCCATCTCTGACATTCCCACTGCTGATCCTACGTGGTGGACGTCAAAGACACACTTATTTGTAGAGTCAGGATCCCCCTTTGCTTGAATGCAGAGGAATCTGCAATGATGTTACCAGAGGAGAGATGAAATTTGAAGCTCTAATATTTTTAATGAAACAATTAAAGAGCAAAAAGACCCCCCAATGAACTGACAATCACGTGACATTTGGAATATTGTCATCTTCAAATAGTTCATATTTGAAAATGAAGTATGTGGTGCGGCTGCTTTGGCCACGGACTCATGAACTTTGTATAATTTTGTCCTCATTATAGGCTTAGTGAGACACAAGACATCAAACAAAGCTAACTATGCCTGAGAAGATCCTTTCCATTTCAATAGATTTCAATGCACGTTCTTACACAATACACGCTCCAGTCATATAATTTAAGGTATTTGGCCATTCAAGGGCCAAAGTCATCAAAGATTGATTGCAGCTTCTGGGAAAGTGACTGAAATGAATTGTTGATATACATTTAAAATCGAAAATCTTGACTGTCTTTGAAAAATAACACCCACTTCTCATGTTTTGGAAACAGCTTTTGCTGCATAATATTTAACTGTTCCAATGATGAAAAAAATCAAACCTAAAGTTATCTGGCTTGGCTTACTCTATTCGTTGCAAAGTTTCCTTAGGATAGAAATTATTTTTTACCCATAAGTTTTCACCAGAGGTTTAGTTTTACCATTGTACCTTATTGTAAAATTTAAATAAAAAAAAGATTTTTATCCAGAACAGACAATGTGGTTAACTCTTCATGCGTAAACAGCCATACACTCAATGGTGGATGGAAATAAAGTTGTACAGTGCTGTTCCCTACAAACGCTAGGTTTTGTTTCCAGGGTACAAAGACCTACCCTATTCCATGGTAGGGAAGACTGAAAGAGACTTCATTTTATTTTTAAAGTTAGATTTATTAAGATACAATTTGCACACATTAATCTCCCCAGCTTCCGACATTGTCTTTTCCAACCTGGAACATAAGTGGAGATATTAACTATGCATTTTTTTGAGTCTGTTTCTTTTTTCTTTATACACAGCACAATGCTTCAGTCATACATGAATATACATATATTTATTTTTATTTTCTTTTTCATGGTAGATTATTACAAGAAATTGAATATAGCTCCCTGTGCTGTACAGTATAAACTTATTTATCTATTTTATATATATTAGTCAGTACCTGCAAATCTCAAAATCCCAATTTATCCCTTTTAGGTTAATTGAATATTTGATTTTATGATCCACTCCCCCCCCCAACTATGGCTAATTAGCTGCACCATTTTCTCTAACATTTTTGGTCTTGCTGTAGCATTTACAACACATCTTTAACATATGATCACCCACATTCAAATTATTACACTTCTTTACGTATAATGTGAACTTTGCAATAGTATACTTCTAAATATTGTTTACTTTAAATTTTTTTGGGGGGGGAGAAGTAACTATGTTTATTTATTTATTTATTTATTTATTTATTTATTTATTTTTAAATGGAGGGACTGGGGACCTCATGCATGCGAAGCGCATGCTCTACCACTGAGCTACACCCTCCCCTCTTACAATAGCATCCTTTTAATTGGTCTTTCCCCAACTGTACTGGTGTTGTCATGTGTTTTATTTTATTTTCTTTCATTCAGTTTTTATGAAACGTCTTCAATGTGTTTTCCTTAACTTTTAACGTTTTATTGAAAGATGGATGAATATGATCGTATGTTGGTATCGGATGTATGAAACAATGATCGGATATTTGCATACATGACATAATGATCACCACGGTAAGCCTAGTGGCCAGCTGTCCCTGTGCACAGTTATTTCAGTACCATCGACCATTTACCTCACGCTTTATATGACATCCCCATGGCTTATTTTCTCTGTGGAAGTTTGCCCTTTAACCCCTTCACCCAAGTCCCCCACTCCTCCCTTCTCTGACAATCTGTGAGTCTGCTTCCACTTCATTTTTATTTTTTTTTTAGAGTCCACAAATTAGTGAGGTCATACAGTATTTTTCTTTTTTTGTCTGACTTATTTCACTTAGCATAGTAGCCTTTATATCTATCCATGTTGTCACAAATGACAAGATTTAATTTTTTATGGATGAATAATATTCCACTATGTGTGTGTGTGTGTGTGTGTGTGTATATATATATATATATATATATATATATAATCTTGTTTATCCTTCAGTCTATTGGTGGACACATAGGTTGCTTCCATATCTTGCCTATGGTAAAAGATGCTCCTATGAACATTGGTGTGCAGGTATCTTTTTTGAATTAGTGTTTTTGTTTTATTTGGGTAAATACCCAGAAGTGAAATTACTTCATACCGCATATGGCATTTCTATTTTTAATGTTTTGACAAACCTCCATACTGTTTCCATAGTGGGTGCATCAACATCCATTCTCACCAACGGTACCTGTCGCTTCCATTTTCCCACCATCCTCGTCAACACTGAGAATTTGTTGTCTTTTTGATGATAGCCATTCTGACAGGTGTAATGTGGAATCTCCTGGTGGTCTTCATGCACGTTTCCCTGGTGATTAGTGATGTCCAGCATCTTTGCACGTGCCTGTTGGCCATCAGAATACCTTCTTTGAAAAAAATGTCTGTTTTTCCTCTAAATGCTTAATTCGATTGCTTTCTGTGAGAGAAGTGAGGAAATATGAACAAGCATAGGATCTTATTCTTCAGTACATTATACTCTGTCAAAGAATAAGTTTAATTTTAATTTACCCATTAGATAAAAAAAAGGCTTTGAAACATTTACCTCTCAAGTCCTGCTCATTTATATACAGCTGTTAGATTATAGTGATATTGCTTTATTTTTCAAAATAAATTATAGCCACTATAATCTGGAATTAAAGATTTGCAAACGTATCTTCAAATTATTATTACCTCCATATTTTACTCCTCCCAGTGGGACCTTTAAACCTCTGTCAGTTGATACTTCTTAGAGTTCACCCAAGTGCGCCTGGATTTTTTCCAGCCTCACACTTTTTGCAATTTCTGTTTCCCTCTGGAAATGCCATCTTATGGAGAGAGATTCGACCTGGATCCCTCATCCCTAAATCCTAGACCGTCATGTTCCACCCCTTCCTGCCCCATCTGGAGGAGGAACTTCAATTCACCCAGGTGAGGCAGGACAGCACTATATATAACACACAACCCCCATGAAGAGCCCTTAAAAGTGAGCAAAGTCTTTGGCTGCCACATTTTAAGCCTTCCCTGGTTAACTGGGTTGGCAAAAGGGAACTGATACATCCTGTTACTGCTGCAAGCAGTGGGAAAGATGAGAAGGGATTTGAAACCAATCTCCTAGAGAGACGTATAAAGTACACTCTCCTTAAAAGAGCCGATACATCTGTTTCACTTACTTTATTTTTATTGAAATTAATGCTTTTTAAAAAAGAATGTCATGAAAAATTTGTTTTATTTTATTTTAATTGAAGTCAATCCTTTTAAAAAAAATCTACCATGGAAAATTTAATTTATTTTATTTTAATTGAAAGCAATGCTTTTTAAAGAATCTGTCATGGAAAAAATTACTGTATTGCATTTTATTTTATTTTTATTGAAATCAATCCTTTTTAAAAAATCTGTCATAAAAATTATTTTCCTTTATTTTAGTTGAAATCAGTGTTTTTAAAAAGTCTGTCATGAAAAAATTTATTTTGTTTTTATTGAAATCAATCCTTTTAAAAAAACTAACATGAAAAAATTTATTTTGTTTTATTTTATTTTATTTTTGTTGAAATCAATGCTTTTTAAAAATCTGTCATGAAAAAATTTATTTTATTTTATTTTTATTGAAATCAATCCTTTTAAAAAACTAACATGAAAAAATTTATTTTATTTTGTTTTATTTTATTTTATTTTTGTTGAAATCAATGCTTTTTAAAAATCTGTCATGAAAACATGTATTTTATTTTATTTTAATTGAAATCAGTGTTTTAAAAATATCAGTCATGAAATACTTTATTTTACTTTATTTTATTTTATTTTATTTTATTTTATTTTATTTTATTTTATTTCATTTCATTTCATTTCATTTCATTTTAATTGAAAGCAATGTTTTTAAGGAACTTCATGTACAAAATCCTCCACCGTACAATTCTGAGAAATTGCAAATTGGGTCCTGTAAGTTGGGAAGTTGGGTCCAAAGCAGGAAAGTGCTCCTTTTGAAACCTGGCAGATATGATTATACCCTGGGAGGACTCTGCCCATATACTCTTAAGAGCACCTGAGCAGCCTGGCAGAGCCGATTAAAAAGGAGGCCTTTGAACGCTGATATAATGAAGTCCCCAGTGAAATGGGGACATGAGCCAGATTAAGGTTTGGAGCTTCTAAACCTGCCAAGATTATTGGAAGTGAATTACCATCATGTTCCAACAGCACACGTTTGGTCCCGGTGAAAAATGACACTGGATTCCAACTGCAGGCTCCAACACGTCCCTTAAGAAGACGCTAAGGGTTTAAATTGTGAAAAATTTTCCTGGACCTCAGAATGACTGTGTGTTTGTGATGCTGGTTAAGAGACGCATATCTATAGGTAGATAAAAACATCTAAAAATTGCAGTAAGGGCAGGAATCATTTAAAACATCTTCACACCCCAATCTCCAGAAATTCCTCGACAGTTGTTAACAAATATTCAAGAATAGCAAATAACAAATTCTTGGAATTAAACTTTCCTTATTCAACCTTAGTATTTGACCCTAAAACTGCATTCTTATTTCCCTTTAGTAGTTCACATAAATTTTAATAAATGACAATACACCATTGATAATTATGCCACCTTATCCTAATTTTTCTTGCGCTATTCTGTTATTGAATTTAGATGGAAGTAAGATTTTTGGTGCCGACTGTTTATTGAGACCATTCAAAGTTTTGCTACGATGCAACGTATTATTTTAACATCATATTCCAGAGCCCTACAGGACACAATCAACAGAAATGACTTGCAAGACTGCATTCAATATGCCAGCACATTTATTTCATTATAGGTATGTATTTTATCCAAAAAGAAAAAAAAAAAAGAAGGCAGGCAGTCAAAAAACTTCAATTTTATTTTTTCCCCCTCCTTTGAATTCTATCACGGAGACAAGGCATTTCAAATCTTGCTCCCGGGCTGACGCCGCTTTGGAAATTGGAGTCCATCTTGAATTGTCAGAGCTGTGTTATAAACTCATGTAAATTGGAATTTATAATGGAAACAGCATCATACTTTACTGGAACTGCAAAAGCTAGCCTCCCCTCGGATAGAATAAAGCACAAAAGCATGGGAGACTGCCCTCCACTGTGCTTTTATTAACTTTATATTTCCAACATAGCAGCGATCACATCACACACAGTCAAGAAAGCATTTCAGTCGACTTCCCAGAAAGCATTTTTGCTTTAGATTTGCAAGTCACTGAATGTGGCACTTCACTTCATCAACCCCTGTGCTTTGGAGAGCCACTCGAATGTAAGAGACACAAGTCTAAGACGTCGGCTCTCAGTAAATATGCAGGGAGATGTGACTCTTCTGCACTCAGTTGGAAGGCTGAGTATTTGACAGATCTGGGGAATAAAGTAAGAAGTCATTTCTTTTATGTTCAAGAAATATAAAGCTTCACTTTTCTGCATTAGTTAGAAAATGAAAAGATATTAGGTAAGGATGGGGTGACTTTCAGCTTCTGCTACAGGGAATTACCAGGGAGATTGGACAATATAGACTGAAATTAAGTCATTCAAAGCTTTAGTCTCTCTCACATTTACCCTGTTTTTTGGTGGGTCAGTTAGACACTCTCAGAAATCAGATGGTTATGTCTCGGGGCTGTGCTTTAAACACATTCAATACATTGAAGGTCGTCTCCCCAGTCTGTTGAGTGCATAGTCAAGGATACCTGGATGGAAAGGAAGAGGAAGTGACAAATAAGGAGAGCATTGTGTTCAAGTGCACATAAACCCATGTTATGAGGCAGACTTTTCAGTTTCAGCTTGAAGACACAGAAAGTTGGAGAGACTGCTGCTCCTGACAAGACCAGCAAAGCCGGACAGGACAGATCTCAATCGGTCATAACTCCCACAACAGGGAAAAAAGTCCAGCGTGAACTGAACTCAACCTCAATTTGCACAGAGGTGATCGGGCATTTGAAGGAGAAAAGCCTTGGGTCCTCCGCTTCTCTGGACTTAGCCTTGGGTCCTCCCCTATGATGGGTGACAACACATCTCCTTGAATGGAGAGACAAGCTGACATCCTCAGTGATCACCTGGTGGGGGTAATACTCACGTATGAGAAAGACACAAGAAAATGGTGGGACATTTGGTGGTGTAGATCTGAGACCTCCCTCCTTTCAGTTGACACAAGGAAATGAGTCAGCTTAAGTAACCAATATATTATTCTAGGGAGAAGCCAGGGAAGAGAAAGAAAAATCTGAATTTACAAGTATTTCCAAAGTGACTAAAAGCCTTTATTATCACACACACACACACAATGCTATAAATTTCACATAAGAAAAAGAAGTGGATTTAAATGATTAATGGTAGTGTTATTGGTATTATGGCTCAAGAGGGTTATAAATTAAAAGTACTTTATGCTTTGGCCTGTAACTAATCAATATTTATTAGTTTATATCTTAGAGAAAAACAAACTAATCGTGAAAAGTGAAATTTTGGAAGTCAGCCCAAGAATAAACTAGACTTTGAATGAACACCATTGCTCAACACATGCCTTTGGTTGAAAGTTGATTCAGATCAGAGTTTTCTGCTTGTGGCAGTAGCAGAGTGCATTATTTTGTGCAATCTGTCCTGCTGAAAACGACTAGCAAAACTGGATAAAGTGGTTTCCAAGAAAACATGTGTTTGGAGTTTCTACGGAAAGTTAAAAGTTACAATTTAAAGGTTTAAAATCTGGGAGAGATGGGAAGACCCAGTTGAGCCCAGCATTTGAAATCTCTTTTTCCTCTTTGAAGCACTGCCCACACTGAATATAGTTTTCGAGACTCAGAAGCTTAGTAGAATTTTGTAAGATTCACTTAACTGGGAGCATAAAAACTGGGGTTCAGATCCTGTCACAGAACAAAACTTTGGTAAATATCTAAGTTTATATTCTAAGCAGAAAGGTGAATGGAAAGTAGACTGACTTTTATGGGGACTGAATGCCAGCTTCAAATTTTCTCCATCTATAACTGAATTAAGATGACTGTGTTTATTAGCACAGCTAAACTAGCCTATTAACCGTCTTCCAAAAATAAAGAGGCTAAAAGAAACATGGAAAAGGTTTAACAATTTTTTAAATAATATTGTAGATTTAAATTCACCAGTGATTACATTAAATATTAATGGCTTAAATATTCTAACTAGGACAGACTGTTTCACTGGATCAAATAAAAATACATCCTTCTGATAGGAGGCACATGTTAAATCTAAAGAAATGGAAAGGTAAGAATTAGAAAGTTGAAAAATGAAAACATACAAACACCAAACAGAAAAAAGCTGGTAGAGTTGTACCAAGCCGACTTTAAAGCAAAAGGCATTTCTAGATTTAAATGGGACTTTTCAAAATGACTATATGAGCAATACAGCCAGAAATTGGATCCAATTATAAATCTTTAGGGATATAATAATATAAAGCAAGAATGATAATCATATAAAGCATTAAATGAATCAAAATATAACAGAATAAAAAGGGAAAACATATTCATAATTATTGTGGGAGATTTTAATACTTTCATCAGTAACTGATAGAATGAACTAAAAAACAATCAATACTAATAGAGAAAATTTGAGCAGAATAGATAATTGACCTAACTGATCTTGGCTAGAACACCCAAAATGTCAGAATATGGTTTTCAAGTGCACCTGTGATGGTTACTGAAACTGACTATGCGCTGTGCTTAAATCAGGTAAAAGGGTTAATGTGGCATATTCCTCTCTGGAAAGCAATCAGTACAAGCATTTCAAAAGCTCTAATATTTTTTTTTATCTTCTTACTTAGTTCATTTTGCTGAGAACATAATAAGAGACAAAGACAAATATGGATAAAGAAATGCATTTTTTTTTAGAACATGACATTTTTTTTATCAGTTCCGAATGGGTGGAAAGTCACATTCAGATATATCTATATAATTAATATTGTAAATCATTAAAATAATATCTTAAAATAAATTTAAGGCTATCAGAATATTTTCAGAAGCAAATCCTAAATTAAAAATATATATATATATATATAATATAGAAATCACAAACATATAGAGTAATGTAAATGCTATCTCCCAGCTCCTACCTAGTGACTCTCATACGTTGGTTATTCGATGCTGTGAAGGCCTTCCCAGAAAGAAGGGGTTGTTCTGTGTAAAGTCCTACTGAGCATTGTCCTTTCTAATCTCTGCCTTGAATCACAGTCCTGTGTGAAGATGACATCTTTGATTTTGACCTTTCAGAAGGCCCAGGACTAAATTTAAACTTGAACGCCATGGAGGTTCCCCATATCTCACTACGTCTCTTCACACCCTGGATGTGAGGACACCATTTTTAAAATTTTTTTTTTACTTTCTTCTGATTAAAAAAATAAAGATAAAAGCATTGTAATCCACACGTGTACACAAATGTAAAGAATAGTATTAAGGAGGTGAACTTGTGTTACATTAACTCAAACGTGTGTATGTGGAATTAATTCATTCTGTCCATATCCAGTTTTTGACACTCTAGTCACTCTTGATTCGTTCAACTGAAAAAAATGTGATGCATTTGTCAGTGTTTCTGGGAACAGATCAAGTCACTGATTTTTTTTTCTATCCACTACTTTCTTTTATGTCCTTACTTTACCCAGGGTCACGTTTTAACTCAGGAAGGAACGCACACTCTACAGTCTGGATAACTCTCCACTGAAGCATTGCCTGTCACACAATTTTCCCCCGTCAAATGCTAGAGTGCATCACATTTCTTGGATATTCCTTTTGTGATGAAGAGTTCCTCCAGTTCAAGAGATTTATCATCATGAAACACTATTTCCTCTCTTTTTATAAGCCATCTACAGAGAAAAAGTTACATGCCGCGGCATAAGAAATCTTCTCTAGCAAATAAACAATGGTAACCTTGTCATTTAACAAACGCACCCAGAGGAGAGTGTCATGAGTGATGAGGGGACACTCATGCACAAAAAGCTCTGTAAGCTGGAAATTCTCTTATTTTTTGCCAGCTTATTTCCATATGCAATTTTTCGCTTTTCTTAATGGAAGCAAGACAAACATGAATATTTCCCATTAACATCTATCCCTCCTTTCTTATATACAGACTGTAAATAGTCATCAATAATCTTTGCTTAATTAGCATACCAATGAGGACACAGAGGAGTTATCCAGGGGAAAAGTAAATAAACATCTAGTTATTGTTTGAGAGCGCACGTGAGGGCAAAGGATCTCTGGGGACTCAGAGCAAGCGTTCTTTCCTCTTTATAAACATAATAAAGAAAACCTTCTTTTGTTAAAGGTTGAAAATCTGTTCTTAAAGCAAAGGTTAGTTAAATTATAAATATGGTCCAGCCACAACACATCCCCACAAGCTACCTTTTGTATCATTTTGGGCCATAAAATGATCAAACCCCTTTCAAGGTAGATGGTGCCTTATGCTAAATTTTTTTAAGCAATTCTTCCATTTTTTTTCCTGGTCCCCAAACATCTTTTTTTTTTTTTATTCCTATTATACTGGTGGAAGTTATGGCTTCTGTGTTAGTTCTCTGGGGACACGCAATTGCAAGTTAACTGATGCAATTTGCTGGCACTTCCAAAATGACATTTCCATACATTGTGAAATCAAATAATACAGAAGAATCATTTCTTTTCAAATTGAAATATTAACCGACTCAATATGCCAAACTTGAAGTTGTGTGGTTCTGAAACTTGTGAAAGAGAATTGATGAGAAATAGAGCATTAAAAAGTAGAAAACATTTGTCACATGTAAGCTATACACACATACAGAATGTTTAAAATATCATTGTGAGATACTTTTGCTATGTCCATGTACATCAACATCTATTGGTAATATTAGGGACTAAATATTATTTGATTTGAAGTGAGGTAAAGATGAATAATAAAACATAATTACTAGCCACTATGCAGAACAGTATGGAGGTTCCTTAAAAAATCCCAAATAAAGTTGCCCTATGATCCAGCAATCCCACTCCTGGGCAGATATTCAGAGGAAAATATAATTCAAAAAGACACATGTACCCCAATATTCACAGAAGTACTGTAGAACAGCCAAGACGTGGAAACAGCCTAAATGTCCATTGACAGATACATGGAAAATAAAGATGTGGTCTATATACACAATGGAATATTACTCAGCCGTGAAAAATGATGAGATACTGCCAGTTGCAGCAATGTGGATGGACCTAGAGATTATCATACTAAGTGAAATAAGTCAGAGGAAGAAAAATATATGATATACTTATTTGTGGACTCTAAAAAAATTATACAAATGGACTTATTTACAGTCACAGGCATGGAAAACAAATGATGTATCAAAAGGGAAAGGGGTTTGGGAGGGATAAATTAGGAGTTTCGGATTAACAGATAGACACTACTACATAAAACAGATAAACAACAAGGACCTCCTGCATAGCACAGGGAACTACATTTAATATCTTGTAATAATCTCTGCATGAATGGGAAAGTGTTACACTCTTAAAGGTCAGAGAATGGGCTCTCCTGTCTGTTTCAGGCTCAGGCGACATTCTGTTATAAAAGGTGCAGAACCAGCATGACTCAGCACAGGAATCAGCGCACAGAGTTAGAGCCAAAGGAGCAGATCTGATAAGGAATCAGATTTATTCTTCCCTGTTAGAATTTCAGGACGTCTTTACAATCCTAAAGGAATCAGAGCCCAGGGTTGGAGCTAAAGGAACAGATCTAATACGGAGTCAGATTTGTTCCCTGTCACCATTTCAGGGCGTTTTTACGATCTTAAAATAACCCATGGACCCCGAAACTTTGCTGATGTGTTATATCTTTCCATATTTACCAAATAAGAAATCACTGCTGAAATATTTTTAAAAGTTTTACTTACCAATTTCTTTGTAAGTCACATTAATAGCCCGTTTCACGTTAACAAGAGTAACGGTTTTGTGAAAACGTTACTACAGTTTGTTTCTAAAACAGAGAAATTAGGGGAAAGTGCAGACTTGCTTCACATTTTTGCATACCTCTTTAGTGTCTGGCTCATATTCGGTTAGCTGGAGTCTCCTATCTGCTTCTGAATTCAATCTGCTGTGAGATAACCTGCCACCCGGAGACCCGTACTGCGTCCTCCCCAAAGAACAGGGGTGAGAAGGTAAATCATGTCTTATTGTTATTATGAAAATAGCTTTGACTTTCGAGGATGGCAGGAGAGGGTCTCAGGGCTCAAAGTGGCTCTCCTGGGCCACCAGGCACATTCCATCTTCACCCCGAGCTACGTCAAACAGGACAAGTTCTCTAGAACACCGTCTACAGAAATCTACCCATAGAGTATTCCACGAGAGCATGAGATGAACTTTTACACAGCACATTCTATATAAATTTTTTTTTAAGCAAAAACAGAAAGAATAAAGAGGGAAAAAAATCCCCACTGGGCACTCGCTCTTTCCCTGTGATGTACACGAAGGTCTATTTTCTCACCAGCCCACCCCACCCATCCTGCAATCGTCTTCCGGCTCCAGACGTGATTACATTCAATTTCACTCTTGGTTTTGCAGCCCAGTGTAGGTCCCTTGTGTATTTACCCACGCAGTTTTAGGGAAAGCAAAGGAGAGCCATTATGAAAAGGTAGTAGGTATTTGGTGGTTTCATCGGTGGCAATAAAGCATTTTACAGGCTTACTTATATTCAGGGAAACTTTTGCGTTATGAGACCGGCTGTGAGATAATCTAACTGCTCTTTGTGAATTAAACATCTGCTGAATTTGCAAGATGTTGGAGATAAGGGGGGATATATTTGCCACCCAGTAGATTCATTTGGTGTCTCTTGGTACTGTCTTGCCCAGTGTTCATGGTAAACAGACAAATGCAGAAACTCAAGATGGTGACCACGACTTCAGATACGGTCCACCCCACTCCTGAGATGAAAGTTAGAAATTTTATTATTGACCCACAAGTCTTTGCAGTGGTATTTATTTAAAAAAATTTTATTGACGTGTAGTCAGTTTGTTAGAGCAGGCAGACAGCTAGATATGAGCAGAGAAAGGGGCACACAGGCCACATGGCAGGAATGGGCAGAAAGGAGGGGGAACCACACATCATGTGAGCACCAGGGGTCCCTGGGCAGAGAAAGAAAAGAAGGAACCTCTGGGCTGATGAGGGGGTCACACATTTTGGGGTGAAGAGCAACCTGGAGACCAACAAAGAAAGGTGAGAAAAGGCAGGAATCTCCAGTGTCCAAATGTAACCTTTTGCTCATCCTGCCCTCATTTCAGTAACATTAGCCTTGCAGGTCAGAAGTCTCCATCATGCACCGAGGCCATGACACGTCCGATCCAGACTAAATAAGGACAAAAATGCCTCCTTCCCCCGGGGAAGGGGGAGCTGGGATCCACTTTATTGAGGTACAGTTGACATACAAAAATATGTACACATTTAATACATGCAACTTTAATAATATATGAGTTTGGAGATAAAGATCCTCTGGAGAAACCAGCATCAGAATCTACACCGTAAACACATCCATCACCTCCAAATGCTCTATTGTGACCTCTTCATTTATCATTATTATTAGTGTGTGTGTGTGTGTGTGTGTGTGTGTGGGTGGGTGTGTGTGGGTGATGAGAACATTTAACATAAGATCTGCAGTCTTAGCAAGTTTTTAAAGCACATAATACAATATGACTGATCTTTTTTTTTTAACATTTTTTTACTGAGCTATAGTCATTTTTACAATACAATACAGTATTGTTAACTGCAGACTTTATGCTATACCCACCCGTCTAGGACTTATTAGTTGAGACTTACACTTTTTCAGGTGTAGAACTTTGCTCTTATGTTTTTAAACTGGGGACAACGTATCGAGATAGAACCATCAACACGAACAATCATTTCTTTAGAAAAAAAATCTCACTTGTAAAGGACAGCTCACGCATCTTTTAAATCTCAAATATGGCGGCCCGTTTATGTCTAAGATGAAAGTAAAATCATAATTAAAAAGAGGTTTGTTTCCAAGAAGTTAAGAGCCCCTGGGCCACCAGCCCCAGCCAGAGCAGGGGAGGAAGAGAGAGGCCCTCATCTCCTGGGGATCCCCCAACACACAGAGACTCTCCCGGCCTCCCCACAGTTTCCATCCCAGACCCCCTGAGGAAGGGGCCTTGTCATGTACCATCAGTTAAGTCCACTCTATTAAAGAAAAGAGTTTATGAATGATGCTACAACATTTTAAGCATTAATATCAAATCTTTGTAGCTTTCAATGTCTGCGTCATTTTTAAAAAAAAAAATTTAGTGTGTACATGATCGGCACGAAAAGCTCTTACTGCTCATTTCTGTTCAGCATAAATACCAAGCATTTTAAAACCCAGCAGGAGACTCGCGTGTGTTCATGCTTAGAGCCACAAGCAAGCGTGCAGGGATGAAATAAAACCATTTTTTGCAGAAGCTTTGAGAGAAGGACTTAATATCACTCGTCAGTGTCAACCAGGGTGCTCCCAGGGTGAGGTCTGACAGTGCCCTCATTCGACTTGTATTTTTTTTTCTTTTTAAGATATTCATATAATCTTCAATCTCCCTGAGTTTACGGGAACTTTACACCTTTCTTTCTCTTTAAATGAGTGTTTTACTGCAGTCCCTTTGCAGCGCTCAAAATGCTTGTGAGTCTGACGCAATGAGTGTTACTCCCACGTTATCAGTGGATAATCTCAGGTTTTGAAGCTAAAAGCATATCTACCTGCAACCGGTATAAAAAAGACAGGAGATCTGTCATCTCCCTCCAAGCGTGGTGTTCTTTCTGCTTTATCAATTTGTCTGCACAGTGATGGTTTTTATTATTAGAACAGGAACGGAATTGAAATGAAGTCATTGGATACGGGGGTCAATGACAGTGCTTCACTTCTGTGAGTGCTGTAAATAACCTCTTTCTTAAAAAAAAAAAAAGACATAAAACATAAATGCTCCCAATGGTAGTTTAGAACAAGTGTTTTATGTGAAATCAGTTTTCGTAGACCAAAACTGTAGACTGCATTTGAGAGATGCTGGGAAAAGCACCTGAGAGCTGCCATCGCTGAAGGTACTTGTGGAGAAGTGACAGACCACGGGTCTTTGAAATGCAAATTAGATCCTAGTGGCAGAGCACCATATTTAACATAAGAACCCGATTCTGAATTCTCCATAGCAACCGCTAGAATGGGAAGCATAAATTATGTGATTAAAGTTATCAGAGATCGCTCCTTTCAGCCTGAGCAATTTCAAACCAGATGATACGTCTGGTTCCTTTTCAGAAAGCCTTACTAAGTCCTCTGGAAGAGAATTAAGACAACGTTTATCTCTGAGGTGGAACTCTGATTAGTAATCCTGGGAACAAAAGTCCTGCTTTAATATTGGCAGAATGTAGCATTACTATATATGAAAGAAGATACACTTGTGAAAAAAAAATGCGACAATGAATATATGTATGTTCATGCATAACTGAAAAATTGTGTTCTGCACTGGAATTTGATACAACATTGTAAAATGACTATAACTCAATAAAAAATGTAAAAAATAAAAATAAAATAGAAAACGGAAAAAAAATAATAAAGAAGATGCACTTGTATGAGTTTTGGCAGCTGTGGTCTGTGATGGCCCTGTGCTAAAAAATGTAGGGGAAAAAAACCCTTTATAATGCCATACCGTTTCAGCAATGACACAGTCACCACAGCTCAATTAATTCTATTTGTTACATTACTTTGTGTGATACCTGTGTGTGTCTGTGTGAAATACATTTATCTTGAATGGTTACATATTAATGCTTTGGTTTTAGTGTTAAATCAAAGACGCTATATTCTAGATAATAAAATCACAGGTCCCTCCTGGATTTCTGAAACATTGTTTTGAGTGTTTGTTACCAAGTCCAAACTCATTCTGCTTCCTGCATATCCAGCCAATAATTCAGGAGACAAGGTGTTGGGACAAGGAATAACAGAAAGCCAGCCGACTGAGAAGATGGGGGACTAGTGTCCCATAGAACCATCTTCCCCAAGTCAGAATTCAGGCTCCTGTTATGCTAAAAAGGGGAGGGAGAGTGGTTGGTTGTTGCAAACTTCTTGGTGTCAGAATCCTTTGTTCTTGCAGCTGTGCCCCTGGGTCAGGTCACGGTGCCCCTGCAAACCTCCCGCAAGACAAGTGTTAGTCTCTGTTCTGCAACTTTTTAAACTTCTTATGAACGGGAAAGTGTTATCCTCTTAAAGGTCGGAGCCTTGAGAATTTGAATCTTTAATCAGACAAAAGAGCTGTCATTTGTCGAGCGTTTCAAAGTCAGCTTTTTGTTTCATTGAATTTCTCTACTGTTTTTCTGTTTTCTGTTTCACTGCATCCCACTCAAATCTTGGCAATGTTCACCTTCTGCATGGAATGCTGTATGTTGAGTTTGCTATTCTTTTTCCAATGTCTTAAGGTTAAAAAAAAATCATATTGCTGATTTAAAATCCTGCTTCTTTTTCACTGTGGGATTTCGGCATCTATATGTCTGTATCCTTCAACGTACCACTTTAGGGACATCCATCCCACTTGTGTCTTCATTCCTACCCATCTCAAAGTTTCTAACTCCATCTGTGATTTCCCCTGTGGTCCATGCTCATTTTGAGACTATGAGCTTCATCCTCTACATTTTTGTGAGTTTCCCAAATTTCTTGCCATTACTGACTGCTGATTTTATGTATTTGTGATCTGAGAACGTATTTGTCATTATTTTGTATTTATTTAAGTTTGTTTCATGCCCTAGAAATGGTCCGTCCTGAAGAAAAAGCCCTGTACATGTTTGACAAAAATAGAAAATCTATAATTGTTAAGTGGAATGCTCTGTGGACGGGTCAGCACTAAATGGTTTGTAGTGTCGCCTTGTTGAAGTCCTGCTTAGATGTACATCCATTATTAACAGTGACAGTGAGCTGTCTAAATCTCCTTTTAGTTTTGTTGAATTGCCAAATTCTTCATTTTTGTTTTAATGTCTCTTTTCTCTTTGTATGTTTAAGCCACTCCAGCTTTCTTGTCATTGCTGTTGGCATAATATATATTTTTTTCATCCTTTTGCTTTCAATGCCTTTGTGTCTTTGAACCAAGAGGGAATCACTGTACGTAACCTATATTTGGATCTTGTTTGTTTTTCTATCAGGTCTCACAGGCTCTGCCTTTTTCGCTGGGTTGATTAATTCATTCACATTCAATATTTTTAGTGATATAATTGAGTAATCGGACTTAAAGCCACCATTTTACTTTAGGTTTTCTTTATGTCTTATGCCTTTTTTTTTGGTTTTTCTATTCTTTATTCTTTGCATGATTTTGCATTAAGTGAATATTTTCTAAAGTAACACTTAAATGTATTTCATGATTTATTTTTCCCCACTATATATATTTTTAGTTATTTTCTTAGTGGTTATTTTAGGATTCGCCATATATACCTTAATATCAGAATCTGATTCAGATTTATACCAACAATTCCAGTCAAATGTAGACATTATTCTTATATAGTTCAACTCACTGTTTCTCCTTTCGTGGCAGTATTTTTAATCATTATTACAACCATACACGTTACTAACCCAAACATTTCTTGTTATAGTTATTGCTTTATGTATGTTTTTTAAAGAGGCGGAGAAAAGTAGAGAGAACCAGTATTTATTTATAGTTTTGATATACTGACATTCTTTTTTAGCCATTCTGGTTCTGTTGGCTTGTTTCTGTGGATTCGAGCTACCATCCTGCATCATTTACTTTGCCCAAATGGCTTTGCACTTGACCCCTTTGTTCTGTTATTGACAAATACATTATGTCCTAAATGCTACAGGCTGAAAAACAAAATTATATGCATACTGTTGGATAGAATTGCTTTTCAAATCAGTTAAGAAAAGGACAGAGAAGAAATAGGCATTTATTGCTATGTTTCATAATTCTGTAATTATGCTTTGTCTCTCATGTGGATTCAAACTGCTGTCAGAAGGACCTTAGTTTGATCCTGAAAAACTTAGCACATCTTGTAATCGCAAGCACATCACAAGAAGTGTCTCTATTTTTGCTAACCTGGGAGCCGAGTTACTTTGCTGGAACTGTGATTCTGGGTCGCCATTTTTTGTTCTTTAAACATTCGAATGTGTGTCCCTACTAGCTTCAGATGTTTGTTTTTTCCACTAAGGAGTCACTTGTTCGGTCTCACTGGGACTCCTTTCCAAGTGCTGAGTCATTTTTCTTCTATGTCTTTTAAGACTTATGTTTCATCGCCTGTCCCGTGAGTTTCTGTTGGGAACTGGACATGTGAGATATTACATTGTAACGACTCTGGATACAGCACCGTTCAGGGCTTGTTACTGTAATTTTGGGGTTTATTTGTTTAGTGAGTGGTCGGATAATTGTGATGGCGTGTTCTTCCCCCTCCACCCACTGTGTGAATCTTCTGATGCTTCTCCCCAGGGGGTGCCGCCTCCACCCCGGGCCCAGTGTACGTCGGATGACGGCATTTTGGGCAGCCTCTCTGATTGTTTCTCCCATAAAACTTCAAGCTTCATTAGCAACCGTCTGATTGCTTTGCTCTTCTCCACAATGTCGTGTGGCATAAATTGCTCCTCAGAAGCATCCTGTTAAAAACAGATTTCATTATAGGGTAGATTTTTCCATCAGTATTTTTTTGTTTTTTTTAATTACTTATTTTTTTTGGGGGGGGGTGAGACGGGAAGGTCATTCAGTCTATTTATTTATTTATTATTAGATTTTTTTTAGAAAATGGAGATCCTGGGAATTGAACCCAGAATCTCGTGCATGCTAAGCATGCATTTACCACATGAGCTGCACTCTCCTCTCATCAGTGTCTGATATTTGCTGTGACCCCAGGAAAGTTACCAGTTGTCTGTTTCCAAGGTCTTTTCTGGTGAACTTGTGGCTGATGGTTTAGCTTCTCTCTAATGACTCTACCAGCCTCCTGTTAATTAGTTCTCACTGCATCCTCCACTGATTTTGAGTGTGTCTTTAGGCTGGACTTCTCCACATTTTGTTGCAAATAATGTTAATCCCTTTGGGAAGAACTTTGGATCTTTCTCTTTTATGGCCTGCTTTTCTCCCCCTATGCAAAATACTAGCCCAGCTGGGGCTGGGGCTGGGGACAGTGGAATTCTTCTGTGTGACACCCTTGCTTTGGAATCTGATTGCCAGAGGGCAGGGCGATATCTTCAGGTCTTCTTGGCTTGCTTCTCCCAGCATGAAACCCTCACCTTATGAGCCTGGCTGCGAATATTCACATCACCAGTGTCCTCAGTGCAGCGTGCTCCAGTTGGCTCTCCATCCTTCGAGAAGGGGCTAGGCAGAAGGAGGCGTCCCTCTCACCCAGCACTTTCCCTTTGCAGCAGGAAGCTGGGAGCAGCAAGAGAAATGCTGACCTCCCATCCCTCCTGGGAAGAGACTGCAATCTTGGGGCTTGTTCTTGGCTGTCTGTGTCTGGAGTGGAGTTTTATTATGCTGAGCTGGGAGGCAAGAGAGAGAGAAATGGTTCATGCAGTAAATATCACAGACTGCTTCTACTGATTTCTAGAATATTTTCTTAAAAAAACAAAACAAAAAAACTTCTCCTTTTGCTGCATAACATTAGGATCATTTCCAGAGAGGTTTTATCCCCCTCTATAATTTTCAGCAGTACCCCTGGGTACTGGATCTGTGAACGTCCTCATGGTCCTGTGCTAGAAGTGAAACTCTGCAGAAAGCCTTTATATTTCATGAGTACTTATGTCTGTCCTCTTCCCCAGAATGTCCCCAAAGATTAGTGAAGTCCAAGAGGTTAACTGAAGCCGGGGTAAAATCGTGGAGACCTGCCCCAAAAGGAGAGCTGTAGGACAGAGTCAGATGGAGGGTAGTCCAGAAGTCCAGTCCAGAAGCAAACAATGTAATTCGGGGAACTAGATAACTCAACCAACTTGGAAGGCTGAGCTTGGAAAGATGCCCTGCGGTGACATTCAACATTAGAAGCCTCTCATATAGTGGTACATCGTGTGCAGGGAGGACTTGACAATTCACCAGGATCTTCTAGACTAACTTCTTGATTAAAAAAAATCTAAATATAATTCACATATGATCTATCATTTTTGTATGTTCCCATATCTTTCTTGGTTGGGTAATATTTCCATTTGATGGCTAGAAGAGATGCATATTTATAATTTTCTTCTTTAAAAAATATAATTTAGGTATTCCTCCTACCATCAAATTATACTTTCTAAGAAGTATATGTGTGGATTGTAAAGAATGCACAGGCTTCCTGAAGACCATTAACTTCATTATCTTAAATTTTATCTGTGTCCTATTACATTCTGAGAAGTAATGATTATCTGAAATTTTTTTCTCTTCTTCTAGTGTTAAAACTACTTTTGGAATGCCATATAAAAATAGCCATCAGAATTGTTTAAGACACTGAATCAATGTTTATTCTTCTTTTTAGTGGATTAAATGAATAATCCAAAACAAAGAAAAGATACACACACACATACATGTGTATTTGTACATATGTTTGGGTGTGTGTGTGTGTGTGTGTAAATAGCCCAGATTTTGAACACTGGAAATATTGTTGTTAAGTAATTTATTATCCTTACGTAGGCTGGACTTTTTCAGGATACATACAAATACTTCCAAAGAAATTTAACACTATGAAAATTCTTATACTAACATAGGCAGAACACAGCGAAATAAAAACCAACCAGATCCAGCCTCACACATAGAAGGAGAAAATGTTGTATCCTGTCCACTATCCACTAATACAAAGGAAAAGAAAAAAGGAAAAAAAACATAGAAAAATAAAATTTTATGAAGTGGTATCTCAAAATATTTAAATATATTCTCCTTTCGTGGTTGGAATATGGATACTGTGTTTTTCTTTCTATTTTTAGAGCTTTTGCATGTTTTATAAGCAGCTTGAATTCATCGTGTAGTGAAAAACGTAAGAAGGGACACATACTGATACCGCAGTGAGGTCACTGTTCCGTGTAAATGAACACACTTTTGCTCCTCCCAGTTCCTCCCATTGCTTTTCCAGAGTGATGAAAATTTCACAGTCATGTGCACGGGGTGAAATTAGGTTTTCTCCACTTCATGTCCCAATGAAGTGTTTTGATCGTCTGAAGCCGGGTGATTGAAGTACCCCCATTAGAACCACCTGACCCAGCTCTGAAACGTCTCCAAATTAATGTCACATTTATGATTTATTGGAGTAGCTAATTTGGATTTCAAACCAAATTTATGTGAAATAACAGTTTACTGATACTGCTTTGATGAACGTGTAAGTGTTTTCTATTCCTAAGCTCTAAATAATATTAATAAATTGCTCCATTTACTCTATAATGATATAAAATATGGGAGTTTTCTCACGATTATATAAATTTCATTAATGCAATTAAAGTGAGTCATTACTTACAGAATTATAATTTATGAGATCTAATAGTGCTCCAATGTACATGTTGAGTTAGGTAAATGGGAATAGAATATAAAAATGTATGATAGAGTATATATGTCAAAAATTTAATTTCAATAGTTCATACACACAAAGTGCTGTGAAATGACAAGTGCGTAAGTTCGGGAAACATGGACAAAATATGAGTGACCTTGAGGAAACCGAGGTTTGCAGTTGGTATGACAACTTCCTCTACTTCACCAACTCAATGGATAAGACCTGTATTTTTTTTTTCCCCGTTTCTACAGATACAGGAAAATGGGACACAAGAGGACGGCTGTGTCCCAGGTCCCAGAGGACTCCCTGGGATGGGCCCCACCAAGTGTGGGTTCTTGGCTTCGTGCAGGACAGAATTCAAGAGGGAGCCATAGTTGGGTAAAAATCGATTTATTCGGAGGGATGCGCACTCCACAGACAGAGCGTAGACCATCTCAGAAGCCAAGAGAGGGAGTGATCACGTGGCTTGGGGATGTTCATTTTCATGGGCTTGGTAATTTCATACGTGAAATGAAATTGAGTAGGAGGGCTATTCCAACTGCTTTGGGGACGGGGTGGGGATTCCCAGGGAATTGGGCCAATACCCACTTCTTGACCTTTCATGGTCAGCCTCGGACCTGACATGGTGCCTGTGGGAGTGCCATGTTTCGCTAATACATTACAATGAGTGTATAATGAAGCTCAAGGTCTACTGGAGGTCAGATCTCCCGCCATCTTGGGCTTCCAGGCCTACTGGGAGTTGACGCCCATCATCTTGGTGCTACTTGCTGTGTCATTCGTTGGATGGCTGTGCCCTGCCCCTTTCCTTCCCGTCTCACTGCTAACGCCAAGACCAGCCCGCACCACTGTGGCTTCTCACGTGACCTACCAAGCAGCCACTGAAGTGGTTTTTCCGCTTGCACTGTCTCCTACTCGGATTCATTCTCCACCCTGGAACTGCGTGTTGCACACTGAGTTGTGAAGCAATTCCCTCTGCACTTTGAATGTCCTGTTGGACCTGATCTCTGCCTGGCTCTTGAGACAGGAGGGACGTGGGGCAGGGCACAGGCATTCAAGGAATGACACAGCAGTTTACACCGAAATGGAAGATCCAATCCTCAGTAGGATTTGAGGCTCAAGATGACGGGAGATTTGACTTCCAGTAGACCTTGAGCTCCATTGTACGCTTACTGTAATATTGGCATGGTAAATGCCCCCCCACCAAGCTTTGAGGCTGACCATAGAAGGTCAAAGAGTGGGCAGTGGCCCGACTCCTGGGAATCCCAGCCCCTTCCCCAGGGTGGTTGGAATGGTCCTTCCACTTGTTAGTGTATGAAGCCACCAAGCCCGTAAAAATCTAGTAACACCATACGTTGTCGCCAGCCTCTCTCCCTCCCTCACCTTCCAAGATGACCTGCCCTCTGCCTATGGAGTGTGAACCTACTTTTACTCGAACCTGAGCACCCAACCCCACACCTCGTGGCCTTTCTCTTGCCTTCTGAGACAGCCTGCGTTCTGTCTATGAAGTATGATATCTCTCTGAATAAATCTACCTTTACCCAACTGTGGCTCACTCTTGAATTCTTCCCTGCATGAAGCCAAGGACCCACACCTGGCAGGGCACATCCCAGGGCCCCTCCTCATGCCCCACCTTCATTTTCCTCCCTGCATCACTCTGACCTCATCTCCTGCCAGTCTCCCTTTTTCATACCCTTCTCAACTACTCTGATCTTCTTTCTGATTGACTGTTCTTTCTGCTCCAACACCCTTCCCACGGCACCTTGAGTCTTTACCATCTCCACCGCACAGAATTTCCTGAGGGCTCCAGCCAACAAAGGTCCTGTGACCTCACCCGGTCACCCTCGGCCACGCCGGTTCCTCCCCTCATAGTGGTGGTGGCCGTCACTCCCTAAACTCATCGGGCTCGTTTATGAGTTTATGCACACTGGCTGCCTGTCCTCACTGTGGCTTAGTCTCCTCGTAGGCAGGGAGACTCCCACCTTTGTTCCTTTCGTGTCCACTGTGATTCCCATCTTGCTGGACACTTTCTTGATCCTCATTAAGAACTGTGTGAATGGATAAACATACACCAACTCCAAAAGTGTTCTGTCCACAACCTGCCTCATTCCTGACTCTTTAGGGGCTCCATCCATATTTCTGTGAAGCATAATTCAATGTCTCACATTTTCATAGTGAATGAAACCACTCTAACCCCTGCCTCTGGCATTAAGGTGATCAGACCGGAACTAGAAGGACCAGGGCTGTCAGAAATGCAGCATCTTGGTCCTTTTAAGATCAGCAAAGATCTCTTAAGTGTCCAAGAGCTTATGTTGTGGAAGTGAAAACTCCGTCAGCCTCCTTGAAACAAACAAAACTGTAATGGAATCTGGGCAGGAGTCTGTGAGGACCTCCCAGGTGCACATCCTTCCTGCATCCACTGTTTCTTGTTTGTAGGAAAAGGGCTTCAACCTCCTAGACCTTCTCTGAGTCCCAAAGAGCAGATTCAAACAACTGCTAATCAGAAATGGAAGGACTGCAGAAACAAAGGAGGAGCAGTCAAGAAACAGTGCAGGGACGTAAGAGGGTCCTGGTTTCTCCTCAAGGAATATATTCAAGAATATCTTTAAGGTCTCCTGCAGGAATTGAGGCACCATGCAGGGGCAGGACAAGATTTCTGGGGCACTACCCTCTCACCTCACCTCCAACCAGCCAGAAGAACATCCGCATACAGTGGAAGAGAACAGACTCTGCCCCAAAATTTCATAATCAAGCAGAAATCTTTGGAGTTGGTTTTTGGACAAGAGTCTGCCATCTCCCCAGGTTTCCAGTCCCCTAAATAAACATCCTTTTCTTTGCAGCTAACTCTTGTCTCTCTTTCGGGTGTCAAGCAGCGGAACCTGAGTTCAGTAACACAACCACGCCCGTGTGCCGTGTAGACTACTGTGACGTGCCTGCAGTGATGCACAGTGGTTCACAATCACTGGATCGCCGTGCGTCAGAATCAGAGACGGAGGTTCACGCAGAAAGACTTGGGCTGGGCGCCTCTCTTAGGGATTCTCTGGGTGTCCATCGGGTTTGGGGTGGAATCGGGGCTTCTGTATTTTGACTCTGTTTCACACATGCCTTGATGAGCACTGGAGATTGAGAGCCACCTGCCTGAGGAACCACAGCTCCTTTGCAAGGGAGGTGATGGTACGTGCAAATTCTCTGCCCACCCGGCCATTGCCAGAGATGATGTCGGCTGCGCTCAAACACGGAATGAGCATTTGGACGAGATGAAGTTCACTGATGCTCCCAACTCTGAGATGTAGGAAATTTACAAACAAAACCGTAGAAAGGTGTGATTTTCAAACGCACTTAAATATAATTCCAATGACACGTGTTGTTAGGCGTTATAAATCCCAGAATCCACTTTAGATTTTTTTAAAAAATTTTCTCCCAAACCAAAATTTTCTTTTTAAGATATGAGGGGCCCTGAAGATTTAAACACTTTGCGTCCAACTCCGCAGCCCTGAAGCCACACGGCTGCAGAATTTGTCCTGCATCTAAATAGTAAGTTTCCAAGTCTACGCCGGACGCCTGGGTCTGGGAACACGATATTTGTTTACCAGTTTTGTGAAGCAGCCTCATGAGATGAAACTATGAATCTGCTTAATGCACTAAATTTCAAAATATCTTTTTAACTTGACTCTGGGTGGAAAGTTGATGTTATAGGGGGCCAGGAAAATCTTAGCGCCCTCCATGAGACGTGTTGCGGGCAAAGCATTGCATTGGACTTCTGCGGGCTTAATCCTGGCCTCCAGAGTTTCTCTGTAGGTAAAATGTGCAGATGCTGTTTGGTTTGGGCTGTGGGCGCCCGGGCTGTTTTCCATGTATTTTCACTGAGTGTGCCTTGGAAACCTACACTTTTTTCTCAGTTACATGTCTCGTGGCTCTTCTGTCGCTGTAAAGTACCGATCTATACATATATATTCTGCTTTCTCACATTCTGATAACTACCCATTTTTAGCACACTGCCTAGTGACTTAAAAAAAGCAGATTTTAAGACTTCTTTTTTTTTTTTTCCTCCTTCCCTGGGAGGCATCGAGCCTGAAAGCAGCATGTCCGTATCTCTGAGGGACACATCATTTTTCACTTCTGTTTAAGGGAGTTGGGGATGAAAAATAAGAAACCTTGTTTTTCATTCGAGTAACTTTCTGAAATCCTTCAAACTTCAACAAAACGGCTTGTCTTTTTATGGAGGGAATTCAAGCGTCCGCTGCCATGCTTGGTAGATAAACTCTGATTACAGGGGAATGACAATTTGGAAACTGCCTGATTCATAAACACTCTGCCTCGAAGTGCTGTTCTTTGTGTTTCTATTTTATGAAGTAAATGTCATTTCTCATTCATCTTTACCTGCGTTTTTGAAAGCTAAGGCACAATTAGGCATTGTTAATGGCATCTGCTCAATGACCCTTCAACACGACCATGTCCAGACATGGTCCTGGGGACAGTGTGGCTCTCGTTACAGTCAGAACCATAGATAAATGAATCAACAGTCAAGACACTGCAACACGCTCCTTGAGAAACAGCTCACCCTGGCGTGGTTAGTTGGCACCGTTTTTTTTTTAACACTTTCAGGGAAATACACCGGACATTGAAATTTGAAGTGAATGGAAGCAAGTGAGCCAGACAGAGTGGGTGTGGACCTTGGAGGGTGGAGAATGAGAACGTGTTGCTTCCAGGCAGAGAAAGCAGTGATGTGAAATCCTGGAAATGACGGGAAATGCGGCTCTTTCAAGATGCTTGTAGCTCCCACACAGGTGAGAGGAGGCTCAGGGCTGCGTTAAAATTATGTTACAAAAAAAGGAGGGCTGCATAAGGAAGTTGCTTAAAACAGTGAGGAGAGTTTTTTTCTTTTTTCTTTTTTTAAAAAAATTGAAGTATATTTGATTTACAATGTGCTGTACAAGATAGTCATTCAGTTATGCTATACACACACACACACGCACACACATATATATATATATTTCAGATTCTTTTCCATTATAAGCTATTACAAGCTGTTGAATATAACGACCTGTGCTGTACAGTAGGTTTTTGTTGTTAACCTCTTTTATATACAGTAGTTTGTATCTCTCAATCTCAAACTTCTAATTTATCCCCCCTCCTCCTTTGGTAACTGTAAGTTTATTTTCTGTCTATGAGTCTGTTTCTGTTTCATAAATAAATTCATTTGCCTCCTTTTATCAGGTCCCACATATCAGTGATATCATATCACATTTGACTTCATCCTGAAAGGAGTTGAGAACTGAGAACCGGGTCCAGCGGGAGGCGCGCCTGCCTGGACCAGGAAGGGCAGACCTCAGGGAGCCTCACCTGATGGCATCTCCTACAGGCACCCAGGTGAGTGACAGCAGCCCTGGTCCAGGGGGTGGGCTGTGGGTGGAGTCAGGACCTATTTAGGAGGGAAGCACTGACCGTGTGTGGGATCGGTTAGGGGTAGAGAATGGAGGGGAAAGAAATGGAGGGAAGGATAAAGCTCATGTGCTCAGACGGCTGCTTGGTGACTGAGAAGTTGGCTCCAGACCAAAGACTATGTGCGATCTTCCAGGTCTGACCACAGATAACCTACAAGGCTTTGCTTTGCAGGTTCCCTGGGGAGGCTGTCTCCCCCCCACCAGGTTTGGTGACAGCAGGTGCATTTCTGGAAGGAACTGCAGGCAAGGACTCAGCCCCACGAAACCACACCCAACTGGGTTCATATGTAAATCTTCATTCATGTGCACACCCGCGCTTTTCACCCCGGTAGACCTGGCTGAGACATTTGTCTCCTCTTGGACCCAAGAGTCCTTTCCCTCTGCCTTCCAAGCCCTTGTTTCCAGAAAGACAGCAAAGGCTTAGATTTGGGGCTGCAGAGGAAGTCACTGGCCCCAGCGCTGAATCTTCATGAGCAAGGATAACTGATGGGAGGGCGGGAGGAGAGAAATGGCGCTGTGATTAGGGGAGCTCTGAGCTTACAAATGAGGCAGTAGTAATGGGAGTGCCAATCGTGGAGCCTCCCTCTTGGTCATAAGCGATGCAGATTGGAAAACAAACTCCTACCTCGGGAACAGGACAAGGATTAGATTTCTCATTATATCCAACAGCTTCCTTTCATATCCAGCATCCTTTAAAGCAAAGCCAGCCAGTTTGGGTCTGTTTGCTTGGTTGGTTTAATTTCATCCTCTTCTCTTTCAATCTTTTCAAATATGCATTCATTTCTCTTAACAGCAGAATTTCCCAATGGTTAAGGGGTTCATTTAATCCACATTTTAATGCACAGTTTTTAAAAAAATTTTCCTTTGGGTCCGGGGTATAACAAAATGCTATGATCTGAATGTTTGTGTCCCTGCCAGATATGTATGTTGAAATCTTCACACACCCCCCGCACCCCAAAGTGATGTTATTAGAGCAGGTGATGGGGTCATGAGAGCAGAGCTTTCGTGAATGGGATTAATGGCCTCCTAACAGAAGCCCTGGGGAGCTGGCCCCTTCTGCCACGTGAGCATGCATCTATGGCTTCGTGTGGAGATCCTTATGGTCAACTGGCAGAGGAAGAGGAAGTCTGGGACCTTGTTTAAAGGTGAGTCTGCATGGTATGCATGCATCGCCTGCAAGCAGGCAGCCGGGCGCTATGTACTGCACCCCCCCCAAAGGGGGGCATCCCTGAGGACAGCAGAGAAGGGAATTCCTCCCACTGGGAAGAGCTTCAGGCAGTGCACCTGGCTGTTTCCTTTGCCCAGGTGGACCGACGGACCAGATCTGTGATTGTATACCTATTCAAGGCTGGCTGGGAACGGCTTGGCTGCATGGTCAGGGATTCGGAAGAAATACAATTGAGAAGTTGAGGACGTGAAAATTTGGGTGAGAGGTGCTTGGACAGACGTCTCTGAACGGGGGAAAATGTGAAGATATTTGTGAAGACTAAATGTCAGTCAAGGACTCTGAACCCTTCCCTGGGAGGCACGTAATTTTTTTTTTTCACTTGTCTGCTGGATACTTGTATCATGATGGTTTTTACTGTCTCCATTTGGAAACTGAGCATCGTGTAAGGTGATTCGTACAGATGCCAAGTGCAGAAGGCGTGGACTTGTGACTGTTCATTGTATGTGTCAGTTTGGAGGGTGTTTTTGGATGAGATGCACATTTCAGCTGGTGAATTTTTGAATAAGCAGATTGTGGCTGCCTCATCCAATCAGCTGAAAGTCTTGAGTGGATTAAAAAGACCAGCCTACCAAAGCAAGAGGGAATTCTGCAGCGGACCGGCGTCAGACTTCAGCTGCATCCTTGTCTTTCCGGGACCCCCAGCCTGCCCGCCCAAAGTATAGATTTGGAACTTGTTAGCTTTCATTATCGTGCAACTCAACTTCTTATCACAAATCTCTTTCTCTATGTGTGTACGTGTCCCACTGGTTCTGTTTCTCTGGAGACACAGACTAACACACCAACCCACATCTATTCCATCAGCATCATCCAGGGCACCTCCCAATGGGGCTGTTTTAAAAGCCCCCCCCTCATGACCCTAATATGTGGGTGATTTGTAAAGCTTCTGAATTTTAACCTTTATTTCAAATATGTTGCAACGGTCACAGAATAAAAGCTCTATCTTCCAACCAAAAGAAGAGAAGATGTTCTCAGGGGGTGCTTCACACTTTGGTCAAACTCCTCGAGTGATAGTGAGAGAAAAAGCCCCAATGGGTTGAGTGAAAAGAAAGTCAGGTTCCTGCAAAATGAAATATCACAGCCAGAAATAGCGGCGGCTGAAATCTTTGGTTGGAGACACTTTATGTGTGTGTGTGTGTGTGTGTGCATTCAAGTGTGCACAAGATTGTGACGAAAGTCACTTAGACATGAGCTCAGCATGAGACTAGGCATGGTGATTTGAGATTTACCAATTTTGAAAGGAGTCAAAATACTCTTTCTGTTCTATCCAGTAAGAACACTTTTGCTCTTGAAGGTTTATGGCTCATACCAGGAAAGGGACATTTATTTTTCATTAACAGTTGAGTAAAAAGAGACTATTAACTGTAGAATATAGCCCTATGAGTCCCCTGGCTCAATTAGTAAAGTGATGGCTGAAGTCAAATAGGTGCCAGTTCCCCCTAAATTGTCTTCCTTGTGCCTTGTACCAGAATGGACCCATGACCTAAATATTAAGACAATGTCTTGAAAAAAATGTGCATTTGCTTTATTTCAAGATGAAAAATCTAGAAATAAGGGCCTTTTTTTTCCTGATTGATTATCTAAAGAAGAATTAAGCAGGAAAGAATAAATAATAAATGTTACACTTTCTTATTTTTAATTAAAAATTGTACAGAAGCCATTACTTGATTGTGTTAGAGGTCAGGTCACTCTAGATTAATGAAACTCTTGGCTCTTTATAAATTCTGGATGAAAGTGAATGGTTGCAGCCATAATGCTATATTGAAAAAAAATAGGGTCTTTTATGTATTATAAATATTTGAAAGTCAGGGACAAATTCTCCAGAACCTTCCAGTGTCCCGTCACAGTGGATGGGTGTCAGGTACGTGCGTATGTTCATTGCTTATCAAAAAATATTCCACTCTTTTGTGTTTATCATGATCACTTTAGGAAGTCAGTAAAAGGCTCTGAAACAAGGCAAAATCTGTGGCTTGCAAAATCGGTGGCTTTCAAAACAGTGGGCCTTCCACAGGATGCGGATGTTAGCCGGGTATCTTGAGAAAAAGAGTAAACAGTAAATTTTAAAAGTAAAGAGGACCTCAGGAAACAGTGGGGTAGGAAATGTGGTCGCCTTTTATTTTGTATCAGTTCAACACCAGGTGCGTGATATATTAGAGATGCCAGCAGAATTGAGCACATAACCTCATAGAACAAAAGCAATTTGCTTTATCTGACTAATTGGGGCATAAATAATTATAATGCTCAGTCTTGTAGAAAATAAAACAAAAAAAGACTCATTAAAGGCAGGATGTGAACAGGAGTGCGGTGTTCATTTGGTTAACATTCCTAAACCCATACTGATTTTTAAATTGCCAATCTTGAACATCCAATGTTCAAGAATCCAGAAAAAATAAACTTGGCAGAATATGTGGTACCTCCATTCTACAATTAACAAGCCTGAATCTTTTAAATGAAGTAGCCTTTAGTGTAGGAGGTGAACCACAGAAGTTGGAATTAATAAGAAATATGGTCTTTATGATCCTTGTAGGCAAAAGTTACCGAGGGACTATGGAAGCCTGGCGCCATACAGGTTAAAATATGGGGCAACTTGGGACATATTTGAGGCAGATACATCTCTCCTGAAGACACATCATACTGATTTGAGACTGGAATTCCTCCAGAGAGCAACAGTCTTCATCTAAAACATTTCAAGCTGGTGACTCTCCCATCACAGTTGACTCTTAAAGACATTGATTCTTCGTGTGATAAATATTCACGTTTTGGGGGGGGGGGACTATTTGAGAACCTGCCTCAAATCATGGCAAAATTTATATAAACTGTTTTCTTTTACTGACGAGCGTATTCTGTGTCTCTGTCTAGGCATATTTACTAACAACTTATTTTCTCTGAACAAATATTTTGCGAGTGAAGCCATGGGGTATATATATATACTCCAATTTGTAAACCCAGCTTCACCCAGGAGGAGTTTAATGATGTGTGATAATGCTTGTCACAAGATAGCTTACGATGGTTTTAATTAAAAAAAAAATTCTGTAACTCGTTACTCCAGGATTCTGGAAATGTGAAAATGTAAAGCTTAAGCTTAGGAGTAAGGTACCCCCCCCCCAAAAAAGACCTTTGTGAAGAAAAAAGTCCCTATTTGTTTACCAATTCTTCTGGCATTCTATACAAACATATAAATATTTGGCATATTTTGGCAAGTGCTCTGAGCAGAATAGTTCTCGTTTTTACTGAAGAAGTTGGAATCTGTCTTGAGAACTTCCATCTATGTCAAAATATTAAAAAGGTGATCTAAGAAGTGAATGCCTCATTGTGGGCTTGGAAACGGAAGTGCAGTAAAGGGCTTAGAACAAAGCCTGGCTCAAAGTAAATACTCGAAAAGACACTCGACGTCATGATGATGTATGCATTTCAAATGGTCATTTTGTCTTCTCTTGGACCATTTTAGGCAAGAGCCTGGTAAGAAGCCAGACATGAGCACAGGTTCTCTGGGTTTCAAACAGCCAGATGTTGGGTTTTCATTTCTAGGCACGTTGAGATAATTGCCAAATAACTAAGTGAAGTCAAGAGCTAGTTTTGTCCAGCTTTTACAGACTCTGCAGTGAGCAGCCATGTTCCATCTCATTATATGTCTTGTTCGTTGTTCCAGAAAGGTTACCCAAACATTCTTACTTCCTAAAAGAAGACACAGGTGATGAGACCCTTGATGTGAGTCTTGGCGATGATTTTTTTTTTAGATTTCCACGGGATGCGGATGTTAGCTGGGTATCTTAAGAAAAAGAGTAAATGGTAAAACAACAAAAGCAAATGAGACTACACAAAACCAAAACCAATCAAAAAACAAAAACAAAAGCAAAAAAAAAAAACCTTCTGTACATTAACAGAAATCACCAAATCACCAACAAAATGAAAATGTAACATATGCAATGGAAGCAAATAATTATAGATTATATATCCAATAAGGGAAACTAATATCCAAATTACATAAATACTCATACAACTCAATAGGAGTTGCAATGACATTAATAAGCAATCTGATTAAAAAATCAGCAGAGAAATTAAATAAACGTTTTTCCAAAGAAGACATGCAGATGGCCAACAGGTACATGGAAAAGTACTCAACATCACTAATTATCAGGGAAACGCAAATCAAGACCACACGCATTAGAATGTCATTATCAAAAAGACAAGAAATAATAAGTGTTGGCAAGGACGCAGTGTGAAGGCAATCCTCGTGCACCACTGGTGGGAATGTAAACTGGTGAAACAACCGTGGAAAACAGTATGCACGTCCCTCAAAAAAAAAAAAAACACAGAAAGTCCATATGTTGCAGCAATTTTATTTATTTAGCCTAAGGACATGAAGTCACTCTCTCAAAAAGATACTTGCACCTCCATGTTTATTGCAACGTTACTTACAATAGACAAGACACATGGATACAAACTGAGTATCCATCCATCGATGGATGGAATGATAAAGATGATGTGAGCTGACTGAGTGAATTCAAGAGCTAATCCGGTCTAGCGTTTCCTGTCTCTGTGGAATAATGGAATATTATTCAGCCATGGAAAGAAGCTACACCATTTACGAACAACGTGGGTTTGTAAGTGGCATTTTGCCATGAGCCCTAAGGGCATGACACTGGTAAAATAAATCAGAGAAAGACAAACACTGTATCATCTCACTTATATGAGAAATTTAAAACAAAAACAAAAACACACAAAAAAGACCAACTCACTGATACAGACAACAGATGAGTGGCTGCCAGAAGCAAGGGTTGTGAGTTGGACAAAATGAGCGAGAGGATGTCATGGGAAGTAATGTAACCACGATGACTCTAATTAACAATATTGTATTGTCTATATAACAGGTGCTAAGGAAGTAGATCTTAAAAGCTCTCATCACAAGAAAAACCATTTGTAACTATGCGTGGTGATGTATGTTAACTACAATTATTTTGGTAATCATCTTGTGATGTATAAATACACCAAATAATTCTTCAACTTATTTAACACCAATTGCATCTTGATTAAAAAACACAAAAAACACGCAAATGGGAAACACAAATGGGAAAATTGTCATCATCCAGTAAGGTAAATCATGCCAGCTCATTGGAGAGAGACACATTTTATTTTTTTCTACCTGAAATTCAAAGAAAATGTATATGGTTCTTCATATGAAACATTGAAGACCATAAAAAGGCAGTGTTACCCCAGCAATTTTCAGAAGATGTTTTCCCACAGCCCTGCCTTTTCTTCTGAGCTATGTTCACAACTAAGACTTCTTTTCATGAAAGGAAAAAGTAAGCCAAGGGGACAGGAATATGGAGTGAAGCCCAGAGGAAACTGGGAGCCAGTCTGTCAGAGTCTCCTTTCAGGGAGTCACCCAGAAGGCATGAGGTTCCCCCCAAAACAGACAATGTGTATGAAGCACCATCCACCAGGGGGGTTCATTAAGATTTTCTAAGGACAGCCATCTCGAGCCTGTTATGTTAACTCTTTTCGGCACAGATTCCATTAAAATAATGTGCTAACGATCCACTAAATTAGAAAAAAAAAGTCAAGATTTGGTCACAGAGAGGCAGCCGATTTCTGTTGAGTGTGTGCAATTATTGAAAACACAGATCACCCCCAGAAAAACCTTCACATCCCCCACTCAACAGTTAAAGTTACCTTTCCGTGATGTTTTAAGTTTCAAATTTTTTTTCCACTTTTGATAACATAATCATGCTTATGTTATCAGCATGATTAACAGATGTCACTGTGAACAGCAATTTAGGACTTTCCATGTTGAATATCAGGTCCTGAAGTTACCCGGGAGTCAGATCACGGTAAGGACATATTATAGAAGAAAGTGGTATTTAAGGACTAGGCTGGGACCTGCATTTGCCAAGGACACTGGAGGCAGGATGTTGAGTCCAAGGAGAATTACATTCCAGACTGACGTTCTGAGATCCATGAGACCCCTGGGGTCTCCCACCAGCGACTGCACCTTCACTGTGAGAGATTATGCTTTAAAAGATACACCAACAGAGCACTCATTTCTTGCTGTTTTGTTTTTTGTAATCACCCTTGCCTTAGCATTTTTCAGAAAGTATCATAAATGAATATACAGCTTTGTCCCCAGAAAGATGTTAGATGTCTGATATTTAGCATGGGATATGAAGGCATATATTTTGCTCCAGGGCATAAAGACAGGAAAGAGATACGTATGTTCCTTTAGTCCTCAGATGCCTCCCTGAATTATGAAAACGCACTGCCTAAAAGAAGAGTGCGTTACAAGTAAGGCTTTGAAAATGTGATAAGTGGGGAGCAAGCCATGCCCATCGAAGGTTAGTTAGGAAAAGAGAACGGATATCTGGTGTCCCTGCTCAGACACCCTCTCCTTGGCTGAAGGTGATGCTTTATGCAGAGGGGATATTTAGATCCTGTTGTCTGTCAGATCAGCTGCTCATGGACAGAAATATCAAAACCATGTTCTCAAGCGAACATACTCTAGCCATTCTGAGCACGAGGCTTGACTGGGAGTCATGAAGTTGCAAGTCCTTTTAACAGCAGTCTTGCTAATGAAGTTGGCCCTGGCATTTCAATCAACACATCTAACACACACACCCTGTTTATAAAACACGTATATTTTAGTTCTCAGTGTTTCGCTTTGCTCATATCTGTCTCCCCTTATGTGCCTTTGAAACCTGGAACAGACAGGATGTAACACCACTTAGCCATACAACAGTGAAGCGCCCATCGCTCAGGACGGAGGGGAACCCGGCAGGTGGGCGAGAAGTCATTTCTTCAAAGAACAGGCATTACTGGGCTGCGGGTCAGTGATCAGGCTGCCTGGATGGAAACCCATGCCCCGCCACTCACCAGTTTGGACAGGTGACACATTTGCCCTGTATATTTGTTTTTCCGTCGCCGAAAACCAGTGATAAAAACGGTATTTGTCTCCTATTGTTGTTGAGAGAATTAAGTGGATTAGTAACTTATAACATGTTGAAAACTGCTTGGCACAATGTATGCACATGATGAATATTAACTACTGTAAAACCTGTTTCCCATGGGATGGTAAAATCCCTGAACGCGAGGAATTTTTATATTCTAACCACTGTTCTGTCACCAGAGCAGAGCATCTGTCTTTCATTATATGTTTCACAAACTCTGAATGGATGAATGAATGAATGAATGAATGAAAGAATGTATAAGACACTCGCAATTTTGTAGTTGTTGACAGAGGCTGACATATGCAAACCTTTGCTCCAAACCATCGGAGGATTCAAATATGCAGTGTTCGTGAACTCTGCCTTCAGACTTAAGGAACTATGTACCATAATCAGCATAATCCTCTTTCAAAAGCCCCAGGATGCATTAAATATGCCTTCATTATCTTATTTTTCCTAGTATGAATCAAAGAAAAATTCACTAACGGTCCGACAGAGTAACATTTTAAAATGCACATCACATCATGCAAATTCACATGAAGCAACACACTTACCCCACGAATAATTTGCTTGACCGTTAAGAGACTGCACTACGTTTTTTATGGAAAAAGAAATGCAAAACAAAGTTGCTGGCAAGGATGGGGTTCTTCCGCATGGTAAGTGTGTTTTCTGGGGGCCAAAGCCAAGTAAGATGCAGCTAACGCCAAGAATCTCGAAATGGTAAGTGATCAAAAGAGGAAACAGTTGTACTGATACCAAAATGCCACCAGGACTGTTTTCCAGGGAGCACTAAGATGACACCTCCGAAATTAATGTGTTATTTACAAATGTCAACATGTTTGCTTTGGGCACGAAAGGAAAACACACTCCTACAATTTAGAAAAAAGAGACCTGCTGATTCAGGAGGCTGAAGTCATTCTTCGCACTTTGCAATCATTTGAATAATACATCGGGGCAAACAAGCAGTCTCCAAGCTTTCCACATTTAACGTGCAGAGATTGGCAGTCGACTCTGGCGATCACGAAAATGCATTGACTTGTTTGAAATAATCCACGCGGGCGTTTTGAAGGATTCTCTAAGATACTGGTTCAATCAGCAAGTAGGTCGCCTACATTTTTCTTAAGACACCAAGTCATAGATTTTGTGTGTCAGGAGTTCTCAGTTACAGGGCTCTTGTTTAGGAAGATGAGATGCTTTGTTACACGGTAAAGGTTAGGTACAGTATTGAATATTTTAAAAGCAGGGTGTCATTCCGTGGAATTGCGGTGTGTTTACAGACGAAGAAAGAGAAGAGACGAAAGGAAGTTTGCGGGCTGGTACTGAGGATGGTGACCAGCTGATCAGATTATGGCGAATTACAGACTAAAGAACCCAACTGGGATGCATGGGGCAAAGTGTGGCTTTGCAATTCTTTTTTCCAGGAAGCTGAGTCTACAAATGGAGTCCTCCGTGTGTGTCAGCATTAGAAAATGGTTTGACTGGTAGACCTTGCTTTTCCCAAGTGCTTCCAGGTAGAATCTGAAGTTATGAACAAGAAAAAAAAAATGCTCCGTGTCTTAATTGATTAATCTTCTATTCAGTTAGCAGGGAAATGAGGTGAAACTCGTCTGTGCGCAGCCACGTCCAGAGGCAATGAATTATACGCTCTAAATACCAAGTAAAGGGGATGTTTGAAAGGCGCACACTGGAGTGGGTGAATCCAACGGTGTGGTACTTACTCCTTGCAAGAGAACGGCACTGGATAACGGACTGCGGCTGGTCCACGGGCCTCTTAAGACAGGACATGTCTAGACCGTGCACGAGGATGGTCATCTCCACTTGTGTTCAGACAGGGCTGGCCCCGACGGGGGAGAGTTCTGCTGCCGGGGGGGGAGGGGAGCATGCTTGGCCTCACAGATGCTCTGCTGGTGAAGGGTTTTGAGCCAAGGATCTCTTCCGGTCCCAGAATGATGTCCTGACTGCAGTGACTTTGTACCACTTCCTTGAATTAAAAAAAAAAAAAAAAAGAGAAACAGAGAGAGAGATTTGATTGATTGATTTACCCAGGAACTGTCTGGGTCAGATTCTCTCATCCACCAACACGGTGCGTAGCAGGAGATCTGATTATTCAAATAATGGTAATAAATGAATTCCCTGAGTTTTGTTTCTCAAATGTGTGTGTTCTTTCTCTCTCTTTTTCTTTTTTTTTTTTTTTACCTAACCCGTCAAGGTCACATCATGTGAATGCATGACTAAGAATTGGTTCTGCAGCTTCACATTTGTACAATTATTTTTTGCAAGACTGAATTATTTAAAAGCAAATTTGGCATGGAATATAGATTCCAAAAAATGTATCAGTTGAGTGATCGCACAGAAGGCATGGATTTATATGCTTTAAAGCCTCTGGTTTTTCTGTTCTTCTGAGTGGACAGCAATGATACCTGCCTCGATCTGCTTCATGTTAAAATAAGATTTTTTTTCCTTTAAAAAAAAAACAATTTTGTTGGGGAGGTGAATAATTAGATTATTGATTTATTTTAATGGGGGTCCTGGGGATTGAACCCAGGACCTCACGCATGCTGGGCACACACTCTTACCACTGAGCTACACCCTTCCCCCAGCAAGGTTTTTGGTTTTTTTTTTTCGAAAAGCATATAATATGTAGTCCTGGTTTCTCCAGTTCAGTGGTTGAGGTTTTGTTGGGACCGGCAGAAATTTTGTATTACGTTCCTGACAGCTCACAATGTACCAACTTATAAAAGCACAGTCTGCTAAAAAATCATTCAGACCAGTCTATAATAATATCAAATCTATAGAAGGAAAGATGTGTTAGTTTTGATGAGACAAAATTCTTATTTTATGGCCAAAAAAAGGCAAATTTAAACATAAACGATTTCTCTGCCCGTTTGCATCTCCTCCCTCCCCTGTGCTGCGTGTTGTACACCTGCATTAACCAGACCTCCGTGGGCGATAACTTTCCTCCTTGATCCTCTAAGGGGTCACCGTGACCCACGCTACTGGCTGTGCACCTGCTGATCAGATTGTGCAAACTGTCAATACGTTATTTGACGTCCAACCCTTTGTTTCGAACGTATATAACTATGCTTTGACCTCTGACAAGTTTCTAAAGGACTGTCTCCCGGGTTATAATCCTCAGGCTGGTGCGAATAAAAATTTCCATTTCTTTCTTTGGTTGACTTCATAAATTTACTCATTTTTTAATTTTAGAATGAAAATGTATTCATTTTTTTACGGGCGGTTTGTATCTTTATGGGCAGTCACACAGATGTGAAATTTTGAAGACCATGACTCAAACTCTGTTTTTATGATTTGTTCTGCACATTTTGAATGGTGTCTGAGCCCACTCAGGCTGCGGTAAAAATATCCCGTATGCGGGGTGGTTTATAAACAACAGAATTTTATTTCTTTTTTTTTCTAATTCTTATTTTTCATTGAAGTGTAGTTGATTTACAATCTTAGGCTCAGCTGTACAGCAAAGTGATTCAGTTAGACATACACACATCTATATTTTCAGTTTCTTTTCCATTACGACTCGTGACAAGAAATTGAATATCGTTCCCTTTACAGAGGTCTTTGTTGTTTACCTTCAGTAATGTATATCCATTAATCCCAAACTGCTAATCTGTCCCTCCCCTCCGTTTCACACCCTGGTAACCACAGTTGATCTTCGATGTCTGTGAGTCTACAATTCTGTCTGCTGGGATGTCCCAGATCAAGGCACCAGCAGATCTTGTGTCTGGAAAAGACCTACGCCATGGTTTTCTGTGTCAATCTTGGCCCCCCCTTTTATAAGTGAGATATTCAAGTTTTCTTATTCCACTTGCTTTCATTTATCTCATCGCTCTGTGCTACATGCTGGGTACTTTTTCTTAGTAGATCTACTTTCTGGCCCATTGATTTTTCTCTTTGAATGTATGCATTTTGCTGTTACACAAGTTCATTTGGAATATCTTATTGATTTTCACATTTTTCCGTTTCGGTCTGTTTTATTTGGAGATTTTCAGTTCTTCTGGACTTTTTTTTTTTTTATCATCTTATATTACTTAACGGTTTTCACTTTCTCTTTGATTTTCCAGAAACATATTATAACCATTTTTTATCTTGTATCTCACGCTTCCAGAACCTGGTGGTCATTGAAAGAGCCCGATGCGCTGATTGCACTGTTTTAACTACCATCTTCGTAATTCTGTGATTTGAAATAAAGGTGACATCATGTGCTGGATTTTACCTGAGGGCAGTTTGAGGAGCTCCTGCCAACTGCACTTGGAACTAGTTTACATTGAATGGCTTACTTTGTTTATCCGTGTGGTCATTGTCTGCTCGTACGAGACCGTGCAAGCATCCGTGGATTCAGGCTCTCAGCTCATCAGTGGGACACGGCTCTGAGCAGGGTGTGTGCCCTCCACCCCCAGCCTCCGCCGAGATGGGCACGTTTCCCTCACGCCTCTCTTTGTGAGATCATTATTATGACTGTTATTTGTATTACATATATATATATATATATATATATGTTTTTATATTGAAGTATAGTCAGTTTGCAATGTTGTGTCAATTTCTGGTGCACAGCACAGTGCTTCAGTCATATAGGAACATACATATATTCATTGTCATGTTCTTTTTCACCGTAAGTTATTATAAGATATTGAATTTAGTTCCCTGTGCTATACAGAGAGAGCAAACTTCTGGTTACCAGGGGGGAGGGGGTGGGAAGGGACAGACTGGGAGTTTGAAATCTATAGATCCCGACAGGTGTATACAGAATAGATAAACAAGATTACACTGTACAGCACAAGGAAATACATACACGATCTTGTGGTAGCTCACGATGAAAAAGAACGTGACAGTGAATATAAGTATGTTCACGTGTAACTGAACAATTGTGCTCTGCCCTGGAAATTGACACAACATTGTAAACTGATTATAACTCAATCAAATAAAATAAAAAAAAGAGGGTCTATGATTTTGCAAAACCTAAATGTGGGGAAACCTTGAAAAGAGAGACAAACCAATAATATAGCTGGTGAATTTTGTTGTGTAATAATGTTTGTTAAAATAAAAGAGGTTCTCAGAAAAGGACAGATTGCAAACATCTTTAAGCCCCTTGGGGTGAAGTATTTACCCATCTCAATATGCAAAAAAGTTTGAATTGCGAATCTTCTCATTTGGTAGATTTTTATTCCCCCCTGGGCTGACCAGTTGTGTCATCATGTGTAAAAAAAGACATCTTTTTCTTGTGACCCACAGAGAAGAAGCCATGAAACCATCAAAATTTTCAAATGTATTTACTATAAATTGTGACCCTGAAGAGGGTTTCTGGTCATTTTCTGAAAGCCGATTAAAAGTATTGACAGCCTAATTTGACCGTTATGATTGCCAGGAAGAAGTCGATGAGCTGGTGTTCCAGACGCGTCTGGCTCAAGAGCAGAACATCCTGCATGTTTGCTGAACTGGTTTTGCAGATTCACCAAAGACAAGCAAAGTGATGATGCGGGTGAGAAGCACATGGCGTTAAATGCAGACGCGTGATATCCAGCGAGCATCGCTCCCTGGGACCTGCGGACAGTCTAGATGCGTTACGTGCAGGACACGTGTGTGGAGCCGGGGAAGGGCAGGAGGACCACTGAGTAGTTTATGAAGCCCTTGGTGTCCACGAGATGTTAAGTGGGTCACTCACTGGTGACATCTCTCTGGACCAATGGGTTTTCTCTCTGGGACACAGGCAAAATCCATCCCTGTTCCTCGGGTTGAGCAGAGCTTGGCATGTGGTCAGGCATCCTCAGCCTCCCTCCCTCCTCCTTCCATCAACTTCAGCTCTGATTTTGGCCCTCCCACCACAGCAAGGATGCTTGCCAGAGTGACCACATGTGTGTGCTCCAGCGAGAAGGGCTGGGGGGTTCTCCCACTCCGATGTTTCTCTTAAAATCAGATGCCTCCCTGGAATGATCAGGAATGAAGGAGAAGGGAGGGAAGAAAGGATGAAAAAGAACCCTGAAAAACTCATTCTTCACAAGAGGCCAAGACTAAGACTTAATCTGGAAATGACTGAATTAACTTGAAGAAAGCGGGTCCTTTGCACGATTGGGAAGTCGTGGGAGCTCCTGAGAAAGTCGAACTGACTTAGAAAATCACGTTCTACACTTTTGCACGTGGAGGTTCTGAAAGCAAATTTGAATCTTAGCCGGTGTGCATGGAAATGAACCTATGTGATTAAGACTTCTTTTCACGGTGGCGGGAATTCAGGCAACTCTCATGTCACATTTGATATACTTACTCTACACAATTTATCTACAATGTGAATGCATGAAATTTGAAGCTGTTATAAAAGGGGATGTTTTTTTCTAAAAATGCAAATTCAATGAGAACCTTGGTCTGGCGTGGGGTATCCAGCCTCCTGGAAATTGCACACACGGGCGATGTTACTGGAACATGAGAGCGTTCCGGAGTCAAAATCCCCGAGTCATGATTTAATCCATCTGGCTGACTCTCTGTCCCTTGGCTCCTTGTCTCCTGGCTTCTGTTCCCCCTGTTTGGTGACCTGTTTGAGGGAAAGCCTTTTAGGAAAGGTCTGATGGAAATTGTCAGTAACGTACAAGGTGCACCCGAGGTCCAGAGCGAACGTGCCCCATGGATGCTCTGGACCTTCAACGCTGGTCCCAGAATCCTTGTTTCACAGCCATGCTTCTTAAGCTGCAGTGACACTGGTCCCCACCTCCTTCTGCGGAATCGAGGGGGGAGTCACAGCCCGGCCATTTGTCACCGGCTTTCTTCCTTCTGTGTCCATCATCTTAACCTTTGCTGGGGCCGGATGAATGGATGGCTTTGGTCCTCTCCAAAGAAAAAACAACATCAACCTCACAGTCTTGTTTTATGATGGAAAATCTTTGCCATCATAGTTTGCACATGAAGGATATATTTGCCACTTCCCAAATGTCAAGTCTAATAGAACGGGGATCCGAAGACGATATTTCTTTGTAGCCATCAACCTTTTAAGGCTATGACATAATGTGACATACCTATTTGTCATGATAAAGTAAGCACTTTCACTGACGTCCTGAAGTCTGATGTTTTCAAGTACTGAAAATAATCTGAGTTTATTCCCAGTTCTACGTTAAATTTATTATTGTATTACGTTAAGTTAATTACTGGCAAGTTAATTGCATTAATTATTGGCTAGTTAATTATTATGGCTAGTTAATTATTATCAATGCTACACCAGCATTAAATATTTCACTATAAAAGCACAGCTTATCGAATCTTTAGATTTCCGGTGAAAATAAAAATAAACTTTAAAAAATAACCAAAAATGTATTACATTAATTTAATTATTGGCTAATTATTATGGCTAGTTAATTATTATCAATGATACACCCCAGCATTAAATATTTCACTATAAAAGCACAGCTTATCGAAACTTTAGATTTCCGGTGAAAATAAAAATAAACTTTAAAAAATAACCAAAAATATATTACATTAATTTAATTATTGGCTAATTATTATGGCTAGTTAATTATTATCAATGCTACACCAGCATTAAATATTTCACTATAAAAGCACAGCTTATCAAATCTTTAGATTTCCAGGGAAAATAAAAATAAACTTAAAAAAATAACCAAAAGAAAAAGAAGACACATAATCTAACAGAGAAAATCGAAAACAGTAGCTGTATGCAGCTCCTTTTTATATAAAAATATATAATAAATCAAATGCATATAAAATATGGTTCCATGTCTTTAAATAAAAAGTGTAAATCAATTGAAAGTTAAATGTCCATGAAGTTAAAGTGGCAAATATTCAGATGTCATGACCACATCAATGGTTTGCCCTGAAATGAATATTTGAGGCAAATTTAAGGCATGACAACCTTTGTTTATTTTTTTCTATCCTCATTTTACTCTTTTCATTCAGAAAAAAAAAAATTCTTAGTCACCATTGGATTACTTACTGTTTTTCTAAAAATGTTGCTAAAAAGGACTGTTTATTTTCATGGTATGAAGTCGTATTGGAAAGATGAGAATATTTACATTTAAGCTTTTCTTTTCCTGTGACATCTAATTGAATTTACTGTTGTTTCTGCAAATTGTCCCACGTGTACACCAGTTAACCAAGAAGACATTCTGTCTGAACATCATTTTCACTGGAATTTCAAATACAGCTTCACTGAAAATAGACGAAAAAGGAGTTATGTTTTAACTGCTGAAGCCTACGTCTCTACAACTATGCCTATCAACTGCCATATTTTCTCCCTAACATCTGATGCCTGCTGGTCGGCTCGTCGAATCTCTCCTGGAGAAGAACTCTGCAATATTGGGAATGTAAATGGACGCAGCCACTAAGGAAAAATAGTACGGAGGGCACTTGAAATATTAAAAATACAGCTACCACTGAATATGATCGAAAAATCCTGTTTCTGGGTACACCTCCAAAGAAATTGAAATCAAGAGCTCAAAGAAGGATCGTGTTCTTTGCAGCATTAATCATGCTAACTGAGGTATGGGAATAATCTAAGAGTCCACCTACAGCTGGGAATGGATAAAGAAAATGTGGACGATACTCATAGTGGAATATTACTCGGCCTTGAAAAAGGAAGGGAATTGGGCCATTTGCGTCAACATGGATGAACTTGGAGGACATTATACTGAGTGGAATAAGTCACACACAGAAGGACAAGTAATACATGAGCTCACAGGTAATATAGGACAGCCAGACTCTAAAAAGCAGACAAAAGAATGGTGGTTGTTGGGGGGGAAATGAAGATTAATTAGCTGAAGATGGCAAAGTTTCAGTTACACAAGGTGAATAAGTCTTGGAGATCCACCGTGCAGCATGGAGCCTGGAGTGAACAATATTGTAAACTATACTTACAAGTTCGCTGAGAGAGTAGGTCGTACGTGAAATATTCTTATTGCAAAAAAATAATAAGAAATCAGGAAGGCAAGAGGAGACTTTTGGAGGTGATGGATACGTGTGTGGCATAGAATGTGGCGGTAGTTTTATATGTGGATGCGTGTCTCAAAATGTACTAAGTTCTATAAATGGATGTGAAAAGCTCTTTGTATGTGAACCCCGCCTCAAGACAGTGGTTTCAAAAACACTCTGTGATGCAAATACCATTATCCTCTTTATACAGTGGAATTTGCACAAAAGTGTGAATGTTGGAATCTAGAGATCTTTCTTCTTACCCTACCACCTGAACACCCTATTTTCAAATCAGCAGAGTCCAACGGATGGCTCTTTTGTATGGAAAGAATGCCATCACCATGCATAGAGGATTTTAGAAGAGGAATTTTGCTTTAAAAGACTGGTCTGAGAATTGTGTCTGTGTCTATACACACTATAAACTTAGGTTAGAGAGAAATACGTCGCATTTGCCTGATTTAGAGGACGTGAGGGTGCTGGGAGAGTCCAAAGGCCACACACACACAGAGGTGTGCTGGTTTCCCGCAGGGGGTGCAGGCTGCAGGCCGAGCGGTGGGAACACAACCCGACTGTTACACAGACCGAGGTCGGTCTCACCTCCTGGCTGACGTCAGTGCAGGGGTGATGGGGTGATGCCTTCTGAGCCCTGTCTTCCCTCCTGCCGCTTTTGGGGTGGAGACTCACCCAATGCATGGTTTGTTTATTTAGATGTTAAGACTGGCTCCTTTGTGTCTTATTGAACTTTTGGTTTTTTTTTTTGGCTTTATCTCTTTTTCTACAAGAAATCTGGGGAGAAATGCATGCAATAAAAGTGCTTAAAAATAAAAGGCACAATGCACCTGCTCTTTCCTCTGCCTTCCTGCCTCCCCTCCCCTCCATCAGATACTAAACAAATGGTTTAAGCTTGAAGTGGGCTTCCTTTCCAGGTGGGCGAGTGGTAGATTCGTTCCAGAGAGATGAGAATAAACATACGGGAGAAAGTGTTTACCAAGCACGTATCTGGTATGGCTTGCGTCCGAAACACGCCTCAAGCATCAACAGTAAGAAGTCAAACCAGCCAGTTAAAACGTGTGCAAAAGATCTCAATACGCCCCAAAACAACAGTGTAAACTCAACTAATTTCCTGCCCCGATGAGCCTGGATTCAATCACTATTCCATCACTCATCTTGCAAGTTGACTTCGCTGCCTCCTACGTGACTTGCGCTCCCAAAGGACAAGGCGGGTCATCCGTTCCCCTGTGCCCTGAGTCCCTTAATGGTAAACATCTACTCCTCCCACTGGTCAGAGGGCTTTCATTTACTGTTTTGTCAGTTTTCGGCAAGTGCTTTGGTCATCGGCTGCAGAAGATGCTCCTGGACGCGCACAGAGATGTGAACAGGACTGAGAGCTCACACACGGTCTGCTCTCCTTGTCTTCCGGAAAACTGGGCGAAAGCTAGTTTATCCAACGTCAAATCAGTGACACCCACTCGGGCACACCTCCTTTCCCATGTGACCTGATAGAAATAGCTTTCCTCTTTCCTCCCAAGGAAATATTAAGCGTTCACTGTAACGTGCAAGCATCCTTGGAATCACCCCTCGGTTAGCCACCGTTGCCCTGGACCCCAGCGGGCAGGTCTGCAGGAGGGGCCCCGAACCCCTGCGGTAGAGCATCCTCTCCGTTTTGAGACCGTTGGTTTTGATGCATGTTTTCCTTCCTCACACCTGAGGCTGCCACAATGTTGCTCTTTATGGCTTTTCTGTCAGCTTTTAAAAATATCGACCCTCCACTCAGATGTAACAGTTTAAATAGCAAACAGCCACCCTGAAACGTTCCAAATACAGGGTTTGGTCTTGTGAAAGGAAGGCAGTTTTTTATATTTCATCATTTTGTGTGTATATATATGTTTTTTATTGAAGTACAGTCAGTTTACAATGTTGTGTCAATTTCTGATGCACAGCACGATGCTTCGGTCACACGTGCACATCCATATATTCGTTTTCTTATTCTTTTTCACCGTAAGTTACTACAAGATATTGAATATAGTTCCCTGTGCTGTGCAGCAGAAACGTGCTGTTTATCCATTTTATATACATTAGTATCTGCAAATCTCAGACTCCCAATTTATCCCTTCCTGCCCCATCCACCCCGTGGTAACCATAAGTTTGTTTTCTATGTCTGTGAGTCTGTTTCTGTTTTGTAAATAAGTTAATTTGTGTCTTTTTTTTTAGATTGCATATATGAGTGATCTCATATGGCATTTTTCTTTCTCTTTCTGGGTGACTTCACTTAGAATGACGACATCCCAGTGCACCCATGTTGCTGCAAATGGCGTTATCTTGTCATTTTTTATGGCTGAGTAGTATTCCATTGCATAAATACACCACAGCTTCTTTATCCATCATTTGTCTGTAGACAGATTTTATTTTTACTTCATCCTTTTAAAGGCGGCCTTTGCAAAGGCAGGTCATGGTTTTAGTTAATTGTGTGTCGGTATCAGGCTAGCAGAGAAGAACATATAAGTTTCTGGAGCATGTTTACATTAGAGTGTTTATTACATGAGGGGTCATGAAACATTTCAACAGCAAAACTCCAGCATCTTACACCCTGGAAAAAGGAGAGGAGGCGTTATGAGGGGAAAAGGGTATTTGATTCTGCAATTTGAGATGTATTCATAAAATGTTTAGAAATGTTGTAAAAGTTTGAGCTACAGAACCTCAAAGAATTTGCATTACTGAGATTGAAAGGACAGCTTAGAAAATGCAACCAAATGCAGCCACTACTGAGGATTAAAAAAAAAAATCTTATTAACAAGTAACCCCAGGTAGCTTCGTTAAAAACATAAAGGATTATAGCATTTGCATGGATTTTTCTGATGCTGACTTGAAAAACAAAATGACTAGAACTATAAAAATAAAATACTGACCTTTGAGAACTATAATAATAAAATATTAAATTGGGGAATTAAGTCTAGTAAACGAGCACTTGCAGGTGCTTAGCCCTGATTTAAAATAATTTTTATATTTAGCACGTTTTTTTCACTTAAGTTCTAGTAAATAGTTTAGTGAATTTTCTCATTTTGCAGGTAAACGTTTGCATTTTTAGTCTGTTACTTCCCATTCTTTCTGTTCATTTCATATCTTATTAACTGTCTACATATTTTAGAAGCATTTAAAATAAAAATGATGCTAATGGTCCTTAGTGGTGCTAAACTGTTAAAGTATTATGTCCAGGATTTTGTGAAAGAAAAAAATATATATATATATGTTCCTTATTATGAAAAGGAAATATCCTTGTGTTCCACCTTTGAATGATAGTTGCTTATTAGATTTTTTAATTAGAGAGTATATTTAATTGCATTGAATAACTTGTTTGATGCATTATGGAAATAGATTCCCAAATACAATGTTAGCTTTGCAGCATCAGCCTAAATCCTACTGAGTCTTGGTAGATGATTTTTTAATACACTGCCAAATTTAATTTTCTTATATTTTAATTTAGTTTTTGTGTGTGCGTGTGTGTGTGTGTGTCACTGTAATCCTAATTGGGATTGGTTTTTCATTTTCTATTTTTGCACTTTTACGATCAGGGTTTAAAACTGAGCATTATTACATTATTAATACACTGCTCATAGTAAAACTAAAAGGCAAAAATCAAAGCCCCAATTTACACTTGACTCAAATCAGATGTCTTAAATTCCCCTAATATTCAGCAAATGGAACATTGGGAAACACGGGAGCATGTCTGCTACTTAGAAGCGTGGGAACACCTGCTCGATCTGGCAAAAACGTAGTCTACCACATTGCCCTTTTATTGTTTTTATTTTAAAATGTATGTTAAGGTAGCCCCTGCATACAGCATGTCAAATATCTCCAGATGGACCTATCAGAAAAAGCAGAGATTTTGTTCTGTCTCCCCCAAAATTTTTCATACCTTCCAGAGGCAACGCTTTTAAATTATTTTTTTAGGTTTAATGCAGGTGCCCCAGTAGCCTTAAATAATAATGCTTTCCCACTGTGCTGGAGGTCTGCCTTGATTTTAGGACCTGCTTCTCTCTCCTAGAGGTGATGTCTTGAGAGCTAGGTCAAGAACGGCACTTAAAAATATTAAATATTTACCTCCAGTTATTTTCCTGTGGTTCCCAGATTCATTTTCTCACTGCCTGAAAGTTTGCCTCAAGTGGCTTAATGTTAGATTTCAAATCCTGGCTACTTTTTGGAACATAAGTAGCACCATTTAGAATCTCAATATTTTTTTTTTTCCGCAGAGTTGATAGCAGACCCCTTTTTTTCATTAGTTTAAATGTGAAGTGATAGGACTTATTCACTAAGTTAATATTAATAGATGGTAAGAACAGAATGTAAGTCTGAGTTATTGTTAACTTGACAAGTCCTTCAGCAGGAAGGATGTGTTAAGAATATATTATGAAATCACAGTTCATAATAAAATCCGCTGAGGAATTCATTAGCGCACTTTACTTCTTCTTCATGATGTATACAATTTGGTATCATGAGACAATGATAAAGTTGGAGCGCTGAGCACACTTAGCAAGTGAAAATTAACAAATGGAAAGACGAAATGGCTTATGATAGACTGAAATGCATTTCGTTATGAAAATCATGAACTGCTTCAGACTAGCTTTGTAAAACTGAGATTTGGAAACGCTATGTCTTGTGTCTGGCACGTCGCACATTTATATCCCTTCCCTGTAAATGAACATGCATTTCCATTTAGCGTGCTGTTTATCCATCACTTTAGCAATTTCAGTGCAAAGTCTAACTATTTAATTTGGTTCATGGGAGAAGAAACAAAACTAGAGCTGACCGTGCCAGGAATATGTGTGGTCACACATTGCCGTGTGGTTCTGGGACTGCGGGAGAGCCTGGTGTCCCTCACAGTGTCCGCCCACTGGTGAGACTCCTGGAATTTCCACACTCCGGCATCTCCTTGATGTCTAAGAATCTTAGACAATGACAATGTCAATGTTGACATTCATCGTCAACAACGTACCTGTGAAAGAGTCACCCAAGTCGTAAGACTGACTTTGTAGCGTGAGGAGCTCTGGGATTCCCTTCCCATTGAAAACTGGATGAATTATTTAAAAAAAAATACACGAATTATTTAAAACATCTTGAAGTTTCTCTTAAGAGCAAACAGCAAATAAAACAGCTATTTATAAAAAAATTGGCAAGAAAGATGAGTATCTGCGATATTTCTTGTATTGGAAGAATTAATGTTGGCAAAATGACCATTCTGCCAAAAGCAATCTACAGATTTAATGCGACCCCTATCAAATTATTCAGGATATTTTCACAGGACTTGAACAGATAATCCTAACATTTATATGGAATCATAAAAGACTGAGAATTGCCAAAGCATTACTGAAGAAAGAAAAAATGAAGCTGGATAAATGACTCTGAAGGGGTACTACGGACATCGAACTTAAATTTCACAATCAGTGCATTCACGATGGAGACATACACATATTTTTTGAGTATCATTTGTTTTCTCAAGTCCATCTTAGTGAATTGAAGGCTGAACAGAGTTTCTTCATTAATTTCCATCTGCCATACGAATCATGTTTATTTAGCCCAGACATCTTCAGCCCAAATATTCCAGTTTGTTCGCTTTACATCTTTGCTTAATAGAGTTTTAATCTATCGCCGGGCCTTTTTCTCTCACACTTGAAATAATCCCAAACCTCAGTAAACACATTTTAATATGTAAACGGAGCTGGAAATGGGTTTTAAAAGTCTTCATGACAGTTAAACTGATTATTTCAAAGTGCACATTTCCACATCCATCCAAGATCATCGAACCTCCAGGAATGATGGATGGGGCCACTCCACGTGCCACGCCATTTAAACGCCAAGCCTTGGAAATGGTCGATGAAATACGGCCTTTTTTTCCTTTTGCAGTCTATAATTAAAATGCCAATTTTATCGCAGCAATCTATGCACATTGACATTCACAATGAGCAAATTAAGGTTTTGTTATAGCCTGGACTATTGATTGTCCCCCTCTTTATGCTTGGGCATTTGTAAGGGAAGGAGATGGTTACAGCAGAACAGCTTTTGAAAAATCACCCTCGCGACTGGTAATAACGTAGCAACTGTGGCTTTGTGGGGTGACCTGCAGGTGGCTGCAGAACCGCCACAAGATTAGGCGCAGGATGGCTTGTTTAGACACGAGAAAGCCAGTGGCCCTCTGAGCGAACGTGCCTTTTCAATGGGCATCATTTACACGCCATAAAGGCAGCGTCTGAGAAAATGGGTTGGTGTGAACTGCAGACGACGAAGTCAGAAGATAAAAATCAGCCCGTTTTCAAAGCAACTCTATCTTCCTATTTAAGGATACTTTGCTCATCATAGCAGCTGGGAAAACTCATTAAGTTACTGGAAATGAGCCTCGCTCTGCTTTTATGATCAGTTCTGCGATAAAGCCTCCTGGACAGCATGAGGGAACTGTGAAAGGAAGGGTTTTGCAGCATTCATTTTTCTACCGAGTTGCATATTTTTGCAGGGCACAAACGTAGTGTAAAACACAAGATGTTTTTCATCCCCCAGACTGATCAGGGGGAGGGTCTTGGGAAGGGATTTATGTGTGGTGCAATTTGCATATTTTAGGAAGATGCATATTCATGGTCTCCCGTCTTCTGTGGCGCTGGTTTCCAAGGAGAGCTGTTGCCAAGCATTTTTGCCCCATCGTAGGACCGACTGGAGGTGGAGGATGGAGGTGGAGTGGAAGCAGGTCCCTGAATCGACGGGAAACCATTTCTTCCATCACACAACAGAGAATTCATGGTGAGAGCACGCTTTGGGGAAAGAAAACATTGCTACATGCAAAATGACTTATAATATTATTCTTATTGTACAAATGAAGACATTGAACTGGAGGGGATGATAAAAAATATACAAACATCAGTGAAGCTGGATTCAAATCTGGATCCATCTGATTCCAAGGTCCTTGTTTCTGGCGTTGCTCCACCCCCACCGACTTTCTCTACCTCCCAACTCTCGCTGCCACCTTCTTCCCTACCTTCCTCCTTACAAGAATGAGGTTTTTTGTTTTTTTTTTTATCATAGTTATAAATGTTACTAACTGTAAAGTCCTCATGTATCAGCAAGAATGAGCATTCATTCCCCCATCAGTGGAAGCCAGCAGTGTCAGCAGAGCTGAGCAGAGAGATGCTCTTCAAAAAGCATATTATCTCGTATTCATCGGTTTTATTATTTCAGAACAAATTTAAATTGGATTCAACTTGTCTTCCATTGAAAATATTTTCTCCCTCGTTTTCCATCTGTTATTTCTCTTAATCAGTGAAATTAACTCAAATCACCGGATTAACTTGGATTTTCAGCTTTTGTCTAGAGTCTGTCTCAGTGTTTCTCCATTATTTCTACTCATGGTTTGTTTGAATCTCCAAAGATTTTCTTACCACTATAATTTCCCTTTAAATTTTCTTTGGCTGCTCTAACTTCCCACCTTTGCCTTTATGTAATGCACATTTTTTAAGAACTTCTAAACTGAAAAGGACTTACTGAAACTCTTCTCCTTTGACTGGGAATGCATTTTTTTCCAGACTGGGTTCTGTAATTTCCGTGTGCCTGCTAAGCGGCTCTCATTCTGGGCTGTAATATATGTGCATAATTAAGGGCCTGCTTCTTTTCATCTTGTTCAAACTTACTGTTGGCAGCTCCTTCTTGACATTTTACTTCCTTGAATACGATCTCTCCTCATTTTGCTGAAATGTCTTCTTCTCCCAGTTACAACTTTGGCAGTTAGGCACCAACTCCAGGACGCGATAATTGTCAAGGATGGGTGGACGGGTGAGCAGTTCTCCGCAGCTTTCTTCATCGTTTGTAAGAAAAGTGGGTTTGGAATCCTCTGGAGATTTAGATGAATGTCCTGCCTTATGGTGACGCCATCTCCTTGTGGGGCTTCCTGTTCCTGCAAAAGGTTGCCTCATGCTTTGGGTCATTTCGTTCACTTAATGTAAGTAAATCTTAGCCCTCTTTCTCTTGCTGAGAACCTGAGTGTTTCCAAGGTCTCTTTATGCTTTGATTTTGGAGAGTCCTACGTTAAATTGTCCCCAGTCTGCAAGCTTTCCATTCAGTTTTCTTCCCTTCCCTTTATGGCATGTCAATGAGAATTTTCAGATATTGGCATCCTGACCTTGTCCCAAGGGCAGCACCTTGAGAAGTGAGGACCAGCACTGCTTGAATCTTTCGCTTGCCTCGTTAGCTAAAAATTTTTAGCTAAAAGCAAAAAGACAACCTATGGAACGGGAGAAGATATCTGCAAATGACGTATTCGACAAGGGGTTAATTTCCAAAATATACAAATGGCTCCTACAGCTTAATATTAAAAATAAAAATCAAGCAACCCAATCAATAAAAGAGCACATCTAAATAGACGTTTCCCCAAGGAAGACATGCAGGGGTCCATTGTCAGTTGAATTGTGTTCCTCCAACAAGATATGCTGAAGTCTTAACTTCCAGTACCAGGGACTATGACCTTGTTTGGAAACACGGTCTTTGCAGATCCTCAAGGAATCAAGTGAACATAAGGTCACACTGGATTAGGGTGGGGCACTGAGTCCAATAACTGATGGGATTGCGATGAGAGAGAGAGACTTGGAGAACACAGACATAAGACAGCCATGGAAGGGGGAGCGTGAGGTTGGAGTGATGTGATCGTAAACCACGAAACACATGGAGACACCAGATCTGGGAGAAGAAAGAAGGCTTCTTTCCTAGAAGCCTTCAGAGGGAGCGTGGTCTGGCCGACATTTTGATTTTGGACTTGTAGCCAACAAAACCGTGAGAGAATTAATTTCTCTTGTATTGCCACCCTACTTAGGAGCCTTAGGAAACCGACCCAGTCCAGGTGGTTTCCCATAGGTGGGGGACAATCCAGGTCATGTCAGAAAGCTTGGGCTTGGAATCATCGATGCCAGTGCTCCATGCTTGATTCTGCAATTTCCTCACTACGTATAAACATGAATAATTAATATGACTCCTTTTAAGGCTTTCCCCACAAAATGGAAATAACCAAACCCAGGTCATAAAATTTGAGAGAACCCATGTAAAATGATGAGCACGTGCCTGATTTCCTCAAAAAAGCAAACCCGAAGGCCCACAGTTTCAGATGGGATTAACCATGCCTCACCCCCAAAATATTATAAAAATTACATAACTGCAGAGAATGTTGTCGGCACATGATATTTCTTTAGTTTCCCTGAATTTTAGCCTTCACATCTCTAGAATTACAATTGCAGGACTTCTCTGCATTTATTAAACAGTTATTTAATATGGATCGGCCGTGCATCAAATCCCGCACCTCGTACCAGGAATGCTACAGTAGATTTAGCACACGTAACCTCTGACCTCATGAATTTCATGCTCTGTGGAGGTGGCAGACAATAAAAATAATACAAACAGAAGAGTATGCATAATTTAATTGCAGCTGGTGGAATATGCCCCCTTACCCAAAAAGAGAGTCTATAAGAGAGAATGGGCGGGGGGTCTACACTGGCAAAAGAGATTCTTGACAATGTGGCTTTTGAGCCAATATCTGAAGCATGAGAGGGGACTGACCTTGAGAAGGGCTGCAGGATAAATGTTCTGTTCAAAGACAGTGGCAGGGATGAAGGCTTTGAAGGGACAGAGAAGATGCTTCCACAAGCCGGGCACATGGCAGGAGTCCACCAAGCAAAGGGACATGGGTTGGATGAGCTCATGAGTCTTATCAAGACTCAAACAACACAGGAACGTCTAAGCCTCAGGGAAGGCTTTGGGCTATATTAATAGAATGATAACCCTTAAAGGATTTCAGTAGAAGAATCACGTCCTGTTTACTAACCCCTGTTCTGTTCAACCATCAACAGTATTGATGAAAACAACTTTTGGTACATTGTCTAAGTGGGTGGTAGACTTGAAAGAGACAGGAGAGGAAATCAAGGGTCTAGAAAAAAGACCACTGGAGCAATTCACCAAGAAATGGTGGCGTATTTGGAAACACATGGTGGCGGATGGATTTGAATAACAACAAATTAGATATTCTTAAGGTGTTGAAGTGACTGGGCTTCTTGAAGAAATGGCTGAGACAAAGAGAGGTGTGAAGGGTTCCTTACCTGCTTGGGGCTTCAATAGCTGAGTGGGTGGGACCTTCCCTTCCTGAGAACTAAATTGGAGAAGACGGGGGTGAGAGTGGGTTCGGAGTCGAGGGTGGGTGGGGACAATTATCTTGTGGGCATGTTATGGTTGGTTGCCTGTGACATCCAAGAAGACATGCTGGAGACAGAGGGATCAGGGATCAACACCAGATGACCATACAAGCTGGGAAGATGGCTGAGATAACCCAGGGAGCAAAAGCAAGGAGGAAGGAGTTGAAGGCACTGGATTGAGCCTGGCAGTGTGGCCGTGCACCGGCTCCATCTGGAGGGGGGCCCTTGGAAGCAGCAGGAAAGGTCCACTTGGGGCATATCCACCCCTGCCCCAGGCTTGGGGTGTGAGGGGACACGTGCCCCGAAGACAGCAGCAAACATAACGTGATAAGGCGTTCAAAGGCACAGGGGAGGAGGTGGGTAATAGCTCGGTGGCACGAGGTCCCAGGTTCCATCCCCGGTCCCTCCGTCAAGCATCAATGAATAAATAAATAAAAGTAAATAAACAAGCCAAGAAACCTAATTACCTCCTGCCAGAAAATAAATAAATAAAGGTTTAAAGACAGGTTTAAAAAGGAATCAGGGGACAGAGATGGCAGATAGAGGGGTGATGTTTGGAGGTGTACAGATGGACTGAACAAGAAGGAAGATGTATTGTCTCTGAGGAGAAGTGGGGGCCACGAAGGACGCAACCCCAAGTTCCCAGAGATATAAAGCCTGTGGAAGAGGACCAACATAAAATTACATATATTTTTTTTATATATAATATTATATTTATTTATTTATCTATCTATCTATTTATTTATTTATTTATTTATTTATTTATTTATTTATTTATTTATTTATTTATTAATAGACTTTATTTTTTAGAGCAGTTTCAGGTTCACAGCAGAACTGAGCAGAAAATACAGAGTTCACACAGAGCCCTTCCCACGCACATATATATCCCCCTCGACCCTCAGCATCCCTATATATATCATATTTTATATGATATTAAACCTGTATTATTAAGTATATTACATATTTTAATACAGGGAAATGTACAAAAGATGTTTAAGATTCTGTAACGTCAAGGAGGTGGTGGGAATTCTCAATAAAGATGTTGTGAATGAAGGGTACTTTGCTCCATACATTAAATATAAAATGTAAAAAATATACATAGTAAAAGCTAAGACAGAAAGTTGCCTGGTAAGTTTTGGATTGCCATGCCAGTATCTGGGGTCTGAGGGTAGTCAAAACCAAACTCAGCCCAGGTATCAGAAGACGATCAATGGCATTTAACCAATAATTAATTCAATAACCTTTGGATGAACGAAGCTTCACCTGCAAAATTAATTCAGTGCGGGTTAAAGACGAGTTTTGACATTAAAAAGAATTGATGTTCAAAGACCATTAATAACGACTCAAATAAATGACAGTGTGTCCAGGAAGGAAGCGTTTAATGAAGTGTCACAGGCCAGCAATACACTTGATATTAATTAACTTTTTAATTAATTATATGGTGAAGGGAGCAGGCTTGCTTTCAAGGAATTGTGGTTTTCCGCTGATGGGTGATGCAAGACGGCAATGCCATTAGTAAAGATGGAAAATGCAAATGGACCTAAAGAAGTGAGGTAAACTGGGCACATCTCACCAGGAAATCGTTGCTCTTATGATGCACAAAACTAGCAAAAGAGCATCACCCAAGATGTGGCATCTGGAACATCGGTGAAGTTACCTCAGAGCCACCTGGGAGACGGACGACTTTTTCAAAGTTGCCGTGAGAGCCTCTGGGATTTCCTCCAGCTTCCTTATGTTCAGAATTTTTTCCATTTCTCTTTTTCTATGTGAAGGCTCTAATTTTTTTTTCCCCTTAGCAATGACATAGGATGGCCATGTGAGCTCCTGTCACCTTCATTTCCACCTGCCCTTCCTCTCATGCTACTTCAGTGATAATTGTAATTCAATATGGCCCTCGTGTAGCATAAATCACCCATTTCCCATCCTGCCACTCAGGGATTATGCCTCATATTATATGCAGCTGAATCATGGTTCTTTTATTACATATGATTACATACGTATGGGAAATGTCAGAGTTTTATTTCAAGTCCCTGTATCCCGGGGTCTATTCAAAAACCAAAAATTATGTTTGTGAGAGGTTTGAGGAAAAGCAGTCAGTACATGAAAAGTGCGATGCCTCGAGGAGGTTTGCTTATGCAGTGAACTCTCGCCGAGGCTGGAGTCTGGTGGAACACAAGTCATAGTGCAAAACCAGTGGTGGCCAAGCTGTCATCATGCCTGGCCCCAAAGACATGATGGGAGGGCGTGGTTTGCTGGGAACCAGTGGGAAAGACCGTGTCATGGCTAATTTTATAGGTAGCTTGTCTAGGCCCTGGTGTCAGTTTCTGTTCAAACATCGGCCCAGATGTCACCGTGAAGGAATTGTCTGGTTGAGCTTAGTATTTGAATCAGTAGACGGTGAGTAGGGCAGATGGCCTTCCGTGATGTGAATACAGTTCTTCCAATCAGTAAAGCACTGAAAGGAAAGATAGCTGTCCCCTGAGGAGGAAGGGGGTCTTCCTCCAGGTGGCCCTCAGCTAAGAGGGGGCAATGTCAGGGACACCATGGCTTTCCGGCTCGCCGGCTGCCCTGCGGAGTTTGGAGTCACCAGCCTCCACATCACATCAACTGATTTCTCAAAATCCATCATCTCTCCCTGTCTTTCTCTCTGTCTCTCTATAGATATATGCATATGTTATGAAGAGTAGGTTCTTCTCTTGTTGCAGAATGAATTTAGAGACAAGACACTGAGGTCAAGAAAGCAAAGTGAGGATTTATTATTAGGTGACAGGATGCTCTCAAGGGGAGAGCGGGCAGACTCAGGTGAGCAGCTGCCCTGTTTCTTTGGCAAGTTGTTTACATGTGGTGTAAAAAATGAATGGGCAGAATATTCATTGGGGAGGGAGGGGTTTGGGGTCATGTTCCCTGATTTCCATCCCAGCTCCCCCTTCCGGAGAGGAGGAGAGATTTTTGTCCTTATTTAGTCTGGATCAGACGTGTCATGGCGTTGGTGCAGGATGGGGACTTCTGATCTGCAAGGCTAATGTTATTGAAATGAGGGCAGAATGAGCAACAGGTTACACTCGGACACTGGAGATTCCTGCCTTTCCCTGCCTTTCTCTGTCTGCCTCCAGGACACTTGCTTGTTACCCCAAAATGTGTGATTTCTTATCAGTGCCAAGGTTCCTGCTGTTCTCTGTCTGCCCAAGGACACACATGGTTCACAAGATGCATGGTTTTCTGCCATTTGGCCCATGCCCCCCTTTCTCCACTCTAACAGATACAGGTATGGTACCCACAGGTGAATGCACAGGACAGTCTTGTTGGTTATGTTCTCTGGAGAGCCCTAGCTAAAGCATCATGTGCAACTAATCGTCTTATTAAGAATGAGAAGAACATTGTCCTTCAGGAAAATGACTCAACCTGCCTGAGCTGATCACGTGATAAATACTCACTTACCTCTGTTCCTTCTTTGCATCCTCCTAAGGCTCCTCATCGGCTAAAACCCAGCGAAGAAGAAATCTGACCCTTAATCCATTCAGCTCAGCCTCGCAGGGTGGGCAGTGGGGACAAGGGGAGAAGGGCCACGTCTGGGGCAGGTCGTGCAGCACCGGTTTCTCCCCGTCTTCCTTTGCTCTGCCTCTGAGTCTCCTGGACGGTACCAGCATCCTGGGAGCAGGGGGTCCTCTGCTCCCGTGTGCCTGAGTCTGCTTCCATCACAACACTGAGAGTTTCAGCACCACTATGATGATACTAATGGTGTTATTCTGACCTCCCTGGTCAATACTTCTCAATCTATTCACATCTTAGTTAGGAAAAAGTGAATCCTCTTCATAATGATAGTAAGATTTTGGTTATTCCGTTATGCTGTTATGCTAAGAATGATCAGAGATTTATTTACTTGCCCAACGACTCTACGTGTTTGCATTCTTCCCATTTTACTGAGGACAACTTGAAATCTGAGGTGCAGTTGATCACATCCTGTCACTGTCTAATTCCAAAGTCAAGATTTCTCTCCACGACACAGCACGCCATCATCTTACAACACAAAAGCAAGTGTTACCGCAAGGAAATAAAATAAAGGGCACTGAGAAATTGCATCACTGACTGAGATTCTTAAATGGAGTAAAGCACATTCTACTATGTTTCTATATATGAAAATTATACAACGCGACCTTTATTTTACATAGAAGTGATAACAATAACTCTCTGATGAGCTGTAAGCTTGAGATGGAAGTGGGTCCATGTTGATACTGTGTCCACGTTAAATCTAAATTCCAATGGAAAGATCTTGATTCGCTAATTACCTTCCCAAACAATTATTTAGAAGGAAAATATTGATTGACAGCCCCAGGAAAGCATGAAAGCTGGAATAATGTGCTGAACTCAGCGCAAAAATGACAACACGGGAAAATGATTTCTTTGACTTAGCTGGCCCTCCATCGCATGTGTTTCGTTTGGAGTAAGTAAAAGATGGATTTTTTTTCTAGAGAAAGATAATTTTATAGGACCAGGACACTCCCTTAATACACTTCAGGACATTTCTGCCCATCTGAATGTTTTGGTCAAATCCCCAAGAGGTGACATGGCAGCCTGGATAACACCAGGAGGTAATCAAAGGACACATGTCTTCGTAGGAGTACGAGGGCGAGAGAGATCAGAAGCAGGGTGCCCGTATCCACAATTACGTTCAATTCTCTGCTTCAGAGAAGGTCTCTGAACATTAAAGACTCTCAGAAGAGCACTCAATCTGTTGCTTTGCCCCTTGAGTTTCCACGAAAGAAGGTCAACTTCTTTCTGAAACTGCTTCTTCCAATGCCTAAAATATGGTGCACTTTTAAGGAAAGTCATTTTTGAGGAAGGCGAATGCATTGGCTCTTTCCATTTTGTTCTGGCCCCCTCTCCTCTCCTCCAGAACAGGGGAGCGTGAGTGATGATATGATGAGCAGACAGCTGCTTAATTTTTAATATGTAATTTAATGCTTTGTTAGGATCCAAAAATATAATTTAGCTGATGAGACCTGGAATTCAAAATGCCGTAGGAAAACAAATCATAAATCACCGAAGCGCAGGACAGGAAACTTGATTAATCAATCTGTTGTTGCAAACAGCAAACAAATGGCCTCAGAAAGGAAGAAAGCTGCTCAGATTCCAGTGAAACAAAACCTGTGATGAATGCAGGGTGTTCACTCACTCAGATTTACGACAGGACGGGAGTGACGGCCTTCTTGACAAATGAAGAAACTTGGGGAAGACAATGGAAGCAAGATGAAAAGACCCTTCAAGAGGATGAGTTTCTTGGTTTTCTGGTCAATTTAAATGCAGGGCACGACCGGAGAAACCTTTCTTGGTGGAATGGGGAGAAAGTTGAGGATCACTAATGCCAGTGTCTACGCACGTGGCCGCAGATCTGTGTGTCACTGACGAGAATGTGCCAGGTGTGACCCACCTTTCTTCCGGGGGAGGGACCCACGGCGTATCTTATGTTCATTGTTTGATGTTCTCATTGTGACTGAAAAGCGTGCCTGCAGTATCAGTAAACAAGGATGCTCCAGCCATGAAGCCACTCCCGCTGCTCCCAATGGTGCCCCAGAGGGGACTCAGGACAGGATCTGACAGGACACCGGCCCTGGAGAGCTCAGGTGCACATCAAAGGAATGATTTCAATGAGCCCAGACCTTTGAACCTTCCCTTACAAAGTGCTCAATCCCTTAACTTGTGATGCCTGGTTTTCTTTAATTAACAGTCATCTTTTGATGTTCCGACAACCTGGTCTTTGTTGCAGACACTCCTGTATGTCCTGGCTCCTCCCTTATTTCTTCGGAGCAGCCCCTTAGAGCGATCTGAGTCCTCAGAATGTTGGCTAAATAAACCACAATTCTCAACTTTTAGCTTGTGCATTTTTTTTTTTCAGTTGACTTTGCCATTATGACTTTATCTTATGAGAAATGCTGCGTGAGTCATTTAAAATATCTCATTATCAGCCTTCTTTTAAATGCATTAAAATAAGGACTCAGGAATTTGGAATTTAATAACTCAAGATGGTTGCCTATTTTTCAGGACTCAGTTGCTTGCAGCCGGTTTCTAGAATCCTGGCATTCAAAGGTGAACAAGACAAGTCCGAACATTAGCAACATTGATAAAAACAACTCGATACTATAATCTATTGTTGAAGACGGGCCGGCTGCATTAACCACCTTGCCGGTGGGGGTCTGCGTGGGCACCGACAGACAGCCTCACACCAAGTCCCCTGTTTGATGACGGAGGACGGAGTCCCAGGATACATTCCATAAATCCGCTCCATGTCACCTGCCACATGTTGCTACAATAATGCTGTATTTAATCAACTGAAACTGACACTGGCAAGTGAGGGAGTCGCAAACTTCATTCACAAGACAGAGCTGCACCAGCAGGGAGGGTTCTCGGCAACATGCCGAGAGTCACAGCATCCAGTCACTGTGGGGAAGAATGAAGAAGATGGGGGGGGTGGGAAGGGATAAACTGGGAGTTCGAAATTTGCAGATACTGACTGGTATATATAAAATAGATAAACAAGTTTATACTGTGTAGCACAGGGAAATATATTCAAGATTTTATAGTAGCTCATGGTGAAAAAGAATATGAAAATGAACATATGTATGTGTGACCGAAGCGCTGTGCTGCGCACCAGAAATTAACACGACATTGTAAACTGACTTCACTTCAATTAAAAAAAATAGATCACTGAAAAAAAAAATGAAGAAATTAGGATGCTGGGGTCTGAGGAACCTGGAGGGGAAACGCTTCCATGATAAATGGGATCTATGGTGGCCTCGCTAAGAGCCTCGCCTTTCGTCTGGGGACGCAGAGTCGCAAACTAGGTTGTTAGTAACAATGATTTCCATCAGTTTGCCGTGTGTCCCTCCTGGAGGAAGGTGTCTGCTCTGCTCATTATGTAGCCTGGACTTGCTCACTCTCATTACACAGTTTCTGTCAGATTTACTGCCATTCGGCTTGCCAGCTCTGGGTCTCAGTATTCAAGTGCAGAAGGAACGAGAATCATTTCCTTCCATGCCCTTAACGCAAGGTTTTGCAGCCTTTGTTTATGCTACAGTATGTAATCAGCCAAATATTCCCTCCCTGCATTTTAACCCATTTGTCAAGTGTCACGGATTTTTTTTTTAAAGACTATATTTAGTGGCCTTCTCACCAGAATATGACAGTGGAGAGAGAGAAATGGAACATAGAACCCCCCCCCCCGCGGGGGCACCAGGAAGGGTCCAGAAGATTCCTCAGTGCGGAGGGAAAGGGTTCAGGGTCTGCAGTCATTTCAGTGTCATCACGAGGCATCACAGCTGTCTGGATCCACTGACGAGGAACATCTGACCAGAGGGACATGTCACATGGCTGGGTTTCTCCCCCTCGCCTGCCACAGAGCATCGCCCTCAAGAGAACACTCGCCCCGCGGAGGATGGATGGGGCTTCAGGGAGCGGAGGCTTCCTCAAGGTCAAGGGCGGCGATCATCCAGACCCAAAGCACATCCCTGTCGATGCCACCCAGCTCCCGTCCAGGCGAGGACAGTCCCCTCCTTTCTTCTGTTTTGCCTTCAAACAAAAGTCCCTACATGCCCCCCCCCACCTTTTTTTTTGGAACGACCTGCAGTCCCTCATCACCTTGAGGACAAAAGTCAATGTCTTTCCTGGCTCCGTATATTAGAGGTCACAACGAACGCCATATTTTATTTAACTCTTGAAATGACCTTGAGCAATAACAGGAAAGTCATTCTTTCCCGTAGGAGAAAAAAAAAACCCATGTTCAAGGAGATATATATAATATACACAAAAAATTTACCTGATTTTGGACACATAGCTGAGAAATGATCCATGATTTTAAAACTGCGTGTGTGTTGTAAGATTTTAGATGAGATACACACACATACTCTGAGATACTTTAGATTTGCGGCGGGAAATTAAATCAACTGTAACAAAATTGCGCTTTTGTCAATTTATAGTAATGTGTTGGGGAGTCAATTTCTGCTGTTTTGATTCATTCTTTTTTTTTTTTTAAGAATGGGCTACACAGACTCTCTTAAAAATGCTTCTAAACTCTCTGAAAGCCAGGCATGTCCCAATCAAGCGGAAACACTATTTCTTGAGCCGGGATCCAGGCAGTGACAAAGAACAATATCTTGTTGGTGATTTTTTTTATTGTCTCTTGTTTTTTAATGATTTTCTTTTAAGTGTCCATGTTCAGAGCCCATTATAAGTATCTTTTCTGAGACTCTCTCATGAGTATGAAAAAGAGCAGACGTCACCCACGGTGGCGATTCAGAAGGAATATATATTCAGAACTCCCTTTTAGCTCATTAACTCTTTATTTTTTCAATTTCTCATCCCAATTTATTTTTTATACATATACTTTTAATTTTGTTGAGTTATAGCCAGTTTACAATGTTGTGTCAATTTCCAGTGTACAGCATAATTTTCAGTTATACATGAACATACATTTATTCATTGTCACATTCTTTTTCACCGTGAGCTACTACAGATCTTGTATACATTCCCCTGTGCTCTACAGTATAATCTTGTTTATCTATTCTATATATACCTGTCAGTATCTGCAAAATTTGAACTCCCAGTCTGTCCCTTCTCCCTGGCAACCACAAGTTTGTATTCTATGTCTGTGAGTCTGTTTTTGTTCTATATTTAAGTTCATTTGTCTTCTTCTTTTTCTTTTCTTTTTTTTTAGATTCCACATATGAGGGATCTCATATGGTATTTTTTTTTCTCTTTCTGGCTTACTTTACTTAGAATGACATCCTCCAGGGAGATCCATTTTGCTGCAAATGGTGTTATGTTGTCATTTTCATGGCTGAATAGTATTCCATTGTATAAATATACTACCTCTTCTTTATCCAGTCATCTGTCAATGGACATGTAGGTTGTTTCCATGACTTGGCTATTGTAAATAGTGCTGCTATTATCACTGGGGTGCCCATTAACTCTTAAACTATCTGGAAAACGTGTGTCCACCCCTCACTCAGTAGGTGCAGGGCAGGTGGGTAAGTGATGCCATTTGATCAGCTAACACGGACAAGAATGATGTCAGTGACTCCTCAGATTTCCACCAGGAAGCTTTCTCATCTCACTGAAGGCCACTTCTGACTGCTATTTAAGGATTGTGGTTTAGCGGATGCATGTAGTTCTCAAGAAGCTGCTAATGGCTTCCCACTCTCACTTCACTATAGTATCGAAATATGTATTCATTCGTGACTGCTGGCCCAGCCAGGAT